>NC_037353.1:1253300-2503300 GCF_002263795.3 Bos taurus | reverse complement strand
ATCTTCTCAAAGGATTATTTCAAATACTCTTGAAACATTTACAATGTAAATAAAGGCAAAAAATGGCTGTGTTGGGAACTGAGAAGACTTAGAAATCTATTCTTTCTAGAAATGCTAATGTATCCTCTCAATAAGATCCGTGTTTCATTGGTCTTAGACATATCACTGAGACTTTAGAAAACACTGACATGTTCACTAAAAATGTATGGTTTTAGGTAATTGTTTGCAGCTTGTTTTCACTTTCCTAGTGCCACTCCACTCACACTAGTAATTAAAACTTGAGTTCTGAAGGCTTTTTTCCTGAGACCAGGCTGAGAAAAGTAAAAGGGAAATGAAACTGAAAGCTTACAAGCAAGGAAACAGTGTGATCCATAACTAAAGTTGAATTCCTGACTATTTTTCCACATGTGTTTTTGAAGAAAAAACAAGTTTAAAACTTCTCTGATTTATTTTCAAAAAGAAAACGTCCTTTAAATATAGTACACATTTGTTTATTTTATAAAGACCAATCTGATTTTTCAAACTACAAATTTGACTAAATGAAAACTCTGAAAGGAGAGGCTGGGAGTTGGGAGTTCTTCTTGATCAAATGACATTGCCTAGAGTTGGGTTTATGGTGAGAGTGTGTCTCAGCCTTTCTTATGCATTTCAGTGTGGGTATTTTCTTGCATGCCTGATGTGTAGGAATTATACAGCTAGTGTGTGGATTCCTTTCAAAGAAAACTTCTCTGGGTGCAGCTGTAGGTTTAATGTGTACATGGGAGGTGGTGACTTCAGGTTCCTATGTCGCCATCATGGAACAGAACCTCTCACATAGCCTGGAAAAGTTAGGAGGACAACCTCCTGTATAGCAGGAAGACATGCTAACTATTAAGGTCCACTGCCACAGAACAAACTTAAATCATGTCGAGTAGAGGCCTTTGTTTCCCATCTCCTGAGATTATGATTCATCTTGGGGAGCTCATCAGCTCAAGATTCTTAGAAGCTACTATCAAGCCTTGCATCTAAATACTTTCACTGACTTTAACACTTAACTGTAATTGGTAGCCATACCTTGGAAGCCAATCACATCTTTATTGTTTTATTACTGTGACTTCTTGTCAAAATATTTCTGGGTAGCTTGAAATGTATGGCAGCAACCTGTGAGTGACCTTGAATTTGCATACTGTCCCTTCAAAAATTAATCAATAGTCAATCTGAGAAAGAAATGGAAAACATTTTTTGAGATAACTTGATTACAGCTTGGGAAGACAGTCTTTCAGAAAACTCTGAAAACTGTTCTGCCTGTTAGAGGTCAATGCATAATTATATGTTTTTTTTGACACTAAAGATGATACATCACATGAATTATTGACAGTTTACAGAATCCAGATCTGCATATACAAAGCAAGTACTGGGTCATCATGACCTCTTACAACAGTAGCAGTCCCCAACCATTCTGGCATCAGGGCCTGGTTTATGGAAGATGATTTTTCCGTGGACTGGGGTAGAGGGCAGTGGTTCAGGTGGTAATGCAAGTGATGGGGAATGGCAGATGAAACTTGGCTAGCTTGCCCAGCACTCACCTCCTGCTGTTCACCTGGTGTCTAGGGTGGTGCAGGAGTTGGGGACCCCTGACTTACAGAATTAAGATGGAAGGTTATTTCCTTGGGAGATCTGATTAATGCAGATGCACAATATACACTAATGGGGGAGGAGGAAGCTCAAACGGAAAAAGCACTATGTTTAACTTTTCATGTCTTGCTATAAAATATGAATTTTATTTTATCAATAAGTTTGCCAACATTGGGAAGAAATCAAGTAAATTCCACAAGAGAAGCATCCTGTAAAATATCTGACTCAATACTGAAAGAGGAGTCAAATAATGTTAGAAAAGGTAAAGTTGTGACTTACTTGGAATCACAATTGACAGGAACTAATACTGAGGAAGGGATTTGATTATGTCTTTGAAGAGGGAACAAGGAAGTGTGGGGAAAAGAAGAGCTGGAAATAAGAAGATATGGGCAGAAATGAAAGATTGAGACCATCAAAGATGAAACATCGACTAATTTATTGTCTCTCTATCTAGTTTCATCTAGGGTTCCACCTCTCCTTTCTTTACTGTTTTGGTTGAAGAGGCTTTTCCTAGGGACCCAAATGTGTAATGATGATAAAGAGAGGTAGATTATGACCGTCACAAAAGATAAAAAGGAGAACCTCTCTAACACTTATTTTATGAGTGAAGATTTGTATCTGAATTTGTGTTTAACAGAAAAATAATAGTATACATGTGAAATTTTTATGCTACAGACATTTTCAAAGAATATAACTTATATAACCAAATAAATTTTGTTGTTTTAAATAAGTGTACATGGGTGACTCTACACACAAATTACTAACCACTTTATGTGGTTAATAATTTAACCACATAAAGTGGTTAATAATTTAACCATATAAAGTGGTTAAATTTTAAAATTTTATTTTAACACAAAACAAAAAAATCTTAAGAATATTCTTTCTATGTTTCAGAATCTTACTGTCACTTTAAAGTGTAGCTCCTCCATAGATCTATGGAGCATTGATAGAGGTTTCCTCTCTGATTTTCAGTTCTCTCTCTCTCTCTTTCTCTCTCACACACACACACCATGTACATCTGTAGCACCCTCACACTACTTATAATAAAATGAAATGACTCTATGGTAGTGTTAGTCGCTCAGTTGTGTCCAACTCTTTGTGGCTCCATGGACTGTAGCCTGCCAGGCTTCTCTGTTCATGGAATTCTCCAGGCAAGAATACTGTAGTGAGTAATGATTCCCTTCCCCAAGGGATCTTCCTAACCCAGGGACTGAACCTAGGTCTCCTGCATTGCAGGCAGATTCTTTACTGCCTGAGCAACCAGGGTAACCCCCAAATGACACTTTAGTGCACTGTTATCTTGAAACAAGACTGCCTGGGCTAAAATCCTGAATCTACTATGTATTATCTCTGTGGCATTTATCATGTGGCTTCAATTTTTTTGTGCCTCAGGCTATTCCTTTGTAAACTGTGAATTGTAATAGTATAACTTCCATAAAATGTGGTAGTGAAAAATCGAACTAATACATAAAAGTTATTGAAAATAGTATCTAAAATACTATAAACAATAAATGTTAATCATTATTATTACTATATTATTAGGTATAGTACCATTGTTAATATATCTACTTATGTGCACTGAAAAGGATGAAAACTAACACTGACTAAATATTAGTTGAGTATTGAGTAAAAGATTCTGTTTTATGTGCTCTCATGCTTTATTCACATTCTCTTATAAATAGTCACTAAGAAATAAAGTTTGTCTATATTTCAAGTTATATGTGAGGATCACAGATGTACTTCCACATATGTAAATGTTCAAATAATGGAACAGAGATACTATCTAGTAGGAATATGAACAATAAGAAAAATTTGATATATTTAAGAAATTTCACTCTCATATTACACAGAATGCTAAAAGCTACTAATTTTATTTCTCTTAATTTTTATCCATTTCTCTCTCTATATATATCTTAATGATATATAAAAATATATAGTAAGAGAAATGGGAAATATGGTAATATCAGTAATAAGCACTTCCTGCATACTCAGCACTCTAGTTAGTTATTTTCAGCATTGTGTTATTTAATTTAGTAACACTCTCTAGACTATTACCAATGACTTATTGGTGCTTAAAGGCAAGGAAACTGAGGCTTAGAGAGTAAGTCATTTATATAATGATACATAAAAAGTGCCGAAGCCATGATTCGAATCCAGGCTTTTTAATATCAAAGCCCAAATTCGTAAGCATAAGACAAATCTAAATGTTTACATTCTAAGACAGTAAGTAGCACAAACCCTAAATTCTCCACCTCTGAATTGTATTGTGAAATTAGACAATAGCTGTAAGGAGTCAACTGAAAGCTTCATGGAAAAAATGCCCTATTTTGAAAGCAACCTCTCTTCTAAATAATCTCAAAAAGGAAAAGCAGTTGTTCAGTGTATACTTTGTCAGTCCTTTAAAAAAATATGTCATGCCTGGATTCAGTAGTCCTTCAATTGCACTAAAAAGTACAGGATATAGAAACTGTTTTAAAATTCTTATTGCTCTTAAAAAACAAACCATATTTTAATAGGATGGAACTTGTCACTTACAAGGGAAATTTTCCAGCATATATTTCTTCTTGTCATGATGCAGCTCTCTCTTTTGTTCTAGTATTTCAGAAAACTATCTGTAGACAAATGAGAACTGGGGGACCAGGGCAGGGTTGGTATTAAGAGGGAGGCAGTCAAATCCCATTCCAATCTCTTCATTTCAGTCAGCATTTTGCTTCAAAGTATGACTGAGATCATTGAAATATGATTATTGTAATGCTAGACTTATCTGCAGCAAGATCAGCTTTATTAAGGAAACCAAATTCTTTACAGGAAAAGAGACATATTAATGAATATTGAACCCTTGATATCAAAGGAATTAGGTGATAACTCAAATGACTTGAAAATTCAGTGATTTATGTATGTAAGTACTGTAAGTACTATCTTTATCTTTATGGCTTTTGTGAATTATACCACTTCAAAGCCGAGGAGGAAGTGGGCACTTTTTCTCTTTGCCAAAGATTAACCTCATTTTGTCTTCATCTCCTTCATCCAAAAGAGGTATTGCTCATATCACTAATGGCAACTTCTGAATATCAGACACTGTGGAAAATTTTAATCATTACTCAGATAAAGTGTCCCTTTCTACTCTGTTGTGACCATAAATAAATGTTAATGTTAACCCTTAGAAATTTTGTCTGAAATTTAAGAAAAACAGGGAATTTCTAGGATTTGAATGTTCTTCTCAGTGAAATACTCTTTATACCATAGCTTCTGACTCCTAGAGTAAAATGCACATAACCATCTGATCTCAGAACTATATTTCCATGAAGAGCAGTCACAAAGCAGTGTTGTGTGATTAAACCAATGTTTTCAGACCACCAACAACAATTTCAGTTTATAATATGAACATATTTTGTCTCAAACACTGGACATATTGCTGCTTTGTTTATCTCCGTCTCTCCAAAACACTTCCTGCTTCATTAAGGTAGATAATAAAAACAAAAATATATATATATATTTTTAGCTATTGTCTCCTGACATTTCTCCTTGACCATTTACTTTGCCAATTTCTCAGGGAATAAGATTAAGTCATCTAGATTTCACTGGTTGCATTTATCCCATTATTTGCCTCAGAGACTTCACTACCTCAAACTAGAGCTGGCCCTAAAGCATGAACTTCTGTTGATACCCTACTATCATAAGCTTTACTCCTTTACCACTAAATACAGATATCTGAGTACCTCCATATACATGTGTGGCATCATTAAAATTATGCACTTTAGTTTGAAGCTCATATATGCATAGTGATCCATCATATACAATCAAGTCTGAAAGCCAAGTCCTTACTTCCTATAAGAACAATAGAAATGTTACACAAAACTAAATCAAAATGTTTTTTATTTCATTCCATGGTTTGTGCATATTTTACCAACCTTTTGTTTACTGAGGAATCAGAAAAGACTGGGAAAAAAAAAAAAGAAGTGTAGGTTGGTCTGCCTCTCTCTTTCCTTCTATATTATTAATTTCAACATAAGTTGGTTAATGAAGGAAAGTAACATGAGACAGTGTCATATACTTTTTACCTTTTCAATACTGTTCATGGGTTTTTCAAGGCAAGAATACTGAGGTGGTTTGTCATTCCCTTCCCCAGTGGACCACATTTTGTCAGAACTCTCCACCATGACCCATCCATCTTGGGTGGTCCTACATGGCATGGCTCATAGTTTCATTGAGTTTGACAAGCTTTGGGCCATGTGATCAGTTTGATTAGTTTTCTGTGATTACGGTTTTCATTCTGTCTGCCCTCTGCCAGACAAGAGTAAGAAGCTTATTGAAACTTCCTGGTGGGAGAGAATGACTGGGGGAACTGGGTCTTGTTCTGATGGGTGGGGCCATGCTCAGTTGAGTTCAGTTCAGTTCAGATGCTCAGTCATGTCCGACACTTTGTGACTCCATGGACTGCACCACTCTAGGCCTCCCTGTCAATCATCAACTCCCAGAGTTTACTCTAACTCCTGTCCATTGAGTCAATGATGCCATCCAACCATCTCATCCTCTGTTGTCTCCTTCTCCTCCTGCCTTCAATCTTTCCCAACATCAGGGTCTTTTCAAAAGAGTCAGCTCTTTGCATCAGGTGGCCAAAGTATTGGAATTTCAGCTTCAGGATCAGTCCTTCCAATGAACATTCAGGACTGATTTCCTTTAGGATGGACTGGTTGGATCTCCTTGCAGTCCAAATGACTTTCAAGAGTCTTCTCCAACACCACAGTTCAAAAGCATCAGTTCTTTGGTGCTCAGCTTTCTTTGTTGGGCAAGGCTCAGTAAATCTTGAATCCAATTTTCTGTTGATGGGTAGGGCTGTGTTCCCTCCCTGTTGTTTGACTTGAGACCAAACTATGGTAGAGATAATGAAGAAAATGGCCACCTCCTTGAACAGGTCCTGTGCATGCACTGATGCACTCAGTGCCCTCACCCTGCAGCAGGCCACCACCAAACCAGGCCTCCAACAGAGACTCCTGAACACTCACAGGCAAGTTTGGGTCAGTCTCTTAGGGGGTCAAATAGCTGAAAAAAGAAAAGAAACGTAAGGCAAAGGAGAAAATGAAAGATATGCATTTGAATTAAAGTTGCAAAGAATGGCAGGGAGAGATAAGAAAGCCTTCGTAAGTGATCAAGGAAAAGAAATAGAGGAAAAGAATAGAATGGGAAAGACTAGAGATCTCTTCAAGAAATTTAGAGATACCAAGGGAGCATTTCATGCAAAGATGGGCACAATGAAGGACAGAAATGGTATGGAACTTACAGAAGCAGAAGATATTAAGAAGAGATGGCAAGAAGACATGGAAGAACTACACAAAAAAGATCTTCATGATTCAGATAACCACCATGGTGTTATCACCCACCTAGACCAGACATCCTGGAATGGGAAGTCAAATGGGCCTTAGAAAGCATCACTATGAACAAAGCTAGTGGAGGTGATGGAATTCCAGTTAAAGTATTTCAAATCCTAAAATATGATGCTGTGAAAATGCTGCACTCAATATGCCAGCAAATTTGGAAAACTCAGCAGTGGCCATAGGACTGGAAGAGGTCAGTTTTCATTCCAATCCCAAAGAAAAGCAATGCCAAAGAATGCTCAAACTACTGCACAAGTACATTTATCTCACACTTTAGCAAAGTAATGCTCAAAATTCTGCAAGCTAGGCTTCAGCAGTACATGAACTGTGAGCTTCCAAATGTTCAAGCTGTATTTAGAAAAGGCAGAGGAACCAGAGATGAAATAGCCAACATCCATTGGATTGTCGAAAAAGCGAGAGTTTCAGAAAAACACCTTCTGCTTTATTGACTATGCCAAAGCCTTTGCCTGTGTGGCTCACACAAACTGTGGAAAATTCTGAAAGAGATGGAAATACCAGGCCATCTGACCTGCCTCCTGAGAAATTTGTATGCAGGTCAAGAAAAAACAGAACTGGACATGGAGCAACATACTGGTTCCAAATCGGGAAAGGAGTACATCAAGGCTCTATATTGTCACCCTGCTTATTTAACTTATATGCAGAGTATATCATGTGAAATGCTGGGCTGTAATCAAGATTGCCAGGATAAATATCAATAACCTCAGATATGCAGATGACACCATTCATATGGCAGAAAATGAAGAAGAACTAAAGAGTCTCTTGATGAAAGTGAAAGAGGAAAGTGAAAAAGTTGACTTAAAACTCAACTAAGATCATGGCATCTTGTCCCATCACTTCATGGCAAATAGATGGGAAACATTGGAAACAGTGACAGACTTTATTTTCTGGGGCTCAAAAATCCCTGCAGATGGTGACTGCAGCCATGAAATTTAAAAATGATTGCTCCTTGGAGGAAAAGCTATGACCAATCTAGACAGCATAATAAAAGCAGAGACATTATTTTGCCAACAAAGGCCCATTTAGTAAAAGCTATGGTTTTTCCAATAGTCATGTATGGATGTGAGAGTTGGAGTATAAAGAAGGCTGAGGGCCGAAGAATTGATGCTTTGAACTGTGGCATTGGAGAAGACTCTTGAGTGTCCCTTGGACTGCAAGGAGATCCAACCAGTCAATCCTAAAGGAAATCAGTCCTGAATATTCATTGGAAGGACTGATGCTGAAGCTGAAACTCTAATACTTTTGCCACCTGATGTGAAGAACTGACTCATTGGAAAAGACCCTGGTGCTGGGAAAAAATGAAGGTGGGAGAAGAAAGGGATGACAGAAGATGAGATGATTGGATGGCATCACTGACTCGATGGACATTAGTCTGAGCAAGCTCTGGGAGTTGGTGATGGACAGGGAAGCCTGGCATGCTGTAGTTCATGGGTTGCAAAGAGTCAGATATGATTGAAGAACTGAACTGACTGAACTGAGCATGAGTCAAAAAGACATGATAGTCTTCTTTGGTCATTCATGTTTCTTAGAATATGATGAACTTTTTTGCATTCAAAAGAAGTGAGTGCTGGGTTGAATTGAAAGCAGGACTTATTAGGGCTTTCTGTTGGACCATAAGGAATGCTGAGTGCTAAAGAATTGATGCTTTCAAATTGTGGTGCTAAAGATGACTCTTGAGAGTCCCTTCAATGGTAAGGAGGTCAAATCTATCAATATTAAAGGAAATTAACCCTTTCAAGTGATGGAAGGACTTATGCTAAAGCTGAAGCTCCAATATTTTGGCCACCTTATGTGAAAAGCCAACTCATTAGAAAAGATCCTGATGCTGGGAAAGATTGAAGGCAAAAGGAGAAAGGGGAAGCAGAGAATGAAATTGTTAGATAACATCACTGAAATGGATATGAAGTTGAGCAAACTCTGGAAGACAGTGAAGAACAGTGAAGCCTGGGTGCTGCAGTCAATGGGCTTACAAAGAGTCGGACATGACTTCATGACTGGAACAACAACAATCAGGGTTGTCCACACCCTCATTTAGTCAGTTATATATGAAACATGGGCTTCCCAGGTGGCTCAGTGGTAAAGAATTCTCCTGCCAATGCAGGAGACACAGGAAATTTGAGTTCGATCCCTGGGTCAGGAAGATCCCCTGGAGTAGGAAATTGCAACCCACTCCAGTATTCTTGCCTGAGAAATTCCATGGACAGGGTAGCCTGGCTGTCTGCAGTCCATGGGGTAAGAAAGAGTAGGACATGACTAAGTGGCTG
The DNA here is from genome assembly GCF_002263795.3 of Bos taurus. Taxonomy (NCBI): domain Eukaryota; kingdom Metazoa; phylum Chordata; class Mammalia; order Artiodactyla; family Bovidae; genus Bos; species Bos taurus. The sequence continues at coordinate 2,494,029 of NC_037353.1, read as the reverse complement.
AGCATGCATGAGTACATATGTAACATATTGTATCTTATATAAGCTTTAATCCCCAATAAGATGGTATTTGGAGATGCAGCTTTTGGGGAACAGAGTGAAATGTATCATGAAGATGTGATTCTCATGATGGGACTAGTACCTTTACAAGAACAGGAAAAGGTGAAGCTCTGTGTGTCTTTCTGCTACAGAAGGACACAGCTAGAAGGCAAAAATCTCTAAGTCCGAATCCTCTCTAGAATCTGATCCTGCTGGCTTCCTGATTTCATGACTATAGCCAGCAGAACTGTTAGATAATTTTTTTCTATTGTTTAAGCAGGTTTCCCTGGTGCCCCCATCCCACCTCAGTCCATAGTATTTTGTTATAATAGTCTTATTGGAAAAAGACACATGCTTACCTTGTACTCAGTTGTTGTTCAATTGTTCAGTAGTGTCCGAATCTTTACAACCACATGGACTGCAGAAGCCAGGCTTCCCTGTCCATCACCATTTCCCGGCGCTTGCTCAAACTCATGTCCATTGAGTCGGTGATGCAATGCAACCATCTCATCCTCTGTTGTCACCTTCTCCTCCTGCCTTCAATCTTTCCCAGCATCAGGATCTTTTCTAATAAATTGGTTTTTCACATAAGGTGGCCAAAGTATTGGAGTTTCAGCTTCAACATCAGTCCTTCCAATGAACACCCAGGACTGATCTCCTTTAGAATGGACTGCTTGGATCTCCTTGCAACCAAGGGACTCTCAAGAGTCTTCTCCAAAACCACAGTTCAAATGCATCAATTCTTTGGTACTCAGCCTTCTTTATGGTCCAACTCTTACACCCATACATGACTAATGGAGAAATCATAGCTTTGACTATAGGGACCTTTGTCAGCAAAGTGATGTCTCTGCTTTTTAATACACTGTCTAGGTTGGGCATAGCTTTTTTTCTGAGGAGCAAGAGTTTTTTAATTTTATAGCTGCAGTCACCATCTGCAGTGATTTTGGAGCCCAAGAAAATAAAATCTGTTTTTTTTTTTTTTTTCCATTGTTTTCCGATCTATTTGCCATGAAGTGATGGGACCAGATGCCATGATCCTAGTATTTTGAATGTTGAGTTTTAAGGCAGCCTTTTCAGTTTCCTCTTTCACTTTCATCAAGAGACTTAAGTTCCTCTTCACTTCGCCATAAGGGTGGTCTCATCTCCATATCTGAGGTTAATCAGTTGGGTGCTTCTAAACTCCCAAGTGTTTTGGTACAATGAAGCTGTAAGCTCATGGGACTTTGCAAACACTATGTGCATATGGAACAGTAGGGATCAGGGAGTACACATATTGCATACATCTAATACGTTCACTCAATGATCCCTTGTCCCATCAACTTTGCTTAAAAAACATAAATTTAAATAATTTCAAGGAGCATTAACCAAATTTAAAGCCCTAAGTGTGTGGGGGCTTATGTGACTGCACAGGTTGCACAATCATGAAGTTAGCCCTGAGTGTTATCACTTGTATATGGAACTGGAGAAAATCAAGAACTATTTTGAAGGAAACACTGATATAAACCTAGAATATTAATACTACGTGTCAGGATAAAAACTATCCCAAAATAAATAATGGTAACAATTAGGGTCATTTTAAGAGGAAGTATTTTTGAATCACATTTTAATAAAGTGTATTAGGTAATTCTACCAAAGGTAGAAACATATATAGTATTTGAGAAAGTCATTTAAAAAATATTTGTGTATTAAAAGTACTTATAGTGAAATACTGTGTATTTATTTCTAACAACTATTCCGATTATACATTTTTCACTCAGGCACCTTCTATAATTCTTTGTCATTAACTGATTTCACCCAACTTTAAGGTGACCTGAAAATGTGTTTTGGGAAGGAAAGTCTCAATTTAATAAACAGATAAATAAGGTATACAATATAAACATATAGGACTTAGTATTTTTCTAAAGCTTTAGTTCAGATAACATGTTTTATGAATCCATGTAATGTATATTATGCATCCATTTAAGCCTCACTTTTATCTTTTTCTGCTCCTCTAACAACAGTCTGTACTCTTTACTCTCAGAAGGTAAATTATTTAGTTCTGTGGTTAGCTCTGCATGCCTTATCATTGTCCTTAGCTTAATCTAGGTTCTAAATAAATGACTGATTCAATTAATTATTTTTTATTTTATATCATTTGAAGCCTAATCATATGACATTTAACCATTATTTTAAGATAATGATCTTATATTCATTAAATTACTTTTCTGCAATTTTATTTGCATTTGTTAATCATTGTACACTCTTTTATTTATGAAGTTATCTTTTCTGTTTATAAAATCATAATGACAATAATGTAAAAAACAATAACCCCATCATTAAGCAGATGACAATTTTTTTTTTTTCTGATCATTTGACATATTTGGGATTGGTTACAGTCAACTTACCTAATTAAAAAACTGAGCAAACTTTAATATAAAATAATAGATGTTTTTGCATGAGCAACAGTTTCTAGGAATTGGTATTTCTCAAAGACCAGATGAAAATTGTAGCTAATCATTGTTACAACAAAACTAAGTATCTTTGCTTTGTCTACAGAAAGTTTCAAAGAAATATTCATCAAAAAAGGGAGAAGGGAGAAAGAGGTTAATAAATCATGTATAGTCCCAAACAAGCTAAAAAAAAAAAAAAAAAACCACAGAAAAAATAAAAGTCAAAGCTGGAAAGATCAAATAAATGGAGATTGACAATTGAGATATAAATCTGGAGAAAAAAAAATAACTTCACAGTTCTTATGCCTGATGAGAAGGGAAGCATTGAGATCATAAGCCTGTGGAATTTTAATCAGTCTTTTGAAAATGAGCTTATAAGTGGAAAAGCAATAACAAAAGAAACCTAAAAATGAAATAATATAACTCATGCAAAACTGGTTTTGGAAATACACTCAAAACTCATTTTTCTGTTCATGTTCGGTGATACTAGAAATATTTTAGCTCGCATTTCCCAGTTTCAAAATATTTTTGGTCATTTGTACTTACTACACAGTTAGTAATCATGATTGTTCATTCCATGTCACTTACTATAGGAGTAAGAATATTTGTTTTTAAGGCCTCTCTTCTTTATTTTTTTATTATTAAAAAAAAATAAAGGGGTAGAATGTAATTTCAGTAATTTCCCAAAGTTTGTGCAAAACTTATTTTTAATCTAAAATTTTGATTTAAATTAAATTTAAAAGAAATAAAATTAACAATGAAAAAACAAAAGTGGGGGGGCTCTCTTCAATACAGTACTGAGTCATTTTTTGAACGGAGCTAATCTACCAGGATGCCAAGGGAATATCTGAAAAGAACCCTTTTGTTACTTCCAAATGGTTTGGTATCAATAATATAATTTAGACATCAATATAACTTAGACATCACTCAAAATGTATTCTTGAACCATCTGAATTTCTGTTATCTGTCTGCTTTAATTCCTATCCCTAGCTTTCCTCCTAGACAGCTTTTGTCTACATTAAAGTCATTACTATTCAATGGTTCTCAGTATTCAATATTCAGCTTGTTTCTTATCTCAACTCATACTTGATTCTGCTGGTCTAGCCTACCTTTTGCTTCCTCATTAGAGCTCTAATGTCATTTGTTAACAATTGATCAACAGGATCCGACAACCAACAGTACCCGAACTCATCCAGTATCTCCCTTGCAGATCAAGCAACTTGACCATTAGAGTGTCATTGATATTTAGTAATGTACTACCATTGCACACAATTTTGATTTCCAAGTAAATCATCCAGTGATAGAAATGTATGTCTTGAGAGTAGTAAGAAACAGAAAATGCTCTGCTTCTACTTTTAGTGTCTAGGAGTTTATTTACAATTGTGGCTAAGGTTATCTCTTAAAACCTAAAGTCACTTTTCTACTCCCATCTCACTTAGAGTTTTATTAAAGCTTAAATCCTTATTATGATCCACAAGATTCTATATTATCTTGTCTTCTATCACCACTCTGAAACTATTTCCCACTGCTCTTCTTCAGTCTAGCCAAAAAAGATTCTTTGATGTCCTTTGTACACATAATACACAATCTTATATTAAGACCTTTATATTTAATATTTTATTTGTCTCAAATGCTTCTCTCACAGTTGACCTACAGATGGCTCCCAGTCTCAAGTCTTTCAGGACTTCCATCAAATACCATCTCTATATGGCGTTCTGTGGTCCTCTAATCTCTGGTCTGCAATAATTTTTATCTCTCCTTCCTTTTTTTGTGTTCATACTATTTATAACCAAGTAATACCCTATATATTTTATTTACCTGTCTTTTCCCCCCATATACACTATGTTTTAAAAATTCAATTATAATTGCTTTACACTGTTGTATTTTTTTTCTGTTGTTTTTTTTTTTTATTTTATTTTATTTTTAAACTTTACAATATTGTATTAGTTTTGCCAAATATTGAAATGAATCCACCACAGGTATACCTGTGTTCCCCATCCTGAACCCTCCTCCCTCCCCATACCATCCCTCTGGGTCATCCCAGTGCACTAGCCCCAAGCATCCAGTATCGTGCATCGAACCTGGACTGGCAACTCGTTTCATACATGATATTATACATGTTTCAATGCCATTCTCCCAAATCTTCCCACCCTCTCCCTCTCAGGTTCCCACTAGCTGTTTTACACATGGTAGTGCACATACAGCAATCCCTATCTCTAAATTAATTTCAACACTCTTCCTCCCCAACCATGTCCACCAGTCCATTCTTTATATCTGTATCTCTATTCCTGCTTCCAAACAGGTTCATTTGTACCATTTTTCCAAATAGGAAAAGGAGTACGTCAAGGCTGTATATTGTCACCCTGCTTATTTAACTTATATGCAGAGTAAATCATGAGAAACGCTGGGCTGGAAGAAGCATGAGCTGGAATCAAGATTGTTGGGAGAAATATCAATAACCTCAGATATGCAGATGACACCACCCTTATGGCAGAAAGTGAAGAGGAACTAAAAAGCCTCTTGATGAAAGTGAAAGAGGAGAGTGAAAAAGTTGGCTTAAAGCTCAACATTCAGAAAACGAAGATCATGGCATCTGGTCCCATCACTTCATGGGAAATAGATGGGGAAACAGTGGAAACAGTGTCAGACTTTATTTTTCTGGGCTCCAAAATCACTGGAGATGGTGACTGCAGCCATGAAATTAAAAGACGCTTACTCCTTGGAAGGAAAGTTATGACCAACCTAGATACCATATTCAAAAGCAGAGACATTACTTTGCCAACAAAAGTCCATCTACTCAAGGCTATGGTTTTTCCAGTGGTCATGTATGGATGTGAGAGCTGGACTATAAAGAAAGCCGAGCACTGAAGAATTGATGCTTTTGAATTATGATGTTGGAGAAGACTCTTGAGAGTCCCTTGGACTGCAAGGAGATCCAACCAGTCCATTCTAAAGGAGATTAGTCCTGGGTGTTCATTGGAAGGCATGATGTTGAAGCTGCAGCTCCTATACTTTGGCCACCTGACACGAAGAGCTGACTTATTTGAAAAGACCCTGATGCTGGGAAAGATTGAGGGCAGGAGGAGAAGGGAATGACAGAGGATTTGATGGTTTAATGGCATCACTGACTCAATGGACATGAGTTTGGGTAAACTCTGGGAATTGGTGATGGGCAGGGAGGCCTGGCATGCTTTGGTTCATGGGGTCATAAAGAATTGGACAAAACTGAGTGACTGAACTGAACTGAATAGATGAATATCCAATTCAAAAAGTTGGATTTCCATCTACTATTTGTACACAAAGCTTCTGGAAATATTTTAGTAATATACAATGTGGTCTGGCTTATAATTTAGTAATGCCTATTCTGAAGAAATTTCACATGAATAATGTCACAAGCTTTGTCACCAGAGCGTAGTTGAATATATGCAGCATTGTTTCCAATAATAGACTTGCTTGTTTATCAATTTAGCTGAAGTAAAGAAAGATATTAAAGTTCAATTTCCAAAACATTCTTCCTATTATTTTTTTTCCTCCCCATGATGGGTTGAGGAGTCCTATAGAAACCACTAGATTCACTGAGGTTAAAGACTAATCCTTCAGAAACATAATACCTCTAATTCATGAATCAATAAGGGCTGCCATTTACCCTTTATCTCCTGCCCACCCATGAGAAAGGTATAATCAATAAAGCAGGAACTTGCTGGGAGGGAGGATGTGCAGAAGACTATATGTAGAAATTGTGAAAAAGGGCTGAAAAGGAAAAACAATCAAGTACAATCGTGAGTGTGTTCAAGTTGTCTTCTGGCCTAGTTATAGTGACTTATAGCACAGTCTTGGGTGTAAAAAAATAGAGGAAACAGGCATCAAAGAATTGCATCTTTAGCTCTATACATAAAATAGTTAAAAAAAAATCACATGGAGGAACTCACATAATAGGAGAATATACTTCTCTTTTTAGCAATATTATGTCTAGAATGTTTAGAACTGGGCAAAGAATTGCTCTTCCAAATTCAGAAACAGGAAATTCTCATATTGCTGTAATAGTGGAGTCAACATGAGTGATGTGAACATTACCTCAGTAGAAATTTCTTGCCAGAGAGTGAGTGAATAATGATCTGAGTACAGAGAAGAAGTAGTAAACAATAAATGAAGTAAAAAAAAAAAAAAGAGTCAAAGCTATTTGCAAGCACACATGAAGTATTTCAGTCACTGTCCTAAATTTGAAAAGATAAATGCGATTCTGATGTTTCTAGCTAATTTTGTTTGGAAATGATGAGCTTGGGACTTACAATATTACAAACTATTATTCTAAGCATCTTGTAAGAAGCAATCCAAGAGACAGAAAAAAGGCATGGAATCACATTGAAATATAATGATGACCAGGAAAGGGTGTAGGAGAAAAACAAAAGCAAAATTCTCTTAGCTTGTTTTCTGAGTAATTTATCTTCTAGGTGGTGTATCAATTCACAAGCTGATTCTGAAGCTCCATAGTTAAAAATGAGGATTTACAACAAGGTTTCAATAAATCTAGCTGCCTTTTTTCAAAAAAGCATCTGCCTTAACTGCTGAATCTGAAAATAAAATGAACTTTGTTCTAAGTTCTTGTCATAGATCTATTTAGTTATACCTTCCAGTCCTCCAAACTGATTATCATCAACCATAAAATTCAACTTTTGTAATGCCTGATGATTTAGCATGTATTAATTTTTGTATTGAGTAAATTATCTCATCCTTTGAGAAGAAACAATTTAGTATCAGAAACAGACTTTTCTCAAGTAACTTTTTAATACCTGTGCCTGGATGATTCTTGTACTTATAATTTCCACTATAATATTCATTCATCTGCAGAAATCTGGTTTATTTTATGCATTTTACATGGAGAGAGATTGAAAAAATAATCACTTTAACATATGTATTTTTATTGGATATTGTGATGGTATCTGTTACTCTTCAAGAGACATATCAGGAAATAGGTGAAGTACCAAATAATAAATATACAGTAACTTTCAATGTGCTACATATGGAGTGAATGTAAGTTGTGAAGTAGAATGATAGGAATGAAAAGGCAAAAGTATTTGTAATCATTTTTTTAAAACAGTGAAAAAACAAGAATTTAGAAAATTGTGGTTATAGATATTTAGGAGTTGTTTGTTTTTTGTCTCCCATATTGATTTCTCACTTAACTTAGGTGAAATAAGAATGTTTTATCTTATACTTGTATTCTTAGGCTCAAAACTAATGGAGAATTATATTTATTGAAATGATAAAAAATATATGCAATAAGTATAATTAAGCATGTAAGGCACTTCAAAGTCTGAAGGAGAAAATGAAATATATATACAATCTTTACAGGAATAGTCAACTGAAGAGAATATCTTCTATTCCTGGCCATAGACTTGCCTTATCATTAGATTAGTCAATAAAGGGAAGAAGAGAATCTTTATATTTGCCCTCTATTACCCTAGTGCCATTAATTTTTAAAAGTCCACCTCAAATGTTTACATGAGTTGAAACTCCCTGATTACTACATTATGATCCCTACCTCTTTCAGTTTACGTTTTATTTTGAAACCACTACACTAGACTTTCTTAAAATTATGAGACTACACACAAACTTTAAGACAGATAACCTGAAGAATGTGTCCTTGAAATTTATAAAAATCCACTGTCCATTCGACTTTATAGAATATTTTTACAAAACTATGAAAAGCAAATTTTACATTCCTGTTACCATAGACTGACTATTGAGCTTCCTGTTTATTTTTTAATGTTTAATCCCACTTGGAAAGGACAATACATAAATCTGAATAATTTGGAGAGACAATAAATAAATTAAAATAATTGCTTAAACATTTGTGAAAAATATGTGCTTTTATTCTTTTTTAGGTTTAACAAGATTGTGTTTTTAAGTAGCCTTCAATTAATAAATAAGTTAGTAATATTTTCAAGTATAGTCATCTTTCCATTATACAGAAACATATATATAACCTCTAACGGTTTTGTTTGTTTGTTTGTTGGTTGGTTTAATTAAAAAAAAACACAATTTGGCAATGTGGCAAATATACAAGTTAGTAGAAAGCAAGTCTGAATTTCTTACATATCAAGTATTAACTCATGCTAAAAATAAACTTTGAGAAAGGAGAGAAATGGGGCAATTGTTAGACTCCTTCACATCTGAATGCTGTCACTTTGCAACAGTTAGTGCACCGTTTCAGAAGCAGAACTTTCATCTATAGACTTAGAGTTGTCATCACAGTCCAAATTCTGATCAAATTCTGATTTTAAATTTCTCTTGCTCTGACCAACAGCTGCTATTTCTGGTGGTCTCGGTACTTCTGGGTAACAGCACTGTCACTTCGGCATCAATATTTTCTCTTGCAAATTGATGGGAAAGAATTCTTTTAAATATAAGAGATTTTGTTTTTAACTAAGCTTGCTGGGAGAAATATCAATAACCTCAGATATACAGATGACACCACCCTTATGGAAGAAAGTGAAGAAGAACTAAAGAGCCTCTTGATGAAAGTGAAAGAGGAGAGTGAAAAAGTTGGCTTAAAGCTCAACATTCAGAAAATGAAGATCATGGCATCTGGTCCCATCACTTCATAGGGAAATAGATGGGGAAACAGTGGAAACAGTGTCAGACTTTATTTTTCTGGACTCCAAAATCAGTGCAGATGATGATTGCAGCCATGAAATTAAAAGATGCTTACTCCTTGGAAGGTAAGCTATGACCAACCTCGACAGCATATTAAAAAGCAGAGACATTACTTTGTCAACAAAGGTTCATCTAGTCAAGGCTATGGTTTTTCCAGTGGTCATGTATGGATGTAAGAGTTGGACTGTAAAGAAAGCTGAGTGCCGAAGAATTGATGCTTTTGAACTATGGTGTTGGAGAAGACTCTTGAGAGTCCCTTGGACTTCAAGGAGATCCAACCAGTCCATCCTAAAGGAGATCAGTCCTGGGTGTTCATTGGAAGGCATGATGTTGAAGCTGCAACCCCAATAATTTGGCCACCTGATGCGAAGAAATGACTTATTTGAAAAGACCCTGATGCTGGGAAAGATTGAGGGCAGGAGGAGAAGGGGACTACAGAGGATGAGATGGTTAGATGGCATCACCGACTCGATGGACATGGGTTTGGGTGGACTCTGGGAGTTGGTAATGGACAGGGAGGCCTGGCATGCTGGGGTTCATGGGGTCGCAAAGAGTCAGAGACAACTGAGTGACTGAACTGAACTACACCATCTCTGTCCCTGCTGAGATTTACAGTGGCTGGCAGACAGTTCTTGTGATTCTTTAGCACACGTTAAATTTCATTTGTATCCAAGATTCCATTATGCTGTCTCCTTAAGAACTTGGCCCCATATTCTTTAATTTAATGAACTAATTTTTCTGTTAATGCATATTTCAAGATAATAAATAAGTATGTATAATGGGCAATTATTACTGCTGTGTCTAGCTCCTTTCTGTAGCAGAATTTTATTCTATAGTTTCCTAGGAATGTGATACAAAGTCAAAAGAGGGGGGGGGATCCTACTTCTTTGAATGTTCATCTGCAAAGTTCTAGCTTTACTGTCTGAAGCTGGCAGAAAACAGGCCAATTCTCTTTGAGCTCATTGGCCAAAAGCCAATTTTTCATGTGGCTAGATTATAAAAAAGAAAATTTTCTGAATGAACTTCCATAGTTTTTCCCCAGATGAAATTCTCTCCTTCCTCCCTTCCTCCCTGTCCTTCCAGCTCTCACTGGATTTAGCTGTAAGGACATGGTGAAGGAAAATATTGGAAAAAGCTTTCAAACTACTTACAAGCCAACCTGAAAGTTATACAACAAAAATATTACAGAAATCTCAAAAGCTGATAAAACCACATGATCTGATTTGAATTGTTGTAAATTTGGTATTTTGAAAAATTTGTCAAATCAGCGAAGTGGATTTTATTGGAATGAATTAGGTGAATACAACTATATAAAATCTGAGTTGCAAGGGATAATGAGAGAAAGTTGAAGGACTGGAGAAGGGAGGTGATAGTGGGCTGGCAACTGGGTAAATTGGAAAGCTTCAGGAGTGGTAAAAGTGGAGACAAAGTTAAATTAAGTGGGATAATGGTCACATATCTCCCAGATTTCCTGGTACACAAACTCAAACTCTTCTTTGCCTCTGGAGAAGTTCTCCTTTGTGATCCAGTGAAGTGAGATAGAAGCAGAGTCCTCAGTTGTGAAGCAGAAAACCTTAAAATCAATTGCTCAACTTAGCTCCTTTACCCTCATCTCTGAGCTTCCTCTTAACTACACTTTATGTTTATTCCCCAATTCCCATTTTCACACTTCCCTTTTATGTATCCTACTGTAAGAATATTATCTAAAGCATTTGTATATTAATCAACAATGTTATTTACATGGCTTCTGTGCCCAGTTGCTCAGTTGTGTCTGACTCTTTGCCACCCTATGGACTGTAACCCTCCAGGCTCCTCTGTCCATGAAATTTTCCAGGCAAGAATATTGGAATGGGTTGCTGTTTCCTTCTTTAGGGGCTTTTCCAACTCAGGGATTGAACCCAGTTCTCTTATATCCCGTGCTTTTGGCAGACAGATTCTTTACTGTTGAGCCTCCTGGGAATATATGGCCTCTACTACTAAGAAGCTTGCCCATATCTTGCCCTTGGTTTCACATAACTCGCCACGACTTCCCAGCCTGAGGTCTTCCCATGCTTTCAGTTTGGGACATCTGGGAGCACATGACTAATATTTTTATGCCATGATTCCAAGATTATTAATTCATAACATAAGATAAAACAGGGATAAAAAGAGCAATTACTATGATGCATTAGATAAGAAGAGGTGGCAATATAAATATATCTGATTATCTCATGGGAACATATGACTCATAGGAATGTGCAACTTCCATGCCCTCTCCTTATGGAATTAGAATTGTCACCCTCCCAGCACAGTAATGTGTTCATCAAGCAGGAAGCTACACTAAACTTTGATATTCAGAGTTTTTAAATGGGATTTCATTATGTAGGTGTGATGCATTGATTAAATCATTGGCCACAATATTTAACTCAATCTTCAGTTCCTTAGGGCTTCCTTGGTGGCTCAGAGGTTAAAGCATCTGCCTGCAATGTGGGAGACCTGGGTTCAACCCCTGGGTTGGGAAGATCCCCTGGAGAAGGAAATGGCAACCCACTCCAGTATTCTTGCCTGGAGAATCCCATGGATGGAGGAGCCTGGTAGGCTGCAGTCCATGGGGTCGCTAAGAGTCGGACATGACTGAGCGACTTCACTTTCACTTTTCACTTTCATGCATTGGAGAAGGAAATGGCAACTCACTCCAGTGTTCTTGCCTGGAGAATCCCAGGGGTGGGGGAGCCTTGTGGGCTGCCATCTATGGGGTTGCACAGAATCGGACAGGACTGAAGTAACTTAGCAGCAGCAGCAGTTCTGGTTTCAATATGAACTCTGTCCCTTCCTCAGTGTATGACCTCAGCGAGTTAACTACACTTCCAATGGTTTAATTTTCTCCCCTGAAAAATAAGGATAAAATGCCTATCTTACTATAATGAAAACTGCTAGCTAATATATGTAAGTTGCCCCGTACTTCTGTTATTCCTATATTTCTATCAAATTATCCAGGAGAAATAGAAAAAGGATGTGAATAGGTGATCTGGCTGGGAAAGTAAAAATATTTAACTAAAAACAACAAATATAAGCTATTGTGCATGCATGCTCAGTCGCTCAGTTTTGTCTGAGTCTTAGCAACCCCATAGACTGTAGCCGTAAGTCTCCTTTGTCCAGGGATTATCCCAGCAAGAATACTGGAGTGGGTTGCCACTTTCTCCTCCAGGGGATCTTCCTAACTTAGGGATCAAACCTATGTCTCCTGTGGCTCCTGCATCCATGAGATTTTCCAGGCAAGAGTACTGGAGGGGTCGCCATTGCCTTCTCCGGAAACCAGAACTAGCTGAGCTCAAATCATACATAGAGTAAGGGTTAGACTTAGGTGGTCCATTTCTCCCAGGGCTCTTAAAGGGAGGCTGCTTTAGTGATTACATCAAAACCCAAAACAAAGAGTTTTCAAAATGCCAGGCCTGTCTATCCGTGGGATTCTCCAGGCAAGAATACTGGACTGGCTAGCCATTCCCTTCTCCAGGGGATCTTCCAGACCCAAGGATCAAACTAGAGTCTCCTGAATTGTAGGCAGATTCTTTAGCATCTGAGCCACCAGGGAAACCCTATGTTTCACAGACATCTACCTCCAGCTGAAGGTCAATTATCCAGTGTATGCTGCCATGTAGATACACATGCTGTGGTTAAAGATGAGTTGCACGAAGCACTTTAGTTTCTTGGGGAACAAAAGTAAATACTTAGTGCTGCAACTCTGCTTATAATAGAGACACTGTTTTGACACTCAGAAAATGTCCATTAGCTTCTTTTTGGCTATAAAACAATGAAGCACAATGTGGAGCACAATGACCCAGAAAGAAAAAGAATGTATTTGACTTAAATCTACCTTGATAAGGTGGCAGATTTAGACATGTTTCTGAGTCAGAGATAGTGCATTTGAAACATATATTACTTTTTGATACTTTTCCAGGCACTTCTTAAATGGACCTTCCATTAAAACTTTCAAAATCCTTCATGTCTACATGTTGCAAAACTGCTATATACTTTCTGAAACAATAATCTGAAAAGTTTGAGTGTGCTTTGTTTTGAGCCATTAAAACACATTCAAATCTCAGATTCCCAGTTTCAGGTTATTACTGAGAGAATTCTGATTTTAATAACATGTGCCCTTGAAAGGACAATAGTGTATGATTTGTGTTATTTCTTCTCTCCTCAAACAGCGATGATGTTAATTGGAGTTAATAAATGTTATTTCAGTTCAGTTCAGTTGTTTAGTTGTGTCTGACTCTTTGCGACCCCATGAATTGCAGAGCGCAAGGCCTCCCTGTCCATCACCAACTCCCGGAGTTCACTCAAACTCATATCCATCGAGTCGGTGATGCCGTCCAGCCGTCTCGTCCTCTGTCGTCCACTTCTCCTCCTGCCCCCAATCCCTCCAAGCATCAGAGTCTTTTCCAATGAGTCAACTCTTCACACGAGGTGGCCAAAGTACTGGCATTTCAGCTTTAGCATCATTCCTTCCAAAGAACACCCAGGACCGATCACCATTAGAATGGACTGGTTGAATCTCCTTGCAGTCCAAGGGACTCTGAAGAGTCTTCTCCAACACCATAGTTCAAAAGCATCAATTCTTCGGTGCTCAGCCTTCTTCACAGTCCAACTCTCACATCCATACATGACCACTGGAAAAACCATAGCCTTGACAAGACAGACCTTTGTTGGCAAAGTAATGTCTCTGCTTTTGAATATGCTATCTAGGTTGGTCATAACTTTCCTTCCAAGGAGTAAGTGTCTTTTAACTTCATGGCTGCAATCACCATCTGCAGTGATTTTGGAGCTGCAAAAAACAAAGTCTGACACTGTTTCCACTGTTTCCCCATCTATTTCCCATGAAGTGAAGGGACCAGATGCCATGATCTTCATTTTCTGAATGTTGAGTTTTAAGCCAACTTTTTCACTCTCCTCTTTCACTTTCATCACGAGGCTTTTTGGTTCCTTTTCACTTTCTGCCATAAGGGTGGTGTCATTTGCATGTCTGAAGTTATTGATATTTCCTGCAATCTTGATTCCAGCTTGTGCTTCTTCCAGCCCAGGGTTTCTCATGGTGTACTCTGCATATAAGTTAAATAAGCAGGGTGGCAATATACAGCCTTGACGTACGCCTTTTCCTATTTGAAATCAGTCTGTTGTTCCATGTCCAGTTCTAGCTGTTGCTTCCTGAGGTTGCATATAGGTTCCTCAAGAGGCAGGTCAGGTGGTCTGGTATGCCCATCTCTTTCAGAATTTTCCACAGTTTATTGTGATCCACACAGTCAAAGGCGTTGGCATAGTCAATAAAGCAGAAATAGATGTTTTTCTGGAACTCTCTTGCTTTTTCCATGATCCAGCAGTTGTTGGCAATTTGGTCTCTGGTTCCTCTGCCTTTTCTAAAACGAGCTTAAATGTCTGGAAGTTCACGTTTCAGATATCTCTGAAGCCTGGCTTGGAGAATTTTCAGCATTACTTTACTAGCATGTGAATGAGTGCAGTTGTTCAGTAGTTTGAGCATTCTTTGGCATTGCCTTTCTTTGGGATTGGAATGAAAATTGACCTCCTCCAGTCCTGTGGCCACTGCTGAGTTTTCCAAATTTGCTGGCATGTTGAGTGCAGCACTTTCACAGCATCATCTTTCAGGATTTGAAATAGGTCAACTGGAATTCCATCACCTCCACTAGCTTTGTTCATAGTGATGCTTTCTAAGGCCCACTTGCCTTCCCATTCCAGGATGTCTGGCTCTAGATGAGTGATCACACCATCATGATTATCCGGGTCATGAAGATCTTTTTTGTACAGTTCTTCTGTATATTCTTTCCACCTCTTTTTAATATCTTCTGCTTCTGTTAGGTCCATACCGTATCTGTCCTTTATCAAGCCCATCTTTGCATGAAATGTTCCCTTGGTCTCTAATTTTCTTGAAGAGATCTCTAGTCTTTCCCATTCTGTTGTTTTCCCTCTATTTCTTTGCATTGATCACTGAGGAAGGCTTTCTTATCTCTTCTTGCTATTCTTTGGAACTCTGCATTCAGATGCTTATATCTTTCCTTTTCTCCTTTGCTTTTCACTTCTCTTCTTTTCACAGCTATTTGTAAGGCTTCCCCAGACAGCCATTTTGCTTTTTTGTATTTCTTTTCCATGGGGATAGTCTTGATCCCTGTCTCCTGTACAATGTCACGAACCACCGTCCATAGTTCATCAGGCACTCTATCCAACAGATCTAGTCCCTTAAGTATATTTCTCTCTTCCACTGTATAATCATAAGGGATTTGAATTAGGTCATACCTGAATGGTCTAGTGGTTTTCCCTACTTTCTTCAATTTTTGTCTGAATTTGGCAATAAGGAATTCATGATCTGAGCCACAGTCAGCTCCCAGTCTTGTTTTTGCTAACTGTATAGAGCTTCTCCCGGAGAAGGCAATGACACCCCACTCCAGTATTTTTGCCTAGAAAACCCCATGGATGGAGGAGCCTGGTATGCTGCAGTCCATGGCATCACTAGAGTCGGACATGACTGAGCGACTTCACTTTCACTTTTAACTTTCATGCATTGGAGAAGGAAATGGCAACCCACTCCAGTGTTCTTGCCTGGAGAATCCCAGGGACAGGGAAGCCTGGTGGGCTACCATCTATGGGGTCGCACAGAGTCGGACATGACTGAAGCGACTTAGCAGCAATAGCAGCAGCTTAGAGCTTCTCTATCTTTGGCTACAAAGAATATAATCAATCTGATTTTGGTGTTGACCATCCGGTGAAGTCCATGTGTAGAGTATTCTCTTCTGTTGTTGAAAGAGGGTGTTTGCTATGACCAGTGTGTTCTCTTGGCAAAATTTTATTAGCCTTTGCCCTGCTCCATTCCATACTCTAAGGCCAAATTTGCCTGTTACTCCAGGTGTTTCTTGACTTCCTACTTTTGCATTCCAGTCCCCTATAATGAAAAGGACATCTTTCTTGGGTGTTAGTTCTAAAAGGTCTTGTAGGTCTTCATATAACTCTTCAACTTCAGCTTCTTCAGCATTACTGGTTGGGGCATAGACTTGGATTACTGTTACATTGGATGGTTTGCCTTGGAAATGAACAGAGATCATTTTGTCGTTTTTGAGACTGCATCCAAGTACTGCATTTTGGACTCTTGTTGACCATGATGGTTACTCCATTTCTTGTAAGGGATTCCTGCCTGCAGTAGTAGATATAATGGTCATCTGATTTAAATTCACTCATTCCAGTCCATTTTAGTTTGCTGATTACTTAACAAGTATCAAAATGTCATATACTTTTATATTTACTCCATCCAACTTGGAATGTGATTATCCTTGTTAGTGATGTTCACTGACTGTGAGGTTGGCAAGCAGCAGTATTAGCACTACCTAAAAATGTGCTAGAAATGCAAATACCTGAGGTTCACCCCAGACTGAATCAGAATCTCTAGGGTTGGAACCCAGAAAGCAGTGTTTTCTATGAATAATTCTGATGGAAGCTAAAGTTTGAGCATGAGCATGTCACCTTAGTTTAGTCTTTGAGATTAAACACTCAATACACAATCTAATCCATAAACTTATCTGAGTTAAATATCAGTAACATTGTCAGTCCTGAACACAGTCATAGCAACAATATTGCACTAGCAGAAATATCTTTCTCATAGTCATGTCATCTTGTAAATACCTACAATAGCAAAGCAGGAAATTAGTAAATTTTATACTAAAAATAGACCAAAAAAATTAGAGAATAAAGACAAACTTTACTTATCAGACGTGGAAGGTAAGCAGCTGAATAGAAATACTGAAAGAAAAAGAAGATGGAAAATACATGATAAGAGAGTGAATGATCTTGTTTCAGAAGTTTTTTTTTTTTTTTTCTTTCTTGTAGGCTCTTTATATATGGAAAAATAAAAGGAATGTGCCAGAAGCATTTTGAGGCAGAGGAGATCTTTCTTACTTCTACTTTCCTTCACAACACTGGTTACATCTCTGATAAAAGAGCAAACTAAGTTTGATGTTATTGATTAAAGCAAACCTGTTTTATAAATTTATCTTCTCACTACCTTCCTATCTTAGCTGATCTGTGTGTGCATGCTCAGTCCTGTCTGACTCTTTGTGACCCCATGGCAATAGCCCACCAGGCTCCTATGTCTATGGAATTTTCTAGGCAAGAATACTTGAGTGGGTTGTCATTTCCTACTCCAGGGGTTCTTCCCATTCCAGGGATTGAACCCACATTTTGGCTTCCCCTGCAATGCAGGCAGATTGCCCCTAGGGCCACCTAGGAAACTCTATCTTAGTTGCTGCTGCTGCTCAGTCGCTTCAGTCGTGTCCAACTCTGTGTGAACCCACAGATGACAGCCCACCAGGCTAGTTGATAGACTTATTTAAATGTTTCTTTTAAAAAATAAATGCAAATAAATAAAATCACTTTCTTCTACTGTGATATCTCTTCCAGTTACTAGCTCTCTGACCTTTCCATCAACTAAACATCTTGAAAAGTATAAGATTGTTTGCACATTCCTGGATCCTCTCCTCCTGGTCCTAGATGCTGCAATCTGTTTCCTTTCCATTGTATTCTACTGACCGTGCACTTTCCAAGGAGATTTTATTCACCAAATCCCATGGCAATGTTTGACCATTGTCTTTTTTACCTTCTCCAAGGAGTTTCACATTTTTGAATACTTCTTCCTTCTTTAAACTTTATTCCTTTAGTTTCTCCTTAATTTACCTTTATTATGGATTTGTGATGGCTTTTTAATAATTTTTCATAAATATATTTTCCTCTACTCACTTCTTAATATTTTAGATTTCTTGGATTTTTTGCTCCATGACTTGTTATGTTCTTGTTGATTGAGTGAACTCTTTCGTTTTTCAATTACCATCATGTATTCAGAATTTCTCAGTCACTGTAACTGGCCCAGAACTGCCTTTTTACAGATTGTTGTCTCCAGCTGCTTACTGTAGAAATTCTGATTCTCAGATATTATAATTCATTGTATTCTAAAATTATGTTATACCCCCTACCCAATGAACCCCCTTCTCCTCACGTATAGTTGTCTTGTCTTGTCTACTTTTACAATTATGAAATCTGAGACACTTACTAGATTATCCTCTTTTCATCATCACTTAATTCCAATGAGTAATTCAGTCATCCATCTTCTGTGTAACACATATTTCTTTTTTTTTTTTCTTAGTACTGCATTATACCCCATCTCACTACCTTTGTGTATTTCTGGGTTCCCATCACAGACAGCTTAGACTATTACTTTAGCTTCCTCACCGGCTATTTCACAAGGGTATTTGACACAGCCTTAATATATTTATTTTTTGCTTAAGATGCTTGAAATAGTTTGATATTGTTCAAAGTATTAAGACTTTTAACTAGACATACATATATATTCATAACACAATATGTAGCTATTTTCTATCCTAAACTCTGCCATTATCCTTCAAATACTATTATTTGGCTATAGAAAAATGCGCTTTACCATTTATACAATGCCTTCCTTCTGTGATTTTACCAATGGCATCTTTCTTTCAAATTTCTTATCTTTCCTTCCTTTTTTTCCTGATTAATTTTAACATCTTCAACACACAGTTCAAAAATCATTCTTATTAAGGTCTTTTTCAATCTTCTTAGATAAGGGAAATATTCTTATAAACACATTTTATATACTTTCACTTGAAATGCGTCCTTGAGTTCAAACTTCTTATTTACATGTCTTCCTCCTTCAGACTGCAAATTGTTCTGCATCTGAAACCCTGTCTTATCCACCATTGTATCTATAGTACAGTAAATGATTCCTAACATAAAACAAGCACTCACAGTCTAGTAGATGAGGTATACATATACATAAGAAATCACTACAAAAAGTACAAGTTTTGCAGTACAGGTGTATACAAGGTTCATTAGTAGCAAGAAGAAGAAAATAATCCACTATTCTTGAGAAGGTCAAGTTCAGTCCTATAGAGAATAAATGCCTTGAAATTGTATTGAGGGATGCCTAGGATTTAAGTTGGAGAAAGAAAATGGAAAAGCTTTCCAAGAAGAAATAGCAGATACAGAGACATAGAGTAATGAAACCATATCCCAAAAAAGAAACATTTGTAAATTTTATATAGTTGGAACAAAAGCTATAAGCATAAGAGGAGCAAGAGAAAAATCTGGAGAGGTAAACAATACCTAGATTTCTGATGTCCAATTAGACTGATGAGAGATTCATCCAAGAGGCAGTGAAAAGCTACTGAGGGGTTTAAGAAGGATAGAAACATTTGCTGAGATTTGGGGTTTGGAAGGATCATTCTGGTAGCAGTATGGGGAATGAAGCTGAGATGGGTAAGACTAGAGGTAGAAAAATCAGAAGATTATACCCTGATGGAGGCTTGAGCCAAGTCACTAGAAGGTAAGCAATAGTAATGAAAAGAAAAAAATAGATATAATTCTAGATATTTTACATATATAATCTCAATGAACAGTTTAACCCACCAAGGGAGGTGGCAGCGTTATCCTCACTTAACAAGTTGGGAATCAGGAAGCAAAAATAAGTTTAAGTAAGTTTTCTAACATCAGACAATAAATCACTTAATCTAGAGTCAAATCTAGTTCATTTTCAGAACTAGATATTGCTAAAATGAAAGATTGTTATTGCTTATTAGATTCAGAGAATAATCACTGTAAAAAGTCCAAGATGCCTCCCAAGTTCCTGATTTGTGTAAATGGTGGTGACATTAACTCAGATAGAAAACATAGGATAAAAGATAGCTGTGTATGCATGTGTGTGTGCATGTCCATGAACTTAGTCTTAGTGGTAGTAGGGGTCATGTAGTTGTAAAACACCTTTGGTTTTAATTAGATAAAGCTTGAAATATGTGTGTGCTATCCTGATGGAGATTTCAACCCAAACAGTTGGATATATGATTCCATACTGAGGAGAAAGAAATGGATCAAACAGATATATTTGGGATGGAAGTTATCAGGTACATAATTGAAAGCTATGCATATGGATGCTATGAATTTAATTTGGGCTCTCATATCTCTGAACTTTCTCAAGGACAGTAATAGCCTCATAATTGCCAAATTAAATTATCTTTTCCCATTCATTATGTTGTTTGACTTATTTATAAACTATATTGTCTGACTAATCAAATTCATTCAGATTCAAACAACTCTCCGGAAAAAATGAGATATGGATTAAGGTAATAATAACCAGTTACAGCATTATACAAAGCTACCTATCTTGGAATAATCTTCCCTGTCTGGGCATCTTCACAGGTAAAGACCTATGAAGGCATTGAAACAGGAGTTTGCTATCTCTTCTATGGCAAGCCTGGAAACTAGTCTATAAGAAGTCATGTAAGGATTACATGTAGAAAACACAGATTTAAGTGACAGCTGGGACTGAGGAGGAAAAAGAGACTGGAAAAACTTAACTAGGTATAGCTTTGAACCTTCAATTACAATCATCCAATGTGATGATAAATACAGATTTGGTGCAAATAAATATAGGTATCTGAAGTGACATAGTCCAGGAAATGGAGGGGTCTGGGTGGCAAAACTTCATTAAACCATTCATTCACTCCTCAGTTTTATTTACTGCCAATTGTGTTTCAGATACAGTGCTAACTTTAGCAATAAAATACACATGAGAGACTTTTCCAGACTCCATCTAATTTATTATCTCTTGAAGGAGATGAAATTAATCAAATAATTATCAAAATTATTTAATAACATCTTGATTCATTCTATAGAGGAAAAAAGAGGGTACTGTGAGACATTATAATAGAATAGTCTAATTTGTGTGTGTGTGTGTGTGTGTGTGTGTGTGTGTGTTATGTGTTCAAGAGAGAAAGATTGAAATTCAGTGTACTTGAGAATGAGATGTTGCATAAAAGCTTCACCAAGTAAGAGACATAATCTAGAATTTGAAGAATGATATGTTAAATAATAAAGGTTAGGAAAGGTGAATTCAAGGGAAAATAAATAAAAGTCAAATACTGCACTAAATTAATGTGGTTTTTGTATTAAATCTATCTAGGTCCTCTGTACAGTCTTTTTAAATCATGATTGCTGCTAGATCAGTTTTCTGATGCCGCCATTGCAGGTTGGTAGGACGTAAATACAATAAACCATCATGGGAATGAATGCTTTCAGGAACTAGGATGCCAGGCTCCCATCACAATAGAAAATGCTAAGGTCTGAATTAAGACAAAGGCTCAGATTTTTGGAGTGGTAGTAATAAGCATCCTAAAATAATCCTTGTCTTGATAAGAACATCTGTGTTTGGTGTATCTGAGCTAAAGCTTAGAGGCATCAGTGACTCTTGCTAAAAGGCTTTAGAGACTCAGGAATTGACCACTGAGTTGTAATCTAAAATTATTTTGAGGAACTAGCTTAGGAAAGCAGAAAAAGTTTGTTTCATATACTTACATAAAGAAGAAAAAACTTAATTAAAGTTTATAAATCTTTCATCTCCTTCTAATATTTAGGAAACCAGTCCTAAATATTCTTTGGAAGGACTGATGCTGAAGCTGAAACTCTAATACTTTGGCCACCTCATGCAAAGAACTGAATCATTTGAAAAGACCCTGATGCTGGGAAAGATTGAAGGTGGGAGGAGAAGGGGATGACAGAGGATGAGATGGTTGGATGGCATCGCTGACTCAATGGACACGAGTTTGAGTAAACTCTTGGAGTTGGTGGTGGACAGGAGGCCTGGTGTGCTGCAGTCCAAGGGGTCACAAAGAGTCGGACACACCTGAGAGACTGAACTGAACTGAACTGTCGTAACCAGAGAATCTAATCTGTTTTAATATTTGGAAATTTATGAGTAGACATTTCCTAATTTTTCATTATTTGTAGGCTAAATTTTTCTGCTCTGTACATTTTGTTTTGATTCTATATTCTTCCACAGTAGATCTCTGATATGAAATTTGAATACTTGAAAATGTCCTCTGAACCAAAAGAAAAATGCCCTGTAAAGCTGTTTGTAAAGGAATACATTTAGATAAATCTCATATTACTTATTAATTGGTGACCATTCTGTGTTTTTATTGCTTTTTGAATTTGGAAGCTAAATTTTGTCTTACTGAATTATCAGAAGTGGAAAATAGTATAGCTTTGAAAGAAGGAATGAGGAATGGGTTCCACAAACCTTTTATGTTAGGACACCTAGGCTCATCTTCTTGTTCAATTAAACTTTTTTTAACATAAATTTATTTATTTTAATTGGAGGTTAATTATTTACAATAGTGTTTTGGCTTTGCCATACATCAACATAAATCTGCCACAGGTATACACGTGTTCCCCATCCTGAACCTCCCCTCTCTTCTCCCTCCCTGTACCATCCCTCTGGGTGGCCCCAGTGCCCCAGCCCCAAGCATCCAGTATTATGCATCAAACCTGGACTGGAGCTCATTTCACATATGATATTATACATATTTCAATGCCATTCTCCCAAGTCATCCCACCCTCGCCCTCTCCCACAGAGTCCAAAAGACTGTTCTATACATCTGTGTCTCTTTTGCAGTCTCACATACAGGGTTATCGTTACCATCTTTCTAAATTCCATATATATGCATTAGTGTACTGTATTGGTGTTTTACTTTCTGGCTTACTTCACTCTGTATAATAGGCTCCAGTGTCATTCACCTCATTAGAACTGATTCAAATGTATTCTTTTTAATGGCTGAGTAATACTCCATTGTGTACCACAGCTTTCTTTTTATTATTATTTTTTTTAATTTTATTTTATTTTTAAACTTTACAATATTGTATTAGTTTTGCCAAATATCGAAATGAATCCACCACAGGTATACCCGCGTTCCCCATCCTGAACCCTCCACCCTCCTCCCTCCCCTACCCTCCCTCTGGGTCGTCCCAGTGCACCAGCCCCAAGCATCCAGTACCGTGCATCGAACCTGGACTTGCAACTCGTTTCATACATGATATTATACATGTTTCAATGTTATTCTCCCAAATCTCCCCACCCTCTCCCTCTCCCACAGAGTCCATAAGACTGTTCTATACATCAGTGTCTCTTTTGCTGTCTCATACACAGGGTTATTGTTACCATCTTTCTAAATTCCATATATATGCGTTAGTATACTTTATTGGTGTTTTTCTTTCTGGCTTACATCACTCTGTATAATAGGCTCCAGTTTCATCCACCTCATTAGAACTGATTCAAATGTATTCTTTTTAATGGCTGAGTAATACTCCATTGTGTATATGTACCACAGCTTTCTTATCCATTCATCTGCTGATGGGCATCTAGGTTGCTTCCATGTCGTGGCTATTATAATCTCTTTAACAAGTGGTGCTGGGAAAACTGGTCAACCACTTGTAAAAGAATGAAACTAGAACACTTTCTAACACCATACACAAAAATAAACTCAAAATGGATTAAAGATCTCAATGTAAGACCAGAAACTATAAAACTCCTAGAGGAGAACATAGGCAAAACACTCTCCGACATACATCACAGCAGGATCCTCTATGACCCACCTCCCAGAATATTGGACATAAAAGCAAAAATAAACAAATGGGACTTAATTAAACTTAAAAGCTTCTGCATAACAAAGGAAACTATTAGCAAGGTGAAAAGGCAGCCTTCAGAATGGGAGAAAATAATAGCAAATGAAGCAACTGACAAACAACTAATCTCAAAAATATACAAGCAACTCCTACAGCTCAACTCCAGAAAAATAAATGACCCAATCAAAAAATGGGCCAAAGAACTAAATAGACATTTCTCCAAAGAAGACATACAGATGGCTAACAAACACATGAAAAGATGCTCAACATCACTCATTATCAGAGAAATGCAAATCAAAACCACTATGAGGTACCATTTCAAGCCGGTCAGAATGGCTGCAATCCATAAGTCTACAAGCAATAAATGCTGGAGAGGGTGTGGAGAAAAGGGAACCCTCTTACACTGTTGGTGGGAATGCAAACTAGTACAGCCACTATGGAGAACAGTGTGGAGATTCCTTAAAAAACTGGAAATAGAACTGCCTTATGATCCAGCAATCGCACTGCTGGGCATACACACTGAGGAAACCAGAAGGGAAAGAGACACGTGTACCCCAGTGTTCATTGCAGCACTGTTTATAATAGCCAGGACATGGAAGCAACCTAGATGCCCACAGCTTTCTTATTCTTTCATCTGCTGATGGACAACTAGGTTGCTTCCATGACCTGGCTATTATAAACAGTGCTGCGATGAACATTGGGGTACACATGTCTCTTTCAATTCTGGTTTCCTCAGTGTGTATACCTAGCAGTGGGATTGCTGGGTCATATGGCAGTTCTATTTCCAGTTTTTTAAGGAATCTCCACACTGTTCTCCATAGTGGCTGTACTAGTTTGCATTCCCACCAACAGTGTAAGAGGGTTCCCTTTTTCCCATGCCCTCTCCAGCATTTATTGCTTGTAGACTTTTGGACTGCAGCCTTTCTGACTGGCCTGGAATGGTACCTCATAGTGGTTTTGATTTGCATTTCTCTGATAATGAGTGATATTGAGCATCTTTTCATGTGTTTGTCAGCCATCTGTATGTCTTCTTTGGAGAAATGTCTATTTAGTTCTTTGGCCCATTTTTTGATTGGGTCATTTATTTTTCTGGAATTGAGCTGCAGGAGTTGCTTGTATATTTTTGAGATTAGTTGTTTGTCAGTTGCTTCATTTGCTAATATTTTCTTCCATTCTGAAGGCTGTCTTTTCACCTTACTTATAGATTCCTTTGTTGTGCAGAAGCTTTTAAGTTTAATTAGGTGCCATTTGTTTATTTTTGCTTTTATGTCCAATATTCTGGGAGGTGGGTCATAGAGGATCCTGCTGTGATGTATGTCGGAGAGTGTTTTGCCTATGTTTTCCTCTAGCAGTTTTATAATTTCTGGTCTTACGTTTAGATCTTTAATCCATTTTGAGTTTATTTTTGTGTATGGTGTTAGAAAGTGTTCTAGTTTCATTTTTTACAAGTGGTTGACCAGTCTTCTCAGCACCACTTGTTAAAGAGATTGTCTTTAATCCATTGTATATTCTTGCCTCCTTTGTTAAAGATAAGGTGTCCATAAGTGTGTGGATTTGTCTCTGCACTTTCTATGTTGCTCCACTGATCTATATTTCTGTCTTTGTGCCAGTACCATACGGTCTTAATGACTGTGGCTTTGTAGTAGAGCATGAAGTCAGATAGGTTGATTCCTCCAGTTCCATTCTTCTTTCTCAAGATTGCTTTGGCTATTCGAGGTTTTTTTGTATTTCCATACAAATGGTGAAATTATTTGTTCTAGCTCTGTGAAAAATACCGTTAGTAGTTTGATAGGGATTGCACTGAACCCATAAATTGCCTTGGATAGTATACTTATTTTCACTATATTGATTCTTCCAATCCATGAACATGATATATTTCTCCATCTATTCGTGTCCTCTTTGATTTCTTTCACCAGTGTTTTATAGTTTTCTATACATACGTCTTTAGTTTCTTTAGGTAGATATAGTCCTAAGTATTTTATTCTTTTCGTTGCAATGGTGAATGGAATTGTTTCCTTAATTTCTCTTTCTATTTTTTCATTATTAGTGTATAGGAATACAAGGGATTTCTGTGTGTTGATTTTATATCCTGCAACTTTACTGTATTCATTGATTAGCTCTAGTAATTTTCTGGTGGAGTCTTTAGGGTCTTCTATGTAGAGGATCATGTCATCTGCAAATAGTGAGAGTTTTACTTCTTTTTTTCCAATTTGAATTCCTTTTATTTCTTTTTCTGCTCTGATTGCTATGGCCAAAACTTCCAAAATTATGTTGAATAGTAGTGGTGAAAGTGGGCACCCTTGTCTTGTTCCTGACTTTAGGGGAAATGCTTTCAATTTTTCATGATAGAGGATAATGTTTGCTGTGGGTTTTTCATATATAGCTTTTATTATGTTGAGGTATGATCCTTCTATTCCTGCTTTCTGGAGAGTTTTTATCATAAATGGATGTTGAATTTTGTCAAAGACTTTCTCTGCAGCCATTGAGATAATCATATGGCTTTTATTTTTCAATTTGTTAATGTGATGTTTTACATTGATTGATTTGCAGATATTGACGAATCCTTGCATCCCTGGGATAAAGCCCACTTGGTCATGGTGTATGATCTTTTTAATGTGTTGTTGGATTCTGATTGCTAGAATTTTGTTAAGGATTTTTGCATCTATGTTCGTCAGTGATATTGGCCTGTAGTTTTCTTTTTTTTGTGGCATCTTTGTTAGGTTTTGGTATTAGGGTGATGGTGGCCTCATAGAATGCGTTTGGAAGTTTACCTTCTTCTGCAATTTTCTGGAAGAGTTTGAGTAGGATAAGTGTTAGCTCTTCTCTAAATTTTTGGTAGAATTCAGCTGTGAAGCCATCTGGACCTGGGCTTTAGTTTGCTGGAAGATTTCTGATTACAGTTTGGATTTCCGTGCTTGTGATGGGTCTGTTAAGATTTTCTATTTCTTCCTGGTCCAGTTTTGGAAAGTTTTACTTTTCTAATAATTTGTCCATTTCTTCCACGTTGTCCATTTTATTGACATATAATTGCTGATAGTAGTCTCTTATAATCCTTTGTATTTCTGTGTTGTCTGTTGTGATCTCTCCATTTTCATTTCTAATTTTATTGATTTGATTTTTCTCCCTTTGTTTCTTGATGAGTCTGGCTAATGGTTTGTCAATTTTATTTATCCTTTCAAAGAACCAGCTTTTGGCTTTGTTGATTTTTGCTATGGTCTCTTTTGTTTCTTTTGCATTTGTTTATGCCCTATTTTTCAAGATTTCTTTCCTTCTTCTAACCCTGGGATCCTTCATTTCTTCCTTTTCTAGTTGCTTTAGTTGTAGAGTTAGGTTATTTATTTGACTTTTTTCTTGTTTCTTGAGGTATGCCTATATTGCTATGAACTTTCCCCCAAGGACTGCTTTTACAGTGTCCCACAGGTTTTGGGTTGTGTGTTTTCATTTTCATTCGTTTCTATGCAAATTTTGATTTCTTTTTTGATTTCTTCTGTGATTTGTTGGTTATTCAGCAACGTGTTGTTCAGCCTCCATATGTTGGCATTTTTAATAGTTTTTCACCTGTAATTGAGATCTAATCTTACTGCATTGTGGTCAGAAAAGATGCTTGGAATGATGTCAATTTTTTTGAATATACCAAGGCTAGATTTATGGCCAGGATGTGATCTATCATGGAGAAGGTTCCATGTGCGCTTGAGAAAAAGGTGAAATTCATTGTTTTGGGATGAAATGTCCTATAGATATCAACTAGATCTAACTGGCCTATTGTATCATTTAAAGTTTGTGTTTCCTTGTTAATTTTCTGTTTAGTTGATCTATCCATAGGTGTGAGTGGGGTATTAAAGTCTCCCACTATTATTGTGTTATTGTTAATTTCCACTTTCATAGTTGTTAGCATTTGTCTTACATATTGCAATACTCCTATGTTGGGTGCATATATATTTATAATTGTTATATATTCTTCTTGGATTGATCCTTTGATCATTATGTAGTGACCTTTTTTGTCTCTTTTCACTGCCTTTGTTTTAAAGTACATTTTATCTGATATGAGTATTGCTACTCGTGCTTTCTTTTGGTCTCTATTTGCATGGAAAATCTTTTTCCAGCCCTTCAGTTTCAGTCTGAATGTGTCCCCTGTTTTGAGATGGGTCTCTTGTAGACAAAATATATAGGGGTCTTGTTTTTATATCCTTTCAGCCAGTCTTTGTCTTTTGATTGGGGCATTCAACCCATTTACATTTAAGGTAATTATTGATAAGTATGATCCCGTTGCCATTTACTTTATTGTTTTGGGTTCGAGTTTATACACGCTTTTTGTGTTTCCTGTCTAGAGAATATCCTTTAGCATTTGTTAGAGAGCTGGTTAGGTGATGCTGAATTCCCTCAGATTTTGCTTGTCTGTGAAGCTTTTGATTTCCCCTTCATATTTGAATGAGATCCTTGCTGGGTACAGTAATCTGGGCTGTAGGTTATTTTCTTTCATCACTTTAAGTATGTCTTGCCATTCCCTCTTGGCTTGAAGAGTTTCTATTGAAAGATCAGCTGTTATCCTTATGGGAATTCCCTTGTGTGTTAGTTGTTGTTTTTCCCTTGCTGCTTTTAATATTTGTTCTTTGTGTTTGATCTTTGTTAATTTGATTAATATGTGTCTTGGGGTGTTTCGCCTTGGGTTTATCCTGTTTGGGACTCTTTGGGTTTCTTGGACTTGGGTGATTATTTCCTTCCCCATTTTAGGGAAGTTTTCAACTATTATTTCCTCAAGTATTTTCTCATGGTCTTTCTTTTTGTCTTCTTCTTCTGGGACCGCTCTGATTAGAATGTTGAAACGTTTAACACTGTCCTGGAGGTCTCTGAGATTGTCTTCATTTCTTTTAATTCGTTTTTCTTTTTCCTCTCTGATTCATTTATTTCTACCATTCTATCTTCTAATTCACTAATCCTATCTTCTGCCTCTGTTATTCTACTATTTGTTGCCTCCAGAGTGTTTTTGATCTTATTTATTGCATTATTCATTATATATTGACTCTTTTTTATTTATTCTAGGTCCTTGTTAAACCTTTCTTGCATCTTCTCAATCCTTGTCTCCAGGTTATTTATCTGTGATTCCATTTTGATTTCAAGATTTTGGGTCATTTTCACTATCATTATTCAGAATTCTTTATCAGGTAGATTCCCTATCTCTTCCTCTTTTGTTTGGTTTGGTGGGCATTTATCCTGTTCCTTTACCTGCTGGGTATTCCTCTGTCTATTCATCTTGTTTATATTGCTGAGTTTGGGGTGTCCTTTTTGTATTCTGGCAGTTCGTGGAGTTATGTTTATTGTGGAGTTTCCTTGCTGTGGATGGGGTTGTACAGGTGGCTTGTCGAGGTTTTTGGTTAGGGAAGCTTGTGTCGGTGTTCTGGAGGTGGAGCTGGATTTCTTCTCTCTGGAGTGCAATGAAGTGCCCAGTAATGAGCTATGAGATGTCAGTGGTTTTGTAGTAACTTTGGGAAGCCTGAATATTGGAGCTCAGGGCTGTGTTCCTGTGTTGCTGGAGAATTTGTGTGGTATGTCTTGCTCTGTAACTTATTGGCCCTTGTGTGGTGCTTGGTTTCAGTGTACGTATGGAGGCGTTTGATGAGCTACTGTCAATTAATGTTCCCTGGAGTCAGGAGTTCTCTCATGTTCTCAGGGTTTGGACTTAAGCCTCCTGCTTCTGGTTTTCAGTCTTATTTTTACAGTAGTCTCAAGATTTCTCCTTCTATACAGCACTGTTAATAAAACATCTAGTTTAAAGATGAAAAGTTTCTCCACAGTGAGGGACACCCAGAGAGGTTCACAGAGTTACATGAAGAAGAGAAAAGAGAGGAGGGAGTTAGAGGTGACCCGAATGAGATGAGGTGGAATCAATAGAGGTGAGAGCAAACTAGTCAGTAATCACTGCTTTATGTGCACTCCACAACTGGACTGCTCAGAGATGTTCACAGAGTTATACAGAGAAGAGAAGAAGGAGGAAGGAGACAGAGGTGGCCAGGAGGATAAAAGTGGGGACTGAAAAGGAGAGAGACAGATCCAGCCAGTAATCAGTTCCCTAAGTGTTCTCCACTGTCTGGAACACACAGAAATTCACAGAGTTGGGTAGAGATAGAGAGGGTAAGGAGGAGACACTGGCGACCTGGTGGAGAAAAAGGGAGAGAGAGCAGTCAAGCCAGTAATCTCACTCCCAAGTAAAAATGGGTACTGAAGATTGGGTTCTTAAAGGTACAAAATTGATAATACCAAAAAGCAGAGATTAAAAATCTAGAGTAGAATTTGGAATTTCAAAAATACAATATTCTAGAAAAGAAGGGAAAAAAAAGTAAGTTGCAAAACTATATATATATATATATATATATATATATATATATATATATATAAAGTTTGCTTTTAAAAAATAGGGTCTTTTTTTTTTTTGCAAAGTAATAATAGGTTGTAAAAGTGAAAATTAAAGGAGTAATAGAGGACTTAAATTTTTATTTTAATTAAAAAAAAGAATGATCATAAAAATATTAAAAATATATCTAGGACTTTCTCTGGTGTTGTTGTGGGTATCATGGGGTCAGTTCATTTTCGGATATTTCCTTGGTCCAGCTTATATTTCTCAATATCTATAGGCCCCTTCCTATGTATTCGGTACTAACGACAGGGTTTTAATTTATTGCACCTGTCACTTCCAAGGTGGTTCCCTCTGTTTTAGCTTCTTCTGTTGGCTGGTCTTTTCAGTGTCTGATTTCCACCCTGACGCAAAGGGGACGGTGGTGGACACTTTTTTTTAGGCTTACTTGTTCAGTCACGCTGTGGGGAGGGAGGGACACTGCAAACAAATAACATTGGTGTGTGCTCACAGTGCCTCAGCCACACTGGCCCTGCCCCCACTCATGGCACATGTACCCTCCCTGCCCACACTGCTCAGGCTCTAGGTTGCTCTGCCAGGAACCATCCGAGGCTGGCCCTGGGCTGCATGCACCTCCCAGGTCTAAGCCACTCAGGTTCAGGCACTCGGGTAGTCCTCAGAGGCGCAGATTCGGTTGGGCCTGCGTTTTGTGCCCTTCCCAGGTCCAAGCAGCTCAGGTGATGAGGTGTTTGGCAAGCATGGTCGCTGCAACTTATCGCCTCCCCCATTCCTGCTGCTCGGTTTTCTGGGTGTACAACCAGTGCACCTTCTCAGGCGGATGTTGACCGTCCTGAACCCTAAGAAGTCTTAGTTAGCAAAGAAGCCTGCTTACAGTTTTGTAGATAATGTCTCTCTGGGGCTGCGATTGCCCCCTTCCGGCTCTGGCTGTCTGTCACCAGAGGGGGATGGTCTGCAGCTGGCTATCTCTGTTCAGTCCTTTGTTCTGTGTGCTGGCCTGGTGGTGTCTTAGCTTAGGGCTGGCTTTTCGCGTGGTAGTTATCCCACAGTCTGGTTTGCTAGCCCAAGTTAGTTCGCTCAGATTGCACTTGGGGCATTCAGGCCAGATCCTTACTCTAAGCAATGCAGCCCGAGCCTCCCTGCCCAGGCCCCGCTTGCTAGTGGTGGGTGCAGGCGTCTGCGCTGCTTCTACGCTGGGGTAGTTACCGTTGGGCTTGTAATCTGTGGGTTTTAATTGTTTATGTATTTTTCCGCCCTGTTATGTTGCCCTCTGTGCTTCCAAAGCTTACCACAGACTTGGCAGTGAGAGTGTTTCCTGGTGTTTGGAAACTTCTCTCTTTTTAAGACTCCCTTCCTGGGACAGAGCTCTGACCCTACCTCTTTTGTCTCTTTTTTTATTCTTTTATATTTTTTCCGACCTCCTTTTGAAGACAATGTGCTGCTTTTCTGGGTGCCTGATGTCCTCTGCTGGCATTCAGAAGTTGTTTTGTGGAATTTGCTCAGCATTTAAATGTTCTTTTGATGAATTTGTGGGGGAGAAAGTGGTCTCCCTGTCCTATTCCTCTGCCATCTTAGGACCACCAGCCCAATTAAACTTTTTTAATGGTGCATTTTAGTGGTGCAATTATCTCCAAAAGTATTTCAAAATACCTAAATGACTATGCACGACTCCCACTATAGAGCCATTATTGTTATTGGTCCTATTTAATGTGTAAGTTGGGTTTAGGCAAGAAGTCTTGGTCTTAAGCAACTTATGTAGAAAAGAACAGACAGATTCTGATGATTCTGTGTGAAATAGGACAATACATCATTTTAACAGATTTTTAATTTTAGGTAGACCTAGATTTTGTTCCCTGCATTCCCTCTTTTTGGGTATGTGACCTAGAAGTTCCCTAAGTTCTTTAAACTTCAGTTTTCTTTTTCTTTTAATAGTAAAATGAGAATAGCTAAATTATATATGACAAAAGTTGTAGTAAGAATTAATGAAATAATGCACATAAATTCATTCATATTACCTGGTAATTAGCATTTATTCAGAGAAGGTGATGGTACCCCACTCCAGTACTCTTGCCTGGAAAATTCCATGGATGGAGGAGCCTGGTAGGCTGCAGTCCATGGGGTTGCCGAGAGTTGGACACTGAGCAGCTTCACTTTCACTTTTCACTTTCATGCATTGGAGAAGGAAATGGCAACCCACTCCAGTGTTCTTGCCTGGAGAATTCCAGGAACAGGGAAGCCTGGTGAGCTGCTGTCTATGAGGTTGCACAGAGTTGGACATGACTGAAGCGACTTAGCAGCAGCAGCAGCAAGAATATATTCACTTGTTTTAATATGGTTCATTTTTAGAAAACATCAAATTATCTAAGGCAATAGAAGTTTTTAGACTCTGTTGTGATCAGTAATTCCTCCTAGGTCCAATATATTAAACTCATTATTAAAGTCTTGATCTGCATAGGGTACTATTAATGAAATTCAAATTTCTATCCTGCAGTCAGATTCTTCATACTGTGAGGCTGAAGTTGACTAAAATCAATGAAAGTTAGGTATGTGTAAAGGGTAGAAGCCTTTGGTTTCTGATTAGCTTCCTTATATTACCTTTGTACCAAATGTAGTTTCTTCCCTGCTTTCATCTTAAGGTGGAGACATTGAATATTTATGAGCACATCTGCAACCAACACTGGTGATTAAGTTTTGGACAACTTATTTGGATATCAAGCACATGGTCTTGAATTTCCTACTGGGTCAAATAATCTGCCCAGAAATAACTGCTTATTTCCACAGATAAAGTTAGTCTACTAATGACCCCAACTCCCCACAATTTGCCTCATTGTAATGTGATGTGCATTTTTTTGTTGTGGTCCAAGGAATACCTTTAAATATTGTTGAAGAAGGCAGAGGAATTAAAAAACAAAACCATTGCCAAATTCTGAAATTTAAATTTAGATGCAAGCTTTTGTTAGTATATCCTACTCATCATTCAGGACATGAAGAAGGTCACATATACAATCTCTTCCTGATGCTGTGTCAACAACAGTTATTAGTCTGTGGTTTTCTTCACCTACATATTTAAATGAAACATTGAGACATAGTCGTATTGCTCTGAATGAAACACAACTCTTAAAATAACCAAAAGACACAACTAATGAATAGTAGACAGGCATTTAGATTTCATATGTAAGGTGAATAAACTTGTTTGCAAGAAATAAAAAATGGACAGGATATATAAATATATAACTGCATTAGTGAGATATATGCTCTTTACTAACATCAAAATGGGAGTCAAAATATAAAATATGTATACATATGTGATTTTAACACAAATTAGATTCCATAGAAATTACCTCTGTCAAAATTTTTTATCCCTCCATAGATTAGGCAATAAAACTCAGATGCTTCATTAGTTGAACCATATAAAGCTTCCATTATTCCACACAGTCCAGCATACACACACACACACACACACACACACACACACTCCACCAGCCACCACCACCACCAACAACAACAAAACTCATTTTATAATATTACATTACTCTTTTAGAAATAAAAAATGAAGTGGCTACATTAAAAAAAAAAGAAACTGAAAAAGCTTAAATCTACCATTAAAGACTTTGATAAAGTGGTATCTTGGGGGAATAACACCTTCTAATTCTAATATGCACGTGAGTTAATAAAATCATTACTCACTGCTATTTCTGCTAATGCACATTTTAACCTCCAATGCTCAGTTTAAATCTACCCCTCTTTCCCCATTGATTATTCTATGATTTTGCCAAAATTGATATGATCTTGCCTTTATCTCAATGCCACACTTCCTAAATTGTGCTTTTTTTTTTTTTTTGGAGCACTTATTATATCTTGAAAACTAATTATGTTTATATGTGCCTTTATCTTATTCTGAAGCTAGACTATTTTTTCCCCTAATTTTTCAGTTCCCTATATCAACATTAAGATCTTGGTGGCCATAACTACCCAACACTCTTTTGAAATGAAAAGAGAAGTGAATGAACTAAATATAATATGTTGAGTTCCAATTCTTATCATTTAGCTCTGAGGTAACTACCCTTACCTATGAAAAATATGATCTAATTTTTAAATCCATGTAGCAGAGCTCTTATTATAACTTTCTCTTCAAAGTAAAGCTTTGAACAATATTAATATTTAAGATTTTTCCTTCTTTCTCCTCTGTTTCCCTTAATTAACTTATAACCATCTTCATAGCTCTGAGCATATAGTTTGATTTATAATGTATAAAATATTCACAATTGAAAAGTACTTCTTACCCTCACCTTCAAAACTAAGTCAAATGTTGTATCTCCAAAAATATTGGCAACCTAAACTATTACCATTTCTATCCTAAGCTGCCTAAACTAAATAAGTATTGGTGCTAGTAACCTGAGTGGAAAGGTTTTGCAGGATAAAAATATCATCAGTTCAGTTCAGTTCAGTTGCTCAGTCATGTCTGACTCTTTGTGACCCCATGGACTGCAGCATGCCAGGCCTCTTGTCCATAACCAATTCCTGGAGCTTGCTTAAAATCATGTTCATCATAGGCATGTTAAAAAGTTTTCAGAGGAAAGTAGTAGAAAAACCCATCTCAAATTGAGCTAATAAAAGGAGTCTATTGACTTATGAGACTGAGAAAAATTTGTAGACTGACTGAAGTGATTCAACAGTTATTAAAGACCATATTCCCTTTTTTCCCCTTAATCTTGGTCTTGGCCTCCAAGCAATTCAAAATAATTTATTCCAATGAGGAGATGTACAGCTATTATCACAGAGAGGTGAATAAGGCACTTGTAAAGACACAAAATTTAAGGTGACACCAAAAAAACTCTTCAATCAAGATAAATAATATTGCAGTTCAATATTTTAAATATTAATAGTAATGCAAAAGTATATAATGCAACAAAATACCACATTTTTAAATAGAGGATCCCTCATAAAACATCCTACTTACCCTAGAATGCTTCATGCTTTTGTCTTGCTCAGGACCACTGTTCTTCCTTTGGTAGATAAGGAATAATTATCAAGAGGTGCTTGAGGTGGGCACGGAGATTTCTCTTTGGTCCCAATCTTGTTTTTACTAAATCCTTCATCTCCTCATCTCTCTTTTAGACTTCAGCTTAGTTTGTAAGTTTAGCTTTCCTGACTATGCCCTAGCAGGCTTGACATTTACAGAAATTTC
The DNA here is from genome assembly GCF_002263795.3 of Bos taurus. NCBI lineage: Eukaryota > Metazoa > Chordata > Mammalia > Artiodactyla > Bovidae > Bos > Bos taurus. The sequence goes on along the minus strand of NC_037353.1, from coordinate 2,458,838 downwards.
AAATATTAAAGGATTCAGACTTTAGGCAAACTAAACCCCTCTTAGCAAATCATGCTTTAAGCTTTTTCTATTTTCAAATAGCCACTTTTGGACTAAGCTTGCTTGTTTCTTAGACAACATGCTCTAATTTCTGGATTATTTATTACCTAGATTTTAATGCAGCAATTTCTTGGACACGTGGCCTGAGATTAAATCCATGCTCCAAAACTTAACTTTAACTGTTTTACTGCCATGAAATGAAGGCTGACAAATTCCATGTATTGTGGATAAAAGTTTTTTTTTTTTTCTATTTTCTTTTATTGCCTTTACTCAATCCATTTCAAATTTCTAATGGAATTAGATAATTTCTGAAATTATCTCACTCACTGTTCCAAGTTCTATAAGAATTTAGACTGTTCTTGGTTAAGAAAAAGAACAAAATCAAACTTGCTTACCGATAAAGAGGAGTTATTTTTTCATATAAATACTAAGTCCATAAATATGGAGACCTTCAGACTCAAGGTAGGGTGATCTAGCTATTTAATAATAGCAGGAAAAATTCATTTTTTATTCCCATGTTTTTCATCTACCAACTACATTTTGGCTTCTTGCTAAGGATAACTTCCTTTATAGTCATAGAGAGTTTCCCAGTCACAACTGAGAATAATTTATTACTAGTTCATATTTAGAGGAGGCATAGTCAGTTCTGATTCAGCATTCTAAGCATAATAAGTCAGTCTCAATCCTACTGTACTAATTTAGGTCACATGACCATTTCAATAACTGTGAAAATAAACCAATAACTATGAAAAATAAAGTAGAAGTAAATGTTGGATTAGGCTATTAGAGCACACCTACGGAGCTGCTATATTTTACTTTTTCTTGAAATATTGGGACTGTATGAGGGAGAAACAGATATTATAAAGAAAATCTGGCTATGTTTATAGTGGTGGAAGGATTCTAGATATCTAACTGTAAATTACCAATGGCATAGCCTAAATTTATTAGAAAAATACATTTTAAATAATCAATTGAGGAAGTGATATAGATCTGTATTGTTCAGAGTAAAGAGAAGAGCAACAAAAAAGAGGATAGACAAAGTTTGATAAGCAATTTGGGCTCAGAGGACAATCATTCATATATTAATGGTGCTTCCACTAATCTTTGGGCATGTATGTTATTTTGCCCTTAGAGAAAGGTCAGGGTAATGATTTCTTTTTTTTTTTTAATTTTATTTTTTAAAATTACAATATTGTATTGGTTTTGCCATATATCAAAATGAATCTGCCACAGGTATACATGTGTTCCCCATCCTGAACCCTCCTCCCTCCTCCCTCCCCACACCATCCCTCTGGGTCATCCCAGTGCACCAGCCCCAAGCATCCAGTATTGTGCATATGAAACGACTGGCGACTCGTTTCATATATGATATTATACATGTTTCAATGCCATTCTCACAAGTCATCCCACCATCTCCCTCTCCCACAGAGTCCAAAAGACTGTTCTATACATCTGTGTCTCTTTTGCTGTCTCGCATACAGGGTAATTGTTACCATCTTTCTAAATTCCATATATATGCGTTAATATACTGCATTGGTGATTTTCTTTCTGGCTTACATCACTCTGTATAATAGGCTCCAGTTTCATCCACCTCATTAGAACTGATTCAAATGTATTCTTTTAATGGCTGAGTAATACTCCCTTGTGTATATGTACCACAGCTTTCTTATCCATTCATCTGCTGATGGACATCTAGGTTGTTTCCATGTCCTGGCTATTATAAACACTGCTGCGATGAACATTGGGGTACACATGTCTCTTTCAATTCTGATTTCCTCAGTGTGTATGCCCAGCAGTAGGATTGCTGGATCATAAGTCAGTTCTATTTCCAGTTTTTAAGGAATCTCCACACTGTTCTCCATAGTGGCTGTACTAGTTTGCATTCCCACCAACAGTGTAAGAGGGTTCCCTTTTCTCCACACCCTCTCCAGCATTTATTGCTTGTAGACTTTTGGACTGCAGCCTTTCTGACTGGCCTGGAATGGTACCTCATAGTGGTTTTGATTTGCATTTCTCTGATAATGAGTGATGTTGAGCATCTTTTCATGTGTTTGTCAGCCATCTGTATGTCTTCTTTGGAGAAATGTCTATTTAGTTCTTTGGCCCATTTTTTGATTGGGACGTTTATTTTTCTGGAGTTGAGCTGCAGGAGTTGCTTGTATATTTTTGAGATTAGTTGTTTGTCAGTTGCTTCATTTGCTATTATTTTCTTCCCATTCTGAAGGCTGTCTTTTCACCTTGCTTTAGATTCCTTTGTTGTGCAGAAGCTTTTAAGTTTAATTAGGTCCCATTTGTTTATTTTTGCTTTTATTTCCAATATTCTGGGAGGTGGGTCATAGAGGATCCTGCTGTGATGTATGTCAGAGAGTGTTTTGCCTATGTTCTCCACTAGCAGTTTTATAGTTTCTGGTCTTACGTTTAGATCTTTAATCCATTTTGAGTTTATTTTTGTGTATGGTGTTAGAAAGTGTTCTAGTTTCATTCTTTCACAAGTGGTTGACCAGTCTTCTCAGCACCACTTGTTAAAGAGATTGTCTTTAATCCACCGTGTATTCTTGCCTCCTTTGTCAAAGATAAGGTGTCCATAAGTGCGTGGATTTATCGCTGCACTTTCTATTTTGTTCCATTGATCTATATTTCTGTCTTTGTGCCAGTACCATACTGTCTTGATGACTGTGGCTTTGTAGTAGACCCTGAACTCAGGCAGGTTGATTCCTCCAGTTCCATTCTTCTTTCTCAAGATTGCTTTGGCTATTCGAGGTTTTTTGTATTTCCATACATATGGTGAAAGTATTTGTTCCTGCTCTGTGAAGAATACCATTGGGAGCTTGATAGGGATTGCATTGAATCTATAAATTGCTTTGGGTAGTATACTCATTTTCACTATATTGATTCTTCCTATCCATGAACATGGCATATTTCTCCATCTATTAGTGTCCTCTTTGACTTCTTTCACCAGTGTTTTATAATTTTCTATATATAGGTCTTTAGTTTCTTTAGGTAGGTATATTCCTAAGTATTTTATTCTTTTCATTGCAATGGTGAATGGAATTGTTCCTTAATTTCTCTTTCTATTTTCTCATTATTAGTGTATAGGAATGCAAGGGATTTCTGTGTGTTGATTTTATATCCTGCAACTTTACTATATTCATTGATTAGCTCTAGTAATTTTCTGATGGAGTCTTTAGGGTTTTCTATGTAGAGGATCATGTCGTCTGAAAACAGTGAGAGTTTTGCTCCTTCTTTTCCAATTTGAATCCCTTTTATTTCTTTTTCTGCTCTGATTGCTGTGGCCAAAACTTCCAAAACTATGTTCAATAGTAGTGGTGAAAGTGGGCACCCTTGTCTTGTTCCTGACTTTAGAGGAAATGCTTTCAATTTTTCACCATTGAGGATAATGTTTGCTGTGGGTTTGTCATATATAACTTTTATTATGTTGATGTATGTTCCGTCTATTCCTGCTTTCTGGAGAGTTTTTTTTTTTTTTTTATCATAAATGGATGTTGAATTTTGTCAAAGGCTTTCTCTGCATCTATTGAGATAATCATATGGTTTTTATTTTTCAAGTTTTTAGTTTGGTGTATTACATTGCTTGATTTGCAGATATTGAAGAATCCTTGCATCCCTGGGATAAAGCACACTTGGTCATGGTGTATTATCTTTTTAATGTGTTGTTGGATTTTGATTGCTAGAATTTTGTTAAGGATTTTTGCATCTATGTTCATCAGTGATATTGGCCTATAGTTTTCTTTTTTTTGTGGCATCTTTGTTAGGTTTTGGTATTAGGGTGATGGTGGCCTCATAGAATGCGTTTGGAAGTTTACCTTCTTCTGCAATTTTCTGGAAGAGTTTGAGTAGGATAGGTGTTAGCTCTTCTCTAAATTTTTGGTAGAATTCAGCTGTGAAGCCATCTGGACCTGGGCTATTGTTTGCTGGAAGATTTCTGATTACAGTTTCAATTTCCGTGCTTGTGATGGGTCTGTTAAGATTTTCTATTTCTTCCTGGTCCAGTTTTGGAAAGTTTTACTTTTCTAAGAATTTGTCCATTTCTTCCACGTTGTCCATTTCATTGGCATATAATTGCTGATAGTAGTCTCTTATGATCCTTTGTATTTCTGTGTTCTGTTGTGATCTCTCCATTTTCATTTCTAATTTTATTGATTTGATTTTTCTCCCTTTGTTTCTTGATGAGTCTGGCTAATGGTTTGTCAATTTTATTTATCCTTTCAAAGAACCAGCTTTTGTCTTTGTTGATTTTTGCTATGGTCTCTTTTGTTTCTTTTGCATTTATTTCTGCCCTAATTTTTAAGATATTTCCTTCTACTAACCCTGGATTTCTTCATTACTTCCTTTTCTAATTGCTTTAGGTATAGAGTTAGGTTTTTTATTTGACTTTTCTCTTGTTTCTTGAGGTATGCCTGTATTGCTATGAACTTTCCCCTTAGCACTTCTTTTACAGTGTCCCACAGGTTTTGGGTTGTTGTGTTTTCATTTTCATACGTTTCTATGCAAATTTTGATTTCTTTTTTGATTTCTTCTGTGATGTGTTGGTTACTCAGCAGCGTGTTGTTGAGTCTCCATATCCTGGAATTTTTAATAGTTTTTCTCCTGTAATTGAGATCTAATCTTACTGCATTGTGGTCAGAAAAGATGCTTGGAATGATTTCATTTTTTTTGAATATACCAAGGCTAGATTTATGGCCCAGGATGTGATCTATCGCGGAGAAGGTTCCGTGTGCGCTTGAGAAAAAGGTGAAATTCATTGTTTTGGGATGAAATGTCCTATAGATATCAACTAGGTCTAACTGGTCTATTGTATCTATTGTACCTTAAGGTTTGTGTTTCCTTGTTAATTTTCTGTTTAGTTGATCTATCCATAGGTGTGAGTGGGGTATTAAAGTCTCCCACTATTATTGTGTTATTGTTGATTTCTCCTTTCATACGTGTTAGCATTTGTCTTACATATCGTGATGCTCCTATATTGGGTGCATATATATTTATAATTGTTATATCTTCTTCTTGGATTAATCCTTTGATCATTATGTAGTGACCTTCTTTGTCTCTTTTCACAGCCTTTGTTTTAAAGTCTATTTTAATCTGATATGAGTATTGCTACTCGTGCTTTCTTTTGGTCTCTATTTGCATGGAAAATCTTTTTCCAGCCCTTCAGTTTCAGTCTGAATATGTCCCCTGTTTTGAGGTGGGTCTCTTGTAGACAACATATGTAGGGTTCTTGTTTTTGTATCCATTCAGCCAGTCTTTGTCTTTTGGTTGGGGAGTTCAACCCATTTACATTTAAGGTAATTATTGATAAGTATGATCCTGTTGCCATTTACTTTATTGTTTTGGGTTCGAGTTTATATATCCTTTTTGTGTTTCCTGTCTAGAGAATATCCTTTAGTGTTTGTTGGAGAGCTGGTTTGGTGGTGCTGAAATTCTCTCAGCTTTTGTTTGTCTGTAAAGTTTTTGATTTCCCCTTCATATTTGAATGAGATCCTTGCTGGGTACAGTAATCTGGGCTGTAGGTTATTTTCTTTCATCACTTTAAGTATGTCTTGCCATTCCCTCCTGGCTTGAAGAGTTTCTATTGAAAGATCAGCTGTTATCCTTATGGGAATCTCCTTGTGTGTTATTTGTTGTTTTTCCCTTGCTGCTTTTAATATTTGTTCTTTGTGTTTGATCTTTGTTAATTTGATTAATATGTGTCTTGGGGTGTTTCGCCTTGGGTTTATCCTGTTTGGGACTCTCTGGTTTTCTTGGACTTGGGTGATTATTTCCTTCCCCATTTTAGGGAAGTTTTCAACTATTATCTCCTCAAGTATTTTCTCATGGTCTTTCTTTTTGTCTTCTTCTTCTGGGACTCCTGTGATTCGAATGTTGTACCATTTAATATTGTCCTGGAGGTCTCTGAAATTGTCCGCATTTCTTTTAATTCGTTTTTCTTTTTTCCTCTCTGATTCATTTATTTCTACCATTCTATCTTCTAATTCACTAATCCTATCTTCTGCCTCTGTTATTCTACTATTTGTTGCCTCCAGAGTGTTTTTGATCTTATTTATTGCATTATTCATTATATATTGACTCTTTTTTATTTATTCTAGGTCCTTGTTAAACCTTTCTTGCATCTTCTCAATCCTTGTCTCCAGGCTATTAATCTGTGATTCCATTTTGATTTCAAGATTTTGGATCAATTTCACTATCATTATTTGGAATTCTTTATCAGGCAGATTCCCTATCTCTTCCTCTTTTCTTTGGTTTGGTGGGCATTTATCCTGTTCCTTTACCTGCTGGGTATTCCTCTGTCTCTTCATCTTGTTTATATTGCTGAGTTTGGGGTGTCCTTTCTGTATTCTGGCAGTTTGTGAAGTTATCTGTATTGTGGAGTTTCCTCACTGTGTGTGGGTTTGTACAGGTGGCTTGTCAAAGTTTCTTGGTTAGGGAAGCTAGTGTTGGTGTTCTGGTGGGTGGAGCTGGATTTCTTCTGTCTGGAGTGCAATGAAGTTTCCAGTAATGAGTTATGAGATGTCTATGGTTTTGTAGTAACTTTGGGCAGTCTGTATATTGGAGCTCAGGGCTGTGTTCTTGTGTTGCTGGAGAATTTGCTTTGTATGTCTTGTCCTGGAACTTGTTGGCCCTTGTGTGGTGCTTGGTTTCAGTGTAGGTATGGAGGCGTTTGATGAGCTCCTATCAATTAATGTTCCCTGGAGTCAGGAGTTCCCTGGAGTCAGGGTTTGGACTTCAGCCTCCTGCTTCCAGTTATCGGTCTTATTTTTACAGTAGTCTTAAAACTTCTTCTTCTAAACAGCACCATTGATAAAACATCTGGGTTAAAGAATAAAAGTTTCTCCACCGTGAGTGTCACCCAGAGAGGTTCACAGCATTACATGGAGAAGAGAAGAGGGAGGAGGCAGTTAGAGGTGACCTGAATGAGATGAGGTGGAATCAATAGAGGAAAGAGTGGGCTAGCCAGTAATCACTTCCTTATATCACTCCACAACTGGACCGGTCAGAGATGTTCACAGAGTTATACAGAGAAGAGAAAAGGGAGGAAGGAGACAGAGATGGCCAGGAGGATAAAAGTGGGGACTGAAAAGGAGAGAGACAGATCCAGCCAGTAATCAGTTCCCTAAGTGTTCTCCACCGTCTGGAACACACAGAAATTCACAGAATTGGGTAGAGTAGAGAGGGGTTAAGGAGGAGACACAGGTGACCTGGTGGAGAAAAAGGAGAGTCCAAAGGGGGAGAGAGCAGCCAAGCCAGTAATCTCGCTCCCGAGTAAGAAATGGGTACTGAAGATTGGGTTCTTAAAGGTACAAAATTGGTAACAAATACCTAAAAGCAAAAATTAAAAATCTAGAGTAGATTTTGGAATTTCAAAAATACAATGTTAAAGAAAAGAAGGAAAAGAAAGAGAGAAAAAGAAAGGAAAAAAAAAAAAGTCACAAAAATTATAAAGAAAATATAGGTACAAAATTGATAACAAATACCAAAAAGCAAAAGTTAAAAATCTAGAGTAGAGTTTGGAATTTCAAAAATACAATGTTAAAGAAAAGAAGAAGAAAAAGAAAGAGGGGAAAAAAAAAGAAACAAACAAACCACCAAAGTCACAAAAAATTATAAAGAAAATATAGGTACAAAATTGAGAACAAATACCAAAAAGCATAAATTAAAAATCTAGAGTAGAGTTTGGAATTTCAGAAATACAATGTTAAAGAAAAGAAGAAGAGAAAGAGAGAAAAGAAAGTCACAAAAATTATATTAAAAAATATAGGTACAAAATTTATGATAAATACCAAAAAGCTAAAATCTAGAGTAGAGTTTGGAATTTCAAAGAATACAATGTTGAAGAAAAGAAGAAAAAAAGAAAAAGAAAGAGAAAAAGAAAAAAAAACAAGGTCACCAAAATTTTAAAATATATATATATGAAGTTTGCTTTAAAAAAATTCATATATATATGAATTTGCTTTTAAAATTTGCTTTTAAAGTTTGCTTTTAAAATATATATATATGAAGTTTGCTTTAAAAAAATTCATATATATATGAATTTGCTTTTAAAAAAAAGTTTGCTTTAAAAAAAAAAGAAGAAAAAAAAAAAAAAGAAAGAAAGAGAAAAAGAAAAAAAACAAGGTCACCAAAATTTTAAAATATATATATATGAAGTTTGCTTTTAAAAAAACAAGGTCACCAAAATTTTAAAATATATATATATGAAGTTAGCTTTTAAAAAAAAAGAGAAAAAGAAAAAAAACAAGGTCACCAAAATTTTAAAATATATATATATGAAGTTTGCTTTAAAAAAAAAATTGGGTCTTTTTTTGTTGTTGTTTTGTTTTGCAAAGTAATAGTAGGTTATAAAAGTGAAAATTAAAGGTATAATAGAGGACTTAAAATTTTTTTAAAAAATTAAAAAATAAAAAGAAAGAAAGAATGATCATAAAAATAGTAAAAATGTATCTAGGACTTTCTCTGGTGTTGTTGTGGGTATTGTGGGGTCAGTTCATTTTTGGCTAGTTCCTTGGTTTGGCTTATATTTCTCAAGATCTATAGGCCCCTTCCTATGTAGTTGGTACTAACGATAGGGTTTTAATCTATTGCCTGTCGCTTCCAAGGCGGTTCCCTCTGTTATAGCTTCTTCTGTTGGCTGGTCTCTTCAGTGTCTGATTTCCACTCTAATACAAAGAGGGCGGTGGTGGACACTTTTTCTTCTTCTTTTTTTTTTTTTTTTAGGCTCACTTGTTCACTCGCGCTGTGGGGAGGGAGGAACTCTGCAAACAAATAACACTGGCATGTGCTCCCAGTGCCTCAGCCACACTGGGCCTGCCCCCGCTCACAGCACGTGTACCCTCCCTGCCCACACTGCTCAGGCTCTAGGTTGCTCTGCTGGGAACCATCCGAGGCCAGCCCTAGGCTGCATGCACCTCCCAGGTCCAAGCCACTCAGGTTCAGGCACTCGGGTAGTCCTCAGAGGCGCAGACTCGGTTGGGCCTGCATTTTGTGCCCTTCCCAGGTCCGAGCAGCTCAGGTGATGAGGTGTTTGGCGAACATGGTTGCTGTGACTTATCGCCTCCCCACCACTCGGTTTTCTGGGTGTACAACCGGTGCACCTTCTCAGGCGGATGTTGACCATCCAAAACCCCAAGAAGTCTTACTTAGCAAAGAAACCTGCTTACAGTTTTGTAGATAATGTCTCTCTGGGGCTGCGATTACCCCCTTCCGGCTCTGGCTGCCTGTCACCAGAGGGGGATGGTCTGCAGCCGGCTATCTCTGTTCAGTCCTTTGTTCTGTGTGCATGGGCCTGGCGGTGTCTTAGCTTAGGGCTGGCTTTTCACGTGGTAGTTATCCCACAGTCTGGTTTGCTAGCCCAAATTAGTTCGCTCAGATAGCACTTGGGGCATTCAGGCAAGATCCTTACCCTAAGGGATGCAGCCTGCACCTCCCTGCCCAGCCCCCGCTTGCTAGTGGCGGGTGCAGGCATCTGCGCTGCTTTCCACTGGGGTAGTTACCATTAGGCTTGTAATCTGTGGGTTTTAATTGTTTATTTATTTTTCCTCCCTGTTATGTTGCCCACTGTGCTTCCAAGGCTCACCACAGACTAAGCAGTGAGAAGGGTTCCTGGTGTTTGGAAACTTCTCTCTTTTTAAGACGCCCTTCCCAGGACAGAGCTCCATCCCTCCTTCTTTTGTCTCTTTTTTTTTTGTCTTTTATATTTTTTCCTACCTCCTTTCGAAGACAATGGGTTGCTCTTCTGGGTGCCTGATGTCCTCTGCCGGCATTCAGAAGTTGTTTATGGAATTTACTTGACGTTTAAATGTTCTTTTGATGAATTTGTGGGGGAGAAAGTGGTCTCCCCGTCCTATTCCTCCACCATCTTAGCTCCTCCTCCCAGGGTAATGATTTCTACATCCTTAAAATTTTGGGGTCATGGACTCTGGTAGATGTTATAAATTGCTTATTGTTTGTTTGTTTAGCCACTAAGTTGTGTCTGATTGTTTGTGACCCCCTGGACTCTAGTCCATTAGGCTTCTGTGTCCATGGGAATTCCCAGCCAAGAATGCTAGAGTGGGTTGTTGCTTCCTTCACCAAGTGATCTTCCCAAGCCAAGGATACAACCTGAGTGTCCTGCACTGGCAGGCATTTGAAATATGAGGGATCTGTGGAATCTATGTTAAGAACCCCTAGTGAAGCTGCAATTCTCATTTTTGCTTAGAACTAGAATCATCTAGGAAGGATTAAAAAAGCAAACAAACAAACAAAACAAAATGAAAGAATCACTCTAGGTAGGTTAGTCAGAATCTCTAGATAAGATATCAATATAAGCAGTTTTTTTTTTTTTTTAAGACTATCAGATGATTCTAAAGTACATTTATAGCTGAGAAACACTAAGCTACAGAAGCATTTTTCAAACTTCATATGCTTACAAACTACCTAAGTAGTATTATAAAACACATAATCTGATAAAATGGTTTGGGATGGAGCCTAGACTTCTGTATTCTAACTCTCAGCTATTGATAATACTAGTGTTTCTGGTCCATGATGAACAGTTGTTCTAAGAACAAGCAAGCAAACAAACAAAAAATGGTCAAGTATCATTGACTTCATTGCAGTGAATATTTTTCATTAGTTTATCTGTATCCAAAGGCAGAGTCTCTTAAACTGGTCATATATAGGAAAGGCTTCTTCTTCTTCTTCTTCTTTTTTTTAACTTTTATTTTACTCTTTTTTCTAGCATCCTTATGCACATAAAGTTCAGTAAAATAAAATTTTTACTCGCTGAGTTTCTCTTCTGATGATTAGTTTTGTTGATTTCATTTATTTATGGTGATTGCTAAGAATTTGTATGGGTAGAGGAACTGATTGTTAAAAGATGATCCCCTGTAGGATCCTCTTGTTAAACAGACAACTCAATCAATGTTATCAGCCAACCAGAGGTAACAGATTCAAGTAAATACTCAACTAAAAATCAAAATATACATTTTTCTCAAGTGAATATGGTAGAACAGATGTTAGTCTACAAAGCAAGTCTCAACAAATGTGAAAAGATTGAAATCATACAAAATATCTTCTCCAACCATAATTGAATGAACCTAGAAATAGCAAAATGAAAACAGACATTTTTCACAAATATGTAGAAATTAAACAACACACTCCAAAATAACTTATCAACAAGAGTCTAAAAGGAAATTATAAAAAAATTAGAAAATGCTTTAAGATGAATTAAATGAAATCACAGCATATCACTATCATGGAATGTAATGAAAGCAGTGCTAATGAAACCCACAGCTGGTTGAATTGATTGATAGAATAGACAAACTGTAGTTAGACTAACTTAGAAAAATCAAGAAAATATACAGCCAAAAATCAGGGGAAAAAAGTGGAAATAAAACTATAATGTGACAGAAATTGCAAAGACCATAAAAGAACATTGTGTATAATCATTTGTCAACAAATTATATAGCCTAGATGCAGTGGACAAACCCCTGCTGCTGCTGCTGCTACTGCTGCTGCTGCTAAGCCGCTTCAGTCGTGTCCAACTCTGTGTGATCCCATAGACGGCAGCCACCAGGCTCCCCCATCCCTGGGATTCTCCAGGCAAGGACACTGAAGTGGGTTGCCATTTCCTTCTCCAATGCATGAAAGTGAAAAGTGAAAGGGAAGTCGCTCAGTTGTGTCCAACTCTTCACGACCCCATGGACTGCAGCCCACCAGGTTCCTCCATCCATGGGATTTTCCAGGCAAGAGTAACTGGAGTGGGGTGCCATTGCCTTCTCTGGGACAGACACCTAGACACACACAAATTACCAAAACCAACTCAAGGAGAAATAGAAAATCTGATCTGGTCTGTATTAAGTACAGATTATATCAGTAATACAAAAATAACTAAAAAACAACAAAAAGGCCAGGAAAAGATGGCTTCACTGATGAATTTTGCCAAAGCTTTAAAGAAGAACCAACATTAAATTTTTGTAAACTCTCCCGAACAGTAGAAGAAAGTCAAACACTTCCTCTTTCTATGAATCCAGCATTACCTTGATAACAATGACAGATAAAGATGCACAAGAAAAATATTTACAGACCTTTTCTCCAAGCCAGGCTTCAGCAATATGTGAACCATGAACTTCCTGATGTTCAAGCTGGTTTTAGAAAAGGCAGAGGAACCAGAGATCAAATTGCCAACATCTGCTGGATCATAGAAAAGGCAAGAGAGTTCCAGAGAAACATCTATTTCTGCTTTATTGACTATGCCAAAGCCTTTGACTGTGTAGATCACAATAAACTGTGGAAAATTCTGAAAGAGATGGGAATACCAGACCACCTGATCTGCCTCTTGAGAAATTTGTATGCAGGTCAGGAAGCAACAGTTAGAACTGGACATGGAACAACAGACTGGTTCCAAATAGGAAAAGGAGTTCGTCAAGGCTGTATATTGTCACCCTGTTTATTTAACTTATATGCAGAGTACATCATGAGAAACGCTGGACTGGAAGAAACACAAGCTGGAATCAAGACTGCTGGGAGAAATATCAATAACCTCAGATATGCAGATGACACCACCCTTATGGCAGAAAGTGAAGAAGAACTCAGAAGCCTCTTGATGAGAGTGAAAGAGGAGAGTGAAAAAGTTGGCTTAAAGCTCAACACTCAGAAAACTAAGATCATGGCATCCGGTCCCATCACTTTATGGGAAATAGATGGGGGAACAGTGGAAACAGTGTCAAACTGTATTTTTCTGGGCTCCAAAATCACTACAGATGGTGCCTGCAGCCATGAAATTAAAAGATGCTTACTCCTTGGAAGGAAAGTTATGACCTACCTAGATAGCATATTCAAAAGCAGAGACATTACTTTGGCAACAAAGGTCCGTCTAGTCAAGGCTATGGTTTTTCCTGTGGTCATGTATCGATGTGAGAGTTGGACTGTGAAGAAGGCTGAGCGCCGAAGATTGATGCTTTTGAACTGTGGTGTTGGAGAAGACTCTTGAGAGTCCCTTGGACTGCAAGGAGATCCAACCGGTCCATTCTAAAGGAGATTGGCCCTGGGATTTCTTTGGAAGGAGTGATGTTGAAGCTGAAACTCCAGTACTTTGGCCACCTCATTCGAAGAGTTGACTCATTGGAAAAGGCTCTAATGCTGGGAGGGATTGGGGGCAGGAGGAGAAGGGGACGACAGAGGATGAGATGGCTGGATGGCATCACTGACTCGATGGACGTGAGTCTGAGTGAACTCCGGGAGTTGGTGATGGACAGAGAAGCCTGGTGTGCTGCGATTCATGGGGTCGCAACGAGTCGGACAGGACTGAGCGACTGATCTGATCTGATCTGATCTGATCCTTTTTGAATACAGATGTAAAAATTCTCAACAAAATGCTTTCAAACTTCATCCATTTCCTCTCCCACAATTCTGGGTCTAGGAGTTGTCTTCTGTATACTAAAGTAACTTAACAGTTTCAAAACTAGTTTTTTTACTTTTTTTTTTAATTTTATTTTATTTTTAAACTTTACATAATTGTATTAGTTTTGCCAAATATCAAAATGAATCCGCCACAGGTATACATGTGTTCCCCCTCCTGAACCCTCCTCCCTCCTCCCTCCCCATACCATCCCTCTGGGTTGTCCCAGTGCACTAGCCCTAAGCATCCAGTATCGTGCATCGAACCTGGACTGGCATCTCGTTTCATACATGATATTTTACATGTTTCAATGCCATTCTCCCAAATCTTCCCACCCTCTCCCTCTCCCATAGAGTGTCTCTGCAACTATTACTGCCATCTTCAAAACATTCCTCAGTGAAGCCAAAAGGTATATCTGTTCAAGTTACTCCCATGAATAAAATTCTCCAAGAACTTTCCATTTTAAGATAGAATACAAAAGTCTTATTTTAATAGATATCTAGTCCATGTATGATATAGTCCCCATTGACCAGACTTCTATGGAATCATTTTTTTGCTTCCTTTCCAGTCCTCTTTTTTCCCTCTCAAAAGCACTTTCTGCTGATGCTTGTTCAAGTATGCTAGGTTTTACATACTGTAAGACCAATTCTTAGGCAGAGTTTCCTGTCAAGCAAACTGAACTTACAAGGAAAATGAACTCTAACTTTACTGGCCCCCTCTCAGCCTTGAATATTTATTGTTAATACCTAAAAAGCCCAGCCCTGTGAAGATGGAAGGGTAAATACTAGTTTCTCTCTAGAATAAACCCTAGAATCCCCTCTATTTCACTTGTTATACAACAAACAAATATATTTTTTAAACAAATATTCAGCAGCTAAGAGGGAGATGACTTGAAAGTGCAATAAAATTACTTTTACTTTTACTTTGTAAAAATCTATAAGCAATGTACTAAATTAGTCAACATCAATAGTTTTTGCTGTGCATCTATTTTTTGCCAAAATAATAACCATCACTCTTTGAAGGACTACTGTTACCAGCCACTCTGCTCAGTAGTTTATATAGATTTTTTCAGTTAATACTTACAAATGAGGTAAATATTATCATTCCCATATTATAACTGGTAGGCAAGGAACTTTACAAAACACATGGTGGAAACAGAACTCAAATTCTGATAGTATGTCTTTTATCAAGTCTTTTCTTGTCTTCCCAATTGAGTAAATTCCCTCTCTGTATATGGATGATTATATTATGATGAAACTGAACTACCTCAGCTCTTTTAATAATGTCAATATCCTTATAATAGTGTCACTTCCCTGTATCCTCCCACTATCACTCTACCAAGAGAATGACGTCCACCTATGTTGATCCTTAGGCTAGGTATTGTGTTTCGAGAGTGAATCTTGCCAAGTATTTCAATAGAATGTGTATTCCTATATGAATGCAGATTAAATATATGGAACATCAGTTTGCTGTTCTGTAGACAACCAAAACTCAACAAGTTTAAAAAGTTTAACAAGTTTAAAAAGTTGCTCTAAAAAGACTCAACAAATTCTCAGCCAAGAGGAGTACTTTTGTCCCAAATTTTCCATTTTCTTGTAATCAAATAGAGTGAGGCGAATATGTCTTCTACTTGTCGTTTCTGTTCTTCTTCTTCTTCAGTGTGTATATGACGTCTCTCTTAATCAGTGTTGAAAAATACATTCTAGAATAGATACCAATTATGATATTAATTTAAAATTGTACCCAAGTATCATTGCTATTATGGGTTTCCTAGGTGGCAGAGTTGGTAAAGAATCCACCTGCCAATGCAGGAGACACAAGAGACATGGCTTTGATCCCTGGGATCAAAGGAAGATCCCCTGGAGTAGGAAGTGGCAATCCACTCCAGTAGTCTTGACTGGAAAATTTCATGGACGGAGGAGCCTGGTGAATTACAGTCCAAGGGTTTGAATAGAGTCTGACATGACTGAGCATGCACAAACCATTTTATTATTTGCATCCATGTATTTAATTTGTGTCATATATTTAGAATTCAAATTCCCCTCACTTAACATACATATTTGAGCATAATGTTATTAACAACTGGATCTTTAAATTAAAATGAAAGTAATTGTATTACTATTAAGAACATGTATTCAGAGGGCTCATCTTTTTATTCCTCATAATGGATTTTAATAAATAAACGGCTTCTTTTT
Source organism: Bos taurus (assembly GCF_002263795.3). Classification (NCBI taxonomy): domain Eukaryota; kingdom Metazoa; phylum Chordata; class Mammalia; order Artiodactyla; family Bovidae; genus Bos; species Bos taurus. The sequence goes on along the minus strand of NC_037353.1, from coordinate 2,443,217 downwards.
TGGCCTCTCTTTATGAACACATTTAGAATTCACTACTTATATTATCCTGTGATTTAGTCATATATTCTAAAATAAAGTACTTCATTATTTCTGATATATTAGGGATTGTTGCTGCTGCTAAGTCGCATCAGTCATGTCCAACTCCGTGCGACCCCATAGACAACACCCAACAGGCTCCTCCGTCCCTGGGATTCTCCAGGCAAGAATACTGGAGTGGGTTGGCATTTCTTTCTCCATATTAGGGATTAAGCTACATTTAATAATGATTGTGAAATTTTTTCTTCTTTCAAAAATATTGATCAGTACAGATATTTTTCACTCTACATGTCTGAGATTCCCTTGGTACCTTAATTCATTAATGACTCCTCCTAAAGGTAATAACAAAATAAATCATCTGGTACTGAGAAAGACATTTTATATCACTGCTTATACATAATTCTCATTATTTATCTCAGTATTTCTGAAAGTTTCATACTTTCATGCACTTAATTGCTTTGTTGGTATAATTCATATATTCAATAAATATTATTAATTATCAATTGAATGCTCAGATGAAGAAGAGAGAGTAAAAATTGAGGTAGAAAAGTTCAACATAAAAAGTAGTACACTATTTTAGTATTTTTCTAATTGCATAGAACATTAAACTTCATTAAAAATGAATTTGGAGCATATTTTTGAACTTGAATTTCTCACTCCTCAAATATCCCAAATGAAGTATTTTTAACTGATTAGGTTATAGGCATTCAACAACTAAAATAATTCAAGTACTATTAAATTGCTAGTTTGAAAAAACAGAATAGACTCAAAGTTAAAATCAGATACAAATAAAAAGATTCAACTTAAAAAATTTATATAACTAATTTATAAACCAGGACATTGATTAACAGGTATAAATGTAATGGAGGTGTTCTTCAAATATGAACACTTAACAAAATATTTTAGCATTGCCACTAAATTTTTTGAAAAGACTTGACATTTTTGTAGGGGTGTTCTATGATTAGGTATATTTTACTTTATCTAAATCTAGTAATTTTCATATGGCAGGATTCTAGACAATTCTTATCCACTGTAACAAAGAATAATGATCTTACAAATTCAATCATCCATCTGTAGTTGCATTCACCAATTTATTAAATAAACATTTATTGAGCAACTCCTGTGTCATACTTTTAAGTATAACTGGATATTTAAAAAAAATATATAGTGACATGGTCTCTCCTTTTGTGATTTATTTAAGGCTGTATAAATTTAAATGTATTTCATATATCTTAGGGATAGCTCGTTATTCAAACCAACAAATAGCATAGGTTGACCATTAAGTCACTAATTTCCAATTTTCCCCACAAAACCTTTTTATGGAAAGTACAGCAGAAGTAATTCTAACTCATCTTAAGTTCAACCTCTCTTTCTCTGGAAATAAGCCTGAGGAGCTACGAGACTGTTAAGAGTCAGAAACTGAAAAGGAATAAGAGGGAAAAGTAAAGGACTTGGATAATATAAGAACAAGATAACTCAATCTTAGAAACTTAACTTGAAATAAAGAATTCAGTATTTTAAACAAATAAGAAAAAAAATATTATTAAACATTTAGTACCACCTACATTTCAAGCACCTCCTTTATATATATTATTTTAAAACTTGTAACAATATCAAATTAAATATTATCACACCTGTTTTATTGTGAGAACTATTAAGATTAGAAAGATTAAACTATGACAAAACAAAAAATCTATATTTTTTTCTGATTCCAAATCCTAATATACAACCTGTAAAATATTTATCTAGTCTTCAATAAAATAATACATACATCACACCTCCTCAAGAAGTGTATGTGTGAGATAAAGAATTTATACCTTTTTATTTTATTATCATGAACCATACACAATTTCTTGCATGTCAAACACTTAAAACAAGCAAAAGAGTTAATAACTGATGGTAAAAATCTAACTTTTTTCTCCATTTTTAAACGTAATTGATTTGACTGAATTTTATATCATTTAATTTTTAACAATGGATGTGTTTAATAACTGGTTTGCAAAAGTCTTGCAAAATTTAGCAGTTGGCTTTTATGAGTCCATATGACATTGTTCTGCATGTGGCTATGACATTCAGTTCAGTCGGTTCAGTTGCTCAGTTATGTCTGACTCTTGGCAACCCCATGAATTTCAGGACGACAGGCCTCCCTGTCCATCACCATCTCCCGGAGTTTACTCAAACTCATGTCCATCGAGTTGGTGATGCCATCCAGCCATCTCATACTCTGTCATCCCCTTCTCCTCATGCCCCCAATCCCTCCCAGCATCAGGGTCTTTTCCAATGAGTCAACTCTTCGCATGAGGTGGCCAAAGTGCTGGAGTTTCAGCTTCAGCATCATTCCCTCCAAAGAAATCCCAGGGCTGATCTCCTTTAGAATGGACTGGTTGGATCTCCTTGCAGTCCAAGGGACTCTCAAGAGTCTTTTCCAACACCACAGTGATAAAGCATCAGTTCTTCAGTGCTCAGCTTTCTTCATAGTCCAACTCTCACATCCATACATGGCCACTGGAAAAACCATAGCCTTGACTAGATGGACCTTTGTTGGCAAAGTAATGTCTCTGCTTTTCAATATGATATCTAGGTAGGTCATAACTTTCCTTCCAAGGAGTAAGCATCTTTTAATTTCATGGCTGCAATCACCATGTGCTTTTGGAGCCCCTGAAAAAATAAAGTCTGACACTATTTCCACTGTTCCCCCATCTATTTCTCAGGAAGTGATGGGAACCAGATGCCATGATCTTAGTTTTCTGAATGTTGAGCTTTAAGTCAACTTTTTCACTCTCCTCTTTCACTTTCATCAAGAGGCTTTTTAGTTAGCAGATCCTTAACTGGCTTTCCTCCCTTCCACATCTCATTGTCCCACTTTCTCACTGTGCTTCCTAAAAACATATCCCATATAAACTGCTGCTACTGCTGCTGCTAAGTCACTTCAATCGTGTCTGACTCTGTGTGACCCCATAGACCGCAGCCCACCAGGCTCCCCCGTCCCTGGGATCCTCCAGGCAAGAATATTGGAGTGGGTTGCCATTTCCTTCTCCAATGTATGAGAGTGAAAAGTGAAAGTGAAGTCGCTCAGTCGTGTCCAACTCCTACAGCCTACCAGGCTCCTCTGTCCATGGGATTTTCCAGGCAAGAGTACTAGAGTGGGGTGACATTGTCTTCTCCACCCATATAAACTATATGTGCCTAAATCTTGACTTTACCATCTACTTTAGGGTTATTCTATACTGGGCAGAGTCCAAGAAATCTTTAGCACATACCCAAATTTTAGACTTTTCTCTATGCAAATTACCTGGGAGGCAGCTATTCTATGGTGCCATAAGAAATAAAGGCTTCCCAGGTGGCACTAGGGAACCCACCTGCCAATGCAGGAGCCATAAGAAAAGCAGGTTGGATCCCTGAATCAGGAAGATCCCTGGAGAAGGGCATGGTAACCCACTCCAGTATTCTTGGCTGGAGAATCCCATAGACAGATGAAGTCTGGCAGCCTACAATCCATGGGGTCCTAGAGTCAGACATGACTGAAGTGACTTAGAACAATAAGAAATATGATAGTATTAATATTAATAGCTAGTATTTATAAGAGCGAGTACTCTGTGCCAAGCACTGAGCCAAACTTTTGACATAGATTTGGTCCCCAGACAAACCACATGAGATAAGAACTATTTTTACCCCTGTTTACCAGTGAGAAAACTAAGACTTAGAGTCATGAACTTATGTGTCCAAAGTTATGAAGTTAGCAAGTGGCTAATCCACTCTGGCTATTTAGCTCTGATAGGTAGAAGAACAGAAGGTGTGGCATTAGTAAAGACAATACTATTCATTTATGGATTGGGAAGAAAATGATTTTAAGGTTTTCACTTTCCTCAGTGAACAAATATATCAACTAGGTTTGAGCAGAGTTTATATACACTGCATTTGTCTATGCTCTGTGGTAGAAAGTATAAAGTTATCACATGCTGTGCAGGATAAAGTTAACTAATGACAAAGAAAAGTAAAGGATTCTCCTAGCAATTGGCAATTTAGTGTAAAAATATGTTAAAATTTGAATAGGTAAAGGAAACAAAATGTAGATAGTATGTGGAGGTGCAGTCAGAACAAAGCAATCAAGGCCAAAAGAAAATTGAAATATTCATTGAAACAGTGGTTCAAGACTCAGAGCTGGACCACTTAGCATGCTATTTGAATGAGGAAAATAAAAATGTTTGCACTCTTCAACTAAGTAAAAAGAAGATTTAGTCTTGAAATATATTATTTTCCTATTTTAATTCTTGCTAGAACAGCACTGAAAATACACTATCTTAAATATTATGCAACTTAAATCTCATCAATAACAAAATATATATAGATTGTTAGAGATGTTAAAGTATAGAAAGTGTTTTTATAAATAATGGGATATGGAATCTGAACATCTTAAAAGTCTTTGGTTACCCTCATCACTCATATTCAACATTTTACTGATACTCTCAGCTAATGCAATAAGATCAACAAAAAATTTTAATGGTGTAAAGATAGGTGTAAAGTAATGCTCAAAAGTCTCCAAGCCAGGCTTCAGCAATATGTGAACCGTGAGTTTCCAGATATTCAAGCTGGTTTTAGAAAAGGCAGAGGAACCAGAGATCAAATTGCCCAATATCTGTTGGATCATCAAAAAGCAAGAGAGTTCCAGAAAAACATCTATTTCTGCTTTATCGACTATGCCAAAGCCTTTGACTGTGTGGATCACAATAAACTGTGGAAAATTCTGAAAAAGATGGGAATACCAGACCACTTGACCTACCTCTTGAGAAACCTATAGGCAGGTTAGGAAGCAACAGCTAGAACTGGACATGGAACAACAGACCAGTTCCCAACAGGAAAAGGAGTACATCAAGGCTGTATATTGTCACCCTGCTTATTTAACTTATATGCAGAGTCCATCATGAGAAACGCTGGGCTGGAAGAAGCACAAGCTGTAATCAAGATTGCTGGGAGAAATATCAATAACCTCAGATATGCAGATGACACCACCCTTATGGCAGAAAGTGAAGAGGAACTAAAAAGCCTCTTGATGAAAGTGAAAGTGGAGAGTGAAAAAGTTGGCTTAAAGCTCAACATTCAGAAAATGAAGATCATGGCATCTGGTCCCATCACTTCATGGGAAATAGATAGGGAAACAGTGGAAACAGTGTCAGACTTTATCTTTTTGAACTCCAAAATCACTGCAGATGGTGACTGCAGCCATGAAATTAAAAGATGCTTATTCCTTGGAAGGAAAGTTATGACCAACCTAGATAGCATATTGAAAAACAGAAACATTACTTTGCCAACAAAGGTCCGTTTAGTCAAGGCTATGTTTTATCCAGTAGTCATGTATGGATGTGAGAGTTGGACTGTGAAGAAAGCTTAGTATTGAAGAATTGATGCTTTTGAATTGTAGTGTTGGAGAAGACTCTTGAGAGTCCCTTGGACTGCAAGGAGATCCAACCAGTCTGTTCTAAAGGGGATCAGCCCTGGGATTTCTTTGGAAGGAATGATGCTAAAGCTGAAACTCCAGTACTTTGGCCACCTCATGCAAAGAGTTGACTCATTGGAACAGACTCTGATGATGGGAGGGATTGGGGGCAGGAGAAAATGGGAATGAAAGAGGATGAGATGATTGGATGGCATCATCGACTCGATGGACATGAATTTGAGTGAACTCTGGGAGATGTTGATGGACAGGGAGGCCTGGCATGCTGTGATTCATGGGGTTGCAAAGAGTCGGACACGACTGAGCAACTGAACTGAACTTAAAGATAGGAAGAAATAAAGTTGTCTTTATTCACAGATGACATAATTATCTATGTGGAAATTCCAAGAATCAAATAACAACAACAACAAAAATCTTCTGGAACTAATAAGAAATGACAGCAAGGTTGCAGGATACAAGGTTAGTGTATACAGTAGTCAGTTGTCTTCTTGCTGCTGCTGCTGCTAAGTCACTTCAGTTGTGTCTGACTCTGTGCAACCCCATAGACAGCAGCCCACCAGGCTCCCCCATCCCTGGGATTCTCCAGGCAAGAACACTGGATTGGGTTGTCATTTCCTTCTCCAATGCATGAAAGTGAAAAGTGAAAGTGAAGTCACTCAGTCATGTCCGACCCTCAGCAATCCCATGGACTGCAGCCTACCAGGCTCCTCCACCCATGGGATTTTCCAGGCAAGAGTCCTGGAGTGGGTGTCATTGCCTTCTCTGATTGCCTTCTTATATACCATCAATTAACAACTGGAACTGGAAATTAAAAGCACAGTATTTCTCACACTAGCACCAAAAAGAGAAATACAGTTGTGCCTTGAACAATGCAGGTTTGAACTGTGTGAGTTGAGTCCACTTATACATGGATTTTTTCCAGTGGTAAATATTACAGTACTACATGCTCTGTGATTGGTTAAATCTGCAGTTGCAGAATCACGTGTATGGAGGGCCAAAAATAAATTTTGTATAGATTTTGGACTGCATGGAAGGTTGATATCCCTAATGCCTGCATTGTTCAAAGCTCAATTGTACTTGTATAAATCAAACAAATTCTACATGAACTACAAACTATAATGAAACATATAGAAAAAATCTTAAAATTGGACATATATTCTATGTCCATGAAAAGGAAAATTCAATATTATATCTTTTAAGATATTAGAACTTTCCAACCTTATAGATTCAATGCAAGTCCAATAAAAACCAGGGAGTTATTTTATAGACATTGACAAACTGATTCTAAAATTTATATGAAAGGCAAAAGACAGAGAACAGACAACATATTGAAGAACAAAGTCCAAGGACTGGCATCACCTAACATCAAGACAGTATAAAGTGACAATAATCAAGTCAGTGTAGTATTGGTGGAAGAATAACCAAATAGATCAATGGAACAGAATAAATGACTCAGAAATAGATCCACACAACTATAGTCAGCTAATATTTGACAAACTGACAAAAGAAATTTAGTGGAGGAAGTATAGTCTTTTCAACAATGGACATCCACATGCAATAAAGAAAAAAAAAATGACATTGTTCTTACACTGTTGACAGTATTTCAAAATTGATTATATACCTAAATGTAAAAATGCAAAGCCATGGAACTCCTAGAAGATAACACTGAAATTTTTAGTTAACCTTGGGATTCATGATGTTTTAGATAAAAGAGCAAAGTATGATTCATGAAAAAAAAATAAAATTGGAAATTATTAAAATGAAATGCTTCTTTTATGAAAAATACATCTTTAAGAGAATAAAATTCAAGCTCCTGGACTGTGAAAAAGTCTTTGCCAAACAGATCTGATAAACAATTGTTATCCAAAATGTATGAAAACTCTGAAAACTCAACAATAAGAAAAAAACCAATAACATTTAAAATGGCAAAAGGTTTCCTTTGTGGCTCAGCTTCCCTGGTGGCTCAGCTGGTAGAGAATCTGCCTGCAATTTGGGAGACTTGGGTTCAATTCCTGGGTTGGGAAGATCCCTTGGAGAACGGAATAGCTACCCACTCCAGTATTCTGCCCTGGATTATTCCATGGACTATACAGTCCATGGGTTGCAAAGAGTCAGATATGACTGTGTGACTTTCACTTCACTTCCTATTTAATTTTTTTTTTTTTTAATGGGAAAAAGATCTGAATGGACCTTCAGGAATGCTCAGTTCAGTTCAGTTCAGATGCTCAGTCGTGTCTGACTCTTTGCAACCCCATGAATCGCAGCACGCCAGGCCTCCCTGTCCATCACCAACTCCCGGAGTTCACTCAAACTCATATCCATCGAGTCGGTGATGCCATCCAGCCATCTCATCCTCTGTCGTCCCCTTCTCCTCCTGTCCCCAATCCCTCCTAGCATCAGGGTCTTTTCCAATGAGTCAACTTCCGCATGAGGTGGCTAAAGTACTGGAGTTTCAGCTTTAGCATCATTCCTTCCAAAGAAATCCCAGGGCTGATTTCCTTCAGAATGGACAGGTTGGGTCTCCTTGCAGTCCAAGGGACTCTCAAGAGTCTTCTCCAACACCACAGTTCAAAAGCATCAATTCTTCGGCCCTCAGCCTTCTTCACAGTCAAACTCTCACATCCATCCATGACTACTAAAAACCATGGCCTTGATTAGACGAACCTTTGTTGGCAAAGTAATGTCTCTGATTTTGAATATGGTTATCTAGGTTGGTCATAACTTTTCTTCCAAGGAGTAAGCATCTTTTAATTTCATGACTGCAGCCGAATCAGATTATGGTGTACCAAAAATTTATTCCCTATAGTGATATTAGAGACAGGATAAGCCTTCTCTTAAAACTAGATACCTTAATGATAATTCCAGTTTGGGTTAGTTAATTCTTAATAGTATGTCTTTTCTTTCCATTTCTCCTTTCATTTTTCAAATATATTTAAGATGATTAAAATTCAGCTGAGAAGAATAAAAATATAAGTAGAATATTTTTAAAACTAAATCATTTAGATATTCAAACGTGACTGAAGAAAGAAATTGTATGCATGAATCTACTTTCTTCTAATGCCTTTTTAAAGTTTTCAAAACAAAACAAAACAACACAACACAACCTTGAAATTGGTCTCTGAAGGCGGTAAAGTGAGTAACATTTATCCAGTGACAAAGAAAATAGTTTTCTGAAAATTTTTGAACCCATTTTTCTAAATAATTTTAGTGGTCTGCTTTGTTATTGGTATATTGTTTTGCTATCTCTGGGTAGAGGAAAGTTATAGCATTCTAAACCCTAGAATTGCATCAGTTTTGAAGATGAAATATCATTGTGAAAGAATGTTTTATATGAACAAAACATAGGAAGCACAAGCTGGAATCAAGGTTTCTGGGAGAAGTATCAATAACCTCAGATATGCAGATGACACCACCCTTACGACAGAAAGTGAAGAAGAACTAGAGAGCCTCTTGATGAAAGTGAAAGAGGAGAGTGAAAAAGTTGACTTAAAGCTCAACACTCAGAAAACTAATATCATGGCATCTGGTCCCATCACTTCATGGGAAATAAATGGGGAAAGAGTGGAAACAGTGTCAGACTTTATTTTTTGCGGCTCCAAAATAACTGCAGATGGTGATTGCAGCCATGAAATTAAAAGACGCTTACTCCTAGGAAGGAAAGTTATGACCAACCTAGACAGCATATTAAAAAGCAGAGACATTACTTTGTTAACAAAGGTCCATCTAGTCAAGGCTATGGTTTTTCCAGTGGTCATGTATGGATGTGAGAGTTGGACTATAAAGAAAGCTGAGTGCTAAAGAATTGATGCTTTTGAACTGTGGTGTTGGAGAAGACTCTTGAGAGTCCCTTGGACTGCAAGGAGATCCGACCAGTCCATCCTAAAGGAGATCAGTCCTGGGTGTTCATTGGAAGGACTGACGTTGAAGCTGCAACTCCAATACTTTGTCCACCTGATGCAAAGAGCTGACTCATTTGAAAAGACCCTGATGCAGGCAAAGATTGAGGGCAGGAGGAGAAGGGGGTGACAGAGGATGAGATGGTTGGATGACATCACTGACTCAATGGACATGGGTGTGGGTGGACTCTGGAGTTGGTGATGGACAGGAAGGCCTGGCGTGCTGTGGCTCATGGGGTCTCAAAGAGTTGGACACAACTGCGTGACTGAACTGAACTGACCTGATTAGACGGACCTTTGTTGACAAAGTAATGTCTCTGCTTTTTAATATGTTGTCTACTTTGGTCATAAATTTCCTTCCAATTTTAATTTAATCTCTTTTTATTTCATGGCTTTTATTTTATTGACTGTAGTCACCATCTGCAGTGATTTTGGAGACCAGAAAAATACAGTTTGACACTGTTTCCACTGTTTCCCCATCTATTTCCCATGAAGTGATGGGACTGGATGCCATGATCTTAGTTTTCTGAGTGTTGAGTTTTAAGCCAACTTTTTCACTCTCCTTTCACTTTCATCAATTGGCTCTTTAGTTCTTCTTCACTTTCTGCCATAAGGGTGGTGTCATCTGCATATGTGAGGTTATTGATATTTCTCCCAGCAATCTTGATTCCAGCTTGTGCTTCTTCCAGTCCAGCGTTTCTCTGCATATAAGTTAAATAAGCAGGGTGACAATATACAGCCTTGACGTACTCCTTTTCCTATTTGGAACCAGTCTGTTGTTCCATGTCCAGTTCTAACTGTTGCTTCCTGACCTGCATATAGGTTTCTCAAGAGGCAGGTCAGGTGGTCTGGTATGCCCATCTCTTTCAGAATTTTCCAGTTTATTGTGATCCACACAGTCAAAGGCTTTAGCATAGTCAATAAACCAGAAATAGATGTTTTTCTGGAACTCTCTTGCTTTTTCCATGATCCAGAAGATGTTGACAATTTCATCTCTGATTCCTTTGCCTTTTCTAAAACCAACTTGTACATCTGGAAGTTCATGGGTCACGTATTGCTGAAGCCTGGCTTGGAGAATATTGAGCATTACTTTACTAGCGTGTGAGATGAGTGCAATTGTGCAGTAGTTTGAGGATTCTTTGGCATTGCCTTTCCTTGGGACTGGAATGAAAACTGACCTTTTCCAGTCCTGTGGCCACTGCTGAATTTTCCAAATTTGCCGGCATATTGAGTGCAGCACTTCTATAGCATCGTCTTTCAGGATTTGAAATAGATCAACTGTAATTCCATCACCTCCACTAACTTTGTTCATAGTGATGCTTCCTAAGGCCCACTTGACTTCACATTCCAGGATGCCACAGGAGACTCAGGTTCTATCTCTGGATTGAGAAGGTCCTTTGGAGGAGGGCATGGCAACCCACTCCAGCATTCTTACCTGGAGCATCCCATGGGCAGAGGAGACTGGTGATTTACAGTCCTTAGGGTTGCAAAGAGTTAGACGCAACTGAATGGACTTATGGCAGAAAATGAAGAGGAATTAAAAAGCCTCTTGATGAAAGTCAAAGAAGAGAGTGAAAAAGATGGCTTAAATCTCAACATTCAGAAAACGAAGATCATGGCATCTGGTCCCATCACTTCATGGGAAATAGATGGGAAAACAGTGGAAACAGGATCAGACTTTATTTTGGGGGGCTCCAAAATCACTGCAGATGGTGATTGCAGCCATGAAATTAAAATCGTTTACTCCTTGGAAGGAAAGTGAAAGTGTAAGTGAAGTCGCTCCGTCGTGTCTGACTCCTAGCGACCCCATGAACTGCAGTCTACCAGGCTCCTCCATCCATGGGATTTTCCAGGCAAGAGTACTGGAGTGGGCTGCCATTGCCTTCTCCGGGAAGGAAAGTTATCACCAACCTAGACAGCATATTCAAAAACAGAGACTACTTTGCCAACAAATGTCCATCCAGTCAAGGCTATGGTTTTTCCAGTAGTCATGTATGGATGTGAGAGTTGGACTGTGAAGAAAGCTGAACACCGAAGAATTGATGCTTTTGATCTGTGGTGTTGGAGAAGACTTTTGAGAGTCCCTTGGACTGCAAGGAGATCCAATCAGTCCATTCTAAAGGAGATCAGTCCTTGGTGTTCTTTGAAAGCTGAAACTCCAATACTTTGGCCACCTCATGTGAAGAGTTGACTCATTGGAAAAGACTCTGATGCTGGGAGGGATTGGGGGAAGGAGGAGAAGGGGACGATAGAGGATGAGATGGCTGCATGGCATCACTGACTCGATGGACATGATTTGGGTGAACTGAGGGAGTTGGTGATGGACAGGGAGGCCTGGCGTGCTGTTATTCATGGGGTCGCAAAGACTCGGACACGACTGAGTGACTGAACTGCACTGAACTGAACTGAAGTGACTTACCACGCATAGATATGCACAGTCACTTGACTCATTCGTTAAAATAAGAGTACAGTAAGTTAATCATGTCTCCTAGTGATAATGACCATTTGTAAAGTACTGTTTTCAGAAATGCTTGTATGACAGTACAGGGCCCTCTAACAGATCAGCTATGACATGAAGTGAAAACCTATTTTTGGAAAGCCACAATTTGTTTTAGTCCCTCAGTGATGAATTTTTCAATTTTATTACACTGTACTTCTGACTGTTTCTAATTTCCAATCCATGGTGAAAAATTGCTATTTTAGAGAATGAACATCTCCTAGTGCTGACAATGAACCAATACAATGAAATATAACAAAACAGATAGTCAATTACAAAACAGAATGGTGTTTTTCTCTATACTAAAATCTTCCCAGTGATTGAATAACATCAGAGACTTGCTATGTTTGATGGTCTGTGAATAGTTCATAGCCTGTTTTGTGATTTAACAACACATTTTATTTTTTTTCCCTTTGTATAAGACTCCTCCTTAATTGCTATGTTTTCCATCTCTGATTCTGCTTTAGGTATAGATTTTCAGTAATGTCCATACTTGTAGACTTATGAATAAATATCTTGATAAACAGCTGGGTTATAAATATTTGTTGTGAGTTATTTTTGACTTTGTTTATTAAGAGTTAAGATTTTAGGTCCAAATTAGTATTATGTTTTCTATAATCAACAGAACAAGACTGTAACCAGGATATTTCAAGAAGAAGTTGAATATAACATAATCCACATAGTTTCTCTCTTCCTTTGTACCCTTTCAAGGCCACATACATTAATAGTTACATCTTCAGAGATAATTAAGTGTCATCACAATTTCTTAGCACCTGTACTCTTAAAAATATATGTAACAAATTCTGTCCTCCCATCAACTTTGTGTACATTAATAGGCTAAATAGTATTCACTAGCCAATATTTAGTTCAGTTCAGTTCAGTCGCTCAGTCGTGAACGACTCTTTGTGACCCCATGAATCGCAGCACACCAGGCCTCCCTGTCCATCACCATCTCCCGGAGTTCCCTCAAATTCACGTCCATTGAGTCGGTGATGCTATCCAGCCATCTCGTCCTCTGTCTTCCCCTTCTCCTTCTGCCCCCAATCCCTCCCAGCATTAGAGCCTTTTCCAATAAGTCAACTCTTCACATGAGGTGGCCAAAGTATTGGAGTTTCAGCTTCAACATCAGTCCTTCCAAAGAAATCCCAGGGCTGATCTCCTTCAGAAGGGACTGGTTGGATCTCCTTGCCGTCCAAGGGACTCTCAAGAGTCTTCTCCAACACCGCAGTTCAAAACCATCAATTCTTTGGCGCTCAGCCTTCTTCACAGTCCAACTCTCACATCCATACATGACCACAGGAAAAACAATAGCCTTGACTAGATGGACTTTTATTGGCAAAGTAATGTCTCTGCTTTTGAATATGCTCTCTAGGTTGGTCATAACTTTCCTTCCAAGGAGTAAGCGTCTTTTAATCTCATGGCTGCAGTCACCATCTGCAGTGATTTTGGAGCCCCTCAAAAATAAAGTCTGACACTGTTTCCCCATCTATTTCCCATGAAGTGATGGGACCGGATGCCATGATCTTCGTTTTCTGAATGTTGAGCTTTAAGCCAACTTTTTCACTCTCCTCTTTCACCTTCATCAAGAGGCTTTTTTGTTTCCTTTTCACTTTCTGCCATCAGGGTGGTGTTATCTGCATATCTGAGGTTATTGATATTTCTCTTGGCAATCTTGATTCCAGCTTGTGCTTCTTCCAGCCCAGCGTTTCTCATGATGTACTCTGCATATAAGTTAAATAATCAAGGTGACAATATACAGCCTTGACATACTCCTTTTCCCATTTGGAACCAGTCTTTTGTTCCATGTCCAGTTCTAACTGTTGCTTCCTGACATGCATACAGATTTCTCAAGAGGCAGATCAGGTGGTCTACTTTAAACTGAGGCAAAGGAAAATCATTGGAAGTTGTGTGGAAAAAAAAGTAATTTTAAGTATTACCAGTCGCTTTTCAACATGATCATTCTTTGTGTATATGATTTTCCTCAGGCTCAAAGAGGAAAATCCACCCACACACCTTAGTGCCTTCAAGAAAAAACAATGACTAAGAAAAACACAAAAAGCTTTCGAGGCTCAAAACATGACAATAGCTTTGAGACAAAACACATTTTAAAGTCTGAGCATCATGAGCTAAATTTTTATCTTAGTAAATTAGACAGAAAATATATGATCTTATTCTTTTCACCTTCCTCTCTTTCCAGCATAAATATATAAAATAAAATTAAAATTATATAAACTTGGGGAAGTAAAAAAAAAAAAAGGTATAAATATAAAGGAAGCAAAGTGACAAATTAGGACTTTCAGGTATCATTTTGAGAAGGAAATTTTCATCCTGCCCACTGTTCAGATTATGTCCTGGTGAGGGGATATACTACAATTCTAACACAGTTTAAATATTCTGACATATGAGTTAGAACCTTGCCTTGCTTCCCAAGCAGCTTCATAGTCATTCCCTGTAGGGATTTATGGGATAAATCATATCTAAAGTGAGATTAACCAAGACATCCAAAAAAGTTTCTTTTTTTTCCCAGAAATTCATGAGAGAACAAATGAATTTTCCTAGACTTCCAAGATTACAGATGTTAGAAAAGACCAAAGTCAGCAGACCTGAACATATTGTAGAGCTGTGACAATAGCTTGGTTTCTTGGTTTATATAGATCAGGACTTTGGTTAGAAGTTAGAAAAGACCAAAGTCAGCAGACCTGAACATATTGTAGAGCTGTGACAATAGCTTGGTTTCTTGGTTTATGTAGATCAAGACTTTGGTCTTTCAGAGGATGCCATGTATGGAGAGTTGCAATGGTGAGAACAAGATTGGGGGATGTACTTATCTCAGGATATAATGCCACTGACAGATACCAACAGTTGATCAGACATACAACTAATACTATGCAATAGAGATGCCACCCAAGAAACTGAATGAGGAGGAAAGGAGAAACCTTTAAGAAATACCTTGAAATTTAAAATATGTAACCTGGCATAAACCTGGATTAGGGCTTACCTAGTGGCTCAGATGTTAGAGTCACCTGCAATCTGCCTGCAATGCAGGAGACTTGGGTTTGATCCCTGGGTTGGGAAGATCCCTTGAAGAAGGGAATGGCTACCCACTCTAGTTTTCTTGCCTGGAGAATGCCATGGATAGAGGAGCTTGGCAGGCTACAATCTGTGGAGTTGCAGAGTCAGACATGACTGAGCAACTAACACTTACACATTCACTTTAAAACCTAAATTAGTCACATCAGGCAGAATAGGCATAAAATACTAAATTCAGTATTGAACATTTTGAAGTTATATATATATATATATATATATATATATATATATAGCCAATGAATAGAAACTTTGAAAAGTTCTTAGAGAAATCATGTGTTAACTTTATTCCTTCTGGAAATGACCTTAGAGAATTAATCCAAACTTTTCATTTAACCTATCAGGATACCTGTAGAGTTTGACTCATTCCCAAAGTAACAATACATATCAAAGTAATGAGTGGTAGGGCTAAGGCCAGAATCCTTCATTTTGCTTTCCCAGTTCTTCCTGCTACACCTCAGTCTTTCCATAAATATTAAGCTATAATTTATGAATGTACTCTGTGTTTGACAGATTGAGTATCAATGACATGTTATTCTTGTCTTTAAGGGATATTTAAAAATAGCAATGTGTTAGGAGTAACTTTTGCCTCTGGGTTTGCTGGAGGCAAATGATGGCCATTATTATTATTAAATTAACATAACTCAAAGCAAATCATTCCTTTAGAAATCACCTTTGAAGATTTTATTGCCAACCTGTTTATTATGTGTTAAAATTAGATAGGAAAATCACTGCCTTCAACTCAAATTTACACGGAGCTCATCTGACTTTTAAGTTTATCTTGTGAATTATATATAACATTTTTAGAAGAGAAATATACTGCAATTAGAAACAAATTGTACACTACACCTTTTTTCTCCTTTATTTTTAATATAAGTGCCTTAGAAAACATCTAGTTCAAAGCTTACCTTTCAAATGATTGCTCTAGGCAAGAGAGAATAGAAGCTAATTTTTTTTCTTCATCTGAATTTTTGTTACAATATTGTGTTCTTTGTTATAAAAGAATAGACAAGGAAGTATACAAAATATCTTCTGAGTTCTGCTTTTTTGTTTTGTGTTTAAACTTGGTTATTAATTTTGATAATGTGACTGAAGATTTATATTTATAAAATTGTATATATTTATAGGTTAGGAAACTACTGTAAACCGTTTTTCCTAGAGTTTTAATGTGTATAAAAGGGAAAAAATAAAATTGGATAAAACATACCATGAAACAAGAGTATGCAGTTTATAACAAGCATGTTTTAAATATCAAGACCCTAATTGGTTGAAACTACAAAGATTCAAAATTAAATTCAATATAAAAATAACACAACACAAAACAAAGTTGATGTGGATAAATAGTGTGTTCCAAAGGCCAACTGTTTTCTATGTTATGTTGGGAAAATAATAGCAAAATACAAATCAAGATTTCATAAGTGGAAGGGAAAGATATCAGGATTTCTGTATTGTTTATAGAATTTTTTGTAGTTGGTAATTGAAATTTTAATTGAAACTTCAAATTAGTTTGTAGCATGTATAGGTCATTTAAACTCTTGGTTGTTTTGATATGTCTTTTAAGTGTAAGACTGGTGCACATGCAAACACACAGACTCTTCGTGACCACACTTTCACTTTTCACTTTCATGCATTGGAGAAGGAAATGGCAACCCACTCCAGTGTTCTTGCCTGGAGAATCCCAGGGACGAAGGAGCCTGGTGGGCTGCTGTCTATGGGGTCGCACAGAGTCGGACACGACTGAGGTGACTTAGCAGCAGCAGCAACCATATTAATTTACCATATAGGGGACTGGAATGCAAAAGAAGGAAGTCAAGAGATACCTGGAGTAACAGGCAAATTTGGCCTTGGAATACAAAACAAAGCAAGGCAAAGGCTAACAGTTTTGCCAAGAGAACCCACTGGTCATAGCAACCTTGGTCTTCCAACAACACAAGAGATGCTGTGCAAGTGCTGCCCTCAATATACTAGCAAATTTGGAAAACCCAGCAGTGGCCACAGGACTGGAGGAGGTCAGTTTTCATTCCAATCCCAAAGAAAGCCAATGCCACAACAGTTCAAACAATCACACAATTGGACTCATCTCATAAGCTAGCAAAGTAATGCTCAAAATTCTCCAAGCCAGGCTTCAACAGTAAGTGAACCATGAACTTCCATATGTTCCAGCTGGATTTAAAAAAGGCAGAGGAACCAGAGATCAAATTGCCAAAACCCACTGGATCACTGAAAAAGCATGAGAATTCCAGAAAAACATCTGCTTCTACTTTATTGACTATACCAAAGCTTTGACTGTGTGGATCACAACAAACTGTGGAAAATTCTGAAAGAGATGGGAATACCAAACCACCTGACCTGCCTCCTGGGTAATCTGTATGAAGGTTAAGAAACAACAGTTAGAACTAGACATAAAAGAACAGACAGGTTCCAAATCAGGAAAGGAGTTCATCAAGGCTGTATATTGTCACCCTGCTTACTTAACTTATATGCAGAGTACATGATGAGAAATGCCAGGCTGAATGAAGCACAAGCTGGAATCAAGATTGCCAGGTGAAGTATCAATAACCTCAGATATACTGAAGATACCACCTTTATGGCAGAAAGTGAAGAAGAGCTGAAGAGCCTCTTGATGAATGTGAAAGAGGAGAGGGAAAAATGTTAGCTTAAAACTCAACATTCAGATCACGGCATCCGGTCCCATCACTTCATGGCAAATTGATGGGGAAACAATGAAACTCTTAGAGACTTTATCTTTTTCAGCTCCAAAATCACTGCAGCCAGTGACTGCAACAAATGCAATTAAAAGACAGTTGCTCCTTGGAGGAAAAGCTATGACCAACCTAGACAACAGATTAAAAACCAGAGACATTACTTTGCTGACAAAGGTCCGTCCAGTCAAAGCTATGGTTTTTCCAGTACTTATGTATGGATGTGAGATTTGGACTATAAATAAAGTTGAATGCTGAAGAATTGATGCTTTTGAACTGTGGTGTTGGAGAAGACTCTTGAGAGACTCTTGGACTGTAAGGATATCCAACCAGTCAATGCTAAAGGAAATCAGTCCCGAATATTCATTGGAAGGCCTGATGCTGAAGCTGAAACTCCAATACTTTGGCCACCTTATGCGATGAACTAACATTTGAAAAGACCCTGATGATGGGAAAGATTGAAGTTGGGAGGAGAAGGGATCAACATAGGATGAGATGGTTGGATGGCATCCCTGACTCTATGGACATGAGTTTGAGTAGTCTCCGGTAGTTGGTGCTGGAGAGGAAGTCTGGTGTGTTGCAGTCCATGGGTTGGACTGTGACTGAGCAACTGAACTGAACGGATGTATGGATTTGAGAGTTGAAATATAAAAATAGCTGAGCGCCAAAGAATTGATGCTTTTGAACTGTGGTGTTGGAGAAGACTCTCGAGAGTCCCTTGGACTGCAAGGAGTTCAAACGAGTCCATCCTAAAGGAAATCAGTCCTGACTATCCATTGCAAGGACTGATGTTGAAGCTGCAACTCCAATACTTTGGCCACCTGATGCAAAGAGCTGACTCATTGGTAAAGATCTTGATGCTGGGAAAGATTGAAGGTTAGGAGAGAAGGGGTCGACATAGGATGAGATGGTTGGATGGCATCACTGACTTGATGGCCATGGGTTTGAGTAAGCTCCAGGAGTTAGTGTTGGACAGGGGAGCCTGGCGTGCTGCAGTCCATGGGGTTGCAAAGAGTTAGACAGGACTGAGTGACTGAAATGAACTGAACTAAACCATATTAATTGTGCTTCCCGGGGTTGCTGGTGATAAAGAACCCTCCTGCTAATGCAGGAGACTTAAGACTGGGTTTGATCCCTGGGTCAAGTAGATCCCCTGGAGGAGGGCATGGCAACACACTCAAGTATTCTTGCCTGAAGAATCCCATGGACAGAGGATCCTGGTGGCCTACAGTCTATAGGGTCACAAGAATCAGACATGAATACAATGATTTAGCATGCACACATCATATTAATTAAAGGAGATAAACCCTATGATCATCTCTTCAGATTAATTTGATAAAACTCACCATCTTTTCCTGATAAAACTATCAACAAACAAGCAATTAAAAAAAAAAAAAACTTATGTAATCTTAAAAAAAGTATATCTAAAATAAAAAGTACAGCTAAAATCATTCAGAATGGTGAAATATTGCGTGTGAATTTGTGTGTGCTGTTATATCTGACTTTTGTGATACCTTGAACTGTAGCCTTTCATGCTCCTCTGTCTTTGGAATTTTCCAGGCAAGAATATGGAGTGGGTTTCCCATTTCCTATTCCAAAATATTGAAATTTCTACCCTTAAATTGGACCACAGCCTTGTCTAATTCAGCAAAACTATGAGTCATGCCATGTATGGTCACCCAAGGGAGACAGGTCATGGTGGAGAGTTCTGACAAAACATGGCCCATTGGAGAAGGGAATGGCAAACCACTTCAGTATTCTTGCCTTGAGAAGCCCTTGAACACTACGAAAAGGCAAAAATATAGGCCACTGAAAGATGAACTCCCTGGATCAGTAGGTGCCCAATATAATACTGGAGATCAGTGGAGAAATAACTCTAGAAAGAATGAAAGGATGGAGCCAAAGCAAAAACAACACCCAGTTGTGGATGTCCCTGGTGATGGAAGTAAAGTCTGATACTGTAAAGAGCAATATTGCATAGGAACCTGGAATGTTAGGTTCATGAATCAAGACAAATTGGAAGTGGTCAAACAGGAGATGGCAAGAGTGAACATCTACATTTTAGGAATCAGTGAACTAAAATGGACTGGAATGGGTGAATTTAACTCACATGACCATTATACCTACTACTGTGAGCAAGAATCCCTTAGAAGAAGTGGAGTAGTCACCATGGTCAACAAAAGAGTCTGAAATGTAGTACTTGAATTCAATCTCAAAAATGACAGAATGATCTCTGTTCATTTCCAAAGCAAACCATTCAATATCACAGTAATCCAAGTCTATGCCCCAACCAGTAATGCTGAAGAAGCTGAAGTTGAATGGGTCTATGAAGACCTACAAGACCTTCTAGAACTAACACCCCAAAAAGATGTTTTGTTTTGTTTTGTTTTTATAGGGGACTGGAATGCAAAAATAGAAAGTCAAGAAACACCTGGAGTAACAGGCAAGTTTGGCCTTGGAGTACAAAGCGAAGCAGATCAAAGGCTAACAGAGTTTTGCCAAGAGGACCCACTGCTCATAGCAAATACCCTCTTCCAACAGTACAAGAGAAGACTCTACACATGGACATCACCAGATGGTCAACCCTAAAATCAGATTGATTATATTCTTTGCAGCCAAAGATGGAGAAGCTCTATACAGTCAGCAAAAACAAGATTGGGAGCTGACTGTGGCTCAGACCATGAACTCCTTATTGCCAAATTCAGATTTAAATTGAAGAAAGTAGGGAAAACCACTAGACCATTCAGGTGTGACCTAAATCAAATCCCTTATGACTATACAGTGGAAGTGGCAAATGAATTCAAGGGATTAGATCTGACAGACTGAGTGCCTGAAGAACTATGGATGGAGATTCATGACATTGTACAAGAGTCAGGGATCAAGGTCATCTCCAAGAAAAAGAAATGCAAATAGGTAAAATGGTTGCCTGAGGAGGTCTTACAAATAGCTGAGAAAAGAAGCAAAGAAAAAAGCAAAAGAGAAAAGGCAAGCTATACCCATTTGAAAGCAGAGTTCCAAAGACTAGCAGCAGGATCTTTTCCAAGGAGTCAGCTCTTTGCCTCAGGTGGCCAAAATTCTGGAACTTCAGCCTCAGCATCAGTCCTTCCCATGAATATTCAGGATTGATCTCCTTTTACTGGTTTGATCTCACAGTCCAAGGGACTCTCAAGAGTCTCCTCCAGTACCACAATTTAAAAGCATCAATTCTTTGGCACTCACCTTCTTTATGGTCCCACTCTTACATCTGTACATGACTACTGGCAAAAAACATAGCTTTGACTATATGGACCTTTGCTGGCAAAGCGATGCTTACTTTTAATATACTGTCTATGTTTGTTTTAGCTTTCCTTCCAAGGAATAAGCATCTTTTAATTTCATGGCTGCAGTCACTGTCCACAGTGATTTCGGAGCCCCCCAGAATAAATTCCCTAATTTCTTTCACTTTTTCTCCTTTTATTTGCCATGAAGTGATGGACCAGATGCCACGATCTTAGTTTTTTGACTGTTGAGTTTCAAGCCAGCTTTTTCACTCTTCTTTCACTCTCATCGAGAAGTTTCTTAGTTCCTCTTCTCTTTCTACCATTAGAGTGGTGTTAATATGCGTATCTGGAATTGTTGCTATTTCTCCTGGCAATCTTGATTGAAGCTTGTCATTCACCCAACCTGGCATTTCACGTGCTGTACTCTACCTATAAGTTAAATAAACAGGGCAACAATATGCAGTCTTATCTACTCCTTTCCCAATTTGGAACCAGTAGTTGTTCCATGTCTGGTTCTAACTGTTGTTTCTTTAGTTGATATAATAATCTTCTGAATTAAATCTACCTAATCCCATCCACTTTAGTTCACTGATTCCTAAAACATACATGTTCACTCTTGCCATCTCCTGCTTGACCACATTCAATTTGCCTTGATTCATAGACCTTACATTCCAGGTTTCTATGCAATATTGCTCTTTATAGCATCTAACTTTACTTTCACCACCAGATATCTTGACAACTAGGCATCATTTTCACTTTGGCCTGGCCACTTCATTCTTTCTGGGGGTTTTAATAGTTGCCCTCTGTTCTTCTCCAGTAGCATATTGGATGCCTTCCAACCTGGAGTGCTCATCTTCTGGTGTCATATCTGTTTACCTTTTCTTACAGTCCAAGTAGTTCTCCAGGCAAGAATACTGGGGTGGTTTGCCATTTTCTTCTCCAGTGTATCACATTTTGTCAGAACTCTTCACTATGACCTGTATGTCTTGGGAGACCCTGCACAGCCTGGCTCATAGCTTCATTGAGTTATGTAAGCCCCTTTGCCACGACAAGGCTGTGATCTGTGAAGGGGTTCTTTATATGTACTGGATTTGCATAGCTAAGTCTTGTTTTTACCCAGGCTCAACTGTATGAATATCTTAAGCAATCACAAGTAACGATATATTTGTAAAGAAAATATTTTTTTAATTGCAAATATTTAATTTACAGCAAGCCTGGATAAATATAAGTTCTTAACTTATACTGATTCACATGATAACAAAAATCAAACAACATTCTTTTGAATAGTAATTCCAGAAGAGCTATAAATTTAAAATATACCACCTCTTTTTGAACAAAAGGATTTTTGAAGAACAAACTGTTTCCAGTTTATGTGAGGAATAAAAAGAAAAGGTGACTTAGTGAAGGAAAGCTATAATCTCTTACCGTTAAAAAAAAACAATAATACAAAAACAGAGATCAAGCTGATATACTCATATACTTAATGACCTACTTGACAATAGAAAATAGTGATGACATAATAAAAACATTTGCTTATAGCCCATTTAAAAGATACTTTATAAAAGTAAGAGTCTCTGTTTTCATGATAGTGTTTTGAATGAGGTTTTATTGAAATTCTTCTAGATAGGAATTGCAGCTAAATCATTCTGGAATAAAAAAACTATTGAGAAGTCAGGTTCTTAAATTCTGGCAATTTATGTACAATAAAATTTATCCTTTTTAGGAGTATAATTTGGTGAATTTTAAGAAATTTATGTAGTCATAAATTAAGATTTATAATATTTTCGACATAAAAAAAAGTCTCCATGTGTCTTTTGTGATCAGTCCCTCCCCCCTGCTACTATCTTCAGATCCTAACAATGGTTAATTGGCTTTTATACCTGTATTTTTCCTTTGTAGAAATGCAAAATATAATACGCTATTTCTGGCTTCTTTCACTTAACATAAACGCATCCATATTTGTTAATTTATCTTTGTTATTGCTGAACAGTGTTCCATTAAATGAATACACTACAATTGTTCATATATTCACCAGATGATGGACACTGGGGCTTTGGTAAAATTTTGGTAGTTTTACAAATGCTGCTGCTGCTGCTAAGTCGCTTCAGTCGTGTCTGACTCTCTGCGACCCCATAGACGGCAGCCCAATAGGATCCCCCATCCCTGGGATTCTCCAGGCAAGAACACTGGAGTGGGTTGCATTTCCTTCTCCAATGCATGAAAGCTAAAAGGGAAGGGAAGTCGAAAGAGAAGTTGCTCAGTCGTGTCCGACTCTTAGCGACCCCATGGACTGCAGCCTACCAGGCTCCTCTGTCCATGGGATTTTCCAGGCAAGAGTACTGGAGTGGGGTGCCATTGCCTTCTCCAAAAGTCGCTCAGTCCTGTCCAGCTCTTTGTGACCCAGTGGACTATACAATCCACGGAATTCTCCAGGCCAAAATACTGGAGTGGGTAGCCTTTCCCTTCTCCAGGGGATCTTCCCAACCCAGGGATCAAACCGTGGTCTCCCGCATTGCAGGCAGTTTCTTTACCAGCTGAGCCACAAGGGAAGCCCAATATATATATGTATGTGTGCATATATACATATACACACACACACACACACACACACACACATATATATATATAACTTTAATTGAAAAAACAAAAAACAAAAAAACCTGCCAAACACATTGCCAGAAAAGCTGCATCATTTTGCATTCCCACCATAAAGTTGTAAAACTTAAAGCTGGTCCATGTGATCTCAACACATGGTAATGGCTGTCTATACACAGCGATTCTTGAAAACCACTCAGCAGTAGAAAGCCACTATTGATACAATGCAAGCAAGTGAGTGGAAAAATCTCCAGAATATTATACTGAGTGAGAGAAGCTAGTATTAACTTTATGTTCTGTTTGATGTAACATGCATTTATTTGACATTTTTGAAAGAAAAAACTAATGACAGAAAGATCAGTGGTCGTCAGAGATTGTGGGTAGGAGTGCAACTGTAAACAAAAGTATGAGGGGATTTTCACAGTGATGGAGCTGTCCTACATACTCAATGTGGTGGTGGTTACACAACTCTACACATGTCAAAATATATGGAACAGTGCTTGAAAAAAAGGCAATATTACTCTATGATAAGATAAAAAGTAAAAACAATAAAAATCCTCTAAGTTGTAGTCTCAGTGAGGATGTAGGAATTTTATTGTGGTTTAATTTGCATTTCTCTGATGTTTAATAATGTTGAACATTATTTATATTATTGCTTGACATTGTTTTTATGTGGTAAGTGCCAATTCACATCTGTTGCCCAGTATTTTTGATTGAATTGTCTTTCTGTTATTAAGTTATAAGTGTTATTTATTCTAGATAATAGGATTTTATCAGCTTTCCAGTTTGAGAATATTTTTCAAGCCATAGCTTCTGTTTATATTCTCTTAAAAACATCTTACAAAGAGCAAAATTTTCTAATATTTATAAACTCATTTTTTAAATTTGGTATTCATACTATTTTGTCCTATTAAAAATATTTAGCCCAAAGTCACAAGTATAGTCTTTTAATTTTTCTTTTTAAAGTGTTAACATTTTAGTTTTTATATTGAGGTCTATGGCTTTTTCAAGGTTTTTTTTTGTCTGTTTGTTTACAATATCAGATTTTCTGTTATGTTGGTAGGTTTCATTTCTCATAGAGATGTTCAGTTTTTCCATCACCTTTTGTTGATAAGGCTATTTTTGCCTATCTAATCATCTTGACACCACTTTCAAAAACTCAGTTGAACACACACAGATATTTTTCTGATGACTGTATTCTAATCTATGGTTTCATGTGTATTCTTACGCCAATTCCATATTCTCTGATCACTCTAGTTTTTACAGTTAGTCTTAAAGTTGGATAGTGTAAGCTGACCAACTTTATAATTTTATTTCAGAATGTTTTGATTCTGAACATATAGTAAACCATTAGCTTCCTGAATTCTTTAAGTCTATAAAGCAATTTAAGGAGAATTGCTATGTTAACAGTATTGCATCTTCCAGCCCATTAAAATGTTATATATCTAAATTGATTTAGATACATTTTTTAATTCTCCAAGAAATGTTTATTTTTTGCATAGGTTTTGCAAATATTTTTCTACATCTATCCCTATGTGTTTTACATTTCTAACAGGTAATATAGCTTTCTTAAAGTATGATATGTTCACAATAAATTTCATCTATTTTAGGTGAGTATAGGATCTGATGATATTTAATAAATATTGCAGATGGGATCCATCAACAAAAATAACTTTTAGAGTATATATGAATATTCCAAAAATGTTCCCAAAGTATCCCTTTGCAATCAATTTCTGTCCTGGCCCATGTCCCTTCACAACATTTGATTTTCCTGCTGTTGCTATAATTTTGCATTTGATTAAGTGTTAATGAATGGAATACTAAATTGTTTTGGTTTTGTATCTAATTTTATTAAATTTAGCCTGCTATCTTGAGATTCAGTCATATTGTTTCATATATCACTGATTCCTTTAATTTTGTTGCTGCATAATAGATCAGTACGTGAACATATCATATCTTATTCATTTAGTTCTTGGTATTATCCATTCACCTCTTGATGTCAACTTTCCTGATATTGCCTAATACAATGTTGCTGCTATGAATACATGTGTGTGCAAGTCTGTGTGGGCACAAGATTATGTTTTCCTTTCAAATAGAATAACTTAGTCATGTGGGGAGGAAACATTATTTTTAATATATATAACCAAAGACTTCTAATGATGGTCTTTCAATTTCCTGTCCCATTAGCCATATCTTAGTGTTCAACTTCTTCCACACCCTTCCCTATTCTTAGCATTTTCAGTCTTTTATTCTTCTGCATGTATATTGGTGTCTCATTTTGTTTTTAATTTGCTTTCACCTGATATCAAAAGATTGATGTTAATCATTTTTTGTATGAAATTACTGTTCAAATATTTTCTCCTTTAAAAAAATGGATGTTTGTCTTTTCAATTTTTTTCCATGAAATATTTTATAGCTATTAATATAGAGCAACCATATATCTTTCATTAAATGTACTGTTAATAGATTAATTATAATATGATATATTTAATATTTTAATAATTATTCATTGTTACTATGTATCCAGGTATTCTATAAAGTTGCTAAATTTACAGATTGTTCTGATTTACCTCTTTTAAAGATTTCTCATGATTTACTACTTACATGTTTTGTTTGTCTGCCTATAAAGATAGTACTTTTTCCTTTTTAGTTAATGTCTTTTTGTATTATTATTGCTTTACTTCACTTGTTGGAATCACAGTACAATTTTGATTAGAAGTGGTGTGAGTGGAAATTTATGTTTTGTTTCCAATCATAAGATGAAAGAATTTCATGTTTTTATATTAATATTATGTTATGTTATGTTAAGTCGCTTCAGTCGTGTCCGACTCTGCTTGACCCCATAGACGGCAGCCCACCAGGCTCCACCGTCCCTGCGATTCTCCAGGCAAGAATACTGGAGTGGGTTGCCATTTCCTTCTCCAATGCATGAAAGTGAAAAGTGAAAGTGAAAGTGAAGTCGCTCAGTCGTGTCCGACTCTTAGCGACCCCATGGACTGCAGCCCACCAGGCTCCTCTGCCCATGGATTTTCCAGGCAAGAGTACTGGAGTAGGCTGCCATTGCCTTCTCCATATTAATATTGATATCAGCTAATTAATGGGTTTTTGTAAAAGCACTTAAGTTTAGAAACATCTTCCATTTTTAGTTCACTGATAAACTTAACTTAGATGAACATTTAATTTTCCTAAGTTTTTTTCCTTTATCTATTGACAGGATTAAATATTTTCTTGTTTCTTTTATTGATGTGGAAAATTATAATGAATGTTTGCTTTTTAAACATTGGACTATTCTTGGCTTCTTTAAATAAGCCTACTTGGCAATGATGTACTACTATTTTATATATTATTTTTAGATATAGTTTGGATTCAATTGTTAATATTATGTAAGGATTTTTTAGTATATTTGCAAAGACTATATTTTTCTAATTTTATTTAGTTATTATACTCTCCTGATTTGGGTATTAACTTAAAATTTTTATTATAAAATGTGTTTGTACATAGTTCCTGCTTTTCCAATAGTAGAAGGGTCTGTCTGTGATTGGTATTTTTTATTTCTTTAAATTTGGTGGAATTCACTAATGTAGAATTAATTTAGATCTGGATTTTAGATAGATATACATACATATATATGTATATATGTATAAGCTATAACCGTGAATTTCATTTAATTTCAGCATATCTAATTATTCTTTAGTTATTGTCTTTCAAGAAATTCTCCTCTCCACCTATTCACCTACATTTGTAGAGTATATTGACACTGAATATCCATAATACTATATTTTTTCTTTTTAAAGTTTGTTAGTTTTGAGGGATGTTTCTTCTTTCATTTCTATGATTACTTTACTCTTGTATTATTTTTAATTGATCAACTGAACAAGATTATTAATTTTAATAATTTCAACAAATCAGCTATTACTTTCATTTGTTTTCTATGTTTTCTTTCTGTTTTCTAATTTATTGACTCCTTTTGTCACTGTTATTTCCTTCCTTCTACTTACTTTGTGTTAAATGTTATACTATTTTTCCTTTTTTAATAAAATAATACAATGTAATGAATTTCTCTCTAAAAGCAGCTTTAGCTGCATCTCACAGTTTTGATACATTGACATTTTATTTTAATTCACTTCAAAATATTTTTTACCCCATCTTTTTTACTTGTACATTATTTCAAGCCATGATTTTTGTTTTTCAAGTATGATGGACATTTTCTGTTATTTTTCTCTCATTCTTAGTTCTAGCTAATTCCATTATTTTTAATATAAAAATATATTTTTTTAATTTCCAAATTTTATTATGATATGTCTTGTTGAATGTCTTGGACAGAATGTATAATCTTATGTTAATGAGTTTTCTATTAATGTCAATTATTTAAATTTATTTGACAGTGTTGTACAAGGCTTTATCCTTCTGAGTTTTTCTGTACATTACTATGCATGTGTATGTGTTAAGTAGCTTCAGTCATGTCCAACTTTTGCGACCCTATGGACTGTGTAGCCCACCAGGCTCCTTTGTCCATGAGTTTTTCCAAGCAAGAATACTGGAGTGGGTTGCCATTCCCTCCTTCAGGGGAGCTTTCTGACCCAGGGATTGAATCCATCTCTCTTATGTCTGCTGTATTGATAGGCGGATTCTTTACCACTAGCACCACCTGAGAAGCCCCTACATTACTATAAGTTACTATAAATGGAAACATTACTGAGAGACCTGTGGTGTTGGTGCTTAGTTGCTCATCATGTCCCACTCTTTGCAACCCCATGGACTGTAGCTCACCAGGCTCTTCTGTCCATGGGGATAATCCAGGCTACAATACTGGAGTGGGTTGCCATGCTCCAGGGGATCTTCCCATCTTAGGAACCGAACCCAGGTCTCCAAAATTGCAGGCAGATTTTTTATCATCTGAGCCATCAGGGAAGTCCTATATTTAAGTTAAATTGGGCATGTGTCAAGCTGGATTTAGAAAAGGCAGAGGAACCAGAGATCAAATTGCCAATATCTCCTGGATCATCGAAAAAGCAAGAGAGTTCCAGAAAAACATCTACTCCTGCTTTATTGACTATGCTAAAGCCATTGACTGTGTGGATCTCAAAAAAACTGTGGAAAATTCTGAAAGAGATGGGAATACCAAACCATCTGACTTGCCTCCTGAAAAATCTGTATGCAGGTCAGGAAGCAACAGCTAGAACTGAACATGGAACAACAGACTGGTTCCAAATCATGAAAGGAGTACATCAAGGCTGTATATTGTCACCCTGCTTATTTATCTTATATGTAGAGTACATCATGAGAAACGCTGGGCTGGATGAAGCACAAGCTGGAATCAAGATTGCCGGGAGAAATATCAATAACCTCAGATATGCAGATGACAGCATGCATATGGCAGAAAGTGAAGAAGAGCTAAAGAACCTCTTGATGAAAGTCAAAGAGGAGAGTGAAAAAGTTAACTTAAAACTCAACATTTAGAAAACTAAGATCATGGCATCCAGTCCCATCACTTCATGCCAGATAAATGGGAAACAATGGAAACAGTGACAGACTCTATTTTGGGGGCTCCAAAATCACTGCTGATGGTGACTGCAGCCATGAAATTAAAAGACGCTTGCTCCTTGGAAAAAAAAAGTTATGACCAACTGAAACAGCATATTAAAAAGCAGAGATATTACTTTGTCAACAAAGGCCTGTCTAGTCAAAGCTATGGTTTTTCCTATAATCATGTATGGATGTGAGAGTTGGACTACAAAGAAAGCTGATCACTGAAGAACTGATGCTTTTGAACTGTGATGTTGGAGAAGACTCTTGAGAGTCCCTTGAACTGCAAGGAGATCCAACCAGTCCATCCTAAAGGAAATCAGTCCTGAATATTCATTAGAAGGACTAATGTTGAAGCTGAAACTCCAATACTTTGGCCACCTGATACGAAGAGCTGACTCATTGGAAAAGACCTTGATGCTGGGAAAGATTGAAGGCGGGAGGAGAGGATCACAGATGAGATGGTTGGATGGCATCACCAACTCGATGGACATGAGTTTGAGTAAACTCTGGGAGTTGGTGATGGACAGGGAAGCCTGGTGTGCTGCAGTCCATGGGGTCACAAAGAGTCGGACATGACTGAGCGACTGAACTGGGCATGTGTCTATTACTTTCTGTATTCTATTAGATTTTGAGTTACACAATTTAAAGTTTTATTTTTATGTTCATACACATTTAAGATTATTATTGACCTTTTAGGGTCTTCCCTGGTGCCTCAGATGATTGTGACTCTTCCTGCAACGCAGAAGACCTGGGTTTGATTTCTGGGTTGGGAAGATCCCCTGGAAAAGGGAATGGCTACCCCTTCCAGTATCCTTGCCGGGAGAATTCCATGGACAGAGGAGCCCAGCGTATCTATCGGATCACAAAGAGAGGGACACGATGAAGCAACTCACACTTTCACTTTTCACATTGACCTTTTATTATTTTGTAATTTAGCTCTTCATCCTTATTAATATTTCTTGATCAGAAGTCTACCTTGCTTGAAATTTAAGCTCAGGAAATTCTCAGCTATTATCACTTTTAACCCACTCTCTATCACTTCTCTTTCTGAGACTCAAATACACGTATGTAAGACCATTTGATACTGTTCCATGATTCCTGGATTCTCTATTTTTAATTCTTTTGAAATTCCAAGATCCAACAACCATCTTCATATATATGGGTAATTTTTATCCTTGCTTTATTGCATGTCTCATAATTATTGTATTGAATGCCAGATATTGTTTGTAAAAAATTAGGAACTAATTGTTTAAAATATGTATGCTTATACTTCTTTTGAATTATTAGTGTATGTGGTTGGCTAGTGTAGGGAATAGGTGAGCTGGTTCTGAATTTTGTAGTATCTATTGTTACCTGGTGGTGCTAGTGGTAAAGAACCCACCTGCCAAAAGTGGGAGACTTAAGAGACATGGTTTCCATCCCTGGGTTGGGAAGATCCCCTGGAGGAGGGCCTGGCAACCCACTCCAGTACTCTTGACTGGAGAATCCTGTGGACAGAGGAGCCTAGACGGTCACAAAGTGTTGGACTTAACTGAAGCAACTTAGCATGCACACACACATATTTACCCTAAGTGTTTTAAATTGCTTCAGTTGTTGACTGACACTATCTTGTGTGTGGTGTGGCCTGAAGCTGGAGATATTTTGTTTGTGTGTGCTTCTTTCAACCTCAGTTTTCAGCATTTACTGTATGCCTATATCATAAAAGGGGTATTCTCTGTATTCTTGCCCCTAAGCTAGTGATATACTTTTATTACATTTTACTCTGGGTAAGGCTTTCAGTGATTGTAATAAGAAAGAAAACTGTTTCTGAGATTTTCTGCTTTAACCTCAATCTTAGGTAGCCCCTAGGGAACCTGAGTTTAAGGAACTGAACCTTTGCAATATTTAAGTTTCTTGCCTTTTGCTCTTGGCACACAAAACCTTTTATTGGTGGAATTTCTTAGGCTTGAATGAGTTTCCTGACCCTTTTCCAATTGTAGCATGTCTCTGCTTGGTATCAGTATAGAACATTAGGAACAAGTCTCCAGTTTGCTCTGCAGTGTCAGATGACTTTTCCATAGTATCAGTTCAAGGTAGGAAAAGTAGATAGACTGCACTTTCTTGATGACTTTTGCTTGAGAATGTGTGTTTTTATTGGATGTGGGGGGATGTTGTTTTATGCCTTTGCTTCAGTGGCAGACATATCAAAGCAAAGTTAGCAGCAGTGGTTAATCAATCCCCTTTTTGCTTGTATAGGGTCAGGATTGTGGAAGGACTTTCTCCTGTTTTCCCTTGGAAATTATCATATCCTGAACATCTAAACCACCAAAGGGCCCTGTCAGGTTTCTGCTCTAAGTATTTCTTATTTGTACCCAGAAAAAGTCCAAAAATAGAGATATCAAAGGGTGTGTACTTCCCATGAGTCTAGTCCTCCCATAAATTATAAACTGAATTCACATCCATAATTTGTTACATTTGTTACATTTCAGTCATTTTCTTTGTAACTGTTTTTATTCTTTCTCCTTTGGTCATTCATAAAATGGACCACATGTTTCATTCATGATTATCATCTCTTCTTCAACTTTTTTATAGCCATTTGTAATTTTGTCCATCTCCTTGATTTAATCCCTCAAGTATCAGGTAGAGACAAATTATTATAGTTGTTTATGATTTCTGTTCTTTTTCTTGTTGTAAATATTAACAGTTACTTTTTTTTGCATCTTTCTATATTCCAAAAGGAAGCAGAAACTACAGAAGTCAGTTTTGCAAATAAATATTGAATTACTGTATTTTATAAATCTAGTTAATCTGTTAATCTTATTTGAAACTTATATTATGCCTATGAATGTACTATGGGCTTTTTAATATAATAAAATTGAGAACCTAGTCCCTGGATCCTGTGGCTCAAAGATTGTTTTAGGAAGAGATATTGCCATTTGAAATCTTCAAAGCATGGGGTATACCTTTATGGTAATATGAATCTAAAATAGAAATATCTTATTGTGGGATGGGTAAGAGAGTATTTCCTGGAGGGATTGAGATTTTATCATGATTGCGAATATTGTGTACCATTTGAACATATAGAGGCTATTGGAAACAAATTTCCCAATAAAGGCAATAACATGAGCAAATATATATAGTACAGTGATAGTGGGCAGATCAAAGAGAAGTAGGCAAGTCTAAAAGTAACACCCAACTTTACTTTGAAACATGGCCAAATATGGGAGATAACTTAAATATTTATAACTTATTATTTTTTATCTCCAGATCTATCAAGTTTTTGTATAATGACTTGTGCTTAATTCTTATCCTCATGGGAGAAACTTTTATTATATAATTCCTTGTATATAATATAATATATTATTTTATATTTTATTATATAATTAAGGTTGCCAAATCAAAAATTAGACATACCAAGGGAACAGTTCATGCAAAGATGGGCTTGATAAAGGATAGAAATGCTATGGACTTAACAGAAGCAGAAGATATTAAGAAGAGGTGGCAAGAATACACAGGAGAATTGTACAAAAAAGATCTTCACGACCAAGATAATCATGATGGTGTGATCACTCACCTAGAGCCAGACATCCTGGAATGTGAAGTCAAGTGGGCCTTAGAAAGCATTACTACAAACAAAGCTAGTGGAGGTGATGGAATTCCAGTTGAGCTATTTCAAAGCCTGAAATATGATGCTGCGAAAGTGCTGCACTCATATGCCAGCAAATTTGGAAAACTCAGCGGTGGCCACAGGACTAAAAAAGGTCAGTTTTCATTCCAATCCCAAAGAAAAGCAATGCCAAAGAATGCTCAAACTACCACACAATTGCACTCATCTCACATGCTAGTAAAGTAATGCTCAAAATTCTCCAAGCCAGGCCTCAGCAATACATGAACCATGAACTTCCAGATGTTCAAGCTTGTTTTAGAAAAGGTAGAGGAACCAGAGGTCAAATTGCCAACATCTGCTGGATCATTGAAAAAGCAAGAGAGTTCCAGAAAAATATCTACTTCTGCTTTACTGACTATGCCAAAGCCTTTGACCGTGTAGATCACAATAAAATGTGGATAAGTCTGAAAGAGATGGGAATACCAGACTACCTGATCTGAGAAATGTGTATGCAGGTCAGGAAGCAACAGTTAGAACTGGACATGGAACAATAGACTGGTTCCAAATAGGTAAAGAAGTACATCACGGCTGTATATTGTCACCCTGCATATTTAACTTATATGCAGAGTACATCATGAGATGCTGGGCTGGAAGAAGCACAAGCTGGAATCAAGATTGCCAGGAGAAATATCAATAACCTCAGATATGCAGATGACACCACCCTTATGGCAGAAAGTAAAGAGGAACTAAAAAGCCTCTTGATGAAAGTGAAAGAGGACAGTGAAAAAGTTGGCTTAAATTTCAACATTCAGAAAATGAATATCATGGCATCTGGTCCCATCACTTCATGGGAAATAGATGGGGAAACAGTGTCAGACTTTATCTTTTTGGGCCCCAAAATCACTGCAGATGGTGATTGCAGCCATGAAATTAAAAGATGCTTACTCCTTGGAAGCAAAGTTATGACCAACCTAGATAGCATATTCAAAAGCAGAGACATTACTTTGCCAACAAAGGTCTGTCTAGTCAAGTCTATGGTTTTTCCAGTGGTCATGTGTGGATGTGAGAGTTGGACTATGAAGAAAGCTGAGTGCCAAAGAATTGATGGTTTTGAACTGTGGTGTTGGAGAAGACTCTTGAGAGTCCCCTGGACTGCAAGGAGATCCAACCAGTCCATTCTGAAGGAGATCAGCCCTAGGTGTTCTTTGGAAGGAATGATGCTAAAGCTGAAGCTCCAGTACTTTGGCCACCTCATGCGAAGAGTTGACTCATTGGAAAAGACTCTGATGCTGGGAGGGATTGGGGTAGGAGGAGAAGGGTACGGCAAAGGATGAGATGGCTGCATGGCATCGCTGACTCGATGGACATGAGTTTGAGTGAACTCTGGGAGTTGGTGATGGACAACTCACCATCACAGCCTGACGTGCTGGGTCACATTCATCGGGGTCACAAGGAGTTGGACACGACTGAGCGACTGAACTGAACTGAACTGACCTCATTGGTAGACCTCCATTAACCAACTGGGATTTAACATTTATTAAAACATCTTCTTTTCCCTAAAATTATCCTCATTTTTATCAAATATTACCAAATTAAGGCTAGCTTGTTTGCAAAATAGGTCTGTTCTAACTAATTTTGGTCTGATGATTTATATAACCATAATTGATTATCGACTTTTTATTTCGTTGAAACATTTATAGAATCTCAGACTGAACTTTTAAAATAAAACAGGGCTGGGAAACTGACACCAAAGGTTTATCACAGATTTTGCCTAATAAATCTAGGTGAATTTGTTTCTTTTTAAGGTCTCAAAAATTCCTTGAGAGTTTTGTTCCTGTTAGTGAGATAACTTTCTTAGCTCATTTGATAAACTTACTGGAAACCTAAGAGTTTTAAAATCTGGAGGAGTCAGTTAGAGAGAAAATATAATTGTCTTGTTTATAACGTGTAATTTTACCAAATTATTTTCATAAGTAGTTTGAGAGGAAGGTTTTCCCTAGTCCTGGAAAACACAAGATTCAAACCTGTAATTTTTTAGATAGAAACCATAAAAGTTATAAGCATATTTTCTGGTTCATTGAGTTCTTTGTTAACTTTTGTGAAGTCATCAGGTTTTTCATTAGAAGACTAGGACATATTAAAATGTTAAGAACACCATATAATTTCCAGGATATCTGTATTAGTAATTTTACTATACATTATAACATGAGTGGATTTATTACTCATTTGATAATCTTTTTTATGTAATTTAACCAACCAAGTAAACACAGTTTAAAATCTCTCTTTGATATGTTTCAGGGGACCTTTGAAGCACCTCAAAGTTAGCTAGAGGTCAAAAGAGCTTTAAAAGAATTTTATTTAGGAAGTTTTATTGAAAAGAGCAATTAAAAGCTTTTATAACATTTGGTCAGATTTAGTCAATATTGATGGGTGTATCATTTAGCTTGTTGATATGTCACAATAGGCATAAATATCAAGGCTCAAGGTCTAGTGAAAGTCAACTCCACCATCTTGGACCTAGTTGACTCTAACCAGTTTTCTTATGGCTGTGTCATTTCTAACAAAATCTATTTATCTAACTAATTGTAATCCAATTTTAGAAAATCCTGATCATGCATAACTCTTTTTAGTATTTTTTAATACATTTTTCTTTTTTTTTTTTTTTTTACTGAAATCACACTTCTTACTTTTCTTTAGCAACCAAGAACTAACTTATATATTAGCATTTTATAGATTGGTGAGCCTAAATACAAGTGATAATTTTTTAAACCCTTGCTTTCTTAGAACATTTTAGGATGGCACCAAACATTATTCATTTGTAGTCCCAAATGTCTTTAGTTTTTCTGTAAAAGGAAATTAGTATTTAGTAGTAAATATTTCAAAATCTTATTTTATTTGGAAATGACCTAACTATTCAATAGAGTTCCAACACTTAGCACACTTGGCACAACCCTTAGAAATTTAAGTTATACCAATCTGGAGAGACTATTTTAGACAGATATTAAAGAATAATTATTTTTAATAGAGTTTATATAAAAGTTCATATCTCATTTATATTTTTTAGAAGTTTCTTTACTCAAGGTAATCTTCTTGTTGACAAACTTGTAACAGATATAATATTTAACTTATATTAAACTTAGGTACAATGAAAATATTTTACTTAATGTTAATTATTCTAAGACATGTCTATATTAGGTCAACAAACAAAAATTAATACAAGGTATTTAATACTGAATATTTCCCAGTTCACATGAACCTGGAATTTATTGTTTAATTTAGAATTATTTGATTTGTAAGCATTTACCTTTTTTTAAGTCAATTAAATAGAGCTCATTGACAAATTAACCTCAAAAATATTACCCAGAGACAAAGACATACCAAGACATATTTAGACAGACATAGTGTAAGATCTAGCTTCATTTTCCAAGTTTAGTCATGAATTAGATATTCAGATCAGTTCAATCGCTCAGTCGTGTCCGACTCTTTGCAACCCCATGAATCATAGGATGCCAAGCCTCCCAGTACATCACCAATTCCCGGAGTTTACCCAAACTCATGTCCATCGAGTTGGTGATGCCATCCAGCCATCTTATCCTCTGTCATCCCCTTCTCCTCCTGCCCCAATCCCTCCCAGCATCAGAGTCTTTTCCAATGAGTCAACTCTTCACATGAGGTGGCCGAAGTATTGGAGTTTCAGCTTTAGCATCAGTCCTTCCAATGAACACAATATAAAATTTACTAGTTTATTAAAAAAACAGTTGAAATATGAAATAAATAAAATTTTAAAGTCTTTTTCCCCTTTTCCCTCAATCTCAAGAGTTAGAGATGGTCTAGATAAGTGTTCTTGAGAGCCCTGGTCTCAAGGCACAGGGAAAGAAAATAAATTTCCAACAAAATGGCTGCAGGTCTAAACCAAATGGTGGCCAGACAAAGCAAAATGGCCATCAAAAATCACAACACAGAACACAGAGTTAAGACACACACATATAAACCTGGCAGTCTTCATCAGACACTTGCTTAAATACAAGAATAGAGTCTCTCAGAGTAAAGGAAAATATCTCAAGTCTTCAAAGATTTCAAAGGGAGGAAAGGAAGCCAGGTTGAAAGAAGGGGGAGGAGGAGGGAGACGGGGGGCAAAAGGGGTGGCCTTACAGACGTCTCCTGCCACCTGCAGATACCCTGTCGTTATGGGACTTTACCCTGGGCCTCCAGAGAAGGGAGGACTGGAACTCGGCCCTACCAGAAATCAGAACCAGAATTTGAGTTCAGTGCCAAGAGGAGGTGATCAGTCTCCAATCCTCAGCTTAGGCTGAGGCCCTTCAACCAGATTCCTGTATCCAGGACAAGGACACTAGAAAAACGGGGTAGGATAGGAAGGGTTAAGGAGAGGAAAGAGAGAGGGAAGGGGAGAGAGGTCAATAAAGTCTCTTGTTCCTTACCAGTTGGGGCACTCTGACCAGTTGTCCACATCAGGAGGAGACCAGGGACAAAAGGGTCCCAGTTGTGGCTGCTGTGTCTGGTCCATTGACAGGCAAGCTGGCCTCTGAATACCCGAAGTGGTCAGGAATGTCAGTCTCAGCGAAGAACCCCCATCAGAATCGCCATTTGTTGCAGGAAGGGGGACCCCTTCCAGGGGTCCTTGTCTAACCTCAGAAATGAATTGTCTGAGAAGACACATGTGCTGACCATGCAAGATTTTTTATTGGGAAAGAGCACCCAGGTGAAGAACAGTAGGGTAAGGGAACCCAGGAGAACAGCTCTGCCGCGTGGCTCACAGTCTAGTTTTATGGTGATGGGATTAGTTTCCAGGTGGTCTTTGGCCACTCTAATTCAGAGTCTTTTCGGTGGCACACGCATCGCTCAGCCAAGATGGATGTTAGCGAGAGGGATTTTGGGAAGTGGACAGACACGCGGTGTCTCCTTTTGACCTTTCCCAAACTCTTCAGGTTGGTGGTGGCTTATTAGTTCTGTATTCCTTATCAGGATCTTCTGTCATAAAACAACTCATGTAAATGGTTATTATGGTGTCTGGCCAGGGTAGGCGGTTTCAATCAGTGTGCTTCCCTAACAGGCAGACACTTTACCATCTGAGCCACCAGGGATGTAGAGCCACTCCCAAATTTGCAGTGAAAATGCAAGATACAGTGAAGTCTTCAGTAACAGGTGTACAATTCAAAAGCAAAAAGAAAAAATTAACAAAACACCCCAGTACATTTCCAAGCTTGAAAATGTGTAACTTTGTTGTATTGACTTTATGTCTGGGGTCACATGTTCAACCGATTTATGCATTTCTATTCCACTATACTTGTGAAATTTATAATGCAAAATAAGACTTCTGATAACTTGGAAAACTTATGAATCTTGTAGGTAGAAAAACCTTGATTCTAAAGAAATCAAGCTTTGGGGAGCTCTTTTTCATTTTTATGCGGTCACTGTAACATATCTAGATACCCCCAACAAGTCTGAGCAGTCTATCATTTGTTGTTCATCAGACGTAGAATTAAGACAGTTGGCAGCAATGAATTAGTACAGGAACATCACTGATGATAGTGTTGGAGAACTAACTTAATTCTCATGGATGCAGGAGATCACATTTATAAAGAAATAGCTAAATTATTAAGGCTCATCTCCACACATTTCAGACCAGTCATTTAAAAAGTATTGCTGTCATTAGTGTAGTAGTCTTTCAGAAAAATGACAAGGCTATTGATTTATATTCTTGCTTTTAAAATTCCATCACCCATTTCCCAAGGTACAAACATTACCATGACTTAAATCTCCAAAGAGAGAAACCACATTTACATTATGTATTACTTTAATATTTTTTAACTCTCTTAATTAATTTTTGAGAAGTCAAGTGAAAATTTGAGTTCATGCTAATGAAGTCAGTGATTTATGAAGTTCTGTTTCATTTGGAGTTTTGTATTGATGAAAGTAAATGTAAGGTATTATATATAAGAAGTCCCAGTAATATAGAATAACTTACTATGTATTTGACACATATTTTTATTAGCACTCATGATTAAAAAGTGAAGGTTTTTTAAAAATTTTATGATCATAAGTATCTATAATATTTTTAAAACGGAATTTAAGGTGAACATTCATTTTTTTCAGATTTATCACAAGCAAGTAACTGTAAGATTTTCCATATCACCAAAAGAATGACAAATTAATTAATTGTATTGTTTATACATTTATTTTATGTGAACCATTTTAAGATTCAACAAATCTATTATAAACTAATATTCTAAAAGCATAGACATTTCAGTTGATTTTTTTCAATAAACACGCTAGTAGGGTCACCAGGTAAAAGGCAGAAAAATTAATTAAATTTGAATTGAAAATTTAAAAAAAACTCATAAAACTTAGTATAAATATGCCCCAAATATTGCACATAATACAATTACACTTAGAAAAAGAAAGAAAAGATATTTTTAAATTTAAAATTAAACTTTATTTTGACTTAGAACAACATAAATTTTTATCTTGAGATTCTGTAGGTTAGAAGTTCAACAAGGGTGAAATTCAAGATGCCACCATACTTATGTTCCTTCCTGGAGGCTTTAGGGGAGAATCTGTTTCCATAGTTTTCCCAGCTTCTAGGAGCCATTCACATTTCTTGGTTGATAGCCTCCTCCTGTCGTAAAACCAGAAAATTCATATCTCTTTAATCTTTCTTCTTTTTTTTTTTTTAATTTTATTAATTTTAAACTTTATATAATTGTATTAGTTTTGCCAAATATCAAAATGAATCCACCACAGGTATACATGTGTTCCCCACCCTGAACCCTCCTCCCTCCTCCCTCCCCATACCATCCCTCTGGGTCGTCCCAGTGCACTAGCCCCAAGCGTCCAGTATCGTGCATCGAACCTGGACTGGCATCTCGTTTCATACATGATATTTTACATGTTAATCTTTCTTCTATAGTTACATATTCCTCTGATCACAGCCAAAAAAGGATTTTACGGACCCATGATATTAGCTTGGGCCACACGAACAATCCAAGAAAATTTTGCCATCTTTGTGTTCTAAACTTGATCACATCTGCAAAGTCCCTTTGGCAGTATAAAGTAATTTGCCATTTACAGGTTTCAGGATTCAGAGTTGGACATTTAGCCAGCCATTATTCTGCCTACCACAAATTTACAAAAGATCTGAGTTAAACCTGAAACTAGAAA
This sequence comes from Bos taurus, assembly GCF_002263795.3. Lineage (NCBI taxonomy): Eukaryota > Metazoa > Chordata > Mammalia > Artiodactyla > Bovidae > Bos > Bos taurus. The sequence continues at coordinate 2,403,398 of NC_037353.1, read as the reverse complement.
CACTTCTCAAGATCATCAACATTTTTTCTCAATCATGGCTGCATACCAGAATCACCTGAAGAGCACAAACAAGCTCCACACTAGATCAACTAAATCAGCATCATAGAAGTGAAAATCTCACATCAGCATTTTTAAAGATTCTCAATTTGCCTCTGATGTACTGTCTGGGACAAGAACTTCTTGTATAGGGCAAGCGTTGGCAGTCTGTGGCCTGCTGACCAAATCTGGTCAGCTTATAGGTGTGTGTGTGTTTGTGTGCACATGCACACATTTGTTTTGTTTAAATTTTTATTAGGATTCTTTTGAGATATACCTCATACACCTCAGAATTTACTCGAAGTATTCAATTTAGTGGGTTTTATAATAGTCATAAGATTGTGAAATCATATCTACTAATTCCAGCACATTTTTTTTTTTACCCCCAAAACAAACTTTAAACCAGTTAGTACTCACTACCCGTGCCTTCTTTCCAATCAACCCTTGGTAACCACTGATTTACTGTCTCTGTAAATTCTGCCTATTTTGTACATTTCATGTACATGAGATCATGTAATAGGTAGCCTTTTGTGCCTGGCTTCTCTTAGCTTAACGTTTCCAACTTTTGTATATTTTGCACCAAGAATCAGTGCTTCTTTAACTTTTGTGGCTGGATGAAATTCAAATTTAAGTGGAATTCTTGTATTTTTATTCGCTAAAGACTTTGACTATATGTATTGAGGCAAACTGTGGAAAATTCTTAGAGTTGGGAATAGCTGAACCTTACTGGTCTCATGAGAAACCTGTATGTGGGTCAAGAAGCAACAGTTAAAACTAGATACAGAACAACTGACTGGTTCTAAATTAGGAAAGGAGTATGGCAAGGCTGCATATTGTCACCCTGCTTATTTAACTTATATGAAGAATACATGGTGCAAAATACTGGGCTGGATTAATTACAAGCTGGAATCAAAATTGCTGAGGGAAATATTAACAACCTCAGATACACAGATGATAAAACTCTAATGGCAGAAAATGAAGAACTAAAGACTTTCTTGATGGTGGCAACAGAGGACATTGAAAAAGCTGGCTTGAAACTCAGCATTTGAAAAACTAAATCATGGAATCTGGTCCAAACACTTTATGGCAAATAGAGGGGGGGAAAAGTGGAAACAGTGACAGATTTTATTTTCTTGGGCTCAAAAAGCACTGCAGAGCGTGGGCGGCTGCGATGGCGCACAGAGCGCGGCTGAGAGGAGCTACCCCACATCCGAGGTCAGGTGCAGAAGCCCGGAGGACCCTATGCCCGAGGGGCAGAGGCCAAGATGAGTTACCCCACATCCCAGCTCAGGGGCAGCGGGCGAGACTGCCAGGCTGTGACGGCGCAGGAACGGACGAAAGGAGCTACCTCATGTCCGAGGTCAGGGGTGGCAGCCGAGAGGGCTACCCCATGTCTGAGGTCAGGGCCAGCGGCCGAGAGTGCCAGGCTGCGACAGCGCAGGAGCAGCTGAGAGGAGCTACCCCTGACCCGAGTCCAAGGGACGCGGCGGGGAGGAGCTACCCCATGCCCGAGGCCAGGAGCGGTAGCCAAGAGGAGCAACCCTAAGTCCAAGGAGTAGTGTCTGCTTGGGCGTAGGAGGGCCTAGAGGAGCTATTCCACATTCAAGGTCAGGAGGGGCGCCGGTGACAAGATACCCCTCGTCCAAGGTAAGGAGCAGTGGCTGTGCTTTGTTGGAGCAGCCATGAAGAGATACCCCACGTCCAGGGTAAGAGAAACCCAAGTAAGACAGTAGGTGTTGCAATAGGGCATCAGAGGGCAGACACTGAAACCATAATCACAGAAAACTAGTCAATCTAATCACACTAGGACCACAGCCTTGTCTAACTCAATACAACTAAGCCATGCCGTGTGGGACCACCCAAGAGGGGCGGGTCATGGTGGAGAGGTCTGACAGAATGTGGTCCACTGGAGAAGGGAATGGCAAACCACTTCAGTATTCTTGCCTTGAGAACCCCATGAACAGTATGAAAAGGCAAAATGATAAGATACTGAAAGAGGAATTCCTCAGGTCAGTAGGGGCCCAATATGCTACTGGAGATCAGTGGAGAAATAACTCCAAAAAGAATGAAGGGATGGAGCCAAAGCAAAAACAATACCTAGTTGTGGATCTGACTGGTGACAGAAGCAAGGTCCGATGCTGTAAAGAGCAATATTGTGTAGGAACCTGGAATGTCAGGTCCATGAATCAAGGCAAATTGGAAGTGGTCAAACAGGACATGGCAAGAGTGAACATCGATATTCTAGGAATCAGTGAACTAAAATGGACCAGAGTGGGTGAATTTAACTCAGATGACTATTATATCTACTACTGTGGGCAGGAATCCCTCAGAAGAAATGGAGTAGCCATCATGGTCAACAAAAGAGTCTGAAATGCAGTACTTGGATGCAATCTCAAAAACGACAGAATGATCTCTGTTCATTTCCAAGGCAAACCATTCAATATCACAGTAATCCAAGTCTATGCCCCAACCAGTAATACTGAAGAAGCTGATGTTGAATGGTTCTATGAAGACCTCCAAGACCTTTTAGAACTAACACCCAAAGAAGATGTGCTTTTCATTATAGGACACTGGAATGCAAAAGTAGGAAATCAAGAAACACCTCGAGTAACAGGCAAATTTGGCCTTGAAGTACAGAATGAAGCAGGGCAAAGACTAATAGAGTTTTGCCAAGAAAATGCACTGGCCATAGTAAACACCCTCTTCCAACAACACAAGAGAAGGCTCTACACATGGACATCACCAGATGGTCAACACCAAAATCAGATTGATTATATGCTTTGCAGCCAAAGATGAGAGAAGCTCTATCCAGTCAACAAAAACAAGACCAGGAGCTGACTGTGGCTCAGATCATGAACTCCTTATTGCCAAATTCAGACTGAAATTGAAGAAAGTAGGGAAAACCACTAGACCATTCAGGTATGACCTAAATCAAATCCCTTATGATTATACAGTGGAAGTGAGAAATAGATTTAAGGGACTAGATCTGATAGATAGAGTGCCTGATGAACTATGGACGGAGGTTTGTGACACTGTACAGGAGACAGGAATCAAGAACATCCTCATGGAAAAGAAATGCAAAAAAGAAAAATGGCTGTCTGAGGAGGCCTTACAAATAGCTGTGAAAAGAAGAGAAGTGAAAAGCAAAGGAAAAAAGGAAAGACATAAGTATCTGAATGCAGAGCTCCAAAGAGTAGCAAGGAGAGATAAGAAAGCCTTCCTCAGTGATCAATGCAAAGATATAGAGGAAAACAACAGAATGGGAAAGACTAAGGATCTCTTCAAGAAAATTAGAGATACCAAGGGAACATTTAATGCATAGATGGGCTCGATAAAGGACAGAACTGGTATGGACCTAACAGAAACAGTAGATATTAAGAAGAGGTGGCAGGGATACACAGAAGAACTGTGCAAAAAAGATCTTCATGACCCAGATAATAACTATGCTGTGATCACTCACCTAGAGCCAGACTTCCTGGAATGTGAAGTCAAGTGGGCCTTAGAAAGCATCACTACAAACAAAGCTAATGGAGTTGATGGAATTCCAGTTGACCTATTTTAAATCCTTAAAGACGATGCTGTGAAAGTGCTGCACTCAGTATGCCAGCAAATTTGGAAAACTCAGCAGTGGCCACAGGACTGGAAAAGGTCAGTTTTCATTCCAATCCCAAAGAAAGGCAATGCCAAAGAATGCTCAAACTACCACACAATTGCACTCATCTCACACGCTAGTAAAGTAATGCTCAAAATTCTCCAAGCCAGGCTTCAGCAATACGTGAACCATGAGCTTCCAGATGTTCAAGCTCATTTTACAAAAGGCAGAGGAAAAAGAGATCAAATTGCCAACATCCTCTGGATCATTGAAAAAGCAAGAGAGTTCCAGACAAACATCTATTTCTGCTTTATTGACTATGCCAAAGCCTTTGACTGTGTGGATCACAATAAACTGTGGGAAATTCTGAAAGAGATGGGAATACCAGACCACCTGACCTGCCTCCTGAGAAACCTATATTCAGGTCAGGAAGCAACAGTTAGAACTGGACATGGAACAACAGACTGGTTCCAAATAGGAAAAGGAGTATGTCAAGGCTGTATATTGTCACCCTGCTTATTTAACTTATATGCAGAGTACATCATGAGAAACGCTGGGCTGGAAGAAGCACAAACTGACATCTAGATTGCTGGGAGAAATATCAATAACCTCAGATATGCAGATGACACCACTCTATGGCAGAAAGTGAAGAGGAACTAAAAAGCCTCCTGATGAAAGTGAAAGTGGAGAGTGAAAAAGTGGGCCTAAAGCTCAACATTCAGAAAACGAAGATCATGGCATCTGGTCCCATCACTTCATGTGAAATAGATGGATAAACAGTGGAAACAGTGTCAGAGTTTATTTTCTGGGGCTTCAAAATCACTGCAGATGGTGATTGCAGCCATGAAATTAAAAGACACTTGCTCCTTGGAAGAAAAGGTATGACCAACCTAGATAGCATATTGAAAAGCAGAGACATTACTTTGCCAACAAAGGTCCGTCTAGTCAAGGCTATGGTTTTTCCAGTGATCATATATGGATGTGAGAGTTGGACTGTGAAGAAAGCTGAGAGCTGAAGAATTGATGCTTTTGAACTGTGGTGTTGGGGAAGACTCTTGAGAGTCTCTTGGACTGCAAGGATATCCAACCAGTCCATTCTGAAGATCGGCCCTGGGATTACTTTGGAAGGAATGATGCTAAAGCTGAAACTCCAGTACTTTGGCCACCTCATGCAAAGAGAAGACTCATTGGAAAAGATTCTTAGCCATTCATCTGCTGATGGACATCTAGGTTGCTTCCATGTCCTGACTATTATAAACAGTGCTGATGAACATTGGGGTACACATGTCTCTTTCCCTTCTGGTTTCCTCAGTGTGTATGCCCAGCAGTGGGATTGCTGGATCATAAGGCAGTTCTATTTCCAGTTTTTAAAGGAATCTCCACACTGTTCTCCATAGTGGCTGTACTAGTTTGCATTCCCACCAACAGTGTAAGAGGGTTCCCTTTTCTCCACACCCTCTCCAGCATTTATTATTTGTAGACTTTTGGATCGCAGCCATTCTGACTGGTGTGAAATGGTACCTCATAGTGGTTTTGATTTGCATTTCTCTGATAATGAGTGATGTTGAGCATCTTTTCATGTGTTTGCTAGCCATCTGTATGTCTTCTTTGGAGAAATGTCTATTTAGTTCTTTGGCCCATTTTTTGATTGGGTCGTTTATTTTTCTGGAGTTGAGCTGTAGGAGTTGCTTGTATATTTTTGAGATTAGTTGTTTGTCAGTTGCTTCATTTGCTATTATTTTCTCCCATTCTGAAGGCTGTCTTTTCACCTTGCTAATAGTTTCCTTTGATGTGCTGAAGCTTTTAAGGTTAATTAGGTCCCATTTGTTTATTTTTACTTTTATTTCCAATATTCTGGGAGGTGTGTCATAGAGGATCCTGCTGTGATGTATGTCGGAGAGTGTTTTGCCTATATTCTCCTCTAGGAGTTTTATAGTTTCTGGTCTTACGTTTAGATCTTTAATCCATTTTGAATTTATTTTTGTGTATGGTGTAAAATATCATGTAAGAAACGAGTTGCCAGTCCAGGTTCGATGCACAATACTGGATGCTTGGGGCTAGTGCACTGGGACGACCCAGAGGGATGGTATGGGGAGGGAGGAGGGAGGAGGGTTCAGGATGGAGAACACATGTATACCTGTGGCGGATTCATTTTGATATTTGGCAAAACTAGTACAATTATGTAAAGTTTAAAAATAAAATAAAATTAAAAAAAAATTCACCCACTGGCATTATCAACTATTAAAATTGAAATAAAACAGAGGACAAAATTTAAAAAAAAAAAGAAAAAAGAAAAGAAAAGATTCTGATGCTGGGAGGGATTGGGGGCAGGAGGAGAAGGGGACGACAGAGGATGAGATGGCTGAATGGCATCACTGACTCGATGGACTCCGGGAGTTGGTGATGGCCAGGAAGGCCTGGCGTGCTGCGATTCATGGGCTCACAAAGAGTCATACACGACTGAACAATTGAACTGGCTGATTAATTGGAAGGACTGGTGCTAAAGGGGAAGCTCCAATACTTTGGCACCTGATGCAGAGTCTACTCATTGGAAAAGACTCTGATGCTTCGAAAGATTGAAGGCAAAAGGAGAAGGGGCCATCAGAGGCTGACATCATTAGATAGCATTATTGACTTATTGGACATGAATCTGAGTAAATTCTGGGAAATAGCAGAGGACAGATGAGTCTGGTGTGCTATAGACTGTGGAGTCACAAAGCATTGAACATGACTTAACAACAACAGCAAAACCTGATAACCCTACATACTACTATAATCCAAGTAAGTATAACAACAGACAAGATTATATTTTGTTAAACAAATAGTACTGTGAATGCCCCTTCATTTTATCTCTGCATTCTTTTAACACTCAAGTAAGGCCCATAGATAACTATCAAAGTCCAGGAGTACTCTTTATTTTACTCCTTATGATGCTTTACTCCAGATATTTGTATGCCCCTGAACATCTGATTCTCTATTCACTCTTCATTACAGGTATAATACTATTTCTTAGTCTATAGAGTTTATTCAGATTTTATTAATTATCACAATAAAGTCATGTAAGGAAAAATAATATTGGGCATGTATTGTATTCTGATACCATATCTCTTTATTCTCATCTAATCTAAGATGATTACTAAATTATATTGTTTCAACATGTTGATACTTTCATTCAAGCCATTTGTTTTGTAGAAGGTTGAAATTTAGCTTGTTGCAAATATGGGACAATTTAAACATCAAAAGAAAAAGGTAATAGTAAAGGATTAAAATTCATAGACTAAAAGAAGTCTCCAAGAGTCCTCATATTTACAAGGATGAAGAATAAATAAGATCGGTTTTTGAATTGTAATCTTTCACAATGAAGAAACTGGTAAAATCTCAAACCACATGTGGAAAAGAATATTTCTCTGTTCTGTCTGATGCGAATGTCTCTTCTCTTTTGCTTAGCTAACATTTTTTTTTTTTTTATTGCTTTTGTGTTTCACCCTTTTTCTGACCTACCAGAATCACCAGTAAAAACAAACTTCTTTATGGAAGAGTCTTATTTCTGCATTAGAGTATTGGCTGCTCAAAACTCAGATACATCTATTTTACTTCCTGGGTCCTCATTCCCCAGTAGCATCTCTGAAATTTCTGTCACAGGTATATATGTGACAATGTCACTGTGCTGTGTTGATAAGATTTCTGTTAATTAAAATCTCAGCTATTCACACCGCTCTCAGATTTACCCAATTTTTTGCTTCATGCTATAAAATGAGGGGGAAAAACAGCTTAATAATGGGGAACAGTGGCTTATAGGTTGTGTCAGAGGGTGAAGACATTTCTACTTAGGGGTGGCAGAGGATGAGACGGTTAGATGACATCACCAACTCAATGCACATGAATTTGAGCAAACTCTGGGTGAGAGTGAAGGACAGGGAAGCTTGGCATGTTGCATTGCATGGGGTCACAAAGAGTCAGACACAACTGAGCAACTGAAAAAACAATATGTATGTTATTTTATTTTCTCTATAAAAGGAGAAACATTCCTCTTTCTATACTGTTTATTATCTAAACACTCTTCTGTGAACGACATGATTTTTAAATTAAAACTAAATATGACACCCCACTCCAGTACTCTTGCCTGGAAAATCCCATGAATGGAGGAGCCTGGTAGGCTGCAGTCCATGGGGTCGCTAAGAGTGGGACATGACTGAGTGACTTCACTTTCACTTTTCACTTTCAAGCATTGGAGAAGGAAATGGCAACCCACTCCAGTGTTCTTGCCTGGAGAATCCCACGGACAAAGAAGCCTGGTGGGCTTCAGTCCATGGGGTTGCAAAGAGTTGGACACAACTGAGCGACTAACACACACAAATATGGTCTAGGGCTCAAAATGAATTACTGATTGTATTAGATTTCTATTGATGCTATAAAAAGTTACCACAAATGTAGTGGCTTAATTGTATGTGTATGTGCTCAGCGGTGTCTGACTTTTTGCTACCCCATGGACTGCAGCACACCAGGCTTCCCTGTCCATCACTAACACACAGAGCTTGCTCAAACTATGTCCATCATGTTGGTGATGCCATCCAACTGTCTCATCCTCTGTCGTCCCTTTCTCGTCCTGCCTTCAATATTTCCCAGCATCAGGGTCTTTTCTAATGAGTCAATTCTTCACGTTAGGTGGCAAAAATATTGGAGTTTCAGCTTCAGCATCAGGAAATGAGTACTGGGGTGCTAAAATCAAAGTAGTGCTAGGCAAATGTCTTTCTGGAGGCTCTAGGGCAGAAACCAGTCCTTGCCTATTTTAGCTTCTGGAAGTTGCCCTCATTCCTTGACACCTGGCCTTCTTCCAGCAATGGTGTTACTCCAACAACCTCCGTTTTTGTTATCACATCTTCTCTAACTCTCTAGTCACCCTATTTTCTTTATGAGGACTTTATGATTATATTGGGCCTAATGGGTAATTGAGAATAACATCCCCAGTGCAAGGTCTAAAATCATATCAGCAAACCCTTTTTTTTGGGGGGGGGGCATAAGATATTAATTGGTTTTATGGATTAGAGTATTTGGGAGCTATTTTCTTGCTTACTACATTATTAATTAAAACCAAAATAGAAAGATTTCCCCAAAGTTGAGTCAAAGAAAACATAAAAACATCATTGGAATAGATCTTATGTGTGTCACTTTAAGAAAAATTTTCCAAAATGATAATTCATTTGTGCTTCCCATTTAGCAAACATTGAATTTTGTGAAGAATAAGAAAGAAGAAGGAGAAGCAGTAAAGTAACAAAAAGAATAACAAAAAACAGAATATATATGAAGTCTAGATAAGCAAACATAAGCCTTTTTTCTTTATTTTAGAATGATTTCAAAATTCGCCCATAGACTGTTTTTTTTCACTGTTAAATTGCACAGTTCCTATACCAGCGTGAAGGACCTGAAATAAATTTACTAGTACTGTAACCTATTTAATCCAATTAAAATATGTCTCTGTCTAAACTTCTGAAATTCAACTAGTGAAGCTTCTGACTTATATCCTCCATCTGACCTTTAGAAGAATGTGCTATACTCACATCATTCCAGTTGTTAAGAAGTGAGCTCATATTTTTCACCATGGGAGAAACTGGAACATACTTAAAGGTAAAAATAGCTTATTTTGGTTACTGACAGAGTCAGAAATATACCAGTGTGACATTATATTGATTTTATTGAAGTGAATGTTGCCTACAACATGCAGATGGTAGGTTCAAAACATCCTCATCTAAAGTGACAGGGATAAAGTTAAGAAATGTGAAAGTAAACTCTCAGAATACATCACTGTATTGCGGCAGGCGGCCCCAGCAGGCATCTTCCCCTGTGCTTCCTGTCAAAGATCAGATATTCTAGAGTCAAATAGCTATACATTTTTACCTTTTTTATACACTAGGTAAATAAATTTTGTGTTGTGTCATTTTTCTCTCCCTTAACTAAAGTGATTCTTCTCTAAAATAAATAAGGCAGGATGGGAAGGGAGTGCAGAATCTAAGCTGTCACTGGCACTCTGACCACAAAGCCACCTGCTTCTCTGCTTCCTGTGCACACTATCCAACATGAAAATAAAGATATACTACCTATTGATGTCAGGATATAATTCAGGGTAGTAGATAGACAACTGTAAGAGAGATTGGCCATTGTCCCTTCAGTATTAGGGTTCGGTTCAGTTCAGTTCACTTCAGTCACTCAGTCGTGTCAGACTCTTTGCGACTCCATGAATCGCAGCACTCCAGGCCTCCCTGTCCATCACCAACTCCCGGAGTTCACCCAGACTCACGTCCATCGAGTCAGTGATGCCATCCAGCCATCTCATCCTCTGTCATCCCCTTCTCCTCCTGCCCCCAGTCCTTCCCAGCATCAGGGTCTTTTCCAATGAGTCAACTCTTCGCATGAGGTGGCCAAAGTACTGGAGTTTCAGCTTAAGCATCATTCCTTCCAAAGAAATCCCAGGGCTGATCTCCTTCAGAATGGACTGGTTGGATCTCCTTGCAGTCCAAGGGACTCTCAAGAGTCTTCCCCAACACCACAGTTTAAAAGCATCAATTCTTCCGCGCTCAGCCTTCTTCATAGTCCAACTCTCACATCCATACATGACCACAGGAAAAACCATAGCCTTGACTAGATGAACCTTTGCTGGCAAAGTAATGTCTGTGATTTTGAATATACTATCTAGGTTGGTCATAACTTTCCTTCCAAGGAATAAGCATCTTTTAATTTCATGGCTGCGATCACCATCTGCAGTGATTTTGAAGCCAAAAAAGATAAAGTCTGACACGGTTTCCACTGTTTCCCCATCTATTTCCCATGAAGTGATGAGACCAGATGCCATGATCTCCGTTTTCTGAATGTTGAGCTTTAAGTCAACTTCTCCACTCTCCACTTTCACTTTCATCAGGAGGCTTTTTAGTTCTTCTTCACTTTCTGCCATAAGGGTGGTGTCATCTGCATATCTGAGGTTATTGATATTTCTCCCGGCAATCTTGATTCCAGCTTGTGCTTCTTCCAGTCCAGGCTTTCTCATGATGTACTCTGCATATAAGTTAAATAAGCAGGGTGACAATATACAGCCTTAATGTACACCTTTTCCTATATGGAACCAGTCTGTTGTTCCATGTCCAGTTCTAACTATTGCTTCCTGACCTGCATACAAATTTCTCAAGAGGCAGGTCAGGTGGTCTGGTATTCCCATCTCTTTCAGAATTTCCCACAGTTTATTGTGATCCACACAGTCAAAGGCTTTGGCATAGTCAATAAAGCAGAAATAGATGTTTTTCTGGAACTCTCTTGCTTTTTCCATGATCCAGCAGATGTTGGCAATTTGATCTCTTGTTCCTCTGCCTTTTCTAAAACCAGCTTGGACATCTGGAAGTTCACCGTTCACATATTGCTGAAGCCTGGCTTGGAGAATTTTGAGCATTACTTTCCTAACGTGTGTGATGAGTGCAATTGTGCGGTAGTTTGAGCATTCTTTGGTATTGCCAAATTCCAATTTGGGATTGGAATGAAAACTGACCTTTTCCAGTCCTGTGGCCACTGCTGAGTTTTCCAAATTTGCTGGCATATGAGTGCAGCACTTTCACAGCATCATCTTTCAGGATTTGAAATAGCTCAACTGGAATTCCATCACCTCTGTTAGCTTTGTTCCTAGTGATGCTTTCTAAGGCCCACTTGACTTCACATTTCAGGATGTCTGGCTCTAGGTCAGTAATCACACCATCGTGATTATCTGGTTTGTGAAGACTTTTTTGTACAGTTCCTCTGTGTATTCTTGCTACCACTTTTTAATATCTTCTGCTTCTGTTAGGTCCATACCTGTCCTTTATCGAGCCCATCTTTGCATGAAATGTTCCCTTGGTATCTCTAATTTTCTTGAAGAGATCTCTAGTCTTTCCCATTCTGTTGTTTTCCTCTATATCTTTGCATTGATCACTGAGGAAGGCTTTCTTATCTCTCCTTGCTACTCTTTAGAGCTCTGCATTCAGATGCTTATATCTTTCCTTTTCTCCTTCGTTTTTCACTTCTCTTCTTTTCACAGCTATTTGTAAGGCCTCCCGAGACAGCCATTTTGCTTTTTTGCATGTCTTTTCCATGGGGATGATCTTGATCCCTGTCTCATGTACAATGTCATGAGCCTCCTTCCACAGTTCATCAGGCACTCTATCTATCAGATCTAGTCCCTTAAATCTATTTCTCACTTCCACTGTATAATCTTAAGGGATTTGATTTAGGTCATACCTGAATGGTCTAGTGGTTTTCCCTACTTTCTTCAATTTCAGTCTGAATTTGGCAATAAGGAGCTCATGATCTGAGCCACAGTCAGCTCCTGGTCTTGTTTTTGTTGACTGGATAGAACTTCTCCATCTTCGGCTGCAAAGCATATAATCAATCTGATTTCAGTGTTGACCATCTGGTGATGTCCATGTGTAGAGTCTTCTCTTGTGTTGTTGGAAGAGGATGTTTGTTATGACTAGTACATTTTCTTGGCAAAACTCTGTTAGTCTTTGCCCAAGTAAGATGGTAGGTGTTGCAAGAGAGCATCAGAGGGCAGACACACTGAAACCATACTCACAGAAAACTAGTCAATCTAATCACACTAGGACCACAGCCTTGTCTAACTCAATGAAACTAAGCTATGTCCGGGGGCAACCCAAGATGGGTGGGTAATGGTGGAGTGGGCTGAAAGAATATGGTCCACTGGAGAAGGGAATGGCAAAGCACTTCAGTATTCTTGCCTTGAGAACCCCATGAATAGTATGAAAAGGCAAAATGATAGAATACTGAAAGAGGAACTCCCCAGGTCAATAGGTGCCCAATATGCTACGGGAGATCAGTGGAGAGATAACTCCAGAAAGAATGAAGGGATGGAATCAAAGCAAAAAGAATACCCAGCTGTGGATGTGACTGGTGATAGAAGCAAGGTCTGATGCTATAAAGAGCAATATTGCATAGGAACCTGGAATGTCAGGCCCATGAATCAAGGCAAATTGAATGTGGTCAAACAAGAGATGGCAAGAGTGAATGTCAAGAGTCTAGGAATCAGCGAACTGAAATGGACTAGAATGGGTGAATTTAACTCACATGACCATTATATCTACTACTGCGGGCAGGAATCCCTCAGAAGAAATGGAGTAGCCATCATGGTCATCAAAAGAGCCCAAAATGCAGTACTTGGATGCAATCTCAAAACAACAGAATGATTTCTGTTCGTTTCCAAGGCAAACAATTCAATATCACAGTAATCCAAGTCTATGCCCCAACCAGTAATGCTGAAGAAGCTGAAGTTGAACGGTTCTATGAAGACCTACAAGACCTTTTAGAACTAACACCCAAAAAAGATATCCTTTTATTTTTAACTTTATTTTATTTTTAAACCTTTACAATATTGTATTAGTTTTGCCAAATATCTAAATGAATCTGCCACAGGTATACATGTGTTCCCCATCCTGAACCCTCCTCCCTCCCCATACCATCCCTCTGGGTCGTCCCAGTGCACCAGACCCAAGCATCCAGTATCGTGCATCGAACCTGGACTGGTGACTCGTTTCATACATGATATTATACATGTTTCAACGCCATTCTCCCAAATCTTCCCGGGAAATGATATCCTTTTCATTATAGGGGACTGGAATGCAAAAGTTGGAAGTCAGTATTAGGGTAAGAAGCAGTTTCACTGCCTTGCATACTGTGCAGGTTTCTGTTTCCCAAGTGAATTTTTTCATTGCAACACTTTATCTGCATTTTCCCTTTATTTTTTGGCTATCTCCTATTCTACACACACACACACACACATATCTGATGCTTTCTAATTTCTAATTACTTAATTTACACCTTCTCTGGATGGTCAAGTTTTCTAGACACTCCATGATATTTCTCTGGTTAATTTACACTAGATATGAAACCAGATTGAAATCTTGTTTGTTTTTTTTCTGTTAATTCTTCATAATTGATAACAATATTAACACCTTGATAATTTAGAATTAAATTTATTTATTGCTTCAAATAACAAAATCTTTAAGATTTACATCAATTGAATTTAAAAAAATATTGATTTAAAATACCCAAGACATTATGCTTTTACCTGAAATGTTGCTTTGGTGCAACTAAATTGAATACTCTCTATCTGTTATGAAATATGAGAGGATGAAGAATACAGAAGAAAAATAAAATAACCTTTGACTGCAAATTTAAATGCAAATTTATATTTACATGTGAAACAAAATTATTTCAATAGTTTTAGACATCCAAAATTTATGGAACTGGGGACATTTCAGGCGTTTTTACTTATACCTCAAGAAACAGAGAAGGGCCTGGATGTCACCTGAGTAACTTTAATAATTATTAATATTTAGCATTTACTGTGAGCTGATTTCTGTACTATTCATATGTTTGCCACTAACTCATTTATTTCTGAAATGAGAATTTATATTTTGATTGCTTTTCCTGCCCCTGCTTTCTTCTATGTTTATCCCTTCTCCATGAATAGGAAAGTAATGCAACTAAGATGTTAGTTCCTAATCCCAATAGTTGCTAGAAAGCTGAATAATCTTTGATGAAAAGCAATTCAAATGTGTTACAGTTGAGTGTATGCAGCATTAGATTTTAACGCATAAATGGAAAGGGGGTATAGTTATCAAGGAATGTAAAGCAAAGACACTTTTATTGGATTTCTAATTTCACAACTGTATTTATGAATATGCATATATTTAAAAATGCTAAAATATTTAGTCATTTGTCTCAATTTGACAGTTCAAATTTACATTTACATCCAGCTTAACAGGAAATTTTAAAGAGCAGTCAAACACATCATGCCTAAAGAAAGACTATTTCTTTCATTTATAGAAACCTTTTCTTTAACTTAGAGAGCTTCCTCTCAAAACCATTTTTGTATATATGTTTGCATGTATGGGTATTTATCTAAACTGAAGTGCAGAATAAGTTATGCTGCTCAATTCTATGCCAAATACAGTTGACAACGTCTTCCCAAACCAACAGTTACTGGGATTTCCCTCTACTGAATCCATCAAAACAATATCTCTTGAATCTCTTGAAGCTTCAAATAGTTTGCACCTGTCCTTTGCTAAGTTTTGTTGTATTATGATTTGAGAAACGAACAAAAAAGGCCTAATGAGAAGAAATTGAGAAATCTAGAAAACTGTCCAAGCCAGACAATATAGAGAAATATTTTGCAGAAAAGATTACTAAGGAATTAAAGTGAAAGTGAAGTAGCTCAGTCATGTTCTACTCTTTGTGACCCCATGGACTATAGCCTACCATGCTCCTCCATCCATAGGATTTTCCAGTACTGGAGTGGGTTGCCATTTCCTTCTCCAGAGGATATCCCTGACCCAGGGATCAAACCCAGGTTTCTCGCATTGTAGGCAGACTCTTTACCATCTGAGCCACCAGGGAAGCCAGGAATAATCTATAATTTATAATATTTATAGCATCAGAAATGGAAGAGGGTGTTCAGTAAATTTATCTTGTTATTCATGGGTATGTCATTTGATGCATCACTATCCCCATGGATAAAATGTACTTAAGAAAGACATACACCCTGTTCTCCCTCTTTATAATACCTTACCAAAGGATGCTTGTGATATTTTGGTCTAACTTGAATAATGCTTTTTATTGTTAATCAAATGTAGTAAATGTACAAGGCCAGTGAAGATTTTATATATCAAACACTATATACATGCTGAGAGTTCAATAAGTGCTCAATGTCTGTAAAATGTATAGTGACAAATAAGGAAAGGGGACAATGCTGGAGAATTTCAAGGCAACAAATGTAGTCAAAAGAGAGAGAGTTGAAATATCAAATATGGTTTATAAACTCATTGATAGAATCACTTATTAAAAATCACTATATTGCATCTTATTAAAAAACAACTATATGCTGACAACAGTGCTTTACCCACATTATCTCATTAATTTCTCCAGACTACCCCATAACCATATACTTTCATGAGCATTTTAGAGATATGAAAACTGAGCCATAACACAGTTATGAACTTCCATGCTATAGACACTATTTCACACTGAATCAAAATTGGAACAAAAACTAAAGTGAATAACAAGGTAGATTTTAAAATCACACACAAAACTTGCCATCCCATTATTCACTTATAGTTTGTGTAGATAATGAGAAAATTGCCTGAGGTCTATCATTAAAATTATTTAGATTTGGTTAAATTTCATTTGGGTTAGATTATAACCCTAGGATAATAAAATATGAAAATGAAAAATAATATATATGTTTATTTGCATTGGTTAAAACATAAAATTATTTCCAAGATATTTTCAAAACATCCAAATATAATTCCAGTAATAACAAACTGTGGAAAACTCTTAAAGAGATGGGAATACCAGACCACCTTACCTGCCCCCTAAGAAACCTGTATGCAGGTCAAGAAGCAACAGTTAGAACCAGATGTGGAGCAATGAACTGGTTCAAAATTGGGAAAGGAGTATGTCATGAATGTATAATGTCATTTGCTTATTTAACTTCAATGAAAATTACATCTGCAAAATGCCAGGCTCGATGATGCACAAGCTGAAATTAAGATTGCCAGGAGAAATATCAATAATCTCATATATGAAGATGACACCACCCTAATTGCAGAAAGTGAAGAGGAACTAAAGAGCCTCTTCATGAAGGAGAAGGAAGATAGTGAAAAACCTGACTTAAAACTAAAAACTAAGATGATGGCATATGGTCCTATTTCTGCATGGAAAATAGGTGGGGAAACAATGGAAACAGTGAAAAAATTTATTTTCTTGAGCTCTAAAATCATTACAGATGGTGACTGCAGTCATGAAATTAAAAGATGCTTGCTCCTTGGAAGAAAATCTATGACAAAAGGGAGGTGGGAGGTGGGGATCAGGATTGGGAACACGTGTACACCCGTGGCGGATTCATGTTGATGTATGGCAAAACAAATACAATATTGTTAAGTAATTAGCCTCTAATTAGAATAAATAAATTAAAAAAAAAAACACCTCAGCATATTAAAAGTCAGAGACATCACTTGGTTGATAAAGGTCCATAAAGTCAAAGCTATGGCTTTCCAGTAGTCATGTACAGATGTGAGAGTTTGACCATAAAGAAGGATGAGCATCAAAGAATTGATGCTTTTGAACTATGGTTCTGAAGAAGATTCTTGAGAGTTCCTTGGACAGAAAGGAGATCAAGCCAGTCAATCCTAAAGGAAATCAACCCTGAATACACATTTAAAGGACTGATGCTGAAGCTAAAGCTCCAATACTTTTGCCTCCTGAAGTGAAGAGCTGACTCTTCACTGGAAAGACCCTCACTGGGAAAGATTGAAAGCAGGAGGAGAAGGAGACGACAGAAGATGAGTTGGTTGGATGGCATCACTGACTCGATGGAAATGAGTTTGAGCAAGCTCCAGGAGACTGTGAAGGACAGGGAAGCCTAGCATGCTGCCATTCATGGGGTTTCAAAGACATGACTGAGTGACTGAAGAACAGCACCAAAAACAAATAATACAGAACATCAGTTTTTTTAAAGTGTCAGGAAATCCAGCACATAATTTATATTTTTCTAGGACAATAAATGTCACCCCACTCCAGTACTCTTGCCTGGAACATCCCATGGATGGAAGAGCCTGGTAGGCTGCAGTCCATGGAGTTGCTAAGAGTCGAACACGACTGAGTGACTTCACTTTCACTTTTCACTTTCATGCATTGGAGAAGGAAATGGCAACCCACACCAGTATACTTGCTTGGAGAATCCCAGGGATTGTGGAGCCTGGTGGGCTGCTGTCTATGGGGTCACACAGAGTCAGACATGACTGAAGCGACTTAGCAGCAGCAGCAGGACAATAAAAAGTTGCTCAATGAGTATTTATTACTTTACTTGCATTATTATATTTAATTTGCTATACCTGGTTATCATGTTTGAAAGAAATATCTCAATCCGTGGTATATTCACAGTCAGTGTAACATAGTGGCTAAAATAACTGGTTCTGTATGGTCACTGCTCATATTCCACATAAAGTTATAACCTAACACTCTTAAGACCCCAGGTTCTATAAAATGTAGACAATAATAGGAATGGGTGAATTTAACTCAGATGACCATTATATCTATTACTGTGGGCAGGAACACCTTAGAAGAAATAGAATAGCCATCATGGTCAACAAAAGGGTCCAAAATGTAATACTGGGATGCAATCTCAAAAAGGACGGAATGATATCTGTTCTTTTTCAAGGCAAACCATTCAATATCATAGTAATTCAAGCCTATGCCCCAATGAGTAACACTGAAGAAGCTGAAGTTTAACAGTTCTATGAAGACCACAAGATCTTTTAGAACTAACACCCAAGAAAGATGACCTTTTCATTATAGGGGACTGGAATGCAAAAGTAGGAAGTCAGGAAACACCTGGAGTAAAAGGCAAATTTGGCCTTGGAGTACAGAATGAAGCAGGGCAAAAGCTAATAGAGTTTTGCCAAGAGAACACACTGATCATAGCAAAGACCCTCTTCCAACAACACAAGAGAAGCCTCTACACATGGACATCACCAGATGGTCAACACCGAAATCAGATTGATTATATTCTTTGCAGCCAAAGATGGAGAAGTTCTATCCAGTCAGCAAAAACAAGACCGGGAGCTGACTGTGGCTCAGATCATGAACTCCTTATTGCCAAATTCAGACTGAAATTGAAGAAAGTAGGGAAAACCACTAGACCATTCAGGTATGACCTGAATCAAATCCCTTATGAGTACACAGTGGAAGTGAGAAATAGATTTAAGGGACTAGATCTGATAGATAGAGTGCCTGATGAACTGTGGAAGAAGGCTCCTGACATTGTACATGAGACAGGGATCAAGATCATCCCCATGTAAAAGAAATGCAAAAAAGCAAAATTGTTATCTGAAGAGGCCTTACAAATAGCTGTGAAAAGACAAGAAGTGAAAAACAAAGGAGAAAAGGAAAGATATAAGCATCTGAATGCAGAGTTCCAAAGAATAGCAAGAAGAGATAAGAAAGCCTTCCTCAGCAATCAATACAAAGGGAAACAACAGAATGGGAAAGACTAGAGATCTCTTCAAGAAAGTTAGAGATGGGATTTCTTTGGAAGGAATCATGCTAAAGCTGAAACTCTAGTACTTTGGCCACCTCATGCGAAGAGATGACTCATTGGAAAAGACTCTGATGCTGGGAGGGATTGGGGGCAGGAGTAGAAGGGGATGACAGAGGATGAGATGGCAGGATGGCATCACTGACTCGATGGACGTGAGTCTGAGTGAACTCCGGGAGTTGGTGATGGACAGGGAGGCCTGGCGTGCTGTGATTCATGGGGTTGCAAAGAGTAGGACACAACTGAGTGACTGAACTGAACTGAACTGAACTGAGGGTAACATTTCATGCAAAGATGGGCTCGATAAAGGACAGAAATGGTATGGACCTAAGAGAAGCAGAAGATATTAAGAAGAGGTGGCAAGAATACAAAAAAAGAAGTGGACAAAAAAGATCTTCATGACTCAGATAATCATGATGGTGTGATCACTCACCTAGAGCCAGACAACCTGGAATGTGAAGTCAAGTGGGCCTTAGAAAGCATCACTAGGAACAAAGCTAATAGAGGTAATGGAATTCCAGTTGAGCTATTTCAAATCCTGAAAGATGATGCTGTGAAAGTGCTGCACTCAATATGCTAGCCAATTTGGAAAACTCAGCAGTGGCCACAGGACTGGAAAAGGTCAGTTTTCATTCCAATCCCAAAGAAAGGCAATGCCAAAGAATGCTCAAACTACTGCACAATTGCATTCATCTCACACACTAGTAAAGTAATGCTCAAAATTCTCCAAGCCAGGCTTCAGCAATACGTGAACCATGAACTTCCAGATGTTCAAGCTGGTTTTAGAAAATGCAGAGGAATCAGAGATCAAATTGCCAACATCTGCTGGATCATGGAAAAATCAAGAGCGTTCCAGAAAACCGTCTATTTATGCTTTATTGATGATATCCACTTTATCAACTATTGTGGATCATAATAAACTATGGGAAATTCTGAAAGAGATGGGAATACCAGACCACCTGACCTGCCTCTTGAGAAATTTGTATGTGGTCAGGAAGCAACAGTTAGAACTGGACATGGAGCAACAGACTGGTTCCAAATAGGAAAAGGGCTGTATATTGTCACCCTGCTTATTTAACTTACATGCAGAGTATATGATGAGAAACACTGGGCTGGAAGAAGCACAAGCTGGAATCAAGATTGCCGGGAGAAATATCAATAACCTCAGATATGCAGATGACACCACCCTTATGGCAGAAAGTGAAGAGGAACTAAAAAGTCTCTTGATGAAAGTGAAAGAGGAGAGTGAAAATGTTGGTTTAAGGCTCAACATTCAGAAAACTAAGATAATGGCATCTGGTCTCATCATTTCATGGCAAATAGATGGGTAAACAGTGGAAACAGTGTCAGACTTTATCTTTTTGGGCTCAAAAGTCACTGCAGATGGTGATTGCAGCCATGAAATTAAAAGACGCTTACTCCTTGGAAAAAAAGTTTTGACCAATCTAGACAGCATATTAAAAGCAGAGACATTATTTTGCCAACAAAGGTCTGTCTAGTCAAGGCTATGGTTTTTCTAGTGGTCATGTAAGGATGTGAGAGATGGATTGTGAAGAAAGCTGAGTCCCAAAGAATTGATGCTTTTGAACTGTGGTGTTGGAGAAGACTCTTGAGAGTCCCTTGGACTGCAAGGAGATCCAACCAGTCCATGCTAAAGAAGTTAAGTCCTCGGTGTTCATTAAAAGGACTGATGCTGAAGCATAATCTCTAATTCTTTGGCCACATCATGTGAAGAGTTGACTCATTTGAAAAGACTCTGATGCTGGGAGGGATTGGGGGCAGGAGGAAAAGGGGACGACAGAGGATTAGATGGCTGGATGGCATCACCGACTCAATGGACATGAGTTTGGGTAAACTCTGGGAGTTGGCGATGGACAGGGAGGCCTTGCATACTGTGATTCATTGGGTTGCACACGACTGAGCAACTGAACTGAACTGAATAATAGTATTTATTACAATTTATTATATAGCTAGTTTGAGAAAATTAAGAGTTTTGACAGGCAAAGTTCTTAGAATAGCATTTGTCATTTAGTAAGTGTTGAATAAGTATTAGCTGTTATACAATTTGCGCCCCAGTTCAAGTAAAAGTAAGATACACTATGATGAAGTTCTAGTCCATCCTTCCATGCTAAATAGTGAAAAATTTAAATAGCTTAGGACTAATATAGCCACAATATGCTTTCTCAATAAAGAAGTGCTAATATCTTTTTTTCTTTAGATTTTAAACTGCTGAAGATGAAGAAGGATGAGGAGAAGAGACCACACTTTACAGACTGGTCTTAGTAAGTAATTCCAGAAATTCAAAGCATAATCTATTTTGTATCTTTTCTTTCTCTCATTTTATTCATGTGTTTCTTTTAATTCTTTGTTATTTCTTGGAAACAACTTCAAATTCTTTTAGACAAGTATACTTCAGGTAAGCACAGCACAGCCCAGTATAATACCAAATGTATTGGTATTTAATATTAATATGGACTACTTAGGTGGGGCTAGTGGTAAAGAATCCACAGCAGGAGAGAAAGGGATGTGGATTCAGTCCCTGAGTTGGGAGATCCCCTGAAGCAGGAAATGGCAACCCACTCCAGTTTCTTGCCTGAAAAATTCCATTGACAGAGGAGCCTGGCTGGCTACAGCCTATGGGGTCTTAAAGAGTTGGATACGACTTAGCAACTGAGCAATATCAATATGCTTAAGATTTTCATATTATATAACAAAACACGATTGATATGTAACATTAAAACTTATTGATCAAACTTACCAGGCAAACTCAGAATACACCCACCCCATATTCCCCAGAGTCTAAAAACCTATATGCAGGTCAGGAAGCAACAGTTAGAAGTGGACAGGGAACACAGACACGTTCCAAATAGGAAAAGGAGTATGTCACCCTACTTATTTAACTTATATCTGGAGTACATCATGAGAAACGCTGGGCTGGAAGAAGCACAAGCTGGAATCAAGATTGCCGGGAGAAATATCAGTAACCTCAGATATGCAGATGACACCACCCTTATGGCAGAAAGTGAAGAGGAACTAAAAAGCCTCTTGATGAAAGTGAAAGAGGAGAGTGAAAAAGTTGGCTTAAAGCTCAACATTCAGAAAATGAAGATCATGGCATCTGGTCCCATCACTTCATGGGAAATAGATGGGGAAACAGTGGAAACAGTGTCAGATTTTAGTTTTGGGAGGGGCTCCAAAATCACTGCAGATGGGGACTGCAACCATGAAATTAAAAGACACTTACTCCTTGGAAGGAAAGTTATGACCAACCTAGATAGCATATTAAAAAACAAAGACATTACTTTGCCAACAAAGGTCTAGTCAAGGCTATGTTTTTTCCAGTGGTCATGTAGAGATGTGAGAGTGGGACTGTGAAGAAAGCTGAGCACCAAAGAATTGATGCTTTTGTACTGTGGTGTTGGAGAAGACTCTTGAGAGTCCCTTGGACTGCAAGGAGATCCAACCAGTCCATTCTGAAGGAGATCAGCCCTGGGATTTCTTTGGAAGGAATGATGCTAAAGCTGAAACTCCAGTACTTTGGCCACCTCATGTGAAGAGTTGACTCATTGGAAAAGACTCTGATGCTGGAAGGGATTGGGGGCAGGAGGAGAAGGGGACGACAGAGGATGAGATGGCTGGATGGCATCACTGACTCGATGGACATGGGTTTGGTTAACTTGGGAAGCTGGTGATGGACAGGGAGGCCTGGCGTGCTGTGATTCATGGGGTCGCAAAGAGTCGGACACAACTGAGCGACTGAACTGAACTGAATTGAACTGAAAAATTTTTTAGCACATAACTCATCTGATCCATTGAGTTCATGACAGCACCTTTCAGCAATTAAAATATGCTCACTGGTTTGCCAAAACATATATATATATATATATATATATATATATATATATATATATATATATATGGCTACCCTGATAGCTCAGTTGTAAAGAATCTACCTGAAATGCAAGAGATCTTGGTTGGATTCCTGGGTTGGGAAGATCTGCTAGAGAGGGGATAGGCTACCAACTCCAGTATTCTTGGGCTTCCCTGGTGGCTCAGCTGTTAAAGAATCTGCCTGAAATACAGAGACCTGGGCATGATCACTGGGTTGGGAAGATTCCCTGGAGAAGGGAATGGCTACCCACTCCAGTATTCTGACCTGGAGAATTCCATGGACTCTATGGTCCATGGGGTTGCAAAGAATTGGACACAAATGAGCAACTTCGCTTTCACTTTTGAATGCTTATATGTATGTACTTCATACATCTGGTATCCTGTGAGTGATTAACATTTTTAAAACTTTTCATTTTCCATGTATTTTAGTTAGTTGACCTCTCTAGAGTCTTTTCATCTCAGAGATGTTTAATATTTGTTTTTAATTGTAATTGTTCAATTAACAACTACTTATGACTCTTATAGCCATCACATTGCTTCTGCTATTGCCAAGTCGCTTCAGTCATGTTCAACTCTATGCGACCCTATGGACAGCAGCGCACCAGGCTCCTCTGTCCACAGGATTCTCTAGGCAAGACTACTGGAGTGAGTTGCCATTTCCTTGTCCAGCCATTACATTAGCCATGAAATATAGATGCAAGTGAATTGTGTGAGGAGGGAGAGGGAGTAGAAGTATACTTTACAAGAAATGTGGGTACCAGTAGTACATGTCCATAAACACCAGAAAGAATCACAGCATCATATTTGCAGGCATGAGTATTAACATTTCCAATGTCCTCTTCTACTTTTATAGTTTAACGCTCTTCTTACTACAGTCTATGTGATCCTAATAATATTTTAAACATTTTAGCAAAGGTTATGCTAAAATTAAAATAAAATCTCAAATCAAGTGGTTATTTAAACTTTTTTAATCTTTAGAAATGACAAAGGCCACTGCTCTTGCTTACTTAGTTTTGATTTCATGTTAATCATTTTGCAAAACTTTAATTTTGAGAAAATTTTATGTGCTTTTGGAATCATTCTATCCATTGCTCTTTGATAGATAATATCAATGTTTATTTTATCCAGTGATCTGTCAATTATCCAAGTTATTTTTAATTTCTCCTCTTCTAGATTTACTTGCAATCTTCTCTGTAACTGAGGAAAATGTTTTTAATTATGTCATGTGCAATTTCAATTATTTTGTGTAAAGTCACTTCTATTTCCCTCTCATTTATTTTTCTCCTTCCTTTTCACATTCCTCTGTATACAATTTTGGTTTTTGTAACAAATTTGCATCAATTTTTCCCCAATTTTTGTTCTTTTTTCCTATTTTAAACTTTATTAAGATATAATTGACATATTGTATAAGTTTAAGGCATCCAATGTGTTGATTTGATACATTTATATATTGCAATATGATTATCACTATAGTATTAAACACCTGCATCATGTCACATAATTATCATTTCTTTTTTGTTGTGAGAACATTTAAGATCCAGTATTCTTGCTTGGAGAATACCATGAACAGAGGAGCCTGGTGGGCTACAGTCCACAGGGTCCCAAAGAGTCAGACATGACTGAGCGACTTCACTTTATTAGCCACTTTAAAATACATAATATAATACTGTTAACTGTAATCACTATTCTTGTGTTAGATTTGCAGAATGTATTCCTCTTCTAACAAAGTGAAAGCTTTGCAGATGCAGAGTAAAATGATGATTACCAGGATCTGGTGTGCATAGGAGGATTGGGTGATGTTGGTCAAATGTTACAAACTTTGTGCTTTTTGATTGAGGCAGGGACTGAACCCATGTCTGTTACATCTCTGCATTGGCAGGCCCCCTGGGAGGCCCACTTAGCATACACACAGGAACTGGTTTCTTGTTCTTTTATAGTTTCATCCCTCTTTTTCTCTCTCTTTCTGCCTATCTTTGTGCACTGATGATTTTCTGTGGTTGTATGCTCTGATTTCATTCTCTTTATTTTTTGTAAGTCTAATACAGGTTTTTGCTTTGTGCTAACCATGTGAAGCTTACATAAAACATCTTACACATTTAAAAAGTCTATTTTATGCTAATAGCAACTTAACTTTGATTACATACAAAAACCTTACCCTTTTACTCCTTCCCATTTATGTTTTTTTTTTTTTTTTTCCTGTGCTGGGTCTTTGTTGCTCTGCAGGCTGTTCCCTAGTTGCAGAGAGTGGGAACTACTCTCTGGTTTTGGAGTCCTGACTTTTCATGGTGGAGGCTTCTCTTGTTGCAGTGTTGCAGAACACGGGCTCTAGGGCACATAGCTTCAGTAGTCGTGGCATGTGGGCTCAGTAGTTGTGGCTACTGGGCTGTAGAGCACAGGCTCAATAGTTGAGGTGCATGGGCTTAGTTGCTCTGCAGCATGTGGGATCTTTCCAGATTGTTGAGGTCCTTTAATGGACCAGAACCTGGTGGTCCAGAGTCAACAATAAGAAAATAAAGGAGAGAAAGAGGCTGATATTTCTTGGTTTACACAGAAAGCCAATAAAGCCCCTGGCATGGGGCTTGCTCTGTTTACGGAAGCCTCAGATGTCCTCTCGATGGGGTGAAGGCACAGAGCGCCTTCTCAAGAGGGTCTTAGAAGCCTGGGCAGGAAAGTGAACTCAGAGGGCCTCTGCGCTCCAAAGAAATATTCTGAGAGAGAGAGAGAAAGAAAGAGAAAGAAAGACACGGGGACCAGAGCTCTGATGGAGCAAAGGTGTTTTATTCAACATTGTGTAGGTACTTATACTGTCTTACAAGATAGCTGTTTTCAGCAGAGATAAAATCAAAACTTACAAGTTATCTAGAAAACATGAGGTCATCCATATGAAAGAGAGAGTTGTAAATAACCACTTTTACCATATGGTTCATAAAAAGGAAGAGGGTACTTAACACTGTATAGAAAAACTGACGAAGGATATGCCTGGATTCCTCAGTCCTGGAAGAGGCTTGCCTCTCCTCTTAATTCCTGAATATCCAGCACACAGGAAGCCTCCTGTTAAATGCTTCCTGACAATTCCCCCTATTTTATTATATTTGTAAAAAAGGTCTTATCCAAATGAGTTTGGTTAGTATTAACCAACCTTATAGAAAGGTGATGGTAAACAATAAATATCATTATCAAGACAATCACCAAAGTTACAGTTTCAGACCTGATACTGTGGGTAATATTTTGAAACCATTTTTGTGGGTCTAGCCTGGATAATTTGTTTAGCTAAAGTTTTCAAATTAGGGAAAGAGGGAAGATTTTTAGAAAAAGTTTTAAAGATTTTTTTTTTTTTTGCAATAATTGTACATTTAGAGAGGCATTATCATGTATATTTTGTAAAAGAAATTTGATTTGTTTCCAGTTGTAGGCACTATGATTGAATTGAACAGGAGTAACACAAAATTGAGTAGCTCAAAGAAATAGAGGAGTTAAGACAAGTATATAGTTCGTAATTAATACAAGTTACAGAACGTAAAAGTCTTATTAAATTGTAAATTTTCTATGGCTCTAACAAAAGGAAGTGGGACACAGGCCTGTATAAAATATGACTGATTATAGCGAAATAAATAGTTACTATGACCATGACTGGTCCCTGTGAAATGTCTAGTCCAAGTCCCAAGTTGTTCCATGCTCTGGTGCTTGCAGCAAGTTTTCAAATGTCCCATTGTTTAGGCCCACTCTGTTTATCAAGGACGATCCTAGGACGAGGTGGGGCTAATCCACCGTCAAGCCACTCAAGAAGTCCTTTGTCATAATAATGTTCCATCATAGTGTCAGTGACTTTCTATATCACACACAGTGTTGTTATATCTTTTGAGCAGTCATATAACCACATACCATGGGATCCCAATCAACAATTGTATGATTAGCCACAAACAGTGATTTTCTTGATTTGGTTAGACATTTGTCCCAATGAACGGGAGTATAAGTAGTTTTTATAAGTAAACCCTTTATATAATGTTTTTTGCTTTTTCACTAACTCTTTCTCTAACTCTTTTCTTAAAGTCTCAGTAGTATAAACATGGTTTACAGATAAAGAAAGGGCAGTAAATAATCCAAGCAATGTCTGAAAGTCTTGTTTTGGAGGCAGGACGAAAGCCCAAGTTTGTCGGCTGATGTTTATGCACAATTTTGCTGGGCCCATGTACAAGGGAAGGACTTCATAGCCTAAAGAAATGTTAATTAGTTGTTTTTTTTTTTTTTTTTGCCTGTCCAGGGTGTGAGGGCCCTTTCATGTACTAGGGAGAAGGCATATGTATAGAGTCATTAGTTGAAACGATTGGTCCTCTCTCTGTCTATTCGACCACCTGTAATAGAGGCGGGCTGGGTATTAGTCCGAGTTCGAGCTGGGGGAGGGGAGCCAAAAGACTAAGCATTGCCAGGAGAATGTATTTAGGACTCAGAGGCAACCCCTGTTGAGATACCAAATTTTCAGCTTGATTAGTAAGGATTTTTTTTTGTCCCCAAGTGGGGAGATCATCGGGGTGATGTCTCCAAGGGCGGTGTTTTCTGCAGATCTTTAGAGCAGACATAGCCTGTATTGGAATTTCTTCTTCTTGGGATTCTTGTTTCATCTCTATTTTGAATGCCGGGTGTCCCCTTGGGTCAAATCTTAAGAAGAGGTTAAAAAGTTTAAAACAAATAAAGCTGTATTAACAATAGTTATAGGTTTAGAAAACATGTTGGAATCTAGTAAAGTCTGCTTTAGATAAGGAAGACAGTAGTGTACCTGTGTATTCCCCCTTTTTTAATTTTTTTATTTGTAACTTTAGTGTGTGATGTGTTTGTTTGACTATGTCTTGGGTCTGGATTATAAGGAATACCTGTAATATGTATAATAGGAAAAGATTGTAAAAATTGTTTAAAGTGTCTAAAAATATAGGCAAGGTATAGCAGAGAATTCCTGACAGATCCAAAACAACACACAGGAAGCCTCCTGTTAAATGCTTCCTGACATCAGATCAGGGATCTAACTTCTGTCTCCTGCATTGGCAGGCAGATTCTTTACCACTGAGCCACTAGGTAATCCCTCCTATCAACGATTTTAATGTCACAATTTAACTCTTTTTATATTGCATTTTTTATACTGTATGTCAATAAGTTATAATAGCTATTTTTAATGCTCTTTTCTTCTAACATTTACACTATAGTTCAGTGGTAATTTGCCATCATATTACAGAATGAATTTTCTGTATTTGACTATACACTTACTTTTCCCAATATGTGTGTGTGTGTGTGTTTTCTTTTTGGTATATTTTCATTCAACTAATTAGCATCTTTTCATTTCA
Organism: Bos taurus; assembly: GCF_002263795.3. Classification (NCBI taxonomy): domain Eukaryota; kingdom Metazoa; phylum Chordata; class Mammalia; order Artiodactyla; family Bovidae; genus Bos; species Bos taurus. The sequence goes on along the minus strand of NC_037353.1, from coordinate 2,375,422 downwards.
GTTTGAATGAATCCTTTCATCATTTCTTATAAGGCAGATCTAATGAAGGTGAATTCCCTCAGATTTTGTGTTTCAGGGAAAGATTTTTTCCTTCATATCTGATGGATAATTTTGCCATGCAGAGTATTTTTGACTGGAGATACTTTTTTTCTTTCAGCACTTTGAATATATAATCTCACTCCTTTAGTTTTTGTTGAGAAATTTGCTGATAGATTAATGAAGATTCTTTTGTAGGTTACAAACTTTTTTCTTCTTGATGATGTTAGGTTTCTTTCTTTCTCTTTGATTTTTAACAATTTCATTATAGTGTGCTTTGCAGGTCTTTTTGGATTGAATAATGGGGTGATTTATTTAGCTACATGAACAGGAAGTCCAGTCTCCCTCCAAGTTTGGGAAATTCTCAGCCATTATTATTTTTTTTTTTTTAATTTTTCTGACACCTTTTCTCTCTTCTCTTTATGGAATTCCAATTATCCTGATTTTGGCTCTTTCCATGGTATTCCATAGATCATGTAGACTTTCTTCTTTTTCATTTTTTTTCTTGTTTTCCTCTTACTGTTTTATATAGAAGTTTCTATCCTCTAATTCACTGTTTTTTTTCTTCTCCTTGGTCTATTTTTATTTTAATGCCTTGTATTGCAGTTTTTCATTTAATTCACTGAATTTCTGCTTTAGAATTTCTACTGATTTTTAAAAATTGTTTCCATTACTTTGTTAAATTGCTCATTTTGTTTGTGCATTGTTTTCCTAATTTCATTGAATTGCCTTTCTGTGTTTTCTTGTAGCTTACCAAGTTTCCTTAAAATAGCTATTTTGAATTCTGTGTCAGTAGACCTCCAGTCTCAGTATCTTTGATATTGGTTACAGGATGATTATTGTGATCTTTTGTTCTCCTGATTCCATGTTTATATATTGGAGTTTGCATTGTTGTTTTTAAATTTGAAACAGCAGTCACCTCTCCAATCTTCAATACCTGCCTTCACATGAAGGACACATTGGTCTTGTTATATATTCTGAGACTTTCTCCAACCTTTTATGGATATATCTACTCTACAGTTCTTACAACCTCTTGTGGCAGAATTCTTGTCAGTCATTTCAGTCGGTTCAGTCACTCAGTTGTGTCCAATTCTTTGTCACCCCATGGCCTTCAGGATGCCAGGCTTCCCTGTCCATCACCAATTCCCAGAGACATGCAAACTCATTGGTGATGCCGTCCAACCATCTCATCCTCTGTTGTCCCTTCTCCTCCCACTTTCAATCTTTCCCAGCATCAGGGTCTTTTCCAAAAAGTTGGTTCTTTGCATAAGGTGTCCAAAGTATTGAAGTTTCAGCTTCACCATCAGTCCTTCCAATGGATATTCGGGACTGATTTCCATTAGGGTTAACTGGTTGGATCTCCTTGCAGTCCAAGAGACTATCAAGAGTCTCCTCCAACACCACAGTTCAAAAGCATCAATTCTTTGGCACTCAGCTTTCTTCACAGTCCATCTCTCACATCCGTACATGACAAATGGAAAAATCATAGCTTTGATTTTTCATAGCCAACTAGTAATGTTGGCAAAGTACTGTCTCTGCTTTTTAATATGCTGTCTAGGTTGGTCATAGCTTTTTTTCCAAGGAGGAAGCATCTTTTAATATCACAGCTACAGTCACCATCTGCAGTGATTTTGGAGCCCAAGAAAAGAAAGTCTCTCACTGTTTCCAATGTTTCCCCATCTATTTCCCATGAAATGATGGGATCAGATGCCATGATCTTAGTTTTCTGAATGTTGAGTTTTAAGTCAACTTTTTCACTCTCCTCTTTCACTTTCATCAAGAGGCTTTTTAGTTCCTCTTCACTTTCTGCCATAAGGGTGGTGTCATTTGCATATTTAAGGTTATTGATATTTCTCCTGGCAATCTTGATTCCAGCTTAGCCTGGCATTTCTCATGATGTATTATGCATATAAGTTAAATAAGCAGGGTGACTATATACAGCCTTGACTTACTCCTGTCCCAATTTGGAACCAGTTTCTTGTTTCATGTACAGTTCTAACCGTTGCTTCTTGACCTGCATACAGATTTTCAAGAGGCGGGTCAGGTGGTCTGGTATCTCATCTCTTTAAGAATTTTCCACAGTTTTTTGTGATTCATGCAGTCAAAGGCTTTGGCATAGCCAATAAAGCAAAAGTCGATTTTTTTCTGGAACTCTCTTGCTTTTTTGATGATCCAGCAGATGTTGGCAATTTGATCTCTAATTCCTCTGTTTTTTCTAAATCCAGAATTCTTGTATGTCTTCTCAATCCTAAAATGCACTGTGCTGGCAGGTGGTAACCGCCCCCCCCCCTTTTTTCCCCATTGGTGGTAATACAGTTCAAGATTCTGATTTCTCCCTTGCTCACAGACATTGGCCTGTTTTCTGCACATGCTCCCTGTCTACCCAAGCTCACTCTTGCCACTTCCTCAGGAACACATACTAGGAGCCAGCTGCAGAGTAGGGAGAGGTATGATTTTGAAATTCCCACTCTTGTGGGTATTCAATGGCCACCTGGGGGATCTTGAAGTGAGATTTTCCTTGCAGCTTATGAATGGGCTGTCTATTGGAGTCCAGGATACAGTCAGCTGAAACTGTATCCCTTTAATGCCCTCAGATATTCCTATCTACCTCTTTCCTCACCTTCCCCTCCTACTCCCCAGTCAGAGCTCTTGATACTCTGGGTGCTGTGGGTGAGAAATGGATTTCAATAACAGCTCCTTTCACTACTTGGGAAATCAGATGCTCACTCACTGCTCTCCCTCTCCCTGGCAGGAGAGGTTGCTAACTTCCTCTTCCTCTTCCACAACATAAGTTGTGTCACCTTATGGGGAGGATGATGCTCGTAAAGCTTATCTACTTACCTACTCCAATGCATTCAAACATATAGTTTTAATTTTTTTGTTACAATGGAGTCCTGAAAGTTCTCTGGAAACCTAGACTTCTGCAAAAGCTCTCTCATCTGTGCATGTTTACACAAATCAGTGTTTTTTCAGGTGCTCCCATTCCATGGGTGAGCAAAGCTAGAGCCAGTGTGCAGACCCATGATGGTTCCACAGCTTGTACTGAAATCTGTCTTCCTATTACCTGATGCTTATGAGGGTGGGACCTCTCTGGGGTCCCTTGCTGTATGTTGCTGGATTCCATGACTCCCATAGAGACACTTTTGTTCATAGATGAATGCCAAATGTTAGTTGTGAAGTAGGTAAAAAACAGGGACATCTAATGCTGCTTGAAGTTAATATCATTCCTTTATATCAGATGCTTTTATTTAAGAAAAAAAGAGAAAATATCTTTTTGAATAGTTTTCAGTGGGACTCTGAGAATAACTTGTCTAAGAAGTCTCCCAGTTTTCAGAAGATACTAATAATGGATCATGGAGGGAAATGAAGTATCAGCAACTATCTTTGGTACCTTAAACACGAACACTATATGAAAGTCAACAAAGAATTAAACTTTTATGCACGTGTCTACATTGTAAAACTTACATATTTTTGCACTTTTAGATATTTTTAGTTTTCTAATTGTCTTTTATTCAGGAAAATTTATTTTGGATTTTTAAAATAAGAATATATATTTTATATATATTTCTATTTTCTCTTGATATCTTAAAAATATACTGATATATACATATATCTGTGTAGGTATGCTTTTTGTAAATGAACTGAACTTCCCACTTGTTTTATTATCTACCTATCACGGAGGCAAATATTTTATTAATTTCAACTCTTATTATTAACTCTACTCTCCAGTTTCCCAGTGATTTTCCAGTATCTGTCTGAGATGCCCATCACAGATAACCTTCTTAGAAAATGACAATAACAGCCACTTGGGTAGCAGCTGTTTTATGCTAAACACTATTCTAAGTGCCTGAGTATCATATGAAATCAACGTTATTTTCCCCATTTTACAGGTCGATGATGAAACAAAGAGAAATTAACTCACCCACAGTCATACAACTTATGGTGTAATATCCAAATTGAGGCAGCCTGCCTCCAAAATCCATGTTTTTTTTAAATTTCCATACCCCCTGAAACTTGGTCATTCATTTCAGTTATAAACCCAGCAGTTATCAATTTAGTTCATGACATTTATTTCCATTAAAATAGTATTTCTTTCCAATCCACACTATTCTCTCTGTAAAGTTTTTCTTCAGTTAAACAAATGCATGGAGTATAAATTTTAATATTATAATACTATAATGCAAATACACCATATTTTGTTTTATGTGATTGTAGCATTCCTGATATTTGTCTTTCTGACTAAAGAGATAACCAAAAGGATTTTTCTTTAAAAACAAAATACTGAAAGCCCTAGAATGTTCCTGATTAGAAAATGATTAAGAAATTAAGATTACAAAGAAACATGGCACATGAATTGAATCCATATTAATATATTAGCTTTGAATTTTTTTCCTGATGTGAAGTCGAAGATATTTGGACTAATATGTCCCTTTGAAAGAATCACTTAGGAAATCATTTCTTTATAGTTTGTGCCTTAGGGTACTGCAATTCCTTAACAAGTGTTAAAGAGCAAAAGATAAACCTTGTCTCCATCACCACCAAACACTGACTTTTTTACTTACTGTGTCACCTTCACTTGAGTCCCCATAAAACTAAAAGCAGAGAAAATTTTGTCCATAGTTCCTGTATTATATTTTAAGCTTTTAGTCCTTATTGCTTCCTTCAGTGTTCACGCCCTTGACCCACCTCAAGGGTAAGATTTTTAAGAAACTTTTAAAGTTAATAACTGTTAACTATTGTTTAAGAGTTTCATAGTCCCCATATTACTTTATGAAGACTAAGGCTGGGAAGTACATAAAGACTATTAGCAGAACAGATTTACTTAAGGCATCTTTATTGCCAATATTTGACCTCCTCAGTCACTTTTACTGTAGAGAGGCAGAACTTCTTGAACTGATAGCAAGCATCCATTGAACATCTTTTATATGAACAAAGTATGAGAGGGGTTAGAAAAGTAAACATATAACATGGAATCATCTGAATGTGCTCTATCATTCATTCAGGAAATGCTTTTAAGAAAGTTTCATGAATTTCTGAACTATTTATATACAAGATTATATAATAGCTGACTCATGACTGTGAGGATATTTTACCTTCACTTCTTTTATTTTGCTGTTGTTGTTCAGCTGCTCACCCATGTCAGAGTCTTTGTGACCCCATGGACTGCAGCACACCAGGCTTCCCTGTCCTTCACAATCTCCCGCAGCTTGCTCAAACTCATATGCATTGAGATTGTGAGACCATGCAACCATCTCATTCTCTGTTATCCCATTCTCCTCCTTTCTTCAATCTTTCCCAGCATCAGGGTCTATTCAGATGTGTGGTGCTTCAAAATCAGATGTCGAAAGTATTGGAGTTGCAGCTTCAGCATCAGTCCTCGCAACGAATATTCATAGTTAATTTACTTTAGGATTGACTGATCTGATCTCCTTGCAGCCCAAGGGACACTCAAGAGTATTCTCCAGCACCATCATTCAAAAGCATTAATATTTTGGTGCTCAGCCTTCTTTATGGTCCAACTCTCACATCCATACATGACGACTGGAAAAACAATAGCTCTGACTATATGGACATTTATTGGCAAAGTAATGTCTCTGCTTTTTTTATACACTGTCTAGATTTGTTATAGTTTTTCTTCCAAGGAGAAAATGTCTTTTAATTTCATGACTGCAGTCACCATCCGCAGTGATTTTGGAGCTCAAGAAAGTAAAATTTGTCACTGTTTCTACTGTTTCCCCATCTATTGGCCATGAAGTGATGCAACCTGATGCCATGATCTTAGTTTTTTGGTGTTGAGTTTAAAGCCAACTTTTTACTCTCCTCTTTCATGTTCATCAAGAGGCTCTTTGGTTCCTCTTAGCTTTCTGCCATTAGGGTGGTGTCATCTGCATATTTGAGGTTATTGATATTTCTCCCAGCAATCTTATTTACAGCTTGATTCCAGCTAGATTTATCATCCAGCCCAGCATTTCACATTATGTACTCTGCATGTAAGTTAAATAAGCAGTGTGACAATATACAACCTTGACTTACTCCATTCCCAATTTGGAACCAGTCTGTTGTTCCATGTCTGTTTCTAACTGTTGCTTCTTGACCTGCATACAGGTTTCTCAGGAGGTTTCTCAGGTGGTTTGTTATTCCCATCTTGTGAAGAATTTTCCACAGTTTGTTGTAATCCACATAGTCAAAGGCTTTAGAGTATTCAATGAAGAAGTAGACATTTTTCTAGAATTATCTTGCTTTTCTATGATCCAACAGATGTTGGTAGTTTGATCTCTGGTCTTTTCTAAATCCAGCTTTCACAAGCTGGAGTCAAGATTTCTGGGAGAAATATAAATATCCTCAGATATGCAGATAACACCATCCTTATGGCAGAAAATGAAGAATTAAAGAGCCTCTTGATGAAAGTGAAAGAGGAGTGTGAAAATGTTAGCTTAAAACTCAACATTCCAAAAACTAGCATCATGACATCCAGTCCTATTACTTCATGGCAGATAGATGGGGGAACAATGGAAACAGTGACAGATTTTATTTTCTAGAGGTCCAAAATCACTGCAAATGGTGACTGCAGGCATGATATTAAAAGACGCTTGCTCCTTAGAAGAAAAGCTATGACCAACCTAGACAGCATATTAAAAAGCAGAGGCATTACTTTTCCAACAAAGGTCCGTCCAGTCAAAGCTATGGTTTTTCCATTTGTCATGTATGGATGTGAGAGTTGAACTATAAAGAAAGCTGAATGCCGAAGAATCAATGCTTTTGAACTGTGGTATTAGAGAAGACTCTTGAGAGTCCCTTGGACAGCAAGGCGATCCAACCAGTCCATCCTAAAGGAAATTGGTTCTGAACATTCATTGGAAGGACTGATGGTAAAGCTTAAACTCCAATAATTTTACCACCTGATTTGAAGAACTGACTCATTTGAAAAGACCCTGATGCTGGGAAAGATTTAAGAAAGAAGGGGACGACAGAGAATGAGATGGTTTGATAGCATCACCGACTTGATTGACATGAATTTGAGTAGGCTCCGGGAGTTGGTGATGGACTGGGAGGCCTGGTGTGCTGCAGTCCATGGGATGTCAAAGAGTTGACATGGCTGAGCAACTGAACTGAACTGAACTTTTGGAAGTTCTTGCTTCACGTACTATTGGAGCCTAGCTAGCAGGATTTTGAGCATTACCTTCCTAGCTTGTGAAATGAGTGCCTAGTTTTATCTAGTAAACATCCAGCAAATGTTTATAAAATGAATAAATATAGATAATTCACGTAATTACTGAGAAATCGGTCATCCAGTTTCTCTCTGTCACATTTTCCAAAGCAAAGATTTAAGGTAACATCAAAGGAGAAGGAATTATATCTGTGAATATTTAGGGAGACTTCTAATTGTCTTCCAAATGAGTGGAGTTAGTTTCAAAAGACACTTTAAAATTTTTCCTCTGTATTTCACTATCCCTCTGTCTCTTCTTTTAACTTAATTTTTCCTTTCTCACAGTAGAATAATGTTTACGGTGGTTTCACTACAGTAATGATTATAAAAATGAATGGAAAACGTTTCTTAATGTCTGGTCTTAATTGTGAAGGGAATCCGTTATCCAAAGAATCATTTGCAAATACTTCGAAACTTTGTAAGTATTTTATTCTTAATAGAAACTATTTCTAAAAATTACAGGTCTCACACCCTCCAACTCAGAGTGTGGATGCAGTTATTATGGATTTATTAAACTTATGACGACATTTGAAACTGTTATCCACACTGAAAAACATTAAATTTGCTTTATCTTTTTGAAAAAGTAAATATCCTCAAGCTGCAAAGAGGTTTGGAGTAAAATAAATCCCAAACATGGGTGATCTTAAAGATACTTTTTAAAAACTCCTAAAATCTGTTGAAAATTAAAACAATAAATCAACCATGACACGAACAAGTGTGAAACAGGCAATTTTAGATTCTGGAAGTGAATTGAGCACTTGGGACTCCTTTGAAATCTAAATCTTTGTTCTAAATTGAGAAATTAGCAAAACAACCCTGGAATCAAACTATCAGAGAGGCAAAAATCTGAAAAGATTTCTATTTTAATCTCATGATTGGTTAGTTTCTGTCTTTCCTTTTTAATTTTTTTTCTCTCTTTCCAATGTCACGGTACTAGTCTAATTAAATGAACATGACATTCTCATTACATCAAACATAGAAATCACATTCTATCTCAGAGGTACAAGTTAGTTGAAAGTTAAGTCGCTCAGTCGTATCTGACTCTTTATGATCCCGTGGACTGTAGCCCACCAGGCTCCTGCGTCCATGGGATTCTCCAGGCAAGAATACTGGAGTGGGTTGCCATTTCCTTCTCCAGGGGATCTTCCTGACCCAGGGATCGAACCCAGGTCTCCCGCATCTCAGAGGTAAACAACTTACAAACCCTCTAAACTAAAAACTCCAAGATGATGTTTTGGGAAACTGTTCTTTTCATCTCCCATGATTTCTTCTGAAATCTTTTTAGTTCAGATGCAAAAAAGCATCGGTTAAGTCTGTGACAGCTTGTTACATAAAAGAAAACTCGGCCTTGACTCCTAGACCAGTTCAGAATTGATCCTTTAATCCCTCCCTCCCTCTGCTCTTTCCTTCCATTTCTCTTTTTCTTTCCTTCCTTCATTCTTCTTCTCCTGCTTTACCAACCTTTTCCCAGCTTTCTCCTGCTTTTCTTCAGAGGCAGCATAACAATTTGAATAAACATTGGGACTTTTCGGAGTAAAGAGACACACAATTTCAAACTCAGGCTATACCACCTTCTACTTGTGAAAACTTGAGCACATTATTTATCCTATTCAAGTCTCAATTATCTCATTTATAAAATAAAGCTAATACAACTCATACACACCAGAATGATAAATATGATGAAATTAGGAAATAAAATATTTGACATATAAAAAGCATTCAATAAATGTAGGCAAGGGAAAGTTGTCTTCCTTTGAAGGAAGTGTGTGTTAGTCGCTCAGTTGTGTCCAACTCTTTGTGACCCCATAGATGGTAGCCCACGAAACTCCTCTGTCCATTGAACTCTCTGTTCATGGTATTCATAGCATTTTAAAGAACATTTTACAATAAATGTAAGATGTTATTTAAAATACTATTTCTCATTGACTTTGTATTCTCTTCCCTTCATTCCTTCACCCTGACTTAAATATCACATCCTAGGCACTTACTAAGTTCCGTTGTGGAACAGTAAAAGAAACCTCATTATTCCACAGTCTATTAGAGAAGATAAAACCAAAAACATGGGGACAGAGATGGACGAGGCCAATTAAAAGTTGCCAGTTATTTAAAAGAGTTTTAGACAAATATCTGTTGGAGATAAAGGACAATGCTGGCTATACACAGTTTTAAGACAAAGGTATCCTGTTGCTAAAGAATGACTGTTTCTCTATCTGTTCTCTTCCTTAATACCAGTACTAGTTAGCATTCGGGGAGTACATGCTCTATACTATACTTTTGTGGAGCTGCTTCATGTGAAAACAAATTAGCCAAAGTTCTTCCTTGGAAGTGCTTGAGTCTCAAGATGCCCTTTACATTACTCCTCTACTTGGTGATAAAATATTTCAGTTTCTTGGACATGCTGGGTAAACTGGATAAGCTATTGTTAATTCAGTTGTGCATGTGTGTGTGCTAAGTAACTTCAGTTGTGTCCAACTCTGTGTGACCCCATGAACTGTAGTCTACCAGGCTCCTCTGTCCATGCGATTCTCCAAGCAAGAATACTGAAGTGGTTTGCTATGCCCTTCTCCAGGGGATCTTCCCAATTCAGGATAGAACCTGTGTCTCTTACATCTCCTGCATTGGCAAGCAGGTTCTTTATCACTAGCACCACCTGGGAAGCGTCTTTTAACTTCATGGCTGCAATCACCACCTGCAGTGATTTTGGAGCCCCCCAAAAATACAGTCTGACACTGTTTCCACTATTTCCCCATCTATTTCCCATGAAGTGATGGGACCGGATGCCATGATCTTCATTTTCTGAATGTTGAGCGTTAAGCCAACTTTTTCACTCTCCTCTTTCACTTTCTTTCTTTTTTTTTAAATTTTATTTTATTTAACTTTACAATATTGTATTGGTTTTGCCATATATCAAAATGAATCTGCCACGGTATACATGTGTTCCCCATCCTGAACCCTCCTCCCTCCTCCCGCCCCATACCATCCCTCTGGGTCATCCCAGTGCACCAGCCCCAAGCATCCAGTATCATGCATCGAACCTGGACTGGTGACTCATTTCATGTATGATATTATACATATTTCAATACCATTCTCCCAAATCATCCCACCCTCTCCCTCTCCCACAGAGACAGCATATACGAGGCAGCAAGAGACACTGATGTATAGAACAGTCCTCTTTCACTTTCGTCAAGAGGATTTTTAGTTCCTCTTCACTTTCTGCCATTAGCATGGTGTCATCCACATATCTGAGGTTATTGCTATTTCTCCAAGCAATCTTGATTCCAGCTTGTGCTTCTTCCAGCCCAACGTTTCTCACGATGTACTCTGCATATAAGTTAAATAAGCAGGGTGACAATATACAGCCTTGACATACTCCTTTTCCTATTTGGAACCAATCAGTTGTTCCATGTCTAGTTCTAACTGTTGCTTCCTGACCTGCATATAGGTTTCTCAAGAGGCAGGTCAGGTGGTCTAGCATTCCCATCTCTTTCAGAATTTTCCACAGTGTCACACCTAATAACTGCAGATAAACTAATTCAGCCATAGCTACAATCATAAAGACAAAATTAAAGGGTCTTTTTGGTTTGTTTTTAGTGCTTTGCCCATATTTAAAGCTTTCCAAGGTGCATTGGAGAAGGAAATGACAACCCACTCCAGTGTTCTTGCCTGGAGAATCCCAGAGACTGGGAAACTGGTGGGCTGCTGTCTATGGGGTCACACAGAGTCGGACACGACTGAAGTGACTTAGCAGAAGCAGCAGCAGGGTGGCTCAGTGACAAAAAATATCCACCTGCCAAGCAGGAGATGTAGGTTCAATCCCTGGATCGGGAAGATCTCTTGGAGGAGGGCATGGCCACCCCCTCTGATATTCTGCCTGGGAAATCCCATGGACAGAGGAGCCTGGCAGGCTGTAGTCCATGGGATGGCAAAGGAGTCTGATATAATTAATAGCTAAACAACAACAACCACTTTACTTTGAAGAGTATAGCCTTCTACTTAGGAGAAAAATATTAGTCATTTTAGACAGTGTTTTGCATAAAGGTTTTGAGATGCATTCTGATTGATTGTTTTCTTTAAGATTAACAGCAGGACTATGATTCTACTATGTAATAGAACCATTTGATATCAGGAAGCAGTTGAGTAGAATATTAGAAAGTGTTTTGTTTGTTTGTTTAACTGAAACTAATATGGTCATTGGAGTAATTTTCAAAAACAGCTTTGTTATTTCCAGCCTTAAACTGTAAAACTTGAACACACAATATTTGTTTTCATCACTTAGAATGCCCTCTTTTGGGCCAATTCTTATCTTTAATTAATATAATAGAGTTCATTTGCTCTAGAAATCTGAACTTAGCCTCTGCAATTGAGATTATTTGCTTTCCTCTCAATTGCCATGATATTATTTTTACCTCTTCTGACACCTCATGAAATTACAGTGTGTGTGTGTTTTATCTACTTCATGAGTGCCTTAAAGCAGGAATTGAACTTGTTCAGAATTAGATCCCTGATCACTGGCAGAGTTAAATGAGAAGGCTTTTAATATTTAACTGGATAAATAAGTGAATGGTTAGAAATTTTTGAAAAAATTTTGAACAACCTCACTAGTTCACTTTCATGAAGGTAATAGGAAGGAGCTATAACTCAAGTTACTTTAATCAAAGGAAAAGCAGAAGAACCAGGGTAGGAAACAAAGCATTACTGGAGATTAGAGAATAGGAAATAAAGGACAATGGAAGAGAGATTCTTCAAAGGTTAAGATGACTTATGTCCTGGTTACCACAACAATTTCAATTTTCAGCTGTGTCTTGGTATAATGATGTGTCCCATTAAACTTACAAAAGTGTACCAGTGTGGATAGTTAACTCTGTGATCAATTTGCCACAAAAAATTATAGATGTTGCCCTGGAAAAAGGAGAAATGCTTGTTGGGAAAACAAATAAGATGGGAAGTGGTTATAAGGGGTATTTTTAAATTGGTGCTTTGGATCATTACATAACTACAGCAGCAGAGCCACACTAAAATATACCAGAAAGAATTGCAATTGCTAGAAGTTTTTTGTAACTCACTCCAGACAGTCCTTGATTTCCGGAAAGGCAATTTACAAAATCCCCATTGGCAATGTTGATGATAAGCCACACTGTGAAAGCATTAGTCCAGGATCTCTTTGCCCAGTTTAGCCTGCTGGTGTATTTCAAATGCATTTGAGCCTTCAGAGCAAGGGAATGAAAAAAGGTGATCCTCCAATTAACTTAGTTTCTAAGTTTGGAAAAAGGTTTATATTCAGTGAGGCTCCTTGTTGATCAGCATCAGACCAAGTCAGCTGGGGATGGCTGTCATGGAATTCCACGGATGTTCTGTCTGCTTCATTATAGCAAAAAAAAAAAAAAAAAAATGTGTAAGAATAAGACTGCTTGATTCCCAGAGGCTTAAACTCCAGAGGTGATCTTATATTTTGTAAAGAAGCAACCCTCTTCCTTTTCAACTGGCTAATTGTATGCAGGACCAATAGGTAGCTCCCTGTTGGGTCAGTTATAAGACTTCTGATGTATTCAAAAGATAGGATTTAAAAATATAGTCAGTTCAATAAACATAAAAAGCCAGGTGAGACTGAGAGCAAAACACACTGATCTCATAAATAAAAACTGATATGCTCAAAAGGAGTTAGTATTCCCAAGTTTGAATCTAGAGAAAATACTCATTTTAATATAGTAATTTAAAAACTATTAATCCATTATTATAATACCTCTAACTCAAGAGAAACTTTCTATCTAGGATTCTGGATAATCTTGTTCTCTATACAGACTTTGGCAGTGCATGTGGAAAATTACACAATAACTTTTGAGGTAAAGATGAGTGTAACTAATTTTGGGAGTTATGGTTACTACAACACTGGACAGACTGCTTTCAGAGCAAATGTTTCCATATCTACAGTGGTGAGTATACCCTCCCACACACTCAGATATCCATGATTAATAAGATGTGCTATTTCACTAATCCTGAACACAACTGTGAATATTCATATCCTTATATTACCATTTAAATTTCTACTGAATCACACTGAGGAGAAGCCATAGTTATTGCTATTTTTAGCTATTTAACACATTTTCTTGCATCGATTTCAATTTGCTTTAATTGGGAGACAGAAGTACAATAAAGATAACTTCAGAACAAAAATGTCCTGTTAATAATTATCTGATAAAAACATCTGTTTGTAATGTACTGGGTAGCAACATGCACGTTCAAAGAGATAAATACTTACCCAGGTATAATCTAGGCTATTAACAGTAAACGTCAAGTAGATGTTGCAGACAGGAAATGCAGCAGATTATGGGAAGGAAAATAGATCAGCTCTTCCCTTGATTTGATAAGGTTAGAAAGAGTTCCAAGACTCAGTAGTTTGCATTTTATTATTTGATGAATAAGTAAGCCTCTTAAAGACAGACAGATGGATACTCCAGGTTGAAAATGGGTCTTTACTATTAACATATACACAGACAAGGTAAATACTGTTAACTGCTATAATACAAAACCCAGAAATATCAGAGCTTAACATAATAAATTTGCATTTTTTACTCAGATGAAGCCCTCCTACATCTTGTAATTATGCCACTAGAACATGTGTCCTCCATATTCACAACACTGAAAAAAGAGAGAAAAAAGAAGCACAACAGCTTTATTTAGCCTGTTTCTGGATTTGAACTTCAAAAGTGTTTCTCAGTTTTATTCTCTCTACTTAGATGGGACAGTATGGCTGCTGCTGCTGCTGCTGCCAAGTCGCTTCAGTCGTGTCCGATTCTGTGCAACCCCATAGACGGCAGCCCACCAGGCTCCCCCATCCCTGGGATTCTCCAGGCAAGAACACTGGAGTGGGTTGCCATTTCCCTCTCCAATGCATGAAAGTGAAGAGTGAAAGTGAAGTCGCTCAGTCGTGTCCCACTCTTAGCGACCCCATAGACTGCAGCCTACCAGGGTCCTCCATCCATGGGATTTTCCAGGCAAGAGTATTGGAGTGGGGTGCCATTGCCTTCTCCAACAATATGGCTAGAGAAGGCTGAAGTTGGGTATTTTCTTTCCCCAGATAAACTGAACTCTTAAAATATTAGACCTTAGGCTCTGGTTAGCTATTTAGCCTTGAGGGCATCTCTAGTTGTGAACAAACTGCTTTGACCTATTTCAAAATGTATGGGCATGTTTTAAAACCAGCTAGTCCTACTGTGTGGGGAAGTCATGATTATCATAATACAATCTGAGTTGTATTAGTCAGCCTAGGCTGCCATAGCAAAATACCATAGACTAAGTGGTTTAAGTGTCAGGCTTTTTTTTTTTCCTGTTACTGTTCTGAAGGCTGAAGTCTAAGATCAGAGTGTCAACAAACTTAAGTTCTGGTAAAGGCTCTCCCCCTGGTTTGCAGAAGGCCATTTCTTACTGGGTCCTCACATGGAAGGAAAAATCAAACTCCCTAGTTCCTCTTGCAAAGCCACTAATCCCATCATTGGCCAGACTCTTATGCTCTCACCTAAACCTAATTACCTCTTAAAGGCTCCATCTCCAAATGGAATCACAGTGAAGGTTAAACCTTCAGCATATGAATTTGGGGTGGGCAATTAAGTTCATAACATGAATTAACCAAAGGTGAAAATGGGCCTTGACACTGGGAAAAGTATTATTGGTATTCATCTCTGTCCTATGTGGGAAGACATTTCACTGCATCTATTTGTCAGATTATTTTTCATTTCTTGAAACTCATATGATACCCCAGCTTCTAGTTTGTGACTTTCCTGGTAGCTCAAACAGTAAAGAATCCACCTGCAATTCAGGAGATCCAAGTTTGATCCCTGAGTCAAGAAGGTCCCCGGGAGAAGGGAATGGCTAGCTACTCCAGTATTCTTGGCTGGAGAATTCAATGGACAGAGGAGCCTGGCGGGCTATAGTCCATCCTCTTTTAATTACCAGGTTTTACAACTGATTTCTCCCATCTCTGAGGCTTTTTGTTTTTATCATTATATTTAAAATCAATCTTATACATAACTGGCTTCTAATCAGCTCATTAACAGTATTGTAAATGAATTTACACTTAAAGGAATACTTACAGGTACATTTTATATAGTGTAATTATTTTCTTGTTAATATTATATAAACACATGTGCAGAATGTAAAGTAAATTTGCTGCAACAGTATGTTCTTCCTTATATTGCCAGCAGCTAGACTGCAGATTATTTATAGTATAATCTCTATTAAAGTGATTAGAATAGCAAAATATCTATTAATTGTAGACTATTAATTGGATGGATAGGATAATCGATAAATGTAAGTTATGTACATTTTGTGGTAACTGACTAGTCTCCAAACAAGTGCCTTGTTATTTTTGAAAATAGTATAAATTGAAATTTATTTACTTGATATTTTTATAGAGTCACTAACTCCCTGGAACATTAGATCTTTAATTTTAGAGTTTCCCTCTTTACTGAAAAGAAAATATATTCAGGAGAAAATGTAGCAACTCTATACAAATATAAATTTTTCTGAGAAAAAGGAAAAGGAATTAAGAAAAAAATTGGAGAATTCTAACCTTGGAAAAAGAGGAAGAGAATAGTACTCATGAGAAACTCTTTGGTCTTTGACAAAAGAATACTAAATAGACTAATTTGAAGTATTATTTGGTTGAGAGAGGTAGAGAGATAAAGTATCAACTTAAGTGAAGCTGTTCCTGGAACAAAATGGCTCCAGTTGGATTGTTAGTTTTGCGTGAACTGACTTTCTGATATTTTACCTTTAATTGATCTATCAAATTTAACCAAATGTACAACATTCTTATGACTCTGTACTGGACCCAGTGTAGCTGCTGGGAAATTTACTGCCAACCCTAGAACAACAATCATATTTCAAGGGGAGTGACTGTACTCTCTTCTTTTACTTGAGAAGATTCAATAAGACAGTGTTGGTTATTGAACATTTGTAGATACATCTGCTCCTCTGGACCTCTGTGATCTTCCTTGAGATTAATAGAGAAAGAATTGTATGTTGAACAACATAGGAAATCCCTTTGCTCATCTTGCTGCTTTCATAGAGACAAGCATTCTAAACAGAGAAAATGTCAACAGGAAAATCAGACAAGGAAGAAAATACAATGCACATTTTAAAAATTAGTTGACTTAGAAGTTGTATACTGTAGGGAAAGTAAAGGTTAATTAAGTGAACCTCTGAGCTCAGTGAAGGGAGAGCCTGTATGGGCCTTATTTGTAATTTATCTCAATGAATAAGCAAAGTTTCCCAGAGATCCCAAGAAATCAATACATGAATCTGATTGAAAGAACAAATAAGTAAATTAAGATATGAAAAGGAATGTGAAACAATTCTGTAACCTGCAAGCTACTGTATAATTAAAGACAACTTAGACCTGGGGCACAAACACTTTGAAGATTACTGCAGTGGAGCCTACAGGAGATTATTTCTAATAGGAACATCATGTGAAGAGATTTACTCAGTTAACTTCAAAGACTGAACAGAAGAAGCAAATGGATTAGATGCCTTATTTTCTCAAGCTTCATACTGGAATCTGACTAAATAATCTGTAATTACAAGACTAGAATGATTCTTCTTTAAATGTTCCAGGAAGGAGATTATACTTCTTACCACTTTTTCTGCTAATATCTTGTCAGTTAGGAGATACTTCTTAGTAAACAGTCAAAACCTAACCGTGGACACCAAAAGGCCTTGAAATTTGCTAATGAGATCTTCAATCTTCCTCATTTTACCATCACTCCTGTCTTCAGTAAAGCCCAGTAGAGGTAGAGAAAGCTTAATTGTCACTATAACTTAACTCTTCTTACCCTCCATAAGATAATGAGTTTGAGGTTAGATAACAGTGTTGTTGTTCAATCACTAAGTCGTTTCTTCTTGCGAACCCATGGATAGCAATACACCAGGAATCCCTTACTTCCAAACTGTCTCTGAGTTTGTTCAAACTGATGTCCACTGAGTCAATTATGCCATACCAACCAGCTCATCCTCTGTTTCCCTCTTCTCCTCCTGCCCTCGATCTTTCACAGGATCAGGGTCTTTTAAATGAGTCAGCTCTTGACATCAGGTGGCCAGAGTATTGGAGCTTCAGCTTCAGCATCAATCCTCAAAATATTCAGGGTTGATTTCCATTAGGATTGATATATTTGATCTTCATGCTCTCCAAGGAACTCTCAAGAGTCTTCTCTAGCACCACAGTTAGAAAGTATCAATTATTAGGTGCTCAGACTTCTTTATGGTCCAACTATCACATCCATACATGACTACTGGAAAAAAAAACAAACAAACAAAAACCAAAAAACATAGCTTTGACTAGATGGGCATTTGTCAACAAAGTGATGTCTCTGATTTTGAATAGGCTGTCTAGGTTTGTCATAGCTTTTCTTCAAAGGGGCAAATGTCTTAATTTCATGGCTGCAGTCACTATCCATAGTGATTTTGGAGCCCGAGAAAATAAAATCTATCATTGTTTCCATTTTTTTCTCCATCTATTTGTTACGAAGTGATGGAACCAAATGCCATAATCTTAGTATTTTGAATGTTGAGTTTTAAGCCGCTTTTTCACTCTCCTCTTTCACCTTCTTCAAGAAGATGTCAAATCCTAGGTGTGTTTTGGAAGTAGAACAGAAAGAATTCGTCAATGAATTGGCTATGAAATGTGAGAAAGGGAGAAGTTAAGGGGGTTTCCAAGGTTTTTTTGATTTGAACTACTAGATTAGAGTTACTGTTTTTTCGATGGTGTGAATACTAATATGACCAGGTTTGAGAGTGGGAATCAAGAATTCTGTTTTAATATGTTCAGTTAGAGAGTACATTTGGATATTGAAGGGGAGAGTCTAACTAATTCATGGTATTTGTCAAGCTAGAGTTTGGTAGACATGTCAGGTCTGGAGATATTAATTTGGGAGTGATTCTACATATGACATTTAAGGACAAGAAACTGAATGATATTACCTAGAGGATGAGTTTAGATCAAGGAGAGAAGTGAAAAAAGGATATAAACCCAGAACTGATTCAATATTTTTCCAAAATTTGTAGGAAGAAATGGGTAAAATAATCTGAAATGGAACTCCTAATGAGGTTGAAGAAAAAATAAAGAAATAGTGCTTGTTTATTTAAGAAAATCTAATGAAATCGCCATGTTGTTTGATGTTATCTTCAGGTAAAAGATAAATTAGTTTCATAATTCCCCTGCTTGTGACTCTATTGTTTAGGGACACTTTTATTAATTATTAATCAAAGGTTAATATGCCATGATAATAGGAAAAAAAAAACACATCTCAAAGACAGATTTAGGATTGTGATATGAACTCTAACATTTTTGTGACTTCAGGTAAATTGCATAATCTTTCTCTTAAAATTTTTAGTCTAGGTAACCAAGATAATAATGAATATCAGTAAATTCATCCTGGATACACAAAGTCTCAGGGATTATTACATGTGATAATGCAAGTCAAATTGGTGAGGAAAAAAGAAAACTTATTCAATCCTATTAAATCCATAAAGTATTAGTATCATTGCCTTGCACATAAATTAAATCTCTGATCATTTGCTTCCAAAACATTCATTATAGGAGTTATGATCTCACAGGTACTTTTTAGAGCTTAAAATTTATCGAGACTTTTATATCCCTAATATTTGGAAAGACAATTATAATACATATGATTCATTTATTCCATCAGTACTTCAGAGCCTAAGTCTATTTTCTATGCAGTATCCTTTCAAAGATTCCTCTTTCACTGCCTCAAGTGAAAAATTGATTATGATTTTAATCAATTCATTCAAAAATAAAGGTTAACTTTATTTATTTTTTTTTTTTAATTTTTTTAATTGGAGGCTAGTTACTTTACAACACTGTGGTGGTTTTTGCCATACATTAACATGAATCAGCCATGGGTGTACATGTGTTCCCCATCCTGAACCTCCCTCCCACATCCCTACCCATCCCATCCTTCATGGTCATCCCAGTGCACCAGCCTTGAGCACCCTGTCTCATGCATCGAACTTGGACTGACGATCTATTTCACATATGATAATATATATGTTTCAATGCTATTCTCTAAAATCATCCCACTCTTGCCTTCTCCCACGGAGTTCAACATACTGTTCTTTACATCTGTGTATCTTTTGCTGTCCTGCATATAAGGTCATTGTTGCCATCTTCTAAATTCCATATATATGTGTTAATATACAGTATTATTGTTTTTCTTTCTGACTTACTTTGCTCTGTATAATAGGCTCCAGTTTCATCCACCTCATTAGAACTGATTCAAATGCATTATTTTTAATAGCCGAGTAATATCCTGTTGTGTATATGTACCCCAGCTTTCTTATCCATTCGGCTCCTGATGGACATCTAGGTTGCTTCCATGCCCTGGCTATTATAAACAGTGCTGCAATAAACACTGGGGTACATGTGTCTCTTTCAATTATGGTTTTCTCAGTGTGTATGCCCAGCAGTAGGATTGCTGGGTCATATGGCAGTTCTATTTCCAGTTTTTTAAGGAATCTCCACACTATTCTCCATAGTGGTTGTACTAGTTTGCATTCCCACCAAATAGTGTAAAAGGGTTCCCCTTTCTCCACATCCTCTCCAGCATTTATTGCTTATAAACTTTTGGACAGCAGCCACTCTGACTGGCATGAGATGGTACCTCACTGAGGTTTTGATTTGCATTTCTCTGATAATGAGTGATGTTGAGCATCTTTTCATGTGTTTGTTAGCCATCTGTATGTCTTCTTTGGAGAAATGCCTGTTTAGTTCTTTGGCCCATTTTTTGACTGGGTCGTTTATTTTTCTGGAATTGAGCTGCAGGAGTTGCTTTTATATTTTTGAGATTCATTCTTTGTCCATTGCTTCGTTTGCTATTATTTTCTCCCATTCTGAAGGCTGGCTTTTCACCTTGCTTATAGTTTCCTTCATTGTGCAAAAGCTTTTAAGTTTAATTAGGTCGCATTTGTTTATTTTTGCTTTTATTTCCAATATTCTGGGAGGTGGGTCATAGAGGATCCTGCTGTGATTTGTGTCAGAGAGTGTTTTGCCTATGTTTACCTCTGGGAGTTTTATAGTTTCTGGTCTTACATTTAGATCTTTAATCCATTTTGAGTTTATTTTTTGTGTGTGGTGTTAGAAAGTGTTCTAGTTTCATTCTTTTACAAGCAGTTGACCAGTTTTCACACCAATTGTTGAAGAGATTGTGTTTTCTCCATTGTATATTCTTGCCACCTTTGTCAAAGATAAAGTGTCCATAGGTGTGTGGGTTTATCTCTGGGCTTTCTATTTTGTTCCATTGATCTATATTTCTGTCTTTGTGCCAGTACCATACTGTCTTGATGACTGTAGCTTTGTAGTATAGTCTGAAGTCAGGTTGGTTGATTCTTCCAGTTCCATTCTTCTTTCTCAAGATTGCTTTGGCTATTCGAGGTTTTTAAAATTTCCATTCAAACTGTGAAATTATTTGTTCTAGTTCTCTGAAAAATACTATTGGTAGCTTGATAAGGATTGCATTGAATAGATTGCTTTGGGTAGTATACTCATTTTCACTTTATTGATTCTTCCGATCCATGAACATGGTATATTTCTCCATCTATGTGTGTCATCTTTGATAGCTTTCATCAGTGTTTTATAGTTTTCTATATATAGGTCTTTTGTTTCTTTAGGTAGATTTATTCTAAGTATTTTATTCTTTTCGTTGCAATGGTGAATAGAATTGTTTCTTTAATTTCTCTTTCTGTTCTCTTATTGTTCAGTTCAGTTCAGTTCAGTTCAATCAATCAGTCGTGTCCTACTCTTTGTGACCCCATGAATTGCAGCATGCCAGGCCTCCTGTCCATCACCAACTCCCGGAGTTCACTCAAACTCATGTCCATTGAGTCAATGATGCCATCCAGCCATCTCATCCTCTGTCGTCCCCTTCTCATCCTGCCCCCAATGCCTCCCAGCATCAGAGTATTTTCCAATGAGTCAACTTTTCACATGAGGTGGCCAAAGTACTGGAGTTTCAGCTTTAGCGTCATTCCTTCCAAAGAAATCCCAGGGGCGATCTCCTTCAGAATGGACTGGTTGGATCTCCTTGCAGTCCAAGGGACTCTCAGGAGTCTTCTTGAACATCACATTTCAAAACCATCAATTCTTTGGCGCTCAGCTTTCTTCACAGTCCAACTCTCACATCCATACATGACTACTGGAAAAACCATAGCCTTGACTAGATGGACCTTTGTTGGCAAAGTAAGGTTTTCTAGTGATCACATTCAGGTTATACATCTTTAGTAAAAATGTTATTGCAAAGATTCTCTATTTTTCACCTTGAATCCCATCAGCACCCAATTTTAATTCACTTTTATAATTGAGATAAGATAGTATTTTATTCTACTTTGCTTCACTGTAGATAAGTATTTTGTAAGGATGTGTTTGGAGTTGTGGAAATATAACTAATCAAACTTGCTATTATTTATTTCAATTAGTGCTTATAGTGTCACACTTTATTCAATTTCACTTAACATATTTTTGCATTTGGACAGTGACAGTGAATGTTCATTCAAGGAAGACCCTGTTTCCATGTCCTTACCATTCTTTGAGGATGTATTTTCTGCTTCAAAAACATATTCTAAGCTTGTCTTGTACTTTATCTGCCTCAACCCTGGACTCAACCATTTCCCCCAAAGAACCATAAAGTCCTTATTCCTTTGAGTGGAGAATAGTATTTGGAAGCCAAGATAGGACTGTTCATTTATTTTGAGATATTGAGATGTCCCTTGTGGCTCATCTGGTAAAGAATCTTTCCTCAATATGGGAGACCTGGGTTCAATTCCTGGGTTGGGAAAATCCCCTTCAGGAGGGAAAGGCTACCTGCTCCAGTATTCTGGCCTGGAGAATTCCATGGACTGCATAGTAGTCCATGGGGTCGCAAAAAGTTGGACATGACTGAGCGATTTTCACTTCACTTCATTGAGGTGTCAGTGTTCTGAGCCCTTCTAAGGAGATGGAACTATGAAATACATATGTGTGTGTGTGTGTGTGTGTACATATATATATATATAGTATATTAACATTTAACTCTAAATATATATGTATCTATGTACCCATCTAATCTAATGGAAATCATGCATTCATCCTAACATTTCCAATTTCAGCATAAAAATAAAACGATTCATTATAATTTTCTTTCTCTCTGTATGTGTATTAATACATCCCTTCTTAGACAGTAAGAAATCAGGCTTCCACTATCCTTTATCATATTTACCTATTTCATCAAATGTCCAGTATGGAGCCAATCTCCATGACTGCTGCCACATCCTTTTTCATGGAGATCTCCTCTATACCATTATTGAGCCACCATTGCTCTTATTTCAACAGCATGGATATGCCTTCATCCTGCATGTGCTTTGAAACTCTCTTCTAGCCTGTACTCACCTCTGAGCCAGACAGCCTTCCTACATGATGCCTGCTTCTCCCTCCCTGAACTTTAAAGCTTCACTCTAGTCTCTGTCTCTGTGTGAGCACCATCTTTACATTTTCAGGCTCTGACTTTCCTCTCTGATCCCTGAGAATTATCTGTCTTTTTTGGCCCTACCCAGGGTTTAAATGATATTGTTCAGGGAAGGAAGAAAATGGAAGGACACAAAGGAGAAAGAGAAAATAAAGATGAAGTGTAAGAGGAGAGGAACTAATTTTCTTTTTCATCTTTTTTGTTGATAACATCTCCTACTCTCCAAGTTAGAATTATTTGCATATGGTAAAGAAGAAAGGGAAGTTCAGCAGACAATGAATAAATTACCTACAACTAACAGGGAAAAAGGATGATTGAGAACACTCACACATAATAATTTCCCTTTGCTGCTTTCCAAACACAGTGGGACACTCAATACGGGTCTGTTTTTAATGCAAGCATGGTTCAGGTGAGCTACATTCTAGTTATGTCTCATTCAGCATCTCTCCTTTCAAGCTGAGTAAAATTATTTGAATCACTGTGGATTTATTGCAACATGCAGGAACACTTCCAACTGTGTGAGGGTATATTAGGACCTGTTTTATTCTTCCCTTCCAAGTTTGCGTACATGACTTCTCCATTTAGAAATTCCCCAGACTAAAGGCAATTATATTGCAGAGAGAATTCATCATGCTTCTTAATAAAATCACCATAGAGGATTTCAACATTTTCTTCCAATTATTTTCATTACAGAACTAAAATGTTGTATCCCCTGACTTTTACTTTAAATATTAGATAATTGCCATTACCAATTCTGGTAAACATTTTCAATGGCTTTAGCTTCAAAATACAGAGTAACTAGCTAAGCACACTTATACTGCCACTACTAACAATAACATTCATAAAACCATATGCTATCAAAATCTGTGAACCTATGAAAATCTATCAAATGATGTTGTATAGCTCTAATGTTTCTCTTCTTGGAAAAAGAAAGTCTGGGATGTAAAGGGCTTCCCTGGTGGCTTAGTCAGTAAAGAATCTGCCTGAAATCCAGAAGCCCCTGGGTCAGGAAGATCCTCCGGAGAAGGAAATGGCAACCCACTACAGTATTTTTGCCTGAGAAATCCCATGGACAGAGGAAACTGGTGGGTAACAATCCATGGGGTCACAAGAGTCAGACACAACTTAGCAACTAAACAACCACCATTGGGATATGAAAATTTGTTCAATTCCTTTGAAAATATATTTTATTATTGTTCAACAATTCAATACAAAATACTGGGTGCATAGTCAAAAACTATTAGACAGGTATTGATACTGACTTTGGCTCTATAATTAAAACTAGTGGTGTGACAAATAAGTCATGTACCATCTTTTGACCTCAGTCTCAATATCTGTAAAAAGAGATCAATGTGGAGGGAGGATTGTGCATGTTTTTAAGGATTCATTCAGTTATGAAATTCAGATTTGATATCTGAATCTTTCTCATGTTACTTTATTCTTAAGAATTATAAGAAATTCTCAGAGAAGCAGGCAAATAAATATTTTTATAGACTTAATGGTCTTTTTATCTTCACCTCATATACTTAATAGTGGTTAATGATGTGGTTGATTTGCAGTTTTGAGAAAATTTCTTATCTTATTGTGGACCAGCAGTAGACAGCGCATAGACTGTCAGTCAGTGGATCATTCCTTGAGGCTAACTGATTGAGGCTATCAATATATGATATTTTTTTAATGCTGCTGCACCAGCTTCAGCTATGATCCACTTGACTCTGTAGATTATGTCACATTACACCTTCCTTGTAAAGGCCACAATTATAAGAAGCTTTTTCCTGAAGTGAGGAAAGATAAATATGAATTTAAAATTAGAAGATGAAAGACTTTTAATTATAAAGGATTGTCTTTTGAATTGGCTGAAAAGGCACTGTTTTTTTTTTTTTTTACTTAATATCAAGTTTCGTACTGAGGATCCTTTTTATTTAAATACATTTGCTATCATGTTAAGTGAAGTCGCTCAGTTGTGTCTGACTCTTTGTGACCCCATGGACTGTAGCCTACTGGGCTTCTCCGTCCATGGGATTTTCCAGGCAAGAATACTGGAGTGGGTTGCAATTTCCTTCTCCAGGGGAACTTCCTGACCCAGGGATTGAACCCGGGTCTCCTGCATAGTAGGCAGAAGCTTTACCGTTTGAGCCACAAGGAAAGCTTATCATGTTAAGCTATCATCAAAGTTTTCACATCTAAACAATCAGGTATAGTAATAGGTGTGATTAAGATTCTAATTTTAATACTTCATTTTAGGTAATAAAGACAGTTAAAAAGACAAGTAGGATATAAAAGTTGTAATAACAAAGATATGAAGAATTTTTTCCATAAAATATAATTCTGAAGATTTTCTTTCAAAACAAAAATCAATTTTAGAAGGTGCTATTATAATTCTACTGAAGAAAGATAGAAAACATAGTACATTCTCCTAAATAAAATACCAGGAAATGAAGAGATGGTAATTAACAAGTTATAAAAAATAATTATAGAATTTAATTTTATTGTATTATTGTTGAGCATAAGAAAACATATTTAATTTTGCTAAGATTTTATGTGGATTGTCAGCCTTATTGAGCTATTTTGTTGCTAAGTCATGTTGGACACTTTGCAAAACCATGGACTCTGCCATGTAGCCTACCAAGCTCCTCTGTCCATGGGATTTCCTAGGCAAGGATACCAGAGTATGTTGTCATATCCTTCTTCGGGGATCTTTCTGACCCAGGGATTGAATCCATGACTCCTGCTTGTAAGGTGAATTCTTTACCACTGAACTAATTGGGAAGCCCTTTTCAGATAATGAAAAGTAAAAGTGTTAGTAGTGTCCAGTGCTTTGCAGCCCTATGGACTAGCCCACTAAGCTCCTTTGCCCATGAGATTCTCCAAGCAAGGATACTGGAGTGGGTTGCCATGCTTTTCACCAGGGTATCTTCCCAAACCAGGAACTGAATCCTATTCTCCTAAATTTCAGGCAGATTCTTTCCCATCTGAGCCACCAAGGAAGCCTAATTAGATAATAATATACTCTTAATGTGCAACTTTGATTAAATTATTTGTATAATTTTATTTATTAAAGATAAATTTCTGAGAAAATGGAGTATTTTACTTGTTGTTAATATTATCAAGAATACCTAACATAATCAGTACAGAAAAGCTAATAATAATGGTAAATATTTATTGTGCATTTATTATAAACCATGGAGAAGAAAATGACAACCTACTCCAGCATTCTTGCCTGGAGAATCCCAGGAATGGAGGAGCCTGGTGGGCTGCCATCTGTGGAGTTACACAGAGTCGGACAAGACTGAAGTGTCTTAGCAGGAGCAGCAGCATTATAAACCAAGCACTTGGCTAGATGTTGCACATCTACCATCTGCTTTATTCTCTCAAAGAGTTAGTTATTGATTGCATTTATGCATATTTAATACAGGCCACATAGAGTTTACAATACTTTATGCACATTGATTCATTTAATTATCATATAAACCCTAAGAGCTAAGTATTTTTATTATCCCCTTTTACAGATGAAGAAACTAGAGCACACAGAAATTAAGAAACTTGTTCATTAATACAGAAACTGCTAACTGCCAGGTTTGGGATACGCACCCAAAACACTCTCATAGATAAGCTATTTTTATCATCCACATTTAATGAAGGAAGAAATTGAATTTTAACATTTAAGTAATTTTTCTAGGGATTTATGCAAGTAATAAGAGATAGGATACAAATCAAGATCTATTTCTATTGTTCTAATAATATAATTAGAAATGACAGCCACTAGATCAACTACTCTGAAAATCCCATAACCACAGATGTTCCATGACCTGGTAGCTAGTAATGGAGAAAGGTCTAGAAATTGGCCTTCAGAATCTACTAACTGAAGACTTCAAGTTCGTTCGAGGACAGCAGACTTTGTTAGTTTCAGTCTAAAATATTTGCAATAAGGAATCAACTGACTTGTTTCTCATAGTAGGCCACTTTTTTGATGATAAATCCTGGAACTTTTAGAAAGATATTAAACTTTGTCTCAGCTCTTAAAAGACTTTATATCTAGTCACAATCTTAGAATTAACATACAAACAAGCAGAAGCTAACTTTAATACAGTTTATAGTATAACTGCTGCATGTATTGAAAAAAAACCTAAATTATACTCCAGCCAATACTTTATACAGAGTCAATTTAAATTAAATCAAACTCTTCGGTGGTCATTGTTTTGGAAATGAACAGCATTTTAATAAGCTAATACACTTAAAATCTTATTTTTTTAACTTTTAAAATAAATGAGTATGTGTGAATGTGTGTATGTGTTTAGTAAATAGAAGCTAACATTTTAGGGTTATAAAAATAATATGCTTATTTTTATGACAAAAGCAAAATTTCAGGGCTGTAATATCATTCCTAATAACATTTTTTAGTTTTGCATTACATAACTATTTTTTAAAGTTGGATTCAAGATGCTGAGATAGTATTTTTTGAGCTTCAAATTAGTAAGCTCATTTCATAAGATTAATTTTTGGAGTCAGTAAAACGTAAAGCAATTATTTAAATCAGGGCCTCAAGCTGGCAATGTACTTTGCAAATACATGCTTGATAGTGCAAAACTGATGTATTTGTTCATTAATGGAGGTGAAAATCAGAACATAGGGTTTTATTAATAATTTAGTAATAATAATTAAATTATAACCTCTGAAATCCAAAGTTAATTTTTTTCAAATCATTGCTTGCCAAAAAAAAAAAAAAGCCCTTATTTCTTTCTTCCAAGAATAATGGCAATATAAATGCCTTACAAAGTGTAATTCCTTTTATAAAGCATTCCTTTCTTCTTGAGTAGCAAAATAGCAGAGAAGAATGGCCACTGAAAGTGTTTCTGTTTTTAATTTTTTTTGTTGTTGTTCAATCATATTCTGCCACTTTTATGAAAAGAGGCAAAGAAACTCAACTCCAATGGGTCTTCTATAATTTTAGATTAAATATCCCCCAAGGAAAATGGCTTTGTATATAATTTCTTATAAAAATCTTAGTTAGAGAAGGTTTTGCAGAAAAATGCTGAGCTCTAAACCCACTTCTCTGACTACTAAACTGCAGCCCTTCGACATCTACTTCACATATTTGGGTTTAGTTATGACCAACCTAGATAGCATATTGAAAAGCAGAGACATTACTTTGCCAACACAAGTCTGTCTAGTCAAGGCTATGGTTTTTCCAGTGGTCATGTATGGATGTGAGAGTTGGACTGTGAAGAAAACTGAGCGCCGAAGAATTGAAGCTTTTGAACTGTGGTGTTGGAGAAGACTCTTGAGAGTCCCTTGGATTGCAAGGAGATCCAACCAGTCCATTCTGAAGGAGATCAGCCCTGGGATTTCTTTGGAAGGACTGATGCTAAAGCTGAAACTCCAGTACTTTGGCCACCTCATGGGAAGAGTTGACTCATTGGAAAAGACTCTGATGCTGGGAGGGATTGGGGGCAATCGGAGAAGGGGACAACAGAGGATGAGATGGCTGGATGGCATCACTGACTCAATGGACGTGAGTCTGAGTGAATTCTGGGAGATGGTGATGGACAGGGAGGCCTGGCGTGCTGCGATTCATGGGGTCGCAAAGAGTCGGACACGACTGAGTGACTGAACTGAACTGAACCGATTGTAGAAATGAAATATGGTGGTGGTGGGCAACGAGGTAACTCCTGAGTTTCCAAATAATGCTGAGAGTGAATTGAAGTAAACCTGCTGAAGTAGGTATAGTAGTAGCTCAAATTAATTAATTTTTTTAACATTTTATTTATTTTTAAATGTTTTTATTTATTTTTAAATTGAAGGATAATTTCTTTACAGAATTTTGTTGTTTTCTGTCAAACCTCAACATGAATCAGTCATAAGTATACATATATCCCCTCTCTTTTGAACCTCTCTCCCAGCTCCATCCCCATCCAACCCCTCTAGGTTGAAATAGCAGTACAACTGATACCTTGATAAACTCAATTCAAAAATAATTTATGGAATAACTGCCAAACATATGAGGCATTATACCAGGACTGTAAGAGAACCAACATCATGTGGGGCACAGTTACCTCTCTCAAATTTCTGACATGCACTGAGAAAAATGATGCAAAGTAAATGAAAAAATGTCAGCTAACAAAGCACAACATATAATAAAGTGTCAAATCAATGATAAAGACTATAAAAAAAAACAGTGGGATGAAATCATATTTCAAGTATTAATTGGTATTTGGGGCTCATTGAATTCTTAAACCAGCATTCTAAGTGACTTCCTTTCAACTATTCTCAGACCTTATGGTTATCTATGAATAAACAAAGGGTAAATCAGAAAGATGGGCTTCCTTGGTTGCTCAGTGGTAAAGAATCTTCCTGCCAGTGCGGGAGCCATGGGTTTGATCCCTGGATCAGGAAGATACCCTGGAGAAGATAAACGGCAATCCACTCCAGTGTTCTTGCCTGGGAAATCCCATGGACAGAGGAACCTGGCATGCTATAGTCCACGGGTTACAAAACAGTTGAACACTGTCTAGAGACTAAATAACAACAATAATAAAACCAGAAAATAAAATAAAAGCCACAAATTCTTGATAATTAAGTTCAAAAGCATCTTGTCTAAATAAGACAGGAAGATTTGAATGCATGTATTCAAAGACTGCATGTGGAGGGAAATGGGATGGAAAAAAAGAGAATATGAGAAAAAGAAACACCTAATCTGAACTGAAGAAGCACTAAACCTGGGCCATCTTTGGCAACTCTGATGCTACAAAAGAGATGCTTCCCCAGAAGTAAAGCACCTCACCCCTAAGAAGGTGAGACTGAAAGGACTCCAAGGTGAGATCACCCATGACTTTGACAGCAATACTACATAGCACATTTGGCCGCTGATATACCACTGTGTATGAAAATAATTTTGAAACATTTTCTTAAAAGTGCAGTACTTGAACTGGATCCTAAAATCTGACAATGCAACTCTAGAAGTAGTGACATTGAGGGAAACAATGGAATAATTAGTCTGGAAGGTTTAGAGTCAGAATTTATATGAATATGAAAAGACCCACCTATGCCACAAGTTCAAAGAAAGAAATTTAGTATTTAGATTAAATCTGAAAATGAAAATTAGACACTCAGTTTGTACAACTCTGTGACCCCATGGACTGCAGTCTGCCAGTCTCTGTCCACGGAATTCTCCAGCTAAGAGTACTGGAGTGGGTTTGCCATTTCCTTCTCCAGAGATCTTCCCAACCCAGGGAATGAACCCAGGTCTCCCACATTGCAGGCAGACTCTTTACCGTCTGAGCCCCCAGGGTAAGCTGAAAGACTCATAGCTAAAACATATGAGGTCAATTCTAAGAAAACATTCAGGGTATTCAGGGTTAGTAATTCATATCATTCATAGAGAGTTACGAGGAACAGCATGGGTGAAAATACTTGGCGAATCTGCTCAGGCTACCATAATAGAATATGATAGACTGTGTGGTTTATACAACAACAACTTATTTCTCACACACAGGTGTGGAGGCTGGAAAGTCCAAGACCAAAAGCGCTTTCCAGTTTGATTCCTGGTGAGGGCTTTCTTCCTACCTTGCAGTGGGCCACCTTTTTCATTATGTCTTCACGTGACAGAGAGAGAGAGTTCATGCAAGCTTTCTGGTGTCTTTTCTTATAAGAGTACTAACCCCATCATAAAGGGCCCCATCACATGAGCTCACCTAATAAATTACTTCTCTAGGTACTATCTCTAAATACCACCACATGGGGCAGGGATGGTAGGGCTTCAATATATAAACGTGGAGGGGCCATAGACATTTAGTCCATGATAGCAGTGAGTTTGAAGCTACCTATAGTTTGATGTGGATTATGAGGCCTAACAACAATTCCTGCCTTGTTTAAGTATAGGACTAAGTAGTGAGTATTAATTCATATTATTTCCTAAAAGAAAGGTGAGCAGAATTGGTGAATTATGTGGGAGTTTAAGGACTGAGTTAAAATTTTATTTAATCTTCTCAGGTATGTGGTTCTATAGTAAGACTCCAGGGAACTATTAAGAACCTATAAGCCTTCTTAATTAGAGTAATTTTTGGATGGTTGTGGTATGTATTTTCTAAGTGCTTTCCCTTTCACTCACTGTTTTGTGTGTGTGTGTGTGTGTGTGTTCGTGTGTACAGAGAGAGAAAAAAAGAGAGGAGAGGGGATAGGAGCAGGGGTTTGAAGTTAAAATACATATACTCTATATTAATTTGTTATAAAGGTTTAAATAGTTTATTACCTTGACAAAAAGCACTGCCTGGTAAACAAGTGATATCTGTATCTGTTGCCACAGAATGTTGCCTCTACTTGTTTTACCTTTCTCACTATTTCCAACAATGAAATTATGAAGAGGTAAAGGAAAACCATGCAGAATAACTGCCGAGTCATTCAGAATTTAGCCAAACATTCAGCTGAATGATGCTTATTTCAAATACTTAGGAAAAGAGTAATTGTTGATGCAGGGCTTAATTCCAGAGGAGTAATCCAGGATCTTTCCCTTGGATCATAATGCTATGACAGATTCGTGCATTTACCATTACCTTATGGTAATGTCTGTGAGGCCAAACAGAGCAAAATGGATAGTTTTTTTTTTTCTCTAAATATGTTAAATAGTTAGGGAAGTTTGTTTAGAAGAAGGAGGAAAAAGCAAAACACAGGAAGAAAAAACAGTGATTATTCAAAATATGAATTAGTATAAAGTAGAGTTATAAGAAGTAGTGTCAGAGATATGAAAGCAATTTGATAATACTGTGATGATTCTAATTAAAGTGTCTTTTGCTGCAAATATCCCAGATCAGTGCTACTCAAATACAATATGATGGTCCTCATAAATATCATCATCCGCCTTAGGGAGAAATTTCATATTGCTGGACCTCGGGTGAAATCCATCTGAGGAATGGGATGCTACCATAGACTTCATCTCCATCCCTCTTGGTCACTGGTTTTTCTGTAGATCTAATCAATTCTCCCCTTAACTGAACAATTTCTCAATCCCACTTATGCTTGTTTCCTAACCCTCAGTGCCTGTAATTTCATTTTACACATGGTTTTACCTGGCCATGATACCACTTATTGCCCTAACTTTATATGAACTTTTTTCTCAGTCTTCTAATACTTTAATCCCCAAGTGCTAGGGAAAGAGTATGTTTGACCTTGCTGGGACAGGTGTCCAGGCAAGTCAGCTTTCTGTGGACATGGAATTATGTGGTACACACCTGACTACTTTGCTGTTGTTATCAATATTTTATTTCAGGCTGCAAAAAAATGAAATGTACCTCAGAGTATGCTTTCTTCATGAGAAGTCACTTCATAATCCTTCAGCTGACAACATCAACCCAAGAAAGGAGGAAATAGCTGCTATCTTCACCGTTAACTATTCAGTAATTTTCTACCTGGATTCTCCTTTATTCTGCACAGCCCAACTACATCTTTTTAAAGAAAAGAGCAACAATCCAATTAAGGAATTTTTTTTGGCTCTATTTCTAAGCCAGCTATGTCAATATATGATCTTGAGAGAATCACAGAAACTAACTGGGCAGCCATGGATATTTTTGTCTTAATAACATGAGAAAATTATTTTTGTCTCACCTCTAAAAAATGTGAAATATTTTATTTTCAGTTTTTGTGAAAGATTTGACATTAAGTTCCTATGGGAAAATAATAGAAAAAAATAAGTACCCCTTCCATCTTTAAAAAGGACTGACTTATCTCATATATGAATTTTCTCATATGTCACTATATCTCATCATATTTCTAGCACTAGCCAAAGCAGTATATATCAAATCTCCTGAGCAACCTTAGATTCCTCTGTGTCCATTTTAATGCTGTTCCTGTTAGTCAGAATACAATTCTCTATCTTTAGAAATGCTACTTACCCATAAATACACACAAGTGGGTCTGATTCCTCTTCCCTTTGTGCTGGTAGAAAAATCACTCACATTATACCATCTAGGAGAGTTCCTGAAATATGGGAGGCACTGAAAAGTAAATGAACAAATGTAAACTATGTTTAAATAATAAAATACAGGGGTCAGTGAAGAGCCAAAATATATATGTATCAACTGTTTGGAACTTTCTTAATATAAAACGTCATGCATAATTAAGTTTAATGTGAAAGCATTACTATTGAAATTTATTAATATGATCCCTAATCATGATCACCAACCTACATAACAAGACCAATAGAACATTAATTTTATTAAACTTATGATTGATTTGTCCATTTTGACAAATTAGTTTTGTGTATAAACATTGGATAATTAGAAATATATTTTCTTTGTTCAGTGTTATGATACATCATGTGCTTAAACAGAAATTATAAAATTTATAATATAATATTATATTATGTATAGTATATTATATAGTATAGTATATATTTATATATACTTGATATTATTTAAAAGATAATTAGTATATCCTGTCCTTTATGCCTGCTTTATAACCATGAGTAGTTGGGTCTTCCATCTTTCTGAGTTTATCCTCTGTACAATTATAACTCATGCTCAAATTTCCTGTTGTGAAAATTAGAGTTCAGCATGTATAAAAATATCATGGCTATTCTTTTGACTTGGCCCCCACTTGTGTGAGGAACTGAGAAAAGAAAATATGTTCTTTTTTTGGTGTTGCTCAATTTTATTATTATGCATCCATAGAACTTAAGCTGAAGGGTCTTATTCAAATAAGATTTATTATATACCAGTGCTTAATTTATATACATACTTACATACATAACTTAGCAATTTTACTGCAGCAGACTCCATGGCTACTTGCCTTCAAAATGGGTGATTAAAATGAATAGAAACAGCAGATATGTGTGTGAGATATTTCTGCAGATTAAATGAAAACTTTAGCTTACCCAGTGAAAACACTATTTTGATTGCTCTGGCTTTGCAGTCAGTTTACTGCTCTTTTCCTGTCTATGCTATATTGTAGAACTAGTCAAAAAGAGTAAGTTGGATTTTGTTATTATCAATAGAGATACTGAAAGAATGATATATTTTTACCAAGAGGAACTGATTTATATTAATTTTAAAAATAAATTAAAAAGAAATGTATCATGTCCCATCATATTTCTTGCAATGTTTTAATTTTATATTATAAAGAAATAAAACAAGTTAGTGAGCTTCTTGAATAATGTTAGAGTTATGTAAGTGAGAAAAAATGATAATTTCAAAGAATTTGGGATTGAAATGGCACTATGAACAAATTTCAAACAGAAAATAAGACTAACCCTTTGTTGGAATAAAGTAAAGGAATTGTAATGAATGTGTGACTAAAGCTCTAAGAATATCTCAGCTCATCAATCAAAATGATGTGGTTATTATCTCAGTTAAGCAGATTGAAATGCACTTGTAATTATCTGAAAACATTATTTATGTTGTACTCTACATTGAGACATGTTGCCTAAATAGGAGGGAAATTGTTATTAGGAGATGTGGGAATAGGAAGCTCAGTAGTTTAAATGACATCCTCCAGGCTGAGGGACATTAATACTGGATGAAACATCACAAGCATAAGAAAGAATTCTCTTGTAGGATAAGAATTAATCATTAGATCTCACCAGAGTCTAGATGAAAAAAAAAATCACTTGATAATTTATTTATTTCCTCTTCTTTCATTCTACACCTACCTATTAAAGCCATCAAGACTCCAAAGATTTTGTCCAAAAAGCTGAAATAATACATTTGCCATGAGGAAACTGAAAGAATAAGAAATAGGGAAAGGGGAGTTTAGGATTCTTATTTTGGAACAAATTAAGTATAAAATGCCTTTATAATATTTAAATCATAGAACTGGTTAAGATCCCCAAAAGAATAAGAGTAAATAGAAAAATGAAGAGATCCATAGATCAAAGCTCATGATTAAAATGTCATATGAAGAAGACAATTCAGAAACTGCAGAAGGAAAAGACAGTTTGTTAAAGGAGAAATAGGAGAGCCTGGTGGACAGGAAGACAAATAATAAAAGTTTTTAAGGAGGATAAAGAGGGATTGACTATCAAATGCTGGTGACAGATTAAGAAAGATGAAGACTAAGAATGGGCCACTGTATATAGCAAAAAGAGAGGTTTTTGTTTACTTGAGAAGTCCTCGCAAATTTCTTGAGAAGAAAACATGATTAAAGCTATTTAAAATAAATTGGGAGGGAGAAAGTTATGTTCAGCCATAGGGCTGGTATCAAACCAAAGCCAAGTAAGAGGTAAGATAAAATTCTACATAAAAAAAACTCCCTGTAAGGTCAATAAAATTTTAAGATAAAAGACTCTGAAAATCCTCTTCAAAAAAGCAATAAAAGGGAAGGGAGATCAAGATGGTAGAGTAGGAGGACAGGAACACACCTCATTCCACCAACACATCAAAAATACATTATACATGTGAAAAACTTTCACTGAAAACAACTGGAAACTGGCAGAAAGATTCCTGTGCAATGAAAGCTGTAAGAAAGATCCATGTGGAATTCTGTTTGAAGATAAGAGAAGTGATCTGGTCAGGACCTGTGCCCCTGTGAGAGGATTCAGAGGAAAAGGGAGATTACATGGATGGAGACCCTCTCTGGAGAGTCAGTGGTTTGAGTCACATATTGGTGCACTGGCCTTGAGGCCTGACAGGGAAGACAAATCCCCTGATTGGTTGGAAGCCTGTGTGACTAACAGAAGGACTGTGGAAAGATGACTCCATTCGTGAGGAGCACATACATTTGCTTATTCCTGAAGGACAGAGAGGGCTGATTGAAACTTGCATTACTGGCAGGCCTGTTTTCCATGACCCCATGATACGTACCCCACCTGAATCCAATGAATGCTCCAGAATAGATAAACCCAGAATTTTAATAAGGATCTAGAAAAGTCTAAAGCAACTGGAATTCTACAGGCAGTAAGAGAAAAACAGAGTCATATATGCATCCCACATATTCTGCAATTTGACATTTAACCATTTATCCAAAATTTTTATCTCATTTAATTCACAACTTGGGCTCTATCTGCCAAGGAAAAGACACAAATTCCCTCTCTGAAATCTTGAAGGTGTTAATAATAATGCTGATTTTATCTTTCATTAGGCATTTATTTTTCATTACACAGGTATTATAGAATTACTATCAAATATTATTTACTTCTCCTTTTATTAATTTGTGAATATACGTATCTGATGTTGCAAATAGACTAAAATTTCCCAAAGACAAAATTGTATATTGTTTACCTCCATAGACTACATAAAGTACTCAGCATAGACACAATAAATATTTTAATATTAAATCACCTAATTATAGTTTTTAAATTCTGTGAAATCATTCACATTCACTAAAGGTAGACTTCTTGCTTATTTTACCCATATGCTATGCTTTACTAAATTATTTTAAAAATAAGAATATTGCTGTTCCAAATAGATTACTTTCTGTCACTGTATTTCAAGATGCCAATTTATTAGCTATATTTTATACTATGAATAATGATAGCCTTAAATAAATTAATTTTTAGCCACTTGTACCTTTAGAATAAATAAGCTATTGTTGTTTTCATTTTCTGTTTATCATAATTTATAGGTTAATTTGAGATTGTTTTTAGTCTGCAGTGATACTCCAATATAAAATAAAAATTAAGAAAATAGATGTAAAAAATTGTTACTAGTCTGAAAAATAACTAGTTCAAGTGAGACATGTTTTTGCTAAGTGTATAAAAGCTGTGTTCAAAACATAGTTGGATAGTTTTCTTTTTTTTTAATTTAAGTTCATTTATTTTAATTGGATGCTAATTACTTTACAATATTGTATTGGTTTTGCCATACATCAACATGAATCCACCACCGGTGTACATGTGTTCCCCATCCTGAACCCTCCCTCCTGCCTCCCTCCCTGTATCATCCCTCTGGGTCATCCTGGTGCACCAGCCCCAAGCATCCTGTATCCTGCATCGAACCTGGACTGGCCATTCGTTTCTTCTATGATATTATACATGTTTCAATGCCATTCTCCCAAATCATCCCACCCTCTCCCTCTCCCACAGAATCCAAAAGACTGTTCTATACATCTGTGTCTCTTTTGCTGTCTCACATGCAGGGTTATTGTTACCATCTTTCTAAATTCCATATATATGTGTTAGTATACTGTATTGGTGTTTTTCTTTCTGGCTTACTTCACTCTGAATAATAGGCTCCAGTTTCATCCACCTCATTAGAACTGATTCAAATGTATTCTTTTTAATGGCTGAGTAATACTCCATTGTGTATATGTACCACAGCTTTCTGGATAGTTTTCTATACACAACAGACATCAAGGTATGAAACCAGCCGATTCTAGAACCCAGATTCCTTAGGTAATGCTTTAAATGGTTCTGGAATTTTGAAAAAAGTGACTCAGTCATGTGTTTGACAAGTCTTTATAGCACGTGGATTTTTGTGAGTTGAAAAATCATTAGACCTGCAAAAAGCATTTTATATTTATCAACTGTCTGCCTTCAGGAAAATAAACTTGCCCTTCTGTCACACACTGTTTACTTTCATAGGTGTCATTAGGTTTTAACTGTTGAAGTAAACCTGACATTTATGCTTCCACTTCACCAACACCCAGTTCAAAGTCTTATATACTGGTGAAAATTATGCAGAAGGTTTTCATAACTGAACTGTGGGTGCCTTAACTGTTTTAGGAAGGTGACATTCTCCTTACATGCCTGGAAATGAGAATAGATATCTGTTGAAAGAGTCATTAGGGAGTTTCAGCTGGTAGTCTTGGAAATTTTTTGGATCAAAAAGTAAATCAAAGTTAGAACACCACTTTTGAAACTCACAGAAACAAGGCAGCCAAGCCCCTCTTCTTCTAATCAGGGTGAGGGTGGGAATTAAAATAGAGGTTAAAGTGTAAAAACTAATTATAGTTATTTAAACAATCAATAAAAATGTGTGGAAGTAATCATAATAGCTATCATTTGTTGAAAGTATATTATGCAATAAACCCTTTATTATTTTGTTTAATATGCACAAAGCCCATGTGAGATAAACATTATTAGAATTTCCAATTTCCAATAAGAGTCAGAAAGATTAGTAACTTTCTATTGATACCACATATTTAAGCAGTGTGGGGAATGGAGTTAGGATTTCAAGTGATGTATATTTTATTTTAG
This sequence comes from Bos taurus, assembly GCF_002263795.3. NCBI lineage: Eukaryota > Metazoa > Chordata > Mammalia > Artiodactyla > Bovidae > Bos > Bos taurus. Next base: position 2,337,552 of record NC_037353.1, on the reverse strand, counting down.
ATTCATAGTTTTATCTGCTATGATATGCAATTATTGCTTCAGTACACCTCTTCCCTTCATCTGTAGGCAGTTCTCCCTTGGAGAATGTGGTCTTAAACCTCAGTGATGCATTGCAGGAAGTCTTGAGAATCCTGCTGTTTCCTCCCATCGTCTGACTGGTGAGAATCCTCTATTTTCTATTAGTTAGACTGGGGGACAATGTATATATATGGAAGCTAATTTTAAAGAATAGTCAACAGGATTGATCAAATGATTAAATTATATTGAAAAGCTGGGTGCATTGAGATAAAGGTGGTATTGAAAAAGTAAAAAATTTTCCAAGGACAGTGTGTTTTAGAAAAATAAGGTATATTTAGTGTAAAGTACTTACTGAACGTGCAGGAGGAAATTTTCTCATATGGATTTGGAAATGCTTATAATCCTTAGGATAGGGATCAAGTCTAGACATGTGGATAATATATAATAAATATTCAGTTCAGTTCAGTTCAGTTTCTCAGTCGTGTCTGACTCCTTGTGACCCCATGCATCGCGCAGCACGCCAGGTCTCCCTGTCCATCACCATCTCCCAGAGTTCACTCAAACTCACATTCATTGAGTCGGTGATGCCATCCAGCCATCTCATCATCTGTAGTCCCCTTCTCCTCCTTCCCCCAATCCCTCCCAGCATCAGAGTTTTTCCAAGGAGTCAACTCTTCACATGAGGTGGCCAAAGTATTGGAGTTTCAGCTTTAGCATCATTCCTTCCAAAGAACACCCATGGCTGATCTCCTTTAGAATGGACTGGTTGGATCTCCTTGCAGTCCAAGGGACTCTCAAGAGTCTTCTCCAACACTACAGTTCAAAAGCATCAATTCTTCAGCGCTCAGCTTTCCTCACAGTCCAACTCTCACATCCATACATGACCTCTGGAAACCAGTTATAAGTGATTTTCAAAAAAGTAGATCACTGCTATTGACTGAAAATGGACCACTTGATTTGGTTATTGGGAGGTCCAATACAAGAAACTCTTTAAATGAAATAGTGCAAGGAGCCAGACTGCCAGAGAGGAGAAATGACAATGATTATGATGATGATTGATGATAGCATTTGCGTGCTTCCCATATACATTGATCTGTGATTACATACAATATCTTAGTTAATGCTAAAGCAAGTTTATAAAAAAGATGTTAATAGATATATTTCATATGTAATAAACTGGTCTCAGAGACACAATATCATGACCCTAGTATGTCCAAGGACCCTAATATGAGTTTGATTTCTTAGCTGATTATGAATTATATACATGGAACATGATTAATTATTTGATTTATTATACATCTTTGACAGGTATGGCCCCTAGAAGATAGGAGATAAGGGATACCTATCTTACTATTATTAATATTATATACTATAATACTATCTTACTACTAAAAATGCAATAGCTTACATTTTTGAGTGGTGCATTGAATATTGCTCTACTAAATTCTTTTAAAAGATTAATTTATTTAACCTTTACAGAAACCCAGCATAGTTATTATTACAAGAATTGAATCTCAGGTGGAATGAGTAAGTGTTTTGCCAATTCCACATAATTCATACTTGGTGGAAACAGGGTTTGATGGCAGGAGGCCCATGTTCTTTGAAGAGACTCTAATCATCTGGAGATATTTACCACAAATGCAGAACAGAAAAAGAGGAGCTAATGGCAATACTACCATTAATACTGATGGGAATACCAAACCACCTGATCTGCCTCTTGAGAAATCTGTATGCAGGTCAGGAAGCAACAGTTGGAACTGGATATGAAACAACAGATTGGTTCCAAATCAGGAAAGGAGTACATCAAGGCTCTATATTGTCATCCTGTTTATTTAACTTATATGCAGAGTACATCATGAGAAATGCTGGGCTGGATGAAGCACAAGCTGGAATCAAGACTGCCATGAGAAATATCAATAACCTCAGATATGCAGATGACACCACCCTTATGGCAGAAAGTGAAGAGGAACTAAAAAGCCTCTTGATAAAAGTGAAAGAGGAGAATTAAAAAGCTGGCTTAAAACTCAACATTCAGAAAACTAAGATCATGACATCTAGTCCTATCACATCATGGCAAATAGATGGGGAAATAATGGAAACAGTGACAGGCTTTATTTTTTTAGGCTCCAAATTCACTGCAGATGGTGATTGCAGCCATGAAATTAAAAGACGCTTGCTCCTTGGAAGAAAAATTATGACCAACCTAGACAGCATATTAAAAAGCAGAGACATTACTTTGCCAACAAAGGTCCATCTAGTCAAAGCTATGGCTTTTCCAGTAGTCATGTATGGATATGAGAGTTGGAGTATAAAGAAAGCTGAGCACCAAAGAATTGATGCTTTTGAACTGTGGTGTTGGAGAAGACTCTTGAGGGTCCCTTGGATAGCAAGGGGATCCAACCAGTCCATCGTACAGGAAACCAGTCCTGAATATTGGTTGTAAGGACAGATACTGAAGCTGAAACTCTGATACTTTGGCCACCTGATGCAAAAAACTGACTCATTTAAGAAGACCCTGATGCTGGGAATGATTGAAGGCAGGAGGAGAGGGGATGACAGAACTTGAGATGGTTGGATGGCATCACCAACTCAATGGACAGGAGTTTGAGTAAACTCCTGGAGTTGGTGATAGACAGGGAAGCCTGATGTGCTGCAGTCCATGGGGTTGCAAAAAGTCAGACACAAGTGAGTGACTGAACTGAACTGAATTTGCAATGTATGCCTGACCACACCATTTAGATAGAGTGGAGAACACTAGGTGGCCATTGCTATGAGCTCCAGAAATATTCTGGGTTCTTCACTCATCATAACTTTGCACACTCTACTCTGTTTACTTAATTAGGACCTTTTCCCAGTTGACTATAGTCTTCATGGAAGCAAGAATTTTGTTAGCTATTGTATTCCTAGCATATATACCTTACCTGGCATAGAATATGTAATTAGCAAATATGCTTTTTATTCTTTCACTTTTTTCTCCCATGAACTCGGAATTAGATTTCTAATGGAGGACTGCAGGACCAAAACTCCTTTATAAGCCTTACAACATATTCCAAATTAGACACTCAGTTATCTAGAAAGTTTTACCTATTAGAATTTGCCTGTCAGAAATACCTTAGCATGGTCATTCTCAGAAGTCGTCTAGTGACCTTGTTAAAATATCTGTTGTGATTCAGTTCCAGGGTGAGGTCCAAGCATCTGCATTTTTTAATAAGCTACCATGTAATGCTGAAACTATTTATTTATATACAAAACATGGAAGATCAAAGACTTAGTCAATAGATTTTCTACCTTTTTTTCAAGTAATATCCAATACTTACAGGCCCCAAACCAACCACCTTGCAGCCATTCTGGCATTATGTTATTCTGATTGTTGTGGTTATTCTTGCTAACTTTTCACATGCTTATGGATCTCACTGTAATATTTCTTATATATTTTGAGTCTGGCCTGCCTAACCTGACTTCATTAGTACCTTTATTCTTAAAAGATATTTTTGCCTAATCTGTCTATTTCCAGGTTAATCTATTCTTGCTTATTAAATATGTTTACTATGCTTGTTGCTACTTCCATGCCTGGTTGTTGTTTTGTTTCATCATTAAGTCATGTCAAACTCTTTGTGACCCTATAGACTGTAGCCCAGCAGTCTCCTCTGTCCATGGGATTTCTCAGGCAAGAATACTGGAATGGGTTGCCATTTCCTTCTCCAGGGATGTGAGATACTAAGCAGCATGCAGTAAATATTCTTGAAATGAATGAAAAAACTGAACAGTTCAACACAATATGAATAATTCAACAAAATACAGAATGCTCAAGTGTGACAACATCAGGATAGTCAGAATAATAAAAAGAGATTTCAACACCTGGCAGATTTAGGCAATAGAAAGCAAAGTAAAAAAAAAAAAAAAAAAAAAAAGTCAAGGGACTGGAGCCAGAAGACTATGAAAGGAAAAACAAATAAACCAGAAATTGCAGATGTTAAGAGGGCAATAAATTCAAATGAAGAAACCAGGTCTTCCAAGTCAGAGGAGATAAAACTCATAGCCATGTAGTCCAGGGTTGGCCAAATAACTTGTATCTGGCATCCTTGCTTTTATGACATTAAACAACTGAGCCTTACTCTAGGTAATCAATCACTTGTCTTAAATTGTACTCATTCGTTGTCTTAAATTTAAGACTCATTGTCTTAAATTGTAATCATGGTAGATGAAAATTATTACCAGAGGAACTGCAGCTTCAACTCTAATATTTTGAGTAAGTGATAAAAGATTGTTTGCTGAACAATTGTTTGTTGAACACGTGTAATATACCAGGCCATAGGGGTATCTGGAAAAAAGAAAAGCATGGTTTTTGCCTTCAAGAGGTTCATAGTCTAAGAAAGGATTAAGATATATACACAAGTCATGTGTGTTATCAGAAATATACCCATGGGTCTAAGAAACAAGGACTTTTCTCCTCCTGGAGGGATCAGAGAAAGTTTCACAGAGCAGTTGTTCTTTTTATAAAGCTTGATAGAAGAGTTATTCAATAGAGAAAATCCGTTTCAAGCACAGGGAAAAGTATGACTCAAATATATTTGTGTAATGGAGCATGATTTATTGGCAGACTGTAGGTAATTTAACAATGCTGAGACAGTGGTTGGCAGGAAATGCCACAGAATACAATTAAGAAGGTAAGGGGTAAGAGATGCTTTAAGTCCTTGCCATGAAAGAAATTCAGATTTTTCTTCCACATAAAGGGCTTTAATTGTAACAGAAGAGTTAACTAGGAGTTTTGCTTTCCCAAATGTCACTCTAATATTTATTATTTCCTATTGAACAATATACTTCCTTAAAGCTGTGGTCTGATTTCTGTCAGGAGAATAGATGATAAGGGTATAGCACAAGAGCTGAAGCCCTTCTCCTTGTCACTGTTGCTTTCATTAGTGGAAATAGTGATGGATCTGGAAAAGATGTTGTTCAAAGGAGAAGATAAATGACCTAGAAGTTTATCCTAATATATGCAGGTCAGGAAGCAACAGTTAGACCTGGACATGGAACAACAGACTGGTTCCAAATAGGAAAAGGAGTACGTCAAGGCTGTATATTGTCACCCTGCTTATTTAACTTCTATGCAGAGTACATCACAAGAAACGCTTGGCTGGAAGCACAAGCTGGAATCAAGATTTCCGGGAGAAATATCAATAACCTCAGATATGCAGATGACACCACAGATGGCAGAAAAGTGAAGAGGAACTAAAAAGCCTCTTGATGAAAGTGAAAGAGGAGAGTGAAAAAGTTGGCTTACAGCTCAACATTCAGAAAACTAAGATCACGGCATCTGGTCCCATCACTTCCTGGGAAATAGAAAGGGAAATAGTGGAAACGGTGTCAGACTTTACTTTTTGGGGCTCCAAAATCACTGCAGATGATGATTGCAGCCATGAAATTAAAAGACGCTTACTCCTTGGAAGGAAAGTTATGTCCAACCTAGATACCATATTAAAAAGCAGAGATATTACTTTGCCAACAAAGGTCCGTCTAGTCAAGGCTATGGTTTTTCCAGTGATCATGTATGGATGTGAGAATTGGACTGTGAAGAAAGCTGAGTGCCGAAGAATTGATGCTTTTGAAATGTGGTGTTGGAAAAGACTCTTGCGAGTCCTTTGGAATGCAAGGAGATCCAACCAGTCCATCCTAAAGGAGATCAGTCCTGGGTGTTCATTGGAAGGACTGATGCTGAGGCTGAAACTCCAATACTTTGGCCACCTCATGTGAAGAGTTGACTCGCTGGAAAAGACTCTGATGCTGGGAGGGATTGGGGGAAGGAGGAGAAGGGGACTACAGAGGATGAGATGGCTGGATGGCATCACTGACTCGATCCACATGAGTTTGGGTGAACTCCCGGAGTTGGTGATGGACAGCGAGGCCTGGCGTGCTGAGATTCATGGGGTCACAAAGAATCGGACACGACTGAGCGCCTGAACTGAACTGAACTGAATAAATCATTCCATGCACACAATCCTCTTCCAGATACTTAATTTTATAAACCTAGAAGATAGTAGGTTTCTGCAAAAGTCCATAAAACAAAACAGGAATTGAACTCTGAAAAGTGTTTGAAGGAAAACATGGCTTTGTAAATATGTTTTTATTATTAATTAAAAGTCACTAACAATAAAGTATGTTGTGAAGTAGTGAGTTTCCTATTAATAAACATATGGAAATAAGGCTACACCAGGTTTACATGTTCTAGGTAACCATAGAAGTGGATTAAACAATCGCTAATTGCTTCTTCAAATTAGATTATATAGTTTCCTATTTCTTTTGTGGTTTTCTACTAACATGCTATGCACATATTATCTGCTCAGCAAATACTCAGTAATCAATTGTTAATTGCTAAAGATAATGTTACTTCTGACTTAGTCCTTTACCAAACTGTTCCAAGGCTGAGTCATTCTATGGACTACATTAATAAAACAAATTATACTGCTCAAAAAACACTGATACTTAGCAACTGAGATTACAAAGTGAAATGTGTAAAAGGGAGTTTTATAAATTATAGATTACTTAGAATGGCCCTCTGGAAGACCCATTTTTTTTTTTTTTTAATCTTAAGAACATTTTGACTTTCAGAGTCAATTATATTCAAGGATTTTTATGAATTTCCTATTGCTATTGTAACTTTTTTTTTATAAATTTGGTGACTTAAAACAAACAAACAAAAACACACAAAAAACAAATATATTGTCTTGCATCTCTGTAGCCCAGAAGTCAGAACTCAGCTCTGCTGGGCCAAAAGCCAGGTGTCAGGGTGGCTGAGCTTTCTCCAGAGGTCAGAAGTGCTTACTTTTCCAGGCCTTAGGGAAGCTTATATGTTCTTGACTCATGGCACCCTCATCTTCAGTCAGCAGAATAACATCTTAAAATTTCTCTCCATTTTAGGTCTAGCATTGCCTTCTGTCTTTTAGTCAGCTCTTCCTTTGCCTCCCTCTTATTAGGACATTTGTGATTATGTGTAGGGTCCGCTAGATAATTCAGGGTAATCCTCCATCACAACATCCTTATTGTAATCACTTCAGCAAAATCTCTCTTTGCCCTCTAAAGTAACAGTCAGTAGTTCCAAGGATTTGGAGGTTTTTGTTCAGCTAACATAGATTTTAAATTGACCTTCACCCAGTTAAGGTTTATTTATTTATTGGGCTTCCAGGCGGCACCAGTGGTAAAGAATCCTCCTGCCAATGCAGGAGACAAAAGAGACACAGGTTCAATCCCTGGGTTGGAAATAACTCACAGGGTAGGAAATGGCAACTCACTCCAGTATTTTTGCCTGGAGAATTCCATGAACAGAGGAGCCTGGTGATCTAGAGTCCATGGGGTTGCAAAGAGCCAAAAATGACTGAGCACATTTGCACATACCCTTTTATTTATTAATAATTTAAAAATAATTTTCCTTATTTTTCATTGGAGAATTAAACATTGCTTCACAATGTTGTGTTGGTTTCTGCCATACAACACTTATCAGCCATAAGTATACATATATCCCCTCCCTTTTGAGCCTTCCCTCCCCTCACCAGAATCCCAGCCCTCTAGGTCATCACAGAGCACCAGGCTGAGCTTCCTTTGTTATACAGCAACTTCCTACTAGCTATTTCTTTTACACATAATAATGTATATATCTCTCAATTTCTCACACCCTCTCCTTCCCACTGTGCCCATGTCTGTTCTCTATATCTGTGCCTCTATTCCTGCCCTACAAATAGATTCATTAGTACCATTTTTCTAGATTTCATATATATGTGTTAATATACAATATTCATTTTTCTCTCTGTGACTTACTTCACTCTGTATAACAGCCTCCAGGTTAGCCCACCTCAGTTCAACTGACTAATATTCATTCCATTTTATTGCTGAGTACTTTCCATTAGGGCTTCCCTGGTGACTCAGATGGTAAAGAATCTGCCTGCAATACAGGAGACCCTGGTTCATTCCCTGGATGGGGAAGATCCCCTGGAGAAGGAAATGGCAGCTCACTACAGTATTCTTGCCTGGACAATTCCATAAACATAGGAGCCTAGCAGGCTACTGTCCATGGAGCTGCAAAGAATTGGACACAACAGAGCAATTAACACACACACACACACACACACACACACACTTTCCATTGTATATATGTACCACAAATTCTTTGTCCATTCATCTGTATATACAGTAACTATATTCAATGGAATCTTTGTTTTTTAAATATATTTTATCTATTATATTTTATTTCAATTATCTTTATCATTTTTCAACTCAAATGTGACAAGCTACATCTAGTTTGTTAATGTATCACTAATTTCAAAAAGTTGGCTCCCACTAAGTTTTGAGTAAGAATATTCAGAAGGGTGAGAAACTATAAATGTGATATTATCTGATACTGTAGAAAATCTCCCCTTTACCTATAAAAGACTATTTCAAAACTGAAAAAATTGTGTTTGTATTATAATGACATCAAATGTGAAAACTAGACCTTTAATGTCTGCTTGTTAATATTATACACAATTGCTCAATTTTGACTCAGTTCAGTTCAGTTCAGTAGCTCAATCATGTCTGACTTTGCAACCTCATAGACTCCAGCACACCAGCCCTCTCTGTCCATCAGCAACTCCCGGAGCCTACTCAAACTCATGTCCATTGAGTCGGTGATGCCATCCAACCATCTCATCCTCCATCATCCTCTTCTCCTCCTGCCTTCAATCTTCCCCAACATCAGGGTCTTTTCAAATGAGTCAGTTCTTCACATCAGGTGGCCAAAGTATTGGAGTTTCAGCTTCATCATCAGTCCTTCCAATAAATATCCATGGTTGATTTCCTTTAGGATGGACTGGTTGGATTGCCTTGCAGTCCAAGGGACTCTCAAGAGTCTTCAACATCACAGTTCAAATTCATAGTTCAATTATTTGGTGCTCAGCTTTCTTTAAAGTCCAACTCTTATATCCATACATGACTACTGGAACAGCCAGTAGATGACTAGATGGACCTTTGTTGGCAAAGTAATGTCTCTGCTTTTTAATATGCTGTCTAGGTTGGTCATGACTTTTCTTCCAAGGAGCAAGTGTCTTTTAATTTCATGGCTGCAGTCACCATCTGCAGTGATTTTAGAGCCCAAGAAAATAAAGCCTGTTACTGTTTCCATTGTTTCCCCATCTTTTTGTCAGGAAGTGATGCTACTGGATACCATGATCTTAGTTTTTTTTTTTTTTTTTTTTTTAATGCTGAGTTTTAAGCCAGCCTTTTCACTCTCCTCTTTCACTTTCATCAATTGGCTCTTTAGTTCTTCTTCACTTTCTGCCGTGAGGGTGGTGTCATCTGCATATCTGAGGTTATTGATATTTCTCCCGGCAGACTTGATTCCAGGTTGTGCTTCATCCAGCCCAGCATTTCACATGATGTGTTCTGCATTTAAGTTAAATAAATATCAGATCAGATCAGATCAGATCAGTCGCTCAGTCGTGTCTGACTCTTTGTGACCCCATGAATTGCAGCACACCAGGCCTCCCTGTCCATCACCAACTCCTGGAGTTCACTGAGACTCACATCCATCGAGTCAGTGATGCCATCCAGCCATCTCATCGTCTGTCATCCCCTTATCCTCTTGCCCCTAATCCCTCCCAGCATCAGAGTCTGTTCCAATGAGTCAACTCTTCACATGACGTAGCCAAAGTACAGGAGTTTCAGCTTTAGCATCATTCCTTGCAAAGAAATCCCAGGGCTGATCTTCAGAATGGACTGATTGGATCAGCCTTTTTGTATTCCTTTTCTAATTTGAAAACAGCCTGTTTGTTGTTCCATATCTGGTTCTAACTGTTGCTTCTTGTTCTGCATACAGATTTCTTAGGAGGCAGGTAAAGTGTTCTGGTATTCTCATCTTTTTAAGAATATTCCACAGTTCATTGCAATCCACACATTCAAAGGCTTTAGCATAGTCAGTGAAGCAGAAGTCGATGTTTTTTCTGGAATTCTCTTGCTTTATCTGATGCAGTGGATGTTGGCAACTTGATCCTGGTTCCTCTGCCTTTTCTAAATCCAGCTTGAACATCTGGAAGTTCTCTGTTCACATCTGTTGAAGCCTAGCTTGGAGAATTTTGAGCATTGTTTTGCTAACAAGTGAAATGAGTGCAATTGCCATTTTAATAGACTTAGGCTTTTCTAGTGTTTTGTCATCAATTCTACATGCTCAAAATATTAAAGTCAAATCTATGGTTGTTCTCTAAGTTCTGACAATTCTTCCAAATATTGTTCATCTCCATAGTGTTCCACAAATCTTTCCTCCATGTTTCTCTAACTATGAATGCCTGTATCTATCTCTTCTGACCATTTGTTCAAAATATCCCTAGGTTTTTTATCCTATATTTATTGCCTACATTTCTACTCCAGTTCTCAATTACTATTCAATTATATTTAGTAAGTTTTTATTAGTTTTATTTCTTCAATCTCATATAGGAGAAAAATAATGGATATGAAGGACATAGGCAGAGAGAGGTACAAAGTCCCATCTTCTGATGATACAGAATTATATTTCATTCTTGAACATGACTAAACCTTTCAGTAGTTTAGTTGTTTATAAATAATGTACCATAAACTACGTAGTTCCCTACATGTTAAACTGCTATCAAATATTGTTTTAACTTCTACTTATCCAAATGAAATTTCTGATTGTAACAGTATTAACTTTTTTCTGTAATCTTTCACAACTCAATCTTCTACACGCTTAAACATTTGAGATCCTTTAATCCTAGCCTACCTCTGTCAATGTAAAGTTTTTTAATATCAAAGAGAGCACCTAAGGTGTAACCTTGCTAGAGCTTAGATGCAGGATAATCACCTTTATGACATGTACAAATTTCACTGCATATCCTGACAGTCATATCAGATGGTCCGAGCAATGTAATTACCATTCTAATCTAAAGTTTACTTCTGTCTAATTGATTCATAACATGTATTTCTTGAAAGGAAATTATAGCATTTAATCAGAAACCTGGGTGTTCTTTGGAAGGAATGATGCCAAAACTGAAACTCCAGTACTTTGGCCACCTCATGCAAAGAGTTGACTTGCTGGAAAAGACTCTGATGCTGGGAGGGATTGGGAGCAGGAGGAAAAGGGGACGACAGAGGATGAGATGGCTGGATGGCACCACCGACTCGATGGACGTGAGTTTGAGTGAACTCCGGGAGTTGGTGATGGACAGGGAGGCCTAGCATTCTGTGATTCATGGGGTCGCAAAGATTCGGACACAACTGAGCGACTGGACTGAACTGAACTGAACTGGCCCTTCCGTATGTTCATTATACTGTATAACATTTTCTTAAATAAATGTTCAAAAGTTTTGCATTCATCTCAATTTTTCAAAATATCATTAAGGTTAAAAAAAGCACTGCCAACTTGGTATGCTATGTTTGAGTGGTGTATGACTAGTTCTAAGGAATAATTGGAGCCATAGGAGTTGTAAATTATTAGCAAAGCTAGAGGATGGGTGAGAATTGTTGTTCAGAAACAAACAGGAATGAGACAGGATCCCAGGAGGAGGGTGTTTAGCAAGGTTCACCTGCATGAATATTTGTAGCCTTTTCCATTGGCTACTATTGTTAGTATACTCTTCCATTTTCACCTGACACTGAAAGTATGTGTCAAAACATCCATGCACCTTAGGGGATAGCTGCATACTCCACCAAAGTCATTTCATTTCATAGCTCTACCAGGCCTTACCTTAATTTCCACATCGTTAACAATATTGAGAAAAGTAGAAAATACTATGTTTTACTAATGGCTATTTCAACCTCATAATTCCAGAAGAAATATACAATAAAATCCTATAGGTTACGAAGTCTTCAGAAGCTCTGAATGCACACTGATTAATCCATAGTATTGTCTGAGACCCTGCCTATGCAGGTGCATTTTGGTAAAAGCTGAAAAGAGCTACCATGAGCTGACAACCTAGACAAAGGCTGAATCAAGTATATTCCTGTAGCCTGTACTAATAACTGAAATCCATGCATTTCAGAATCATAGCCCCTATAATAACTATATCTTGACAATGTCTGGAATTTCATTATTAAAATTAATATGTAAAATCACTTTGGAGAGCCAAGGTAATGTGCATTTCCAAAATCAGGAATCTAGTTCACAAAATAAATAGGTCATAGAAGCTGATATGTCCTTGTGGAGAGTATAGCATACTGTTTAAGAATGCAGATTTTTAGACTGGACAAACATGAGTTCAAATTCTAGTTCTATTACTTAGTGTATGGCCCATGACAATTTGCTTAATTCTATGAAACTAGTTTTTATCACCTGTAAAACAAGTTAATAACAAAACAACCTGATAAAAGTAATTTTTAAGATATCAGTGAGATGGCACATGTAGTGTAGAACCCTCAGGTAAATTCTTGGTACATCATTATCATTAATCATATATGTCAAGTGTAGCAGTGCTTTCCATAAGTTTCTGACTTCCAGGTCAAAGTTTGTTGTTTGTTTGTTTTTTTTTTCCCAAATTTAATCACAAATAACCTTTATAGATTTGAACTTTTCTAATCAATAATAGTTGATAAATACAAGAAGAAACTACAACTTTCCTCCTAGAGTCCACCTCATAGGATGAGATGGTTGGATGGCATCACTGACTTGATGGACATGAGTTTGAGTAAGCTACAGAAGTTGGTGATGGACAGGGAAGCCTGGCATGCTGCAGTCTGTGGGCTTGCAAAGAGTCAGACACGACTGAGTGACTGAAATGATGAACACTGAGGTGCATGTATATTTTCAAATTAGTGGGAGTTTTTGGAAAATATATTTTTTTACACATTATAGATTGCATGAACTTTGAGAGAACTACTGTAGTACATATCTCTTTTTTTTTTTTTTTTGGTCTTATACAAGTGTTTATTACTCAGAGGAAAAAAGAATATGCCTAGTAATATGACAGGTATTTTACATTTAATTTCTCAGTTCCATGAGGCTTTATTTTTCTTTCTTTTTTTTTTTTTAATTTTATTTTATTTTTAAACTTTACATAATTGTATTAGTTTTGCCAAATATCAAAATGAATCCATCACAGGTATACATGTGCTCCCCATCCTGAACCCTCCTCCCTCCTCCCTCCCCATACCATCCCTCTGGGTCATCCCAGTGCACGTAGTACATCTCTTTAGTGAAAGAAAAGGCAATGCAGTCAGTGATTTTGAGAATTGCAGGTAAGTGTCTAATGATAGCTATAATTAGAAATATAATTTCTACAACTGGAATGAAAATTCATAATGGTTTGCACTTAACCAATACATATATATATATATATATATATATATATATATACACACAAATAAATATTTTGTCAGTTATATGAGCATATATGGATGAAATAATTTCATTACAGAAGTTTTCAAACAATTCCTTTTGTTTTCATCCTACTCTACAACAATGTTGCTTAAAAAATACGGAAGAAAATCTTTGATAAAATTTATATGAGTAAAATATATTGATAATAATTTTAAAAGATTCAAGAATTACATTTGTTCTGTTACCACTAACTAACAAAATACATGGGGCTATCATTCATCAGGATAGCCTTTGAAAACCTACTGTTGTATTGCTAATAATAAATGAGTTTGCCCTTATGTATTTTTAATTTTATCCTCAGTAAAAGAAAAAATAACTACTTACATGTCTTCCTTTTTCATGTTGTCTCAGTTGATACAGAATTTTTTTCTTCTTTAGCCTCCAAAATAAATAGTTCTCCATACAAGTAAGGCAGCCTAGAATGCATAGTAGAAAGTATTGTAAATGTCTTGCAAGCAAAGATATTGTGGAATAATATAGTCCCAATCATAACAGCACATAAAGTTGATATATAAACACTGTCATATTTTGAGGGAGAAACATATCAAGGCATTTGTGTATTACATATTCTGCACCTAAAAATGAAAGCTGTGTGATTGTTTACATTAACCTTTCATTCTATAGAAGGACAAAATCAATAATAAACTTATTCAGCCAACTGAAAGGCAATTTCAAGCAATTTCAGTTGGGATTTCATTTCCATAGCATTTTTCACAATCTCCCACAAATTCTAATAAAACTATGATCTGCCCAATATAAAACCTCAGATTGTGGTAACTTTTCAAAGGCGTTGAGTGAATTCCTCTTTATAGTTGGTTAATTATCTGTCTAAAGATACTTAGTCCTTTAAATTATAAGGCTGTGTTTAGGACAGTGGGTTACTAAAATGTCCTTAAACTAGGAATTTGTGGGCTTTTGTTTTTAAACAGGCTACCATGTTGACCTTAGTGTTATAACCATTTTCAGTCCAATTTTATGCTTATTAGAAGCCACTGACATAGAAACAATTTTTATCCTCTTGGTTTACTGGTCTTATTACTGGCCTTGTCCAAAGATATGGAGTGACATCATTCTGTCAGTTATCATCCAGTCAGCAGTAATTCAGTTCAGGTGAGTTTTTTATGAACATGTTGGAGTTTCTTTTATAAAGAACAGCATTTTTCTTCCTGTCACTTCTACATTTAAACAACATTTTGTTATTATCTTCATCTATTTTCCAAGTGGGAAATATTAACTCAATGTGGTCAAGCTATTCAATATCAAAATGTCTTTATATAAATAACATTTTTTTAAACAAAGAAATGCATTCCCATCACAGTTTAAACAATTGAGCAGTACAGGTTTTAAAATGAGAAATACCACTTGTCAGCTTCCTTTTATACGTATAACTCCATCTCAGAGGCAAGTGCTTGCAACTATTTATATTTTCTTTTCTCATGAATACTTTTCATACACTCAATAATATACTTATTCTTCTCTTTCTTTCAACAATCTCAATTGACTCCTGCTATGAATTATGAGGATTTAGTTCATTATGCATGCTAAGTCTCTTCAGTCCTGTCTGACTCTATATGACCCTATGGACTATAGCCAACCAGGTTCCTCTGTCTATGGGATTGTCAAGGCAAGAATACTGGAGTGGGTTGCCATATTCTCCTGTAGCGGATCTTCCTGACCAAGAGATTGAACCCAAGTCTCATTTCTGCTGCTCTAGCAGGAGGGTTCTTTACCACTGGCACTCCCTGGGAAGCCCTCATTGCAGTCTAAAATCCTAGGTGGATAATTCTAATCTTTTGGGGTATAACTTCTATCCAGATTTTCTTTTAGGTTTTTTCCCCCTCTGGTATTTGAAAATCTTAATCATAGTGAGTGTAGGTGTGATTTTTATATTGTCTGGATCTAAAAATGTATGGCTCTTTTTAGGTTTTGTAGATATCCTTGGTTGTTTCTCTAGATTTTCTTTTTTTTTTTTTAATTTTATTTAATTTTTAAACTTTACATAATTGTATTAGTTTTGCCAAATATCAAAATGAATCCACCACAGGTATACATGTGTTCCCCATCCTGAACCCTCTTCCCTCCCCATACCATCCCTCTGGGTCGTCCCAGTGCACTAGGCCCCAAGCGTCCAGTATCGTGTATCGAACCTGGACTGGCATCTCGTTTCATACATGATATTTTACATGTTTCAATGTCATTCTCCCAAATCTTCCCACCCTCTCCCTCTCCCACAGAGTCCATAAGACTGTTCTATACATCAGTGTCTCTTTTGCTGTCTCATACACAGGGTTATTGTTACCATCTTTCTAAATTCCATATATATGCGTTAGTATACTGTATTGGTGTTTTTCCTTCTGGCTTACTTCACTGTGTATAATAGGCTCCAGTTTCATCCACCTCATTAGAACTGATTCAAATGTATTCTTCTTAATGGCTGAGTAATACTCCGTTGTGTATATGTACCACAGCTTTCTTATCCATCCATCTGCTGATGGACATCTAGGTTGCTTCCATGTCCTGGCTATTATAAACAGTGCTGCAATGAACATTGGGGTACACGTGTCTCTTTCCCTTCTGGTTTCCTCAGTGTGTATGCCAAGCAGTGGGATTGCTGGATCATAAGGCAGTTCTATTTCCAGTTTTTTAAGGAATCTCCACACTGTTCTCCATCGTGGCTGTACTAGTTTGCATTCCCACCAACAGTGTAAGAGGGTTCCCTTTTCTCCACACCCTCTCCAGCATTTATTATTTGTAGACTTTTGGATCGCAGCCATTCTGACTGGTGTGAAATGGTACCTCATAGTGGTTTTGATTTGCATTTCTCTGATAATGAGTGATGATGAGCATCTTTTCATGTGTTTGTTAGCCATCTGTATGTCTTCTTTGGAGAAATGTCTATTTAGTTCTTTGGCCCATTTTTGGATTGGGTCATTTATTTTTCTGGAGTTGAGCTGTAGGAGTTGCTTGTATATTTTTGAGATTAGTTGTTTGTCGGTTGCTTCATTTGCTATTATTTTCTCCCATTCTGAAGGCTGTCTGTTCACCTTGCTAATAGTTTCCTTTGATGTGCAGAAGCTTTTAAGGTTAATTAGGTCCCATTTGTTTATTTTTGCTTTTATTTCCAATATTCTGGGAGGTGGGTCATAGAGGATCCTGCTGTGATGTATGTCAGAGAGTCTAGATTTTCTTATCTCATTTTTTATCCTGTTATTTTCTTTCCAGAAATGTTATTAGTATAATGGTAATTGCTGGGGATTGTACTTATTTTAAGCTGTTATTTGATCTGTGTTCTCAGAAATTTCTCTTCTTTAGCTTTAGTTCATCCCAGTCAAAATATTAAAATTATACTTAAAATTTTTCATACATATTGTGTATTTTTTCTTTTTCATAACTTAATATCTTCTATTACAAGTGTAACAATTTTTCAAATTCCTTAAGCCTAATAATTAGGTTTTTGTTTTGTTTAATCTTCCTATGCTTCTTCCAGAGAAGTTTAAATTTCTTTTATATATTGTTGAGTTTCTTTTCACCTGGATATATTAAATTGCCTTTATGTTCAAAGGTAGATTTACCTAGCAAGCTTGCATGTGATTCCTTCACTGTGGTATATAATAGTTCCTTTTCTCAGAATGTCTTTCCAATGAATGCAAGAACTAAATGGCTCCTCTATCCACATGAGATGACGTCATTGTAAAGGAGGCTTACTTTTTGTTGAGGTCAGGGAACCAGCGGGAAGGATGCGCCTTATTTTCTCTGATACAACATAAAGAGTACTTTATTTTGTGATGGCAACACCCACCATTCTTTAGTTCTCCCAAAGCGTTTATTTTCATTTCTTTATGCATTGTTTTATTCTGAGGTAAACTGCAGTATGCAAGCTGAAAGAGACAACTGGAACAAATGACTGATTATCACAGCTCTTCCAGAGATAAACCTTTGACTACCTCTGTTTTAAGCCCATCTCTTTTCTCCCACCTTTTAAAACAGCTGCTCCAAGAATGAACTATCTGTCATTCCCTGGGAAGACAGTCTCATGAAATATCCTCATGCATGCTTTCAGCTGTTTTATCCATCAACAATATTTCATAAGCTTTTTTCTAACAAAATTTTATATTACACACTTTTTAATAACATAAAATCATATATATTATTGAAATACACACACATACGTATTATGTATGTCAGGCACAGTTCAAAGTACTAAAGCGAAAGCAGTGAACAAAACAAACAGAAATTAAACGGTACTTTAATATTTTTATTTGGGTGACTTCAGGTTAACATACTTTAAATATCAGTAATTCACAATGGTTGAAATGGAGTGTAGCAACATTGAAAGAAATTATTTGACATTGTTTTCATCCATACAGAATATGTATTTGATAGAGAGGAATAAACTACTAGGGCATGTTTTTTCTATATGTTTGCATCTATATCTATAACTGTGTGTGTGTGCTAAAGCTCTTCAGTCACATCCAACTCTTTGTGACCTATGGACAACAGCCTGTGCACTCCTCTGTCCATAGGATTCTCCAGGCAAGAATACTGGAGTGAGTTGCCATGCCCTCTTCCAAGGGATCTTCCCTACCCAGGGATCCAACCTATCTCTTATGTCTCCTGCATTGGCAGGCAGGTTCTTTACCACTAGTGCCACCTGGAAAGCCCATCTATATCTATATTCTAAAGCAATATTTTTATACAATGGATATAAATTTCATAAGCCTTCTCAGGAAATACTGCATTTAATGATGGGCTTCCTCTTTGCACACCAGATGGAGTCACTTTTTTATTTAACTCTTATGCAGCAGAAAAGGACCTTTTAAAAATGCAAAGCTTACATTAACTATAGTAAACTTTTCTCCTAAAGGAGAGCTTTGATAAACTAATCTATCTGATCCTTCTTAAGAAATGCATTAATTATCAGACTAACATACTGTCCTACATTAAAGAAACAGTAAATGTAGCAAGTAAATAAAGGAGATCTTAACTTTGAAGTGAGATAGCCTTGGGCACATATCTTGAATCTTCTACTTTAGAGTTATGTAAACTTAGACAATTTCCATAACTGTTTAAAGCTTTAATTCATCTATAAATTTAGATTTTAAAATACTTACTTCCTATGCTTCCAGAGATAATTTAATAATATAATGAAAAGCAAAACCAGGCTATTATAAATGTTCAATAAATGCTATTTATTAGTACTTTTCTTCTGTTTTTACATCTCTTCTATTTAATTTTTCTACAGAATATCCTGGTTTTATCTTTAAGTTGAAATTATTCTTGTTACCTTAAAAGTTGTACTTTAGTTTCTAAAATTCTTTAATTTGACATAAGGAAAATATTTGATTTTAAAATTTCATTCTGCTGAGGTCTACCACACAATGAGAGATTTCCCATACTAGTCTGAATGTTCATAAATTGGATTTGCCTAGTTTGCTTCTTTCTCAACAAGAGGGAAATACCCAGCTTGTAATTTGCATGTGGTCAAATTGATTCTACCTGGGAATATTTCATAGATACAATGTGTCCGTGGTCACCATGTTCTTAAATCAGCCAAAGAAGTCCTTCCTAGTCCCATATTATATTTGAAATTTTCAGAAGCCACTATAGATAAGGACATTTTGCTCCCTTCTTTTGTGGTAGATGGAGAGTAAGAAAAATTCTGTTAGTCATCATACATTTGTAAGTAGTTGTTGAAAGAGAAGTTGTATCACTAACAATAGAATAAGTTATGTTTAATCATATATAAGCTCCAAAGTCTTTTTGATTTACAAAGAAAAGGCTTTCCTCTTGCACATATGACAATTCTATTGTAGGTTGACAGTGAACCTATTTCACATAATATTCACTCTAGGACTTAGGTTTCACAACACTGATGGTCATGATGGCAGAAAGATATAGGAAATAAGACCTCGTACTAGCTGCTAAAGCTTCTACCCAGAATAGACACATGTCAATTCCATCCATATTTCATTGGTCAAAGATAGCACATTACCAAGTCTAATATCAAAGGGGAATCAAATATTTGTGAACAATAATAATACTATCTACCACACTAGAGATAATAAAAATTATACCATAGAAATATATATCTCTTTATTTTATACTTTCTTTGTACTACATGGACTTACAGCAGAAAGCAAAGAGGAACTAAAGATCCTCTTGAGGAAAATGAAAGAGGAAAGTGAAAACTGGCTTAAAACTAAACATTCAAAAAATGAAGATCACAGCATCCAGTCCCATTACTTCATGGCAAATAGGTGGGTAAACAATGACAGACTTTATTTTCTTGGCCTCCAAATCACTGCAGATGGTGACTGCAAACATGAAATTAAAAGATGCTTGCTCCTTGGAAGAAAGAGCAACCTAGACAGCATATTAAAAAACAGAGACATTATTTTGCTGACACAGGTCCATCTAGTCAAAGCTATGGTCTTTTCAGCAGTCATGTATGGATGTAAGAGTTGGACTATAAAGAAAGCTGAGCACTGAAGAATTGATGCTTTTTAAATGTGCTGTTGGAGAAGACTCTTGAGAATCTCTTGGACACAAGGAGATCCAACCAGTCCATCCTAAAGGAAATCAGTCCTGAGTATTAATTGGAAGGACTAATACTGAAGCTGAAGCTCCAATACGTTGTTCACCTGATGTGAAGAACTGACTCATTGGAAAAGACCCTGCTACTGGGAAAGATTGAAGGCAAGAGGAGAAGGGGAAAACAGAGGGTGAGATGGTTGGACGGCAACACTGACTCAATGGACGTGAGTTTGAGCAAGGTCTGGGAGTTGATGATGGACAAGGAGGCCTGGCATGCTGCAGTCCCTGTTGTCACAAAGAATCAGAAAGGACTAAATGACTGAAAAGAACTGGTGTACTACATGCATTACTTCATTTCATCCTTATGTTAATCCTGGGAAGACAAAGTATCTACATTATTCCCCCATTATATACTTAAGAATTTAATTCCAAAGAATTTGGAGTCTGGGATGTTTCAGTTCAGTTCAGTTGCTCAGTCGTGTCTGACTCTTTGAGAACCCATGAATCACAGCACGCCAGGCCTCCCTGTCCAACACCAACTCCTGGAGTTCACTCGGACTCACGTCCATCGAGTTGGTGATGCCATCCAGCCATCTCATCCTCTGTCGTCCCCTTCTCCTCCTGCCCCCAATCCCTCCCAGCATCAGAGTCTTTTCCAGTGAGTCAACTCTTCGCATGAGGTGGCCAAAGTACTGGAGTTTCAGCTTTAGCATCAGTCCTTCCAAAGAAATCCCCGGGCTGATCTCCTGTAGAATGGACTGGTTGGATCTCCTTGCAGTCCAAGGGACTCTCAAGAGTCTTCTCCAAAACCACAGTTCAAAAGCATCAATTCTTTGGCGCTCAGCTTTCTTCAGAGTCCAACTCCCACATTCATACATGACCACAGGAAAAACCATAGCCTTGACTAGATGGATCTTTGTTGGCAAAGTAATGTCTCTGCTTTTCAAAATGCTATCTAGGTTGGTCATAACTTTTCTTCCAAAGAGTAAGCGTCTTTTAATTTCATGGCTGCAGTCACCATCTGCAGTGATTTTGGAGCTGGGATGGTAGTGGAATGGAAAGCACTAACAATTCATCTTTTCCATCTAGACAAGAACTATACTGGCAGAACAGTCTGCAGTAATTATGTTGGAAATCTAGGGTCCTTAGAAGACTTGTAACTTCCAGGGGAAATTTTGAGTGATAAATTTCACTTATTTTAGTCAATATCAGCTCTTAGCTTGTTAGTGGATAATGTTCTCCACCTTCTAGTCCAATTGCAGAAAGCTGTGCATATATTCCTGGAGAAGTTTGCGTGTAGCTTTCAGGAAGTGGAGTGTGGAATAAGGACTCTGTCTTACAAGTATTGAGGATCTGTGTTCTTATCACTGATTGCTAATTCTCATCATGGAGATGCAGTCACAGAAGTGGGCAGCCATTATTGCATTCCCCACTCGTCATTGTTTCAAACCCTTCCCTTTAACTGGAGTGACTTCCAAGGGATTTAGGGGCTGGTATTCTTCTTTTCTTACTTTATTTCCCCCCTTTTCCTATTTTGTGGATAAGACAATAAATATTAGGACATTTAATTTACCTATATGAGGTAAATTAGATGATTACTATACATGTTGAGGGAAGGGCACAGCCTCAGAAAGGACCTAAGAAAACCTTTGGTTTATTTCAATACAGAGACAAACTGCATCAGTTAAAAATGGGGGGAAAAAAAAACTAAATTAAAATCAACAAATTCTGGGAAATGAGGACAGTCTGACTTCGGGGTTATTACTTGATTCAAATGTTCAATTTTCAAGAAAAATCACAAAATATACACCAGAAACCAAGGAAATATGGACCAATTATAGGAAAAAAATAAACCAATAGAAACTGTCCTTGAGGAAGACAAGATAACAGATCTACTATATTAAAAACTCTAAAACAGCTTCTTAAAAATATTCAAATAACTAAGAAAGAAGTGCAAAAGCCATGAAAATGATGTATGAGCAAAATTCAAATATAATAAAGAGACTGAAAACCTAAAGGAAACAAACAAACAAAATTCTAGGGCTGAAAAAAGTAAATAACAGAAATAAAAATGCACAAGAGGGATTCAAAGGCAATTTTGATCAGAAAGAAGAGTCAATGAACTTGATATAGCAATTTTGAAATTATTTTCTGTGAAGCAGAAAGAAAAATGACTGAAGAAATGTGAACAAAGCCTGAAGGACTTATAGAATACCAGACCAACATATGTATTGTGGGACTTCCACAAGGACAAGAGGAAAACAAAGGCAGAGAGATTCTATGAAGAGACAATGGACAAAATTTTTCCAATTTTGATCAAAAATGTGAATATAAATAGCTCTAAGTAGCTCAATGAACACCAAGTAGAATTAACTCAAATGAACCCACATTGAGATACTATATAATGAAAGTATTTTAAAACAAAGACAAAGAAAATCTTGAAAGCAGAAAAATAATAGTGTCTCATCATATACAAGGATTATCAGTAACTTTCTCATCAGAAACTTTGGAGACCAGAAGTCAGTGAGGTAATATATTCAAGATTTTAAAGGAAGAAAAAAAAAATCTTAACTAAGAGTTACATGTACAGCAAAATTGTGGTCTTTCAAATAAAAGGAAGAAATTAAGACATTTCTTGTTAAATGATGTGCTGTATTTAGTTGCTCAATGGTGTCTGACTCTTTGCGACCCTATGGACTGTAGCCTGCCAGGCTCTTCCGGCAAGAATACTGTACTGGGTTGCCATGCCCTCCTCCAGGAGATCTTCCAACTCAAGGATCAAACCAGTTCTGTCGCATTGCAGGCAGATTCCTTACTGTCTGAGCCACCAGGGAAGCCCATTAAACAATAACTGAGAGAATTTAATATCATTAGACCTGCCTTGCAAGAAGCCCTAAAGGAAGTCTCAGTTTAAAATAAAAGGACTTGAGCTTGGATATGACACCAAAGACATAGGTAGCAAAAAGACAATAGACAAATTGATATTTATAAATATTTAAACTAATACATCAATAGAATGAAAACGCTGACTGGGAGAAAATATCTATAAATCATATATATGATAAAGGATTAATATCCAACATATATAGAGAACTCCTAAAACTGATTCAAAAGCAAAAAAAAAAAAACAAAAACAACTTGAATGGGCATTTCTTTAAATAAGATATATTAATAGCCAATAAACAAGTTGAAAAGATGTTCTGCATCACTAAGCATCAAGGAAATGAAAATCAGAAGAATAAGGATACCATTTACACTCATTAGGATGGTTATTATGAAAAATAAATAAAAATAACAAGTGTTGGTGAGTATGTGGAGTATGAAGTATTGATAAGAAACAGTATGGCAGTTATTCAAAAAATTAAAAATAGTATTATGATATAATCCAGCAATCTCATTTCTGGATAAGTAGTCAAAAGAATTTAAAGCAAGGTCTTGAACATCAACCATGATCACTACATCAAGAGATGTGTGTGTACCCATGTTCACAGCAGTATTATTTACAATAGATAAAACATGGTACATAAAAGAATAAGCTAACTGTGGTATAAACATACAGTAGAATATCATTCAACCTTAAAAAGAAGGAAATTCTGACATGCTACAATAGAACCTTGAGGACATCATGCTAAGGGAAATAAGGCAATCAAAAAGACAAATACTGTATTATTACACTTATATGGAGTACCTAGAATAGTCAAAGTCATAAAGACAGAAAACTGAATGGTGGTTACCAGGTTGTGGGGCAGAGTAAAATGGGAGTTATCATTTACTGGGTGCAAAGTTTCAGTTTTGTAAGATGAAAAGAGTTCTGCAAATGGATAATGGTGATCACTGTACAAGAATATGAATGTATTTCATACTACTGAATTATATACTTAAAAGTGGTTAACATGGCAAAATTTTTGTGAAGTGTATTTTACCACAATTAAAAAAAATCGAGAAAAAAAGATCATGGAATATGCATAAATTCCAATAATATGAGTTTTAGAAAAACAATGAATTTACATTTATGGCAATGGGTTTACAATCACTAAAAATATTCAAGAAACCTACTTAAATTCACCAGAGAGATTGTAAGCATTGCATGAGTGCCTAAACAAGAGAAACTAAAATACTTCTTTTACTCTTGAGATCCTAAAACACTGTGACTTTTCCAAAGTCTAACATTTAGTATGAAGCTAGTAAAGGGTAAAATTTCCTCTCCTCCGAGTGACCATAAATGCAAGAAAAGTAAAACAGAGCCCACTTTGAATTAAAGATCCAGTGGTCAGGTTCTATTCCTATGAATTCCAAATGTGCATATAGGTTTAAGCATATATAGTTTCTTCATTAGGATGTCTGTTTACTCAGTGAGCATAATGTCATGAATCATTACTGCATAACATCAGATTATTCAGATAATCTGAGAATTACTCACTGATGTGGTTCTGAATAAAATATAAGTATGTAGGCAACAGCATTTGTACTTGTATCCCAGATGGGAGGAAATAATTTGGATTGCATAATAAATAAATGTGTGCCAATAGAAAGCAGAAGTAAATACTTCCTCTGTCACTACTTAAAAGAAATTTTCTCCTTGAACAGATACCCATACCAAGTTCTCAAATCATAAATATATACTTTTAGAGCAATATTATAAACGTTAACATATCGATGACTCTCCTTCCTTACTCTTTTTTCTCATGAGTTTTAAGTCACTAACACTGGTTCTATGTTGTAATTCTACAGTTATTATTTGAGGTAGTTACCTCAATTTTTATTGTTCCATCATATGAAAATGTTGCACTAGGACAAATACAAGATTTTTTTATCATTAATTTCAATTATTACATCATTTTTTACTTTTAGTAATCCCAGCCTTTTAACTTATCTCCATTTAACATAACTAAGTAGGCATAAAATTTAAAGACTGATAGCAACTTCACTTTTGTAACTTTATGCACTTGCTTGCTTTTATTTTGGGTGCTAGGTAAACACATTCTGGTTAATAATTAGGAAATAAAACCTAAATTATCAGTCATACCTTTTTGAACAGAAATTCAGAATTTCAGAAACTCAAAATCTGAGAGGTGCTATCAGATAATAAAAGTAAAATTCATGACACAATAAGCATCAGAGTGTTTAAAAGAAATCATTTTCAAACTGGACCTTAGCCAGCACCCCCATAAATCACTTACTTCTAAAACAATTTTGTTTAAAGAAAAACAAACTTTTGAAAGGGTTTTTGATTTTGAATCTCTAGAAGTTAGATATTATAAATGGTATTTGAAATCTATGCCAGGATTTCTCACAAATTGTGCTCCAATGACATGAACTTTAATGTGATTGGTGATATGGCCCTATTATATCTCAGAGCAATTCAAGCCCTATTCTAAAAATATAACTCACTAGGAACTATAACTATCTAACATTATCATTATGCTGTGTTCATTTTGATCCCAGACGCCAGTTCTGAATTCCAAATTGCTGCTTTCCTCAATCTAATATGTGACAACCACACAGCAAACATTATCCTCAATGGTGAAAAACTGAAAGCATTTGCCCTAAACTCAGGAACAAGACAAGGGCGCCCACTTTCACCACTACTATTCAACATAGTTTTGGAAGTTTGGGCCACAGCAATCAGGGCAGCAAAAGAAACAAAAGGAATTCAAATTGGAAAAGAAGAAGTAAAACTCTCACTGTTTGCAGTTGACATGATCCTCTACATAGAAAACCCTAAAGACGCCACTAGAAAATTACTAGAGCTAATCAATGAATATAGTAAAGTTTCAGGATATAAAATCAACACATAGAAACTCCTTGCATTTCTATACACTAATAATGAAAAAACAGAAAGAGAAATTAAGGAAACAATTCCATTCACCTTTGCAACAAAAAGAATAAAATACTTAGGAATCAGTACAGTTCAGTTCAGTTCAGTCTTTCAGTCGTGCCCAACTCTTTGCGACACCATGAGTCAGAGGAAGCCAGGCCTCCCTGTCCAGCACCAACTCCTGAAGTTCACTCGGACTCACGTCCATTGAGTCAGTGATGCCATCCAGCCATCTCATCCTCTGTCGTCCCCTTTTCCTCCTTCCCCCAATCCCTCCCAGCATCAGAGTCTTTTCCAATGAGTCAACTCTTCACATGAGGTGGCCAAAGTACTGGAGTTTCAGCTTTAGCATCATTCCTTCCAGAGAAATCCCAGGGCTGATCTCCTTCAGAATAGACAGGGTTGGATCTCCTTGCAGTCCAAGGGACTCTTAAGAGTCTTCTCCAACACCACAGTTCAAAAGCATCAATTCTTTGGCGCTCAGCTTTCTTCAGAGTCCAACTCTCACATCCATACATGACCACAGGAAAAACCATAGCCTTGACTAGACGAACCTCTGTTGGCAAAGTAATGTCTCCGCTTTTGAATATGCTATCTAGATTGGTCATAACTTTTCTTCCAAGGAGTAAGCGTCTTTTAATTTCATGGCTGCAGTCACCATCTGCAGTGATTTTGGATCCCAAAAAAATAAAGTCTAACACTGTTTCCACTGTTTCCCCATCTATTTCCCATGAAATGATGGGACCAGATGCCATGATCTTTGTTTTCTGAATGTTGAGTTTTAAGCCAACTTTTTCACTCTCCTCTTTCACTTTCATCAAGAGGCTTTTAAGTTCCTCTTCACTTTCTGCCAATAAGGGTGGTGTCATCTGCATATCTGAGGTTATTGATATTTCTCCCGGAAATCTTGATTCCAGCTTGTGTTTCTTCCAGTCCAGCGTTTCTCATGATGTACGCTGCATATAAGTTAAATAAACAGGGTGACAATATACAGCCTTGACGTACTCCTTTTCCTATTTGGAACAAGTCTGTTGTTCCATGTCCAGTTCTAACTGTTGCTTCCTGACCTACATACAAATTTCTCAAGAGGCAGGTCACGTGGTCTGGTATTCCCATCTCTTTCAGAGTTTTCCACAGTTTATTGTGATCCACACAGTCAAAGGCTTTGGCATACTCAATAAACCAGAAATAGATGTTTTTCTGGAACTCCTTTGCTTTTTTGATGATCCAAAGGATGTTGGCAATTTGATCTCTGGTTCCTCTGCCTTTTCTAAAACCAGCTTGAACATTTGGAAGTTCATGGTTCACATATTGCTGAAGCCTGGCTTGTAGAATTTTGAGTATTACTTTACTAGTGTGTGAGATGAGTGCAATTGTGCAGTAGTTTGAGCATTCTTTGGCATTGCCTTTCTTTGGGATTGGAATGAAAACTGACCTTTTCCAGCCTTGTGGCCACTGCTGAGTTTTCCAAATTTGCTGGCATATTGAGTGTGGCATTTTCACAGCATCATCTTTCAGGATTTGAAATAACTCAACTGGAATTCCATCACCTCCACTAGCTTTTTTCATAGTGACGCTTTCTAAGGCCCACTTGACTTCACATTCCAGGATATCTGGCTCTAGGTGAGTGATTACATCATCGTGATTATCTGGGTCATGAAGATCTGTTTTGTACAGTTATTCTGTGTATTCTTGCCACCTCTTCTTAATATCTTCTGCTTCTGTTATGTCCATACCATTTGTGAAACTGAAGACCTATATATAGAAAACTATAAAACACTGGTGAAAGAAATCAGAGGACATTAATAGATGGAGAAATGTACCATGTTCATGGATCAGAAGAATCAATGTAGTGAAAATTAGTATACTACTCAAAGAAATCTATAGATTCAGTGCAATCCCTATCAAGCTACCAATGGTATTTTTCACAGAGCTAGAACAAATAATTTCTCAATTTGTATGGAAATACAAAAAATCTTGAATAGCCAAAGCAATCTTGAGAACTGGAGGAATCAACCTGCCTGACTTCAGGCTCTACTACAAAGCCACAGTCATCAAGACAGTATGGTACTGGCACAAAGACAGAAATATAGATCAATGGAACAAAATAGAAAGCCAAGTGATAAATCCACACACCTTTGGACACCTTATCTTTGACAAAGAAGGCAAGAATATACAATGGAGAAAACACAATCTCTTTAACAAGAAGTGCTGGGAAAACTGGTCAACCACTTGTAAAACAATGAAACTAGAACACTTTTTAACACCATACACCAAAATAAACTCAAAATGGACTAAAGATCTAAACATAAGACCAGAAACTATAAAACTGTTAGAGGAGAACTTAAGCAAAACACTCTCTGACATGCATCACAGCAGGGTCCTCTATGACCCTCCTCCCAGAATATTGGAATTAAAGCCAAAAATAAACAAATGGGACCTAATTAAAATTAAAAGCTTCTGCACAACAAAGGAAACTATAAGCAAGGTGAAAAGACAGCCTTCAGAATGGGAGATAATAATAGCAAATGAAGCAACTGACAAACAACTGATCTCAAAAATATGCAAGCAACTCCTGCAGCTCAATTCGAGAAAAATAAATGACCCAATCAAAAAATGGGCCAAAGAACTAAATAGACATTTCTCCAAAGAAGACATGCAGATGGCTAACAAACACATGAAAAGATGCTCATCATCACTCATTATCAGAGAAATGCAAATCAAAACCACAATGAGTTACCATTTCATGCCAGTCAGAAGGGTTGCGATCTAAAAGTCTACAAGCAATAAATGCTGGAGAGGGCGTGCAGAAAAGGGAACCCTCTTACACTGTTGGTGAGAATGCAAACTATTACAGCCACTGTGGAGAATACTGTGGAGATTCCTTAAAAAACTGGAAATAGAACTACCTTTTGACCCAGCAATCCCACTACTGGGCATACACACCAAGGAAACCAGAATTGAAAGAGACATGTGTACCCCAGTGTTCATCGCAACACTGTTTATAATAGCCAGGACATGGAAGCAGCCTAGATGTCCATCAGCAGATGAATGGATAAGAAAGTATCTCAGACTGTTAACATTCATTACCACAGAGATGAGGAATGAATGCACGCTGGTGTGAGATTCAACTACTGTATACCAGTGCCAAACCCATTAATTGGGCCTGATCCCTTTGGGGAAAAGCAAGCAGTATTAGGGAAATTAACAAAACCCACCACAAAGTCAGAATGAACACTTCAGTCTCCTGGACTTGAAATTATCACCAGATAGAATAGATGAGGCAGTTTGAAGGTATCAAAAATAGCATTTAGTTTACCCTAATTTCTTTACAATATTGGACCAAGTCATATAGCAGGTACCACAGACATACAACCAGTCTTAAAAATTCTCCAGTACTCAGTCTCAATAGACTGACTTTTATTATAACCTAAAAGCCATCTTTGTACTTTTGTTCTTTTTCTCAAACCCTCATGATACTCCCTCTAGATATTCCACCCATCTGGTGTCTTTCTGACTTTTTTCTATTTACCATTTACTTCCATTTCCTCTAGTTGAAAATTTTCAACTTCAATAATACGTGGTAAAGCTCTATAACATTTATAAATAGGAACACCTAAAAAATTTTAATATTTTATGGCCTGTTGTCATCTTGGTGATCACAGTAGTTTCAATATGCAACTCTAAATACTACCTTTCACCCACTAGTCATTCCTCTACTGTTTACAAAGTGAAGATATAATGATGTATCATATATTAGAATATATATTTCACCACCTACCTTTATTGCAGGTATTTTAACATGATACTTTTTTTTAAATTCTGCATATTATTTTTAAATTGTCTATTTCTTTGTTGTTGTTAATAATAATGAAGAAAAGTCAAGAGAGAATTCTGATGCATATCCAAGTTTGAAAACCATCGAGTTACATAAAATGCTTGACATAAAATAAGAAAGATAGGCAAAAGAAGTTTGTAATTTAGGAGAGAGAAGGTAGTTACACTCTTCAGAGAACTTCATGTCAATCATCAAAAAATATCTCATTGGTTTATGGATATTGTGTATAACCTTAACATAAATAAGCGAAATTGAAGTTTCTCAGTCTTGTCCGACTCTTTGTGACCCCATGGACTGTAGCCTACCAGGCTCCTCCATCCATAGGATTTTTCAGGCAAGAGTACTGGAGTGGGTTGCCATTGCCTTCTCCTTATTAAAGACCAAATGCATACAAAGAGAAATGAAGGGATACTAGTCACAGCCTGCAAAGGGACACTTTACCTCATGAAGAATCCCTTGTGCCCAATGGGTCCCCTCTATAGATACTGCAGTGGGGTTGGGGGCTCTCTTAGGGCAGGCCCTCTCCCAGTCTGTGGAACTCCTGCCAGAGGTCTCCGGAGCCCAGTCCTGCTCTCTGTGGATCCCTTGGGTCCTAGGAAGGGACAGACTTCAGTAGAAAGAGGTTTGAATCGAAAGAACCAGATTTGAATCCTGTCTACTTGGCTAGGTGACCTTGGTGACCTGGACCTACCTCCCCTGGTCTATAAAAGGGAGATAAGACCACCTGCTCAGGCTATTAGGAGGCTGGCTGGCAACTATGAGATGGTGCACACACAGCCTTAGCACTCTGAAAGGAGTTTCCTGCAGGATGTAAATGCCAAAGTCAGTAGTCCCTCCTGTTTAAGAGCTGCTCCTACTCAGAAATGGCTTAACCCTTGGTGTCTCTTGCACCAGACACTTCCCATGTATTAACTCCTATTCAAGCCTCAGACAACCTGTTGAAGTGCTATCATTATACTCATTTCATAGATGAGCAAACTGAGGCACAGGGAAGTTAGGACTTGCCCAAGACCACATGGCTGGCAGAGCTGGGACACAAAACTAGGTGTTCCGGCTCCAGAGCCTGTCTTAACTCTACAGAATATTCTGAGACTAGGTTCTGTCTCCTATGAGGCCAGGTCCTCGGCTCACAGGATGAAAATTATGCTTCAAGCCAGGTCTTTTTTAATTCTCAAATCCCCTTCCTTTCTGAACCCATCAATAATTAAAAGAACAACAATGGCAGCTGCTATCATTGGGAGCACGCTATGCGCCACCTCCTGCTAATTCAATCCTTACCATTCATAGAGGAAGGCACTATTTTTACCCCCATTTTCCATATGGAGGCATGAGGTCAGAGGTCATAAATAAAGTAAGCCTTTAACTTAAATAGTCTCATCTAATTTTACAACAATATTAGGTAAAAACTATTATAACTTCATTGGTAGAAATAATGGCAAATATTAAGAAATTTTCCCAAGTTCATACAGCTTGTAAGTATTGGAATCATTGTAAATTCAGGTTTCTCTGACTCTAGGTACTGAACTTTGAAATATTCTGTAAAATCACCATATTTAAAAACATGGAAAATGACAAAATAATAAAAAATAATTTGGAGTGAGAACTTCATTGAGTCTCAAATTTCATGCTTATTTGCTGAATATTCATGGGGAACTCATAACTATAAATAAGTCTGAGTACCTTTACTTCTTAAGATAAAATAGAAAGCCCAGAGATAAATCCACGCACATATGGACACCTTATCTTTGACAAAGGAGGCAAGAATATACAATGGATTAAAGACAGCCTCTTTAACAGTGGTGCTGGGAAATCTGGTCAACCACTTGTAAAAGAATTAACTAGACCACTTTCTAACACCATACACAAAAATAAACTCAAAATGGATTAAAGATCTAAACGTAAGACCAGACACTATAAAACTCCTAGAGGAGAACATAGGCAAAACACTCTCCGACATACATCACAGCAGGATCCTCTATGACCCACCTCCCAGAATATTGGAAATAAAAGCAAAAATAAACAAATGGGACCTA
Organism: Bos taurus; assembly: GCF_002263795.3. Classification (NCBI taxonomy): domain Eukaryota; kingdom Metazoa; phylum Chordata; class Mammalia; order Artiodactyla; family Bovidae; genus Bos; species Bos taurus. Next base: position 2,305,963 of record NC_037353.1, on the reverse strand, counting down.
ATTAACCTTAAAAGCTTCTGCACATCAAAGGAAACTATTAGCAAGGTGAAAAGACAGCCTTCAGAATGGGAGAAAATAATAGCAAATGAAGCAACCGACAAACAACTAATCTCAAAAATATACAAGCAACTCCTACAGCTCAACTCCAGAAAAATAAATGACCCAATCAAAAAATGGGCCAAAGAACTAAATAGACATTTCTCCAAAGAAGACATACAGATGGCTAACAAACATATGAAAAGATGCTCATCATCACTCATTATCAGAGAAATGCAAATCAAAACCACTATGAGGTACCATTTCACGCCAGTCAGAATGGCTGCGATCCAAAAGTCTACAAATAATAAATGCTGGAGAGGGTGTGGAGAAAAGGGAACCCTCTTACACTGTTGGTGGGAATGCAAACTAGTACAGCCACGATGGAGAACAGTGTGGAGATTCCTTAAAAAACTGGAAATAGAACTGCCTTATGATCCAGCAATCCCACTGCTTGGCATACACACTGAGGAAACCAGAAGGGAAAGAGACACGTGTACCCCAATGTTCATTGCAGCACTGTTTATAATAGCCAGGACATGGAAGCAACCTAGATGTCCATCAGCAGATGGATGGATAAGAAAGCAGTGGTACATATACACAATGGAGTATTACTCAGCCATTAAAAAGCATACATTTGAATCAGTTCTAATGAGGTGGATGAAACTGGAGCATATTATACAGAGTGAAGTAAGCCAGAAGGAAAAACACCAATACAGTATACTAACGCATATATATGGAATTTAGAAAGATGGTAACAATAACCCTGTCTATGAGACAGCAAAAGAGACATTGATGTATAGAACAGTCTTATGGACTCTGTGGGAGAGGGAGAGGGTGGGAAGATTTGGGAGAATGACATTGAAACATGTAAAATATCATGTAAGAAACGAGTTGCCAGTCCAGGTTCGATGCATGATACTGGATGCTTGGGGCTGGTGCACTGGGACGACCCACACGGATGGTATGGGGAGGGAGGAGGGAGGAGGGTTTAGGATGGGGAACACATGTATACCTGTGGCGGATTCATTTTGATATTAGGCAAAACTAATACAATTATGTAAAGTTTAAAAATAAAATTTAAAAAAAAGAAAAAAAAAAAGATAAAATAAAGCATGAGATCTAGCCTCCACTAGGGTAACAATAGCCCTACTAGCAACAAAAAGGCACTACCACTTAACAACAAAAAATGTTTATTTCTCATTCACCTAAAGTCCCAAGAGATGTTTCTTTCTTTTTTAAAGTTTTACTTTCCAGCTCAAAAATCCTTAAAAAAAATTTTTTTTTAAACTTATTTATTTATATTAACTGGAACATAGTTACTTTACAATATTGTGATGGCCCCTTTCATGAATCAACATGAATTGGCCATACATGAATCCCTTCCCTCCTTAAACTCTTCCTCGTGCTCCCTCCTCACCCTATTGCTCCAGGTTGTCACAGAGCACCATCTTTGGGTTCCCTGTATCATACATCAAAGTCCCATTGGCTATATGTTTTACATATGGCAATATATATGTTTCAGTGCTGTTCTCTCAAATCATCCTACCCTCTCCAACCACCATGTCCAAAAGTCTGTTCTTTATGTCTGTTTCTCCTCTTCTGCCCTTTATGTAAGATTGTCAATATTATCTCTCTAGATTCTATATATATATATACATTAATATATGATTTTTTTCTTTCTCTTCCTGATTTATTTCACTCTTTATAATAGGCCCTAGATTCATCCACCTCACTAGAATTGACTCAAATGCATTCCTTTTCATAGCTGAGTAATATTCCATTGTATATATTTACAATTTCCTTATCCATTCATATGCCAATGGACATCTAGGTTGCTTCCATTTCCTACTAACTATAAATAGTGCTCCAATGAACATTGGGATACATGTGTCTTTATCAGTTATGATTTCCTCATGGTATGTGCCCAGTAGTGGGAATTCTGGGTTGTATGGTAGTTTTATTCCTAGTCTTTAAAGAAATCTCCGTACTGTTCTCCATAGTGGTTGCATAAGTTTGCATTCCCACAAACAGTGTAAGAGGATTCCTTTTTCTCACACCCTTTCCAGAATTTATTGTTTGTAGATTTTTTTGATGATGGCCATTCTGACCTGTGTGAGATGCTACTTCATTGTAGTTTTAATTTGGATTTCTCTAACAATGAACAATGTTGAGCATTTTTCTGTGTGTTTATTAGCCATAATTATTCCTTCTTTGGAGAAATGAGGTCCAAAGGTTAGGTCTTCTGTGCAATTTTTGATTAGATTGTTTATTTCTCTGGCATTGAGCTGTATGAGCTGCTTATATATTTTGGAGATTAATTCTTTGCTATCATTGCTTTACAATGTGTTAGTTTCCTCTGTATAACAGCATCAGTCAGCTATATGTATACATATATCCTCTTCCTTGTGAGCCTCCCTCCCACTTCTCCCATCATCCCACCCCTCTAAGTCATCACAGAGCAACGAGGTGAACTCCCTGTGTTGTACAGCAGCTTCCCACTACAGTTGGGGAAGAGGGTTGGACAAACTGAAAGATTTGCACTGACATATAAATACTACCAAGAGATTTGGCCACCTGATGCGAAGAGCTGGCTCATTTGAAAAGACCCTGATTCTGGGAATGATTGAAGTCAAGAGGAGAAGGGGACGACAAAGGATGAGATGATTGGATGGCATCACCGACTTGATGGACATGAATTCGAGTACACTCCAGGAGTTGGTGATGGACAGGGAAGCCTGGCATGCTGAGGTCCACGGGGTAGCAAAGTGTCGGACACGACTGAGTGACTGAACTGAACTGAAGCGATTTCCAAACAGGGTCTCAGTATACTTCCATCCTGTGATCACAACAACTCCTGGCTCTCAAGTTCACTCTAGTATTTGTTTCCTTTCCACCCAGATAAATGAATATAGAATCATGGAGAAAACAATATAACTGTGTACATAATTCACTGGCTAGAACTCATTCACATTTAAGATTTTAGAATCTTAAAAATGTAGTGGAGCTATGTTCCCAGGAAGAAAAGTTAACAGGTTTGACACCAGCTAGTATGGCACCCCACTCCAGTACTCTTGCCTGGAGAATCCCATGGACAGAAGAGCCTGGTGGGCTGCAGTCCATGGGGTTGCGAAGAGTCGTACACGACTGAGCGGCTTCCCTTTCACTTTTCACTTTCATGCATTGGAGAAGGAAATGGCAACCCACTCCAGTGTTCTTGCCTGGAGAATCCCAGGGACGGGGGAGCCTGGTGGGCTGCCGTCTATGGAGTCACACAGAGTCGGACAGGACTGAAGTGACTTAGCAGCAGCAGCAGTAGTCTCCTAGTACTGTATATGTGAAACCCCATTATTTAATTGTTATTGTTGTTCAACTGCTAAGTCATGTCTGACTCTTTGCGGCCCCATGCACTGTAACCCAGCAGGCTCCTCTTTCCCTCTGATTCTCCAGGCAAGAATACTGGAGTGGGTTGCTATGCTCTCCTTCAGGGGATCTTCCCGACCCAGGGAACCTGCATCTCTTACAGGGGCAGGGTCTTTAACACCAGCAACACCTGGGAAGCCTTTCTCTGTGTAAATAAATAGTGACATTTTCATTCATACATATTGGTGGTTTTTATTCAACTACTGTGAATTTGGCTAATGTGAGTCTGTCAACACAGATAATTTCCTTCTTAAAGTACAAACAAACTAATCCTGGGAGACTGTTATCCAGTCCTTAAACTATGATGAATATCCCAATGGAAAAACCACTGGATTTCTGAGCAGGCAGTCCCTCCTCTCCAAGTGACATAACCTTGTTCGGGTTTTCTGCTTTCTTGGAAAATTCTTAGTTGCTAATTTTTGTTTCCCTAATTAGCTAAATTTCTTTAACCTGGACATGCAATTCTAGAATATTGTGAAATTGTTTAATTTATGCATCAGTTAAGTTCTAGATGCCCCCCCCCTTTATTTATTTATTGCTTCTTTTTTAAGGACATGAAAAGAAGATGAGAAAGCAGACATGGGAATGATTACTAAGTGAAATCTGTGGGTTTTTTTTTTAATCTTACTGAAATATTAGAGATTTGACTATTATATATGTATTTAGATAATGTTTAGAGCTATTATTAATTTTCACTTATAGTACTTTTATATTTGATCCCAATGTTATTTGTAATTTTTTAATTGTCAAAATTGTTGATTAACATGTTTTATAACACCATGGATCCTGATTCCAGAATTATCAGGAGCTCTTTCAAGAAATTAGATGACCCATTATCACTGCCTTCATCCAGACTACTTAAGGTAAATCACCGTTTCTGTAATATTAGCTGTGAAACCTCTGGTAATCATTTAAGTTTTCTGTCTTCAGTTTGAGTAAGCAAGGCATTTGTAGGACTAAATACAGTATGTAAGGTAAAAACATGCCAAAATTTTTTTGAAAGTTATTTTTCTATATAAATGATACATTTACTACTAAAAATCTGAAATACAGATTTTTATAACCTTCCAAAACTAAGTAAAAATTATCAGGAGGTGATTATAATTATATCCACAAATTATGATGTTGAGTCAACAGCAAATTTTCACTCTTATAAAGGATATTATTATTACATGTATATTATATCAATCAAATGTCTTAAATTTTTACTATTGATGCATCTTAGTTTTTTAAAAATTAAATAAAAACCATTTATAAGATAAATATAACATGAAAATGTTTGCTTCTTATAATCTAATGCTAAAAATTAAAATAATGTTAGCTCTTTAACACATTTCCAAAATGGTCTCAACCTGATATTTGCCAAATTTAATTTTATTAAAGAAATTTATGCATGTCCTAGCTTAAGGATGAGCTTAAATTCTAAAATAAATCTCCCTAAATTTAATATTGTGAAAATGATTTAAGAATACACAGAAGAACTGTACAAAAAAGATCTTGACGACCCAGATAATCATGATGGTGTGATCGCTGACCTAGAGCCAGATATCCTGGAATGTGAAGTCAGGTGGGCCTTAGAAAGCATCACTACGAACAAAGCTAGTGGAGGTGATGGAATTTCAGTTGAGCTATTTCAAATCTTGAAAGATGATGCTATGAAAGTGCTGCACTCAATATTCCAGCAAATTTGGAAAACTCAGCAGTGGCCACAGGACTGGAAAAGGTCAGTTTTCATTCCAATCCCAAAGAAAGGCAATGCCAAAGAATGCTCAAACTACCACACAATTGCACTCATCTCACACACTAGGAAAGTAATACTCAAAATTCTCCAAGCCAGGCTTCAGCAATATGTGAACCGTGAACGTCCAGATGTTCAAGCTGGTTTTAGAAAAAGCAGAGGAACCAGAGACCAAATTGCCAACATCCTTTGGATCATCGAAAAAGCAAGAGAGTTCCAGAAAAAAACATCTATTTCTGGTTTATTGACTATGCCAAAGCCTTTGACTGTGTGGATCACAATAAACTGTGGAAAACTCTGAAAGAGATGGGAATACCAGACCACCTGACCTGCCTCTTGAGAAATTTGTATGCAGGTCAGGAAGCAACAGTTAGAACTGGACATGGAACAGACTTGTTCCAAATAGGAAAAGGAGTACGTCAAGGCTGTATATTGTCACCCTGCTTATTTAACTTATATGCAGAGTACATCATGAGAAACGCTGGACTGGAAGAAACACAAGCTGGAATCAAGATTTCCGGGAGAAAAATCAATAACCTCAGATATGCAGATGACACCACCCTTATGGCAGAAAGTGAAGAGGAACTAAAAAGCCTCTTGATGAAGGTGAAAGTGGAGAGTGAAAAAGTTGGCTTAAAGCTCAACACTCAGAAAACGAAGATCATGGCATCTGGTCCCAACACTTCATGGGAAATAGATGGGGAAACAGTGGAAACCATGTCAGACTTTATTTTTCTGGGCTCCAAAATCACTGCAGATGGTGACTGCAGCCACGAAATTAAAAGATGCTTACTCCTTGGAAGAAAAGTTATGACCAACCTAGATAGCATATTCAAAAGCAGAGACATTACTTTGCCAGCAAAGGTTCATCTAGTCAAGGCTATGGTTTTTCCTGTGGTCATATATGGATGTGAGAGTTGGACTGTGAAGAAGGCTGAGCGCCAAAAAATTGATGCTTTTGAATTGTGGTGTTGGAGAAGACTCTTGAGAGTCCCTTGGACTGCAAGGTGATCCAACCAGTCCATTCTGAAGGAGATCAGCCCTGGGATTTCTTTGGAGGGAATGATGCTAAAGCTGAAACTCCAGTACTTTGGCCACCTCATGCGAAGAGTTGACTCATTGGAAAAGACCCTGATGCTGGGAGGGATTGGGGGAAGGAGGCGAAGGGGACGACAGAGGATGAGATGGCTGGATGGCATCACTGACTCGATGGATGTGAGTCTGGGTGAATCCGGGAGTTGGTGATGGACAGGGAGGCCTGGCGTGCTGCGATTCATGGGGTCGCAAAGATTCAGACACGACTGAGCGACTGAACTGAACTGAAGTATGCTAGAGAACTACTAAATAATTTTGTTGTGTTCATAGAAAATAAAATACACTCTAAATAAGTATTTTAAATGCCTGGAATTATAGAACCAGTGCAAAATTCTTAACCTCTTGAAACTCTATGATATTCCTTATAGGTTGAAGTTACTGATTTTCTGAGTTTGCTTGCATAATATTGAGTTCTAAGGTTAAATGTTTGAGTTCCTAAAGTACAAGAAATCGGCATTATAGATGAAACATTTTATTTTTAAAAGATATTGCTTATAAATTCATAAAAATCTCAATAATAAGAGGAACATTATCACATTTTATTTAACATTTTTCAAAAGTTAGGAACAAAAGCTACACCACAAAAAAAATTCCCCAAAGCAAAAATCATTTAGGTCACATTAACAAATCACAAATGAATAAAACTAGAAATTTACTGTAAACTGTTAAGGAAAAAAATCACTTTAAATCTGAAAACATATTTCCAGATAAACATTTTGTCAAAAACTGGTTTACAAAGCTACAATCCCATGCTATTTACAAAATTACAAACTATGAAATCACTTTATCAAAACTTATGACAAAGGCTACTAAAGCTATAATTTAAGAATATAGCTTTAAATGTCAGTTTTATTAAAAGAGAAGTTTAACCAAAAATATGCCTTTGAACTCAGTTAATTAAAACATGATAAATTCTAAGAAACATGAGAAAGGAAATATAGTAAAAAAGGAAAAAGTGGAAATAATTGAAAATAAAAATTAAAAATAGCAAAACATTAAAATTTTCTGAATAAAAAATGAACTGTGCATTCCTGTATTTATATGTTTTGTACATGTATTTCTTCTGCCTGGGATTTATTCCTTTACCTTTTCACCTGCAAACGTTGTACTTCTTTTCTATGAATCAACTGAATTACCATCTTCATTCTGAGAACTCCCTGATTCTTATCTCACTATATCTTGCATGTTCCTCTTTAGAGACATTGAAACATTGAAACTTTTGAATAATTATCTTCCTACGATATCACTACACATTTCAAAGGAAAAGTGTGATGTAATATATTAAGCAAGCAATTGATTTTGTTGAAAAAATTTACACAAGTGTTAGTTTGAATTGGAATTGGAAAATTTGTATTTAGTGACCACTGTTGCTGAAATATAGAAATACTAAACCAAATTATTTGCTTTAATATTAACTGATTTTTTTTTACTTTTATTAGATCTACTAGTTACACAATTATAAGCAAAGTGATTTCTATTTCTGCATATTCTAATTGCTTCATCTTTATATAAAAATGTCTTGATTATTAAGACAAATCAAAGGAAAAGATTTTAATACAACCAAAAATTAAGAGCTTGCACACTGTTGTAATTTTGCCCAGATGTGAAATCTGGTTCTATGACCTGTCTACCATGTGACTTTGGGAAAGTTACTCATCTCCTTTTTGCCTCAGTTTCTTCCTGGTAGCTAACTTTTAAGGTGGATTTGAGGTTCAAATGAATGAAAAACTGTTATATGCTTAGCATAGTGTCTGGTATTATGTACATGTTAAAGCATAGGATATATAAAAGACATAGGATAACAACCATTTCAAGTATATTTAATAATTTTATGTGTTTGAACTTTACTCAGCAAATATTGTTTAATTAACATTTCCACCACTTTACTTTCTCTATCACATTCCAGTTATAGGACATTAGGTGGGTTTACTTATTATGTGTACACTTCAAGATGTTTATCTGTAAAAGGTGGATTTTAATAATACCATCCTTATGGGTTTGTGTATAAAAAATAGGATAATAGAAAAATACTTAAGAAAGATGTTGGGACACTTTAAGCTCTCACCAAATGCTAGATACTATTATTGACATAAGTCAGGTATTGAATGTGTTGTAGTAATGTTTCAAACTGAACATACAGATTACCATTAACTTGTGTTGGGACAACCGAGTATTTAGTACAGCTAAATTAAAAAAAAGTTGCTTTCCTGTATTGTACATCATACAAAAACAATTTATATGTAAAATAGAAAGCATTACAGTACTAGAAAAAAAATATAAGTGGGCATTAGTATAATTTCATAAAAGCATGTGCTGTCAAAGAAAATTTATCTATTTATGCTAGTGGTATAATCAAAACTTTATAAGTCAGAGTAGAAATTATGTTATTAAGGAAACACTGATGAATTTTCTTGAACCCAGACTCTGAAGAAAATTATGGGAAAGAAGCAGCATATTTTGTACTCTCAAGGGCTATGATATCTGGTCAAATATCCTTGAATAAAATAAGTTGTGAAAATATGAAGCAGGACATAAGATGTATGTAAAATCACACAATCTGTAATCCAAATGAAATTATAGCCAACTTTGAAGACAATTAAAGTGCAACTATACAGTTTTTCAAAATGATATCAATTGTTGGCCCCACTTCTATAGGCTTCAGCTCATACTTTCTTTTAATATGGAAAGTTAAAATTCTAGTGTTTTATAAGAAAAGAAAAAAAATCATTCATTCTGAATAAATTATATTTCATGGAAAATTTAACCAATTTCAGTCTATACTGCTTCTTAGGTTTTATTTTTAAGAAACACAGACATTAAAATACTGTCTCTGGGTTTTCTTTGTCAAGTATATGGAAAATACATAGTATCATCATAATGCTGTATGTTACTTTTTTCTTTCTAATTCTGTAATCAGACACTGTACTTAATTTGGGGAGTATACTTTAGCAAGCTGGATGATAGATTTTTTTTAAAAGTTAAGCCTGATTTATCCCTCATTAACTTCTTGAGTTATTGAAAATCTCAATAGTGCCATCCAGGAATACTTTCCTAAGGAATAGTCAAATTTTATAAACATTATGCTGTCTATTCATTCTGAAAAAAAAAAAACTATTTCTATTTAGGCATCACACTTTGGATTTCATATATTTTCAGTCTAATTAATTTAAGAATCTAGATTTTTCACCAGAGACACAAAAGAGGATTCTTGGTGCTCATTTGAGATACTGCAGTATCCCGATGCTTCTCCAAATCAGTTCAATTGGCTCGATAATCATTCCTTCAGATCTTGCTGTTGAAGGTGTATTTTGGGATTTCTCTGATTGCCATATAGATCTTTATGTTCCTAGAAGACAGGAAGACATAGAACTTATTTCCTGTAAGATACCATATTCTAGCCACATTTGCCTTCATCTTGTTTTGAATCATCAACTTCATGCTAGCCTTGGTATCTCTGCACCTGCTGGTTTTTTATTTTATTTTTTCCTCTGAAAAATTTTACCCAGAATCTTCCTGTAGCTGGGTCTTTTGTATTATTCATGTGTTAGAATATTTACTTTCTTTAGGTAGCTTTCCCAGATTATTCCATCTAAAACAGTAGAACCCATACTCTGTCCTAAAACACACACACACACACACACACACACACACACACACAACTGATCAGTTACTACCGCAGACCCTATTTCCCTTTATTATTTTGTGTCATTATTGTGCTTGGCTATTTATTTGTCTTATATGTCTCCCCTATGATAATATAAAATCCATGAAAGCAGGGACAGATAGTCTTTGTTGTACTTCCAGCTTGGAGGACAGGATATAACTTTGCTGTCTGGCCCTCAAACCCAAGATAATAGAAAGAATTAAGAAAGAAAGATGGAAGGAAGAGCAAAGGAGTGAGAATGGGACATAAGACAGAAGGCAGAAAACAAATAGCAATTCAAGTTATAAGCCAGCAACTTTTTACATATGTTAGAGGAGACACTTGTCCTCTAAAATTCCATTATTACTCTGTCAACTCTCATAGTATAAAAATCCATTTGATATTTTAAATTCAGGGGTGCTTCACTTTGGCAAAAGTACTGTGCTATGCAAAGTCAAGATCAACATGTCAGTGCTGCTATTTTCTTTTATCTAGAGTTCACATCATGCTCATAATTTTATGTTTCATTCCTCTCAATCTATTAAAAAGTTACTTGAGGTTATACCAGTGTTTTCTCAGTCCTCTTATCAATTCTTTCACTTTTTAAAACTCTGTTTCCTTTCCCTGTGATAGATGATTCTGAATGACATAAGATTCAATTCAACAAACTGTAGTCAATATTTTTTCTACAATTTGAAATAAAACAGTCAAGTTCCTAAATAAATTTTAATATAGCTACTCATATTTTTGAATTTGGGAACAAGAGTTTCTTTATATGAACTTTACACACATTTTTAATAATTTAAGCAAGAAACCTTTTACAGTATTTTCACCATGTTTCAGTCTACTTTTGACCAGATTGTCCTGTTCCTCATGAGTCCTTAAATTTGGTTATATTGCATAGATTAAATTCAGGATCATTGATATCTCTAGTAGGGAAAAAGTAAGCAACATATGTACCTAATAATAGTGTTAATACTGATATAAATATTAAAGTATGGTGCATCTTTTAAACTATTTTGTGAAAATTGCACATGATAATTGAAAAGAATATATACAATATATAAATATATCACAGTGAAAATATAAGACAAAAATTAGATCCACAATAAAATTATGTAAAATGAAATGTGAATTTAATGCGCTAGAATTAGAACAATTAAAAAAATGAAATTTTTGAAGCAAAGGAAACACAAAACCATTGCTTTCTGTATTTTTCCCATAATTTATAGTTAGTAATATAGGAGAAGATGAGGAAGATATAATTATGTTGCACAAAAGAAAGTAAAGGCACATTAGAACAATTTGTTATGTATGTATCTTTTTATTCACTGAACAAGTCAATTGACATCTATTGTCTTAGTTGTTGTGAAAGCAGTTTGTAAGGTGTGATCAAGATTTCTGATCTTCAGGAACTTATAATCTACAGAGGGCTTAAAAACCTGTCCTTCAATTAACCCATTTCCAGGCAGCATAAAATAGTTATTATATGTGAACTGCAAAACAGAATTTGTTTGAGAATCCAAAGTGGGTAACAGAAGGCTTCAAACTCCAGAAAGAAAGAAATACTTATTTGTTGCTTTTTTTTTTTTTCTTTCAGAGGTGAACCTTCAGATTGGTTCATTAGCCAGGAAATAATCTTAATTACCGTGCAATGTTAGGAACTTTCCAATTGAGTAAGGGGCAATTTTTATCCAGATTTCAAAACCTTTTCATTGGTTATCTGCTATAAGGAATTGATTTAGATTTAAAACCCTTGTTTCTTATATCAGAAGAACATATTTGCAGTCCACATATAAAACTCCTTTTTGTCAAGAATGTATACAAAAAGTGGTTGCACAAATAAGTTGTAGCAGCTTTTCTAGAAGTTTACACTGTGGAATGTGGTCCCAGGTGATACCGCAGTAAACAATTTATGGAAACACTGCAAACATACACCCCTCCCCTCCCAGAGATTCACCATGCCCTTTACAAATCATGTCTTGATATCTGAGTAATAAGATCAATTATAGTGAACTTAAATAAGTATTTCCAATCTTATTTCACTGCAAAATCCTTTGGATTAATGGATATTATGTTAAAATCCCAAGTCTCTAGCTGTTAAAATCAGGGGCAATGGTATAGACTACCTGGGCTTTTATTCCTGTTTGCAATCTATTGTGACCTTAGGAAAGTTGTTCCATAAAATGAGGATGATAATAGGATGGTAAAGAGATATTTTTGTGGAGTGTGAGTAACGAATAAGCAAGATTATAAACCTTGAATATTGCCTAATACTTGGTAAGTGATACAAAAGTGTTATCACTATTAGAGCAGCCTTTTCTGGTTCCATAGTGCTAATATTCTGAGATCATGTCAGATGTAAGGAAGAATTGCATTCACTGGTATAAAAGTTCAAGCAGCTGTTTCACCCATGAGTCTTGTACCTCGATAAACACTTGGGCTTTTTCTTGTATCCATTCATGCAAGGAAGGAGAGGGACATGACCAGGCATACTGTTAACTCAAATTCATATGCCTAACGTACAGCGAGGCCAAACAAATGGAGAAGTTGAAGTTTGAAGCAGAGAAAGATTTCTTGTAGGGCTATGACAGGAAGTAGGTGGCTCAGGCCCCCCAAAAATCTCCAAGATCCCCAAAGGGTTTCAAGAAAGCTTTTTTAAAGACCAGGTGCTGGAGGTGGGTCACAGGGTATGTGATCAGCTCCTGGACAGTTCTCTGATTGGTTGATTGTGAGGTAACAGGGCTGTGTCACAGGTATTGATATTATCAGCCCTTAGGCTCAGGGAGACCCTGAGGCTAGGTACTCATGGTCATCAAGGAGTTAGCATCTTCCATTTGGTGTGGGGTTTTCACATTTGCAAAATAACTCTGGAAATGTCAATCAAACACTGATATCCAGGCACTTCAGAGAAGGGGGCTTCTCTGATGGTTCAGATGGTAAAGAATCTGCCTGCAGTGCAGGAGACCTGGATCTGATCCCTGGGTTAGGAATATCCCTTAGAGAAGGGAATGGCACCCCATTCCAGTATTCTTGCCTGGAGAATTCCATCGCCAGAGGAACCCGGTGGGCTATGTTCATGGGGTCATGAAGAGTCCGACAAGACTGACCGACTAATGCTTTCACTTTTTCAGAGAGGAGCTAAAGCAGAGAATATGGGAGAAGGCTTGTCCCAGGAGGGCCCCATAGGATCCTGCTCAGTTACAGTATGATATGGAGTTTGAGATGCATATATGCAGTCAAGCTGACATATATGCCAGACTGCAGACTACACAATGTGGGAATCTGGCCTTCAACACAAACAGCATTTAAAGGATTTCTTCCCCTTTGGCAACCACATGTCTGTTTTCTATGTCTACAAGTCTGCTTCTGTTTTGCAGACAGGTTCATTTGTGCCATATTTAAATACTACATATAAGTGATATTGTGTGCTATGTGTCTTTCTCTTTATCTTGTAACTTCATGTGATAATCTCTAGTTGTATCCATGTTGCTGCTAATGGCAGTATTTCATTCTTTTTTATGGCTGGGTAGTGTTTCATTGTATACATGTATCACATTCTTCTTTATCCATTCCAGGAATGGATAACAATGGATAAACAATGGACTTTAATGTTGTTTCCACATCTTGGCTATTGTGAATAGTGCTGTTGTGAACATAGGGTTGCATGTATCTTTTTGAATTATAGTTTTGTCTGCATATATGCCCAGGACTGGGATTGCGGGACCACATGGTAGTTTTTTTAGTTTTCTGAGGAACCTCCATAATGTTTTCCATAGGGGCTGCACCAGCTTACATTCCCAACAGTGTAGGAGTGTTACCTTTTATCTACACCTTCTCTAGCATTTATCTGTAGACTTTTTAATGATGGTCATTCTGACTGGTGTAATGTGGTACCTCACTGTAGTTTTGATTTCTCTAAATGTTGAGCATCTTTTCATGTGCTGGCCATCTGAATGTCTTCTTTGAAGGGAGGAAGGAGAAGGATGGACTGGAAGTTTGGAACTAGTAGATGCAAACTATTACATTTAGAATGGTTAAACAATCAGGCCGTACTCTATTACACAGTGAACTATACCCAATTTCCTAGGATAATGGAAAAGAATATTTTAAAAAGAATGCTTATATGTATATAAGTCAGTCATATTGCCTTACAGAAAATATTAGAACATGGAAATCAACTATACTTCAATTAAAAAAATTAATATTTCCACCATTTCTTCTCTTGGACATACTTTTACTAGTCTAGTGGCCTTAGGACTTGGGACATTGCCTTTCTTTCGTCTTTTTTCCTTGAAGGACAAAGTAGGATCTAAATACAGTATTTCTATTCATGGACCTCCCATTTTATGGACTTTACCTACATCTGTATGCTATTATATCTCTAATTTAAAATCCAATAGGATAATGTATATCTCTGACCATTATCATTTATTCTGCCTTGTCACTGATTTGTCACAACATGCTTGCAATGGTGAGAATAGTTCACCAGTTAAGAGTCTTCCATACCAAAGACATAGTTATGATGTATGGGTATGTTGGAAAAAATGCCCAGGGCAATTTGATACAGCTCATAATGTAATTTTTGAGAACCCTTATTGTATAGAATGAGCCTAATAAACACAATGTGATTATAAAACATAAATTGATGGTTAAACACATGTCACAGACATTTTGGTACAATTTGTAGAGTATATAGTGCCCTATTTTTTTTTTAATCTGTCTGTTAATGTGACCTGATGTATCAGCTCAGTTCAGTCGTTAAGTCATGTCCGACTCTATGTGACCTTATGGGATGCAGCATTCCAGTCTTCCCTGTCCATCAGCAACTCCCAGAGCTTGCTCAGACTCATGTCCATAGAGTCAGTGATGCCATCCAACCATTTCATCCTCTGTCATTGCCTTCTCCTTCTGCCTTCAACCTTTCCCAGAGTCAAGGTCTTTACCAGTGAGTCAGTTCTTCACATCAGATGGCCAAAGTATTGAAATTTCAGCATCAGTCTTTCCAATGAATATTCAGGACTGATTTCCTTTAGAATTGACTGGTTTGATCTTTTTGCTGTCCCAGGGACTCTCAGGAGTCTTCTTCAACACCACAGTTCAAAAGCATCAATTCTTTGGTGCTCAGCTTTCTTTATGGTCCAACTCTCACATCCATACATGACTACCATAAAGACTGACTACAGGGACCTTTGTTAGTATATGGGCCTGATGTATACTAGTAAAGTTTTTGCCTAATTATAGAGGGAGGAGCAGATTGGGATACAGTCTTCAAAAGTTCATATAATTGGCTTAAACATTATTCCCATCTTTGTGCCCAGAGATATCTGTAACATCTCACTGGACTTCAGTTTATTCATCTGTAAAATAAGGATAGTGATACCTAGCCCTAGGTTATAAAGTTACTATAGCTATCATATAGAGGATAAGAATGCAAAAGTAACCTGAAAAAGTTCTACTTACATAAAGTGGAATTCCTTGACTAGAATTATTACAATTTTTGCAAGCAATAGTATCATTTAAGTTTTAAAGTTTTATTATTATTTTTTTTAATCTAAGTAATATCTTGCAAGCAATAGTATCATTTAAGTTTTAAAGTTTTATTATTATTTTTTTTAATCTAAGTAATATCTCACTGACACAAATCAGGTGAACTAAGATGACCAAGATACCAGGAGTGGCCATTATTTCAAGTTCTTTATCAATGGTCATTAAATTGATAATATGACTATGAGTTGATAATAGTTAAAATAGTTTGATAAAAACATTTAGTGATGCTTTATCTATGATCATAGAACAAATGATCAAGCTATCCATTGTATTTATTTTCACTACCTTTTCTAGACTTCTGCCACCAAATCACTCATGTAATGCACACATCAATGATTATTCTGGCCACTCTTACAGATGACACTGGAACTCAGTGATTTAAGCTCTGTGTTCATTCCAGGATGACATAATATTTTGACAGAGTTTTTTTCCCCTTGGATTAGTTTTTCCAATACAGCAGAGAATTGCCAAAACAACTCTTAAAAGAACAAACAGTATTTCTGTGATTTTTCAGTTGGTTAACTTCTGACAGTCTCTTAGAAGCATGAAGAAAGTCAACTTTTGGAGATCTGCAGTCTAAACTGAAGTATATCATTGCCCCAAGAGATAAGAAACCTTACACGGATGAAATGGAATCAAGTAACTGGCAATATCAGCAAGAAGCACACTGTCAATTTTTTATTGTATTTTTGCATGACAACCTCTCAGGACGTTCAGTGTGTGTGTCATATTTCAAGACTGCAAATAATTTGTTAACCTTTAATCAAGAAGTTGAAGTGTTTTTCTTCTATCCAATGCCTTATACTATCCAGAGAAAAAGTAATTGCTTAAAGCTTTGAAAATCAAATTACTCTTTCTGAAATAACATTGAAATTTATAGCATAATAAGAGTATTCCCTGTAGAATTATTCTCATCATCATACAGACAAGGCAAAGTTACTAGTGACACAGTGGAAATAAGTAATTCACTAGCGAGCTGTAGTATCTTTTTCCCAATTTATTTGTCCAGCTTCTGTTTGAAAGAGAGAGTCTGTATTTCTAGGTAAAAGTCATCCTCAGAAGTTATCATACAAAAGTTAATCTTCATGAAAAGGTAGAAATACTAAACACAAGTATAAACAGAATTAAAGGTTACAAGTCATTGACACTGAAGCTAGTACATGATAACTCACATTTTTGAGTGCAATAGCTACTAGTTTATGGTAATTAGCTTACATTTTTTAAAACATATATATATAATCTGTATGTTTTTATTTGATTAATACTATAAATATTAATCTATATTAAGATGATATAAATGTTATCAATATTAATAAATAAACCACTAAACACCATTAAATAGTGTGCTCGCATTTAAAAAAATATTGAAATATAGTTGATTTATAATATCAGTTTCAGGTATACAGCAAAGTGATTCAGTTATACATATATATTAAAATTATCTTCCATTATAGATTATTACAAGATATTGAGTATCATTCCCTGTACTATCTAGTAGGTCCTTGTTGGTTATCTATTTTATATATCACAGTGTATAAACTTTAATCCCAAACTCCTAATTTACCCCCCATCCTTTGGTAACCATAAGTTTGTTTTCTATGTCTGAGTCTATTTATGTTTTGTATAAATAGGATATTTTTTCTATTAAAATTATTTAATAGCTAATAGTATTTCATTATTTAGATGTTTCATATATTAACAATCTCTTATTGCTGAGTAATTAGGGTGAATCCAGTTTTTTACTAGTTTCAGCAATACTTAGAACAATTTTACACATAGTTAGTCATACTTTTGCATAATATTTCCTTGGCATATCTCTTATGAGATTGTTCAAAAAATAATAATTGGTGATTGTAAGCACTTACAAGACATGACTCCTAAATTGCATTTTCAATTTCTAAATGGAGACATTTCCAGCTATTCTCCATCTACAAAACAAAATAGAAAATAAAGTAAGAAATTATTACTGTCAGCAATATGGAGTCTGCTGAGAAGAATTCAGATGGGCTTATTGGACTTATTGTTTCCCTTCCTCAATTGCAAGATGTTTGCAAATTCTGATGACAGAGCCAAAAAATTGTGAAAGAACCCGTTACTCAACCCCTGTGACTGATCCTGGGTCCATTTCCTAACATGGGGAAAAATGAGTTAGTAAAGATTTCTATCCATAAAGTACGTGAAATATGTGCATATTTTCCTTCTTTATTTGGAGGCAGCAACCAGAATTCAGTTACACTGGTGTCCTGCAGAGTTCCTGGTACCCAATATTAACTCCATTTGAACTAGTCATTTCATTTGATCATTGGAATAACTTTGTAATATTGGGAAAAGCAGTTACTATTTTTCCCACTTCATCAATGAAAATGAAAGTTAAGCAGGGTAGGAATGCAATGAGACTGACTAATCAACAAGAAAGGGGACACATTCTCCTGTAAGGAAGGAATACAGAATTCCATCAGGTTGAGAAAGAAAAGATATATACATGAGAATCAGCAAACAGTTGCTAATAAGAGACCAGAAAGTCCAGGAAACTAAATCCAGGTCAAAACTAAGGTCACAGGTCAGACCACAAGGAAAAGCATTAATAGGGAAAAGATGATGAAGTCCTGCCCTCACCATAGTGTCTTACCCAGGCAAAGATGAATATGTGTTGTTTTTAAATAAAGAAAACACAGGGCAAGAAAGTACTTGACTGCAGTATCAAAACTGAATTTTAAAGCACACTTGACTTCTAAATTATTCCATATAATGAGGTGGCATTAGTGGTAAACAACTGGCCTGTCAATGCTGTAGATGTAAGAGACATGGGTTCGATTCCTGGGTTGGGATGATTGCCTGGAGGAAGGCACAGCAACCGGGTCCAGGATTCTTCCCTGGAGAATCCCATGGACAGAGGATCCTGGCAAGCTACAGTCCATAGGGTTTCACAGAATTAGTCATGACTAAAGTGACTTAGCAGAGCACACTGCATGAGCATGTACTATTTTTATAACAAGATATTGTAAATAAACTTCATTATTTTAATACTGTGAAGATTTCCTTCTAGGTCTAGTTTAGTTAGTGATAGCATGCATCTCAATAAATACATATTTCTCTTGGTCAGATATCCAACAGATTAGTATACAATTATCAAAGGGAAATATTTGTCTGTTCCAACAATGTATCTTTAAGAAGAGCTGACTAACATTTACACCTTTCTTCTTCAGTTCAGTGCAGTTGCTCAGTCATGTCTGACCCTTTGCGACCTCATGAACCGCAGCATACCAGACCTCCCTGTCCATCACCAACTCCCGGAGTCCACCCAAACCCATGTCCATCGAGTCAATGACACCATCCAACCATCTCATCCTCTGTCGTCTCCTTCTCCTCCTGCCCTCAATCTTTCTCAGCATCGGAGCCTTTTCCAATGAGTCAGCTCTTCGCATCAGGTGGCCAAAGTATTGGAGTTTCAGCTTCAACATCAGTCCTTCCAATGAACACCCAGGACACATCTCCTTTAAGATGCACTGATTGGATCTCCTTGCAGTCCAAGGGACTCTCAAGAGTCTTCTCCAACACTACAGTTCAAAAGCATCAATTCTTTGGTTCTCATCTTTCTTCAGAGTCCAACTCTCACATCCATACATGACCACTGGAAAAACCATAGCCTTGACTAGACGGACCTTTGTTGGCAAAGTAATGTCTCTGCTTTTCAATATGCTATCTAGGTTGGTTATAACTTTCCTTCCAAGGAGTAAGCGTCTTTTAATTTCATGGCTGCAGTCACCATCTGCAGTGATTTTGGAGCCCCCCAAAATAAAGTCTGACACTGTTTCCACTGTTTCCCCATCTATTTCCAATAAAGTGATGGGACCAGATGCCATGATCTTCGTTTTCTGAATGTTGAGCTTTAAGCCAACTTTTTCACTCTCCACTTTCACTTTCATCAAGAGGCTTTCGAGTTCATCTTCACTTTCTGCCATAAGTGTGGTGTCATCTGCATATCTGAGGTTATTGATATTTCTCCTGGCAATCTTGATTCCAGCTTGTGCTTCTTCCAGTCCAGCGTTTCTCATGATGTACTCTGCATAGAAGTTAAATAAGCAGGGTGACAATATACAGCCTTGACGAACTGCTTTTCCTATTTGGAACCAGTCTGTTGTTCCATGTCCAGTTCTAACTGTTGCTTCCTGACCTGCATACAAATTTCTCAAGAGGCAGATCAGGTGGTCTGGTATTCCCATCTCTTGAAGAATTTTCCACAGTTTATTGTGATCCAGT
Source organism: Bos taurus (assembly GCF_002263795.3). NCBI lineage: Eukaryota > Metazoa > Chordata > Mammalia > Artiodactyla > Bovidae > Bos > Bos taurus. Next base: position 2,286,218 of record NC_037353.1, on the reverse strand, counting down.
TGCCCTTAAATATAGTATGGGAGATCTATCAGGTATAGGGAGCAATATGCATTATGGTTAGCATAAGCAGAAGGGGAATTAATTCAGGGTAGATTATAGAATTACTGGGAGGACTGTAGTAAAACACTCTAGGCTGACTTTCCTAAGTGGACTAACAAAACCATACCACAAGACCAGCCACTAAAGAAACTGCTGCCCTGCTGAATTAAGATGCTCCCATCACTGCTGCTAGGTACAAAATATAGACTTCTGTTATGAGCAGGAAATAGTCACTAGTCAAGTTGGAAGTCATATGTAATAAATTAAGCATACACTATAAATGATGCTTTGTTTGGCAACAACCTCTCTGCAAAAAAAAAAAAAAAAAAAAAAGCTCTGTACTACCATAGTTTTGTGAGTATTTGATCTACCATTAAATGATCTACCATTATCTATATTGCAAAAGCACCATATTCTAACACCTAGCAGTATCAGTAAGAATAATACAATATTTTTGAGTGAAAACCTCTAAGGATATTCATATTGTGTCATATTTAAAAACTCAGTAGTTCACTAATCTTCAATCAAGAAAACTGGAATAGCCTCTCAACCCAATGTCTTATTCCATTAAAAAGAAAAAGTCTTTGCCTGAAAGTTTGTTTTATTTGGTAATTGAATTACTCATTGTAATGTAATATCTAAATTAATAGCATATTAAAAGTATTCTAGATATAAAAAATGTTCTTTTTTAATAATCACAAGTCACATACCTATGATGACAATTTTTGTGTGGCTAGTAAGATTCCTTGTGGTTTTATGAATAAATCTAATATTTCTTCCACTAACCAGCTTTCCTAATATTTGAAAATATTCCCTTTTTTCTATATTTCTATCAAGTCTGTTTTACTTCTTTCTTCTACATAATGTAATTTTTATATTTTCTTCATTTCTGATCACTCTTTGCTAATCTTGCTCTAATTTTTAATAGTCATCTTTCAAAGAAGTCATTTGGACGACTATGGAATATAATAATCAAGAAATTATTGGAAGAAGTAAGAAAAATGCAGTGAGGCCATTACATTTTTTTCATTCTGATCCTCTATGCTTATTAATAAAATGCCTGTGATACCATCCTAGCACTACTTGGCTAATCTCATGAATGTATTTATATCTACTCTTAAAGTATTTTCCTTTTATTTTAAATTAAAAATAATTGTGACTTTTTTTAAAAATGCTTCCATCACTTCTAGCTTATCTTTATTCAGCTACCATTTCTGAACTCTATCCAAAATTTTGTAGTTCCTCAAATCTTTTCCCATTTCCTTTTTCTGTTCACTCTGGCCTTTCTCCCAAGATAAGTATTCTCATTATAGCCACTTTAATAACATTTTTAAGCATGTAGTCTATATTTGTACAATTTTCAAAGCTATATTTCAAGCCAGACCTCATTTCTAGATTCCATGTTTATGTAAACAGTTAAACATACCTAACCAAACATGAAATTGTTCACATCCATATGAACGCTTGCTATTCTAGTTTGTTTGTCTGGTTTTTTTTTTTTTTTTTCAGTAAAGAGCACCTTGCCTCTTAACTGGAAACCCAGTAATTGTTCTTGATTCCTCTGACTCACTCATCTATCCATATCAAAAGTATCACTGAGTTTTATTAATTCTAATTATAAATGGTTGTGTAATTTAGAGACTTTTTTCTTTTTTCTATTTTCATGCAACTGTCTTCATTCTTTTTCCAGCCAACTGTGATATCCTATGATCTTACTTACCTAACTCCAACCATTTCTCAAAGGACCACTCATAGGGCTTTTTCCAATAAAACATTTCATAACCTCTGATTATTCCCAGAAAAAAAAAAAAAAAGAATTTCTTCTTCTACCCTATGAGTTCTTGCAGGGGGCAAACATCCAGTATCAGCTTAATATACTTAGCTATGCTAGACTTCTTTCAATGCCCCCAGTATATAGACACCCCTTAGGATTTAGACTATGCACTCTCCACCAACCAACATATGTTTCTAAAGATAGACTCAAACTACCCCATCTTATCTATTTCCTTCAAGAGGAGCCTGTGAGTGCTTTGATAAATAGAATGTAGAGAAAGAGACATTCTGGGTCTGCTAAGCCTAAAACATTAAGGAAGTTTGGCAGTTTCTCTTTCCTCCCATGGAAGCCAGGGCCTTACTGTGAAGAACCTTCTGCAACCTTGTGGAGAAGTCCACATGGAGTAGAATGAATGCCCCTCAACGACAGCTTCAGTTTTGCTTCTGTGTAACAGCCAATATCAGGAGAAGGCAATGGCAACCCACTCCAGTACTCTTGCCTGGAAAATCCCACGGATGGAGGAGCCTGGTAGGCTACAGTCCATGGGGTCACTAAGAGTTGGGAACGACTGAGTGACTTCACTTTCACTTTTAACTTTCATACATTAGAGAAGGAAATGGCAACCCACTCCAGTGTTCTTGTCTGGAGAATCCCAGGGATGGGGGAGCCTGGTGGGCTGCCGTCTATGGGGTCGCACAGAGTAGGACACGACTGAAGCGACTTAGCAGCAGCAGCAGCAGCAACATCCAGTATCAACCTGCCAGCCAAGTGAATAAACCATTCTGAAAATATATCCTCCAGCCCAGGTCAAGATGCTCCAACTGATTCCCTGCCTTTACCTGTGTTGTGTTTAGTCATGTCTGACAGTTTGTGACCCCGTGGACTGTAACCTGCCAAGCTCCTCTGTCCATAAGGATTCTCCAGACAAGAATACTGGAGTGGGTTGCATGCCCTCCTCCAGGGGATCTTCCCAACCCAGGGATTGAATCCATGTCTTCCACATTACAGGAGGATTCTTTACCATCTGAGCTACCCGGGAAGCCCTAGCCTGCCCAAATTAGAAACCTCTGAACATCTACTGAATGCTTATCTTATAAACTATAAGCTTAATAATAAATGCAAATGATAACAGAAATATATATTTCATCATCTACTAACCATAACCATTTAATATTTTATACTATAAGCTCCATTGTAAAGATAATTTGACTACTATTCTAAGATGGTATCTGATATATAGTAGGCATTCAATAAATGTTGATTAAAGGACAGGAGTTTTCATTTGTATTGAAAAGTAAAATTTATTTAGACTTTCTTACTGCTGAGAAATGTATTTTTTCTCTGAATATCTAAGCATAGGATCACATTCGTCTTTCTCTGGATTTTTGTAACTTAAAAATAAATTTACTGTGTTTCTAAATGTGTTAGTTTTCTTAATATGAATTATTTTTAGGGCAATCTCATTGAAAAACAGCATCTTCACTGGAGCTTTTAAATTCTTACTCTACTGTGTTTATTTATATTGTATGAGAAGGTTATTATATGGACTCCTAAACTGAAATGTTTCCTGTATTGCTCATTACAATGTGTGGTACTGCAACATTTGAAGAGCAAGGTGATAGAAATATTAGACAGATAATAGGAGAGCTCAGGAGAAGGCAATGGCACCCCACTCCAGTACTCTTGCCTGGAAAATCCTATGGACGGAGGAGCCTGGTAGGCTGCAGTCCATGGGGTTGCTAGGACTCGGATATGACTGAGCGACTTCACTTTCACTTTTCACTTTTATGCATTGGAGAAGGAAATGGCAACCCATTCCAGTGTTCTTGCCTGGAGAATCCCAGGGACAGGGGAGTCTGGTGGGCTGCCGTCGCTGGGGTCACACAGAGTTGGACATAACTGAAGCGACTCAGCAGCAGCAGCAGCAGGAGAGCTTAGCAATTTGAAACTGATAAGAAACCCACATTATTTCTATCGGGCTCACAAAAATCTCATTGAAATAATATAAACAAATCTCATATTCAAATATTTAATACAAAGGATGAAAATGTCCTTATCTTATTGAGAATAATATAATAAATATCATTATGAAGGAATATGTTTTTGGATGACTACATAAATGCAAGCTATTGAGATTATATGCAAGGCCAAAACCATATGGAACAATTATAGTACTAAAATGTTGAGGAGAAAAAAGTGAGATGTACATTATAACATGAAGAATGATAGAGGAAATAAAAAGCCAAAATGATAGAGTGATACATATATTCATTATATATAGTTTCTATGTATAATATTATTCAATATTTTATAAATATATTCATTATTTTCCATTTTACAAATATTATCAGTATTTCAAAAAGATAATTATTCAATATTTAAAAATATACAAATTCATTATATATAATTTGTATGTATAATATTAATCAATATTTTATAAACCAATAACCAATATCATTGGTTGTTGCTTACATATATTATTCAAAAGTAAACTTAATCAAATTGTTTAAGAAAAAAGAAGAAAAAGTCATTAGTAAGCCAGAGAATTATGAACATATACACTTTATTGTTTTTCATGCAATCTTTAAAATAGAGTAGTTAAAAACTACCTTATATTGGAAACAACTATACTCTAAAGATTTAGAAACTTAAGCTTGAAATTTTCCTAAAATAACAAAGTCACACATATTCTGTGTTTGTAATATTGTTTTATTTAATTCTGGGGATTCGTTTTTAGAGAGAATATGAATTCATTTCAGGTATATGTGTACTTGTGTTTTATGAGTTCCCATAACTTTACATTGAAGTTTGAAAGAATTATTTGATGGTATTAAGTGAGGGAGGAATTCCTTCAGATGTAGCCATACAAAGGTAATCCCCATGATAAGTTAAAAATGACAATCTAAAATGAAGTTTTCCAGAAAATAATTTTTAAGACTCAGGTTTGGAATTTTTCACCTGTAAAAGGAAACTACTGAGCAAGCTCAAGTTGATCTTTTAAAATTCCTTTTGTAGAATGCCTCCAGATGTTTTTGTCACTTCTTAAAGATATATCATAATTAAATGAATTTGTAGAGCAGATTGGGGGCAACCTCAGTGACACATTTACATGAGTCAATACATTCAGCCAGTTCAGACTTATAGACCATAAATAATCCTGGTCCCTTGATGCTGCTGCTGGTTCATAGACCACACTTATAGGATGGATTCTTTTCTTAGTAGTTGTCCTGAAACAAAATAGTGAGGCATGCTAGGAGACTACAGAATTTCTACCACACTTGTGGAAAGCAGAATAGATATAACACACCACACACAGACTGCATATTGCCTGAGCTGGGGCATAAAATGCCAGTAGTGAGAAATTCAGCCCTGAGAAATATCTTTTAAAAAGTTATCAATTCTTAAGCCAGGATGGAGAATAATTCAAACAAGCAGGCATAGGAGATGAGTAGCAATCTCAAAGCAGCCAAGGTTGCAGCATAGAAAGACCCTGAGCTCACCTCTTTGCATAGGCACACCAAAATTACAACTATTTACAGAGCAACTATCAATAAGAAGACTTAAGACTAATAGGAAAGGTCTTCTACTATTAAAGATGTAAAGAAGGAACCACAATGACATGGGTAGGAGGGCCAAAGACAGATTTCTTCAAGATCTATACCCTCCTAGGTAGGCAAGCCACAAAAAGGAAGACAATCACAATTGCAGAGATTCTCCCTAGGAAGTGAGGAGTCTGCACCCTATAATAACCCCCAGCCTGAAGATATTTCACTGGGAAGATGGGAAACCAGAACATCTGACTTTGAAGGCCTTCAGAGCTTGAGTATGAGAAAGCCAGAAGTTTGTAAGAAACACAGATTCTGCTCTGACAGGGCACACACGAAATCTCACATTCCAACACTCAGCACAGAGGTAGTAATTTGAAATGAACCTGAATCAGAGCCGATTGCTGATCTTGGAGAGCCTGTGGAGAATCTGGAGACAACTGGAACTCTCCCTGGTGACATAGATGCTGATGGTGCCCATTTGGGGGAGTTTGTTCTACCACAAGGACAATGGTGCTGGAAAATGACATTTTGGAACTCTCTCTGTAGACTGTTAGTGCTGGAATCCAGCTTGACCCCCTAACGAGGGGACACCAGTCCTGGGCCCACCCAGCCAGAACATCTAGGGACCTAGCGACTCAATCCTGCCTACTAGCAGGCCAGCACTAACCCTAGGATTTTCAAGACCCAGGCCCTGATAACTAGTTTTATCTATACTTTCAAACTAAAAGCTAAACCATTTTACACATCCGTATATGTGTAAAATCAATTATTATTGCCCATGATTAATGGAAAAAATATAAAATATGCAATTAAATTCAATTTTTAGATTGAGTTAGAGAAAAGGCTCAGACCTAGAATTCAATCCTGTCTTATTGTTTGTAGGATTTGGGCGATCATTTGAATTATAAATCAGTTCATGATGGCATTTCTGCCTCAGATGGAAAATATGAGAATGCCATAAGAAAGTAGATTTGTGGATATTGAAGAATGCTTGCATCCCTGGGATAAAGCCCACTTGGTCATGGTGTATGATCCTTTTAATGTGTTGTTGGATTCTGATTGCTAAAATTTTGTTAAGGATTTTATCCACAAATCAATCAATGTAATACACCACATTAACAAATTGGACAATAAAAGCCATATGATTATCTCAGTAGATGCAGAGAAAGTCTCTGACAAAATTCCATATGTATTTATGATAAAAACTCTCCAGAAAGCAGGAATAGAAGGAACATACCTCAACATAATAAAAGCTATATATGACAAACCCACAGCAAACATCATCCTCAATGGTGAAAAATTGAAAGCATTTCCTCTAAAGTCAGGAACAAGACAAGGGTGCCCACTTTCACCACTACTATTGAACATAGTTTTGGAAGTTTTGGCCACAGCAATCAGAGCAGAAAAAGAAATAAAAGGAATCCAAATTGGAAAAGAAGAAGTAAAACTCTCACTGTTTGCAGATGACATGATCCTCTACATAGAAAACCCTAAAGACTCCACCAGAAAATTACTAGAACTAATCAATGAATATAGTAAAGTTGCAGGACATAAAATCAACACAAAGAAATCCCTTGCATTCCTATACACTAATAATGAGAAAACAGAAAGAGAAATTAAGGAAACAATTCCATTCGCCATTGCAACGAAAAGAATAAAATACTTAGGAATATACCTACCTAAAGAAACTAAAGACCTATATATAGAAAACTATAAAACACTGGTGAAAGAAATTAAAGAGGACATTAATAGATGGAGAAATATACCATGTTCATGGATTGGAAGAATCAATATAGTGAAAATGAGTACACTACCCAAAGCAATCTATAGATTCAGTGCAATCCCTATCAGGCTACCAACAATATTTTTCACAGAGCTAGAACAAATAATTTCACCATTTGTATGGGAAAAAAAAAAATCTCAAATAGTCAAAGCAATCTTGAGAAAGAAGAATGGAACTGAAGGAATAACCTGCCTGACTTCAGGATCTACTACAAAGCCACAGTCATCAAGACAGTATGGTACTGTCACAAAGATAGAAATATAGATCAATGGAACAAAATAGAAAGCCCAGAGATAAATCCACACACCTATGGATGCCTTATCTTTGACAAAGGAGGCAAGAATATACAATGGATTAAAGACAATCTCTTTAACAAGTGGTGCTGGGAAAACTGGTCAACCACTTGTAAAAGAATGAAACTAGAACATTTTCTAACACCATACACAAAAATAAACTCAAAATGGATTAAAGATCTAAACATAAGACCAGAAACTATAAAACTGCTAGAGGAGAACATAGGCAAAACACTCTCTGACATACATCACAGCAGGATTCTCTATGACCCACCTCCCAGAATATTGGAAATAAAAGCAAAAATAAACAAACAGGACCTAATTAAACTTAAAAGTTTCTGCACAACAAAGGAAACTATCAGCAAGGTGAAAAGACAGCCTTCAGAATGGGAGAAAATAATAGCAAATGAAGAAACTGACAAGCAATAAATCTCAAAAATATGCAAGCAACTCCTGCAGCTCCATTCCAGAAAAATAAATGACCCAATCAAAAAATGGGCCAAAGAACTGAACAGACATTTCTCCAAAGAAGACATACAGATGGCTAACAAACACATGAAAAGATGCTCAACATCACTCATTATCAGAGAAATGCGAATCAAAACCACAATGAGGTACCATTTCACACTAGTCAGAATGGCTGCTATCCAAAAGTCTGCAAGCAATAAATGCTGGAGAGGGTGTGGAGAAAAGGGAACCCTCTTTCACTGTTACTGGGAATGCAAACTAGTACAGCTACTATGGAGAACAGTGTGGAGATTCCTTAAAAAACTGCAAATAGAACTTCCTTATGACCCAGCAATCCCACTGCTGGGCATACACAACGAGGAAACCAGAATTAAAAGAGACACATGTACCCCAATGTTCATTGCAGCACTGTTTATAATAGCCAGGACATGGAATCAACCTAGATGTGCATCAGCAGATGAATGGATAAGAAAGTTGTGGTACATATACACAATATAATATTACTCAGCTATTAAAAAGAATACATTTGAATCAGTTCTAATGAGGTGGATGAAACTGGAGCCTATTATACAGAGTGAAGTCAGCCAGAAAGAAAAACACCAATACAGTATACTAACGCATATATATGGAATTTAGAAAGATGGTAACAATAACCCTGTATGCGAGATAGCAAAAGAGACACAGATGTATAGAACAGACTTTTGGATTCTGTGGGAGAAAGAGGGTGGGATGATTTGGGAGAATGGCATTGAAACATGTATAATGCCATATAAGAAATGAATCGCTCATCCAGGTTTGATGCAGGATACAGGATGCTTGGGGCTGGTGCACTGGGATGATCCAGAGGGATGGTACGGGGAGGCAGGTGAGAGGAGGGGTTCAGGATGGGGAACACGTGTACACCTGTGGTGGATTCATGTTGATGTATGGCAACACCAATACAATATTGTAAAGTAATTATCCTCCAATTGAAATAAACAAATTTAACTTAAAAAAAAAGAAAGTAGATATGAAGTTGAAAATGTACAACACAATTGAACATCAATGTCAGTAGCTCTCCCTCTTTGCTATCTTATAGTACCCACTCTGCCTTAGGCTTTGTGCTCCAGCCACTCTGGTTTCCACCATCTAAGTTACACTGCCTTAGCAACAGGCTCTTTATACAGTCTGTTCTTCACTGAAAATACTCTTTTGACCTCTGTGTACTATACATACCTCCTGTGTCCTTATTTACTTAGTTTTGTTTTATTTATCATCATATCTCAGCTCAGGCATCTCTTCCTCAAAAGAAGCTTTCTCCAGATTATAGTACCATCTCTTTCCATTCCTTCAGTCCCACATTTCTGTGAGTTTAATTCAGGTCTCTGCCACAGAGCCTCATTACCATCACTTGTCAAAATTTTAACTTTACATTTATTTGTAACTATTTGGTAATATCTATTAGGGTAGGAAGGTCTTCCCAGGTGGCACAGTGGTAAAGAATCTGCCTGCCAATGCAGAGGATGCAAGAGATATGGGTTCAATCCCTGGGTCAGAAAGGTCCCCTGGAGAGTAGGAAATGGCAACCTGTTCCAGTATTCTTGCCTGGGAAATTCCATGGACAGAGGAACCTGTGGACTACAGTCTATGGGGTGGCAAAGAATCGGACATGAGTGAGTGAGGACGTGAGGGTACACACATGCACACATGAGGGTAGAAATCATATTGGGGTACAGCAACAAGTACATATTAAATATTTAATAAATGATGGCTAGATAAATCATATGGATAACAATACAGATTTTAATGTATCTATCTTTTTGGTCTTTGCTGAAATATGAATTACTTTCTTATCCATCCCATTTTAAATTGTATCATTTAATTTATCATTTATGAACCACTCCCAACATTTCCTATCTTCCTTCTTTTCTTTATTTTCTCAGAGTATTTCATATCTTCTGACAGGCTATGATACAATACCAGATACATAGGAAGAATAGAGTATAAGTGATTGATCAAAACATAGTAAAACTCCAATGCTTGTATTTAAGTTAGATTATTTAGTCAATGCTATTTCTTCTTAATGTATGTTATAGTCTGAATTGAAATTTGTTATTAAACCCCCTTGATGCTGGAATTGCAAGAGGGTCTCAAAGAAGATAAAGAAGTGGTAAAGTTGTATCATTAAGTAGTGAGTATGAATCTGGACTCTGGATTCAGAATGCCTAGATTCAAATTCTGGCTTCATCATTTAGAGGTTATCTGGCTTTAAATAAATTATTTAATCTCTTTAAACCTCAATTTCTTCAGCTGTAAAATTAGTGGAGGATTTTAATAATAATTTCTACACAATAGAAAGGCTCTGAAGATTACAAGAGGTAATATATGTAAACACGGTGTTACCTTCTCCAGGGGTCTTCCCAAGTCAGGGATCAAACCCAGGTCTCCCACATTGCAGGAAGATTCTTTACCAACTGAACCACCAGGGAAGCCCAAGAATACTGAAATGTGTAGCCTTTCCCTTCTCCAGCAGGTCTTCCCAACCCAGGAATCGAACTGGGGTCTCCTTCATTGCAAGCAGATTCTTTACCAACTGAGCTACCAGGGAAGCCCAATAAATATTTAAAGTTGGTTTTACCAAAATGATGCCTCCTGGGCCAGAGATCATTTCCCAAAATATAAGAAAATACAAGAATTGATACAGTTGCTTTTGAAGTTCTTGATGAATCTTGCTGCCGAGCCCATGATAATTAACACTGGTATAATTGCAATGAACATAAATTATTTTGCAGTATGTGGAAAACCCTTGTTGATATACTGGGTGGAGCAAGGATACTAAACCATTTAAGTACTTCTTAATTTACTTAAACTTACTTAATTTACTTTAACTTACTTAATGTACTTAAACTTACTTAATTTACTTAAAACATTTAAGTACTTACTTAAATTAAGTAAGTTTCTTCTTCTAAGTACTTTATATGCAAAAATATAATCTAGGACAATATGTCAAACATGCTCTGAAAGTTAAAATAATTCTTATAGTGGACAAAGAACTTATTTGCTGTCATTTTAATTTCTGGAAATTTCTATTGAACTTGAACTTTGACAAAGGGTTAGGAAAAAGTGACAAAGCAAAACTTCTATCAATTACTAAAAAATAGTGGTATACTTGACCTTCCCATAAAACACCAGAGAAATTAAACTTTATTGGAAAATATAATGAGCAACTCCAATCACAATAAATTTTGATTTTATAGCACACTGGGTATAAGTGAAGTGTTCTCACTCAAAACAAAATTTGCTTCTCACAATTTTATAATCAAAATTTTATTAACTAGAATTATTTGATGGGAATTTATTTTCATAGAGCAAATATTTGTACTATTAGAGATCTTTCTTCAACTTTAAAGCATTTATATAAACTAGAAAAAAATGACTGCTATTTTATTTTTCAGTATCTTTTAAAATGTATAAAAGTAAGTGTTTTTCATTGGTAAAAAATAATCTGTACAAAATAAGGTTTTGGAGTGCATGAAAATTATAATTATCTGTTTTGCTAATCTTAAGTATTCTGTCTATAACCTTTGTATTAGTCATATATTCAAACAATTTTCTTCAAAATAATATAGACAAAGATTCACTATGGTCTCTACTTGAAATAAATTTTGAATTGATAATATGTGATGGTAATATTTTATATAGTCATAGTTTTTATTCAAACAGATATCTTATTTTTATTATTTAAAGATGAATATGAGGAGAACAGTATTTTAATGTAATAAAATCAAATGATAATAAAAGTTGGTCATTTTTGTCTAAAATAACTTGTTCTCAGTTCGTGTAGAAAGATTGTAAATGCAGCAACCATAGTGACATATAGCTTGGGAGATCTTTGTCACTTGGTATATATCAGAAATAGAAGCTCATTTTAATAGATAAATCAGGTTGATTCTGGAGAAGTCCGTTCAGTCAACAGTTTCTGAAATCTGTGAACTCAAGCATTCTCAAGATAACTTAGACACTATGCATTTTGAGAGGCAGCATTTATCAAATTCCTAGGAAGCAGTTATTTCATCTGATTTCATGAGCATGTTCTAATTACCATACTGATGTCTCCAGGAAGCTGTGACCCCAAGTTATGGCTCCCTAAGGATTCATACTAGATATCTGAGTGACCCCATGCATGGAATTAGTTTTAGTTGGGAGAATTTATCTCCTCTTCTCCATATCTGAATGATGGTGCTTTTAATCTCAACTTTCCTGGTTTGCCCTACATAAAAGATTTTAGATTTCTGATTTTAGATTTCTGTGCTTTCCTTCTTATTTTATTTATTTTATAATTATTTTCTGTATGAAAGAAAGATGCAATAAATTGCTGCTTTCTTCAAGGACCTGATGAAATAAAATAAATCAGTGTGTATATATACATACATACAAACACACACACACACACATGTATATATACTCTGATATCAATATAACAAATGATTTATCCATCATGTATCATAGGATAAATATAAATTGCATTTTTAAATTTCAGTTCAGTTCAGTCGTTCAGTCGTGTCTGACTCTTTGCGACCCCATGAATCCCAGCACTCCAGGCCTCCCTGTCCATCACCAACTCCCGGAGTTCACTCAGATTCATGTCCATCGAGTTGGTGATGCCATCCAGCCATCTCATCCTCTGTCGTCCCCTTCTCCTCCTGCCCCAAATCCCTCCAAGCATCGATGACTTTTCCAATGAGTCAACCCTTCACATGAGGTGGCCAAAGTACTGGAGTTTCAGCTTCAGCATCATTCCCTCCAAAGAAATCCCAGGGCTGATCTCCTTTAGAATGGACTGGTTGGATTTCCTTGCAGTCCAAGGGACTCTCAAGAGTCTTCTCCAACGTCACAGTTCAAAAGCATCAATTCTTCAGCTCTCAGCTGCCGGGAGCCGGCGAGAGACATTTCACTCGTGACAAAGGTCATGAGGAAGGAGGCTCGGCATACGCAAAGGTGGGATCGAGCCTCAGGAGTCCCCCTGGATATTCTCGACCATCTACTCCCCAAAAACCAGAGTCTGCCTACTTTATTGCTTTGTGCTCTCACCTCTGACTTTACTGGGGGCTGTCCCCCACCACCATCTCGCTCTCTCTGTCAAAGAGTTAACTTACAGCTCCAATTAATAAAGTTCCTGGGCAATTAGGAGTGTTTAAATCCAAACCCCTCAGATGGCTCTCTAACTCGCCTGACAAGTTTACCCGGACTCCTACAGCTATGCATATGATTGTTTACAGTCTCCCAGCCTCGAGAGGCATGGGAAGCTTAAGATATTCAAATGGCTTAGAGCCTCTCAGAGAGTTAGAAACTGTCAGAGTAAAACTAGTAAAAGATTTCATTGATGAACCAATGTTTGTTGCCAAGTTTTCACATCCCCTGTATTGTATCCTTGAATGTGTATTAATTAAAATAGTTGGTATGTAGAAAAAATAAGTAGTGGCCTTGGTGTTAGTAACTTTAGACCCTTAAGGTAATAAATTCTTTCCTTTGTTGTAAACCCATTACACATCCGCCCTATAGGAATGCAATTTTATCTTTGGAAGATGGTGCCAAACCTTAAAATAATTACTCTTAGGGACAATAAGTCTTTGTTGATAAGTCTTTGTCAAGAGTCATAAAATGTTAATAGGCCTTCTGGCCAGAAGATGATGTAAATCACCTAAACCATTTGTATACGATAAATTTGCAGGAAAGAAACCCTGGCTTTTGATAAGGATCAAAGACTGCTGACTTTGCATCCCCTATTATCCTCTATGTATAACTTAGGGTATAAAAGCCCCTGTTGAAAATAAAGCTACGGGCCTTGCTCACCAACGCTTGGTCTCCCCATGTCATTCTTCCCCTTAACTTCCATCTGAGTCTCCATCTGGAGCGCGGATATCCTCTGCGACCATTTATTTGCCTGGGCTTCTAAGACCCACTCGAGAAGGTGTCTAAGGTGGGGCACCTTCCGCTATTCGAGAGGGCGCCTGCGGCCTCCGTGGTCAGAGCTAACCTGGTGTCATGGGTTATATTGATTTTCTGCGTAAACCAAGCTACTCAGCTTCTTTTCTCCACTGAATTTTCCTACTGAGCTATCCTCATTCTATTACTCTTTATATCTTTTATAAATAAATAAATAAATAGTCACCGAAGCCGTCTCTCCTTCGAATACCCTGAATCAGCTGGGGCTCGACCTCTGCACTCAGTTTTCTTCACAGTCCAACTCTCACATCCATACATGACTACTGGAAAAACCATAGCCTTGACTAGACAAACCTTTGTTGGCAAAGTAATGTCTCTGCTTTTCAATATGCTATCTAGGTTGCTCATAACTTTTCTTCCAAGGAGTAAGCATCTTTTAAATTTAGTAGAGTAGTATTCTATCAAAATTTTAACATGTGAATAATATTTAACAAAGTACTACCATTCCAGGAATGTTATCCCAAAGAGAAAAATATTATTGAAAAAATTACATGCAAAGATGTGTTATTTGGGACAATGTTTGCATGGAAAGGCTATAAAAAGTAAATGCCTATTACTCTGTGAATGATTAAATACATTTTATTAAATATACAAAATACTAGGTAGCTATTGAAAAGAGCGAGGGACTTCTATTTCCAGCAAACTTGACTAGCACCAAATACTTTCACTCTAAACAACTAGAGATACAAAAGTATAATTGCTTACCATATACAAATATTTTTAAATCTATGGTTTAATATACAACAAAGAAATAATTTTCAGGTGTCAGATGCAAAGTGAAAGCTGAAAGCCAAAGCAGTAAGAACATGAGCTGACATTACAGCAACCCTGGAAAGCTAGTTGAACCTTGTAATGACTAAATGTTCAAGTCAGGTTTTACCACAACACAGAATGAGCGTCAAAATACTCCAACAACTACAGAAACCTGCTGCTGCTGATGCTAAGTCGCTTCAGTCGTGTCCGATTCTGTGCAACCCCAGAGACGGCAGCCCACCAGACTCCCCCGTCCCTGGGATTCTCCAGGCAAGAACACTGGAGTGGGTTGCCATTTCCTTCTCCAATGCATGAAAGTGAAAAGTGAAAGTGAAGACGCTCAGTCATGTCTGACTCTCAGTGACCCCATGGACTGCAGCCTCCCAAGCTCCTCCGTCTATGGGATTTTACAGGCAAGAGTACTGGAGTGGATTGCCTTCTCCAAACTACAAGCCTAGTGAAACGAAAACATAGTCACTCTACCCACTAACCCAGAGAGATGACAAGAGTGGTTTTTCAGATGTTCCTAATAAATAAGTCAATCTTCTTGGCACTGGTCTGTACACATAAAACTGCTTACAACTAACACCTGTCATAATTTGCCTAAGGGCATTTTTTTTTTTTTTTTCTTCAACCTGGTCCTGCACAATCATAGCTGTAAATTCTGGAAGTGGAGCAAGGACCCCCAGAGGAGCCCTCAGTCAGTGATAGATGGGGAGTTGGCAAATAAATATACCTACTTCCTCATTCATTGCTAAGTGTTCTACACCTCCTCCTAGAGTTGCCCAGCCAAGACTGAGTTTAATTTCTCCAAAGTGGCAATCTGGATGATAACTCACCCTTTGTTAGTTTTCTTCTCCTTCATGCCTTAGGTGGATAAACCCCTACCAATTTCCCCAGTGTCATCTCTTAAATCGACAGAACTTGAACTCTTACTTGAAGGATCTAGAGGTAGCTAAACTAAGATGAGATTTATTTTTATTCTGGATTTGAGAAGGATAAAAAATTCTCTTGAGAAAAATTTTGAACTTCTCTCACTGATCTGTACTCCATATTTACTTTGCCTAAGTGCTACAGAGAACTCTAAACCAATATAATATTTTTTAAACTATTCACATTGACTTTCCTTTTGTCACAGTAAAGTGATACACATAGTGCACCTAAAACAAAAGTCAAAACTTCTGTGGGGAGAAACTTCAGCAATATACTTATGAGAATCCCACAGTGTTAAAATTAATTTATACTTAAAATGAGCTTATAATTAAGATAATTAAACACACAGAGAAACAAACCACCATAAGTGAGAAAAAGATATAACAAACAGAAGATTTGGAAAACTCAGTAACTTAAGTTCACAAAAAGAAAAATGAGCAGCAAGTAATTAATAACCTAATTTTTCTAAAACAAATAGCATTAAATATAAAAGGAATCTATATGTGTGTGTATGTGTGTGTGTGTGCCATAGTATATCATCAAGGCAGCAATTATTAAACAGGAATGTGGAGAAAAGGAAACCCTTGTGCACTGTTGGTGGGAATGGAATGTTGTGCACCCACTATGGAAAAGAACATGGAGAGTCCTCAAAAAGTTAGAAACATAACTACTATGCATGAGTGCTAAGTCACTTTCATCACACCTGAGTCTTTGCAATCCTATGGAATATAGCCCTCCAGGCTCCTCTGCCTATAGAGATTCTCCAGACATGAATACTGGAATTAGTTGCCATGCCCTCCTCCATGGGATCTTTTTAACCCAGGGATCAAACCCACATCTCTTATGCTTCCTGCATTGACAGATGGGCTCTTTGCCACTGTTGCCACCTGGGAAGGCCCAGAACTTCTATACTAGCTAATAAATACTTCTGGGTATTTATTCAAAGAAAATGAACAGAGTAACTTGAAAAGATACCTACATCTCCATGTTCATTGCAGCATCATGTATAATAGCCAAGATGTGGAAACAATGTAAATGTTTATTCATGAATGAATGGGTAAAGAATATGTGGTATATATATGTATGATGGAATATTTTCAGCCATAAAAAGTAATGAAATCTTGTCATTGTGACAACATGGATGGACCCTGAGGACATTATAGTAAGTGAGACAAGTCAAAGACAGATATTGTCCAATCTTACTCATATGTGATAACTTTAAAAATAAAAATAAGTTTGTAGAGAATAGATTAGTGGTTGCCAGATCCAAGGCATAGGTGAGGGTTAAATTGATGAAGAAAGCCAAAAGATACAAACTTCCAATTATAAAATAAATAGGTCTAGGGAATACAATGTGTAACATAGAAACTCTACCTAATAATACTGTACTGTATATTTGAAAGTTGATAAGAGAGTAAATCTTCAAAAATCTCATCACAAGAAAAAAAAGTTCTGTAACTGGTGATGAATGTTAATTACTTATTGTGGTGATTGTTTGATAATATATATGAATATCAAATCATTATGTTGTACATATGAGGCTAATATAATATTGTATGTCAGTTATTCTTCAGTAAAAAAAAAATCATTTTTTAAAAAGAACACCTAAAGAATCATTATTTTGAAAGTATACTAAGCTATCTTAGAGACATTTCTGTTTATTCAACCTAGAAACCAATAAATAGGCAATTTTAGTCAATCAATTCTAATTCAGTTGGACATGTGCTGTTGTTGACTGTACCTTTTTTATTGACTTTGACATTATCAGAATTCTTATACAATTATAAAATGACACGTGAATACCTAAATAAGATTTACATGTCATCTTAGTCTCCATAGAACTGCCATTCCCAAAACCAACATAAACACAAACACGTGTACACAGTTTAATTTTCTTCATACTTAACAACAGATAATTGATGCAAAAAGCACTGTTTTTTCAAAGGGATCAATAACCCTTTAAAGGTGATCAGCATCAAAATTTTAAAGTCAAGATCTTGCTGTATACATTATGTATGTGTGTGTGTGTGTGTGTGTGCGCATGCACACTTTAGGGAGATTATTACTTTTTTTTTCCCTTGCATTTTTCACAAGGACCACAAACAGACAAGTATTGTGCCTCACACTGTCTGGGAAAAATAGGAGAACATATAACACATTGCCTTGTGTGTACAATTAACTCTTTTGCTCCTGCACTGTGAGAACAAGTACCATGATGCTTAGGCTGTTGTGGGTGTCATTTGGACTTTAACACCAGGGTTAGACCTTTGGTATCATTGTAAATGAATCTACACTCAATGCTTTAACATGACAGAGGAAGATAATTAGTCACAGTTGAATAAAAAAAGATGCCAGTTGGAGTTGTACTTCATTAAGGGAATGCCAGAAGAACATGTAAGGGTCTTTATAATCTCATTCTTCTGCTCTTCATATTAATGTCTGTCTAATCAATGCTTTTATTTTAGTGTGTGAATTTGACTCAACTCTCTCAGAACATGTACCAAATTCATCTTTGCTTCAGTAAGTTGAGAAACTAGTTGGAGCAAGAAAAAAAAAAAAAAAAAGCAATTATAAATTTCCCAAATTTATTTTTTTACTGATAAATAATTTTTGAGCAATTTTTCTGAAGTGTAGCTCCATAAGTTATATGGATGAAAGAGACTGAATAAAAATAGATACTACTCCAGAAAATTTATTATCCTTTGCAGTTTTTAATAATTACTTGCTTCTATTATTCTGATAATTTTCTTCCATTAAGATTATTTTCATATAGATGCCAACTTTAAATTTCTTCCCTGTATTTCAAGTCTCTTACATAACTCCAATACTCAAAAGTGATTCCATCACCAGGTCAGTTCTCTGTTATAGCTTTCAAAAACAATTTACCGAGGAGCCAAGATGGCGGAGGAGTAGGATGGGGAGAACACTTTCTCCCCCCACAAATTCATCAAAAGAGCATTTAAAAGCCGAGTAAATTCCACAAAACAACTTCTGAATGCCGGCAGAGGACATCAGGCACCCAGAAAAGCAACCCAAGTCTTCGAAAGGAGGTAGGAAAAAATATAAAAGACAAAAAAAGAGACAAAAGAGGGAGGGACGGAGTTCCATCACCGGAAGGGAGTCTTAAAAAGAGAGAAGTTTCCAAACATCAGGAAACCTCTTCACTGCCGAGTCTATGCTGAGCTTTGGAAGCACAGAGGGCAACATAACAGGGAGAAAAAATAAATAAACAATTAAAACCCACAGATTGCGAGCCCTACGGTAACTCCCCCAGCAGAGAAGCAGAGCAGACGCCTGCACACGCCATTAGCAAGCGGAGGCTGGGCAGGGAAGCACGGTGCAGGCTGCATTGCTTAGAGTAAGGACCTGGCCTGAATACCCTGAGAGCTATCTGAGAGAAATAATCTGGGCTAGCAAACCAGACTGTGGGATATCTATCATGCGAAAAGCCAGCCCTAATCTAAGACACCACCAGGCCTGAGCACGGAACAAAGGACTGAACAGAGATAGCTGGCTACAGACCTTCCCCCTCCGGTGACAGACAGCCAGAGCCGGAAGAGGGCAATCACAGCCCCAGAGAGACATCATCTATCAAACTATAAGCAGGCTTCTTTGCTAACTAAAACTTCTTGGGGGTCTGGACGGTCAACATCTCCCTGAGAAGGTGCGCCGGTTGTACACCTAGATAACCGACCGGCGGGGAGGCGATAAGTCACGCTCGCTAAACACCTCATCAGCTGAGCTGCTCAGACCTGGGAAGGGCACGAAACGCAGGCCCAACCGAGTCTGCGCCTCTGAGGACTACCCGAGTGCCTGAACCTGAGTGGCTTGGACCTGGGAGGTGCAGGCAGCCCAGGGCCGGCCACCGATGGTTCCCAGCGGAACAACCTAGAGCCTGAGCAGTGTGGGCAGGGAGGCTACACGCGCCATGAGTGGGGGCAGACCCAGTGTGGCTGAGGCACTGCGAGCACACGCCAGTGTTACTTGTTTGCAGCATCCCTCCCTCCCTCCTCACAGCGCGACTGAACAAGTGAGCCTAAACAGAAAAAAAAAAAAAAGGTTTCCTCCCCCGTCCCCTTTGTGTCAGGGCGGAAACCAGACACTGAAGAGTCCAGCAAACAGAAGAAGCTATAACAGAGGGAACCGCCTTGGAAGCGACAGGCAATAGATTAAAACCCTGTGGTTACTACTGACTACGTAGAAAGGGGCCTATAGATCTTGAGAAATAAAAGTCGGACCAAGGAACTAGCCAAAAATGAGCTGAACTCACAATACTCACAACAAAACCAGAGAAAGTCCTCGATATATTTTTACTATTTTTACAATCGTTCTTTCTTTCTTCTTTTTTTCATTAAAAAACAAATTCTAAGGCCTCTATTATTCCTTTAATTTTCACTTTTATAACATTACTTTGCAAAAAAAAAAAAACCTATTTTTTTTCCAGCAAACTTCATATATATTTTTTAATAATTTTTTGACCTTTTTTTTTTCTTCTTCTCTTTAACATTATATTTTTGAAATTCCAAACTATACTCTAGATTTTTAATTTTAGCTTTTTGGTATTTGATATCAATTTTGTACCTCTAGTTCTTTTATAATTTCTGTGACTTTTTTTTTTCTCTCTGTGGTATTTGATATCAATTTTGTACCTCTAGTTCTTTTATAATTTCTGTGACTTTTTTTTTTCTCTCTGTTTCTGTCTCTTCTTCTTTTATATAACATTGTATGTCTGAAATTCCAAACTCTACTCTAGATTTTTAATTTATGCTTTTTGGTATCTGATATCAATTTTGTACCTGTATTTTCTTTATAATTTTCACGACCTTGTTTGTTTTTGTTTGTTTGTTTGTTTTTCTCTCTTTCTTTTTCTTCTTCTTTTTTTTTAACATTGTATTTTTTAAATTCCAAACTCTACTCTAGATTTTTAACCTTTGCTTTTTGGTATTAGTTATCAATTTTGTACCTATATTTTCTTTATAATTTTCACGACCTTGTTTGTTTTTGTTTGTTCCTTTTTTCTCTTTCTTTTCCTTCTTCTTTTCTTTAACATCATATTTTTAAAATTCCAAACTCTACTCTAGATTTTTAATTTTTGCTTTTATGTATTTGTTACCAATTTTGTACCTTTAGGAACCCAATCTTCAGTACCCGTTTTTCACTAGGGAATGAGATTACTGGCTTAACAGCTCTCTCTCCCTTTGGACTCTCCTTTTTCTCCACTGGGTCGCCTGTGTTTCCTCCCTAACCCCTCTCTACTCTACCCAACTCTGTGAATTTCTGTGTGTTCCAGACGGTGGAGAACACTTAGGGAACTGATTACTGGCTGGATCTGTCTCCCTCCTTTTCATTCCCCCTTTTATCCTCCTGCCCACCTCTGTCTCCTTCCTCCTTCTTCTCTTCTCTGTATAACTCCGTGAACATCTCTGAGCGGTCCAGTTGTGGAGTGCATATAAGGAAGTGATTATTGGCTAGCTCACTCTCTCCACTATTGATTCCACCTCATCTCATTTGGGTCACCTCTAACTCCCTCCTCCCTCTTCTCTTCTCCATGTAACGCTGTGAACCTCTCTGGGTAACCCTCACGGTAGAGAAACTTTTCATCTTTAACGTAGATGTTTTATCAATGGTGCTGTATAGAAGGAGAAGTTTTGAAACTACTGTAAAAATAAGACCAATAACTGGAAGCAGGAGGCTTATATCCAAACCCAGACTCCAGGGAACTCCTGAGTCCAAGGAACATGAATTGACAGGAGCTCAACAGGCGCCTCCATACCGACACTGAAACCAAGCACCACACAAGGGCCAACAAGTTCCACGGCAAGGCATACCAAGCAAATTCACCAGCAACAAAGGAACAAAGCCCTGAGCTTCAAGATACAGGCTGCCCAAAGTCACCCCAAAACCATAGACATTGCATAACTCATTACTGGACAATTCATTGCACTCCAGAGAGAAGAAATACAGCTCCACCCACCAGAACACCAACACAAGCTTCCCTAACCAGGAAACCTTGACAAGCCACCTGTACAAACACACACACAGCGAGGAAACACCACAATAAAGAGAACTCCACAAACTGCCAGAATACAGAAAGGACTCCCAAACTCAGCAATTTAAACAAGATGAAGAGACAGAGGAATACCCAGCAGATAAAGGAACAGGATAAATGCCCACCAAACCAAACAAAAGAGGAAGAGATAGGGAATCTACCTGATAAAGAATTCCGAATAATGATAGTGAAATGGATCCAAAATCTTGAAATTAAAATGGAATCACAGATAAATAGCCTGGAGACAAGGATTGAGAAGATGCAAGAAAGGTTTAACAAGGACCTAGAAGAAATAAAAAAGAGTCAATATATAATGAATAATGCAATAAATGAAATTAAAAACACTTTGGAGGCAACAAATAGTAGAATAAGAGAGGCAGAAGATAGGATTAGTGAATTAGAAGATAGAATGGTAGAAATAAATGAACCAGAGAGGATAAAAGAAAAATGAATTAAAAGAAATGAGGACAATCTCAGAGACCTCCAGGACAATATTAAACGCTACAACATTCGAATCATAGGGGTTCCAGAAGAAGAAGACAAAAAGAAAGACCATGAGAAAATACTTGAGGAGATAATAGTTGAAAACTTCCCTAAAATGGGGAAGGAAATAATCACCCAAGTCCAAGAAACCCAGAGAGTCCCAAACAGGATAAACCCAAGGAGAAACACCCCAAGACACATATTAATCAAATTAACAAAGATCAAACACAAAGAACAAATACTAAAAGCAGCAAGGGAAAAACAACAAATAACACACAAGGGAATTCCCATAAGGATAACAGCTGATCTTTCAATAGAAACTCTTCAAGCCAGGAGGGAATGGCAAGACATACTTAAAATGATGAAAGAAAATAACCTACAGCCCAGATTATTGTACCCAGCAAGGATCTCATTCAAGTATGAAGGAGAAATCAAAAGCTTTTCAGACAAGCAAAAGCTGAGAGAATTCTGCACCACCAAACCAGCTCTCCAACAAATACTAAAGGATATTCTCTAGACAGGAAACACAAAAACGGTGTATAAATTTGAATCCAAAACAACAAAGTAAATGGCAACGGGATCATACTTATCAGTAATTACCTTAAACATAAATGGGTTGAATGCCCCAACCAAAAGACAAAGACTGGCTGAAAGGATACAAAAACAAGACCCCTACATATGTTGTCTACAAGAGACCCACCTCAAAACAGGGGACACATACAGACTGAAAGTGAAGGGATGGAAAAAGATTTTCTATGCAAATAGGGACCAACAGAAAGCAGGAGTAGCAATATTCATATCAGATAAAATAGACTTTAAAACAAAGGTTGTGAAAAGAGACAAAGATGGTCACTACATAATGATCAAAGGATCAATCCAAGAAGAAGATATAACAATTATAAATTTATATGCACCCAACACGGGAGCACCACAGTATGTAAGACAAATGCTAACAAGTATGAAAGGAGAAATTAACAATAACACAATAATAGTGGGAGACTTTAGTACCCCACTCACACCTATGGATAGATCAACTAAACAGAAAATTAACAAGGAAACACAAACGTTAAATGATACAATAGACCAGTTAGACCTAACTGATATCTATAGGACATTTCATCCCAAAACAATGAATTTCACCTTTTTCTCAAGCGCACATGAAACCTTCTCCAGGATAGATCACATCCTGGGCCATAAATCTAGCCTTGGTAAATTCAAAAAAATAGAAATCATTTCAAGCATCTTTTCTGACCAGAATGCAGTAAGATTAGATCTCAATTACAGGAGAAAAACTATTAAAAATTCCAACATATTGAGGCTGAACAACACGCTGCTGAATAAACAACAAATCACAAAGAAATCAAAATAGAAATCAAAACTTGCATAGAAATGAACAAAAATGAAAACACAACAACCCAAAACCTGTGGGACACTGTAAAAGCAGTACTAAGGGGAAAGTTCATAGCAATACAGGCATACCTCAAGATATAAGAAAAAAGTCAAATAAATAACCTAACTCTACACGTAAAGCAACTAGAAAAGGAAGAAATGAAGAACCCCAGGGTTAGTAGAAGGAAAGAAATCTTAAAAATTAGAGCAGAAATAAATGCAAAAGAAAAAAAAGAGACCATAGCAAAAATCAACAAAGCCAAAAGCTGGTTCTTTGAAAGGATAAATAAAATTGACAAACCATTAGCCAGACTCATCAAGAAACAAAGGGACAAAAATCAAATCAGTAAAATTAGAAATGAAAATGGAGAGATCACAACAGAAAACACAGAAATACAAAGGATCATAAGAAACTACTTATCAACAATTATATGCTAATAAAATGGACAAAGTAGAAGAAATGGGCAAATTATTAGAAAAGTACAACTTTCCAAAACTGGGCCAGGAAGAAATAGAAAATCTTAAAAGACCCATCAGAAGCACAGAAATTGAAACTGTAATCAAAAATCTTCCAGCAAACAAAAGCCCAGGTCAGGATGGCTTCACAGCTGAATTCTACCAAAAATTTAGAGAAGAGCTAACACTTATCCTGCTCAAACTCTCCCAGAAAATTGCAGAGGAAGGTAAACTTCCAAACTCATTCTATGAGGCCACCATCACCCTAATACCAAAACCTGACAAAGATCCCACAAAAAAAGAAAACTACAGGCCAATATCACTGATGAACATAGATGCAAAAATCCTTAACAAAATTCTAGCAATCAGAATCCAACAACACATTAAAAAGATCATACACCATGACCAAGTGGGCTTATTCCCAGGGATGCAAGGATTCTTCAATATCTGCAAATCAATCAATGTAATACACCACATTAACAAATTGAAAAATAAAAACCATATGATTATCTCAATAGATGCAGAGAAAGTCTCTGACAAAATTCCATATGTATTTATGATAAAAACTCTCCAGAAAGCAGGAATAGAAGGAACATACCTCAACATAATAAAAGCTATATATGACAAACCCACAGCAAACATCATCCTCAATGGTGAAAAATTGAAAGCATTTCCTCTAAAGTCAGGAACAAGACAAGGGTGCCCACTTTCACCATTACTACTGAACACAGTTTTGGAAGTTTTGGCCACAGCAATCAGAGCAGAAAAAGAAATAAAAGGAATCCAAATTGGAAAAGAAGAAGTAAAACTCTCACTGTTCGCAGATGACATGATCCTCTACATAGAAAACCCTAAAGACTCCACCAGAAAATTACTAGAGCTAATCAATGAATATAGTAAAGTTGCAGGATATAAAATCAACACACAGAAATCCATTGCATTCCTATACACTAATAATGAGAAAACAGAAACAGAAATTAAGAAAACAATTCCATTCACCATTGCAACGAAAATAATAAAATACTTTGGAATATATTTACCTAGAGAAACTACAGACCTATACATAGAAAATGATAAAACACTGGTGAAAGAAATCAAAGAGGACACTAATAGATGGAGAAATATACCATGTTCATGGATTGGAAGAATCAATATAGTGAAAATGAGTGTACTACCCAAAGCAATTTATAGATTCAATGCAATCCCTATCAAGCTACCAACGGTATTCTTCACAGAGCTAGAACAAATAATTCCACAATTTGTATGGAAATACAAAAAACCTCGAATAGCCAAAGCTATCTTGAGAAAGAAGAATGGAACTGGAGGAATCAGCCTACCTGACTTCAGGCTCTACTACAAAGCCACATTATCAAGACAGTATGGTACTGGCACAAAGACAGAAATATAGATCAATGGAACAAAATAGAAAGCCCAGAGATAAATCCACACACATACGGACACCTTATCTTTGACATAGGAGGCAAGAATATACAATGGAGAAAAGACAATCTCTTTAACAAGTGGTGCTGGGAAATCTGGTCAACCACTTGTAAAAGAATGAAACTAGAACACTTTCTAACACCATACACCAAAATAAACTCAAAATGTATTAAAGATCTAAACGTAAGACCAGAAACTATAAAACTCCTAGAGGAGAACACAGGCAAAACACTCTCTGACATACATCACAGCAGGATCCTCTATGACCCAGCTCCCAGAATATTGGAAATAAAAGCAAAAATAAACAAATGGGACCCAATTAACCTTAAAAGCTTCTGCACATCAAAGGAAACTATTAGCAAGGTGAAAAGCCAGCCTTCAGAATGGGAGAAAATAATAGCAAATGAAGCAACTGACAGACAACTAATCTCAAAAATATACAAGCAACTCCTACAGCTCAACTCCAGAAAAATAAATGACCCAATCAAAAAATGGGCCAAAGAACTAAATAGACATTTCTCCAAAGAAGACATACAGATGGCTAACAAACACATGAAAAGATGCTCAACATCATTTATTATCAGAGAAATGCAAATCAAAACCACTATGAGGTACCATTTCACACCAGTCAGAATGGCTGCGATCCAAAAGTCTACAAGCAATAAATGCTGGAGAGGGTGTGGAGAAAAGGGAACCCTCTTACACTGTTGGTGGGAATGCAAACTAGTACAGCCACTATGGAGAACAGTGTGGAGACTCCTTAAAACACTGGAAATAGAACTGCCTTATGATCCAGCAATCCCACTGCTGGGCATTCACACTGAGGAAACCAGAAGGGAAAGAGACACATGTACCCCAATGTTCATCGCAGCACTGTTTATAATAGGCAGGACATGGAAGCAACCTAGATGTCCATCAGCAGATGAATGGATAAGAAAGCTGTGGCACATATGCACAATGGAGTATTATTCAGCCATTAAGAAGAATACATTTGAATCAGTTCTAATGAGGTGGATGAAACTGGAACCTATTTACAGAGTGAAGTAAGCCAGAAAGAAAAACACCAATACAGTATAATAACGCATATATATGGAATTTAGAAAGATGCTAACAATAACCCTGTGTACAAGACCGCAAAAGAGACACTGATGTATAGAACAGTCTTATGGACTCTGTTGCAGAGGGAGAGGGTGGGAAGATTTGGGAAAATGGCATTGAAACATGTATAATATCATGTATGAAACGAGTTGCCAGTCCAGGTTCGATGCCCGATACTGGAGGCTTGGGGCTAGTGCACTGGGATGACCCAGAGGGATGGTATGGGGAGGGAGGAGGGTTTAGGATGGGGAACACATGTATACCTGTGGCGGATTCATTTTGATATTTGGCAAAACTAATACAATTTGTAAATATCGCATATTAATGCATATATATGGGATCTAGAAAACGGGTACTGATGAACCTATTTGCAAGGAAGGAATAGAAACACAGATGTAGAGAGTGGACTTGTGAACACAGTTGGGGAAGGAGAGAGTGGGATGAATGGAGAAAGTAGCCCCGACATATATACACTCTCAGTGTAGTAGACAGCTGGTGGGAGGGTGCTGGATAACACAGGGAGCCCAGCCTGCTGCTCAGTGATGACCGGTGGGGTGGGGAGGGGAAGGGCTGGGAGGCTCAGGAGGGAGGGGAGATATGTGTGTGTATATATGTATCATTATGGCTGATTTGCATTGCTGTATAGCAGAAACCAATGCAATATTGTAAAGAAATTTTCCTCCAATTAAAATATAAATTCAAAGAGAAAAATAAAAAAATTAAATTAAATTAAATTAAAAAAAAAACACACACAAAAAACAATTTACCACACTGCACAAGTATAGTGGAGGTGACTAAAAGCAGAGGTGACTGAAGTATCTGGGTAAAGTATTAATAGCTACTATTATATGGAGCCCAGCAGAAGAAGTAACTTTTCTGGAGAAGCAATGATAACATGATACTAAAAGCACTAAAAGCAGAAAGAAGATAGAATTTTAAATATTGGAACATTAAAGCCTGATGTTTGGCTATTTGGGGTTTTGTGGTTCCATGCAAATTTTAGGATTGTATGTTTTATTTCTGTGAAAAATGCTGTTGGGATTTTGACAGGTATTGTACAGAATCTGTAGATTGCATTGGGTAATATGGACATTTTGACAATTTTGACATTAATTCTTACAATCTGTGAGTACAGAATATCTTTCCATTTATTAATGTCTTCTTCAATTTCTTTCATCAATATCTTATAGTTGTCAGTGTACACGTTTTTCACTCTTGGTTAAATTTATTTTTTGTATTTTATTCTCTTTGGTGCAATTGTAGAAAGGAGCATATTTTTAATGTCCCTTTCTGATAGTTCATTATCAATATGTAGAAACACGAGACTTTGTATATTGATTTTGTATCCTGTAACTGTACTGAATTTATTAGTTCTAACACTTTGTTGAATCATTAGGATTTTCTATACATAATATACAATTTGCATATAATGACAGTTTTACTTCTTCCACTCCAGTATGGATGCCTTCTTTTCTAACTGCTCTGTCCGGGACTTCTAATACTATATTTAATAAAATTTACATAAGAGTCAGTATCCATGTCTTTTTCCTGATCTTAGAAGAAAAGCTTTCAAATTTTCATCATTGAGCATAATGTTAACTGTGAACTTGTCATATACAACCTTTCTTATGTTGAGGTACATTCCCTGTATAACCACTTTGTTGAGTTATTATCATCTCTACATTTATTATGAACTGTGTATGGCATATAAACAAAAAATTTATTAAAAACACAAAATTTGTTCAGAAACAAGGAAGAAAATATTTAGAAATAAATATAACATGTGAACTGTGGTTGTATAACCCTTGAGGTGAGAATGATTTTTAAGATTTTTAAATAATTAAAAGAGTGTATATGACAAAAATATTATGAGTTTTACAAAGCCTAGATTACTTGGCCCCTTTATATACAAAATGCTTGCTGACTTCTGATGTATGGAATTATAGTCCCAAAAGGAGATTCAAAGTCATATGAAACAGGAACAATATTTTAAGAAATGAGTCTGTTACTGGATATGGAGAGTCGAAAAGGACCCTTCCTCGTGGGCCTTGGTTCTTGGTAAGGACACAAAGAAAAATCTCATGTGGCAATACCAGTTTATTGAAGACAGAACATAAAGAACACCTCGTGGAAGAGGTGGGCCGCACCAAGAGAGGTAATGGCACCAGAATGATGAAGCACTGCATTTTCAAGACAGGGTTATTATATATTCATCTAGGAGAATGTGGACTGACTGTTTTGATAGACAGTTGCAAGTTACATAAAAACAAACTCTATTGCACATGTCTTTCCCATAATTCGGTCTGTTATAATCAAATGTATGTATGTATAAAATATTTATGAACACTTAGTAGGTTCCTGGCTACCTAAGGTCATTTGAGGACATAACTGTGCCTCAAAGGGGCATTTACTGGAGTTGAAGTTCCTGTGGTTAGTCTGTATCCACTGTGTGCCTAGGGCACATCCTCCAGAGTTGGAAAGCTCTCTGTGGTTATTTCATAGCATGTCTGTGTGTCTCCTCGGCCCTGACTGGGGTGGGGTTTAGAGATCAGCTTGAATCTTTTTTGGCTAGGCCACCCCTCATTGTTCATGCCTAACTTCTACCTAACAGGTCTGTATTCAAAAACTAATGAAAACTATCAAGTCAATTCCCCAAGCAAAACAAAACAAAACAAAACAAAAAAACAGCAAGGTAAAAATTATTAAAGTATAATTCTGCATATCATACTAAATTAATAAATATCAAAGATGACAAGAAAACTCATGAATCTAAATCAAAACAAAGTTATATCACACTTGAACATGGCGAGAAAAATACTGAGAGCTAATTTCTTAAGAGAAATAAGAGCTAAAAGCTTTTAGTTATACATTCAAAGTTCTGAAAGAAAATAATTCTCAACCAGAAATTCTGTATCTATTCTAAATACCTTTCAAAATTAATGGTGACATTAAATAACAAACTAAATTATACACAAACCAAATATAAGAAAACATGATACAAGTAGACCCACATACATGAAAAATAAAGAGAATTATTCAAAAGGAAAAAAGATAATCCCAGTGTAAACACACAGGTGTAGAAAAACAGAAAATGTATTCTTGATTGATCTAATAAACAATTACTTGAGAAACAAACATTTGTGTTTTAAATATAGAGAAAATGTATTCTAGAATTTTAAAAATACCTATAAAAGAGAGTAAAAGATTCCAAAGACTGAACTTTCTGAGAGTGATAAAATTATTCACTGATAACAATTATGGTAAATCAAGGAGATAAACTTTAAACACTTTGTTGTTGTTCAGTCTCTAAGTTCTGTCCGACTCTTTGTGACCCCATTGAATGCAGCACTCCAGGCTTCCCTATCTTTCTCTATCTCCCAGAATTTGCTCAGATTCATGTCCATTGAGTTAGTGGTGTGATCTAACCATCTCATATTCTGCTGCCCTCTTCTCCTTTTGCTTTCAATCTTTCCCAACATCAGGGTTGGTTTTTTTTTTTTTCCCCAATGGGTCAGCTCGTCCCATCAAGTGGCCAAAATATTGGAACTTCAGTTTCAGCATCAGTCCTTCCAATGAATATGCAGGTTGATTTCCTTTAGGATTGACTGGTTTGATCTCCTTGCAGTCCAAAGGACTCTCAAGAGTCTTCTCCAGCACCACAATTAGAAGGCATCAGTTCTTCAGTGCTCAGCCTTCTTTATGGTCCAAATCTCACATCTGTACATAAGTACTGGTAAAACCATAGCTTTGACTATTTGGACCTTTCACTAAAATAATGTTAAGAAAATTGTAGATTTAAACTTGGAAATAATAGTAACTACATTAAATGTAAACTTAACAATCTGGTTGAAAGATGAAGATTGTTAGAATGGATGTTAAAAACAGATGATGCAAAATTAAGACACAAAAAATTTTAAAATGGAAGGATAAGAAAAGATACACCATACAATTACTAAGTAAGGAGAGATGATACTTTATTTATCTTTGATATATTTAATAATACAAGAAATACTGAGCTGTATAAAGAAAGAAGCAGGATACTTGTCTGCACTCACACCAGCTGCAGAGCCCTTTAAGGTAATAATTGGCGGGAATAAATGAAGATATTCAGAATGGTAAAAATTACTTCTAACCAAGGAGAAAATATTATACATCACACACACACACACACACATATGGTCTTCTCAGGAGGTAAAGAATCCATCTGCCAATTCAGGAGCTGCAGGAACTGCAGGTTTGATCACTGTGTCAGAAAGATCCCCTGGGAAAGGGAAAAGCTACCCACTACAGTATTCTGGTCTGAATTAGCAGATGGATTCTTTACCACCTGAAAAGACCATATGTATATCTGTGTGTGCTTTTATGTATAATATTCCATCTGCCAATTCAGGAGCTGCAGGAACTGCAGGTTTGATCACTGAATCAGAAAGATCCCCTGGGAAAGGGAATGGCAAACCACTTGAGTAGTCTAGCCAGGATAATCCCGTGGACAAAGGAGCCTGGCAGGCTATAGTCGATGGGGTTGCAAAGAATTTGACACTACTGAAGTGACTGAGCTCGTACACGCATACAAATATGTGAAAGTGAAAGTCCCTCAGTCCTGTCAGAGGCTTTGCAACCCCATGGACTACACAGTCCATGGAATTCTCCAGGCCAAAATACTGGAGTGGGTAGCTTTTCCCTTCTCCTGCGGATCTTCCCAATCCAGGAATCTAACCCTGGTCTCCCACATTGCAGGCAGATTCTTTATGAGCTGAGCCACCAGGAAAGTCCAAGAATATTGAAGTGGGTAACCTATCCCTTCTCCAGTCAGTCTTTCTGACCCAGGATTCTAACCAGTATCTCCTGCATTTCTGGTGGATTCTTGACCATCTGAGCTACCAGAGAAGCACATATATATACAATCACACATATACATGCATATATATGTGTATATATATAATGTGCATAGGTTTCCCTGGTGGCTCAGAAGGTAAAGAATTTGCCTGCAATGCAGGACACTCAGGTTCAATCCCTGGGTTGGAAAGGTCCCCTGGACAAGGGAATAGCTACCCACTCCAATATTCTTGCCTGGAGAATCCCATGGAAGAGGAGCCTGGTGGCCTATAATCCATGGGATCATAAAGAGTAGGACACAACTGAAGTGACCAAGCATGCCTGCACACATAATGTGTATATTTGTATGATGGGTGCTATCTCAAAATGCAGTATGCAAAATACATTAATACCTACATATATATGTACCACACATATACATATGCACATGTATGCTTATATAATATGAGTATATGTGTATGACACATATCTCAAAATTATGCAAAAGTTGACAAGTAGAAAAGGAGTCAGATGCCCTCACTTATGTTTGAAAATTGTAATGCAACTTTTAGAAATTCATAGAAAATTCAGGAAATAAATACTAACAACACTAGAAGGTTTGAATAACACAATTACCTCTTTTGAGCTAAAAATATATACTAAAAGCAATCAATAGAATCACCTGGATAAAATGTAATTGCTGTTCTTGTTTAGTCACCATGTCCAACTCTTTTCATATTCCATGGACTGTAGCCCACCAGGCTCCTCTGTCCATGGCATTTCCCAGGCAAGAAGACTAGAGTGGGTGCCTCCTTTTCCAGGGGATTTTCCCCACCCAAAGATTTAACCCACATCTCTTGCATTAGCAGGCATATTCTTTTCCACTGAGCTAGCAGGGAAGCAGGCATATATAATAGTCATACATATTTGACATGTGTGGCCTCTGAAAGTTAGTCTGTCAAATTTTAAATTCAGAAATCACAGAAATTATCTTTTGTGACCATAATGAAATTATTAAAATAAACAATTTTAAATTATAACTAAAAATATTCTCTATGTTTAGAATTAAGCTACATATTACTAAACTATTTTGAAGAAATAAAATAAAAATAAGAAATTATTTATGTTGAAAATAGTAAAATAAAATCAATTTGATGCAGCTAAAATTGTGTTTAGAGAGAATTGTTGGGTGTTGTTCAGTCATTGTTCCCTGTCCTTCACTATCTCCCAGAATTTGCTCAGATTCATGTCCATTGAGTTAGTGATGCCATCCAACCATCTCATCCTCAGTAACCGCTTTCTCCTCTTGCCCTCAGTTTTTCCCAGAATCAGGGTCTTTTCTACTGAGTCAACTCTTCACATCAGTTGGCCAAAGTATTAGAGCTTCAGCTTCAGCCTCAGTCCTTCCAATGAATATTCAGAGTTGATTTCCTTTAAGATTGACTGGTTTGATCTCCCTGTTGTCCAGTGTTATAATATTAATATATATTTGAAAAAAAGAGGTGTTTTTTTTTCTTTTTTTTCCATTTTTTTAATTTTATTTTTTAACTTTACAATATTGTATTGGTTTTGCCATATATCAAAATGAATCCGCCACAGGTATACATGTGTTCCCCATCCTGAACCCTCCTCCCTCCTCCCTCCCCATACCATCCCTCTGGGTCGTCCCAGTGCACCAGCCCCAAGCATCCAGTATCCTGCATCGAACCTGGACTGGCAATTCATGGCATGAAAAAAAGAGTTTTAAAAAATGCTTACATCTCAAAAAACAAGGGGAAAAAATTTAATGGAGGTCAAGGAAAATGGAAGAAAGAAAAAGTTAAAAAAAAAATTCCAATTCATTTTATAAAGCCAGCATAACCTTGCTGATTAAAAAAAAAAAAAAAAACTAACAAGTACATTAGAGAAAAGGAAAATGTTAAATTGACATCTTCAAGGAAAATAAATATAAAATTTCTAAGTAAATATTAACAAACCAAATATAGCTATAACTTTTATATACATATACATACACACATATAGAGATATATAAGCCAATCAAATAGAATAAAATAGAAAAGCATGATTTTTGAGGAAAACTCCTAGAAAAATGTTAAGGTTAGACTTTGTACTATAATAGAAGTTGATCTATTTAACATTTTACTGGATGTTCTAGACAGCATGACAAGGCAAGTATAATAAAATTGTAATATTATTAAGAATGTGATAATAAATCTGATAAGTAATATAGAAATGATAAGAAATTTATATGAAATAAAATAACTAATAAGAAATATGTCATATTCAATTGATATGATTATGTATGCAGAAATCATATATATCATAAAGAAAACTGTTAATATCCATAAGTAGATTGAACAGGTTAGTGGGTGACAAGGTCAATAAACACAGAAATGTAGCTTTTTATCAGCTATATGGTCCCCATCAAAAATCTCACTCCTCATTCCTTCATCAGCTTAAACTCAAGATGCCCCACACATTTTCCTTTCATTTGATATGACCAAAGAGTATGACAAATGCATTTCTCAATTAACTTACAAAATTAGAAATATTAAAATCTTTAAAATGACTTTATAAAACACTTTTTTTTAATAAGTTCCAGTTTACTAAGAAAAGTTATGACCAACCTAGATAGCATATTGAAAAGTAGAGACATTACTTTGCCAACAAAGGTCCATCTAGTCAAGGCTATGGCTTTTCCAGTAGTCATGTATGGATGTGAGAGTTGGACTATAAAGAAAGCTCGGCACAGAAGAATTGATGCTTTTGAACTGTGGTGTTGGAGGAGACTCTTGAGAGTCCCTTGGACTGCAAGGAGATCCAACCAGTCCATTCTGAAGGAGATCAGCCCTGGGATTTCTTTGGAAGGAATGATGGTAAAGCTGAAACTCCAGTACTTTGGCCACCTCATGTGAAGAGTTGACTCATTGGAAAAGACTCTGATGCTGGGAGGGATTGGGGGGCAGGAGGAAAAGGGGACAACAGAGTATGAGAGGCTGGATGGCATCACCGACTCGATGGACATGAGTTTGAGTGAACTCCGAGAGTTGGTGACGGACAGGGAGGCCTGGCATGCTGCGATTCATGGGGTTGCAAAGAGTCAGATATGACTGAGCGACTGAAATGAACTGAACTGAAGAGATGTGACAGAATCTTAAAGAAAAATAAAGGACATCTGAACTGAAAAGGCAAAGGATAGGACAATGAAATGAACTCCCCAGGTCAGTAGATACCAAATATAATACTGGAGACCAGTGGGAAAATAACTTCAGAAAGAATGAAGAGACAGAGCCAAAGCAAAATCAACACCCAGTTGTGGATGTGACTGGTGATAGAAGTAAAGTCCGATACTGTAAAGAGCAATGTTGCATAGGAACTTGGAATGTTAGGCCCATGAATCAAGGCAAACTGGAAGCTGTCAAAGAGATATGACAAGAATGAACATTGACATTTTAGGAATCAGCAAATTAAAATGGACTGGAATGGGTGAATATAACTCAGATGACCATTATATCTACTACTGTGACCAACAATCCCTTAGAAGAAATGGAGTAGCCCTCACAGTAAACAAAAAGATCCCAAAATTCAGTACTTGGATGCAATCTAAAAAATGACAGAATGATCTCTGCTTGTTTCCACAGCAAACCATTCAGTATCACAGTAATCCAAGCCTATGTCCTGATGAGTAATACTGAAGAAGGGGAAGTTGAACAGTTCTACGGAGACCTGCAAAACGTTCTAGAACTAACACCCAAAAAGCATGTCCTTTTTACTATAGAGGACTGAAATGCAAAAGTAGGAAGTCAAGAAATACCTGGAGTAACAAGCAAATTTGGCATTGGAGTACAGAATGAAGCAGGGCATAGGCTACTAGAGTTTTGCCAAGAGAACACACTGGTTATAGCAAATACCCTCTTCCAACAACACAAGAAAAGACTTTACACACGGACATCACCAGATGGTCAATACTGAAATCAGATTGATTATATTCTATTTGGCCGTATATGGAGAAAATCTATACAGTTAGCAAAAACAAGGCTGGGAGCCGACTGTGGCTCAGATAATGAACTCCTTATTGCCAAATTTAGACTTAAATTGAAAAAAGTAGGGAAAACCACCAGAACATACAGATATGACCTACATCAAATCTCTTATGATTATACCATGGATGTGATAAGTAGATTCAAGGGATTAGATCTTATAGAATGTGTGAAGAATGATGGATGGAGGTTAATGACATTGTACAGGAGGCAGTGATCAAGACCATCCCTAAGAAAAATAAATGCAAAAAGGGAAAATAGTTGTCTGAGGAAGTCTTACAAATAGCTGTGAAAAGAAGAGAAGTGAAAGACAAAGGAGAAAAGGAAAGATATACCCATTTGAACACAGAGTTCCAAAGAATAGCAAGGAGAGATAAGAAAGACTCCCTTAGTGGTCAATGCAAAGAAATAGAGAAAAACAATAGAATGGAAAAGACTAGAAATCTATTCAAGAAAATCAGAGATACCAAGGGAACATTTCATGAAAAGAAGGGCACAGTAAAAGACAGAAATGGTACAGACCTAAGAGGGGCAGAAGATATTAAGAAGAGGTGGCAAGGATACACAGAAGAACTATATAGAAAAGATATTCATGACCCAGATACTCGTGATGGTGTGATCACTCACCTAGAGCCAGACATCCTGGAATGCGAAATCAGGTGGGCCTTAGAAAGCATCTCTATGAACAAAGCTAGTGGAGGTTATGGAATTCCAGTTGAGCTATTCCAAATCCTGAAAGATGATGCTGTGAAAGTGCTGCACTCAATATGCCAGCAAATTTGGAAAACTCAGCAGTGGCCACAGGACTGGAAAAGGTCAATTTTCATTCTAATCCCAAAGAAAAGCAATGCCAAAGAATGCCCAAATTACTGAACAATTGTACTCATCTGACACACTAGCAAGGTAATGCTCAAAATTCTCCAATGCAGGCTTCAACAGTATTTGAACCATGAATTTCCAGATGTTCAACCTCGATTTAGGAAAGGAATAGGAACCAGAGATCAAACTGCCAATATCCGTTGGATCATTGAAAAAGCAAGTGAGTTCCAGGAAAACATCTACTTCTGCTTTATCGACTATGCCAAAGTCTTTGAATGTGTGGATCACAACAAATTGTGGAAAATTCTTAAAAAGATGGTAATACCAGACCATCTGACCTGTCTCTTGAAAGAGACAGGTATATACAGATCAGGAAGTAACAGTTAAAACTGGACATGAAACAACAGACTGGTTCCAAATTGGGAAGGAGTATGTCAAGGCTGTATATTGTCACCCTGCTTATTTAAATTTTATGCAGAGTACATCATGAGAAATGTTGGACTGGATGAAGCACAAGCTGGAGTCAAGATTGCCAGGAGAATTATCAATAATCTCAGATATGCAGATGACACCACACTTATGGCAGAAAGTGAAGAAGAATTAAAGAGCCTATTGATGAAAGTGAAAGAGGAGAGTGAAAAAGTTGGCTTAAAGCTCAACATTCAGAAAACTAAAATCATAACATCTGTCCCATCACTTCATGGCAAACAGATGGGGAAACAGTGGAACCAGTGACAGACTTTATTTTGGAGGGCTTAGAATCACTGCAGATGGTGACTGCAGTCATGAAATTAAAAGACACTTGCTTCTTGGAAGAAAAGTTATGACCATCCTAGATAGCATATTAAAAAGCAGAGGTATTACTTTGCCAACAAAGGTCCATCTAGTTAAAGCTATGGTTTTTCCAGTAGTCATGTATGGATGTGAGAGTTGGACTATAAAGAAAACTGAGCACTGAAAAATTGATGCTTTTAAACTGTGGTGTTAGAGAAGACTCTTGAGAGTCTCTTGGACAGCAAGGAGATAATACCAGTTCATCCTAAAGGAAATCAGCCCTGAATATTCATTGGAAGGACTGATGCTAAAGCTGAAATCCAATACTTCCACCACTTGATGCGAAGAAGTGACTCATTTGAAAAGATCCTTATGCTGGGAAAGATTGAAGGTGGAAGGAGAAGGGGACGACAAAGGATGAGATGGCTGGATGTCATCACCAAGTCGATGGACATGAGTTTGAGGAAGCTCCAGGAGTTGGTGATGGATGGAAAAGCCTGGCGTTCTGCACTACATGGGGTAACAAAGAGTTGGACATGACTGAGCGACTGAACTGAACTGAACTGAAAAGGAATCTGAAAACCATCTTATGTTACCCAATAGTTGTTTGCAGCGTGTGATTTGGGGATGAGGTTACATGTGTGCTAGAAAAAGCAATGAAAGGGGAAAAGGTCATTATCTTTATGTACCTATTGTATTTTTTTTTTTTTAATTTCTGAAGATACTAGTCACCTAATATTTTATTCTTAGTCCCCTTGGTCCCTGGATCTGTTACGGAGTCCACACTTGCTCTGCTCAGTGCACAATAGGCCAATAAATTCAGGAGACATGATGCTGAAGCAAGGAAAACTACTTTAATCAGAATGCTGACTGACAGTGAAGATGGCAGACTAAAGTCTCAAAATTACCACTTGGTGCAGGTCTAGATGTCTGGTTCTTTTATGAATCAGAGATGAGGAAACAAGAAAAAGGCCGCTTAATTCTTGCAAATATCTCCTAGAATGTCAAGGCTCAGGCAAGGGAATATGTTAATTCTTTTCTTCCTGCAATCGACAGGTGGACAGGGTTATGAACAAAGGCATTGTAGGTTAAGACTCAGTCTGGGGTGGGGGGGGATGTGGAGCAGGGTAGCATGGTACCCTGAGGCACGCCATTACATATGCTTATGTATCTTATTACAAAAGCAGAAAAACAAGGGTTAAATGAAAAGACAGTTGCTCCTTGGAAGAAAACCTGTGACCAACCTATACAGCATATTCAAAAGCAGAGAAATTACTTTACCAACAAAAGTCTGTCTAGTCAAAGCTATGGTTTTTACAGTAGTCATGTGTGGATGAAAGAGGTGGACTGTAAAGAAAGCTCAGCAACAAAGAATTGATATTTTTGAACTGTGGTGTTGGAGAAGACTCTTGAGAGTCCTTTGGACTGCAAGGAGATCCAACCAGTCCATCACAAAGGAGATCATCCTGGGTGTTCATTGGAAGGACTGATGCTGAAGCTGAAACTACAATACTTTGGCCACCTGATGCGAAGAACTAACTCATTGGAAAAGACCCTGATTCTGGGAAAGATTGAAGGCAGGAGAAGCTGAAAACAGATGATGAGATGGTTGGATGGCATCACCGACTTGATGGACATGAGTTTGAGGAAGCTCTGGGAGTTGGTGATGGACAGGGAAGCCTATTGTGCTGCAGTCCATGGGGATACAAGAGTTGAACACGACTGAGTGACTGAACTGAACTGAAAGAAGAAGTGTTCAGCATGGAGTCAAAATTAACCCTGCCCGGTTACAGTTCAAGGTAAAATATCTTTTCCGGTCTGTAGAATTCCACTGACATGATATCTCCTATCTATGATATATCATACTTTCACTAAAAGGCATTGAGATTGAAGCTTGAGCTTTACAGAAAGTTTATTTTAATTCAATTTTAAGAAAAGTACTCTGTGGGAGACATATTACATATACAACCACTAGTATAAAAAACCTGTGGGAAAAAATGTCCATTTTCTCCCACCCAATTACAACAAAAATAAACTTTAAAACATTCTAACAATTTTATGTGTTTATCTATAGATCTGTCCATTTGCTTCATTAAAGTTTGCATTGCGAAAGATCATATATTTGAGTTTAAAAGACTTCTTCATTTAGAAAAGTAATAATACAGTTTGTACAGTGTGTCAGCCCCTTTTCTTACCAAAGTTATGAGTGGGCTACTAACTCATGATCAAGAAGTTTTACTTTAGTTTTCCATGTGAAGTTTACCATGTGAAGTTTACCTTTAACTTCACATAGCTTACCATGTGAAGAATGCCCATATCATTAATTATACATACTGATAGAATGTTATTTTGAGACGTTATTTTGAGACATGTTATTTCACATAATTGAAACCTAAATGGAAAGTGGCTAACTAAACACTTTTTTCAGGTTTTTTTTTTTGTTGTTGTTGTTGTTGTTAAATTGTGGTATTACATTGACAAGTCAACTGCTGGAAACCTTAAAAATATATTCACTAACCTGATATTCTGAGGAAACAATTCACTCAGCAGGGAGAAACAAAAATTTAGATTTGCTGAGCTATAAAAAGAGCAATGCTTGTAAAATTTTATTCCTTATAGATGTGTCTGTATATCACAAAGTCAGAGAGCAGCTTCTTCTTGATTTGCAGCTACAATATACTTGTATTTTATAAAAGATATTGGTTTCCAAATACACTTAGAACATATTCTTTCCATCTAGATAGATTTCTTTTCAATGGCACCAGTTGTAGTCAGCAAAATAAGACATGTTCTTCCACTGGCCTAAGAGAAAGCCATCATTCTGTTTCGGTGGCAAATGGCCAAGCAAATGGCTAAAGTCTTCTCACTTTAGCAGTACTTTCAGCCAGATTAACATAGAGCCATTCTTGCTTCCCATATAATAATCCTATTACCTCCAAACCCTAAGGGCATAGAAGACATGATCTAATCAGAACATATTATTCAAGTACAAAATAATAGATGTAGCCATCCTGCAGATAGTTACAATTAATTCTATAGAACTGTTTTGTTTTCAAATGACATGCATGCATTAGAACTGACTTATGAAATATAGCTTCTCTCATAGCTCAGTTGCTAAAGAATCCTCCTGCAATGCAGGAGACCCTGGTTTGATTCCTAGGTTAGGAAGATCTCCTGGAGAAGGGAAAGGCTACCCACTTCAGTATTCTGGCCTGAAGAATTCCATGGACTGTATAGTCCATGGAGTTGCAAAGAGTAGGACAAGACTGAGCAACTTTCACTTTCAAGCAAACATATGTTAATAATAGGGAAGCTCTTATATTTCTGAATACCCAATGAAAATAAAGATGTGCCTCAACTCAGCCAGTACTAAAGGCAGAAGTGTGGCTATCACTTTCCCTTTTCCTTTTATCTCCTCTCTAAAACCCTACTCTGCTTTTCTCTCCTTTCCTCACTCTGTAAGCCAGTTATCTCTGTTCCAATAATATGAACCCATATACTCTAGTAAACAATCTTGTGTATTTATTATAAGCTCTAAACCTCAACAGCCTTTGACTGTGTGGATCACAACAAACTGTGGAAAATTCTGAAAGAGATGGAGT
This sequence comes from Bos taurus, assembly GCF_002263795.3. NCBI lineage: Eukaryota > Metazoa > Chordata > Mammalia > Artiodactyla > Bovidae > Bos > Bos taurus. The sequence continues at coordinate 2,245,677 of NC_037353.1, read as the reverse complement.
ACCAGACCAGCTGACCTACCTTTTGAGAAATCTGTATGAAGGTCAGGAAGTAACAGTTAGAACTGGACATGGAACAACAGATTGGTTCTAAACAGGAAAAGGAGTACATCAAGGCTGTATATTGTCTCCCTGCTTATTTAACTTATATGCAGAGTACATCATGAGAAATTCTGGGCTGGAAGAAGCACAAGCTGGAATTAAGATTGCTGGGAGAAATATTAATAACCTCAGATATGCAGATGACACCACCCTTATGGCAGAAAGTGAAGAAGAACTAAAGAGCCTCTTGATGAAAGTGAAAGGGGAGAGTGAAAAAGTTGGTCTGGTCCCATCACTTCACAGAAAATAGATAGAGAAACAGTGGAAACAGTGGCAGACTTTATATTTTTGGGCTCCAGAATCACTGCAGATGGTGACTGAAGCCATGAAATTAAAAGATACTTACTCCTTGGAAGGAAAGTTATGACCAACCTAGACAGCATATTAAAAAGAGAGACATTACTTTGCCAACAAAGGTCTGCTAGTCAAGGTTATGGTTTTTCCAGTAGTCATGTATGGATATGAGTTGGACTATAAAGAAATCTGAGCACCGAAGAATTGATGCTTTTGAATTATGGTGTTAGAGAAGACACTTGAGAGTCCCTTGGACTGAAAGGAGATCCAACTAGTCCATCCTAAAAGAAATCAGTCCTGAATATTCATTGGAAGGACTGATGTTGAACCTGAAACTCCAATACTTTGGTCACCTGATGTGAAGAGCTAAGTTATTTGAAAAGAGTCTGATGCTGGGAAAGATTGAAGGCAAGAGGAGAAGGGAATGACAGAGGATGACAAGGTTGAATGGCATCACTGACTCAATGGACATGAGTTTGAGTAAACTCTGGGAGCTGGTGATGGACAGGGAGGCCTGCTGTGCTGCAGTCCATGGGGTTGCAAAGTGTCATACACGACTGAGCAACTGAACTGAACTAAACTGACACCTCAACTGGACCAATCAGTCCATTTTCCAGACTGGGAAATTAGACTCAGAAAGACAGGCAATTTTAGGGGATGGTGGCTGAATCTGTTACATGCACAACTGAAATGTCTCCAAGTGAAAATATACTCATTCAAAAGATGCTTTTGATCCTCATCTTACATGATGTACTTCTCTGAAATAATGCTTTAAAAATTGACTCATGAACCCACATTAAGATTTTCAAATAAAGAAGAAGCAAGATGTATTTGTAAATGTCCTAATATTTAATGTACTTTTACTTCTCAACCCTATAAAGAGGCCCAAAGCCACTGAAGTCACACTGTAAAATAACAAACACAAATTTTACAATGCATGTGCTTTTAACTATTCCTTCAGTCAGTTCAGTAGCTCCGTCACATCTAACTCTTTGCAACCCCATGGACTGCAGCACTCCAGGCTTCACTGTCCTTCACCATCTCCCAGAGCTTGCTCAAACTCATGTCCATTGAGTCAGTGATGCCATCCAATCATCTTGCCCTCTGTCATCCCCTTCTACCCTGTCTTCAATATTTCCCAGCATCAGGGTCTTTTCTATTGAGTAGGCTTTTCACATCAGGTGGCCAAAGTATTGGAGCTTCAGCTTCAGCATCAGTCCATCTAATGAATACTCAAGATTGATGTACTTTAGGATTGACTGATTTGATCCCCTTACCATCCAAGGAACTCTCAAGAACCTTCTTCAACACCACAGTTCAAAAGCATCAATTCTTTGGCATTCAGCCTTCTTTATGGTCCAACTGTCACATTGATACATATCTACTGGAAAAGCCACAACTTTGACTTATAGTCAAACTTTATAGGAACTTTATAGGCAAAGTAGTATCTCTTAAAAAATGTTCCTCTTAACATTAAGACCTGGGCCTGGCCTTCAGCATGATCAACCCTCTGAGATTTGGGACCCTCTGCATGCTCGGTCACTAAGTCATGTCCAACTTTTTGTGACCCCTTGGACTATAGACCACCTGGTTCCTCTGTCCATGAGATTCACCCAGGTAAGTATACTGGAGTGGGTTGCTATTTCCTTCTCCAGGGGATCGTCCTGACTCAGGGATTGAACCCAAGTGTGTCTTTTGTGTCTTCTGTATTAGTAGGCAGATTGTCTACCACCAATCCACCTAGGAAGCCCTGAGATCTGTGGGAGATGATTAAATCAAAGTTTCTGACTTGTCTAATTAAATATGTCTCACTGATACTAAGATATAATAAGCAAGAGATCATGAGTCAGTATCCAAATTGTACTACCATTAAGGGTAAAATAATCACAAACATCTACTCAGCTTGTGGTTCCATCCCTAAGTTATGTTCAACTTTATGTGATCCCCTGAACTGCAGCATGCCAGGCTTCCTTGTCCTTCACTGTCTGCCTGACTTTGCTCAAACTCATGTCCATTCAGTTAGTGATGCTGTCCAACCATCTCATTCTGTCACCCCTTTCTCTCTTGCCCTTAATCATTCCCAGCATCAGGGTCTTTCCCAATGAGTTGGCTCTTAGCATCAGGTGACCAAAATATTGGAACTTTAATTTAGCACAAATCCTTCCAATGAATATTCAGGGTTGATTTCCTTTAGGATTGACTGGTTTGGTCTCCTTGGCATCCAAGGGACTCTCAAGCATCTCCTCCAGCACCACAGTTCAAAAGCATCAATTCTTCAGCTCTCAGCCATCTTTAATGGTCCAACTCTCACATCCATAGATGACTACTGGAAAAACCATAGCTTTGACTATACAGACCTTTGCTGGTAAAGTGATGTCTCTGCTTTTTAATACACTGTCTAGGTGATCATAGCTTTTCTTCCAAGGAGCAAACATCATTTAATTTCATGGCTGCAATCACAGTTCCCATTGATTCTGGAGACCAAGAAAATGAAATCTGACATTGTTTCCACTTTTCCCCCCTGAAATGATAGGACTGGGTGCTATGATCTTTGTTTTTTAAATGTTTAGTTTTAAGCCAGCTTTTTCTCTCTCTTGTTTCACATTCATCATGAGGCTTTTTAGTTCCTCTTCACTTTCTGCCATTAAAGTAGTATCATCTGCATACCTGAGGTTGTTAATATTTCTCCCAGCAATCTTGATTCAGCTTGTGTGTCATCCAGCCCAGCATTTCATATGATGTACTCTGCATATAAGTTAAATAAATATGGTAATAATATACAGCCTTGACATATTCCTTTCCAAATTTTGAATCAATACATTGTTCCATGTCTAGGTCTAAGCAGTGATTTTGGAGCCCACAGTATTTCTTAAAATTCTAACCTTTGGAGTTTGGGAATGTAAAGAAAATATTCACCTGTATATGAGGTTTTCTTTGAGAAACCATAAAGCATACACCCCCCCCCACCCCCACACACACAGAAAACATCAAAGAAAAAGTCATGCTGTTATGTTTAGGTTTTGGGAATTCAGCATCCTCAGGTTTCAAATGTATAATGAGTCAAAAATAGTTTTCCAATAAATGTAAGACCTAAGAAATTTATTGTGTTAAGCTTATTTTTCTAAGTCAAGTAAAGTAGGTGAATCACTCTGATAGAGACAAGAGAAAATAAGCCATTAAAAATAAGCCCATTTTTAATCTAGCAATCTTATTGAAGCACCATTAAGAAAAGATACACATCTCTTAGCTAGCTGAGTAGGGCATCACAAGTGAGAGAATTTTGTGTGTACATCTTGCTTTTCAGAAGATTTCTTTGTTATTCACATCAAATTTGACAACCTCTATGAGAACATGTCAAACAATAGGTTCCCAGAAGCAATCAAGAAAAGTATTGTATACACATGTCTTGTAAGTCCTTAAATCCTGAGATAAATTTCTCTTCCTGAACAAAGATAAAATAATAGTTGTATGAGCAGTAAATGCCGCACAATTTATGCCATTTTCCCACAACACTCCCCTAATTAGCTTCATTTTTTAGGTGCATGGTGCTTAATTATTATTTTATTATTTTAGTTTAATTATATCATGTGGTGGTGAAAGGGAAACTTAAATAGGCTGTTGTAATGTGTTTAAGTTAATCACTAACAATTTCTCATACACAGATGGTTTTTAAATTTTTATTATAATTTTAAAATTATAATATTTCTCATGATTATATTAATCTTCAATACAAACATAAATGTATTTACAAAGGCTTGTCTACATACCTGTACACTGACATTTACTTGACTGTGTTATCAAACTAAGGTGAAATCTTATGCTTCCTTTCAATTTAATATTTGTATTTAACAGTGTAGGTTGACCTTGAAGAACCTTTGTTTTAGCATCTATAAGAAATATTGAATCACCTTTTACAATATTTTAGTTTTTCTACTTTGAACAGTGAAAGTACTTTATACCACAGCTTTGTCAATAGATCTTTAAATACATTTTAAAAAGGATTGTTTTTATAACATTTAATAACTAGGTTTTTTGCTACTTATTATTTATTTATTTATTTTTACTATAAACTTTCAGCACTAATGCTACTTCTGAGTGAAAATTTTCAAGGAAATAGGCATGTTGTCTCTGGACCATAGCTTATAGTGCTGAGAAAAAAAGAAAAGTGTATGTGTTTACACACACTCACGCATACATACATATGCACACAAGCATGCTCCTATCAACTGCAAAGCTAATTTCATTTAATAAGAGCAAAATGTATGCAAAGATTTTTTAGAAGGGTCTAGTGCTTTATAGAGAAACTCTATAAGACCTAATATAGCTACTCAAATGCATTCAAACTGGCCATATAGTCTTTTCTTAAACAATTAGGTATTTAATTATGTGTTCACATTCAAATTTGAAGAAAAATCACATATAAGCTGACATACATTTCCTTCTTACTTTAAATAACTGAAGTATCTGATAGCACTGGGCCTTGTCCCTTAATTTTAGTCACCATAATACCATAGTTCTCACTAATCTCTATTTTTTCCCCTATACTGAGGCCAAATATTGGTTGAATTGTTAGATGTGATATTTACTGAAGTTGGTTATATTGCAATTTACTAAGCTTGTTGTACATTTGATATTTGTAGTAAATAATTGAAAAAAACTATTTATTTTTCCATTTCTCTATTACAAATATAGAAATGAAATAGAGATATATTCATAAAAAATTAGGAGAACATGTGTCAGTCCTAAAATGGCTGTGTCAGAGGAATTCTCTGGATTACTGCACTCATGGTACAGGTATAAGTACTGTAGGGGTTAGTACAACAGCCCTTTCCTAGGGCAATACAAAGGAAAAAGATGACACCCCCTGCCCTTATGGATCTTACAATATTTAAGAAAGATATGACCTAAATGTATTAAATTCCATTGGAAATACAAACATTGGGTAAACAGGAAAAGAGAAAAGTCAAAATTCGCTAAATAATTGTGAAGAGCAGACATTTTTGGCTGCCCTAAGGTAGTTTTTGAGTTCAACTCAACTCATAGACAAAATATTATAAACGTTTTCAAGGTTTCTTTTTTCTACAACCTCTTGAAGAAAATCACTTACTGACACCAAAGAAAAGTAATACTGGTAATGATGATTTTATTACACTGGCAACTTCTGTGGAAGAAAGTAAGTTAGTGAACATTTTTAAAAACATGCTAGTAAAATGTTGACTTCTGTTACAAGGCATGAGATTTTTAACTTATCCTTCTCTCTGGGGAAGAGAAATTCCAAATTTTATCATCTAAACATGTTTTGATTGAAAATAAGATTCTGTCAGAATATTATAAATTATTATCAAAGATATTTCAAAAAATCCCAAGTAGACCAAGATATTATTGTGACGACTCAGTTATACTTTTTGCTAATTATTTCTGAATGCTATATGATCAAGCAAGAAAGTTTCATGAAAGTGTAAGGATACTATTTTGGAGAAAGCATTTATGTATTCAGGCAACATATAACATGCTGTACATTCTATTAGAATTGTTCAGTCATCAAAACTATGTCATGGTAAAGAAACAGATTTTTCACTTTCTAACAAAAAATTATAATCTAAAAGGAATATGGAGAACGTATTCCTCCTCTACAGTAAAAAAACAAACAGATTTTTAAAAAGAAAGCTGTGGTAATTATCATTCAGTTTTTAAGTGTTGTTTGGTTTACGGCAAAAAAAAAAAAAAAATCAAAAAGGAACATTAGGTCTCTTTCCCCAAAGGCTGTCAATTCTAAAACTTAGCACTCTATGTTATTGAAACAATTTTAAAAGAAGTAATTACAGCAGTAATTGTGTTTTTCTGAATAAACTTCATGGCAAATGATGCATGAATCAATACATGATGAAACCTGTGCTCCATTTATCTCTTTGCATGATCCACAATAAATTCAAATGCATAATTATGTTATCCAAGCCTGTCAAGAGAATAGAATATCTAGGGCTTATTGCCTTAGAGAAAGATGAGGGAAAATGGAACAAATACAGCTCAGTATGGCAAGGTGCTGATCTTGAGATGGAATTTGAAATAGAAGAAATGGTCCTAGGGAAAAAGGTTTCTTCAGAGAGAACTAATGGGCTTATACATAGAAAACATATTCAGGTCTTCCTAAATATGCAATTTTTCTGTTGAGATTTGCAGTTGGTTTCTTTCAAATGTATTGTATTGAAGACATTGTTGCATTGTCTGTGCTTAGGAGGCAGGAGAGTAGCTAAAAAATGCATCTTACCTGTTGGAAATGAGTCATAAAGCCTTGCTGAAGGAAATAGAATATAGGCTGACACTTGAAGGAAGAGTTTAAAGTTATTTAGGTGATATAAAGGGTGCAAGCATTCAGAAAAAAGCAAGAAATATAGTTAATAAGTGGCCATACTACATATACTTAGTCATCAAGCCAGAAAATGAGATCTTTAGGTCCAGCTACTACCAAGCAGTCCTAAATCACAAAAGAAGCTCATCTTGTTTTTGTTTTTACTGTTGGAACATAAATTCTGGGCTTTAAATCATTTCTCTATCAAGCATACTGCATGAAACAGAGTGGGTGACCAATAAATATTTATTAAGTACTGTAGAAATGAATAAATGGATGCCAAGTGCTGCTCAGTTGTTGTGTATATTCACATCATTACCTGCATTGTCTAATGTAATCAATTCCTAACTATTTACTGTCTCTAGTCTCATTTCTCTCTCCTAAATTACAAATGTGGGTATTTTATTGTTCTATTTATAACCCCTCCATGATTAAGATTCAATTACTTCAAAATATGCCAGGACAATGTAACTTTAAATAACTATTTTGAAAAGCAATTTGCAGGTTCGATGCACGATGCTGGATGCTTGGGGCTGGTGCACTGGGACGGCCCAGAGGGATGGTATGGGGAGGGAGGAGGGAGGAGGGTTCGGGATGGGGAACACATGTATACCTGTGGTGGATTCATTTTGATATTTGGCAAAACTAATACAATTATGTAAAGTTTAAAAATAAAATAAAATTGGAAGAATAAAAAAAAAAAAAAAAAAAAGAAAAGCAATTTGGCTTTAAAGAGTGAAAAATTTGTTTCCAATAATTCCATGTCTCGAAATCTGTGCTAAGAATACCATTAGAACAATACATATATGTGTGAATGTAGCCTAAGTCACCCAGTCATGACCGAATCTTTGTGTGCCTGTGGACTGGAGCCCTCTAGGCTCCTTTGTCCATTAAATTCTCCAGGCAAGAATACTGGAGTGGATATTCCCAATCCAGGGTTCAAACCCACGTCTCTTATGTCCCCTGCGTTGGCAGGTGGGTTCTTTACCACTGCTGCTGCTGCTGCTAAGTCACTTCAGTCGTGTCTGACTCTGTGTGACCCCATAGACAGCAGCCTATCAGGCTCCCAAGTCCCTGGGATTCTCCAGGCAAGAACGCTGAAGTGGGTTGCCATTTCCTCCTCCAATGCATGAAAGTGAAAAGTGAAAGTGAAGTTGCTCAGTCGTGTCCAACTCTTCGCGACCCCACGGACTGTAGCCCACCAGGCTCCTCCATCCATGGGATTTTCCAGGCAAGAGCACTGGAGTGAGCACACCATATACATTTTCTGTTGTTGCTATTCCGTCACCAAGTCGTGTCTGACTCTCTGCGACCCCATGAACTGAAGTACATCAGGCTTCCCGGTCCTTCACTCTCCCTGAGTTTGCTCAAACTTATGTCCATTGAATCAGTGATACCATCCAACCATCTTATCCTCTGTTGCCCTCTTCTCCTCAATCTTCCCCAGCATCAGGGTCCTTTACAATAAATCGGCTTTTTGCATCAGGTGGCCAAAGTATTGGAGCTTAACTTCACCATCAGTCCTTCCAATGAATACTCAGGGTTGATATTCTTTAGGATTGACTGGTTTGGTCTCCTTACTGTCCAAGGGACTCTCAAGAGTCTTCTCCATACCACAGTTCTAAAGCATCAATTCTTAGGCTAGGCTCTATATTATCACCCTGTTTATATTTAACTTATATGCAGAGTAAATCATGTAAAATGCCAGGTTAGATGAAGCACAAACTGGGATCAAGATTGAAGGGAGAAATATCAACAACCTCAATGTGCAGATAACACTACCTTTATGGCAGAAAGCAAAGAAGAATGAAAGAGCCTTTTGATGAAGGTGAAAGAGAAGAGTGGGGGGAAAAAAAAGGCTTAAAACTCAACATTCAAAAAAGGAAGATCATGGCATCAGGTCTCATCACTTCATGGCAAATAGATGGGGAAACAATGTAAGCAGCGACAGTCTTTATTTTCTTGGGCTCCAAAACCACTGCAGATAGTGATTGCAGCCACAGAACAAAAGGATGCTAACTCCTTGGAAGAAAAGCTATGACCAACATAGACAGCATATTAAAAAGCAGAGACATTACTTTGCCAACAAAGGTCCACCTAGTCAAAGCTATGTTTTTTTCCAGTAGTCATGTATGAATGTGAGAGTTGAACTATAAAAAATCTGAGTGCGGAAGAATTGACAATTTTGAACTGTGGTGTTGGAGAAGACTTTTGAGTGTCCCTTGGACTGCAAGGAGACACAACCAGTCCATCCTGAAGGAAAATAGTCCTGAATATTCATTGGAAGGACTGAGGCTGAAGCTGAAACTCCAATACTTTGGCCACCTAATGTGAAGAAATGACTCACTAGAAAAGACCCTGATGCTGGGAAAGATTGAAGGCAGAAGGAGGAGATGACAGAGGCTGAGATGCTTAGATAGCATCACCAACTCGATGGACATGAATTTGAGCAAGCTCCGAGAGTTGGTGATGGACAGGGAGGCCTGGTGTGCTGAAGTCCATGGGGACACAAAGAGTTGGACACCACTGAATTACTGAACTGAACTGATGTATGGCTGTGAGAATTGGACCATAAAGAAGGCTGAATGCTAAAGAATTAATGCTTTTGAACTGTGGTTTTGGCGAAAACTCTTGAGAGTTCCTTGGACTGCAAGGAGATCAAACCAGTCAATCCTAAAGGAAATCAATCCTGAATAGTCATTGAAAGGACTGATGCTAAAGCTGAAGCTCCAATACTTTGGCCACTTGATGTGAAGAACTGACTCATTAGAAAAGACCCTGATACTGGGTAAGACTGAAAGCAGGAGAAGAAGGGGATGACAGAGGATGAGATGGTTGGATGGCATCACCGACTCAACTGACATGAGTTTGAGCAAGCTCTGGGAGATGGTAAAGAACAGTGAAGCCTGGTGTGCTGCAGTCCATGGGGTTGCAAAGAGCTGGACAAGACTGAGCTATTAAACAACAACTCACATTCATACATGACTGCAGGAAAAGCCATAGCTTTGACTATATGGACATTTGTTGGTAAAGTGATATCTCTGCTTTTCAATACACTTTGTCATAAGTTTGTCATAGCTTTAAGATTAGCTGGTTTGATCTTCTTGCAGTCCAAGTGACTCTCAAGGGTCTTCTCCAGCACCACAGTTCAAAACCATCTGTTCTTCGACATTGAGCCTTCTTTATGGTCCAACTCTCACATTCATACATGACTACTAGAGAAACCATAGCTTTGACTAGACAGACCTTTGGACCATGACCCATGTGGCAGAGCAGCTCTTGTGATTTCCCTTACCCTACTGCTCTCCACCCAGGTGCCCTTTCTCAATAAAATCTCTTATTTTATCAGCATATGTGTCTCCTTGGACAATTCATTTCTGAGTTAGACAAGAGCCCAGTTCAGGGCCTGGAAGGGGTCCCCCTTCCTGCAACATCATAATCTAGTTTTATGATAAATCTTTTGTTCAGGAAGTACAAATGTGACCTTTTTTCCTGATTATTTTACACCAAATTTATGTCCTTTTCATGTCTTTATGAATTTCAGAGTTTCTCAATTAAACAACAAAAAGTCTGTCAAGCTGTCATTGGAATTGCATTAAATGTATATATTAAATTGGGAGAATTGGAAACTTAAGCTTTGAAAACAAGAATATGCGTACCATCACATACCAATGACAAGACCATAGTATATCTGTCCATTTTAGTATAGAGGTTGTTTTCTCCCCTTAATTGTTGAATATTTTGGTATTACTTTAAATATAATTGTTAGTTTTTCATTTCATATTTATTTTTTTGTTGCTGGTATATAAAAGTAAAATAGGTTCTTGTATATGGACCTTGTACCTTGGGAGCATGTTGGACTCATTACCAGCTGTAGTACTTATTAATACTTAGGTTAGTCTATATAAATAAGCATGTCATTTCTGGATATGTAAATTTTAATTTTCTTTCAAATCTTTTGGCTCTGTTTATTTTGCTGCACTGGTAAGTTCCTTCTCTCATATGTGGTGAATAAATTGGACAGAAAAACATCCTCTTTATTTTTAACCTTATTTTTATTAGAAAGCATTAATTGTTTTACTTTTATGTGATTTATTTCAGGATCTTATGTTAGAAGCTCTTTATCACACTAAGGAAGTTTTGTTGAATTCCTAGCTTTCTGAGAAATTTTATCATGAAAGTGTATTGAATTCAGCCAAATGCTTTTGTTGCAACAATTAAAGCCTTTGTCTTAAAATGTAAATGCTTCGGGTCCCCTAAAGCCTGTATCCATTTTTGCCATCCTTTCAACATTTTCTCAGAAGATATTATTCCAAGTTTCTATCACCATCTCAGTATGTATATTCTGGAGCCATTTCAGTTTATCAATTTTTTTTTTTTGTCTTAAGATTTTTTTTTTATTTCCTCTTGAATATCTTCATTGACTCTAGTTATTTAATAGCATGCTTTTTACTTTCTGTGTTTGTGTTTCTCCAGTTTTCTTACTGTATTTGATTCTATCTCAGAATTGATCCATAGTTATAGTGGCTTGGTACTATGTTAACCTGGATAACATGGAATTATGTTTCTCAGAATCCCCTTTCCTGTGTCATATGAGGTTTGATTTATCAAAAAGAAAATTTGCTCAAGATTTATATAGGATACTTTAAGCAACAACCACTATTTTAAAGTCATAATGTTATAAACAGAATGCCCAGTCAGGAGCAGCAAGGTGTTCTCCCCCATTTTGTTTCTAGATCTTTTCTCACCTGTTGATCTTGCTGGCCAAAACTGATCCCTGGGCAACATCAAATGCAAAGGCAATATGCTTCATAAACTTTCCCATCAGCTTTTTTCCATAGTCACCCTCTGATAGGTGGATGTACCTGGTTTTACAAAGTTTGCTTAGTGATTTCTAATCAACTTGCAGTCTCAACTTTTATTTACACAATTGTGTGAGATCTTATTCCTCTAATAAATTTTTATTCCATAATACCTTTAGTCATTCTCTTTGGTCAAACTCTAACTGATTTAATAATTGATATCTGGGAATGGAATGCTGTTATACTAAAAATATGAACTATATGGCATTGGCTTTGGAGTCAGATGACTGAACTATTTCCAAACTGCATTGGACTGTGATATGAACAAGAAATGAAACTTTGTGGCATGAAGACACTGATATTTTGGGCTATTTTTCATAGGAATGAAACTGTACTGGTTAATACATCTCTGCCATCAAATCTTTCCTCACCACCCAGTCTGAATTAGCACCAGTCTGAAGTAGCATCCTTACTTTATCACTTCATTTTAACTTTTATATAGCATGTGTGTAATATTCATCTTTTAAAAAATTATTCATTACTATTATTAGAGCTAGAATGTAAATTCTGTGACAGCAGAGGTCTTTATCCTGCTTTTTTTATAACAATAAATATTTATTGAATTTATTAATGATGGAGTAAATGAATGAACAAAATGAGAGAATTAAAACATAACAGTGAACAGGTATGTGAAATGCTTGTTCAATGTTTTGGTGTTTTCCTCTTAGTATCTAAGAATTCTTGCTATCTATTATTCTATCCATGTAAAGAAATCACTAAAAACAATTAAAGAATCTTTTTTATATCCCCTTGTTCATACATTATCTTAGTTAGCTGGTTTAAGAAAGATTCACTGATGCAAATATGCTCAAGTTCATCTCAAATCTAACTCAGAAAATTTTACTTCAAAGTGATTTTTTTAAAGGAAAATTATCTCCTAAAATAGATATGTGAGATTATACCTATGAGACTAGTCTAAAGTAAAGCATTAGGAAATTAGTGTTTGAGTTTATATTTCTTGAGGAATAGCTGAGAGGCATTAATTTTCTACTTGTACAAAACTGCACATTGCAAATTCACAAGGCAAGAAATTTTTATGTCCTGCTAGTATTAGAGATAATCAGTAGTATACCTGGGACTGAGATGCAAGGCAGATCATTGAAATGCCTACATTTTTGTTGTTGTTTGCTTGCTAAGTCATACATAACTCTTCTGACACTCCATGGACTGTAGCCCACCAGGTTTCTCTGTCCAAGGGATTTCTCAGGCAAGAATACTGCAGTGGGTTGCTGTTTCCTTCCCCAGTGGATCTTCCCTACCCAGGGATTAAATCCACATCTCCTGTATTGGAAGGCAGATTCTTTACCATTGAGCCACCAAGGAAGCCCATGAGCATGGTAATAAGCATTCCATATAGTCTTCATTTCTCACTCAAACTAAATGTACAAGACTGGTATTCTTAACAATTAGATACATCCATTGAAGATGAAGAAACTACAATTACAAAGGTTATTTGGCACCATGCCTCACAGCTGGGAAATGTTGGAGGATAAAAACAAAACTTGTTCTGACACTATTTTTAGTAAATACTTTTCATAATGCCAATCTATTTTCCAATATATTTTAAAATAAAATATTTTTACAAAATCAAAGAGATCTAGGAGAATAGAGTAAACATTACCTTGGGTTTGGAGTCAGAAACCTGGATTCCATTTTTCAGTTATTCAATCAATGATTCTGTGATCTGGGGCAGGTAAAATTCAGTGGAGCCTTTCCTAGTGTAAAGGAAAGAAAATCACCCAGGTGGTGTGGTGGTAAAGAATCTGTCTGTCAAAGCTAGGAGAAACAAGTAACGAGGGTTCGATCCCTGGGTGGGGAAGATACCCTGAAGTATGAAATGGCAACCCACTCCAGTATTCTTGCCTGGTAAATTTCATGGACAGAGGAGCCTGGTGGGCTACCGTGCTTGGGGTTTCAAAGAGTTAGAGCATGCATGCAGTTCATACTGTAACCTAATCATTTCTTCACAAAGTAAGAAACAATCTATTTTATCCTGAAAGTAGAAACTACACCCCACTCCAGCACTCTTGCCTGGAAAATCCCATGGACGGAGGAGCCTGGTAGGCTGCAGTCCATAGGGTCACTAAGGGTCAGACACGACTGAGTGACTTCACTTTCACTTTTCACTTTCATGCATTGGAGAAGGAAATGGCAACCCACTCCAGTGTTCTTGCCTGGAGAATCCCAGGGATAGGGGAGCCTGGTGGGCTGCCATCTATGTGGTTGCACAGAGTTGGACACAACTGAAGTGACTTAGCAGCAGTAGCAGTAGGTGCTCCTTGAGTAATGGACACCTAATTTAGGAAAAAATCTCACATATTGGTACATGAACAGCTGATAGCCCTCTACCTCCTCTTCCTATTCTGCCTCTGTAGGGTCCAGAAGCCAGAAACTGAAATTTTCTATTGGTGAATCCTGGAAGGGATTCATTCAGATGCACATTATTCCTTTGCTATGCCCAATAGTCATGTGTAGATGTGAGAGTTGGACCATAAAGAAAGCTGAGTGGAGTAAGTGCGTGAGTGAAAATTGCTCAGTCATGTCCGATTCTTTGTGACCCCATGGGCTCTACAGTCCATGGACTTCTCCAGGCCAGAATACTGAGCACTGAAGAATTGATGCATTTGAACGGTGGTATAAGAGAAGACTCTCAGGAGCCCCTTGGACTGCAAGGAGATCCACCAGTCAATCCTAAAGGAAATCATTCCTGAATATTCATTGGAAGGACTGATGTTGAAGCTGAAACTCCAATACTTTGGCCACCTGAGGCAAATAACTGATTCATTGGAAAAGACTGGGAAAGATGGGAAATGCTGGGAAAGATTGAAGGCAGGAGGAGAAGGGGACAACAGAGGATGAGACAGTTGGATGGCATCACCAACTCAATGGACTTGAGTTTGAGCAAGCTTCGGGAGTTGGTGATGGACAGGGAACCCTGGCATGTTGCAGTCCATGGAGTCGCAGAGACAAGACACAGTGACTTAAAAAAACTTGGTCTCTCATGACGAACTCATCTGGCTCCAGCAATTTTTCACAGATAAACACACATCCTTTTCAATCCTCTTCCTCTATTCTTTGAATCTTACCTAATGTCTTCAAGAAAATATATCTCTACCATTTAATTTTCTCCTTATTCCCATGCCATCCTGGTTTTCTCAACCTGTTCAACTTATTTTTCTCTGTGTTCAGTTTGTGATTCTAACCATGGCTCTTTAGAGCCAAGCTAGTTTAGGCACAACTCCACTCAGGGAAAGGATATCTGAACATTTTGACTGACAAGAAAGTGCTTTCTGCCTCCAAGACCTATTTAAATTTCCACAAACTTCTAAAGAACTGATTTCCATAATCTTCATTAAGCTTATTTTTCCTTAAGCTCTAACACTCATGATAATTAAATTATTTAACTTTGTGGGATTTTTTCCGCCTATTTTGCACTATAGCAGTGATTTAAGAGTGTTCTTTCCTCATGTGAATAGTATTTCAATTGTAGTGATTGATAAGAAAGCATTTGTTAGAAGCCAAGAAACTAATCACTTTATGTAACAACTCTTTTTGAATGTATTCCAGATTCCTAATAACCATCTAAAAAAAAAAATTCAGTAATGTGGTCAATCTATTAGGGAAATACTCAGTGAGTTAAACACCACATCCCCCAATTTTTTCATATGCCAAAGCTTTTGACTGTGTGGATCACAGTAAACTGTGGGAAATTCTGAAAGAGATGGGAGTACCAGGCCACCTGACTTGCCTCTTGAGAAACTTGTATGCAGATCAGGAAGCAACAGTTAGAACCGGACATGGAGCAACAGACTGGTTCCAAATAGGTAAAGGAGTATGTCAAAGCTGTATATTGTCACCCTGTTTATTTAACTTATATGCAGAGTACATCATGTGAAATGCCAGGCTGTATGAAGCACAAGCTGGAATCAAGATTGCTGGGAGAAATATCAACAGCTCAGATATGCAGATGACACCACCCTTATGGCAGAAAGTGAAGAACTAAAGAGCCTCTTGAGGAAAGTGAAAGAGAAAAGTGAAAAAGTTGGCTTAAAGCTCAACATTCAGAAAAAGAAGATCATGGCATCTGGTCCCATCACTTCATGGAAAATAGATGGAGAAACAGTGGCTGACTTTATTTTTCTGGTCCCCAAAATCGCTGCAGATGGTGACTGCAGCTATGAAATTAAAAGATGCTTACTCCTTGGAAGGAAAGTTATGACCAACCTAGATGGCATATTAAAAATCAGAGACATTACTTTGCCAACAAAGGTCTGTCTAGTCAAGGCTATGGTTTTTCCAGTAGTAATGTATGGATGTGAGAGTTGGACTATAAAGAAAGCTGAGTGCTGAAGAATTGATGCTTTTGAACTGTGGTGTTGTAGTCTTGAGACTCCCTTGGACTTCAAAAGGAGATCCAACCAGTCCATCCTAAAGGAGATCAGTCCTGGGTGTTCATTGGAAGGACTGATGTTGAAGCTGAAACTCCAATACTTTGGCCACCTGATGTGAAGAGTTGACTCATTTGAAAAGACCCTGATGTTGGGAAAGATTGAAGGCAGGTGGAGAAGGGAACGACAGAAGTTGAGATGGTTGGATGACATCACTGACTCAATAGACGTGGGTTTGGGTGGACTCTGGGAGTTGGTGATGGACAGGGAGGCCTGGTGTGCTGTGGTTCATGGGGTCACAAATAGCCGGACACGACTGAGCGACTGAACTGAACTGAATCTTGGTTTGGGCGACTTATTAAAATTCTCTAGGTTTTAAAGTCTTCATCATAAATCAAAGTAGTAGATTAGTGCCTTATTGTTTAGGTCCCTACTATTGAGAAAACATGTCACATATGTGTCTTCCCTGTCAACATTAAAACTTTAATTTAGAAATTACATTTTTAAATTTTATAAATGATATAATGCATAAATATTGCATCTTCCTCAAAACATAAACTCTCTGAGGACAATTATATTCTTTCTAATGAAAATACATGATTATAGACATTATGTGGAGATAATTTTTAAAAGGGCAATAATAGAAGACATTTTTCCCGAAATCATAATCTGATTTTTATATATAATATGTAAGCTGATAGAAAATAAATTTAATGTTCCTTCATTTTAATTAATAACACCTAGATTAAGTGATTTTCATAGAACTATTGAAAAATAAATCTCATTACTATGCATTACACAACCATTGTGTAATGATGATAATGCCCTATGTTTCAGAAGTGATAGCCTGTTTTCTACACACTATTGTAAAAATATGGAAGTGAAGTTGCTCAGTTGTGTCTGACTCTTTGTGACCCCATGAGCTGTAGCCTGTCAGGCTCCTCTGTCCACAGGATTTTCCAGGCAAGAATACTGGAGTGGTTTGCCATTTCCTTCTCCAGGGGATCTTTCTGAGCCAGAGATCAAATATGGGTCTCCTGTACAGCAGACAGATGTTTTACCATCTAAGCCACCAGTGAAACCCATAAAAAGGTATGGGTGATATAAAGCCATTGTATTTTCCAAGTTAATGTCACTCACTAAATCCACACCTATCACCTGGTTTGTCATGTTAAGCAATAGAAAAAAAAAATAGACTCTCACAGTCTTATGTAAATAACAGCTTCCATTCTTGTCAATATTTTTATCCTCAATATATTATTCATCTCTCAAAATAACAACAGAAAGATTTATGACTATCACTGCTTATCAAATTCCTCTTTTTACCATAGAATTTGTCACACTTCCAAAACTATAGTCTATGTTTACCTCATATCATTATTAAAATTTTAAATTAAACAAAACATGTAAGGCCCTAGTGAATGTTCGCTGAATATTGGCTTTATGATTGCTATTATTGTTATTTGAACTGGAGGGACAGTACAAAGACAGTACAAAGGCCAAATCACAGGATTCAGTTCTGTTCATTTCACTCGCTCAGTCATGTCCAACTCTTTGCGGCCCCATGAATTGCAGCATGCCAGGCCTCCCTGTCTATCACCAACTCCCGGAGTTCACTCAAACTCATGTCCATTGAGTTGGTGATACCATCCAGCCATCTCATCCTCTGTCATCCTCTTCTCCTCCTGCCCCCAATCCCTGCCAGCATCAGAGTCTTTTCCAATGAGTCAACTCTTCACATGAGGTGGCCAAAGTACTGGAGTTTCAGCTATAGTATCAGTCCTTCCAAAGAACACCTAGGACTCATCTCCTTTAGAATGGACTGGTTGGATCTCCTTGCAGCCCAAGGGACTCTCAAGAGTCTTCTCCAACACCACAGTTCAAAAGCATCAATTCTTCAGCACTCAGCTTTCTATATAGTCCAACTCTCACATCCATATATGACCAATGGAAAAACCATAGCCTTGACTAGACAGGCCTTTGTTGGCAAAGTAATGTCTCTGCTTTTTAATATACTATCTAGGTTGGTCATAACTTTCCTTCCAAGGAGTAAGTGTCTTTTAATTTCATGGCTGCAATCACCATCTATAGTGATTTTGGAGCCCCAAAAAATAAAGTCAGCCACTGTTTCCACTGTTTCCCCATCTATTTGCCATGAAGTGATGGGACCAGATGCCATGATCTTCGTTTTCTGAATGTTGAGCTTTAAGCCAACTTTTTCACTCTCCTCTTTTACCTTCATCAAGAGGCTTTTTAGTACCTCTTCACTTTGTGTCATAAGGGTGGTATCATCTGCATATCTGAGGTTATTGATATTTCTCCCGGCAATCTTGATTCCAGCTTGTGCTTCTTCCAGCCCAGCGTTTCTCATGATGTACTCTGCATATAAGTTAAATAAGCAGGGTGACAATATACAGCCTTGACGTACTCCTTTTCCTATTTGGTGTAGCAAAAAGAACCCAGGCTTTTGGACTTCCTTTGCTGCTAATACTGATCTCTCAAGTCACTTAGGATAAATGAATACAAGAAAATTAGCTATATGTATTTACATAAAAACCATACTCCAGTGTTCCTTGTAGAATTTGGAGCCTAAAAGAAAAGGAAGACTCACAAACAACATCCATTTTAGTTAAATCATCTTTCCTAGTAGATAAGAACCCACTTGCTGAAAAGTTGTTACTCAATTTTCAGAGGTTTTATCATGCCTCGTTTACTTCAGTGACTCTGCAGTGCCTGCTGGAAGACTTATTTTATTTTTTTGCATGGAGATATGCTTTAACCAACTAGGCTTAACATAGCAAGGACTAGGGGAATGTTGAGATTTGACTTTTCATTTAATGAAGGACTCTTTTGTATTCATTAAACAAGTATGTTTGAATCTTTGCCATAATGTCAGGTCATTCATGCTGAGGTGTCGTGTTAACAAATCCAATGGTTTTCTCTTTGGTGGTATTCCTGTCCCAGATCCTGTTTTGCCAAGAAAACACTATGAACATTGTCTTGGATCAAGTTCCCTAGACATGGAGCCTGATTAGGGATTTATCAAAAGGGATGTCCTCAGGAAAATCCTGCAAGTGGGCAAGGGAAACAGGACAGGTCAGGAAAAGCAATACAGCAAATATGTGATCTCCAAAGTTTTAATCTCATACTGATTCCAAGCATTGCTCTGGAGCATAAGTTGCATCTTGTCCAGAGGAAAGAAAGTTAGGTGTTATTTCTGGCTTTGGATTGAAGAGAGGGGGAAAAGGATGTAATTTTCTAGACACCTCCAAGAAAGTGGCTCATTTAGCCAAAGGCTAATGAACCTTCTTATCTTCTCTAAGAAGGTGAAGGTGTGAACTGTTGACAGCTAAAACATACAGCTGAGACATGTGTGCCAACTCAATAAAGAGAATCTGGGTAGGGTACCAACACCATCAGCTATAAGTGGAACCTCAAGAGAAGATCCATATGATATGATGATATGATGCAGAATGAAACAAATATATTTATGGCAGTTTTCTCCCTTAATTTATTGAATTAATTTTTTGTGTAAGATCTGGCCAAGAGGTCCAGAAAGATGAGAATAAAGAAATAAACAATGTCAAAGGCATTTAAAACAGTGTTTATCTTAATAGGTGCCAAAAATATGCTAAATACTTTACAAATATTAACTAATTAAATATTTCAACTGATTGGTAAGATTTTCCTGCTTTTTCAGATGAGGAAACTGGAGGTTAGCAAGGTGAGAAAACTGGAGGTCACTAACTCACCTGTGATCACACAACTGTTTCCTTAAATTTTGATTTCTGTATTTTGCTGCTTGTGTTTTAGTTTCTTTATTCACGACAAGAAAGATACAATAGTTAGATTATATCCTTGATGTAATTCACTTTGATGAAAGACAATGTTGTCCTGAGAATACCTTGAATAATTTTGTTAGAAGATAGTTCCTAGGATCCTACCTAAAACATATTCAGACAGAATCTCTAGAACTAGGAGTCCAATAAAATGATTCAAGTATCACATAAAATGTTTGCAAGTTGATCAACTAAATAAATAGTGTTTTAAATACATCAGTAGCATTAGCTCTGGAAAAAATGAGACTTATCCACAAGAGTCATTGAACCATTACACACACACACACATATACACAAAGAACTAAAATGTTTGTATCCAGGCAAGGTATTTAAAACTGCAGTCTACATATTTTCCTAGAGTAGGATTTTTAAACAACAAAAGGGAGTCTTTCTGAGGTCATGTTCACAAAATGAAAACTGATCTCTTCCTTACACACAAAAAAATGTCAAGATCTGTAGAGGAGACACAGTGGAAGAAATTGGAGTGATTGAGAGAAATACAGAGGAAAGCAAACCAAATATAGAGAAGGCACCAGCAGGCATTCCTCAGAGTGTATTGGACAAAAAATTTTAAATTATTTTTGGTGAGCACAGGTGTGCAAGTCATAAAGTGGTATTGCTTAGGTCTCTAGTTAACTCTGATGCAGCTGAATATAACTAGAAATTTTCAGAACTAATACTGAAAGCCTTGATAACAGGCAAGCAATACAACATGCACAGTTAAAACTGCATAAAGGAAGCTGGTAGCAACAGTAAATAGACAAAGCCAGTGATTAAATAGTTAATCCCACTAGGGAATTATAAGCAGAAAAAATACAAGAGATTCCTGTAAACTAATAATCTCTCAAGAAACCAGGTTTGCTTAACCACAAAATCAAGCAGGCTTGCTTAGCAACAAAATTGGGCAGCAGAAACACAAGATGTGCCCCCAAACAATAAAACAGTGGTGAATGAGACCTACATAGTGCCCAGTGAGCTAAATGATGATCCCTAAGACAAATACTATGCACACATAAAAAGCAATAATTTATGGATTCGGCTTGACCATGTAGGGACAAGTAAACTCCTCCACTCAACCTAGAGGAGGAACTGATGATGGAAGCGTGATGTTTACGCAAGAAAGACAAAGAAGTTCTCCCCCCCACTGTTCCTTTGATTATAAACACCTCAGTATGTCCTTCAGGTGAAGCATTTCTTGCCCATCTGCTTGTAAACTTCACAAGCATCCTATGGTAATAAATCACTTCTTATCTATCCCCTTGTCTCTCAGTGAATTCTTTTCTACACTGAGACATAAAGGACTATGGTACGGAGCCCCTGATATGACACCAATTGGTTCAAAGCAATAGACTGAAACCAAAGTTAGGATAATGAAGAGACTGAGGGGCTCTTGCCATTCCTCCTCAAGGTTTTCGCTAGGATTTGAAATAGTAAAAGGAAGAGACTACTCAGTTTTAGTTTGATGCATATATCTATTAATACTAACTGGTTTGGTTAAACTGTTCAAGATTCTCTTTATAGGCTCTATGTTCAACAATTAGCAGTGAATGCTTTCTTACTTAATACCCTCAAACATTTATTTCTTTTAATTTATTTATTTTAATTGGAGGCTAATTACTTTACAATATTGTAGTGTTTTTAGCCATACATTGACATGACTTAGCCCCGGGTGTACATCTGTTCCCCATCCTGAAATCCCTCCCACCTCACTCCCCATCCCATCCCTCAGGGTCATCCCAGTGTACCAGCCCTGAGCACCCTGTTTCATGCATCAAACTTGAACTGGCAATCTGTTTCACATTTGATAATATACATGTTTCAATGCTATTCTCTCAAATCATCCCACCCTCACCTTCTCGCACAGAGTCCAAAAGACTGTTTTATACATCTGTGTCTCTTTTGCTGTCTTGCATATAGGGTTATCATTACCATCTTTCTAAATTCCATGTATATGCATTAGTATACTTTATTGGTTATTTTCTTTCTGACTTACTTCACTCTGTATAATAGGCTCCAGTTTCATCCACCTCATTAGAACTGATTCAAATGTATTCTTTTTAATGGCTGAGTAATATTCTATTGCGTATATGTACCACAGCTTTCTTATCTATTAATCTGCTGATGGACATCTAGGTTGTTTCCATGTCCTGGCTATTATAAACAGTGGTGTGATGAACATTGGGGTACATGTGTCTCTTTCAATTCTGGTTTCCTCAATGTATAATATACATGTTTCAATGCTATTCTCTCAAATCATCCCACCCTCGCCTTCTCCCACAGAGTCCAAAAGACTGTTCTGTACATCTGTGTCTCTTTTGCTGTCTTGCATATAGGGTTATCTATTATTTCTAATTCTTATTATTTTCAGTTCTGTGTATGCTCACCAGTAGGATTGCTGGGTCATATGGCAGTTCTATTTCTAGTTTTTGTAAGGAATCTCCACACTGTTCTCCATAGTGGCTGTACTAGTTTGCATTTCCACCAACAGTGTAAGAGGGTTCCCTTTTCTCCACACTCTCTCCAGCATTTATTGTTTGTACACTTTTGCATAGCAGCCATTCTGACTGGCATGAGATTGTACCTCACTGTGGCTTTGATTTGCATTTCTCTGATAATGAGTGATGTTGAGCATCTTTTCGTGTGTTTGTTAGCCATCTGTATGTCTTCTTTGAAGAAATATCTGTTTAGTTCTTTGGCCCATTTTTTGATTGGGTCGTTTATTTTTCTGGAGTTGAGCTGTAGGAGCTGCTTGTATATTTTTGACATTAATTCTTTGTCAGTTGCTTCATTTGCTATATTTTCTCCCATTCTGAAGGCTGCCTTTTCACCTTGCTTATAGTTTCCTTTGTTGTGCAAAAATTTTTAAGTTTAATTAGGTCCCATTTCAGAGAAGGCAGTGGCAGCCCACTCCAGTACTTTTGCCTGGAAAATCCCATGGACGGAGGAGCCTGGTGGGCTGTAGTCCATGGGGTCGCTAGAGTCAGACACGACTGAGCGACTTCACTTTCACTTTTCACTTTCATGCATTGGAGAAGGAAATAGCAACCCACTCCAGGGTTCTTGCTTGGAGAATCCCAGGGACGGGGAAGCCTGGTGGGCTGCCATCTATGGGGTCGCACAGAGTCGGACACGACTGATGCAACTTAGCAGCAGCAGCAGCAGGTCCCATTTGTTTATTTCCATTATTCTGGGAGGTGGGTCATAGAGGATCCTGCTGTGATGTATGTCAGAGAGTGTTTTGCCTATGTTTTCCTCTAGGAGTTTTATAGTTTCTGGTCTTATGTTTAGATCTTTAATCCATTTTGAATTTATTTTTGTGTATGGTGTTAGAAAGTGTTCTAGTTTCATTCTTTTACAAGCAGTTGACCAGTTTTCCCAGCACCACTTGTTAAAGAGATTGTCTTTTCTCCATTATATATTCTTGTCTCCTGTGTCAAAGATAAGGTGTCCATAGGTGTGCAGATTTATCTCTGGGCTTTATATTTTGTTCCATTGATCTATATTTCTGTCTTTGTGCCAGTACCATACTGTCTTGATGACTGTGGCTTTGTAGTAGAGCCTGAAGTCAGGCAGGTTGATTCCTCCAGTTCCATTCTTCTTTTTCAAGATTGCTTTGGCTATTCAAAATTTTTCTGTATTTCCAGACAAATTGTGAAATTCTTTGTTCTAGTTCTGTGAAAAATACCATTTTTAGCTTTATAGGAATTGCACTGAATCTATAGATTGTTTTGGGTAGTATACTCATTTTCACTATATTGATTCTTCCAATCCATGAACATGGTATATTTCTCCATCTATTTGTGTCATCTTTGATTTCTTTCATCAGTGTTTTATAGTTTTCTATATATAGGTCTTTTGTTTCTTTGGAAAACTCAGCAGTGGCCACAGGACTGGAAAAGGTCAGTTTTCATTCCAATCCAAAGAAAGGCAATGTCAAAGAATGCTCAAACTACCACACAATTGCACTCATCTCAAACGCTAGTAAAGTAATGCTCAAAATTCTCCAAGCCAGGCTTCAGCAATAAGTGAACCGTGGACTTCCTGATGTTCAAGCTGGTTTTAGAACAGGCAGAAGAACCAGAGATCAAATTGCCAACATCCACTGGATCATAGAAAAAGCAAGAGAGTTCCAGAAAAAACATCTGTTTCTGCTTTATTGACTATGCCAAAGCCTTTGACTGTGTGGATCACAATAAACTGTGGAAAATTCTTCAAGAGATGGGAATACCGGACCACTTGATCTGCCTCTTGAGAAATTTGTATGCAGGTCAGGAGGCAACAGTTAGAACTGGACATGGAACAACAGACTGGTTCCAAATAGAAAAAGGAGTTCGTCAAGGCTGTATATTGTTACCCTGTATATTTAACTTATATGCAGAGTACATCATGAGAATCGCTGGACTGGAAGAAACACAAGCTGGAATCAAGATTGCTGGGAGAAATATCAATAACCTCAGATATGCAGATGACACCACTCTTATGGCAGAAAGTGAAGAGGAACTCAAAAGCCTCTTGATGAAAGTGAAAGTGGACAGTAAAAAAGTTGGCTTAAAGCTTAACATTCAGAAAACGAAGATCATGGCATCCAGTCCCACCACTTCATGGGAAATAGATGGGGAAACAGTGTCAGACTTTATTTTTCTGGGCTCCAAAATCACTGCAGATGGTGACTGCAGCCATGAAATTAAAAGACGCTTATCCTTGGAAGGAAAGTTATGACCAACCTAGATAGCATATTGAAAAGCAGAGACATTACTTTACCAACAAAAGTTGGTCTAGTCAAGGCTATGGTTTTTCCTGTGGTCATGTATGGATGTGAGAGTTGGACTGTGAAGAAGGCTGAGTGCTGAAGAATTGATGCTTTTGAACTGTGGTGTTGGAGAAGACTCTTGAGAGTCCCTTGGACTGAAAGGAGATCCAACCAGTCTATTCTGAAGGAAATCAGCCCTGGGATTTCTTTGGAAAGAATGATGCTAAAGCTGAAACTCCAGTACTTTGGCCACCTCATGCGAAGGGTTGACTCATTGGAAAAGACTCTGATGCTGGGAGGGATTAGGGGCAAGAGGAGAAGGGGACGACAGAGGATGAGATGGCTGGATGGCATCACTGACTCGATGGACATGAGTCTGGGTGAACTCTGGGAGTTGGTGATGGACAGGGAAGCCTGGCGTGCTGCGATTCATGGGGTCTCAAAGAGTCGGACACGACTGAGCGACTGATCTGATCTGATCTGATCTGATATATAGATCTTTTGTTTCTTTAGGTAGATATATTCCTAAGTATTTTATTCTTTTCGTTGAGATGGTGAATGGAATTGTTTCCTTAATTTGTCTGTTTTCTCAGTGTATAGGGATGCAAGGGATTTCTGTGTGTTAATTTTATATCCTGCAACTTTACTATATTCATTGATTAGCTTTAGTAATTTTCTGGTGGAGTCTTTAGGGTTTTCTATGTAGAGGATCATCATCTGCAAACAGTGAGAGTTTTACTTCTTCTTTTCCAATCTGTATTTCTTTTATTTCTTTTTCTTCTCTGACTGCTGTAGCTAAAACTTCCAAAATTATTTTGAATAGTAGTGGTGAGAGTGGGCAGCCTTATCTTGTTCCTGAGTTTAGGGCAAATGTTTTCAATTTTTCACCATTAAGGATAATGTTTGCTGTGGGTTTTGTCATATATAGCTTTTATTATATTGAGTTATGTTCCTTCTATAAATAGATATCAAAACCAGAATAGCTCAAAGGGAAACTATAATGAAGATTTTGGTGCCTAAAATAGGCCTTTCTAGTAATAAGCAGGGGTTCCAGATTCTGTTTTAACAAAATTCATTACAGTGTACACTTACACATTCTCTGGGTTAAATCCTGAGTAATCCTCTCATAAAATTTAGGTACTTAAACTCTACCAACTGTCACTAATCCTGAGAAAATGCATTACTAAATAGTAAACTAATATGAACATAGGAAGTCAAGAGATAACTGGACTAAAAGGCAAGTTTGGCCTTGGAGTACAAAATGAAGCAGGGCAAAAGCCAACAGAGTTTTGCCAAGAGAACTCACTGGTCATAGCAAACACCCTCTTCCAATAATGCAAGAGATGACTCTACACATGAACATCAACAGAGGGTCAATACCAAAATCAGATTGATTATATTCTTTGCAATGGAAACAGTGAGAGACTTTATTTTTTATAGTCCAAAATCACTGCAGATGGTGACTGCAGCCATGAAATTAAAAGCTGCTTGCTCCTTGGAAGAAAAGCTATGGCCAACCTAGACAGTGTATTAAAAAGCAGAGATGTTATTTTGCCAACAAAATTCCATCTAGTCAAAGCTATGGTTTTTCTAGTAGTCATGTATGGATATGAGAGTTGGACTATAAAGAAAGGTGAGTGCTGAAGAATTGATGCTTTTGAACTGTGGTGTTGAAGAAGACTTTTTGAGAGTTCCTTGGATTGTGTGGGAATCCAGTCATTCAATCCTAAAGGAAGTAAATCCTGAATATTCATTGGAAGAACTGATGTTGAACCTGAAACTCCAATACTTTTGCCACCTGATGTGAGGGCTGACTCTTTGGAAACAACCCTGATGCTGGAAAAGATTGAATGTAGGAAGAGAAGGGGCAACAGAGGATAAGATGTTTAGATTTTATCCCAGACACAATGGATATGAGTTTGAGCAAGCTCTCGGAACGGTAAAGGACAGAGAAGCCTTGTGTAATGCAGTCCATGGGGTTGCAAGGAGTTGGCATGATTAAGTGACTGAAGAACAATGCACACAACTCTAGTAATCTTTGCCAAATATTGATTTTGAAATAATCCCAATGACCTCATTCAAGGCAAATATGGCCATATAATTTTATTTGACCAATTAAAATGTGAGCTGAATGTGTTATGTCACTTCTGGATGGCAATTTTAAGAGCTGGACAGTAGTTCATATTCTTTTTTCTTTATCTTGGCAACTGTCAACTGAAAAAAATGAATAACCGAAAAGTTGAGAATTATAGCGGACAAAACTGAGGACTTAAGCCTGGGACACAGCATTTCAGATAATTCTGAAAAACTGACTGAAGGAGGCAACGTTGAAGCCTAGATACACAGGAGTTTCTGCAACAAAAGTCCAGATATTTGTAACATTGAGATTATTGTTAATTAAAGATAACCTGTTATATCAAGTTAAGGGATTGTGTGTTTTTCTACCTATGAGAAGATCCAAGTGTCTGGGCTCACTGAAATCGTTCCTTTGATATGGACCTCTGCTATCTGGGGCCAGTATCCTGTGTTTTCTTATGAGTCTCCTTAGGGTGCACAGTGGGAGTGGTGGTGACTGGAGTGGTGGGCATTGTTCACATCCTGAGTTCTCTCAGGGCTCACCAGCCATTGGGCAGCTGTAATATGATGGCTGCAGCATCTTTTGTTAACTGATATGGCAGACAGTATTTTTCATTCACAAAACCTGTGACATTTCAGATGTTGATTATCTCATTAGCCTCCTTCTCAGAAAGAAGAAAACAGATAGGACATCCTCCAGGCAGCCAGTAATGGACTTGAAGTATGAACAAGAAATTAACGTTTGTTTTCACTCAGCCCTCAAGACATTAAGGATTACTTGTAACTGCAACATAGCTTGGTCTTCTTGACTAATACAATTGCAGACCAGAATCTCTCATGTCTTTTCTAAAACTATATGGGATTATAAATGGCCCTTTTCATATCTCATGTTAAATTTAACAGAAATTGCAATAAATTAAATATACTTTATGCAGTAATAATCTTCAAAAAGAACTGATATTTCTCCACATTATATGGTTCCCTAGTGGTTACATAGTGCAGATCAGGGAACCCAAGGGTGTTTAATGAAAGAAATAGCTTTCAGTCACCCGGATCAGTGAGAGCTGTGCATGGATCACAGAATGGAACTCAGCCCCATTAACAACAGAAAGCAGTTTTAAGAACTGAAAAAACAAAGAGTGAATCCTTCAGACTGCAATCAATAGCTCCCATCAGCATTAGAAGCTCTGATGTGTTTGTGGCTAAAATACAAATTGCCTTTTATTGACTTCCCTGGTGGCTCAGAGTGTAAGGAGTCTGCCTGTAATGCAGGATTCCGGGTTCAATCCCTGGGTTGGGAAGAGCCCCTGGAGAAGGAAATGGCCACCCACTCCAGTATTCTTGCCTGGAAAATCCCATGAATGAAAGAGCCTGGCAGGCTACAGTCCATGGGGTCACAAAGAGCCGGACACGACTGAGCGACTTCACATCTTTTATTGACAGCAGTCTTTTTTTCAGTGACCACTACACTCTCTCCCGTATCTTAAATTTTGATGTTTAGAACAAACTGCTTGCAAAAAAATTCTTACCTTAGCATCGATTTTTGAATTCATAGAGAATGTTGTAGAAAAATGTGGAATTACAATAACTTAGTATTCAAAAAATTTATTAATCTAAATTCAGGAATATGTTATGAAGGCATGAAACAATTATTACTTCTAAATATACCTATGTATCAGATAATAAATTATTTTAAGGATCCAATAAAAAAAAAATCTCTCTATATGTACCTACATTTGTGACTTTAAAAAAAATCAGTTACCTTTAACAATGCATATAAAGCATGAATTTTCATTTGACTAGTAATTATGCCATTTCATTGTATTAAATTCAGCTATCTCAAGGTTAATTTAAAATCATCATTGCTAATTTAAAATCATCACTGCTTTCTTGAATTTTTCTAGGGAATTTCGTAGTTCAGGCAGTCAGCAATAATCTATTTTACATCATCTAGGTCAGGTACTTATCTTACCAGAGCAGGAGAAATCAGACCAAGGGGATTGAATCAAATAATTTAAAATGCTTAATATTCTAGCAGTCAGCTCCTAAGGAGCTCTGAGCATTAGAAACACACATTTAGCATTCTAAGACAACAGTTATAATTCTAAAAGCTGTCTCTGGATGAATCATATTTTAAATGAATGTATTCCAAATTAAAGTCAAAGACAGTTTTAATAAACATTTGGCTGTTTATTAACAATAAGATGAAGAATGCTACTCTCCCCTCATTGTTTTCTTCATGTTCTTTCATGATTCTTCTATGGCAATACAATGTTGTTGGCTTAAAGAATGCATAACAAAAACAAAATCTTTTATATGAACTTCAGCTTTGTATCTTTGTTGAAAGAGAGAGTTTTGGTCTTTATATCAATACTATAAATTTTATAGTATACATTTTTTTCTTGTATCAATATATGAAACTATAGTGTACTAATGTACAGTGTTCTTCAAAAAATAACATGTGATTTTCCAAAAACTTAACTTTTCTGTTAAAAATGTTTTCCCTTATGTGGATCAAGTAATTTAAGTGGCCATTAAAAGGCAAAAAACTCTATATTCTACTTTCACTGACAAATCTAAGGATACTTTTAAGTAGATTGGCTGAGCATGTGAAATGGTTGGTTTCAAGGAATGTAACTACTGTATAGATATGGTGATATAGGAAGACAATGGCAGAGGTGGAACTCAAAACCAAGTTTCATTGCCACAGTACTGATAGCTTACAGTGAATTATGTCAGATTCCTGTTCTGAAAAAGAAGATTTAGCTTCCAGACCAGAGACCAGGCTTGACCACTCAGGGCTCTTCTGTGGCAGAAGTTTTATCAGTGAAAAAGGACAGACAAAGCTTCTGACATAGACATCAGAAGAGGGCAGAGAAAGCCCCACTGGCTAGTCTTAGCAAGGGAGCTATAAACTTTTTAAATTGTTTATTACAATAAGTCAAAAGAATGTCTCAAGGTTGTAAAGATCTTACTAGACCCACTCCAACAATTCATATTTTAAGATGACAGGATTAGAACTAACAATAGAAAGATTTACCAAACCCACTCCCACAATTTACATTTTTAAAATAACAGGATTAGTCATAAGGTTTTCAAGGAGAAACTGTCCTCAAGCAGGATACATTGTTGTTAAATAATCCTTAGAGTTTAAGCTGAGTTGTTTGGTTGTGTAATCAGCTCCAGGCTTAAAAAAACAAAACAAAACTTTTCTGTGACTAAGACTAAGGAATATAAGAAAAAAAATTTGTCCTTTTCTCCTTGAGAATTCCAGAACCATCCCCCTCCTCCAGGACCCTGGACTTACCAACACTCATTAAAATTGACTCTCTCAGTACCATACTTCCCCAGCACATATTTGTAGTAGCAAAATGTGTCCTAGAATAAGATAGCAGAATTTCTAATGAAAATATTACTGAATCAGTGTTATTGTGAACATGAAGTGAAGTCACTCAGTCATGTCCAACTCTTTGCAACCCCATGGACTGTAGCCTACCAGGTTCCTCCACCCATGGGATTTTCCAGGCAAGAATACTGGAGTGGGTTTCATTTCCTTCTCCAGGGGAACTTCCTGACCCAGGGATCGAACCCATGTCTCCCGCATTGTAGGTAGACGCTTTACCATCTGAGCCACAAGACATTCCCTTATTGTGAACATAGTATGTGTTTTATTTATATTGATTATTTGATTTATTTAACCATGTATTATGCCAGAGTTACTTATCTCTCAGTCTATTTCTTACCTTATTATTTTTTTTGCCCTATTTTAATAAAGCTAGAACTGAACTAACACAAATAGAAAGGCAAATAAATGAAAACTTGCTGGTAGCCATTGCAACTACATTACTATAGTTTCTGTCCGATGTCTGAAGAGTGGACTCAGGTAAAACCATAGCACATGCTACTATATATAAAATGTATAACTAATAAGAACCTACAGTATAACAGTATAGGAAACTTTAATGTATATGAAACTCTCCTCAATACTCCTTTGTGGCCTAAATGGGAAAATAATCTAATAAGAGTGTCTATGTGTATATGTATGGCTCATTCACTGTGCTATACACTGGAAACTAGCAGAACATTGTAAATCAATTATACTCCAATAGGAATTTTTAAAAAATAGTAAAATTTTCACACAGTTGGCATCTCACTTGAGCCAACCATGTATTCATTGGGTTAAGAAACCTCTAGAGCACTTAACAAAATGGTATGGGCATGAAGACTAGAGTCTTCTAGTTCCTACTAAGGCTCAGAAAAGAACTGTTTTTACCTGACTGAATAAGAAAGTATTACTATTCAGAAAAAACAGTGTCAATTTTGAGCACATCTTTGTCTTTATCACTAATATTTGTCTTCCAGAATAGATAAGGCCCTCATTGATTCATATCCTAGCTCTACAAACTACAGTAAATCTGTAAATGAAAATTTTGCATGCTCATTAAAAATTTTGTATAGCTTTGGAGTGAATAACAGAAGCAAATAAAATTAAGAAGAGGTGGCAAGAATGCACAGAAGAACCATAGAAAAAAGGTCTTAATGACCTGGATTAACCACAATGTTGTGGTCATTCACCTAAAGCCAGACATCCTGGAGTATGAAGTCAAGTGGGGCTTAGGAAGCATTACTATGAACAAAGCTAGTATAAGGGATGGAATTTAACTGAGCCATTTAAAGTCCTAGAAGATGATGCTCTTAAAGTGCTGCACTCAATATGTCAGCAAGTTTGGAGAACTCAGCAGTGGCCACAGGTCTGGAAAAGGTCAGTTTTCATTCCAATCCAAAAGAAGGGCAATGCCAAAGAATGTTCAAGCTACTGAAAAATTATGATCATTTTACTTGCTAGCAAGGTAATTCTCAAAATCCTTCAGGCTAACGTTCAACAGTACATGAATGGAGAACTTCCAGATGTACAAGCTGGATTTTAAAAAGGCAGAGGAAACAGAGATCAAATTGCCAACATCCATTGGATCATAGAACAAGCAAGAGAATTCCAGGAAAATATCTGCTTCACTGACTACACTAAAGGCTTTGACTGTGGATCACAATAAACTGAGGAAAATTCTTTTTTTTTTTTTTTAACATAAATTTATTTATTTTAATTGGAGGTTAATTACTTTACAATATTGTATTGGTTTTGCCATACATCAACATGAATCCACCACAGTGAGGAAAACTCTTAAACAGATGGGAATACTAAATCACTTTACCGGTCTCCTGAGAAACCTGTATGCAGGTCAGGAAGCAACAGTTAGAATGGGACATAGAACAACAGACTGGTTCCAAATAAGGAAAGGAATACATCAAGGCTGTATATTGTCACCTGCTTATTTAACTTATATGCAGAGTAAATCATGCAAAATGCCAGGCTGTATGAAGCACAAGCTGGAATCAAGATTGCCAGGAGAAATATCAATAACCTCAGATATGCAGATGACATCACCCTAATGGCAGAAAGTGAAGAAGAACTAAAGAGCCTCTAGGTGAGAGTGAAAGAGTAAAATGAAAAAGCTGGCTTGAAACTCAACATTCAGAAAACTAAGTTCATGGCATCCAGTTCCATCACTTCATGGCAAATAGATGAGGAAACAATGGAAAATGACAGACTTCATTTTTTTTTGGCTCCAAAATCACTATAGATGGTGACTATAGCCATGAAATTAAAAGACACTTGCTCCTTGGAAGGAAAGTTATGACCAACCTAGACAGCATATTAAAAAGCAGAGACATTACTTTGCCAACAAAGGTCTGTCTAGTCAAGGCTATGGTTTTTCCTGTGGTCATGTATGGATGTGAGAGTTGGACTATAAAGAAAGCTGAGCACCAAAGAATTGATGCTTTTGAACTGTGGTGTTGGAGAAGACTCTTGAGAGTCCCTTGGACTGCAAGGAGATCCAACCAGTCCATCCTAAAGGAAATCAGTCCTGAATATTCATTGGAAGGACTGATGTTGAACCTGAAACTCCAATGCTTTGGCAACCTGATGAGAAGATTTGAATAATTTGAAAAGACCCTGATGCTGGGAAAGATGGAAGGTAGGAGAAGAGGACGACAGAGGATGAGATGGCTGGATGGCATCACTGACTCAGTGGACATGAATCTGAATCAACTCCAGGAGTTGGTGATGGACAGGGAGGCCTGGGGTGCTGCAGTCCATGGGGTTGCAAAGAGTCAGACATGACTGAGCAACTGAACTGAACTGCAGAATACATCATGTAAAATTTCAGGCTGCATGAATCACAAACTGGAATCAAGATTGCTGGGAGAAATATTAACAATGTCAGATATGCAAATGATGTCATTATAATAGAAGAAAGGGAAGAGGACCTAAAGAGTCTCTTGATGAGGGTGAAAGTGTTAGTCGCTCAGTCATGTCTGACTCTATGACCCCGTGGACTGGAGCCCATAAGGCTCCTCTGTCCATGCGATTCCTGAGGCAAAAATACTGGAGTGGGTTGCCATTTCCTTTTCCAGGTTATCTTCCCAATCCAGGGATCGAACTGGGGTCTCCTGTATTGAAGGCAGATTCTTTACCATCTGAGCCTCAGTGATCAATGCAAAAAAAAAAAAAATAGAGGAAAAGAAGAGAATGGGAAAGACTAGAAATCTCTTCAAGAAAATTTGTGAGACCAAGGGAACATTTCATGCAAAGATGGTGACAGTTAAGGACAGAAATGGTATGAATCTAACAGAAGCAGAAGATACTACAAAAAGGTGGCAAGAATACACCAAAGAACTATACAAAAGAGATCTTCATGACCCAGATAACCACTATGATGTGATCACTCACCTACACCCAGACATCCTGGCATGCGAAGTCAAGTGGACCTTAGGAAGCATCACTACCAACAAAGCCAGTTGAGGGGATGGAATTCCATTTGAGCTATTTCAAATCCTAAAAGATGATGTTGTTAATGTGCTGCACTCAATATGCCAGCAAATTTAGAAAATTCAGCAGTGGCACAGAACTGTAAAAGGTCAGTTTTCATTCCAATCCCAAAGAAAGTCAATGTCAAAGAGTGTTCAAACTACTGCACAATTGCACTCACCTCACACGCCAGCAAAATAATGCTCAAGATTCTCAAAGTGAGTCTTCCACAGTGTGTGAACCGTGAACTTCCAGATGTTCAAGCTGGATTTACAAAAGGCAGAGGAACCAGAGATAAAATTGCCAACATCCATTGGATCATAGAAAAAGCAAGAGAGTTCCAGAGAAGTATCTACTTTTGCTTTACTGTCTATGCCAAAGTCTTTGACTGTGTGGATCACAACAAACTGTGGAAATTTCTTAAAGAGATGGGGATACCAGACCACCTTACCTAACTACTGAGAAATCTATATGCAGATCAAGAAACAACAGGC
The DNA here is from genome assembly GCF_002263795.3 of Bos taurus. Classification (NCBI taxonomy): domain Eukaryota; kingdom Metazoa; phylum Chordata; class Mammalia; order Artiodactyla; family Bovidae; genus Bos; species Bos taurus. Next base: position 2,211,658 of record NC_037353.1, on the reverse strand, counting down.
AGAACTGGACACAGAACAGGAAACTGGTTCCAAATTGGGATAGGAGTATGTCACGGCTGTATATTGTGACCCTGATTATTTAAATTATATGCAGGGTGTATCATGCAAAATGCCAGGTTGGATGAACCACAAGCTAGAATCAAGATTCCTGGGAGTAACATCAAAAAGTTCAGATATGCATATGACACTACCCTTAAGAGCCTCTTGATGAAAGTGAAAGAGGAGAGTGAACAAGAAGGCTTGAAACTCAACATTCAAAAGTGAAGATCATGTCATCTGGTCCCATCACTTCATGGCAAATAGATGGGGAAACAATGGAAACAGTGACAGGCTTTATTTACTTGGGCTTTAAAATCACTGCAGATGATGACTACTCCCATGAAATTAACAGATATTTGCTCCTTGGAAGAGAGCTATGTCGAAACTAGATAGCATATTAAAAAGCAGAGACATTACTTTGCCCACAAAAGTCCATTTAGTCAAGACTATGGTTTTTCTAGTAGTCTTGTATGGATGTCAGAGTTGGACTAAAGAAGGTTGCATGCAGGAAAACTGATACTTTCAAAATTTGGTCCTGGAAAAGATTCCTGAGAGTCCCTTGGACTACAAGAAGATGAAACCAGTCAATCCTAAAGGAAATCAACCCCGTATATTCATTGGAAGGACTGATGCTGAACCTCCAATATATTTGCCACCTGATGTAAAGGGCTGACTTATTGGAAAAGACCCTGATGCCTGCATCAGAAAGACTGAAGGTAAAAGGAGAATATGGTGGCAGAGTATAAGATGCTTAGACAGCATCTCCAACTCACTAGACATGGGATTGGCACAAAATATGAGGGATCCTGGCATGCTTCATTCAGTCCATGGGGTTGAAAAGATTCAGACATGACTTTGTGATTGAACGACAATGGGGTAAAAAGTCATGAAATGAGGAGGAGGAAGATAATGATGAGAATGGTTATGAACTGTGTGTGTGCTTAATGGTTTCAAATTCTTTGTAATCCCAAGGACTGTAGCCTGTTCAAAAGTATCAGTTTTTTGGCGCTCAGCTTTCTTTATAGTCCAACTCTCACATCCATACGTGACTGCTGAAAAAACCATAGCTTTGACTAGACAGACTTTTGTTGACAAAGTAATGTCTCTTCCTTCTACTATGCTGTATAGGTTGGTCATAACTTTTCTTCCAAGGAGTAAGCATCTTTAATTTCATAGCTGTAGTCACTATCTGTTGTGATATTGGAGCCCAAGACAATAATGTCTGTCACTGTTTCCATTGTTTCCTCATCTATTTGCCATGAAGTGATGGGACTGGATGCCATGATCTTAGTTTTCTGAATGTTAAGTTTTAAGCCAACTTTTTCACTCTCATCTTTCACTTTCATCAAGAGGCTCTTTAGTTGTTGTTCACTTTCTGCCATAAGGGTGTTGTCATCTGAGTATCTGAAGTTATTGATATTTCTCCTGGGAATCTTGATTCCAGCTTGTGCTTTTTCCAGCCCGGCATTTCTCATGATGTACTCTGCATATAAGTTAAATAAGCAGAGTGACAATATACCACCTTGAAGCACTCCTTTCCTGATTTGAAATAAGTCTGTTGTTCCATGTCCAGTTCTAACTGTTGTTTCTTGACCTGCATACATATTTCTCAGAAGGCAGGTAAGGTCATCCTGTATCCCCTTCTCTTGAAGAAATTTCCACAGTTTGTTGTGATCCACAGAGTCAAAGGCTTCAGCATAGTCAATAAAGCAGAAGTAGATGTTTTTCTGGAACTCTCTTGCTTTTTTCTATGATCCAACGAATACTGGCAATTTTATCTCTGGTTCCTCTGTCTTTTCTAAATCCATCTTGAACATCTGGAAGTTCATGGTTCACATACTGTAGAAGACTTACTTTGAGAATCTTGAACATTACTTAGCTAGTGTGTGAGATGAGTGCAATCATGCAGTAATTTGAACACTCTTTGACATTGACTTTCTTTGGGATTGGAATGAAAACTGATCTTTTCCAGTCCTGTATCCACTGCTGAGTTTCCAAATTTGTTGGCGTGTTGACTGCAGCACTTTCATAGCATCATCTTTTAGGATTTGAAATAGCTCAAATGGCATTCTATCACCTCCACTAGCTTTGTTCTTAGTGATGCTTCCTAAGTCCCAGTTGACTACACATTCCAAGATGTCTGACTCTAGGTAAGTGATAACACCTTTGTGGTTATCTGGGTCATTAAGATTTTTTTTTTTAAATAGTTCTCTGTGTATTTTTGCCACCTCTTCTTAATATCTTCTGCTTCTGTTTGCTACATACAATTTCTGTCCTTTTTTGTGCCTGTCTTTGTATGAATTGTTCCCTTGGTGTGACTAATTTTCTTGAAGAGATCTCTAGTCTTCCCCATTCTATTGCTTTCCTGTATTTCTTGGCATTAGTCACTGAGGAAGACTTTCTTATCTCTCCGTGCTATTCTTTGGAACATTGGATTCAAATGGGTATTTATTTCCTTTAGTCCTTTGCCTTTCACTTTTATGCTTTTCTCAGCTATATGTAAGGCCTCCTCAGACAAACATTTTGCCTTTTTGCATTTTTTTCTTTTTTCTAATTTTATTTTATTTTTAAACTTTACAATATTGTATTAGTTTTGCCAAATATTGAAATGAATCTGCCACAGGTATACCTGTGTTCCCCATCCTGAACCCTCCTCCCTCCTGCCTTCCCATACCCTCCCTCTGGGTCGTCCTAGTGCACCAGCCCCAAGCATCCAGTATCGTGCATCAAACTTGGACTGGCGACTCGTTTCATACATGATATTATACATGTTTCAATGCCATTCTCCCAAATCTCCCCACCTTCTCCCTCTCCCACAGAGTCCACAAGACTGATCTATACATCAGTGTCTCTTTTGCTGTCTCATACACAGGGTTATCATTACCATCTTTCTAAATTCCACATATATGCGTTAGTATACTGTATTGGTGTTTTTCTTTCTGGCCCACTTCACTCTGTATAATAGGTTCCAGTTTCATCCATCTCATTAGAACTGATTCAAATGTATTCTTTTTAATGGCTGAGTAATACTCCATTGTGTATATGTACCACTGCTTTCTTATCCATTCATCTGCTGATGGACATCTAGGTTGCTTCCATGTCCTGGCTATTATAAACAGTGCTGCGATGAACATTGGGGTACATGTGTCTCTTTCCCTTCTGGTTTCCTCAGTGTGTATGCCCAGCAGTGGGATTGCTGGATCATAAGGCAGTTCTATTTCTAGTTTTTTAAGGAATCTCCACATTGTTCTCCATAGTGGCTGTACTAGTTTGCATTCCCACCAACAGTGTAAGAGAGTTCCCTTTTCTCCACACCCTCTCCAGCATCTATTGCTTGTAGACTTTTGGATCGCAGCCTTCAGAATGGGAGAAAATAATAGTAAATGAAGCAACTGACAAACAACTAATCTCAAAAATATACAATCAACTCCTACAGCTCAACTCCAGAAAAATAAATGACCCAATCAAAAAAATGCATTTCTTTTTCTTACCGATGGTATTAATCACTGCCTCCTGTAAAATGTCATGAACCTCTGTCCATAGTTCTTCAGGCACTCTGTCTATCAGATCGAATCCCTTGAATCTATTTGTCACTTTCACTGTATAATCATAAGGGATTTGATTTAGGGCATATCTGAATTGTCTAGTGGTTTTCCACATTTTCTCCAATTTAAGGTTGAATTTGACAATAGTGAGTTCATGATCTGAGCCACAGTCAGTTCCTGGTCTTGTTTTTGCTGACTGTATAGAGCTTCTCCATATATGGCTGCATAGAATATAATCAATCTGATTTCAGTATTGACCATCTGGTGATGTCCATGTGTAGAGTCTTCTCTTGTGTTGTTATAGGGGGTGTTTGTTTTGACCATTGTGTTCTCTTGGCAAAACTCTGCTAACCTTTGTTTTGCTTCATTTTGTACTCCAAGGCCAAATTTACATGTTACTCCAAGTATCTCTTAACTTCCTACTTTTGCATTCCAGTCCTCTATAATGAAAAGGGCATCCTTTTTGAGTGTTAGTTCTAGGAGGTCTTGTAAGTCCTCATAGGACCGTTCAACTTCAACTTTTTCAGCATTAATGGTCGGGGCATAGACTTGGATTACTGTGATATTGAATGATGTGCCTTGGGAACGAATAAATAGATCATTCTGTCCTTTTTGAGATTGCACCCAAGTATTGCATTTCAGATTCTTGTTGACTATGATGGCTACTCCATTTCTTCTAAGGGATTCTTGGCCACAGTAGTAGATATAATGCTCACCTGAATTAAATTCTCTCATTCCAGTCCATTTTAGTTCACTGATTCCTAAAATGTCAATGTTCACTCTTGCCATTTCCTGTTTACCGCTTTCAATTTATTTGATTCATAGACCTAACGTTCCAGAGTCCTATGCAATATTGTTCTTTACAACATTGAACTTACTTCCATCACCAGTCACATCCTCAACTGGGCATTGTTTTTGCTTTGGTTCTGTCTCTTAATTCTTTCTTGTGTTAATTCTGCACTCTTCTCCAGTAGCATATTGGGCACCTACCCACCTGGGGTGTTCATCTTTTAGTGTCATATCTTTTTGCTTTTTCATACTGTTCATGGGGTTTTGAGGGAAGAATACTGAAGTGATTTGTCATTGCCTTTTCCAATAGACCACTTTTGTCAGAATTCTCCACCATGACCCATCCATCTTGGGTAGCCCTACACGATATGGCTCATAGCTTCATTGAGTTAGACAAGACTGTGGTCCATGTGATCACTTTGATTAGTTTTCTGTGATTGTGATTTTCATTTTGTCTGCCCTCTGAAGGATAAGGATAAGAGCAACAGTAAGTATTAATAAAACTAATACTAACAGTATGTATTAATAAAACAAAAGGAATGCATAGGATTCACTTTGCTACAGAACATCAAAGCGTTTACCATCCTGAGGAGCATGCTTCATCAGTTATATAAAATGATATTGCTGTTAGTAGGCAAAGTGGTAATCTGTGGATGTCAGGTAGAACACAATGGCACAGTGCTATTGCTTAGCATGAAGAGAATTGTTTGTGAGAATGTCAGAGCCCTCGAGAAATACTTGAGTATACTTTCCAGAAGTACCTGGAGGTGACCCTAAGGTAAACTAAAATCTTATATTAAAAATGGGAACTTCCCTGGGGTCCAGTGGTTAAGACTCAGAGCTCTCAATTCAGGTGCTCTGGGTTCGATCCCTGAGTAAGCAGATAGATCTCACATGCCACAACTAAGAGTCCCAATGCTGCCACTAAAGATCCTGCATGTTATAACTGAGACTTGATATAGTCTAATAGGTAAATAAATATTTTTAAAGGTACAAGTGAATGTTAGATGAATTAAATTATACTAAAGCTGTGAATCTTTACTATTCATAAGTTGGAATGGCCTGGAGAAACTTACATTGTATATGCAAGCTTTGTATATATTTTAGAAGCTACTGAAGGGCTTCTCTGGTTGTTCAGCTGAAAAAGAATCTGCCTGCAATGCAGGAGATCCCAGTTTGATTCTTGAGTTGGGAAGATCCCTTGGAGAAGGGATAAGCTACCCATTCCAGTATACTTGCCTGGAGAATGCCCATGGATACAGCAGCCAGGCAGGCTATAGTTCATGGGGTAATTGAATAACACAAAGAAGGAGGTAAAAATAAAGACACTTCTTTGTGATCTAAAAAAAAAAAAATATTCCAATCTTGGGACTGAAAGTTCATTACATTTTGCCATGGATGGGAGACAGCTATCCAATCATGCATTCACAAATATAAATTATTATAGCATGATAAAATTTGTAATGGCAATTACCATAGCTTGTAAGATTGATAAATCTATTATAAAGCCCTCCATTGTCCCAGAAAAAATATATTTTCATAAATTCGTACCTCAGTTGATAACCTTAACTTTTTCACCTTACACTTTGATTTGAAGTCTCGCAGTAATCTGGCAAATAACAAATTATATTAATTATATTAATATGTCTTTCTCAAATCCTATAAGAAATGTTGAGTGAAAGAAAAAAGATAAAACAAAGATATCCCATTTAAATATATGTTCCCTCCACATAAAGTATTTAAAAAGCAAAACTAAACTATGTATTTTTGAAGGCATGCATGGTTACTAAAACTATGCAGAAAAGCAAATTTATGATCATAGTTATCCTATGTGGGAAAAGAATGCTTACTGTGATCTTATAGAGTGTTGAAAATGTTCTCTTTTTTGGCTATTGTGACTATTTGTTAAAATGTAAATCCCTTGTGGCTCAGACAATAATCGATCCCTGGGTTGGGAAGATCCCCTGGAGAAGGGAATCACTACTCACTCTAATATTCTTGCCTGGAGAATTCCATGGACAGAGGAGGTTGGCGGGCTACAGTCCATGGGGTGTCAAAGAGTCAACACCATTGACAGAGTAACACTTTCACTTTTTCCCCTTCACTTTCCTGCATATGTTCTCTATTTCACAGTGAAAATATTTAAAATATTCTCCCTTCATCTTCTTTAAGCCAAATAAAGCATTTATGGGCTTGATAGTGATGGCACCCTACAATTTTGTGGCAATGTATCTCACAAGATGTCAAAACAGCATACATAATGTCCTTGGCAAAGTTTTTTCATTTTCTTGCTTGATGCGCTTGTGTTTGAGTTCCCCAGGTTGTGCAGTGGCAAAGAATCTCCTTGCCAATGCAGAAGACACAAGAGATATGTGTTTGATCCCTGGGTCAAGAAAGTCCCCCAGGAAGTATTCTTGCTTGAAAAGTTCCATGAACAGAAAAACCTGGTGGGCTAGTCTATAGGGTCACAAAGAGTTGGACACGACTGAGCACACACACTTCTGCATTAGTAGAATAATATTACTAATCAGTATTCTTTCAATTATTACATGAAGGCTGCTGCTGCTAAGTCACTTCAGTCGTGTCCGACTCCGTGCGACCCCATAGACGGCAGCCCACCAGGCTCCCCCGTCCCTGGGATTCTCCAGGCAAGAACAGTGGAGTGGGTTGCCATTTCCTTCTCCAATGCATGAACGTGAAAAGTCAAAATGAAGTCGCTCAGTCGTGTCCGACTCCAGCAATCCCATGGACTGCAGCCCACCAGGTTCCTCTGTCCATGGGATTTTCCAGGCAAAAGTACTGGAGTGGGGTGCCATTGCCTTCTCCGTACATGAAGGCTATCTATGCCCAAATAACTTATAAAGAGCTTCACAAAATATCCCTTTGACTTTTTAATCACAACCTCCCACTGTAATCACTGTAAAAGGAAGCTGAACTGGGTTTAACTGAGGCAAATCTTAGAGATGGGCTCCAGGGTGCATTTTCTATGCATCATCTTAATTTCAATGAAAACCTCTATGTTCTTGTTAAATATGGAAACTAGTAAAACATGCCTAAGAGATGTGCTGATAGAATTTCCCAACGGTCTATTAACACCTGGTGTTGCAAATCAGCCACTTTGATATTTATTTCTTCCTCTGCAGGTTTTGACTGCCATCTGTCAGTCAGATGTAGATTCAGTTCTCTGGGCAGCCCCATGTAGTGTCAGATTCATCTCTGGGGGTTGTCTCTCCCTTTCTAATGCACTCTGCTGCAGCCACTCTGGCAATATTTCTTTCTCTGGGGACAGGAATCCTTCCAAGGTTTAAGGTAAGCCTAACTGGACTTATCTAGGATAGAGAGTCACTCATTCTTTCTGGCTGTCCAACTGTATGATAGGAAATAGCTTTTCTAACTCTAAAACTACATGTTCTTCCCACACTGGTGCCACCAGCCATCAGTTTCACATTCTCAGGCATCCAACCAAGATTCAAACTGCTGTGTCTGAATGAATAGACTTACAGAGTTCAAAAAGGCTACAGAGTACACCATTGTAAATGTGTAAAGTACTTGTAGAAGCAGCATGAGAATGAGGAAACAGCTCTTGTTCACAGACCTAAGGTTGACTTCCGGCCCTGCCACTTACTACTAGTAATTCAAGCAACTACTTCATGGGGTAAGTATTTATTGAAGATGCTGGGCATAGGGCATTGCATATAGTAAGTGCTCAATGACTGTGAGTTAGTATGTTACCATTACATTGAAAACTTCAAATCTAATACAAAATATAGAGCAGCTATTTCCATTTTTATAAAAGTCCACAAAGAACATCATAAAGAAAACCAAAGCTTTATGAAATTTTAACTTCAACTAGGCAAACTCTGGCAAAACTTTGAAGAAAATTATCTACCCTTTCATTTTGCCCAGATGAACCTGAACTCTTGCCTTACCTACTCCCCCCTTTTTCATCATCTTTTAGCATCCAGTAATTTTCTAACATTTTCTATTTCTTTCCACCCCCCCTCAGTTCACCAATTCCCTAGTATTTACATGTTTGTTAATAGTTTAATATTTTCTCAAGTTTTGAATTTTAATTATTTTTTTTTTGTTCCTATGTAATGGTACTTACCCATTATTACTGCTAAAATGGAAGTTACTTAGGTTAATGAAAGAATCCACTGACATTCAGGATCCCATGTCTGTGGACTAGTTGGTTAAATTACCTAAGTAAAACATAGCTGAGTTATTAATTTTTGAGAAATTAAACAAAGAATGGGGGAATTTGAATTAAGAGTTTGTATAAATTTCTCTCCTCTTACACTGCAGTTCAGGATTAAAGGCAATTTCATAGAGCTGAGATTTGTTAGAAAATTCAGTTCAACTGAATTTCAACTGAAAACTTTTAATTCAAACTCTCCCATTCTTTGTCTAATTTCTCAAAAATTAATAACTCAGCTATATTTTACTTAGGTAATTTAACCAACTAGTCCACAGACATGGGATCCTGAATGTCAGTGGATTCTTTCATTAACATTAGTAACCTGCATTTTAGCAGTAATAATGGATAAGTACCATTACATAGGGACAAAAAAAAAAAATTAAAATTTAAAACTTGAGAAAATATTAAACTATTAACAAGCATGTAAATACTAGGGTACTGGTGAACTGAGGTGGCAGGGGGAGAAAATAGAACAAGTTTGTCACAAAAGAAGAAAAAAAAATAAATGAAGCAAATGATGATTCTTGCCACACTATGATGTAGATTCCATAGAGGGAAGAAAATAAAAGATAATTGCTCAGAATAATCAGTCATTATGCTCACACTGATAGAAAATTACAGTTCAATCATTCTGGAAGAAAAAAATTATAATTTGATAACTCTTTTACATACAAAAGACTTTTATTACCATTTTCAAAGGCTTCAGGCAATATTTAATTCATAAGAATATTATAACTGATTGTTAATTAAAGAAATTTCAGCTAAAATAAGAGGAGGGTTGTTAGTTCTGATTTCTACCTGTCAAAGGACTCCTGGCTTTCAAGGGGCCAGAATTGTAGAATTGACAGAATCTTTCTGCTTACTAAAAACAAGATGAATATGCTGGCTTTAAGAGGCTAATTTGATGGCCATGAAGTATATCTATGGCATCATAAATAATGGTTACAAACCAAAGCCCAGGAGGTAATAAAGTAGCCAAGATCTAAAATGAATAGAGAAGCTCAAGAGGTAACATCAGTATAACTAGTAATTATAATGGTGAGTTATTATAATATGAAAATAGCTTTGTTGTTGTTTAGTTGCCAAGTCATGTCCAAATCTTTTGGAACATGAGCTATAGCCCATCAGACTCCTCTGTCCATGGGATTTCCCAGGCAAGAATACAAGAGTAGGTTGCCATTTCCTTCTCCAAGATATCTTCCTGACCCAAGGATCACACCTGCACCTCCTGCATTGCAGGCAGATTCTTTATGGCCAAGCCACTGGAGAAGCCCTGAAAATAGCATAGCTGGATACAAACAAAGACAGAAATTAAGCATATATAAAAGAGACGAGAGATAATTAGAGGTAAAACTATTAATCTTGTGTGCTCAGTGTCTGAAGTGAGCCAGAGGCAGCTAGGAATTTGACTTCTACAGGAAACAGGACTTAAGAGTGCTTCTGGAGAAAAGGGAACCCTCTTACACTGTTGGTGGGAGTGCAAACTAGCACAGCCACTATGGAGAACAGTGTGGAGATTCCTTAAACACCTGGGAATAGAACTGCCATATGACCCAGCAATCCCACTGCTAGGCATACACACCGAGGAAACCAGAAGGGAAAGAGACACGTGTATCGCAATGTTCATCGCAGCACTGTTTATAATAGCCAGGACATGGAAGCAACCTAGATGTCCATCAGCAGATGAATGGATAAGAAAGCTGTGGTACACATACACAATAGAATATGACTCAGCCATTAAAAAGAATACATTTGAATCAGTTCTAATGAGGTGGATGAAACTGGAGCGTATTATACAGTGTGAAGTAAGTCAGAAAGAAAAACACCATACAGTATACTAATGCATATATATGAAATTTAGAAAGATGGTAATGATAACCCTGTATGTGAGACAGCAAAAGAGACACAGATGTATTGAACAGTCTTTTGGATGCTACGGGAGAGAGTGAGGGTGGGATGATATGGGAGAATGACATTGAAACATGTAAATTATCATATGTGAAACGAATCTCCAGTCCAGGTTCAATGCATGATACAGGATGCTTGAAGCTGGTGCACTGGGATGACCCAGAGGGATGGGATGGGGAGAGAGTTGGGAGTTGGGTACAGGATGGGGAACACATGTACACCCATGGCTGATTCAAGTCAATGTATGGCAAAACCAATACAATATTGTAAAGTAAAAAAAAAAAAAAAAAAAAAAAGAGTGCTTCCTTGTATGGGGAGGAAAGCCTGGGTTACTAGCTAAATCCACAAAGTAAAGTGAAGCATTCCACCTCCTAGAAGTATCCTGAAATCAAATTTATGTTTTAAACTATAACTAGGAGTCTCTGGAATATAAAGACATAGTGTTTATATTCCAGAACCAAGCCAAGTTACCAACTAGATTTGTGAATGAATCTACATCTTCGTATCATCCAAGGGCATCATTACTTAAAATGCCTTTAAAAGACTGTGTTGTGAACTAAGGACTGCTAGAGAGAATGGAAGAACTTAACCAAGGGGAAGGAAGGAAAGAGAAAGGATTAGAGGAAAGGAAAGAAGCAATAGAGCAAAAGAAAAACAAACAAACAAACAATGCAGTTAAAGTGAAGCTTCAACACTAAAATTCCAGGGAACAGGAAGAAACTTTTTTTTTTTTAATTAAAATTAAAGCTATGGTAAAAAGATAGATGACAGAAGTGGGCATAAAATAAATTTTTTGTTAATAGTTAAAGCTTGATAACATCTAGATTGTGTTTCTGATGATGACAAAAGTAGTGAATTATTTTTCACATTGTAATAAATATTTATAGCTATGTATGTAGGATTTTGAAGAATAACCATTCAGTAACATATTTTATAGTTTATAATAAAAATGTAGAGGATAGAAGAAAAGGATGTATGGAAAACAAAATTGTAGAAAAGTCAGGAAAGAAGGGGGTGGGTAAATAGAAAGCAAAAATTATAAATATGGCAAAAATTCTAAAGATATCAGAAATCCCAAATAGTATAATTATTCAATCACTGATTGGACAAAGATAAAATTTGCCTTACAGTTCATTTGCAAGAGAGAAATATAAATCATAATGAAGAAGTTTCAAAATAAAGAAAATATCTAAGGTGGACAAAATAGCAAATCCAATATTTCATCCAAAAAATCAATAATTTTAAATTAATAAATGATTTATAAAATCTGATGTAGCAAAAATATTTTAGGACAAAAATAAAGCTCAAGGCAAAATATTGGAAATTGAGAAACAATATTACATAATAAAAAAAGCAATAGGCTAAGAAAATAAAATAATAAACAATAATATGCTTTACCTGATTTTAAAATGTCACCCTACAGATCATTAAGAAGTTTCAAGGGAGAAAAATTATAGCTACAAAGCTAAGAGATCAAACAGTCAATAATAAAATCATCAGTGATGCATAGATGGACACCTCCAAGTGTGATATTCTAAAAAAATACAATTCTTATAATGTATTCAGGCTAGTTTTTGTTGTTGTTTAATCATTGAGTCATGTCAAACTCTTTTGCAACCCCATAATTGTAGACTGCCAGGTTCCTCTGTCCATGGGATTTCCCAGGCAAGAATATTAGAATGGGTTGCCATTTCTTCTCCAGGGGATCTTCTTGACCCAGTGATTGAACTCCTGCTGAACTGCATCTAATTCTAGTACTGAGAAAGCTTTATATAGACCCAAAATAAAAGGTATTCTTAACTATATCAATATTGTTGGAGCAAAAAAAGCTGGGTGAAACTTTAAAAGTTAAAATAGAGACATGACACTTAGAGGCAGGATCTTGTGTGTTGGTTTGAAAACTGACTCCTGAATGAATACAAATGGGAGGAAGAGACTAAAGAGGCAGACCACCCAAGATTGATAGGTCGAAGGTTTAACAAGCAAGAAAACTTATATTTTATACTTGTCTTGGGTGGCCATAAGATGAGCAGATCTGTGCAACTGCATGCCCGAATCTTAAAAGTTTCTACACAGGTCTGCATATACCATTCAGATGGTCTCAACAACACAGTACTCTCTATAAGTCTGCATCCTTAAAACAGCTCTTACTGTGGGCAGAACATACATTCTAAAGACAGGGGAGAGAGTGAGGAGGCTTCCAATTGCCCAGGTCCAGCTCATGGGTCAACTAACAATCATATCTTTTTAATGATGTATTTGAAAATTGCATACTAGGGGAAATCAAATACAATGAAATACATTGAGACAAGTGACAAAACTGAAATATGAATAATATATTTCAGTTCAGTTCAGTCGCTCAGTCATGTCCGACTATTGCGACCCCATGAATCGCAGCACACCAGGCCTCCCTGTCCATCACCATCTCCCGGAGTTCACCCAAACTCACGTCCATCGAGTCAGTGATGCCATCCAGCCATCTCATCCTCTGTCGTCCCCTTCTCCTCCTGCCCCCAATCCCTCCCAGCATCAGACTCTTTTCCAATGAGTCAACTCTTTGCATGAGGTGGCCAAAGTACTGGAGTTTCAGCTTTAGCATATTTAATATAATGTAAATATATAACAATACAAATTAATATAAAAATTGTGTATCATTTTTAAATTCAGTGCAGTTGATAACTCAGGTTATATAAAACAAACTCAGGTGAGCTGTGAACTCCTGAGTCACATGAATTATTGTTCCTTCAAACTATTAAGTTTTGAGTTTTTTGTTATGTAGCAGTATTTAATTTGTATACTTAACTTTCCTTATGTTAGTTATTAGATCACCACTTCATCTACACTTATAGAAGTTTCATGCTTACTAATGATGAGAAGATTCATTTTTTTTCAATTTATGTAATTATTAAACAAACATTCATTAAGCACCTACTACATGTTAGCCGTTTCTCTAAGACCTTGAGACATGGTGAAAAAAAAAAGTGCTTCTTTCTCCTGGGCAATGAGCAAGGTTGTTTATTACTAAAATACTGCATATGATTCCCCTAAGGAAATACCCCCTACAAAAGTAAGGTTGTGTTAAGTGTTGTGTGGCTTTGGGGTTATATGGCTTACTGAAAGTCAGATAATACTCAGTAGATAAAGGCTTGATCATAAATATGTCTCTATTGGAGGAAAAACATGGTAATTAAGGGTTAGAATGATGATAATCAGAATGAAAAAAAATAGTCTCCAATATTTTGTTTCTTACCCCCCCACCCCCGAGAGATGAGAATAGTGTCTGAATTGACTAAATGGTTCCATATTGCATTTCATTGATGTCTTTACTCAACCCTGCCTTTTGTCTGTTACACTATTTTTGAAAAATACTGCATCAATTCTACTGTAAAATTCCTTCATTGTGAATTTTGTCGACTGCATACTCAGGGTGTTATTTAACATGTTCCTGTGCCCCTTGTGTTTTCTGTAAACCAGATGTTAGATGGGGAAGTTTAGATTTAATTAATTTCAATTTTCTGGCAATGCATTAAAATTGCCAAAAGAGTTGTTTATTTTAATAATGAAGAAACTTGCCCATTTCCAAAAGCACTATTCATGAAGCCCATACATATATGTGTGTGTGTGTGTGTGTGTGTGTGTGTGTGTAGGATTGAACCCAAGTCTCTTACATCTTCTGCATTGGCAGGCAGGTTCTTTACCACTAGTGCCACCTGGGAAGCCTATCTGTATGTGTGTGTGTGTGTGTGTGTGTGTGTGTATTTGACAATTTCTTATACACCTAGTTTCCTAATAAGCTTCTCCCCGATGAAGATAATGGCAATCATACTGCTAGTGTTATACATGTCCCTCAGTGGAAAAACTTCAAACATAAACAAAACTAAAACAAATAGGACAATGAACCTCCATGTAGTCATTAGCAAGCTATAAAAAAAACAAAAAAAAAATCCACAGACTTGTTTTATGCTTCTAAACTGGGGTGTTTTGAGCTTAATTCTAAGATAGCGTAACTCCAGTAATATTTTTTACCTGGAAGTAAAATATAAGTAATTGATACAATTAAGTATGCTGCCAGAGTTCAAATTTTTCCTTTTTTTTTTTTTTCCAAATTTCTTTGTTCGTGTTCATGTACTAGCATTTAGCTAAGTCTCTGCTTAACAAATGTTTCTTTCTTCTTTTTTCTGTTTTAATTAAGCTATTAAACTTAGATCATTTTTCCTATAGTGTTCTTATATTCTGAATTTTACTAATTACATGCTTGGAGTATCATTTTATATGTTCTACCATCCTTGCATTTTCTCTAAACTGTGAGATTTACATTTAGTCTATTTGTTTCCGTTTTTATTTCCTTCTTTCTTTTCTTTTTGGTATACTATGGCATACTGGTGTTATGTATATCAATCAGTTCAGTTAATTAGAGAGATTTGAAAAATAATTGAGAAAAATTTTTTCTCATAGCTCAATTCCTTTAAGCTCCATAAGTATGAGGGTTCTCCAGAGAAACAGAATCAATAGACTATATAGACATATGTATGAGTGGAGATTTAAAATAAAATTGACTTATATGGTTACGGAGGTTGTCTCAATTATGATGTGGAATGCCTCCATTCAGCTGAGAAGATGTCGGGTAAAAATAGTAAATATCTATCTAAAACATCTTTGTGCCCAGGGCTTTACTGTAAAATCAGTTTGCCATTTTTGACCTTGAAATGTGCCTCTGCACTGAGTCAGGGTTACTTCCTTGACCTTGGTTGGGGGGGAAGTGAGTGTTGGAGTTATTCTGGAGGCAATTAGGGCAAGTTTCAAACACCTCTTTAAGGTTGTCATTCAATGACTCAGTCATGTCTTACTCTGTGACCCCACGGACTCCAGCATGCCAGGGTTCCCTGCCCTTCTCTATCTCCAAGAGTTTGCTCAACTCATGCCCATTGAGTTGATGATGCCATCTAACCATCTTATCCTCTGTTGCCCCCTTCTCCTCCAGCCTTCAATCTTTCCCAGAATCAGGGTCTTTTACAATGAGTTGACTTTTCCCATGGGTGGCCAAACTATTGAAGCTTCAGCTTCAGCATCAGTTCTTTCAATGAATATTCAGAATTTATTTCCTTTAGGGTTGACTGGTTTGATCTCCTTGCTGTCCAAGAGACTCAAGACTTCTCCAGCACCACAGTTTCAAAGCATCCATTCTTTGGTGCTCAGACCTCTTTATGGTCCAACTCTCTTTATGATCCACTACTGGAGTGGGTTGTCATTTCCTCCTCCAGGGGATCTTCCCAACTCAGAGATCAAACCCATGTCTCTTGTGTCACCTACATTGGCAGGGAGGTCCTTTGCCACTAGCACCACATGGGAATCTCAATGGTAATTGGGAGTAGTCATGGATTTGTTGAATCATTGATAACAACTGACATAGAGCCTCCTGCCTGTAATGTGTGCTCTGGTGATCTTCTCTGAGGGCTTGGAGTGCCATGACTGATGGGAAGAACTGCTGCCCATGACTATTAACAATCCACTATGGGTATTCTGGGGTAACTGCATTTCAAAGTGAGTGCAATAAAGTAACTGCATTTCAAAACCTTTTTCCTTTCTTCTGGTGTATATATGGAAGTGTAGGAGTTAGGGTCTGGGGGAGCCAGTAAGAGTGGCATTTGAAGTCTGATCCCATCCTCTGTTGCTTGTTTAGCTGCCATATCTGCTCTGTTAGTTCCTCATTATTTCTGTTTCTCCATTTTGTTGGCCTCTAATGAATAACTTCCACATCCTTTGGCAGAAGTATTGCTTCTGAAAGCTGCATAATTTCCTCCCCATTATTAATCTTTTTATTCCCTGGGGTCAGCAATCCTCTTTCCTTCCTATTGGCCCCAAGGGCCTGTAGGATTGAATAGGCACATTTATAGTCAGTGTAAATATTGACAACTTTTCCTTTCCCTAGTTCTACTGCTCTGATTAAGGCAATTAATTTGGCATTCTGGGCAGAATAGCCTGAGGACACAGCTTTAGCTTCCACCTCTTCTGTGATGGAAATCTACAGCAATATAAACAGCCTTTTCTCTCTTTCACAAAACTACTCTCACCAATGAACCATTTCAATTATGCATTCTCACTATAGATTTTTAGGTCAGGCTGCTGGAGTATATTTGTTTCATAACTTCTTTACACTTATAAGTTAATTTTGGACCTGTCTGAGGTAGAAAGTAGACAGTGTTAAGGATATTACAGAGCCTTAGAGTCACAGATGTATTGTCCAGAAGCATAACTTGGACCAGGGGATAATTAATCTGCAGCCATCCTTTCCTTTAAAAGGGGTTGGAAGTGGTAGTGATACAAAAAAATGTGGCTTCTGTGTCCTGATGCCATTTGAATCACAGAGTTTAGGTGAAGTAGAAAAGAATAGCTTTAATTGTCTTCCAGACAAAGGAAGACACATTAGACTCATGTCTTGAGGTGGCTCAGATGGTTAACAATCCACCTGCACTGCAGGAGACATGGGTTCAATCCCTGGGTTGGGCAGATGCCCTGGAAGAGGGCATAGCAACCTACTCCAGTATTCTTGCCTGGAGAATTCCCATGGACAGAGGAGCCTGGAGGGCTACAGTCCATGAGATTGCAAAGAGTCAGACATGACTGAGCAACTAAGCACACAGCACAACTGGTAAGGATTTGGTCAGTTCAGTTCAGTCACTCGGTTGTATCCAACTCTGCAACCCCACGGACTGCAGTACACCAGGCCTCCCTGTCTATCACCAGCTACCGGAGTTTACTCAAACTCATGTCCATCGGGTTGATGGTGCCATCCAACAGCCATCTCATCCTCTGTCATCTCCTACTCTTACTGCCTTCGATCTTTCCCAGCATCAGGGTCTTTTCAAATGAGGCAGTTCTTTTCATCAGGTGGCCAAATTATTGGAGCTTCAGCTTCAGCATCAGTCCTTCCAATGAATATTAAGGACTGATTTCCTTTAGGATTGACTGGTTTGATCTTGCAGTCCAAGGTATTCTCAAGAGCCTTCTCCAACACCAGAGTTCAAATGCATCAATTCTTTGGCACTCAGCTTTATTTATAGTCCAACTCTCACATCCATACATGACTACTGAAAAAACCATAGCTTTGACTAGATGGACTTTGTTGGCAAAGTAATGTCTCTGCTTTTTAATATACTGTCTAGTTTGGTCATAGCTTTTCTTCCAATGAGCAAGCATCTTTTAATTTCATGGCTGCAGTCACCATCCACCCTGATATTGGAACCACCCAAAAATAAAGTCTGTCACTATTTCCATTGTTTCCCCACCTATTTTCCATGAAGTGATGGGGGCAATGGCACCCCACTCCAGTACTCTTGCCTGGAAAATCCCATGGATGGAGGAGCCTGGTAGGCTGCAGTCCATGGGGTCGTTAAGAGTCAGACATGACTGAGCGACTTCACTTTCACTTGTCACTTTCATGTATTGGAGAAGGAAATGGCAACCCACTCCATTGTTCTTGCCTGGAGAATCCCAGGGATGGGGGAGCCTTATGGGCTGCCGTCTGTGGGGTTGCACAGAATCGGACATGACTGAAGCAACTTAGCAGCAGCAGCAGCAGCAGCAGACGGGACCAGAAGCCATAATTTAGTATTCTGAATGTTGAGTTTTTAAGCCAACTTTTTCACTCACTTTCACTTTCATCAAGAGGCTCCTTAGTTCTCCTTCACTTTCTACCATAGGTGTGGTGTAATCTGTGTACCTGAAGTTCTTCATATTTCTCCTGGTAATCTTGATTCCAACCTGTGCCTCATCCAGCCTGGCATTTCACATGATGTACTCTGCATATAAGTAAAATAAGCAAGATGACAATATACAGCCTTGACATATTCCTTTCCAAATTTGGAACCAGTCTGTTGTCTCATATCTGGTTCTAATTGTTGCTTCTTGACCTGCATACAGATTTCTTAGGAGGTAGGTATGGTGGTCTGGTATTCCCACCTCTTTAAGAATTTTCCACAAATTGTTGTGATCCACACAATCAAAGGCTTTGGCATAGTCAATAAGGCAGAAGTAAATGCTTTTCTGGAACTCTCTTGTTTTTTTCTATGGTCCAGCAGATGTTTGCATTTTGATCTCTGGTTCCTATGCATTTTCTAAATCCAGCTTGAACATATGGAAATTCATGGTTCACATACTGTTGAAGCCTGGCTTGGAGAATTTTGAGCATTACTTTGCCTATGTGTGAGATGAGTGCCATTGTGTGGTAGTTTGAACATTCTTTGGCATTTCCCTTCTTTGGGATTGGAATGAAAACTTACCTTTTCCAGTCCTATGGCCACTGCTGAGTTTTCAAAATTTGCTGGAATATTGAGGGAAGCACTTTCACAGCATCATCTTTTAGAATTTGAAATAGTTCAGCTGGAATTCCATCACCTCCGCTACCTTTGTTCATAGTGCTGCTTCCTAAGGCCCACTTGATTTCACATGCCAGGATGTCTCACTCTAGGTGAGTGATCACATCATTGTGATTATCTGTGTCATGAAGATCATTTTTGTATAGTTTTTCTGTGTTCTTGCTACCTCTTCTTAATATCATCTGCTTCTGTTAGGTCCATACCATTTCTGTCCTTTATTGTGCCCATCCTTGCATGAAATCTTCACTTGGTATCTCAAATTTTCTGGAAGAGATCTCTAGTATTTCCCATTTTATTGCTTTCTTCTATTTCTTTGCACTGAGGAAGGTTTTCTTATCGCTCCTTGCTATCCTTTGGAACCCTGCTTTCAAATGGGTATATCTTTCTTTTTCTCTTTTGCCTTTAGCTTCTCTTCTTTTCTTAGCTATTTTTAAGACCTCCTCAGACAACAATTTTTGCTTTTTGCTTTTCTTTTTCTTGATGATGGTCTTGATCACTGCCTTCTATATAGTGTCACAAACCTTTATCCATAGTTCTTCAGGCATGAAGTTCTTCAGATTTTGCACGCACATTCTACCCACTGGAGGGAGATTTGGGCTTTTTGTTTGAAATTTTACATCCTCTCTTTGCCAGATGACTTAAGGTGTTAACTACATTATATTCAGAAAGCTCTTAGGTGGGGCTGATGATTAGAATGTCATCCTCGTATTGAAGTTTAGTTCCCTGTTCTAACTCAAGGTCACCATGATCCTCAGCAAAAATTTTTCTAAAAATGTTGGCAATGTTTTTAAATCCCTAGGGCAGAACTGTCCAGTACAACTGTTGTTTTCCTTTACTATCTGATCCTGCCATCCAAAAGCAAAAAAAAAAAATGTATTAAGATTCCAGAGCTAAGAGCACACAAGAGAAGGCATCTTTTAAATCTAACACGGAATACCAGATTCTCCCAGGGTTTAGAGTAGAGAAAAGGGTGTAACTGTTGGGCACCACTGGGTGAATCCTTAGTAGCTTTATTTACAGCTCAAGGAAGCTGAGTAAGCTGATATTTCTTTCTTTCTTTTTTAATTGGCACGATATGAGGGTTGCAAGGGGACTGACAGGGTCTAAGAAGCCCTTGTTTGAGTAAGCTTTCTACATTAGGCTCAATGTCTAGCTAAAAGGGCTGTTGACTGAAGAAAAATGAAGAACCTACAAGTTAAGAGTCATGTTTTATTGCACAGACATTCTAATTTTTATGACTTCAAGTCTTGGAGCCAGCATCTCAGATAGCACTGAGAAAACTACTCTGAGGAGGCAAGAGGGGAGCTAGGATATCTAGTTTTTGCAACAAAGGACAGGTAGTCAGAATGTCAAAATGTTATTGTGAATAAAGAAAACAAGATACCTCAAGTTAAGGAATCTAGTGTCTTTCTATGTATGAAGATGTAAGAGTCTGGGCTCACTGATTTATTATTCTTTTGATATGACTCTCAGCTATCTGGGGCCAGTATTCTGTGTTTTCTCATCTTTAGTTTACTCAAGCTACACCACTGTGGGTGGCTGCAGTCTGAGGACTGCTAGATGGCAGGCATTCCTTGCTTCCATCCTGAGTTCCCTTAAGACAATTGCCGATGCTGTGACATTTTTTTATTGATATGGCAGGCAGCATTCTTAGTCCACAGGGTATTGCTTTATATTTGGGTGACTGGAGTTAGGTCAAAGCTTGACTAGGGGGATCTCCTGTCTCTGCCTACTGTTCATTTGCCCATACTGAGGGATTAAATCCCTTCAAGGTTAATCAGGCCATTATCCTTCACAGAGAGTGGCAGCAATAGGGCTACATAATGGAAAAGAGTCTTAGGTATATAGATGGTAAGGTTTTTGTCTCTGAGATAAATTGTAGATCCCAATTTATGTAGTAAGTCTCTTCTTCTTAGCAGAATTCAACATTCTGGAAACATATAAGAAAGACTGAGATAATATTTTCCCTTTCAAATCACACTCAAGTTGCTCTATAAAGTTGTGCTCCTGTGGCTTTCCTTTCACTCCCACTATCTTATATTTAACATTGGTCATTCTGCCTTGTTAGTGCCCCTGTGTCCACTAAAAAGTCAATCTTTTTATCCCTAATGATCAGGGTGAGCCTAGGTTCCTTGGGGGTATGTCCAGGGCTCTCCTAGGAACCCTGGGTCACTTCAGCTCTCTTCTTTGATGTGTGCAACCAGTGATGATGGGTCAGGACATAACAGTCTGCTTAATTTCTTTCTCAGACATTTGGGGCATTCCCCTTTCCAATGACCCTCCTCTGTGCAGTGTGCACATTGGCTTTAAGACTTTCTCTCCACTGTGCAGGTGGTCTTTGAAACCCCGGGCAGTTTATCCATATTACTGGTTTCCTTCAGGACAGGTGGCATGAGGGGAGGTCATCCCTGGGAGGTCAACTCAACCTGAATTGCTAAAGCCAGAATACTGGCAATTGGTTCTGCTCATCTATCTTCCTTTGCATCAGGCTCCAGATACTGGTTGTTGAACATGTGAAATGTTGACTACACCAGCTGGGAAGTGGCATGGTAGGCCCTATCTCCAATGTTTGTATATTGAATAATTTTTTCCTAATGTCTGGGAAACTCTGGGAAGTTAAATGAGACTTAAGAATGGCTTGGCCTTCCACTTACTCTGGGTTCACATTTGTATACACCTGGAGACACTCCCTTAGACACTCAAGGGAGGTCCAGGAATTGTCCTTCCATCTCTGGATGACTTTCTGAAACCTACTTCCATTTGTGAATTTCTTCCCCGTTGGCTGAATGTCCTTATGAATCAAATCCCTGAAGTGTGTGAGATGCCGCCAAAGACTGTTTTCCTCTCAGGGGTCCCAGCCAGAAATAATTGTGAGAATGAGCTGGACTCCATGCTGATATATAGCCTTCACTGAATTATTTTGATTAGTCTTACCTGCTTCCTCCCTTGCAATAGTTATAATTAGTGATTTTTCTTCCCCAGAGTATAAGATGTTTAGGAGGGTTTGAACATCCACCCCAGTGGGGAAATAAGTGTGGAATATTCCCTGAACAAAGTTCAAGAGTCCCTTGGGTGGGATCTTTCCTCAAACCCTTGGGGCAATCATAGATCTGAGGAAGAGAAGGGTAAGTACTGTGGTCAGTCCATTCCCTCCATTGGGGACATCCCAAAGGGAGAATAGCTCATTGATTCCAAGGTCTGTTGTGCTGCTTTGAGTGTGCATTGGACTAGTTTTTGTCAGGAGGCATACAGAGAGACAGAGGTGGGAGAGTCCAAGAAGGTATTCATCCGCTGGGAAAAGGAAGAAGCACCTAATAGGGAGGTGAAGAATCTGAAAGCATAGAAGGTGTCGGTACTTAGGAGAGATAGCTACTCTTGGCAGAGGAATTCAAGAGGATCCTCAGACTGAGATTTCAATATTGGGAGAGCAAGATATGAACTAGTTTCATGTTTCTTACAGAGGCCCTTATTTTGTCAAAGCACCATGAAAAACTGGACATACGTGATCTTATCCCATAAAGTCTGGCGATAGAGGTCCAATTGAAAAATAATGTAAATTTTTCCTCCACACTCCATGAGGGACCCTACAAACCATTTACCTTTGGGAATCCTGATGGAATAAAATTATCTGAAATACCAAGAGATATGAATTTTCATTTTTTCTTTTTCCAAACTTTTTTTTCCCTACATTCCTATATGCTATTAGATCTAATAATGACAGACAGGTGTTTAACCGTGTATCTATAGATCAAAGGTGGAGTGTTTTGATAATCACCATCATTTCTTTCCTTTCTCTTGAAGACTTTGGCACAAAAGGACAGAATAAATTACAGTACATCTCTAAGACCCAATAAAAGTAATATTAAAGTCTTATATACTTCTTTTATGATACTTCTAAGCCATAGGAAGAATAGGAAATAAAACTTTCAAGAGAACAAAATGGTTTCAAAGACAAACAAAGAAGATATCCTATTAAAGGAGTGAGTTTGGTCATTATGAGCTAATGTTTCACTGTCTCTTAAAAACTGATGTTTGTCCTTGCAATGAAAGTTACTATTACTAGATTATTATTTTAATACATCAGTGCATGAATGTATACTAAGTCTCTTCAGTCTTGTCCTACTCTTTGTGACCCTATGGACTGTAGCGCACAGGCTCTTCTGTTCATGGGATTCTCCAGACAAGAATACTGGAGTGGATTGCCATGCCCTCCTCCAGGGGATCTTCCCAACCCAGGAATTTAATCTGCATCTCCTGCAGCTCCTGCATTGCAGGCAAATTCTTTACCACTGAGCCACCAGGGAGGCCAATACATCAGTAGTAAAGAATTAGTAGTTCTATAGCCTACAGAGAGTATTGAAAAGGATGCTTGAATTAAAAAAAAAAGAAAAAAGCATTTCTCTGACTCATGAGATAGCAAGAATTTATCTTTCTTAACCCATTTCTACTCCTGCCTCACCACAATAACTGTGAAACTCAGGATCAGACATTATAATATTGAATGTTTCTTGATTTTGTACAGCTCAAATTTGGGCCATTGCACAGATCCTACAAGGAATTTCCAAACAGGGTATTTCTTATTAAAGAGAAGGGATTGGAGTTTCAGATCAAGGGCCTTGAAGAGGTATTGTCCAAACTGAAGACAAAAAAAGTCAGATTAGGATAAAAGAAAATTCTCCTGAGGACTTTCTGTGATCTCTGAAACCATAGAAAGGCCATATCAGTCAAAACCTTAACCTTTAACTAGTCTCTGAAACTGTGTTCTTCCCCCATTGTAACCTCTTTTTAAGGACTATTTTACTATCATTACTTTCCAATTCAGACTTTTATAAAGTTATGTTTGTTAGTTCAGTCAACTGAGTTCTGCTATACTGATTTATAATCATTCATTTATTCAATATTATTACATCCCTGCAATAAAATAAACACCATGCAGCTTAAGCAGGAGACACTGAAGAGGAAATGCTGTCCTTTGAAAAAAGACAATATAATATGATGTGATCAGTATAGTGGGTCATACATAATAAAAACCCAAGGCATTATGAGTTTAATAATTACAGACCCTATCCTAGTCTTAAAGGTTGTAGGACTAGATGAAGTAATGTCAACACTGAATCCTAAAAAATAAGATGATTTTCAGGTAAAGGAAGAAAGAGGGTAGGAAAGGCTGTAACCAGCAATATAATGGAAATCTGGTAGAGTTCCTGGTATATTCACCTTTTTCAGGTCTGTTACTAATTCTCCCATCCCTGTATATGTTCTTTCTGTAATCCCAATTATAAGCAGTAAGGTGCTACTTATCAGAACTATGGAAAATCCTATTTATTCCTATTGACCATATTCAAAACAAGGCAAGAAAAACTCTTCATATTTACATTCAATGCATATCTCTTTTTTGCCATAATATTACTATTGCCTGCAAAAGTGAAATATATGTTTAAATCTATGGGCTTTTCATGCACAAAGCCGAGTGGTTTCGAATATACTTTAGGTGGTTCTTCATTTCTCCCCCATCCCACCCTTGGCAATCACTGATTTTCTCTTACTACCCTGTAGTTTTGGGGGCTTCCCAGGTCACACTGGTGGTAAAGAACCTGCCTCTCAATATAGGGGACATAAGAGATATGGGTTCAGTCCCTGGGTTAGGAAATCCCCTGGAGAAGGGATAGGTTACCCACTCCAGTATTCTTGCTTAGAGAATCCCCATGGACAGAGGAGCCTGGTGAGCCATAGTTCATGGGGTCATAAAGAGTTGGACACAACTGAAGCAACTTAACACACGCTAGGTGGTTCTTTAAAGATGAATGGGACTTTCAGTCATTTGTTTAAATTTGTTTAAAGGTTATAGAAAGTAAATGGGCCTTCAGTGTGGTCTCTAGGTCACATAATCACATAATTTTGCAGTCTCTGGTTTTAAACAAGGATGATTTCTGATTGATAGCACAGGAGCGAGCACAGGAGCAAATTACTTCAGATACTGCTGGCCTTCCCTCCAAAATACTCTTAAAAATAGATGTTCAAGTCTGTTGCATTCTATCAAATGTTTAAACAACAATTAACATGAATTTTGTATTAGGTTTTGTGGTGAAATAAAAGTTACTTATTTTACAGTGTGCCCGCGCTGTCCATGGAGAGAGGTTGAGACTGCGGAGCTCCGGCCCTAGACAATGGGGCACAGGATGGCGAGGATGTCAGCTTCCTTCGTCTGGGCCAGGGTCCCAACTGTGAGCAAGAGGAAGTAGCAGCCACCCCCACCGCTGGGCCGCCCTCATCCTGACACCTTCAGCCGTAAAGAAGATAAAATGACTTCTTAAAGATAAGCCTGAACATGTTGATGTCTGAATCAGGGGTTGTAATGTCCTTTTCTACACTTTTTTTTTTTTTTTTCTATTTATTTTTATTTTTTCTAATTTTATTTTATTTTTAAACTTTACATAATTGTATTAGTTTTGCCAAATATCAAAATGAATCCGCCACAGGTATACATGTGTTCCCCATCCTGAACCTTTAAATATACAAAGATAAAAGGAGACTCTGATGAAGAAGTTATTCAAGATGGCATCAGAGTGTTCATTGAGAAGAAAGCACAGCTAACAAACTGTTAAAAACAGAAATGGACTATGTTGAAGACAAATTATCCAGTGACTTTGTGTTCAGTAACCCACATATCAAAGGAACTTGTTGCTATGGAGAAAGCTTTAACATTTGATTCCTCAGAACTACTTGGACTGCAGGCCCCAGGAGAGCCGTGGAAGCTCTAAGGCTTATTGAAGAAATCATGTGGCTGTCATGTGGTTAAGGTGTGTAATGTATGGCTTCCTTACAAGGAGAATAAAGTGATGCATTTGAGAATGAAGCCAGTATGTTAGATTCCAGAAGAACTGATACTTTTGTTCTTAATATGGGACAGAAAATGAGAATCCATTTTGGGTAATCTTTCTGATCTGTAAAGAAAAAGCTAAATTCTCCTTTCTGCATCCTTTCTGTTAGAACTAGTTCCATGGCAATTGCTTTAATGGGAGGATTTCAGAAAACATATTCTTAACAGTTATGAGTTGGTGGATCTTTTCAAAGAGTTGAAGGTGCATCTCCCATGAAGATTAATGACTTAAAATTCAGAGGCAGGAAGTCTTGATTCCTGGTGTCATGTGATGGTGCACTGTTTTTCTCCAGACTTGGCATAGTGTTCCTACATTTTTTATCCAAAATTTCAGTGTCAGATGCCTTGTTTCCTTATTACTCTGTAGCAATCCAGCCATTAGATTAAATATTGAACAAAGATTTCTTGAACTCTAGTACCCAATAGTTCCAAAAGATGAGATCAGAAGGTAAATATTTCACCCAACTGTTTTTAAGTCCATTTCTTTTGCCGCCCTAAGTGTCTGCCCACAGGTGAGATGTCAAGCTGACTTGGATCCTTTCTCTTGGAGTCTCTTAAGGGACTTCCTTGGTGATCCAGTAAGTAAGATTGGATGCTTCCACTGCAAGGGGCATGGGTTCAATCCCTGGTCAAAGAAATAAGATCCCAACAAGCTACATGTCAAGGCCTAAAAAAAAAAAAAGTAGGAAGTTCTCTTAAAAGCCATCTAATCCACTCCCTCAATCTTTACCTGGGGAATAAAACCCCAGGGATGCTGAAGGGCTTTTGCTCCCCCAAACACTGCAGGCTGGGTAGGGGCAGAGTGAGGACCACACACACTTCCTCTCTTGTAGGTGCCACACCGGTTCTGTGCTCTGAGGTGGTCAGTGGAGGTAAATGGATGATCGGGCTTCTTTATTTGGTCAGCATTTTTATTAGATTTCCTTGTAATTTGGAGAGGATATTTAGCTTTCTTTTCTTTTGGATGAGAAGAATCTTATTTTAAAACCCATTTATGTGAATTATCACCTTGTTTCACTAGGACTTAGAAGAGTAGTTTATATTAGCAGGGAAGAGGACACTGTAGCAACCCAGAATTGTTCTTTCAGAACATGATAGTAATTGTGAAGCAGAACATGGAGATCTTTTCTTGTAATTCCCAGTGTGTGTACACTTTCTGGATCCTAAGTGCAATTGCTAAAATTTTAAGCCTAATATTTTAACCTAACATTTTTATCATCACCCTTTCTTTAACAGTGTTCCTTTTGTTCTTTAGTTATCAGTTTTCCTGGATTTGACTTATTAAATAGTCTATGAGATGACATATTTGCTTCTTTTGAAAGCCTGTTCTTATGAATTAAAGTAGCTGAATTCCTTTATGTTTGTCATATTTACTAAGGTACCTGGCACAAAATGCAACAAAACCTACAGCAGCAGCTTTATGTAAATGCTCATGAATTTGTATTGTTACTATAATTGTCAATCCACTTAAAATTTATGCAATATTGTATATATAGAGAGAGATTGAGTTGCCAATAAAAAAATAGTAGCCTCTTTGTGATCATAAAAAAAAAGCAGTAACTTATTTCATATGCCTTCTAATATTACCACAAAACTTAAGTAATTTTATATGGATAAGCAATCATTTAAAAAATGATTTTTAAAAATTTTCTATTTGAAAATTTATATATGTATAGAATACATAAAGTGACCATATACAACATATATAGTGTATCAATATAAGAAAGACTTTTCTTCAGGATTTATAAATATGATATTGAAAGTTCACTAAGAATATACTTGTTGGAATATTAGATTTTTGACATTTAAATGTGACATAAAATTTAAATCTACAGTTATTAATTATAAAATGTGAAAAGCCTCTGCACATTTTCTTATTAGTACATAAATTTAAGTAATTATAAATGTAGTCTAAAGGAAATGTTCTCTAAATGGGGAAAAATAAAATTGATTTTCATAAAATAATTAACACTGGAGAAAATTCCTATTTAGTTCAATATAAGAGATGAGTGATTATATTTAGATAATTTAATTTTAATACTAAAATTTGCAAATTACAGATGTTACATTTAAAATATTTTATACTTTACAATACCAAGTTATAGTCAATATTATGATATTGATGCAATTTTATGAGCAGAACATTTTCTGTTTTAAAGAAATTGTGAGTTTAAAAATAAAAATATTGAAAGGAGTTCCCTGGTGGCTCAGACAGTAAAGAATCCACCTGTACTTTGGGAGACCTGGATTTGATCCCTGGGTTGGGAAGATCCCTTGGAGGAGGGCAGAGCAACCTACTCCAGTGTTCTTGCCTGGAGAATTCCATGGACAAAAGAGCCTGGCAGGCTACAGTCCATGGAGTTGCAAAGAATAGGACATGACTGAGAGACTTTCACATGCTGTTTATCTAAAAATTGGCACAAAAACAATAAATTGTCTTATATATTGTTTTTGTGTAATAGCATATAAAAACAAAAAATACTAAAAGCAATAAAAAAAAATAGTGTGTAGTCTAACCTGTACTATGATAGGTACATTGTCCCAATCTATCAAAGATTGTTCTTAATTATTTTAAATATCAAATTAAAATGTAAATTGATATTAATAAAATATTGCTCTTATTAGATAAATTTACTGATTCAACTCCAGCCTCACCTAGGCTTTCATTTTCACCTAGTGACTAAAATCTAAATTAGTACTATCCTTAAAGATACATACTCTAGGTTGAAGAACTCTACTTATATTCAGCTCCAAGAAAGTTTCCTATGGACTGAACTGTGAAGATTAGGACAAGTAATTCACAATTTGGGCACTCACTAAAAAAAATATATATATATATATATACTGAACACCTACTTAAAAAATAAATCCAATATACATTCAGTGCAGACTTTACCCTGCTATGAACAAAGTAATTATATTGTAATTTGTTGTGTGATTAAAGATGTAAGATTTAGCAAAAAAAAAACCATGTTCAGATGTTTAGTTAAAATTCAATTTCATACACAAGTGAATATGTTTTTAGTATAAGTATGTCTCTTGCAATATTTGAGATATATTTATAATTTTTTAGAAATTATTCATTATTTAAAATTTAAATTAAACTGAGTTTCCTGAATTTTTTCTGATAACCTTATGTGAGATGTTATGTTTAATCATGTCATTATGCTGCTGCTTGTTCCAATGTCTTCCCAACTGTCTCTTTTTTTGTTCATCCTGCTCAGAGTCCCTACCTGTAGTCCCTGACTACAGGCTACCTCTGGCCAGTTTGTTTATTATGATTACCCAGTGTCAAATTTTCATTTGACAAACAATATTTTCTTAAACCTAAGT
The DNA here is from genome assembly GCF_002263795.3 of Bos taurus. NCBI lineage: Eukaryota > Metazoa > Chordata > Mammalia > Artiodactyla > Bovidae > Bos > Bos taurus. Next base: position 2,182,591 of record NC_037353.1, on the reverse strand, counting down.
GTTTGGCTTAAATTTGGTTGACTATCCATTTAAGGTTCCTGATCTGATTCAATAATTAATCTCAGAACTAGCTTAAACTCTGCTGAATAATCTTTTCTAAGCACATTTGACGTATTTGGTCTTCCTTTGACCACCCTGCTCTCTTTCTGCCTTCTAAGGAGCTAGATGTGTCATTGACTCAGAATGACTTTTTTGCAAGACAGTCTGTAGTTATTAAAGTATAATAATGAGTTGTTATAGTGATGAGTTCTTACAAGACAAAAAAAATAATTTTAAAATTAATCCAATTCCTAGAATAAACTATAAAGATAAGCTCCTGATATTGGTCTTAACAATGATGCCTTGGATTTAAACAAGTGGGAGTACATCAAACTAAAAAGCTTCTGTGCAGCAAGGAAGCCAATAACAAAATGAAAAAGCAGAGGGAAAGAAATATTTATAAATCATCCATATGATAAGCAGTTAATATGCAAAATATATTAAAAAAACTCAATAGCAAAAAACCCCAAATATTTATATTTTTAAAATAAGCAGAGATAGTGAGTACATATTTTTCCAAATAAGACACACAAATGGCTAACAGGAACATGGAAAGGTGCTCGATACTACTGACCATCAGTTCAGTTCAGTTCAGTTCAGTTGCTCAGTCGTGTCCGACTCTTTGCAACCCCATGAACTGCAGCACACCAGGCCTCCCTGTCCATCACCAACTCTCGGAGTTCACTCAAACTCATGTCCATCGAGTCAGTGATGCCACCCAGCCATTTCATCCTCCCTTGTCACCTTCTCCTCCTGCCCCCAATCCCTCCCAGCAACAGAGTCTTTTCCAATGAGCCAATACTTCGCATGAAGTGACCAAAGTACTGGAGTTTCAGCTTTAGCATCATTCCTTCCAAAGAAATCCCAGGGCTGATCTCCTTCAGAATGGACTGGTTGGATCTCTTTGCAGTCCAAGGGACTCTCAAGAGTCTTCTCCAACACCACAGTTCAAAAGCATCAATTCTTCGGCACTCAGCCTTCTTTACAGTCCAACTCTCACATCCATACATGACCACAGGAAAAACCATAGCCTTGACTAGACAGTCCAACTCTCACATCCATACATGACCACAGGAAAAACCATAGCCTTGACTAGACGGACCTTTGTTGGCAATGTAATGTCTCTGCTTTTCAATATGCTATCTAGGTTGGTCATAACCATCAGGGAAATGCAAATCAAAAACACAATGAGATATGACCTCACACCTGTTAGAATGACTATCATCAAAAAGATAGAATAGCATGTATTGGAGAGGGTATAAAAGAAGAGAATCCATGTTCACTGCTGGTGGGAATGTAAATTGGTGCAGCCACTATGAGACATAATCTGGAGGTTCCTTGGAAATTTCCTGGTGGTCCAGTGGTTAGGATTCTAAGCTTCCACTGCAGGGTACATGTGTTCAATCCCTGGTTGAGCAACTAGAATACCACATGCTGCACTGCATAGCAAAAAAAAAAAAAAAAAAAATTTGGAGGATCCTCAAAAAATTAAAAATAGAACTACCATATGTTTAAGCAATGCCCAAAACTTCTGGGCATATGTCCAAAGGAAATGAAAACAGAAACCAATGAGTTATATGCAATCCCATGTTCGTTACAGCATTACTCACAGTAGCCTAAATATGGAAACAACGTAAGAGTCAATTAACAGATGAATGAAAAAAAAATTAACAGATGAATGGATAAAAAAGTGATATATATATATATATATATATATATATATATATATATTATTGAGTCATTACAAAGAAGGAGATTCTTCCCTTTGCAACAAAAATTGGACCTTAAAGACATTTAAGTGAAATAAGTCAGATGGAGAAAGACAAATTCTGCAAGGTATCCCTTATATGTGGAATCTAAAAAAATAGAGCTCAAAAACAGAGGCTAGAACAGTGGTAACTAGGGTTTGGAGGGTGGGGGAAATGGAGAGATATTGGTCAAAGTTACAGACTTGCAGTTATAAGATGAATAAGTCCTGAGAATCTAATGTACAGCATAGTGATTATAGTTAATAATACTGTATCATGAACTTGAAAGTTTCTAAAAGATAGTAAATGTTCTCACCATAAAAAAAGAAACAGTAATTATGTGATGTGAGGTACACTTTAGTTAATGTATCATGGTAATAATTTTGCAAAGAATGTGTATCAATATTTTCTAATTTAAAATAACACAACATTATATTTCAACTATATCTCACTAAAGTTGGAAAATAAGTCATATTTATTATTTGGAAGAATTGTTCCTGTGTGCCCCCTCTGAAGTTAAATATAGTCGTGTGACTATTTTTCCCAAGTGAAAGGTTAGAAGTGTCAATTCTAGACTGTAGCTTTAAGATTCAGAACAAGACTTACCATCTTTATTCCTACTGCTGAGATGATTTTGGAAGTATGTTTTAAAATGTGTCTGAGTTCAGATTAGCAGAACTTCGTTGGTGACCCATATATTTCTTATATAGTCCTAGTAGGAAATAAACTTATTTTAAGAATTTAGAGTCATTAATATGTGAAATAAACCTACCCATGCTGATGCATATAGCCACTACAGATAATCTGTATCATAAAATTAGACAGGCTTATTTGCCTGAGAGGAACTATAAATAGTGAGTCATTGTGAATTCTATATTATGAAGCAGTGAATCAAAAATTAAAGTCATTCATTTAAATTTAAATGGGAGTTAAAGGACAATTTGCTCATTTTAGCTAAAATAAAAGATATTTTATATTCCAGATTTCATACTTTCTAAAATAATGGTGCAAAGATCAAGAACAGTTTTTTTCATTCCATTCAGCTCTAAAAGGATGTAACTAATTTTGGAAGCATCATTCAATTTACTATCCTATGCACATTTATCATATTACCTATTAGCCATCTATAAATAAGTTTCTGACTAATTATATATATATTAATTTAAATCTGATAATCTACACCATATTTAATTATAAGTATATTTTATTGAATTTGAGCACTATATTTTATTTATTCTAAAAGTAATGTTATGTTCTAACATACCATGGTTGTTATTAATATGTTGTTAATTTATTAATTTATTTAAGAAAAATAATAGCATTGTTATCTAATATTCAAACTATCACAGTCTACATTATATCTGAACAATATGATATTTTTGAAACATTCTAAATTTTTTGACTTGTTAATGGTTAGTAAAAAACTAATTATAGGAAAACATCACCTGTTAAGTACAAAGAATATTTTTGAACAGATAGAATGAGAAGTATGGGATGAGAAACACATTCAAACCCTTTGCTGTGCTTATAGCTATAACTCAGTTTTCCTATACTGGATCTTGTACTTTCACTGTCATGTTTTGATGAATATATACCTGCAAAGGTTTGCTCTTCTAGTTTGTCTTCTACTTCATGTTTTTTTTGTCTTAGGTTTCAGAGAATTTCACTTAGTTTTATAGTATAATATAGTCTCTTGGAGAAGGCCATGGCACCCCACTCCAGTACTCTTGCCTAGAAAATTCCATGGACGGAGAAGCCTGGTAGCTTGCAGTCCATGGGGTCACGAAGAGTCGGACACGACTGAGCGACTTCACTTTCACTTTTCACTTTCATGCATTGGAGAAGGACATGGCAACCCACTCCAGTGTTCTTGCCTGGAAAATCCCAGGGATGGGGGAGCCTGGTGGGCTGCCGTCTATGGGGTCACACAGAGTTGGACACGACTGAAGTGACTTAGCAGCAGCAGCAGTCTCTAATGTCCTGTTAGAATTTCTTATAGTTTCTTGGGATTCCTACTCACTTTGAATATTTGAATTAAGGAAGTGAATAGTCAGAAGTGCATCAGTTCAGTTCAGTCGCGTAGACACATCTGACTGTGACCCCATGGGTTGTCGCATGCCAGGCTTCCCTGTCCATCACCAACTCCCAGAGCTTGATCAAATTCATGTCCATTGAGTTGGTGATGCCATCCAAACATCCCATCTTCTGTCATCTTCTTCTCTTTCTGCCCTCAATCTTTCCCAGCATCAGGGTCTTTTCTAATGAATTAGTTCTTCACATCAGGTGGCCAAAGTATTGGAGTTTCATCTTCATCATCAGTCCTTCCAATCAATATTCAGGACTGATTTCCTTTAGGATGCACTGGCTTGATCTTCCTGCAGTCCAAGGGACTCTCAAGAGTCTTCTCCAACACCAAAGTTTGAAAGCATCAATTCTTTGGTGCTCAGATTTCTTTATGGTCCAACTCTCACATCCATACATGACTACTGGAAAAACAATAGCTTTGACTAGACTGATCTTTGTTGGCAAGATTATGTCTCTACGTTTTGCTATGCTGTCTAAGTTGGTCATAGCTTTTCTTCCAAGGAGCAAGTGTCTTTAGTTTCATGGCTGTAGTCACCATCTGCAGTGATTTTGGAGCCCACCTCGCCCAAATAAAGTCTGTCACTGTCTCCATTGTTTCCCCATCTATTTGCCAGAAGTGGTGGGACTGGATGCCATGATTTGAGCTTTTTGAATTTTGAGTTTTAAGCCAGTTTTTTCATTTTCTTCTTTCACTTTCATGAAGAGGCTCTTTAGTTCTTCTTTGCTTTTTGCCAAAAGGGTGGAGTCATCTGCATATCTGAGGTTACTGATATTTCTCCCAGCAATCTGGATTCCAACTTGGCATTTCACATGGTGTACTCTGCATATAAGTTAAATAAGCAGAGTGACAATATACAGCCTTGACATACTGCTTTCCCAATTTGGAACCAGTCCATTGTTTCATGTCCAGTTGTAACTGTTGTTTCTTGACCTTCATACAGATTTCTCAGGAGGCAAGTAAGGTGGTCTGGTATTCCCATCTCTTTAAAGATTTTTCCCAGTTTGTCGTGATCCACACAGTCAAAGACTTTGGCATAGTCAATAAAGCAGAAGTATATGTTTTCCTGGAACTCTCTTGCTTTTTCTATGATCCAGTGGATGTTGGCAATTTGATCTCTGATTCCTCTGCCTTTTCTAAATCCAGCTTTGAATCAGAAATGCATAATATCCTTATACACATACTTGAATCAGAAGTGCATAATATCCTCATATACACAGGTTTATTTATGCAGGTTTTAAAAAGTGATACATATCTAATTTTACATGTGGTAATCCTGACTTTCATCCAAAATGAACAATCACTGAGAAATCATGTAGTTTTTATATTAAATCACTATGTGTCATCTCTCAAGATTAACTGGATGCACATATAATATTTTAATGTATCAAGTTTTCAGATTTGAAATTACCAGTCTGACAATGACAATGGTTGGTGGGGAGAGGTTGAGAAAGAAGTTACATATTGGAGAGAATGAGCACTTTTGATTCTCTGGGTGATGATAAATTACATAGATAAATAAATAGTGAAAATGACATAAAATAGTGATAGTTTGCTGAACTTCCAGTAGTTTTATATATATATACATACCATTGTTTCCTAGCCCAACTCACCTTGTCCTTCTGACAATAAGACAATTTCTGAGTTGATCATATAAAGGACTGATTAAATAGTTTCAATCAATAATCTTGATTCAGGTCACTTTTCAGACTCCATATTCCAGCCTTCCAGCCTTCCACCCCCCTCACTTCTTTTCCAGTGAACTTTGTATTTATCATCATTTCCAAGACAATCCAGCTCCTTTTACAACTTTTCTCAATGCATGCTATTCTCTCTTCTCCACCTGGCAAGCTCCTACTTCAGAACATTAGTTTTGCTGTTTTAAGTAGTAATAAAAAGGAGAAGAAAAGAGGACAATTTCAAACTAGCTTAAATACTACTGGGAATTTATTGATTCATAACAGAGAGTTAGGTTTTAAAGTGTTAGTTGCTCGGTTGAGTCTGACTCTTTGCGACCCTATGGACTGTAGCCCACCAAGTTCCTCTGTCCATGGGATTCTCCAGGCAAGGATACTGAAGTGGGCCATTCCTTTTTCCAGGAGATCTTCCCAACCCAAGGGTCAAATCCAGGTCTTTTGTGTTGCAGGCAGATTCATTACTGTCTGAGCCACCAGAGAAACCCTAGTTAAGTTTTATGGTTGAGTTAATTTATGAGTTCTTGTTGACATTAAAAATTGAGTTTTTTACTTTTTTGTCCCCTTGAACAGGAGATGAAGCTATCAGTCTTATTCAAAAGTCATCTGGATATCACTCTTGCTTTCAAAAATTTATCTTTTTGTTATCTATCCAGTGTCTCACAAATATGTCATTTTCAATGTCACCATTTCACATAATAATAATTTTAATAATAAATACTCTAGAATAAGTTAATAATAATGGAAAGATATATTAGTTAGATGGAGGTCTAGCAATTTTGAAAACTTTTGAATCTTCCAATGTCCCCTTTTCTTCTAAGTCCTATGTGAATAAATAGCTATGAATGAATAATTAAACATTTAAATAACATATTTTTCTTCTATTCTTTTTAATGCCCTGAAAAATTGTTTTAGATTGTCCAGGTGAATTCTCACATCTCAAGTAATCCCATTGATAGTTTTAAGTTCTGTTGCTTGTGAAGCAAAATGTTTTGGTGGATATAGCAGTTTTTTTTTTTTTTTTTTAACATACCAGAATGAAGCAAGGTCTCTGGATATTTTAGGATCAGAAACTCCTAACCTCATGATATTAGTTACTTGTATAGCCATAATGATGGAAACAGACTGGAAGAGTTATAATGGAAATATTCTACTATTTTAACTTTTTAAAAATATCTCTCTGAATCCATTTTGATGTAGGATGTTGCCTACTTCAAATGATATGGGTAACAGCATTTCCTCGTATAACCCTAAGGTTTGTCTGTCCAGCAGTTCCTTTCATGTGTTAAGCTAGCTCAGAAACCCAAGAACCATCCATAATAAAAAAGGAACTATATGAGACATGGGTACTAGGGTTCCCAGGTGGTGCAGTGGTGAAGAATCCACCTGCAGTGCAAGAGACAAGGGAGATGCAGGTTCGATCCCTGGATCAGGAAGATACCCTGGAGTAGGAAATGGCAACGCACTCCAGTATTCCATGGCTGGAAATTCCATGGACAGAGGGGCCTGACAGCTACAGTCCATGGGGTCGCAAAGAGTCAGATATGACTTAGCGACTCAACAACAACCAAGGACATATGTACTAGCAGTCAAATCACTTTGCAGAGAAAAAAGTTTGAATTTCATTCTAAATGCAGTGGGAAATCCTCAGTGCTTTTAATCAGGAAAATTAAACTCTGGTTAGTTTGTACAGAATAACTTGTAGGGAAAAGAGGTTGAATGTAGAACACTCAGGAAGCAATTAAAACAGACCAGGAGAAAGATAATAATAGCTAGATGAAGGTATTAAGTGATGGAATAAAGAAGATAAATCTGAAATACAATGGTAGTATCAAAGATGTTTATTTTTGGTTATTTGTTGAGTGAACATCCTACAGATCATTATAGGATATCAATAAAAATCTTGTCATTCATGAAACACCTATATTTTAGTGACTGTGCAAATAGACGTCCTATTGTACTTATGTTCAAAACTGTACAAATTCCTCCTGCATGTCACTATTATTAGACCATTTACTGAAACTGTCAACAATGCTAAGTCATTATGGTATCAATAAATTAATTTTTAAAACCTTTTGAATACTTATTATGGCTGGAGAAAGAGAATTTAACAAATTTTTAAAACATCCATCTTATTAAATATAATTCAAAATGCTCCACATTTTTCATACTATTTTAATTTTAAGGATAGGATTTCAAAATATCAAATGATTCTTCTTTAAAATTGAATGAAGGTGTTTATTTTGTTATATATAAGTGCTCTGTAAAACTCCATTAAATGATTCACGTGAAGGACTATTACAGAATGCAAGCTCAATACACGCTTGCTCACTCAGTCATGCCCAACTCTTTGTGACCCATGGACTGTAAGCCCACCAGGCTCCTCTGTCTATGGAATTTTCCAAGCAAGAATACTGGAGTGAATCACCATTTCTTCTTCCAAGGAATCTTAACAAACCCACATTTCTTGTGTGTCCTGCAGTGGCAGGAGGATTCTTTACCACTGAGCCACCTGTGAAGCCCCTATTACAGTATACTTGCTCCTTATTCTTAAGTGTTTAAAACTGAGTACCAAAGGGACACATTTTTAGTACTATGTATCATTTAAATTAGGGAATCACATAGATTCATAACTCTCAGGGGAAAAAAATACAGCTCAGTGCCTGGGATTCTATTTTACCTTACTTACAAGGTAATAAACTAGTTTATCACAGTTTTAAGGGTGCTGGCATATGACACAGATTCCAGGGTTAGAGACAAATGCCTTTATTACTTATAAGCACAACAACAAGCACAGCATAAAATCTGCATTGATTCCCATTGATCCTTCAGTCCTATGGGAGTGATGCAAAGCAGATAGTGCATGTGCAGTGGGTCTCATGTATCATAGTTCATTCCTTTTTATTGCTGAGTACTATTCATGGTATGGATGTACCAACGTGGTAAACACAGATTGAGAGACTCATTAGCTTTACAGTAAGTGTTAAGAAAGTATGCTTTTTTTTGTTGTTGTTAACCAGAGGAAGATGTTATCTTATTCCTCAAGGTTGCTTGCTGCAAATGCAATCCCGAGAAATGACTTGGGTAAAAGTGCTCAAGACCTTGTACTCTTGGTGTGATCAGCAGGAACATGTCTCAGAACCTATGGTGGAGTTCTTCCACCAACAGTACATCCATAAAGTTGCTAGGATTCAATCTAACAGGTATATAAGTAAACAATTTTAAACTAATATAATTAGTGAGGGCCAATAAAATCACAATTTAAGTTGTAAGTTTCCTGGATTATTTTTGTTACCATCAAGATGGATGAAATGATAATGATGACTTTTCTCACTACAGTCTAGATCCCCTTGAAGTTTCTACCTCTTGCTCTTCAATTTACTCACACTATGTCCTTCAAATTTTCCCATTTATTTTGTTGAACTTGTGAAGTCTGTGGTAATTAATCTTATAGAATATCTATGTGATAGTATCCCCACTTGCATCCCTGGTTTACAAAGACATGAAAGTGTCCTTGACCTTGTTATCTAGGTGTTCAGTTTATAGAGGCATATCTAGTAGAGTTTTGATGCTTATTGATGTTTATATTCTTTTCTCCGCTTGTGAAAACTTCTGAAGATTTGGCATATGGCCAAGAAACTTGAACTTTAGAGAATTTTAATGTTGTTTTGTTTTGGTTTTGATTTCAGTTGTTTCATATGGCTGTGGGAAACCAAATTCTAAAACGATCCCAATGGCATAAGAAATAGAATTCTACTGTTAGGATTTGGCACTAACCAATAGATAGAATATGCAAAAAGACTGGAGAATGAAACCTTGCTCCTTAAATCACAACTAAGGTCATGAAGCTATGAAACTATTAAACTTTTCACAACTATGAAAAGGGATGTGAATTCTGTTAGTCTGTATTAGGATATAATCTGTCTTACTTTTTCTTGTATTGGTCTTCAGCACAGCTATTCCCAAACATTGTATAGTATAATATTTCCTATTGCATAATTTCTCACCTTGGCATAGAAGCCACTGTAAGGCCTAGGTCATTGTAAAGGTCAAAATTTTCCTTGTATAACATTTCACCCTTTTGATGGCTCCCTTCCATCCTATCATTAAGAGTTGATCACTCAGCCTTTTTGTAAGCACTTCCAATAAGAGATTACAATTATATGTTAAACTGTCATTCACTTTTCACATAAATTTGGGTAGAAAATTGAGATTAATCTGCCTCTCCAAAATTTCATTTTTAATAAATTAATTTTAAAGTTTTTAAATAATTGTATATATGCATGTAATTGAAAGAAATAATATGGTGTGATCTTGTTTATCCTTTACCCAGATTTGCTGTATGCTAACTTTTTGCAAAGCTATCTCACAATATGATAAACAGGATATTAACATTGGTACAGAAATACAACGGACAGATTCACCGCAGAAGTCTTCCTCAGTTTGCCTTTTTATACCAGATCGACTTCCCTAGAACAGTCAGTCTCTTTTTACCCTTGGCAAGCAATCATCCTTTTTCCATTTCAAGAATGTTCTATACATGGAATCTTACTGTATGTAAACTTTGGGGAGTGGCTTTATTCACTCAGCAGAAATATCTGGAAATTCATCTAGCTAATTGTGTATATTACAGCTTGTTCCTGTTTATTACTAAGTACTTTTCCATGGTATGAATACACAAAGTTTGTTTAACCATTCACTTACTGAAGAATTCCTGGGTTGTTTCTAATTTGGGGGCTATTACAAACAAATCTGCTATAAATATCCCTGTATGTAATCTGGGTAAACATAAATTTTCATTTCTCTGGGATAAAATGCCTAAGAGTACAATTGCTGAATTACATGATAGTTACATGTTTACATATTTAGGACACAGCAAGCTGTTTTCCAGGTGGCTGTACCATTTACACTTCTACAAGGAAAACAAGAGACCCAGTTTTTCTCATCCTTATCATCATTTAGCAGTGTCCCTGGATTTTACTGTAATCATTGTGACAGGTGCACAATAATAGCTAATTTTGGTTTAAATGTGTATTTTCTTAATAGCTGATGAAGTTTAGTATGTTTTTAACGGGTTTATTTTCCAACTGTAAGTCCTCTTGGCTGAAATGTCTATCCATTATTTTACCCATTCCTAATCGGATTTTTAATTTGTTTTACAGTAGAGTTTTGAGAGTCCCTTATGCAGTCTAGGATCAATCTTTACCTGAATATATGTGATTTGCAAATATTTTCACCCAGTCTTTACCTATTTATTTTTAATTCTTGACAATGTTTTCCAGAGAACATTTTTAAATCTGATAATTCCTATCTATAATATTCCCTTTATGGATCAAGCTATTGGCCAAAAGTGTGTGTGTGTGTGTGTGTTTAACCTAACCTTAGAAACTGATTTTTTCCAATTTCTTGTTTCATAATTTAAAGTTTTGCTTTTTGGTCATTCCATTTTGAATCAATTTTTATATGAGACTTGAGACTTAGGTTGAGGTTTAATTTTCTGCTTCTGGATGTCCAATTGTTCCAGTACCTTTTGTTGGAAAGATTACAGTTCCTCCCTTGAACTGCTTTTTTTCCCCACAATTGTCAAAAATCAGTTGCATGTATATTTTTTGTGTTTATTCCTGGGCTCTCTATTCTGTTCTATTGATTGATATATATATATTTTTTTCTGCCAATATCACAAAGTCTCGATAACTGTAGCTATAAAAGCAAGTCCAGGAATCAGGTGGACTTACTCTTCATGCCTTATTCCTCTTTATAAAAATTGTTTAGCTATTATATCTCATTAGCTTTACTGAATAAATTTTAGAATAATATTGTCTAAATGTACAAAAAGTCTTTCTGGGATTTTGATAAGAGTAGCATTAAACCTGTACACGCCACATTATATTGAATCACTTTGATTTTGGCTGGAAGTTTGATTTTAGCTCATATAGTCAAATCATACACACACACACGTGTACACATAGAAGGATAATAGTCATTGTACCTACAAATATTAGCACAGTCTCTTTAGTATAAGAAATTTAGGTCATTAACCTCTATTTTTACTGAGTCCAAGCTCATAGTGTTTGCCATATGACAAGTCAATAAATCAAGAGACAAACTGTTGGGGCAAGGAATGGCAATTTTATTCAGAAAGTCAGCAGACCAAGAAGATGGTGCACTAGTGTCCCAGAGAACCATTTTACCTGAATTAGAATTCAGGTTTGTCTCAAAAAGGGAGGGAATTTGGCTGGTTATTTCAAACTTCCTGGTACAGGAATCCTGTGTTGTTACAGCTTTCCATGTAGGTCTAGTCACAATGTTCCTGTAAACCTCCAACAAGACAAATGTTATTCTCTGTTCTGCAACTTCCTATCTCTGTATGAATGGAAACATGTTATACCTTCAGATGTCAGAACCTTGAGAACAGGGCTATTGTGTATATTTCAGGTTCTAGGCAACATTCTTTTACAAAGGTGCAGAGACAACAAACCAAGCACAGGCAAAAGAGCAAAAAGGTTAAAGGAATAGGTCCATGGAGTCAGGTTTGTTCTTCTCTGTTACACTATTAACAATGACATACAAAAAAAAAACAAACACTTTTTTTTTTAATTTTATTTTATTTTTAAACTTTACATAATTGTATTAGTTTTGCCAAATATCAAAATGAATCCACCACAGGTATACATGTGCTCCCCATCCTGAACCCTCCTCCCTCCTCCCTCCCCATACCATCCCTCTGGGTCGTCCCAGTGCACTAGCCCCAAGCATCCAGTATCGTACATTGAACCTGGACTGGCATCTCGTTTCATACATGATATTTTACATGTTTCAATGCCATTCTCCCAAATAAAATAAAATTTAAAAAAAATAAATTCAGCATTAAAAAAAAAAAACAAAAAAAACTGAGGGAGAAGGAAATGGCAACCTACTCCAGTGTTCTTTCTTGGAGAATCCCATGGAATAGAGGTGCCTGGCAGGCTATAGTCTGTGGGGTTGCAAGAGTCAGATATGACTTAGCAACTAAACTAAGTTACTATTAAAAAACTGAGAGGTGGGCACTTTTCCATTTTTCTGAGCAAAACTTTCACTCAGGATCTCAGAGCTAGCAGCTAATAACAGCAATTGTTACTCAAAAGAATAAAAGGTTATTTGTCTTTTATACTCACTGTTCTCCTTTTGAAAGGTTTGAGAGAATCTGAGTGTATATCCTTTCCAGAAAATTAATTTGTGGTTAAACTCATATATCTGAAAGAGTTCATGCCTCTTTCTTCACACTGAGAAGCAGCTGCTGCTGCTGCTGCTGCTAAGTCACTTCAGTCGTGTCCGACTCTGTGCGACTCCATAGGCGTCAGCCCACCAGGCTCCCCCATCCCTGGGATTCTCCGGGCAAGAACACTGGAGTGGGTTGCCATTTCCTTCTCCAATGCATGAAAGTGAAAAGTGAAAGTGAAGTTGCTCAGTCGTGTCTGACTCCTAGCGACCTCATGGACTGCAGCCTACTGGGCTTCTCTGTCCATGGGATTTTCCAGGCAAGAGTACTGGAGTGGGATGCCATTGCCTTCTCCGTGAGAAGCAGCAGCACTGGTCAAAAACAAAAGCTTTTAGTTTCTAATTTAAAGACAGAAATAATTGTATTCAAAATCTTTGTCATATCTCTGCATTAAATATCTTAACTCTGAAGAGACAACTAAAAAACACTCAGAGAACAAGGCCTAAAAGTGACTGTGAAATATTTGAAATATTTTTTGCCTCTAGGGCAAGACCATGACAAGTCCTTTACTTGTCACAGGGAATTCTCGCCCTTCCCTATTTTCTTTCTATCTGGTCTCCCCAGTCCTATTTAATAACCTTTAGTGGTGGGCTGTGTCTATGGGGTTGCACAGAGTCAGACACGACTGAAGGGACTTAGCAGCAGCAGCAGTGGTGACTTTGGGTGTCCCAGGTGGCACTAGTGGTAAAGAATCTGCCGGAGACATCAGAGATGTGGGCTCAATCCCTGGGTTGGGAAAATCCCCTCTAGAAGGATTAAATGGCAACCCACTCCAGTATCCGTGCATGGGGAATCCCATGGAGAGAACAGCCTGGTATGCTACAGTCCATTTGGAAGCAAAAGAGTTGGACATGACTTAGTGACTAAACAAAAACAACTTTGAGCACACCAGGCAGAATCTAAGGACAGACTCTGGGTTATAAGTGAGACCTTGTGACTTATAGAATTTTTTCATAGTCTTGACAACCTACGTGAAAACACACTTCCTACTGAAACCTTTTCTTTATTGGTCAAAGTTACTATTGTTACATTTCAGAAATATAAGCAGTTCTGTAACCCAAGACTCTTTTAAGAGATAGTAAGATACCCTGACTTTTTCCTTCATTCAATAAAAAATTTATTAGATGTTTGCCTTGAGTAAGAAACAAAGTTGTAAAATGCTAAATATGATGTATGTGCTGTCACTTCAGTCTTGTCTGACTCTGTGCAACCCTATGACATGAGGCTCCTCTGTCCATGGGTTTCTCCAGACAAGAATACTGGGGTGGGTTGCAGTGCCCGCCTCAAATATGATGCATATATTGTGTCTAATGATCACAGAAACCCTGTAAAATAGGTTATCCTCCTTTTGGATTTTTTAGTTTAAGGATGAGTCAATTTAAGCGACCTGCCCAAGAACACACTACACAGAAGGCTAAACTGGGGGTTACAATCTATTTCAGTGTAGCAATCATTCGATCCCAATGCATATATTCTGCACTTTGTGTCAGAAATTATGCAATGACTAATGAAGAAGATGCAGTCTCTGCTAACCAAGAATACATTTTTCGATGGAGCAGATAAAAATGCAAGTATTCTACGTATGTAAATGCCACGCGAACAGCATAAAGGTAGTGCAGTGGAGCTTGAAGACACAAGGACAAAATGGAGAAAACTAAAATTCAGATAAAATCTCCACCTCAAGGTGTTCTGCTTTCCCAGGTACAAGCTCAGCACCAAAATGAAATGATAAAGAGTAGGTATATCTGCCATTTCTTATATCTCTGATTCCATTTCTTTCCTCTTGCTCCTCCTGTGTGTGTGCTCTTAGTTGCTCAGTCATATAGCTGACTCTTTGTGATGCTATGGACTGTAGCTTCTCTCTCTGTGGGATATTTTAAGCAAGAATACTGGAGTGGGTTGCCATTTCCTCCTTCAGGGATCTTCCCAACCCAAGGGTTGATCCAGCATCTCCTGTGTCTCCTGCATTGCAGGTGGATTCTTTTACCTGCTGAGCTATCAGGGAGACATATAAAACTGCAGGTTATTGCATCAACTGAATGCCCTTGCAGAAAGTATGAACTTGCTTTCCTCTCTTTGCTAGTGTTTCAAAGAAAAAAATATTTATTCAAAATTTTGGAAAGTATTTTCAAGTGAAATGGGGAAGTTCCACATGTCAAAAAAGGTTCCATGAAAAAGCCAAAGTATAATAAAATAATAAAACAGATTTAAATAAACAGTATTTAGGTCATAAATAGTAATAGGCCAGAATATTGGAATGGGTAGCCTTTCCCGTCTCCAGGGGATCTTTCCAACCCAGGGCTCAAAACCCAGATCTCCTGCATTGCAGGCAGACTCTTTATCAGCTGAGCCACCAGGGAAGCCCAAATAAATAGTTGCATCCTGTCCAAGTAACTCAAACATGCAGATATGTTGAGAAAGTTGGGAGTCTTAGGCTAGCTTGGCATGAATGAGAATCAATAAACAGTGCACATAATGTTTATCTTGGGGATCTTGCTAAAGGATCAGTGTATTCTGATGGATATAGCTTTGGTTTATACCAATTTTTGGAAACCTTAATTACCAAGTTACTGTATTTTCTAGCAGTTTTTTCCTGTGTTAATCTGTTGTTGTTCAGTCGCTCAGTTGTGTCTGACTTTTTGCAGCCTCACGGACTGCAGCATCCCAGGCTTCCCTGACCTTTACTATCTCCTGGAGTTTTCTCAAACTCTTGTTCATTGAGTCAATGATGCCATTCAACCATCTCATCCTCTGTCACCCCCTTCTCATGCTGCTCTCAATCTTTCCCAGCATCGGGGTCTTTTCCAATGAGTTAGCTCTTCACATCAGGTGGCCAAAATATTGGAGCTTCACCTTCAGGATCAGTCTATCCAATGAATATTCAGGGTTGATTTCCTTTAGGATAGACTGGTTTGATCTTTTTGCAGTCCAAGGTACTCTCAGGAGTCTTCTCCAGCATCACAATTCAAAAGCATCAGTTCTTTAGTGCTCAGTCTTCTTTAGGCTCCAACCCTCACATCTGTATGTGACTACTGGAAAAACAATAGTTTTGACTATTTGACCTTTGTTGGCAAAGTTATGTCTCTCTTTTTTAATATACTGTCTAGGTTTTTCATAGTTTTCCTCCCAATGAGCAAGTGTCTTTTACTTTTATAGCTGCAGTCACCATTTACAGGAAACACTTACAAGAGTTAAATCGGCACATTGCAGCCATGTTGCCTGAGACATGATCTAATATATGAAGCATCACATCAACAATGGGAGGAGAGATATTTCTTGCCATGTTTAGCTGTTCATGCTGTGCAATAACTCAATATCTTCTGTACATATAATATGGCTTCCAAGATAAGGGTGATTAGGGATTACAAAGACCTTATGACCATCCGCAGCCTGTACTTTTTAGTGACTCCTGACTATAACAGGAGCCTCCCTGGTGGCTAAGCTGGTAAAGAATCTGCCCACAATGTGGGAGACCTGGGTTTGATCCCTGGGTTGGGAAAGTCCCCTGGAGAAGGGAACCACAACCCACTCCAGTATTCTGGCCTGGAGAATTCCATGGACTACACTGTGTAGTCCACGGGGTCCCAAAGAGTCACTTTCACTTTGTAACTACATGACAAGTTTTTTTGTTTACTTATTTTTTGTCTAGTAACTTTATCGACCCAATACATGCTACCTGGAAGTTCCATTTTAGCCTGGAAATTTTCTTCACACACACTCTAACTCCTCTCATTTAGTTGACCCACTCTCCTTTGCTTTTCAATTTTAGATGCTACTACTGCTGAAAAGTCTTCCCTGACTGGCCCAACACAGACCCAATATCCACCTATGCCCCACCTATGTCCCCCCTTCTCACCCAATACACCATTCTATACACACTATAAACACATGTAACTTGCTATCTAGCTGTCTCCCCATTGGAAGTGTGTTTCTAAGGGCATGAAAAGGATTTTCTTCTCTTTTACTCATTACTGTATCTCAGAGTCTGGCATAGAACCTAACATTTGGTAGTTTCTTCAACAAAAATTAATTGAATGAAAATGTAGTGTCCTCCACCTAGAATAAATTTACATTCAGGTATCGGTTTTCATCTTCACCAATTATCAATTCCAGTATTTTGAACAAATTGTTGATTAGGCTAATAATCAAGTATTTGCTTTCTTTAATTTGGTTTCTAGGTTTCTTAGTTTGTCTCACTTACTTATAGTACAAAGCATGGAACCAATTATGAATGAGGACCTAATACTTGTCTCTTAGATTAATCTGTTCTTTATATCTCTCTCCAATAACCCTATCTTATAAGGGGAACAATTGTTTTCAAAGTCTAAAAGTTCTATTCCAGTATGTTTTTCTTAAGCAAATTTCTCTAATTGCCAAAGTGATTAATAGTGCCATAAGTTACTATTTGAAAGTTGTTACCTATTATATTATCACAGTCTGTTACTAAGATTATTAAGGCATTTTAATAAATTCTCTAACCAGCATTTGAAAAGAAAAATTGATCTCAAAGAGATAATGAAAATTAGGATACATATCTTCTCTGTAAATTTTAAGTGCCAGTATCAGAATCTCCACAAATTAAAAACATCACCTTTCTCCTGTGTAGACAATAATGTAAGGGAAAAAACTTCAGGATATTGGGGAAGAGTAGGTAATCATCTGGATTAAAACTCCAGCTGTCACTTAGAATCTATGTATCCTAAGAAATGCTTAAACATAATTACCTAATATGTAAAGGATAAATAATAATATTTACTTTGGAAGATTTGGCATGGATTAAAAATATCATGTACCAGACACCTAGAACAAATATTTGAGATCTTGTTGAGAACTCAGTAACAGATAAACTATATGACTGATGAAGATTTTGAGTTATGTTTCACATTATATTAATGATATATGCCTGAAAACATTTATTAAAAAGCAATATTCTTATTGAAAATCCTTTAATAATACTAGTAATCATTATACTTGGAAACTTGTATCTCTGGGGGAAAATGCTTTAGATATTTTTAAAATGTGAGAACTTTTCAAAATCAAATGTTTTAAGTAGATAAAAGAGGATAATTTTAAAATATAATAAAACATGTTAAAAGTCATAAATGATCAATATAAAGAAGCTGATATAAGTTTTATTCCTAGCACAGTAGCTTAAGTGTACAAAGTGGCATAGACACAATTTAGCTTTAGAGATTCCACTGAACTGAAATATCAACTATATCATGACCTTAATAGACTTTACCACATGATTAGATAAATATTTAAGTCAAAAATATTTCCTATATGGTTAATGCACTTTAAATGCAGTGATGATAAGTTAATTTGATTTTTTAAAAATAAGCCATTATACCTATTCAAAATGCCTTTACTTTTAAGGTCCTAGTTTCCGCTTCTTCTTTTTCCTCTAGTTTCTTTTACATCATTACTTTAGTCAAGGTAATGTCAGTGGATCTTTTCAACTGTAATACTCCCTGATTTTTTTCTCTGATACCACAGAGTGTGACTGGGCTAGTAATCACAAGGTTGGCCATCACACTTTGCCACAAAGATAAAGGTTTTATACAAACTAAAGTAAAGCTCCTATCATAAAGGAATTATTCCTAGTCTTTTGGGAAGTTCTAGAACCATTTACAAAGCTAATAAAGCTATGGCATCTTTCACCAAAACCATACAACATGTCAGAAGATCTATATATGAGCCCCGAGGTAAAAATCTCTGCATTAGAAAGTTGTACTTAGTAATGCTGTGTGAGTTCCTGGTGCCTCACCCTGTTTTCCTGAGATAAAAACACAGACCTCAAACAATTATCCCTGGCAAGTTAAAAATCCAGATATCACCACAAAATTTTGAGATTTGCCTCAAGATATTCACTTCCTTTGAAGTGAAGTGACGTGAAAGTCACTCAGTCGTGTCTGACTTTTTGTGATCCATGGACTAGACAGTCCATGGAAAAATTCTCCAGGCCAGAATACTGGAGTGGGTAGCCTTTCCATTTTCCAGGGGATCTTCCCACCCAGGGATCAAACCCAGGTCTCCTGCATTGCAGGCAGATACTTTACCAACTGAGCCACAGGGGAAGCCCAAGAATACTGGAGTGGGTAGCCTATCCCTTCTCCAGTGTATCTTTCCCACCTAGAAATCAAACCAGGGTCTCTTGCATTGCAGGCAAATTCTTTACCAACTGAGCTATCAGGGAAGCCTGGCTTCCTTTATTTTACTCAAAACTTTATTTCGTAGCTTTTTCTATTATAAGATTTAAAGTATTTCTTCTTAGTTGAGGAAATGAACTCATAAATCTAAAATCTATCAAAATAGTCACCTTGAAGAAAACAATTTCTTAGAGCCCTTTGAATCTCAGTTTCTCCCATCTGTAAATTAAGATGATGACACATGACATGTCTAATCATTGGCTGACTATGAAAAACCACTAAGATCATGAATATAGCAGTAATAATAATTGCAAAATTACATAGTAAATTACATATTAAAATTATTATTGAAAGTTATTATTATCATTACAAGTTATTTTCCAGTTATTTTGTACCAAACTCTTTGCTAAGGAGCATACATGTATAAATTCATTGAATTCTTACATATATCCAATGAAGTAGGTCTATATATATGAGGAAATGGAGGTACAGAGAGGGAAGCAACTTTTACAAAATCAAAGTGCTAGTAGGGATGCAGTAAGGATTCAGATCAAGGCAGTCTGATGGCAGGATAAATACTCTTAAGTGTTACAATAAATTCCTTGCCTTAAGAGCCATACTTGAAAGATCTTACAAATAATACCTAAGAAGTTATTGCTATGTACATATGCATGAGACATCTGTGATCCACATAGAAGGGTAAAGTTGAGAAATTTTTAAAAATCCCCATACACAGAAAAGACTGGCAATTCTGTGGTTATAGTGTGATGTACAGTAATGAATACAGCAAGTCTTTTTCACTTGGCCCTGGTTCATCTCTGCAGCTATGATAACAAGTCTTGATTAGACTTTGAGAACTGATCTATTGGATTGTTTCCTCAGTTACTGGGTATTGATGCTATTCTGTTCATTTAAAGCAGTGTATAAAGTTGAACCAAGTTTTCCACATGTTTAAAGTAGACTTAAAGATTCATGATGGACACATGGTACCAGGTTTAGACTGCACAGTGGCTAGCCAGGTGGTAAATATGAAACCAGCTCCGTTTAAGTAAGTTAGACTCCAAGTCTCAACCAGGATTATTTTGGGCAATGTCATCTCATATACATCCCTGAAATTCATTGCTGTAGAGAAAGATGTTTCTGTGTGATCCTGTAGAGAAAGAACATGAAGTGTTTTGTTCAGCTTCTTTAGCCTGAACCTTTCTGTTTATTTTTCCTGCTGTGCTGGACTGTATCTATTACTGTGACAAATCTTAGCATTAACTGTAGTTTATGTTGAGTCATATGAATCCTGCTAATGAATCATCAAACTGATAGGTGGTTATGGGTTTGCTAATGCTCATGATAACAAGTAAACACTAGAAATGGGTTTAAATCTGTTTGCCCAATCTATTGCAGTTGTATAGCCATGGTGCCTGTAAAGATCAAAATGTTTTAAGCCTGACTGATCAATGCCATTAAGCTTCCATAAACACAACTTGACACTTTGAAAGTCAGTGGATGGACTATGGACTCTGGTTAGTGATTATTCCTCTAAGGCTTATGTCAATCCATTTCTTTTCTGAAGTCAACATAAACATGTTTAAACAACTGGTATATATGCACTCTGTAACCAACAAAATTCGAAAGCCGACTCTTTCCAAAAATCTTATATAATTTTAGCAAATTGCTTTGCTACACAAGACTATCCCAGTAAAATGTCTTTACTTTAAAATGTATTTACAAACAATGAATTCAGCTTTTTGCTTTCGTATATTGAGTGTTCACTTTGTCTTTCAATGAGGTCATTGAAGCTAGTGGTAATATGAAAACAAGAAGAGCAGAGACTTGGATTTGTATCCCAGCTCTGCCACTTACCAGCTATGACTTTGGTTCAGTTAACCTCCTTTACCCCTTGTTTCTTCAGTTAAAAATTGTGAACAAAAATATCTATTTTGGGGGTCTAGTATTGAAAAAAATCCATTTTAGTTGTCTGAAAATCAGGCAACTTTTGTGACGCTATTTTATACCAATAATTCCAATGTTGTTTAGGCAATTCTTACCTTTTCAGTTTTCCTACTTATATAGGATATGGAAACATACACATATATTACATGGATAATATGTCAATAAAGAATTTGACATATGAACAGTATTTTATTTCTTTGAAAGATTATTTTATTTTATAATTTTAAATACAATCTAAATTTTTGAAAAATAAGTATTCTTGTTTAATGCATAATCATTAAACTCTATATACCCTTTGCATTACTGAGTTAAAAGGGACCTTGGAAACACTGAATTTATACATTTGTTATTTGGATGAGAAACAGGAGTCTCAGACAATTTAGATGACCTGTCCAAAGTCACAAAATACTAAACTCCTGGCAGAGCAGGAGCTGACTATTGGTTTAGTGCCATTTCCCTCATACTATGCGACCTTCGGTGGTTTTCCCAGGATTATAAACTTACTAGTTTTCTGGAGTGATTATTTACTTTAGAAATAGCAGTTACTTCAGTGTATTTTATAGGTTTACAAAAAAACTGCTTGAAGAATTGGCTTCTTTTGTCAGCCTGAGCTGCAATTTAAGCTAAAATTGATTTTTTTTTTCAAAATCAGAGAGCTTGTTTTACAAAAAAAAAAAAAAAAACCTCCTTATCAATGCTTAGCAACAGAAATCAAAGCTTAAAAACAATACACATTTTCCAAATTAAAGCATATTAAACTGTATATTTACTTAGCAAACCAGAATTTATTAGTGCTCAACAAACAAGGAATAGATGCACACGCTTTCCACTAATATGTTTATTGAATATAGTTTGAACAAGAGCAAGTTGCTAATAACTTTCCAAAATACTTTATAATGTCGACATTATTTACATATTTAACAGCATTAAATAAAAGGAAAAACAATCTAATTATAATTCCTTTGGGGTGTCCTTAAGGCTGCCATGATCTAAGGAACATATTTTCAAAGAGCTATATCCTCTAATGTCCTTCATCCAATGTGCTTCCAAGGTGAGGATTAGCTCAGAATTAATAGCATACTTCATGAGAGGTTACTGATAGGATATATTCAAGAATCTTCCCAAAAAGGCAGTCAAGCCTTGAAAGAACAATGTAAGTGGCAAATTGATACTAAACTTGACTTGAAGGAAGAAACTACAGAAACTGTATAGTCTTTGTACTTATACAGACAAAATTTCAATTAAAAAAATTAACTATTGACACTAGTTATGTGGCCTTTAGTCCATTGCTTAACTTCTCAATATATGTGTTTCCTTGTGTATTAATATAAATATAGTGAGATCTTAGGGATTCCCTGGTGGCTTAGCTGGTAAAGAATCCGCCAACAATGAAGGAGATCCAGGTTCAATTCCAGGTCAGGAAGATCTGCTGGAGAAAGGACAGGCTACCCACTCCAGTATTCCAGCCTGGAGAATGAAATCCTTGGACAATTCCATGGGGTCACAAAGGGTCAGACACAACTGAGTGATTTTCACTTTCATCAGTTGAGACTGATGATGTATATGGTGAGACCTACTAGTTGAATGATTAGTATTTAGTATTAAATGAGATAATAAGTAAAACCAGTTATCATTACTTAAAATGGAAAATTTTATTATGGAGGTATTATATAGTTATTGCTGAGGATAGATGACAATGAAATTTTATTATGGAGGTATTATATAGTTATTGCTGAGGATAGATGACAATGATGATGTGGTAGTGATTAAAGTATAGCAGTAACGATGTAGATAGGAATGATGGTGATTCATTACTTTACCAGAGGCACACAACCATTTAATTACCTCAAAGTGGACAATATATAAGGGTAGAATCAAAATAAAAGGATATTACTCATAGAATCATTACTTACAGATCCTTGGGCTCACCCTTCTATTGGCACATAGTCCATAAAGTAGAAGACCTACCATCATATTAAGGCTGATGGTAGACTTTAGAACATTCTAACTGAAATTTGTGATATCCAAGAGAGTATTTTTATCTCTGAATCTAGGTGAACAATAGCTTAACCTCCCACCTTCTGCACTCAAACTAACCTTTTTTCAATAATGTTCAGTTCAGTTCAGTCACTCAGTCGTGTCTGACTCATCATGACCCCATGGACCACAGCACACCAGGTGTCCCTGTCCATCACCAACTCCCAGAGTCTACTCAAACTCATCTCCATTGAGTCGTTGATGCCATCCAACCATCTCATCCTCTGTCATCCCCTTCTCCTCCTGCCTTCAATCTTTCCCAGCATCAGGGTCTTTTCAAATGAG
The DNA here is from genome assembly GCF_002263795.3 of Bos taurus. Classification (NCBI taxonomy): domain Eukaryota; kingdom Metazoa; phylum Chordata; class Mammalia; order Artiodactyla; family Bovidae; genus Bos; species Bos taurus. The sequence continues at coordinate 2,159,351 of NC_037353.1, read as the reverse complement.
TCAGCTCTTTGCATCAGGTGGCCAAAGTATTGGAGTTTCAGTTTCAACATCAGTTCTTCCAATGAACACTCGGGACTGATTTCCTTTAGGATGGACTGGTTGGATCTCCTTGCAGGCCAAGGGACTCTCAAGAGTCTTCTCCAACACCACAGTTCAAAAGCATCAATTCTTTGGTGCTCAGCTTTCTTTATAGTCCAACTCACACCTATACATGACTACTGGAATGTTACTGCTCTTAATTCCCCCAGTCTACATTTCAACCAAGTTCTCACATTTATATATGGAATTGGTCAAAGAGCCTTCCAAAAAGTGTGAGATGATATTTTAGAGGCATAAAGTTTTCTGTTCAAAATGCTCAAGAGCCAGAAATACACTTGTATGAAAGAGATCAAAAAGAGTTAAGAAAATAAATCTGTTGATGGGATTGAGTTAGGCAGGAAGGAAGATACCTCATAATAAATGGTGATAAGACTTTTCTCCCCCTCTTTACCATTTCTAGATTTTGTTTGAAAGGAGAGTAGAACTGTATTGCCAATTTTTGTACCCACCTTTTCTTTCTCCCACTTGCTTTTAGGAATTCTTGATCTTATAGGCAAAAGTGCCCAGAGTAAAAGTTTAAATCTTGTCAAATATAATATATAATTTGAACTTTGAGCTTTAGAACACTAGTTTTCTTGCTAACAAATAAAGATAATATAAAAAAAAATGTTTCGTGGCAACAGTCACACAATATTCTTAATAACTGCTTGTTATTATTTTTATAACTCATCACTAACACTATTGTGATAATTAATTAAGGCAGTACTGGAAATAATATACACAAAATTACTTACCTGCTTGCTAAGTGAAGAAAGGTTGAAGAAAATCTCTCTCAGATAAGAGTCATGAGCAATCTGGCTGACTACAATCTTTAAGAACTCTCTACAAGAGAAAAAGTAGAAATCAAGTATATGATGCTTGACTGAGGTCTTAAAAACTGATTTGACATTTGGCCAACTTGCTGTGGGGTTTGTGTGGGATGAGTAGATGTAAATATATTTTATATAAACAGATGCAAAGCTCTTTACTGTAAAAAACTGGATTCATAAATATGAATTTTATTGCAGTTGAAAGCAAGTGCTTTCTCTTTGCACTCCCAGTAATGGAATTTCATAAACCATGATTTTATCATCCTAGTCAATGGAGCAATAATTCAACATTCCCCACATTTTAATAAAGTTGTATGATTTAGAATAAATTTTCTTTTAAAATCACTATGGAATAAAGATTCTAATATATATATGAAGAACTTTATTATATTTTTTTCTCCTAAAAAGAAACAAAAAGCCCCGCATCTGAATAGCTACAAAAATAAAGGACTTATTCTTTGTTGGATTTTTCTGGCTTCCTAAAATGCATCTTATACGATGTGCTTAGTTTGAAAAGAAGGATAGATGCAGGATGACCCCATGAATGAAAAGAACCACTCACTCTGGCTGTTGATAGGCAGATCCTCCTATTCTGTTTCATTGTCACATGGATTCCAATAACTTCCCTCAAGAAGTCTGTGCTGATTACTCCAGAAATGGGGATGCCCATCTTCCTTTGTTTCATTTATAAATTAAATGGATAGTTTTCAGTTGTTGATAGTCTGTGAAAAGTCTATAGAAAAGTGCTTTGAGCATTTCACAGCAATTAAGAGTGGTAATTTCTACAGGCTCAGATTTGCCCACTTCATTCCACACTGTGAGAAACTGGGGTGACTGCCCTGTCTCAGTCTGTGAAAAGTTTCTGAGGGCATAAAGCAGAGACAGCAAGACTCCAGTGGCTTTGCATTTGAGCAGAGGCATTCTCAGTTATTATCCTTTGCTGTGGTCTATATCATCTATCAGATCAATAATTCCCAAATGATAGATTCTTGAAGAAATTTTACTGGGAAGACTGGTATGGGGTATGTGAGCATCCAAAGCAGAAGTGGAGGGTCTAGCTCCCTTTATAGTTCTGATACAGGATGATGAGATCTTAGACAAGGCAGTTATCCTCTGTGTTCATAAATTACTAGTTTTTCAATATTATGTCTGCTTATACTTTGGGATACAAAGAGAAATAGTGAGTTCTTGCCAGTAATGCATGTGATTTTGTTTAATGTGCAAACTTCAGTTAGGATTAAAATAATGTTATATTAATAAAATGCAATAGAGAATATATTTTAGCATTAAAAATACTGTTCTCAAGGATTTTTCATGAACAAATTAATGGTCATAATATAAATTAAGTAATGAAAAGCCACAAACAGCACTATATGGGGAGGGGGGTTGATTTTTGTTCATTTTATACTTTGTCTTCTACAAATTTAGAAGACAATGCACCAAAGTGAAAACAATATTTGTATCTGATCATTTTCATTTCTTTGAGTTTTCTGAATTTTTTAACAGTTAATAAATTGTTAATATGGAAATTCACCAAAGAAAAACTTAGGCATTTCTACATGTACAGCTCTTAAAATCTGTTGTTGTTGTTGTTGTTGTTCAGTTGCTAAGTCGTGACGGACTCTTCGTGACCCCATGGACTGCAGCATGCCAGGTTCCTCTGTCCTCCATTATCTCCTGGAGTTTGCTCAGATTTATTGTCATTGAGTCAGTGATGCTGTCTAACTATCCATCCTCTGTCATCCCCTTTTCCTCCTGTCCTCAGTCTTCCTCAGCATCAGGGTCTTTTCCAATGAGTTGGCTCTTTGCATCAGGTGGCCATAGTATTGGAGCTTCAGCTTCAGCAACAGCCCATCCAATGAACATTCAGAGTTGGTTTCCTTTAGGAATGACTGGTTTGATCTCCTTGCAATCCAAGGGACTTTCAGGAGTCTTCTCCAGGACCACAGTTCAAAAGTATCAATTCTTTGGTGCTCAGCCTTCTTTATGGTCCAACTCTCATATCTGTATATGACTACTGGAAAAACCATTGCTTTGTGGACTTTTGATATCCCTGCTTTTAAATATGCTGTCTAGGTTTGTTAGTGGTTTCCCTCTAACAAGAAAGTATCTTTGAATTTCATCTCCATAACTTTGTCTGCAGTGATTTTGGAGCCCAAGAAAATAAAGTCTGTTACTGCTTCTACTTTTTTCCTTCTATTTACCATGAAGTGATGGGACTGAATGGCATGATCTTAGTCTTTTTCTATGTTGAGTTTCAAGCAAGGTTTTTCACTCTCCTCTCTCACCCTCATCAAGAGGCTCTTTAGTTCCTCTTCATTTTCTGCCATTAGAGTGTATCATTTGCATATCTGAGGTTGCTGATATTTCTCCTAGCAATCTTGATTACAACTTGTGAGTCATCCAGCTTGGCATTTCAAATGATCTACTCTGCATATAAGTTAAATAAGCAGGGTGACAATAGATAGCCTTATCATACTCCTTTCCCAATTTGGAACCAGTCATTTGTTTCAGATCTGGTTCTAACTATTGCTTCTTGACCCACATACAAGTTTCTCAGGAGGCAAGTAAGGTGGTTTGGTATTCTCCTCTCTTTAATAATTTTCCATTTTTTGTGATCCACACAGACAAAGGCTTTAGTATAATCAGTGAAGCAGATGTAGATGTTTTTCTGGAACACCCTTGCTTTCTCTATGATCCAACAAATGTTGACAATTTGATTTCTGGTTCCTATGCCTCTTTGAAACCCAGTTTGTATATCTGGAAGTTCTTGGTTCATGTACTGATGAAGCCTAGCTTGAAGAGTTTTGAGCATAACCTTGCTAGCATGTGAAATGAGCACAATTGTATGATAGTTTGAAGATTCTTTGGTATTTCTCTTCTTTGGGATTAGAATGAAACTGACCTTTTCCAATCCTGTGGCCACTGCTGTGTTTTCCAAATTTGCTGACATACTGAGTGTAACACTTTAACAGCATCATCTTTTATGCTAAGATGTACTTTCTGCTTCAAAGAAACAGATGGAAAACATTAGTTACCACAGTGGTTTATTTTCTTGGGCTCCAAAATCACTCTAGATAGTGACTGCAGCCATGAAATTAAAAGATGATTGCTCCTTGGAAGAAAAGCTATGTCCAACCTAGACAGCATATTAAAAAGCAGAGACATTACTTTGGTGACAAAGGTCCATTGAGTCAAAGCTATGGTTTTTCCAGTAGTCCTGTGGATGTGAGAGTTGGACCATAAAGAAAGCTGAGCACCAAAGAATTGATGTTTTGAACTGTGGCATTGGAGAAGACTCTTGAGAGTCCCTTAGGCTGCAAGGAAATCAAACCAGTCAATCCTAAAGGAAATCATTGGAAGGACTGATGCTGAAACTGAGGCTCCAATCCTTTGGCCACCTGATGTGAAGAACCGACTCATTGGAAAATACCCTGATGCTGGGAAAGATTGAAAGCAGAAGGAGAGGGGGATGACAGAGGATGAAATGGTTGGATGGCATCACCGACTCCATGGACATGAGTCTGAGCAAGCTCTGGAAGTTGGTGATGTACAGGGAAGCCTGGCTTGCTGAAGTACATGGGGTCTCAAAGTGTTGGATGCGATCAAGTGACTGAACTGAACTGAACCACAATGCTTATTCAGAAAATATCATGTTTACTTGCTGAATATTCAAGTTTCTTTGGGCTCTACATTCAACATAGGCAAAGCATCTAATTGAGTAGACCTCCTAGCTTAAAATGTTACTTAAAAAAGAATTGTTCTCTCTGTATGTGTGCTCGGTCACTTCAGTCGTGTCAGATTCTTTGAGATCCTATAGACTGTAGCCCACCGGGCTCTTTTGTCCATGGGATTCTCTAGGCAATAATACTGAAATGGGTTGCCATGCCCTCATCCAGGGTATCTTCAAGACATTGGGATGGAACCCACATCTCATGTCTCCTTCATTGATAGGCGGGTTCTTTACCACTAACACCATTTGGAAAGTCTTTTTCTCTCTCTGAAAGTGAAGTAGCTCAGACGTGTCCAACTCTCTGTGACCCCAAGAACTGTAACTTCATGGACTGCTAGACTCCTCTGTCCATGGGATTCTCCAAGCAAGAATACTTTAGTGGGTTGTCATTTCCTTTTCCAGGGGATCTTTCCGATATAGGGATTGAACCCAGGTCTCCCACACAGCAGGCATACTTTTATACTCTGAGCCAGCAGCGGCTCCTTTTCTCTCTCTACTAATTCCTAATTTTGAAAGCTTTATAAATGAGGTGAATCTGTCTCACTTAAATCTCCCTCTTCAGTCAAGTTACCCTGATATCTATTCTGGATATTAGTTGACTACCAAATTAATGGATATTCAATTAGTATCAGTGATAGTATGCTGTAACAGTATTCCTTGGCATATGATTCCTCAAATGTTTCACTAGAAGTAATCCAAGGGCCAAGAGGCAAAATTCTGAAAGTAAGCATTCCATATCCAGTTGGTTGTGTAAATAGACTGCTTTACTGCCAGGTATCCTGGGGTTATGAACATGCTAATGTGCATCGATAATCTAAAAAAGGGAGTAAATACATTGTGTAGCATTTCTCCAAATTATTTAATAAAAATAGTCAAGGGACCTTTCCTTTTTAATCCATACTCATTGGTCTCTAGTATTTTTAGGAGCATGGTTTGGGAAATGTTCTAAGGAGCAGGACTGGATCAGTTTTTGAGATTTCAGAGATGAGGTTTATCTGGGTCAGTCTGTGCCATGCATTTCAGCATGTTGTTTCTGAAATGAATCAAGCAGCCTGGCCAGGATAATTCAGAGAATGGAAGGTTATCACAAGTAAAATGTCAGGCAAAAAAATTCAAGCATAAATAAAGACCTCTACATAAAGACCACTGTTTTTGTGTATTCAGAGAAACTGTTGTTAAAGATGAAATCCAATGGCTCTGATCTTGGTTGGAAGGCCCTAAAGAAGTCCTTCCACAGTATACCACCAGACTCTCTTATCATACGCAGCCTGGGTTTGCCAGCTATGTGCGCCTGAGATTTAGGATTATGGGGACATCAACCAATCATACACGTAGGGCTTTAAATTTTGGACTCTTATTGTAGGCAGAATAACAACCACTCGAAGATGTTCATTTCCTAATCCCAGGAATCTGTGAATATGCTGTTACGTGATAAAGGAGTTCCACATGGAATTAATGTTGCTTATCAGCTGACAATGAAACAGAAAGATTATCCTAGATTTTCCAAATGCTTCCAATGTCAACACAAAAGTTTAGAAAAATGGAATGACACATCAGAAGAGATTCAGAGACATGGCACCATGAGAATTAAGCAGTTGTTGGTAGTTTTAAAGATGAAAGAAAGGAGCCATGACTCAAAGAATATAGATGGCAGTAGGAGCTGGAAAAGGCAAGGGAATGGATTAACCCCAAGAGCCTCCACAGGGAATACAGCCTGCTGACACCTTAATTTTATCTCAGCAGGTTTTATGGGGACTAAAACAAAATCATGCATACAAAGTGTTGAACACAGTGCATTTGTTGTTCAGTCACTAATTCATGTCTGACTCTTTTGTGAACCCCCATGGACTATAGCCTGCCAGGATCCTCTGTCCATGGGATTTCCCAGGCAAAAATAGTGGAGTGGGTTGCCATTTCTTTCTCCTGAACATAGTATATAGGACATAATACAAAGATTCTTTCTCTGATTAACTTAAAACTTTGGATATAACTAATCTTCCTAACCCTTAGATTTAATGTGGTTTAACTAGGATAATTCCCCTTAGCTTTCTAGATTTGTTGTGAGAATTAAGGAATAATGTTTGTAAAACAGGCATTAAGTACTTAAAATGCAATAAGTCCTCAGCATTTATTAGCGGAAAAGGTAAACGGCAAAAGTTAAAGGCAGACCATGTCAAGAGACAATAAGGACATGGACTTAGAGAAACTTGTAAGCTATTGGTGAGAATATAAATCAATACATCTACTGTAGTAAACATTTATCTTATAAATTGAAGTTATGTGTAACTTATAAACTCAGTAATTCAACTTCTAACTGCATGCTCTAGAGTCTCTAGCATGTATGTTCTAGGAGACATGTAACAATTTTTGAATTAGAGGAAAGTAGAAAAAATAATGTTCACTACAAGAAAACTGATAAAATGTGGCACAGTCATAGAATTTAATAGTATATAGCCCCATAAATAGTGATAAATCAATGTTTCACATATGAACATAAACGAATCCTAAAAATGTAATGTTGAGAGTAAAAAGAAAGTCATAAAAGTTTATGTGTAGTAAGATGTGATTTACTTAGGACACAAATAATCAGAATAGCAAAATTGTATCTGTATATATATGCAATAAAATTATGCAAATCAAGAGAATGATTAAGGAAAAATTCAAAATATCTTAACATTGGGGGCAGGAAGAAGGAAAGTATGAATATTTAGAGAAAATACAGGGTTCATCGAAGTTTTGTGAGCTTCTGATTCTAGCTAATTTGTAGGCAATATCTTAAACAAGACACAGAAAATACAAGCCATAACAGAAGAAAAAAATGATAAACTGGAATTAATTGAAATTAAAAATTAAAATTTTCTGCTCATTGAAAGACACTGTTAAAGTGAATAGGCTATCTACACAATGGAAGAATATACTTTATATAACTGTATCTATATCAGTATATCAATATTGTCATTGGTATGTATAGATATAATATGATAAATCACTCTTCATATGCGTATAAAGGTAGACATACAAAGAAACAACTGTATATAGAATATTTAAAGAACTCTTAAGCATTAATAAGAAAAACACAATTCTATCAGAAAATGGGTAAAAGTGTTCAACAGACAATTCAACAAGAAGAAAATAGATACACTAAAAACTATGTTATTCAAGTTGGAAAATAAAATTAAAATCATAATGTAATAGTGAAACACACTCATTTAAATTGGCTAAGATTTGAAAATCTAATACTTGATACATTGATTAGAAAGTATACTAATTGGAACTGCCACATATTGTTGGTGAGTATGCAAAATGATATAACTGTTTGAAAGACAACCTTTTCTAAAAATGTTAAACATATAGATATTTCACTTCAATGCAATGCATTTACCCAAAGAAAATGAGAACATATGTCCATAAAATGACTTATACTAGAATGTATATAACAAACCATAAAAGGCCTAAACTGGAGACAACATGAACAACTTGTGGTGTAACTATATAATGTTGTTCTTCCCATCAATTAAGAGACTCAGGTCTAGTACACAATGAGATGCATGAATCTCAACATATCCTTAATAAAAGAACCTGGACACAAAAGACTGCCTTGTGCATAAGTCCATTTACATAAAGTTTCTAGAATAGGCAAAACTAACTAATGGTGAAAGATATTTAAAAAAAGTGTTCTCCTGGGGATACTGATTGGAGGGGAAGGGCCACAGGGAATCTTCTGTGATGATGGAACATTGTATATTTTAATAGGGTTAAGTTTTGCAGTAGCATATGTGTTTGTCAAAATGCATCAGTCTGTAACACTAAAAGTACGAGCATCTGCTTATTTCTAAATCATACCTCTAAAAGAAATTTTGGAAAAAATTAAAAAATAAAACTTGCACTATCCACCAGTTTCTTCGCTTGTTCTTCTTTTCTGAGTCTTATGTAATTGAATTGAATCTGAAAACTTAAAAAAGATATCTACAACCTAGTTGATAAGGGAATCTGGAAAAACATCAAAGGAAGGTAACTATACTAAGTGCTAACAGACAACTCACAGCAATGTATCCATTCACTTCTATGGACTATGCAGACTGTCAAAAGCAAATGCTTACACAACTGGTGTACTATTATGAGGAAGTAGATGGCATGAGAAAGCATGGGCTACATCTGAATGGTATAGCAACTCAGCTCGTGACAATTGCTGATATGCAGAATTTCAGGTCCAGGGTAGCCAGATTCCTAGATTTTTCAAGAAAAGCTACAAATCTGGATGCTGTAAAAAGTGAAACCTCTAACCTCAAATGTGGGCTCAAATATTTTTCAATCAATTTCAAACCAAATGAAGTCTGTCTATAACAAACTTATATAAGGGAAGCATTGCATTATAAACAGGAAAACATGGGAGCCATCTAATTTCTGTGAGTCATCTGTGAAAATTTATGTTAATCTGCTAAAGCAAATCATGAAATGTGGTGTTGAAGTTATGTCTTGTGCGTTCTCACCCAAGAAACAAACCTCCTTTTCTAAGTTTAGTTTTGGTTGTTGTTCACTCACTTGTGTCTGACTCTTTGCGATCCATGGACTGAAGCACACCAGGCTTCCCATCCTTCACCATATCCAAGAGTTTGCTCAAACTCAGGCCATTGAGTTGGTGATGCCATCCAACCGTTTCTTCCTCTGCCATCCCCTTCTCCTCCTGCCTCAATCTTGCACTGAAGCATCAGGGTCTTTTCCAGTGAGTCTGTTCTTCGTATCAGGTAGCCAAAGGATTGGAGCTTCAGTTTCAGCATCAGTCCTTTCAATAAATATTCAGGACTGATTTCCTTTTGGATTGACTGGCTTGATTTCCTTACAGTCCAAGGAACTCGCAAGAGTTTTATCCAACATCACAGTTCAAAAGCATCAATTCTTCAGTGCTCAAACTTCTTTAGGGTCCAACTCTCAAATCTGTACATGACTATGGGAAAATCCATAGCTTTGACTATATGGAATTTTGTCGGCAAAGTAATGCCTCTGCTTTTGGCTTTCCTTCCAAGGAGAAATCATCTTTTAATTTCATGGCTGCAGTCACCATCTGCAGTAATTTTTGAGCCCAGGAAAAATTCTGTCACTGTCTCCATTGTTTCCCTATCTATTTGCCATGAAGTGATGGGACTGAATGCCATGATCTTAGCTTTTTGAATGTTGAGTTTTAAGCCAGTTTTTTTCACTTTCCTTTTTTACCTTCATCAAGTGGTTCTTTGATTCTTCTTCACTTTCTGCCATAAGGGTGGTATCATCAGCATATCTGAGGTTACTGACATTTCTCCTGGCAATCTTGATTCCAGCCTGCGCTTCATCCAGCTCTGCATTTTGCATGTTGTACTTTGCATATAAGATAAATAAGCAGGTGACAATAATACAGTCTTGATGTATCCCTTTCTCAATTTTGAAGCAGTCTCTTGTTCCATGTCCAGTTGTAACTGCTGCTTCTTGACCTGCATACAGGTTTTGCAGGAGGCAGGTAAGGTGGTCTGGTATTCCCATTTCCTTAAGTATTTTTATTTTTCACAATTTGTTGTGATCCACACAGTCAAGTAGATGTTTTTCTGGAATTCTCTTGCTTTTTCTATGATCCAACAGATGTTGACAATTTGATCTCTGGTTCCTTGGCCTTTTCTAAATCCAGCTTGAATATCTGGAAGTTCTTGATTCACATATTGTAGAAGCCTAGCTTGGAGAATTTTGAGCATTACTTTGCTAGCATGTGAAATGGGTGTAATTGTGCAGTAACAAGACACAGTAATTTTAGTATTTGGCATTGCAAGTGTTGGGATCTGCATGAAAATACATAGTCATAGAGAACTATATCTTAAATTTTGTTTTCTATCCCCTTATTATCTACTGCTCTAAAGCATTTTCCAGCATTTGTGCTTACTCTTACCATCTCACTGCAGCCTCTGTCTAATTCCACTGTAACTGTTACCATGTCTGAATTGAAACCCTAACCACATCCAAATTGTCCACTTTTTTCCCCCAGGTTTCCATTATACAGCAGGAATTTTTTAAATATAACAACTGATCTATTCAGTTAGTGTCCATTCCTAATACCTACTTATTTTACAAACTGTTATTTGAGAAGAGGTTCAAAGATAAGCTATACTTCCTTTTGTTTCCCCCAGGTCTTATTAGTGGAGAGATTTCCTTCATGGTATCCTATTGGATTATTAAACTCTATAAGAGTAGAGACTGAGCCTATTTTGTTCACTGCTGAATAGTGTTTAGATCCTAGAATAGTGTATGCACTTCAAAAACATTTGTGAAAAGTTTGAGTCAATGAAAGAATGAGTAACTACACAAAAACTGAAATTGGGAAAATGCTCATTTAATATGGTATACCATTTCCCCATCTATTTGCCATGAAGTGATGGGACCAGATGCCATGATCTTTGTTTTCTGAATGTTGAGCTTTAAGCCAACTTTTTCACTCTCCTCTTTCACTTTCATCAAGAGGCTTTTGAGTTCCTCTTCACTTTCTGCCATAAGTGTCGTGTCATCTGCATATCTGAGGTTATTGATATTTCTCCCGGCAATCTTGATTCCAGCTTGTGCTTCTTCCAGCCCAGCGTTTCTCATGATGTACTCTGCATAGAAGTTAAATAAGCAGGGTGGCAATATACAGTCTTGATGTACTGCTTTTCCTATTTGGAACCAGTCTGTTCTTCCATGTCCAGTTCTAACTGTTGCTTCCTGACCTGCATACAGGTTTCTCAAGAGGCAGGTCAGGTGATCTGGTATTCCCATCACTTTCAGAATTTTCCACAGTTTATTGTGATCCACACAGTCAAAGGCTTTGGCATAGTCAATAAAGCAGAACTAGATGTTTTTCTGGAACTCTCTTGCTTTTTCCATGATCCAGCGGATGTTGGCAATTTGATCTCTGTTTCCTCGGCCTTTGCTAAAACCAGCTTGAACATCTGGAAAAGATCATAGCATCTGGTCCCATCACTTCATGGGAAATGATGGGGAAACAGTGGAAACAGTGTCAGACTTTATTTTTTGAACTCCAAAATCACTGCAGATGGTGATTGCAGCCATGAAATTAAAAGGCGCTTACTCCTTGGAAGGAAAGTTATGACCAACCTAGATAGCATATTCAAAAGCAGAGACATTACATTGCAAACAAAGGTCTGTCTAGTCAAGGCTATGTTTTTTTCCAGTGGTCATGTATGGATGTGAGAGTTGGACTGTGAAGAAAGCTGAGCGCCTAAGAATTGATGCTTTTGAACTGTGGTGCTGGAGAAGACTCTTGAGAGTCCCTTGGAATGCAAGGAGGTCCAACCAGTCCATTCTAAAGGAGATTAGTCCTGGGTGTTCATTGGAAGGACTGGTTCTGAAGCTGAAACTCCAATACTTTGGCCACCTCATGCGAAGAGTTGACTCATTGGAAAAGACTCTGATGCTGGGAGGGATTAGGGGCAGGAGAAGGGACGACAGAGGATGAGATGGCTGGATGGCATCACCGACTCGATGGACATGAGTTTGAGTGAACTCCGGGAGTTGGTGATGGGCAGGGAGGCCTGGTGTGCTGCAATTCATGGGGTCTCAAAGAATTGGACATGACTGAGCGACTGAACTGAACTGAACTGAAACAAGAAGCAGCATTAAGAACTTTAGTATTCCTAGGAGAGTGAAAACATTTTCCACCTCTTATATTGTCAGTTGCTAAAGATCTACTAACTGCCAGGGTCAAGGTTAGTTTCCTTAAAGTCATTAGTTCACAACATTATGCAAAGTAAGGGCTTTTACCTCTAATTTACAGATGAAGAATGTAATGTCTAGAAAGAGTACATAACACATTCCATTGCACATAGTTTGCTGTGAGCCAAAATTCTAATCCTGGTCTGCCGAGCTCCAAGGAACATGGTGAGCTTAATGTCATCTCTATGTTAAACTCAATTTTCTTTAGATAAATTAATCTTGGGGACAGGGCACAGGTTTTCCCTAGTCATATGTTCTGGCTGTATTTCATTTCCTTTATAAGCTTTAAACTCAGCTCTTTCACCAGATTGTTCTTAATCCTGCCTTCCCTTTACTGAGGAACTGCCACCCCAGACCATTCACCCAGTTTGTCACCCAAGCAATAAACTGAAGAAGCTTCATTGACTCATCCTCTGACTCACACCTCATCAACTCCTGTTTAATCTATCTCCTTAATGAATCTGAAAATTACTCCATCTCTATTGCAGTGTTTATGACATGGATCTTAATCAGTTGTGTCTTAAAATTTTTTGGAAAACATTTTTTTGCTCTCCATAGTCTCTTTTCCCCTTCAATTAATTCTCCACTCTGACACAAAGTGTCCAAAGATGCAGATTATCATGAAGGAAGGTGCCTTAAAACCTTTCATAGATCCCTATGCCACAAGGATAATGCTTAGACTCCTTGCTGCTGCTGCTAAGCCGCTTCAGTCGTGTCCAACTCTGTGCGACCCCATAGACAGTAGCCCACTAGGCTCCTCTGTCCCTGGGATTCTTCAGGAAGGAATAAAATGTTCTTCACAAACTATAGCCAGACTAGTGTCACTGCAGTCACTCCTCATTTTACATACCATCTACTCTGGCAACCCTGAAATTCTTGTTTAAATGAATACGCCAAAGTCTCTATCTTCCTTCCTTTGCTGCTGCTTTTATCTACCCAGAACGTCCTCTTCTTCCTCACTGTGCACTTCCCTCCCTTGCCTTGTTGGTTAAATTCTTCACAAATTTAAAAATGCAGATGGAATACTGAGTCTCCTTTGTAGCTCTCCATGATTTCAACACTCCAGTCAGAATCATGTACACTACCTGTTTTCCCATAGACGGTTTTGAGTAATTCCATAAGAGATCCCACCACATGGCATTATGAACTCTCTAGCTATTGTGGAAATCTTGAGGATGGAACTTGTATCTGGAACAGTACCTGGCAGAGAGAAGAAATTAGTCAATTGCTAATATAATGAACTGAAGAATTTATGGGTTACGGAATAACATGAAACATGGTGTAAAATGTACTTTTCTAAAAGACTCTAATAAAAGTCCAAAATAAACACAGGAAAACATTTAATTTATCAGTGAGGGCAAGTAGGATGTTAAAACTTATTAAAAGACCATTTGAGGAGCAAGGTATTCTAGATGAGTTAATAAAAGTTTGTTAGGATTGCTGGTTACATACAAAAATGAAATGATCTGTTTCACTGGACAAATATGATTTGCATTCTACTGACAAAAATTCTAAAGTTTACATGTAACTCCATTAGGTCTGGGAAACATTAATCAACAAACTTAACAGTGGGATTTTTTTTTTTAATTTTTTAATTTTTTTTTACTTTACAATATTGTATTGGTTCTGCCCCACATCAACATAAATCCGCCATGGCCGTACATGTGTTCCCCATCCTGAACCCCACTTCCACCTGTCCAGGTTCAATACGGGATGGTTTTTATTTTCACCAATGACTAACTATTATAAAGATATTTTGGAAGATGGAAGTATAGATGGAAGTTATACTAGAAAAGTTAGATTATCTGATTCTAACTAATCTCTGTGAAATCTCACCAGCACATTTTTAGACTATCACCAAAAATATGGAAAACATCCTCAATTTTGGCTGTTTTCTCTTACCTTTTATTTAAATGCCATTATATCTTCCAATTAGTAACTATTCACTGTCTATAGTATATAGAATAGTATTTTAATTGTTCACAGCAGCATATTTAAAACTAAGTTGAACGACACTATAATTGCTAAGTGTCTATGTAGGCTATCACATTGGGCTAGCTATGGCCCAGGTTGGTACAAACCTTTTTTTTTTTTTTCCTGGCTTATCACAGCTGTAAGTCTATAGCCAGGCCACAGGTCAGACACAATTCAAAAACATGGAATTTTCTCAGAGACCAAGGCATGGAATTGATATCCATTCTTGGTCATGTCCAGGGTGAATTTGCGCAGAAAGACTAAGGGCATCTTCAGGTCAGTAACTAACAAGTCCCTTGATCCTAATACCAAATGGTTGTACACCTCTGCTGCTGCTGTTGCGAAGTCGCTTCAGTCAAAGTGTCTGATTCTGTGCGACCCCAGAGACGGCAGCCCACCAGGCTCCCAAGTCCCTGGGATTCTCCAGGCAAGAACACTGGAGTGGGTTGCCATTTCCTTTTCCAATGCATGAAAGTGAAAAGTGAAAGTGAAGTCGCTCAGTCGTGTCCGACACATAGCGACCCCATGGACTGCAGCCCACCAGGTTCCTCCGTGCATGGGATTTTCCAGGCAAGAGTACTGGAGTGGGGTGCCCTTGCCTTCTCCTCATACACCTCTGCTAAGTCACTTCAGTCGTGTCCGACTCTGTGCGACCCCAAAGACGGCAGCCCACCAGGCTCCCCCGTCCCTGGGATCCTCCAGGCAAGAACACTGGAGTGGGTTGCCATTTTCTTCTCCATCGTACACCTCTAGGTGTGAGCAAATCTTTCTGACCTGTAGCACATCAGAGACAGAAAAACTTGATGAGAAAGGAAAGAGAAATTATATATAAATAAAGCTAATGTTTTCATTCTAAGCATTTAATCAACTAAGTCCAGCAATAAGTTAGTGACAAAAATAATGAATCTCCAATTTGAATACAATAAATACAGGCATCTAAGGATTTTTCATATCATAGGAAAAACTTACACATTTTGCAACATTTCAAGAGCTTGAATGCCTCTTTTACTCAGTGATATTTAAATTTCTTACAGGACTATGATCATTAACCAAAAATCAGCAAATAAATCAAGGGACAAATGAAAAGACAAGTTCAGCTATCCTTTGATATAATAAAATCAAATAATTATCTGATTTAATAGAGAAGATCAATTATCAGATAAAGATTTGTGTCCCACATTGAGCTTTGTGCTTTGCCAAAGAGCTTACTGTAGGCTACCTTTTTTGGCTACACCACTAGGCACAAAGGATCTTAGTCCTCTGACTAGCGATTGAGCCCGTGCACCCTTCAGTAGAGCATGGAAGTCTTTAACCACTGGACCACCAAGGAAGTCCTGGGCCACATTTCGGTTTTTGTTGTTGTTAAGCAGGTTTACTGAGTCTTGAAATAAAAGTGAAGTCACTCAGTTGTGTCCGACACTTTGCGACCCCATGGACTGTAGCCTACAAGGCTCCTCTGTCCATGGAATTTTCCAGGCAAGAGTACTGGTGTGGGTTGCCATTTCCTTCTCCAGGGGATCTTCCAACCCAGGGATTAAACCTGTTAGTTACATACAATAAGGTCGATAAATTTAATTATATAATTCCATAAGTTTTGGCAAGTGAATTAAATCATGTGCCTACTGTCACTGCCTTGATTTTAATTACACCAAAAATTTCCCTTATGAAGTCATTTTCTCCCCTCTCTGCCTGACCTCTGGCAATCACTTAGTTTGGGACTCCAAAACTGGTGTTTTTTTGTTTGTTTGTTTGTTTTTAAGAATCATACAGTATGTAAACCTTTATGTTCTCTTATTTAGCACAATGTCTTCTGACCTGTAAAGTTTTTGATGGAAAATTTACAGTCATTTTTGTTGTTCTGTATGAATTATGTCTTCTTTAAGCACTTTTAGTATTTTCTCTTTATCACCAGTATTCATCAATTTGATTATATGACTTGAGATAATTTTATTTGTACTTATTTGTTCATGGTCATTTAAGACTCTTAAATCTGTGTGTTTACAGATCTCATCAAATTTGAAGATTTTTTCAGCTATTATTTCTTCAAATATTTTTCCTTTTCCTCTTCTTCTTCGACTCTAGTTACACAAAATCTTGACTGAATGCTATCCTCCTTAGTATTATCCACAGATCACCCTTTTATTTTTCTGTCTTTTCTCTCTGAATCTCTTTTTGGATAGTTTCTATTACTACGCCTTCTGGATCATTGATCCTTTTTTTCTGTAATGTCTAATCTCATGTTTATTTTAATCAGGGTTTAACTTTTTTTAAATTTGGGTAAGTTTAGACGTTCTATTCCATTTTGTTGTTGTTGTTGTCTTCACTTTTTTCTCTTCACCAACACCAACTTTTCCTCTATCACTTAAATATAGGGAGCATATTAAAAAAAAAAAAAACAACTGTTTTTAATAGCTTTTTCTGTTAATTTCACAACCCCTGTCACTTTTGGGTCTGTTTCTATTGATCAGTTATTTTCTTTGTCATGAGTTAAACATTCCTGTTTATTTGAATGTTGAGCAATTTTTATTGGATGCCTGACATTTGTGAATTTTAAGTGGTTATGTTCTGGATTTTGATATATTTCTTTAAATAGTGTTTGACTTTGTTCTGTTATGTGTTGAATTAAAATTGGTTGTATCATTCTGTGGCTTGCTTTATTAGGACAGATTTGGAGTAGCCTTTCAGTAGCTAATACAGCCATAATGTTAAGGTGGCATATTTCTGAGGACTACACCTGAGGTCAAGTGTACACTGAGGAATTTCTATTCTGGCTCATGGAAATGCATACCCATTTTACCCCTGAATGAACTCTGGGAATTGCTTAGCCTATTGCTGAATGCTGCGTCTTTCTCCAGCTGGTAGTCATATGACTCCATGGGGCCCCTGCAGATCTCCACAACATTCTGTCTTTGTAGCCCCTTCCTCTCTTGTACTCTGCCTCACAAGTGTCAGTCATTGTGGTTTCCCTCTTCAGCTTACATCTGTTTCTCTTCAATTCAATGCTGCTACAATGCTCTGCATGTGTTCTTCTCTCTATTCTGTGGCCTAGAAATTGCCCTCAGGCCTTAACTTAAAGTGATCATAAACCCCATCTAGTTTTGTTTTACTTCACTGAAGGATCATTTGTCCTGCACTTCCCATTTTTCAATGTCTGAAAACCAATGCTTTAAATATACCTTCCCAACTTTCTATTTATATAATGTGGGACTGTAAATATGGTCACTGTTCTCCAAACGACCAAAAAAAATTTTTTTAATAAAATTTCATAGACAGAAATTTGAGTTATTTGTAAGCTTTCAGTTTTTTCCTCAGATGTTTCTCCACATAAACGCCATTACTATGGTCAATTTAATCTAGAGAGATTAAGTTTACAGGGCCTGGTGGAAAAGGTAACCAACAGTTACTAATCAAGAGGCATAAAGTTTCAGTTAGGAAAGATGAACTAACTCTTGAGAACTGCTGTACAACAGTGTACCTATAGTCAATAACACTGTATTATACACTTAAAATCTGCTAAGAGAATAAATCTAATATTAACTTATTTTATGACAATAAAATATTTTTAAAGAGTACATTAAAGAGATAGAGGGACCCCACTCTTTTTCTTTTAAGTTGTCTATACACCATTCCTTGCAACCCCTGCTCTCACAGTTTCCTTCCTACTAGAACATCAGGTTCCTAATGTAGCATTTGACGTGAGTATTTCTGCCATCCTATTTAGTATTTTGCAAGGAGTTTTACTCTCTCCATCCTTTGCCACCTTCCACTTTGTGAATGTGAATCACAATTATCCCCTTGACAACCTGTGAGACAGACAGTTATTACAAGTTCAATTTCAACTTACCTCCTGTGCCCTTTTCTTTTCCATGACACTTACACTGACAGTTTCACAAAAAAACATTTCTGTGAGAAGTTATTTCTATTTAGAATAAAAATATTCTTTGTACTTAACTAAAATTTTAAAGTGCTCTGGTATCTGCCCAGTAAATTCTCTCTGAGCTTATTCCTTAAATAGTCATTTTCAAGTGTATTTGCAAAGACGGCATTAATTGATGAATTTATGATATCAATTAGCACTATATTTCTTACATGTTATTTCATTTATTTTTGTTTTCTTCTGAACCATTTGGAACATATACAAATATGAATGTAAGATAATTGCTATTTAAACCCACTCAGTTGATATTTTTTCAATCTAATAGAAAAGCCAAAAGGTCTATGACCTTCATCCTTTCATATACGTTCTTATAAGAGTTACGACTAATATTTGCTTACTTTAAAGGCAAGGATATTATTACAAAGAAATGATAGAAGATAACTTATCTCCTTGAAGACAAAGTCTATTTTATCCGACTATATATTCAGTGCCTGGAACACAATTGGCCCTTGATAAAAGTCTATGAAATTGCTTTTGTTAAATGACTGCTTTAAATCAGGATTTCATAATACTGTAACTATTGATCTTTGGGATCAGATAATGTATTGTTGAATGGAGCTGCCCTAACTGTGCATTGTAGGATGATGAGTAGCATCTGTGGCCTTTTGTTGTTGTTCAGTTGCTAAGTCCTGCTGAGTCTTTGCGACCCCATTGACGGCAGCACACCAGGCTTCCCTGTCATTCTCTATCTCTCAGAGTTTGCTCAAACTCATGTCTATTGTGCCAGTAATGTCATCCACCATCTCATCCTCTGTTGACCCTTCTCCTCCTGCCCTCAGTTTTTCCAGCATCAGGGTCTTTTCTAATGTGTCGACTCTTTGCATCAGGTGGCCAAAGTATTGGAGCTTCAGCTTCAACATCAGTCCTTCCAGTCAATGTTCAGGACTAATTTCCTTTAGGATGGACTGATTTGATCTCCTTGCAGTCCAAGGGACTCTCAAGAGTCTTCATCACCACAGTTCAAAAGCATCATTTCTTCAGAGTTCAGTATTCTTCATGGTCCAACTCTCACATCCATACATGACAATTGGAAGAACCATGACTTTGACTAGACAGACCTTTGTCAGCAAAGTATTGTCTGCTTTTTAATACGCTGTCTAGGTTTGTCATAGCTTTCCTTCCAAGGAGTAAGTGTCTTTTAATTTCACGGCTGCAGTCATCATCTGCAGTGATTTTGGAGCTCAAGAAAACAAAATCTGTCACTGTTACCACTTTTTTCCATCTTCAGTGGCATAGTACCTTCATTCATTCTCAATCTTAATCAAAAATGTCTCCAGACATGGCCAAATGTCTCTGGTAGGGGAAAAAAAATGTTATAATTTGAGAATTGTTACTCTAAATATTTTGATTATGCTCGTGTATCCTATTCACTTCAGAATATTCTAAAGTATAAGTTTTCAATATTTAAAGTTAGTAAGATACATACAAGTGGATTTTGCATTCAACATAATGGCCTTTATAGAATCATATATAATTCATATAGACTTTTACAACTATTTTTTTAATTTAATTTAATTTTATTTTTTAACTTTACAATATTGTATTGGTTTTGCCATATATCAAAATAAATCCACCACAGGTATACATGTGTTCCCCATCCTGAACCCTCCTCCCACCTCCCTCCCCACACCATCTCTCTGGGTCATCCCAGTGCACCAGCCCCAAGCATCCAGTATCGTGCATCGAACCTGGACTGGTGACTCGTTTCATATATGATATTATACATGTTTCAATGTCATTCTCCCAAATCATCCCCCCTTCTCCCTCTCCCACAGAGTCCAAAAGACTGTTCTATACATCAGTGTCTCTTTTGCTATCTCGTACACAGGGTTATTGTTACCATCTTTCTAAATTCCATATACACATGTTAGTATACTGTATTGGTGTTTTTCTTTCCGGCTTACTTCACTCTGTATAATAGGCTCCAGTTTCATCCACCTCATTAGAACTGATTCAAATGTATTCTTCTTAATGGCTGAGTAATACTCCATTGTGTATATGTACCACGGCTTTCTTATCCATTCATCTGCTGATGGACATCTAGGTTGCTTCCATGTCCTGGCTATTATAAACAGTGCTGCGATGAACATTGGGGTACACATGTCTCTTTCAATTCTGGTTTCCTCAGTGTGTATGCCCGGCGGTGGGATTGCTGGGTCATAAGGTAGTTCTATTTCCAGTTTTTTAAGGAATCTCCACACTGTTCTCCATAGTGGCTGTAGTAGTTTGCATTCCCACCAACAGTGTAAGAGAGTTCCCTTTTCTCCACACCCTCTCCAGCATTTATTGCTTGTAGACTTTTGGATCGCAGCCATTCTGACTGGCGTGAAATGGTACCTCATAGTGGTTTTGATTTGCATTTCTCTGATAATAAGTGATGTTGAGCATCTTTTCATGTGTTTGTTAGCCATCTGTATGTCTTCTTTGGAGAAATGTCTGTTCAGTTCTTTGGGCCATTTTTTGATTGGGTCATTTATTTTTCTGGAATTGAGCTGTAGGAGTTGCTTGTATATTTTTGAGATTAGTTGTTTGTCAGTTGCTTCATTTGCTATTATTTTCTCCCATTCTGAAGGCTGTCTTTTCACCTTGCTTATAGTTTCCTTTGTTGTGCAGAAGCTTTTAAGTTTAATTAGGTCCCATTTGTTTATTTTTGCTTTTATTTCCAATATTCTGGGAGGTGGGTCATAGAGGATCCTGCTCTGATGTATGTTGGAGAGTGTTTTACCTATGTTCTCCTCGAGGAGTTTTATAGTTTCTGGTCTTACGTTTAGATCTGTAATCCATTTTGAGTTTATCTTTGTGTATGGTGTTAGAAAGTGCTCTAGTTTCATTCTTTTGCAAGTGGTTGACCAGTTTTCCCAGCACCACTTGTTAAAGAGATTGTCTTTAATCCATTGTATATTTCTGCCTCCTTTGTCAAAGATAAGGTGTCCATATGTGTGTGGATTCATCTCTGGGCTTTCTATTTTGTTCCATTGATCTGTATTTCTGTGTTTGTGCCAGTACCATACTGTCTTGATGACTTTGGCTTTGTAGTAGAGCCTGAAGTCAGGTAGGTTGATTCCTCCAGTTCCATTTTTCTTTCTTAAGATTGCTTTGGCTATTTGAGGTAGCAATTTATAGATTCAGTGCAATCCCTATCAAGCTACCAACAGTATTCTTCACAGAGCTAGAACAAATAATTTCACACTTTGTATGGAAATACAACTATTTTTTTAAAGAGCAGTTAGGAGAAAGAGAGACAATGAGAGAGATTCATTAGCCTACTTCTCTATAACATAGGCAAAACAAAACAATGCAAGAGAAAATAAATTGGGGTTGCAGGAAAACAAAACAAAATAACACAAGAAAGAAACAAAACAAGAAACAAGAACTTTAACTTGAGCTCAAAGAAGTGCTGCAATGAGGGAGACTTGGGTTCAATCCCAGGCTTGGGAAGATCCCCTGGAGAAGGAAATGGCTATCCTCTCTATATTCTGACCTGGAGAATTCCAGGGACAGAGGAACCTGGCAGGCTACAGTCCATGGGGTTGCAAAGAGTTGGACTGGACTGAGTGACTTTCACTTTTACTTTCATTCAGGTTTTTAGTCAACAAAAATGGTTTAGAATCCAGACTTAGTGATTTGTAATCCATTACTATTTCTACCACTGCATTGCTTTGCATACTTCCTTTCCTGTACAACTTGTACTGACAATAATAATGACAATAAAGACTAATATTTATCAAGCTCTTATTATCTTCCAGGCAATTTGCTACATAATTTGCACATATTTTCTGATTAAACTCAATAGCATAGGAGATAGGTGAAATTACCATCTGCACTTTATAAATTAAGAGATTAAATGGTTAGTCCAATGTTACCAATCAGGTAAATGTTATTTAATTTACATTTAGAGGTCTTCAGAGGTATCCCCTGTACCTGTGTCTATAGTATGATCATTGTCATACTTTCCCTAGTACACTTATTCATCTTCTGGTCAATGTTAGCCTAAAATATACAACATGGCCATCATCAGAACAAACTTCATTTCTTTTCAGAAGATTCTGCCTTCACCAGTAACTAACACAGTGTTATATATCTTGATTCTTTTAAGGTTCTCCCAAATGTAAAGAACAGTGAATGGAAATTAATGGAAACTATTTCTGCCAAGTGATTTTTAATGAACCCACTGATCCATATTTCCAGGCACAGAGATTCCCTTCAGTGTCACACAAGTTCTTTGTAATTAAGGCAGACAGCCACAACCTGTTTCAAAAAGCATTGATTCACATTTTGTTTTGCTTGACTCTGAAACACAAATAAGTTCTGCAAAAGTCATAAGTATAGTCAATATCCAGTAATGCTGGATTAATTTTCTCTGAAATGTCATTTCACATTCATCTGAAACTCAAAGAAAACAGGCCGTAGAAACATTGGGTAGGGAGGATGCAATAATTCTTCTGTATTAGTAGAGGACGTGATGCTGAATCACAGCTGCCATACTGGAGGTGGTTCATAAGGAATGTCCTCTCCAACCTACAATTTTAAAAAGGGTGGTGTTCTGATTCCTGCTATTGTTACTGACTCCCTTCCCTTAATAAAAGTTGTTTACTGTGTTCTACATGGTAGTCTCATGAATAATTCAATTGCACTCTCCCTTTTCACATATCAAGCCATGGTCACAATTTTGCATTTGTAGTTTGTATTTTGACAAATGCTGAAAGGGCAAGCTAAAGTATTTGTGGTATGCGGTGTTTTCAAATTTCACATAAAATTTGATTTACATGACTTACATTAAAAACTCTATTATGTCATTAATAACAGCCTACAGTACAGTGTAACTTGTAAAGGAGCTAGAGAAAATAGGCAGAAGAAACCATAAACTCCTATAAAGTGTATAGACTTTGAAAGCCACTCTCCTCCTCCAAGGTCTAGAATACCTACATATTTCCTGTTTTAATATTTCTAGTCACCTAGAAGTTTATAGTTCATTTAATTGTTAAACGACTTTGATTGTTAGGGAAATTTTTATTTAACAATTTTTTATCTTAAGGCACATGAAATTCCATGTGCTTCTTTCCAGTGGAGGGATTGTGCAACTAGGAAGAGGAACAAGAGTGTCTGAAAATTCCTGCTTAATGCTCCTAAGTTTACAAATCACATATGCTTTACTTTTAAGTTCCTGGAAAAGGATAGGAAGCTATATTTCAATGTCCCAAACACTAAATCTTAGAGCCTCTTTCAGCTCTTGGCTTGGATGAAACTCTGAATTTTGCTATCTATTTTTTTTCCAAAGCATAATAAGATTTTCATGAATGGAACTGTAACTGTTTACTAGAAATAAAAAACTGAAACATAAAGAGATTGTGTCATACAGTCAACTTATTATACCTAGCAATTGTGAAGTCAAGAAGACAACTCCAAGTGAAGCAAGAAAGAGACCATGTTCAAAGCTGGTAAAGAAAACTACCCTCATTTCCTTTTTTTTTTTTTTTTTGCCCATTTTTTTCCTTTTGCTGAAATTCTCACAGAAATGCCAGCCAAAGAAAAGTTCCTGCCTCTTTGTACAGAATCTCTTTGTAAAAAGTTGGCACACCCTATCCAAATATAATGACAAGTGTTATAACGACTTCCAAATGCCATAATGTAGTAAAAGGAAAAGGGAAAAGGAAACTTCAGTTTTTTCCTTTATGTTTCTCTTTTACAAGAGACTCTCATTTCTGTGCACATTTTAATGGCAAATAACACATGCTGGAAGATTTCAAAGGAAAGGAGTCAGTTATTTCTCTTTTCATCCATTCAGTGCTAAATAAGGCACAGATTTCTATTCTCCAAAGGTACAATCTTACTTCTCTTTATTTAGAAACCAGGGAAGCATTAAGAACAATGTTTATTTTCTTGATACTAACGACAATGGCATGAAATTGCTTGTGCCAAAAATTAAACTTACTCTCCCCTGCTGCTATTGCTTATGTGACAAAACAGTGTTAATTTAATAAAGTGAGCTTTGCTCTTTTTAAAATTTTTTATTGAAATATAGTTCAATAAAAACAGTAAAAACAGATATCAATTAGGTCTAACTGGTCTATTGTATCATTTAAAGTTTGTGTTTCCTTGTTAATTTTCTGTTTAGTTGATCTATCCATAGGTGTGAGTGGGGTATTAAAGTCTCCCACTATTATTGTGTTATTGTTAATTTCTCCTTTCATACTTGTTAACATTTGTCTTACATACTGTGGTGCTCCCGTGTTGGGTGCATATATATTTATAATTGTTACATCTTCTTCTTGGATTGATCCTTTGATCATTATGTAGTGACCTTCTTTGTCTCTTTTCACAGCCTTTGTTTTAAAGTCTATTTTATCTGATATGAGTATCGCTACTCCTGCTTTCTTTTGGTCCCTATTTGCATGGAAAACCTTTTTCCAGCCCTTCACTTTCAGTCTGTATGTGTCCCCTGTTTTGAGGTGGGTCTCTTGCAGATAGCACATGTAGGGGTTTTGTTTTTGTATCCATTCAGCCAGTCTTTGTCTTTCGGTTGGGGCATTCAACCCATTTATGTTTAAGGTAATTATTGATAAGTATGATCCCGTTGCCATTTACTTTATTGTTTTGAATTTATACACCGTTTTTGTGTTTCCTGTCTAGAGGATATCCTTTAGTATTTGTTGGAGAGCTGGTTTGGTGGTGCTGAATTCTCTCAGGTTTTGCTTGTCTGTAAAGCTTTTGATTTCTCCTTCATATTTGAAGTATTGTTTTAATTTCAGGTGTACAGCAAACTGATTCAGTTTTGTTCTTAATACAAAGTACATCTCAAAAACTGGATAATAAATATTTCTGTCTAATAACCACACTGATAGCTAAAAGGCCATGATTCAGTTCAGTTCAGTTGCTCAGTTGTGCACAAATCTGCGACCCCATGGACTTCAGCAGGCCAGCTTCCCTGTCCTTCACCAACTCCCAGAGCTTACTCAGACTCATGTCCATCGAGTCAGTGATGCCATCCACCCATCTCATCCTCTGTCATCCCTCTCTCCTCTGCCTTCAGTCTTTCCCAGCATCAGGGTCTTTTCCAATGAGTTGGCTCTTCACATCAGGTGGCCAAAGTATTGAACCTGAAGCTTCAGCATCAGTCCTTAAATGAATATTCAGGACTGATTTCCTTTAGGATGCACATCCACACATGATGACTGGAAAAACAATAGCTTTGACTAGAAGGACTTTTGTCAGCAAAGTTATATCTCTTTTTTTTTGGGGGGGGGGGCAGGTGAGTAGATACTTGACATTTAGGATTCCCTGTTACACAAAGACAGTAATTGGAAAAACTGTATTTTTTTATTATTGGAAAATACATCAAATCTAAATAAAATGAAGTATTTTAATATGTGCAAACCATGAAAATAAACTCTGATAATTGCATTTTTCTGAATCTGCATTTCTGAATTTTCTGAATTGCATTCCAAATTTCTGAAAATTGCATTAATCTGAATTTTAAAATGTTCTTCATCTTCAACATGTTCTATGTGGTGGGTTATAATGATTTAGTTTTTAATGCTTGGCAAGCCTTGCATCAGTTCAGTTCAGTTCAGTCGCTCAGTCGTGTCCAACTCTTTGTGACCCCATGAATCACAGCACGCCAGGCCTCCCTGTCCGTCACCAACTCCTGAAGTTCACCCAGACTCACATCCATCGAGTCAGTGATGCCATCCAGCCATCTCGTCCTCTGTCATCCCCTTCTCCTCCTGCCCACAATCCCTCCCAGCATCAGAGTATTTTCCAGTGAGTCAACTCTTCACATGAGGTGGCCAAAGTACTGGAGTTTCAGCCTTAGCATCATTCCTTCCAAAGAAATCCCAGGGCTGATCTCCTTCAGAATGGACTGGTTGGATCTCCTTGCAGTCCAAGGGACTCTCAAGAGTCTTCTCCAACACCACAGTTCAAAAGCATCAATTCTTCGGCGCTCAGCCTTCTTCACAGTCCAACTCTCACATCCACACATGACCACAGGAAAAACCATAGCCTTGACCAGAAGAACCTTTGTTGGCAAAGTAATGTCTGTGCTTTTGAATATGCTGTCTAGGTTGGTTATAACTTTCCTTCCAAGGAGTAAGCGTCTTTTAATTTCATGGCTGCAGTCACCATCTGCAGTGATTTTGGAGCCCAAAAAAATAAAGTCTGACACTGTTTCCACTGTTTCCCCATCTATTTCCCATGAAGTGATGGGACCAAATGCCATGATAGTTTTCTGAATGTTGAGCTTTAAGCCAACTTTTTCACTCTCCACTTTCACTTTCATCAAAAGGCTTGTTAGTTCCTCTTCACTTTCTGCCATAAGGGTGGTGTCATCTGCATATCTGAGGTTATTGATATTTCTCCCGGCAATCTTGATTCCCACTTGTGTTTCTTCCAGTCCAGTGTTTCTCATGATGTACTCTGCATATAAGTTAAATAAGCAGGGTGACAATATACAGCCTTGACGTATTCCTTTTCCTATTTGGAACCAATCTGTTGTTCCATGTCCAGCCTTGCATACCTAGAATAAATATCTCTTTGTTATGACCTATGTTCCTTTTGTACATTGCTGAATCCAAAATACTACTTTTTTTGAGAGTTAGTGTATCTGTGGTTGGTCATGAGAGATACAGGTTTGCAGTTTTAACAGTTTTGTTTGTTTGTTTGTTTGTTTTGCTATTAAGGAAATGCTGGCCTCACAGAATGAATTAAGAAATAGTTCTTCTGCTCTTATTTTACTGAGAGATAGTATAGAATTGGTAATAATGTTTCCTTAAATGTTTGGTAAAATTCCTCTCAATTTTTGAAATCTGAACCTGCGATTTTTCTCTTTTATAAGATCACTATTGATTAAATTTCTTTAATAGATAAAGACCTATTCAACTTGATTCCTTTTTGTGTAAGGTTTTTTAGTCTGTCTTTCAAGTTGTTGTTCCTTTGCATCTGATTTATATGTGTGCGTAGAGTTGTTTATATTATACCTTTATTTTTAATGCCCATGAAACAAATAATTATATAAAATTTTCAAATTTCAATAGTATAACCTGCAGTTTGACCTCTGGTAATGGGTTTTATGTGCTGGATTTTAATATCCTTGAGCCAGGGCAAGTACACAAGACTTTTCAAAAGAAGCATAGTTTATTTGCACAAAAATGATCAGTTTTGAAAGATCTTGAAGTGGTTTCTGTGGGAGTTATACAAATGGTGAGAATTTTATTCCTTTTAATATAGTATTAAAATTGTCTACTTAATTTTTCAAGTCAGATTCATGCCCTGATTTTATACACTTGTATCTATCAATGAACGCTGTGATAATTGAAAAAAAAAAATAAACTGTATCTCCTCTCTTTTAAAATTTTTATCTGGTCTGATTAGAGACTACTTAATTTTACTTATCTTTTCAAAGATGGAGCTTTTGGTCTGGTTGAAAAACCTATTTTCTCAACTTCATGATTTCTGCTCTAATTTATATTATTTTTTTGTTATGTTAACTTTTTTTTTTCCCTTGGAAAATGTAGTCACTTGAAAGAAGTTCAGATTTCACTAGCCAATCATATCTGCTTTCCTCTTGTATAGCATTACTCTGATTTAGCAATCATTATAAGATTGCTAAAGATTATTTAGCAATCTTATAAGATTGCTCTGAGATTATTAAATACAATAGAAAAATAGTCACAAGTAAGATTTATTTTTAGGAACAAAAATAGTATCTTCTTCCCTAAATTTCTGCCCAAATTTTTGAAGTTGTTGCCATGTCTCTTTGCTTGCATCATACAAGGACTAGCAGGAGAAATTTTACTGACATGTTATTTTACTAAGTTCTACTTCGGTAGAACTGAGTGGTCAATTTCCTGTGTTTCCTTCATGTATTTGTATTTGGATGACTTTATTAGCTATAAAATAATTGATTAACATAATCCTTTGCTAGAACAATATTGACAGTATAGTATACCCAAGCATAAAATATGTTTTTATTTAAAACTGTGGAAGTAACATTAAAGGGAAAAATACTTGTAAGAAAGGGGTAAAAGTCAGTGATTCAGTGATAAAGAATCATCCTGCAATGCAGGAGACACTGGTTCAGTCTCTGGATTAGGAAAATCCCCTGGAGAAAGAAACAGCCACTCACTCCAGTATTCTCACCTGGAAAATACCATGGACAGAGGAGCCTGACAGGCCACAGTCCACGGGGTCACAAAAGAGTTGGGCACAACTTAGCTACTAAACAGCAACAACAAACTATATTTAATTTGCTCTTCTCTCATTAGTTTCCTAAGGGAAATAGATTAGTAATCTTAGACTGTTGATTTTATGTTTTTACCTTCTCTAGTAAATGCATTTAAAATTATATATTTCCCTCTGAATATGAATTTACTGCATCCTGCAAATTTTAATAAATTGTATTTCACTTTCATTAAGTTCAAAAAAATTTTTTTAATCTCTTGAGATTTATTTCTACATGGGTTATTTAGAAATTTTCTGTTTAAACGTCCAACATTTGAGCTTTTTTCAGCTGTCTTCTTGTTGTCGATTTTTAGTTTATTTGCAATATAGTCTAAGACATATTTGAAGTGATTCCTATTTTTAAATCTGTTAATGTATATTTTGAGGCCAAGAATGTGTTCTGTTTTGGCCAATGTTCCATGTAAGTTTGTTTATTTTTTTTTAATTTTATTTTATTTTTAAACTTTACATAATTGTATTAGTTTTGCCAAATATCAAAATGAATCCACCACAGGTGTAACTGTCAGATTAAATTGATTGATAGTGCTATTCAGGTAAACATTAATCTTACTGATTTTCAGACTGCTCAGTTTATCAGTTATGGAAGAGTTTATTGAAATATCCAAATATAACAGTGGATTTGTCTGTTTCTATCAGTCTAACAATTTCTGCCTTATGCACTTGATGTTTGATTGTTAGTTGTGTACATATTAAGGACAGTTATGGTTCCAAATAGGAAAAGGAGTATGTCAAGGCTGTATATTGTCACCCTGCTTATTTAACGTGTATGTAGAGAACATCATGAGAAATGCTTGGCTGGAAGAAGCACAAGCTGGAATCAAGATTGCTGGGAGAAATATCAATAACCTCAGATATGCAGATGACACCACCCTTATGGCAGAAAGTGAAGACAAACTCGAAAGCCTCTTGATGAAAGTGAAAGTGGAGAGTGAAAAAGTTGGCTTAAAGCTCAACATTCAGAAAATGAAGATCATGGCATCTGGTCCCATCACTTCATGGCAAATAGATGGGGAAACAGTGGAAACAGTGTCAGACTTTATTTTTTTGGGCTCCAAAATCACTGCAGATGGTGACTGCAGCCATGAAATTAAAAGACGCTTACTCCTTGGAAGGAAAGTTATGACCAACCTAGATAGCATATTCAAAAGCAGAGACATTGCCAACAAAGGTCCGTCTAGTCAAGGCTATGTTTTTTCCAGTGGTCATGTATGGATGTGAGAATTGGACTGTGAAGAAGGCTGAGTGCCGAAGAATTGATACTTTTGAACTGTGGTGTTGGAGAAGACTCTTGAGAGTCCCTTGGACTGCAAGGAGATCCAACCAGTCCATTCTGAAGGAGATCAGCCCTGGGATTTCTTTGGAAGGAATGATGCTAAGGCTGAAACTCCAGTACTTTGGCCACCTCATACAAAGAGTTGACTCACTGGAAAATACTCTGATGCTGGGAGTGATTGTGGGCAGGAGGAGAACGGGATGACAGAGGATGAGATGGCTGGATGGCATCACTGACTTGATGGACATGAGTCTGCGTGAATTCTGGGAGTTGGTGATGGACAGGGAAGCCTGGAATGCTGCAATTCCTAGGGTTGTAGAGTCGGACACGACTGAGCGACTGAACCGAACTGAACTGATGTCTTCCTTTCTCTTTTTCTTCCTTCTCAGCTTTCAGTAAAACTGAGATTGTATGATACTTATTTATCTTCTGTATGATCACATCAATTATACTTCTTTTGAATTTTTTTTTTATTGTTTGTCTTAAAGTTGGCAATATACATTTGTAACTCATCTGAATTCACATTAAATAATACTACATTTCTTTACTTATAGTATACATAACTTATAATGGAATATTTTCTATTCTCTCTCCTTTCCCTTATGTCACTGACATCATTTATTTCACTTATCCACAGACTACAATCATCCAATATGTGTTACTGCTACTATTAATGCTTTGAATTGTTCTCTTTTATATCAATTCTAAAATATAAAAATGATATTTTACTTTCATTTATTCCTTTTCTGATGTTCTACCTTTCTTTATAGAGATCTTTTATAACCTATATTATTTTACTTTTTTATAAAGAGCTGCTTTTATTTTAATATTTCTTACAGGTTAGGCTTCCTGACAGTGATCCTTTCAGTTGTTCAACTGAGAAAATTTTAATTTCCTTGCCTTGGCTCCAATTTTCAGAATGTTCTTTTGTATGTGTAAACATACATTTTTTTTATTTCAGTGACTTTTTATTTTAGAATCCCTAAAGAATTTTATTCCCCCTTTCCTCATTTCTTTCTCTTGTCTAAATTTTATGTTTTTTTTCATCATTTTATATTGTGTTATTCTTTATTTATATTTGTCATATTCTTTTTTAATCCTTTAAAGTATTTAATTATATTTATTCCTTGGCATTTTTCTGCAGATTATTTCCTCTAGTTTTTGTGACTGTTAATCTCATAATTATTGTGATGAGGCCAACTACTGTGGTCACACTGATCAACAGGTCTGTTCCCCAAACAAGTCCTGCCTTGTGAGTTGCTGCAGTCGTGCTGGTGAGCAGGGCAGGCTCTTGGTGCAACTGGTTGTGATTCCTGGCAGTACAGAAATGTTGTGAGCCAGCTGGTGAGTAGGGCAGCCTTCTAAAGTAGCTGACTTTGTGACCTAGCAGAGTGCTTCTGCTACAGGCTTGCTAGTGAGCAGGATAAGCCTCTGGTGTTAATTGAACAGAGGAAGTATTCTCTGTCCTGCTAAAAGATGGTATTTTCCAATACCAATGTAGTAGTGGTAGAATGCAATCCCCAAAATGGCTGCCACCAGGGTCTATGCCCTCAGGGATAGTTCTAGCTGATTCTTGCCCCTCCAGAAAACCTTTCCAGAAATCTATCTCTATGATCAGCAAGTGACCAAGGAGCTTTTCAAACTACTGCCTCTGTGCTAGGACTTGGAGTATGTAATATTTTGTGCACACTCTTTAAATGCAGAGTCTGTTTCCTATAGCTCTCTGACTCTCTCTGAAGATAAGGGCCATTGGTTTTCAAAACCAGACATTTTGGGGGCTCCTCTTCCTGGTGAAGAACCTCCAGGCTAGGGAGCTTGGTATGGAGTTTGGATGCTTCACTCTTTGGAAAGAACACCTGTGGTTGGAGTCCCACAACATCTGTGGTTGTGTGATCCCTGTTAGTGAGTGGCTGACCTGGGAGTATGAGTCACCTCAATGTAAATAGATGGGGAAACAGTAGAAACAGTGTCAGACTTTATTTTTTGGGCTCCAAAATCACTGCAGATGGTGATTGCAGCCATGAAATTAAAAGACGCTTACTCCTTGGAAGGAAAGTTATGACCAACCTAGATAGCATATTCAAAAGCACAGACATTACTTTGCCAACAAAGGTTCTTCTGGTCAAGGCTATGGTTTTTCCTGTGGTCATGTATGGATGTGAGAGTTGGACTGTGAAGAAAGCTGAGTGCCGAAGAATTGATGCTTTTGAACTGTGGTGTTGGAGAAGATTCTTGAGAGTCCCTTGGACTGCAAGGAGATAAACAAGTCCATTCTAAAGGAGATCAGTCCTGGGTGTTCATTGGAAGGACTAATGCTGAAGCAGAAACTCCAATACTTTGGCCACCTCATGCAAAGAGTTGACTCATTGGAAAAGACTCTGATGCTGGGAGGGATTGGGGGCAGGAGGAGAAGGGAACGACAGAGAATGAGATGGCTGGATGGCATCACCGACTCGATGCACATGAGTTTGAGTAAACTCCGGGAGTTGGTGATTAACAGGGAGGCCTGGCGTGCTGTGATTCATGGGGTCGCAAAGAGTCGGACATGACTGAGCAACTGAAATGACTGACTGACTATCCCTCCTACCATCTCATTGTGGCTCCTTCTTTGTATCTTAGTTGTGGAAAATTTTTGTTTGTCTTCAGGTTGTTCTCATGAATAGTTGCCTAACAAGTAGTTGTGTTCTGCCCATAGGAAGAGGAGAGCTCAGGATTTTTCAAGTCCATCATCTTGATCTAGCCCCCTCCTATTTTTAATTTACTTAAGTAAAGGGCTATCTCTTTCTAGAGGGCTGCTGTGCTCAGGGTTCTAGTAAGAAGGATGAGATGGTTGGATTGCATCACTGACTCAACGGACATGAGTTTGAGTAAACTCTGGGAGTTAGTGATGGACAGGAAGACCTGGTGTGCTGCAGTCCATGGGGTTGCAAAGAGTTGGACACGACTGAGCAACTGAACTGAACTGAAGTAATAAGTATTATCATTTAATCGGTGTTTTTATATGCTAATTAACAACTATTTTTATATTCTTTTAGACTAGGCTCTATTAAATATATTGTTAACAGAGCTCCTGATAATGCCTGAATTCAGAAGTTATAAATGTATACTTTTAATAATCCATA
Source organism: Bos taurus (assembly GCF_002263795.3). Classification (NCBI taxonomy): domain Eukaryota; kingdom Metazoa; phylum Chordata; class Mammalia; order Artiodactyla; family Bovidae; genus Bos; species Bos taurus. The sequence continues at coordinate 2,126,437 of NC_037353.1, read as the reverse complement.
TATTGCTCTTTTTAAATTAATTCAGTTTAAACATTACCATTAATCTGAATTAAGGAAAATGTTCCATGCACTGTTACTCTACTCACTCAGAGCTATGGCTTTGGGTAGCACATTAACCAGGATAGAAAAAGTTATTATACAAATAATTAATATTATACAAATTGCTACCTACTACTTCTTTATATCATACACTGAGTTTTACTCTTTAAATGTATTGTATAGCTTAATCCTCTTATAAACCTTATGACTCCACTTCTAATATATCCTCATTTAATAAAGACTCAAGTTAAGTGATTTGCCTGATGTCACTATTTTAAAAGGGGCAGAGCTAGTGTTTAAATGTAGCTCTCACTGGTGGAGATATTAACCACAGCATTCTGCTGATGTGAGATTTCAGTGTGAAGAATAAGGAAAGATTTATAAGTGATATCATTCCTTCCAGGCTCAGTAAATGAGTATATGAAAAATATCTGGCATTTAATCAGTGTCTGGTAAATATGGGTAGGAGACATAAATTGAAAATGGGAGGCATGAAAAAAAATTTCAGAAGTAATGAATATGCTCATTATCCTGAATCTGGTGATGGTTTTACATGATGTAATCAAATTGCACACTTCAAATAGGTGTAGTTTGTCTTATACAATTTATTCTTCCATAAAGCTTTTTTTTTAATGTTTTTTTTTTAAATAGGTGAACATCCCCACTATAAAATTCTTCATATTTAAATTATCTGAAGAATACCTGGTCCTGATAATGTTGAACTTTACATGAGCTTTGTGATCTCAGAAAACAGTGATCGTTATGAAATCCTCTCACCCTTTCAGCTTCATAAGTACCTCCATCTTCTGTGTTCTGTGAGACAGCCAATCTCAGAGGGCCACTTTGTCTTGCATGCTCCAAGAAAATACCATTCCTTCCATTCCTTGTGATGCCTATAAGATGCATGGATGAATCCATCGTTTACCTGACCCTATAAAACCTTTCTTTTCTTTGAGATGTTCCTCACTAATAAGCATTCTCCTTATTACAATAGCCTGAATAAAATCATCTTAATGGTCTAGTGGTTTTGTCTTTCTCAGTATCAAGACAAGTTCACGGTGACTTAAATACATCATATATAATTCTGATATAATACTATGTCTGGGTGGATGCAAAACTGACTTTGCTTCAGGAGACAGTAGTATCAGGGCTCTGGTCAGTTGTTAATTGTTTACAAGTTCCTGTGAACTCCTTCTGTCTGTATTTTCAGACACTGATACAAATATACATATTTTTTAATTTGGAGAGGTCAATATCTTTTAGTCATTCTTTTTTTCATTCTTCTTTTCTCACAGTGCCTACACACTATGTGGAGGGGAGAAATGAAAACAGAATTAGAAAATCCAGTCTGTCTAATGTTCTGTTTTATGTGAGTGAGGTCGAGGAAAAAGCTAAATGTTTGTGCACTAGCTGTGCTAGCTTTGTTGAACTCATACCTAGAAGTCATTTAGTCCAACTACCAAGGAGACAGACTGAGACATTATTTTTTAGGAGAACTAAAATGGCAAGTTGGAGATGAGAGCAATAACTGTTTGTTTGTAGTCTGGTCTATTAAGCTGAACTGAGATTCTTTGTTATAAGAAGCCTCATTTCAGGTCAGAATAGTCTCTGATGTCCTGTTAGCAAAAGAATAAAATGTATCTCTTTTTTGAAAAGTCATCTCTTGTCCTTCCTGTATGACAAGAGAAAATTCCCTGGGATATCCCATGTATAGGCTGTCATTAATTTGAAACTTCTACTCACAAATATACTTAAAGATATTTTATTTACTGCTCTGAGACAAGAATATTAGTGTTATAAAATGCTCCCTCTAATAAAATCACATTGTTTTCTATTAATAATTAACACTTTGGGCACCAAAGACAGTAATTATTGCAACTCTCTTAACTATAAGCACCCTTTTCTATTTTGTGCTGAGGTTGACCCTGATTTAGAATTGACATATTAATATAACTATAAACAAACCGTTCTTAGCAGGGTGAATTCAAAATAAGAGACTTCTTCCTAAGATAACTTCTTGTAATAAAATACAGACTAAACTAAGGAATTATAGATGATTTACAATCTCAGATGTAAACAATGAGAAAGGTTAGAGTAACTCAAAGTCATTGCCTCAAATCACTATTTTTTTATGTGATCTTGGAATAAACAATCAAATCAGAAATAACTAAATATATATATATTAAAAAAAGATGATTTGGCATGAGAACAAATACCATGAATACCCACCAATTATACAGAATAGGAATGAATAATATTTACAAACCAGGTAAGTTGCTTTTATTTAAGTAATGAGCAATTTCATAAATAATTACAAACTATTGCAGAGCTATATGACATACTGGGTGCTAAGAGTTTTAAAAATTAAATTTTAAACCATACTAAATCTCCTTGCTTTCACATACTTTCTAACTCCAAGGCACCATAGAATCTACTGTAGAAAAAGAAAAACCTGGTAATTTGACCTGCTTTTAATATCAATAAATGCAACATCTACCAATGATACATACATATACAAATGTTTTAAAAAATAGAATAAAAATGTGTTTCATCCTGAAATAAAGTGAAAAGCAAGGGAGTAATTAAAAAAAACAATAGCAATTATAATGCCAACAAATACAAGGTTATCCTATTTTTGGCCCTAAAGTAACAGAACCTAAAATATGTCCCATTACTTGGACTTCCACAGAAACAAGAGTTGATTCTGGCTTTGCTAATGTCTAGACAAATTTGATATGACCTTTGTAAATGTGATCTCATGTGGTTGCCCTATCACTGTTTTCTATTATAAACAAGCTAACTGGTTACCTTGGCAACTTCTGAATGTTTTTTCTTTAAATTCTTATATTTTCAACTGGGCTGGCCAGTCAACCTGAAGGGTGACTCACATTCATTTATATTTAATTTAATTAATTTATTTATTAGAGCTTAACAAATTTATTGATATTTTAGTGAAGACATTCATCTCAGTGGTTTCTCTTTCCTGCTTTGACCTTAGGTTAATATCTAATTTGAGTAAGAAAACAAAATGTAGGAGAGGGATGCTATTTCAAGAGAAACATTAAAGTGAACAAAAATGGGTAATATACCTATGTTAAAGCAGTTAAATTCATTATCTTGATATAATTATATCATGAAGTAAGAAAACTAATAGTTGTATATACATTTCATTGTTTTCCTTAGGGATTATTTTAAACTCAAATGCAAGTGAACAAAGTATTAATAATATATACAAGCTGCTTCTCTGGATTTATTACCTATTAAAATAGCTCAGCAAGTAGTTTCCCCCAATCAAACAGTCTGAAGGTGCCTCTGAATCTAACATTGTAGGAGTTTTCAAGGAAATCATTATACTGTAAGTTTCTTTTATGTATGACTCTGCTTTTAAAGATGTAACTGTCACAAAAAATAATTCATATACTGCCGGGGTCCAGCCCCGGTGGATCCAGGGAATTCGAAGAGGGGACAGCGTCGGCGAGGATCAGGAAACAACTGCTTAATTAAACGTTAATTAAGGATATAAAGAGTAATAGAATAAGGATAGCTCAGTAGGAAAATTCAGTGAAGAAAAGAGGCTGAAATAAAGATAGCTCAGTGAGGAAATTCTTTGGAGAAAAGAGGCTGAATAATTCTGCCTGAAGGTGAGAGAAAGAATGACATGGGGAGACCAAGTTTCGGTGAACAAGGCCCGCACTTTATTTTCCAAAGTAGTTTTTATACCTTAAGTTATGCATAGAGAATAATGGGGGAAGGGGTAGAGTCATGTAGTAAGCCAGGCTTTCTTCCTGCAAACTTATCATATGCAAAAGTTTAGGTGATTTGCATCATCTTCTGGCCCAGAGGCCTGTTAACATTTTAAGACCCTTTCTTCAGAAAACTTATTTTTCTCTAAAGGTGACTAGTCAGGCGCCACACTCCAAAAGCATTAAAGTTGCATTCCTAAAGGGCAAAGGTGTGGTGGGCTACAACAAGAAAAAGAATTAACTCAAGGGTCCAAGGTTACAAACATTAAAACTACTACTTACACCAATCATATTAATCAATACACTGCCAGGGACACAGCAGGTAAGGGATATGGAAACTTAGCAGCAAACATTGGCCCAGTAAGTGAAAAACCTTTCACCAATACAATTTCTAATCAATCTTTTAACTACTCAAAGGAATCTGTGTTTAGATAGTTTAGAACATCTCCTGCCTCTCACAGTTGGGAGGCTCTGAACAATCACATGTGGCCAGAAAAACCTATTCAGGCAGGCTAGAGGATTTCCAAAGGAGTTTGTAGGTTGAAACACTGTCACACCCAGGAATTATTAACTGGAGCTGTAAGCTAACTCTTTTTTCAGAGAGAGGTAGTAGGGGACAGCCCTCCTGTGAAGTCAGAGGTGTAGGTGAGAGCACAAAGCAGAAAGTAGGCAGACTCTGGTTTGGGGGTAGATGCTCAACTCCTAAGGCTCGATCCCACCTTTGCGTATGCCGAGCCTCCCTCCTCATGACCTTTGCCACAGGAGGAGTTCCTCACGCTGGCTCCTGGCAGTGATAGACTTCCAGTTGAGCCATTCCAGACCCTGAAAGATGGTGCTGTGGAAAGTGCTGTACTCAATACGCAATATGCAATATGCAATCAATATGCAATAGGCCAGCTCCCGGCAACATACAATACAAAAGAAAATGCAATTCTACAACACATATATTAACAAGGTATATGTAATCAAAGATTCCGTAAAATATGTTTAAAGAAGCATTTTATTTCCTTTTGTTTTCAGTATGTAAAATGTGCTTTTGAGAGGCCACTGGTTAATATATATGCAGTTAAGCCATGTTATTCTGCTAAATTTTGTTGTTCAGTCACTAAGTTGTGTCTGACTCTTTGCGATCACATGGACTGCAGCACGCCAGGCTTCCCTGTCCATCACCAACTCCCAGAGCTTACTAAACTCATGTACATTGGGTCGGTGATGTTATCAACTGTCTCATGCTCTATAATTCTCTTCTCTTGCCCTGAATCTTTCCCAGCATCAGGTTGTTTTACAATGAGTCAGCTCTTTGCATCAGGTGGCCAAAATATTGGAGCTTCAGCTTTAGCATCAGTCATTCCAATGAATATTCAGCGTTGATTTCTTTTAGGATTGACTGGTTTGATCTCCTTCCTGTCCAAGGGTGTCTCAAGAGTTCCCAGCACCACAGTTTGAAAGAACCAATTCTTCAGTGCTCAGCCTTCGTTATGATCCAACTCTCACATCTCACATAAAGTGATGTCTCTGCTTTTTAATACACTGTCTAGGTTTGTCATAGCTTTCCTACTAAGGAGCAAGTGTCCTTTAATTTCATGGCTGCAGTCATTGTCCACAGTGTTTGGAGCTCAAGAAAATAAAATCTATCACTCTTTCCACATTTTCCCCATTTATTTGCCATGAAGTGATGGGACCAGATGTTATGATCTTGGTTTTATGAATGCTGAGTACCTTTGTTTTTTCAATTTTAATTTTTTTAATTGAAGGATAATTGGTTTACAAAATTGTGTTGACTTCTGCCAAACATCAACATGAATCAGCCATATGTATGCATATACCTATACATATGTAAATTATGGGACTAGATGCCATGATATTGGTTTTCTGAATTCTAAGTGTTTTTTTCCCCCATTTTTTAAATTTTATTTTTATTTTTTTTTTAAATTTTATTTTATTTTTAAACTTTACATAATTGTATTAGTTTTGCCAAATATCAAAATGAATCCACCACAGGTATACATGTGTTCCCCATCCTGAACCCTCCTCCCTCCTCCCTCCCCATACCATCCCTCTGGGTCGTCCCAGTGCACTAGCCCCAAGCATCCAGTATCGTGCATCGAACCTGGACTGGCAACTCGTTTCATACATGATATTTTACATGTTTCAATGCCATTCTCCCAAATCTCCCCACCCTCTCCCTCTCCCACAGAGTCCATAAGACTGTTCTATACATCAGTGTCTCTTTTGCTGTCTCATACACAGGGTTATTGTTACCATCTTTGAATCAGTTCTAATGAGGTGGATGAAACTGGAGCCTATTATACAGAGTGAAGTAAGCCAGAAAGAAAAACACCGATACAGTATACTAACACATATATATGAATTCTAAGTTTTAAGCCAGTCTTTTCACTCTCCTGTTTCACCTTTATCAAGAGGCTCTTTAGTTCCTCTTTGCTTTCTGCCCTTAGTGTGCATATGCCCTCTGCATATATGAGGCTGTTGATATTTTTCCCAGTAATCTTGATTCCAGCTTGTGATTCATCCAACCCAGCATTTCACATGATGTACTCTGCATATAAGTTAAGTAAGCCGAGTGACAACATGCAGCTTTGATGTACTTCTTTCCCAATTTTGAACTAGTCCATTGTTCCAGGTCTGGTTCTAACTGTTGCTTCTTGACCTGCACACAGATTTGTCAGGAGGCAGGTAAGCTGGTCTTGTATTTCTATCTCTTTAAGAATTTTCCACAGCTTGTTGTGATCCACACAGTCAAAGGCTTTGTGTTAAATAAGAATTCCTATAAATTAGTTCAGAACAAATTGGATTTCACAAGTTAGTAACATAAATGATTTGATAAATCCACAGATAGTATATCCTTATTTCCCATCTTCATACAATGTTACCTTTTTTTGGTATTTATACCCTTTAAAAAAATAACAGCCAAATATTTAACTAGTATTTACATTTAAATTGCTGATGGTAGCTTCCTTTTTAGAAGAAACAACTTCTTTATAATTTTCCTCGAGAGCTGGTGGAAATGTTAACAGAACTAGATAACAAAAATCTAGAAAAGCACACACAATATAACTATTTAATTTGGTAGCAAATGGCTGTTCTCTGAAGAATAATAAGGGTGGACAAGATCCTTTAAAATGAAGCATGTTATTTTAAATTTTCGACGGTTTATATACATTTTAAAATATTCTTTTTAAAGAGCTTGGTACACATTTGTATCCACTGATAGCAATGCAATAAATAGTCTCTGATGATTTGAAACAAAACAAATGCCATTAGGGGAAAAAAAGAGCTATATTTTAATTTTATCTAATGTATTTTCTCAGTTTAGTACCATTTTCCTCCCAATACAATATTCTCTTCTTTCTGTATTTGTTCCTGGGAGCCAGACAGCATTGGTTAACACAGGAGTTAAGTTAGAGCAATTGCTTACATTTTAAAAAGGCAACTTTTTGCTTCCCTCTTAATGTGCTAATAGTTATGTCTAAAAATATACAATTCTTAGAAAGATAACATTTCTAAGTTTTTAAATTATCTATTAACTTTGGAAACTAATCACATGAAACTACAAAATTAGTAAATGTCTTAAAATTTGTATATAAAACATAAATTACCTCTAATTTCAAATTCTCATTTATTAGTATACCATTCAGTCTTTAAAAAAAAAAAAAAAAACACTGCTCCAAAGAGTCTAATGCCATTCTTTAAAAAAGGAAAGTGTTCCTTTTACCTTTACACCCAGCCCATGCCCCATTTTCAAAACACATGATTTAATCATTTTGATCATGGACATTTCTAAGATGAGATTTTATATTTCACTTCCATATCTTCTAATTATCAGAAAACCCATGTTCTTTATTGATGGAATTTGCTCCTGCTGATGTTCGTGTATCCCATCCAGTAGGCCTCATCCTCATCTTTGCCTCTGGAGGCATTCCCTCTTGTTCGTTATTTTCATCCTCATTTAAGCTGCTGCTACCAAAATAGTTTTTGGAGTAAGTGGGCTTAATTAAACCAAGTTCAATGGATAGGGTTTTCTTTGTCATCTGACTACCTACTAAGTTGGTAGACTGCCAACTACCTCCAAGTTTGGTAAACTCAAACTTGGAAATCTTAGTAGGCTTTGGTGGGAGGTCTTCAGCTTCTTCTGCTTATTGTTTCTCAGCCCTATGGCTGGTATTTCCCCCTCCATTAGTGGAAGAAACAGTCTTAGCTTTCCCAGATTTTCCTGCTTCTTCTTTAGATCCTCTGGTGGCCCCAGTTCACTGCTCTGCCACCTTCCTGTCCTCCATTTTCCCTGCATAGCCTCCAAATTTTTAATGTTTTAGTAAACATTTTTGGGCTTTCCTGGTGGTGCTAGTGATAAAGAACCTGCCTGCCAATGCTGCAGAAGATGTAAGAGAGAAGAGTTTGATCTCTGGTCAAGAAGATCCCCTGGAGGAGACCATGGTAATCTACTCCAGTATTTTTGCCTGAAGAATCCCATGGACAGAGGAGCCTGGCAGGCTATAGTCCATAGAGTCACAAAGAGGTGGACACGACTGAAGTGACTTAGCACACTCACATACAATAAACATTTTAAGAAACTAAATGATCCTGTCTCTAAGATGATCTTTGATACTTCAATGAGCAAAAGCATCTTCCTCTTTCATTTTACCCATTCTTCTCTGAATATCCATTGTATGTCATATATAGAGAATGATGTAGTGGTTATGAGACCAAGGTATCAAGCCAGACTACCGAATTTTTATCTTACCTCCAACACTTAATGAGTTCTAATCCACACAGTTAATAATAATGGTAGCTAATGTTAACTTAAAACATTTCATTTAATTCTTACAACTATAAGATGAGTACTCACTCATTATTCCCAGCTAGCTTTACATGGGAATGGGGCTTCCTCCTGATGTCTCAGCAGGTAAAGAATCCACCTGCAATGCAGGAGACACAGGATATTCAAGTTTGACCCCTGGGTTGGGAAGATCCCCTGGAGGAGAAAATGGTGATTTTCCAGTATTCTTGCCTGGAAAATCCCAAGGACAGAGTAGCTTGGAGGCTATAGTCCATGGGGCTGCAAAGAGTATGACAGGGCTGAGCATGAGCGTACGCATGCACGCACGCACACATACACACACATACATAGGATTCGAATTTCCATCTGCAAATGAGGCCCTAAACAGCTAAGTAAATGGCCTGAAATCACTCAACTAAGGATTTGACTCAGATTTATTGGAATTCAAATGTATTCCCTTGGCCATCATTTTGTATGAATAAAGGAGAAGCTAATCTCTTATGGATTTCCCTGGTGGCTCCATGGTAAAACAAACAAACAACCACACCTGCCAATGCAGGATACATGGGTTTGATCCCTGGGTTGGGAAGATCCCCTGGAGGAGGAAATGACAACCCATCCCAGTATTCTTGCCTTGGGAAATTCTGTAAACAGAGGAGCGTGGGGGGCTACAATCCATGGTGTTGCAAAGAGTTGGACATGACTTAGTGGACTGAGCACGCATGCATATCTCTTATAAATCCACCTGAATGACAAGATGATATATATGTTGTACCAAGTACATGGAGAGAGTGGTAGTTGTGTACAATAATCAAATTTGTTTTTTACAGAAACAGAGCTTTCTACATTTGTTTTTTAAACACAAATCAACTCTGAAAGTAGAGTGTTAAATATTGAAATTAAGCATTTAGTAACAAGGATCGAATATGCCCTTGAAGAAAAACACATTTTCCTTAACTGTGACTTTTCTGAAACTCTCAGGAGTATTTTATAAAACATGCCCTAAATATCAGGACACCTGTTATTTAATCTCCTGGAGGTAAATTACTGACTACAAAATATCACTCTATAGAACCTGGCCTATTAACAAGTTTCTTACTGAAACATTCTTTCAGTTGTTTAATTACTATGGCAAGATTAGCAACTGCAACCCCTCTAGTTCTAATATTTTTCCCTTACTTCAAGCTCTGTATGACGTTCTAGGAGTGATGTTCCATGAGACTAGTCAACAGATAGTCGCTGAATGTCAGAGACAAGTTCTCCCAAGGATGTTTATGCAAGGAGCATCAGGAGATGGGAAATTTCCACGCCCTCCCCAACCACTGCTTTATAATTCTTCTGTGAAAATTCTTGTTTCTGGCCAGCGTTTCTCTCCTCCCTCTTTCTCTTCCCCTTTTCGGAAGAGAGGAGATTCTCATAGTTTTTCCCCCAACCAAGTTGTCTCTAAACTAAACACCTGCAGTGCTTTGTACATTCTATGTCCGAAAATACAAAAATAAGGACATACAACTTCTCTCTATATGTGTCCCCACATTTATGATTTGTCTTTTCTATTCTGTACATCTTGGTAATCATAAATCTGTAGGTTTCTAAAGATCCAAAAATCAGTTAGCACATAAAAAGAAAACAGACTCCAGATATATTGATTTTTTATCACAAAGATAGACTCAAATTCTAAGTTAAAGCCACAGAGCTGGTTCTTGCAGAAAGAAAGGGGGATGGAAATGAAAGTAGGATTCCTGGACCTCTGACTGGGGAGGCCAGTGCTGGGGGTGGGTAATTTGAAGGGTGACCAGAGAAAGGAGTGATTAGAGAATAACCTCCTTTCTTCTTCCTCATCACACTTCCAAACTACTGAAAATTAGAAACAGGTAGACAGTGTTGTGTTTGTGGGCACTATTTGGTCCCCTGAGTTACTAGTAGCCTGATCATTGCCCTGAATTCTCTGAAATCTGTCCTACTTAAAGGACAAACATAGGTAAATAACTGTGGCATATGTGTGAATTTTTTTTCATTCCATGTCAAGTTTAGGTTCAGGGCACCATCTGGTACATTCAACAGTAACCACACCAGGTGAACAAGACTTATTTGATCTCCATTTACTTTTAATTGCACTATTTAAAAAAAATTTGGATTCCTAGAGTTTGGGCTTGTGCTTGGTGCTTCAGTCCCAAATATGAGAGAGTTGGTTGCTGGTTCAAAAGACAGAGAAGTCCCGTTCTGAGCTTTAAAGACCATCTCCTGAGAGAACAAAGGCCAACCCCACAAGACCAGCAAGAAGGTTTTCTATGACATACTCCCTAAGATCTTGTCCAGGTCCAGTAATTCAGATTTAATAATATCACTGACCTAATTCATAAAGGCATTTCTTTATTATTCCTTGCTTATAACAGGTTTTCCATAAAGTTTGCTATTTTGAGTTGACTTTATCAAATTGCAATCATCAAGTAGATAATTGCTTCTAGGCTTAAGCAGAATGATTCTAAAGTTTAACAAGAAACATAAATTTCAAAATTTATTATTCAAAATTCAAAATTCAAAAATAGCATTTCAAAATTAGAAATGCTAATATTCATAGAGGCCAAGAGACCATTTAGTCCAAGACATACATACAAAATGAAGGTCTCAGAGCTACTGAATCTGTCTCTTAAATCTGCATTTTAACCATTTTTTATTGAAAATAATCTACTCTAACACATTTGAAAACTGCAGCTATAGCACCGTTTCCCTGTATTTTCAAAACTATTTCAATCTTACTTGCAATAAGCTTTTCCCTTGAGGTAGAAAATGCATTTTAATACAATAATAAGCAGCTGGGTGCCTGGTCTACTTATTAATAAATAAGTTCAATAAATCTTTGTCTGCACTTCCTAATTTATCAAGTTGTTTATTTTGCTAGCAGTATAGAACAGTGAGAGTAAAGAAAGAATATGGCAAACTTGTCATTTACATAGACAAAACTTATAGCTCTTCTAAAATCTCTCTCATATGGTGGCATTAGAACATGTTCTAAAATGTAGAAAATAATTAAGTGGTAATAATAAAGTTTTTAAATAGTTAGAGCAATTTTGCAAATAATTTGCCCTAAATGTGAAAGTATAGCAAATATTTATTAATGAAAAATGGGAAAGTCAGTGGTGAAATACCAGATGATAAGTGCTATAGTTTAGCCAGCTATTTCACTTCTGGAATCCTGCAAAACTCAAATAAAATTCTACTGCATTTATAAACAATATGCTTTACTAACATGCTTCCAGTAATGAGTATTTCTAATACACTAATATGATCATTGAGAGAAACCTTAAATTAGAAGGAACTGTGTTGACTGTAAATTTATCATTATTACCACCTCCCTTTGCTTGGGTAGAACATCTATGCTATGACTTGTTAAGTGGAGAAGTCTTTGAAAATAAATGTTTATAAATTAATTAATAGAACAATTACAGTAAACAATTCCCTAGAAACTCTTACAGGACCAGCACAGTCATTCTTGAGAAACTGCTAAGAAAATTAATTTTATGTGTTTGCCAAGATGTAATGAAATAAACAAATTACATAATAGTACAAAATAATCCATAATAATAAAATCTTATTACAAAATATTTGCCTCATCAATTTCTGCCTTGACATAACAACTTGTTTCTTATAATTATTAAAACTACAAAAGTACATTACACAAAATTAGATTATCTGTATTGATTTTTGTCAATAAATTCAATATTGTAAACCTAATGCTTCCTCAGAAAGAATTTTATATTGATAATTAACAAATTTAGAAAGAGAAACTATAAAGGAACTGATCCAAACAGATGCAATTTTTTAAGAAAATTAACAGTGGACAATCATTAAGGTTTACTACAATTTATTATTAGAAAACTTCAATGATTCAAAAGTTTTGTGTTGAAAAAAATCACTTCCTATAGAAGGAATTTCTCCCCCATTCCACACACTGCTGTCAAGAAAAAGTGGAAAGAGAAAATAAGAGCTAAAATTTATTGTTATGCAATCTTCCTGCTAACACTTCATAATAATGAGAAAATTAGTTCTGTAAGAGCTTTGTTCCATGGAGTTATCCACTGGTAGCACACAAGTCTGCTGTCAGTGAATGAATGGGTATTAAACTTCTCAGGCATATGGTGTTTGTTAACTGACATTCTAAAGATATTTCCTTTTCCCATATTTGTTTACTTATTGTTTTATTATATTCACAATGGACTTGTGTATTCCTTTTATTCAGTTTGTGTACTGTAGTATTGTCATTGTTTTTTTCATGTTCTAATTATACTGTATTTGGCCTATGTAAACTATTTCAAGATGGCATCTTTCTAATATGTCTTCACTATATTTTGAATCTGTTCTTAATTTCTATTAAATACCACAAGATATTTCAAGTTCACCTCATTCTTATGAAGTTCAGATATTTCTCCAAGGAGACTTTATTTCATTTGTTAAAAGGTTGTATTTGGAGACTAAGATCTAGGAACTAATTGTGCTTCTTACTCATTTCTAAAGTGAAAACTATCTACACTTGCTCTACCACACACTCTCCAACCACTACAGCATCCTCCAAATTGTTTCACTGCTAGCTTTCTATCTTTCATTCTATACCAATACAAGTGTTCTTATAACAGTCTGAGGAGTCTTTTTTTTTTTTTTTAAACTCCACAATATTGTACTAGCTTTGCCAAACATCGAAATGAATCCACCACAGGCACACCCACACTCCCCATCCTGAACCTCCCTCCCTCCCCTCTCCCCATACCCTCCTTCTGGGTCGTCCCAGTGCACCAGCCCCAAGCATCCAGTATCATGCATCGAGCCTGGACTGGCGACTCGTTTCATACATGATATTATACATGTTTCACTGCTATTCTCCCAAATCTCCCCACCCTCTCCCTCTCCCACAGAGTCCATAAGACTGATCTATACATCAGTGTCTCTTTTGCTGTCTCGTATACAGGGTTATTGTTACCATCTTTCTAAATTCCATATATATGTGTTAGTATACTGTATTGGTGTTTTTCTTTCTGGCTTACTTCACTCTGTATAATAGGCTCCAGTTTCATCTATCTCATTAGAACTTATTCAAATGTATTCTTTTTAATGGCTGAGGAATACTCCATTGTGTATATGCACCACTGCTTTCTTATCCATTCATCTGCTGATGGGTATCTAGGTTGCTTCCATGTCCTGGCTATTATAAACAGTGCTGCGATGAACATTGGGGTACACGTGTCTCTTTCCCTTCTGGTTTCCTCAGTGTGTATGCCCAGCAGTGCGATTGCTGGATCATAAGGCAGTTCTATTTCCAGTTTTTTAAGGAATCTCCACACTGTTCTCCATAGTGGCTGTAGTAGTTTGCATTCCCACCAACAGTGTAAGAGAGTTCTCTTTTCTCCACACCCTCTCCAGCATTTATTGCTTGTAGACTTATGGATCACAGCCATTCTGACTGGCGTGAAATGGTACCTCATAGTGGTTTTGATTTGCATTTCTCTGATAATGAGTGATGTTGAGTATCTTTTCATGTGTTTGTTAGCCATCTGTATGTCTTCTTTGGAGAAATGTCTATTTAGTTCTTTGGCCCATTTTTTGATTGGGTCATTTATTTTTCTGGAGTTGAGCTGTAGGAGTTGCTTGTATATTTTTGAGATTAGTTGTTTGTCTGTTGCTTCATTTGCTATTATTTTCTCCCATTCTGAAGGCTGCCTTTTCACCTTGCTAATAGTAAGTATATTGTATCATTTAATTCATCATCTTACACTCTCTAATGTTTTTATTTTTCATTTTAAACTACCCACAGAGATACACACAGAGAGACACACACATACCCTGATGTTTCTCATGAATTTAGACACAAAATGAAGTGAAAGTCTCTCAGTCATGTCTGACTCTTTGCAATCCCATAGACTATATAGTCCATGGAATTCTCCAGGCCAGAATACTGGTGTGGGTAGCCTTTCCCTTCTCCAGGAGATCTTCCTAACACAGGGACTGAACTCAGGTCTCCTATATTGCAGGTGGATTCTTTACCAGCTGAGCCACCAGGGAAATCCAAGAATACTGGAGTGGGAAACCTATCCCTTCTCCAGCAGATCTTCCTGACCCAAGAATTGAGCTGGGGTCTCCTGTATTGCAGGCAGATTCTTTACCATTTGAGCTATCAGGGAAGCCCAAAAGTACTTAAGAAAATATCAGTATATTTAATTCATTAATATAGAAGAGGAGTTGCATACCATGATCAAGTAGGATTGATTTCATGTATAGAAAGTTAATTAAATATTCCAAAACTAATCAATGTACTTCAGCAAATCAGCAGATTAAAAAAGAAAGACCATATCATCATATCAATAGATGTAGGAAAATAGCTCAATAAAATACAAAATTCATTCATAATAGTTTTCAGGAAATGAGAAATGATAAAGGACTCCCTCAGCTTGATAAAGACCATCTGAAAAAAGAAAAAAAAAACTACTCTTAACATAAAAAACTGTGAGTAAGCGTTTTCTCTGTAAGACAGAATTCGGCAAGGACTTCTATCACTATTCTTACTCAACATAGTACTGGCTATACTAGCCACTACATCAAGGCAAGAAAAAAATAAAAGGCATCAGATAAGAAAGGGAAAAATAAGATTATCTCTTCTCACAGATGAAATAATTGCCTATGTAGAAAATCAAAAGTAATCTATTTAAAATTTCATAGAATTAATGTGAGCTCAGCTAAGTGACAGATACAAGATCAATACACAAAACTCGAGTGCATTTCTGTATTAACAATGAAAATGTGGACTGAATTCAAATCACTGTAATATATACTGAAGGATGTAAAAGAAGCTTTGAACAAGCAAAAATATTTTTTAATGTAAATACAGTATTAGAAAGAAGGCTGTCGTTTACTTGCTAAGTCATGTCTGACTCTTTTGTGACACCATGGATTGTAGCCCTTCAGGCTCCTTCTGTCTATGGGATTTCCAGGCAAGAATACTACAGTGAGTTGCCATTTCCTTCTTAAGGATATCTTCCCAACCCAGGGATCAAACCCATGTCTCTTTTATTGGCAGGTGGGTTCTTTACCACTGAGTCACCAAGAAAGGCCAGAAAGATTATATAAATTTATCTGAAAATGCAATTCCAATCAAAATGTCAACATTTTGCATAAAAGTGTATATGCACGAAAACAGCCAAGGCAATTTTCAAATTATCATGTGATAAATTACAATAATGCAAATAAAATATCTGAATAATGTTAAATAAATAAATATTTAAATAAAACTATGAAACAAGCTAGAGAGTTTAGTATAAAATTGAGCTTCAATTTAGTGTAGAAAAAATGAATATCTCAGGAAGTGTTGAGAAAATTGATTATCCATTCATAAACATAAACTTGAAATTGACTGAGAATTCTGTATGTGTATATTTTGCACATGCTTACCACTAGTGGTATTTATGCATGTGCAAAAGGAGGTACATAGATGGAAAATCATACCATGATTATTTATAATAATGAAAACTCAGAAACAAATTATCCATCAAAGCTAGAATCATGAAACAAATTATGGCATTTCCAAATATGAAATGCTATTTAATAGATAAAAGAATACTGCACTGACATGAAAAATCTCAGAGGCATACTGTTGGGAGTACAAAGCAAGTTATAGAAAATATTCAATGTTGTTGTTGTTAAGTTGTTCAGTATTGTACAACTCTTTGTGACCCCATATGCTGGAGCATGCAAGGCTTTCCTGTCCTTCACCATCTCCTAGAGTTTGCTCAAACTCATTTTATTGAAAATATTCAATAAAAATAGCTAATTTTCTCTTTCTTTAAAAGAGCCAAATACCACATATTGCTATATTTAAAAAAAAAAAAGAATAAATTTCTGGAAGATTACAGAGCCTCTGTCTCTTGATTCCCCAGCTAACTGTGACTTCTCAGAGTCCTTCCATATAAGATTCTCCTTCTTAAACATATTTCAGAACAACCTAGAAAATGTCAGTTCTTCAACATCTGAATCACTCCTTCTGAGGGAGTTCCTTTGAAAGATATCAGGGTAGACATTCAATCATCAGGATCCACTTCAATGATTAAAAAAAAAAATTTAAAAAGACAGTTAGGAACATAGTTTCTACAATGTTAGCAACTCTTTTGAATACTGTATTGATATCTTCTCCCTTGTAGGAAGAAAATTAAATCATAAATGTTGCCTAACATATTTAAGAGAAAAATATAGAAAGAAAGAGTGAGAAAAAGATAGAGCTACAACCTCAGGTCAAGATGAGCAGCAAGTCATTCTGAGCATTGAATTAAGATTCTGACTGCATTAATCATATCTGTTAACCTGCTAGACCGAGGACAAGCTAGTAAAGTATGAATACTGATCGTTAGATATTGTTCTTTTATTTACCAGATTGGATAGATAAATATTCACCTTTTTTTCAGATCCTAAACTCGGGAGAGAATAGCAGTTATTCTTATTTTATCTTGTTTTTTGTTGACTGTAATTTCTAGCTTTATTGTTTACTAAATAACATTTTATTGCTTACTAAATAACACTTGTCTGCAAAACTCAAACCACATCAGGAGTGAAAGAGTGACAGGTATTGCTATGCCCATTTTCAAAAGAGAAAATGTGGAAGCTATTTTAAGTCATGTGGTTGAGGAGGAAAAGTGGTGTCATCATTACCAGTTGTTTTACTGCAGAATAACTATTTTCCTTTCAACTGGCAGAGTAAGTAATATTCTTCTCCCTTCTATACTGTCTAGAGAAGCATCGACCAAGCTCT
Organism: Bos taurus; assembly: GCF_002263795.3. Lineage (NCBI taxonomy): Eukaryota > Metazoa > Chordata > Mammalia > Artiodactyla > Bovidae > Bos > Bos taurus. The sequence goes on along the minus strand of NC_037353.1, from coordinate 2,109,075 downwards.
CTGTCTTCCCCCTGAAGTGGATGAGCACAAGATGTAAGCCAGGCCAATGTGACATTGTTGTTGGATTTTGCATCTTGAATAGAGATATTAAGAGAGCAAAACAAAATTATCATATTCATTCCAGATGCATGCCACTGTTGAGACTGTTGACTAGATTTCACCACCCTGGGGATCATACTGGCCCTTGACTTCTGTGATTCTGAACCCTCTTCTTTAGTGTTTCCTTCACATCTGTGAGTCCCCTCATCCCCACCAATCTCTCTTATCCCCTTTAATTAACAGAATCATTATCTCTTGCTTGCCACCAATAAAGAATCACAGTATACAGTTGGCCATGTGCAGAATTAGACAGGGCTTGAGTTTGGAGGAAACATCATGCCCACATCACACCCCCTCCCCATCCCTGCATAGCTTGTTCCATCCTTCAGTTCAGTTCAGTTCAGTTGCTCAGTCGTGTCCGACTTTTTGCAACCCCATGAATTGCAGCATGCCAGGTCGCCCTGTCCATCACCATCTCCCGGAGTTCACTCAAACTCACGTCAATCGAGTCGGTGATGACATCCAGCCATCTCATCCTCTGTCGTCCCCTTCTCCTCCTGCCCCGAATCCCTCCCAGCATCAGTCTTTTCCAATGAGTCAACTCTTCGCATGAGGTGGCCAAAGTACTGGAGTTTCAGCTTTAGCATCATTCCTTCCAAAGAACACCCAGGGCTGATCTCCTTTAGAATAGACTGGTTGGATCTCCTTGCAGTCCAAGGGACTTAGTCACATGTATTTGCAGTTTCTTCCCACCTTCCATAATGCACACATATACTCAAAGAAGACTTCAATTTCCTACCAAATCTCCTCCATCAAAATCTGCTTTCTGGAAGAAACCTGAACTTTTTTGCACACATATGTAGAAGAGTATTTTGTTTTTTCTTTTATCCAATAAGTTTTATTCAAATCCTCCTACATACATATTATTGTGCTAAGAAAGATAATAGTGTAAATAAGAAAGATTTGCCCCTTGTCTTGTAGCTGATAAATCCATCAAACACTGTAAAGGATATCTAATTACTGGATTCAGAGATCTGGAGGGGAGACAAAGTATCTTCATTCCAACTCTGAAGTCAGATGAAATTTGAAATCGGTAGCTGCTTACTAGTGTTTCCTATTTAGAAAATAAAGCCACATCTAGTTTAACAGTGAATAGAATATCACCAGCAGTATACTGATTTTCCACATAAAGTCAGACAATGGGTTCACTGTCTTCCCCTCACCCTTCATATTTGTATTACCTGTTGACACAGTTAGTGTCTCATTGTAGAATCTTCTACAGTGCTCAGGCTAACACTAAGTCTAGCTGATTACATTTAGAACAACCCTTGACTGAGGGAACTGTTCTCAAACTCTACCTAAAAAAGTAAATAATTAAAAATAAAGAAAATATAATTTACATTATTACTGAACTTATTTTAATAACTAAAAAATATTGGAAATTTTAAATCATCCAAAACGAGGTAAACAAGAGCACCTGTAATTCTAAAACAGAGACTGCCACTATTGACAGTTTAACCTATATATTTTTATTATCTATACTCATACATATATGAGTAATGCACCTTCTTCATATATATTTGCTTCTGAAAAACAGGGATTTTTTTAAAGCACTCTTTTAAACTATGAGTGGATGATATATTTGAAACAGAACAGAATTAAACTTGTTAAGTGTAATCACAATCATGACCCATTTTTATAGTTAGTCATGCCAGATACTGGTTTAGTATATTGAGTACCTGATCTCATTTAATCCTTCCAACAAACTAATGATGTTGGTACTACTGTTATCATCAATTTTACCGATTAAGAAATAGGATTTAACCAGGCAACAGCTCAAGATCCTACAGAAGTAAATTGAATATGAAATATGGATAAAGGGAGATATCCAGAGGAAACTTTGAGCCATGCTGGCCCCCCACAAGAGAGAGTAACGAAGACCAAAGAGGTTATGTCTGGAAGATTTGGAATCTTTCTTTCCAGATTCTCTTGGTGAGGGTACAAACAAAGCATTGCGACTCCCATTCAAAGTGTGTGCTCTGTTGCTATCGTGAGTGTATATTACTCTATCTACCCAATTTAAAAGCTCCTCAAAGGTGCCACAACCAGACATTGGGAGGAAATGGTTTGCTTCCCCTTATAATTTAACTTCTAGCATGAACTACAGGTTGCCCATGCCCCACTAACTCCTTCTCTGGTGGCTCAGCAGTAAAAATCCACCTGCAATGCAGTAGACACTGGAGACACAAGTTTAATCCCTGGGTTGGGAAGACCCCTGGAAGAGGGCATGGCAAGCCACTCCAATATTCTCTCCTGGAGAAACCCATGGACAGAGGAGCCTGGTGGGCTACAGTCCATAGGGTTGCAAAGAGTTGGGCACAACTGAAGAGACTGAGCATGCATGCAGACGTGATCCACTAAACCAGAGAGGGGATGGTGAAATCAAGGCAGCCCTGAAAAGCTGGAAGTCAGCACCTGTGACAGGGATCTTTTCTACAGTTGGGCTTCTGCCCAATTTTGTTCTTCCATGGATAGAATCAGCATACAAAGCTCCCATGTTCCCTTGGCAGAAGTCCCCACAAGGCAGATATGAAAGCAAAACACCATCTACACAAAGACAAAAGCTCTGGAGCAGGAGAGAACCATGTTCCTGACGTTTCTGCAAAGTGGATGCAAGTTCAGGATAGGTGCTGGACAGGTGCTTGTGGTCCTCTCAGGGCAGTACTGACCTCAGAACATGATAGGGCAGATTCTCCCTTTTGACTGTGTATCTTTGTAGTTTACCCTGAAGAAAGGGTGCTGCAAGGCAAAAGGGCCTCCAACAGGCGTACACGCTCCTCAGAGCCAACCCCATAGAGACTTCAGCTCTTGTCAGCTGGACCTGACTCCATCTGCCTCTACAAATTCCTGCCACTCTGAAAGCTGTGAGGGAAACCACTCAACATACTAAAACAATAAAATAAATAAAAATAATAAAATGCTTAGTTCCAGGGAAGAGTCTCAAGATGACAAGCTGATTGCTTACCTCCTAATCACCACTGTCCAGTATCAAAATTAATAGAGAATAATTTCTTGGGGTTTCTCCAATGGCTCAGTGGGTAAAGAACCCACCTGCAGGAGACACAGGAGATGCAGGTTCGGTCTATGAGTCAGGAAGATCCCCTGGAGGAGGAAATGGCAACCCATTCCAGTATTCTTGTCTGGGAAATCCCATGAACAGAGGCCCCTGGCAGGCTACAGTCCGTGGGGTTTCAGAGAGGTGGACATGGCCAAGCAGCAGAGCTAGCACTTCTCTTAGCCTCAAAAGGAAAATATAAAATACTTTATAATCATACAGGATTGGGATCAATTATTGAGTCCTTAGCATCTTTTCTGAAATGACAAAGCCTTTACTGAGACACCCCTCAGCTACACACAAAGGCCTCCAGAGAGACTCCCAGCACCCCAGCTTCAGTTATCAAACCCCCATTCCCACCCTCTACAGTAGGCTTGAGAAGAAGCCTCAACATTAAATGAAAAAAGAGTTCAAAGTATGACTATAACACAAGCAAGAACATTTTGTTTACTGACAAGAATCTCAACTTCTTTTCAAGTGACTAGAATTTAATGGACCATAGGAAGAAATGGCTCAACAGAGAGAACTGTAAAAGTCTCTAGGAGATAAAAATAAATTTCTTTGTTAAGTATATTCCAAGTATATCCCTTGATGTGTCATCCTTGTCCAAAGATGCGGTTATAAATGCACTAAAGGAGTATTGGCTATTTTTATCACCTTTCCCCCATGTTAGTACCACACACATGGGAAGGGCTCATTTGTTCACTTGTTCAGACATTTACTGAGGAGTTCCTTTGTGCCAGATTGTACCACCCCAGAGGATACAGAGTTGACAATAATAGACTGTCCACAAAAGACACAGAAGTTTAATAGATTAGACGACAAGAAAAAATGAGAATAACTTAAGTATGAAGTCCGTCACAGAGTGGTATCACAAATTACCACTGGGCCTAAAGGAACATTGGGGGAACCTCAGAGTGAAAGAATCAATACAGTTGGCCAAGAAATAGTTTTTTCAACTTTATATTATTAAACTTCATACTGTTAAACTTACAAAATTGTTGCTACTTTATGGAGTTATCTGAATTCAAAGGAAGCAACTATTTTGGATAATATTCACAGTGAAGGTAGGAAAAATCCCATGAACAAATATGAATCACTTCCAGCTCTTAGAAGTCAAGTGCAATTCTGGAAGGCAGCTGTTGGCTTCTAAGTGGGAAGCAATATTACTACTGGAGGTTTTCTATGGTGCATCATTTCAGGAACGCCTGGGCAGCACTTTTCATGTGTCCTAAAGTATCTCCTCTAACTACTTCACTGTTGTCTAAAACTATATTGAACAATTTATTCCTTCATTCATCCTAAATTTCTCTCCCATTAATATGAAAATATTTTTGGAAAACAAATAGATCATTACTCTAACATAGACTTTTTTTTTTTTTTTTCTATTTATCAAGAAAAAGCTTTAAAAGAAAAAAGAGGGAAAATTAGTTCCGTATACCAAGGCAACTAAAAGGACACCATTGAGTCTGATAGGAAACAGAAGATCCAGAACATGGGCTAAACACAAATTCTCTGGTTTCATTATTTTCAGTTCAGTTCAGTTCAGTTCAGTTGCTCAGTCATGTCCGACTCTTTGCGACCCCATGAATCGCAGCATGCCAGGCCTACATGTCCATCACCATCTCCCAGAGTTCACTCAGACTCACGTCCATCGAGTTGGTGATGCCATCCAGCCATCTCATCCTCTGTAGTCCCCTTCTCCTCCTGCCCACAACCCCTCCCAGCAGCAGAGTCTTTTCCAATGAGTCAACCCTTCGCATGAGGTGGCCAAAGTACTGGAGTTTCAGCTTTAGCATCATTCCCTCCAAAGAAATCCCAGGGCTGATCTCCTTCAGAATGGACTGGTTGGATCTCCTTGCAGTCCAAGGGACTCTCAAGAGTCTTCTCCAACACCACAGTTCAAAAGCACTTGGGGCTAGTGCACTGGGACGATCCAGAGGGATGGTATGGGGAGGGAGGAGGGAGGAGGGCTCAGGATGGGGAACACATGTATACCTGTGGCAGATTCATTTTGATATTTGGCAAAACTAATACAATTATGTAAAGTTTAAAAATAAAATAAAATTAAAAAAAAAAAAGCATCAATTCTTCGGTGCTCAGCCTTCTTCACAGTCCAACTCTCACACCTATACATGACCACAGGAAAAACCATAGCCTTGACTAGACGGACCTTTGTTGGCAAAGTAATTTACCCTGTTCTAATTTATTTCTTAAACTCCTTTGAACTTTCAACACTAACTATATGCCTTTCTTTCCTCCACATTTCTGAATTCCCAAGCCTCCCTTCAAAAAACAATAAAAAATTCTATTTAAGATTTATGAAACTCCTTTAACCATCTCAGTTTTTCTGTTGAGATCAATCACTGAGAGGTCAAAACAAAATGGTTCACAGACACAAAAGGTCAAAATAAACGCAATGTACATTGGCTGCCTCTGCTCAGAAGTACACCCTAGGCACTGTACCTTTTATAGTAGTGAGCACTTGGGGCTCAAATAAGACACTTTATGTGCAACACATGTACATCACCAGTACGCCTTGGAAGCAATTCTATCTAGTCCTATAAATCCCTGGGCTTTGTTAAGGAGCCAAAAATTCTTTTTTTACATCATAAAATTCTCTAGTGCTAGGGAATTTGCAGCAATCCTCTTAGACTCATATCCAAAACATCCTTTACAGACAAACAATGCACAAACACATTCACCTACTCAAAATACATTTCCTTGGTGCCAGGAAAGCTACTTATCAGTGGAGATGGAAGCATAATCCCAACCTTTGGGAATCTCAAAACATTCTCATTTAAAAGGGGTGGAGGGGACATTTATGTTTTCTTATAGGGCACCATTGACTTACTAGAAAGGAAACTATTCACCTGGTCAGATAATCTGTACTTTCAAAAATGTGAAATATGCCTTGCCAAAATTTCAACAGAAAAATTATCAAAAGTATATTTTCCATTAAATGGGCTTCTATATAAAATTCCTCTAGTAGCACAAGTGTCTTTGAATTATAAAATGGGCTCTTAAGTGATGGTTTCCATTCTCCAAACTACAGAGTAAGTTGTATCTTCAAATCAGGTCCTGGCATCCAAGGCCAGACCAGACAGTTACACATTGTAAACCTGAACAAGAGTTGATCAGAAAACTTTGTTTTACACTATCCAAATTATCCAAGCTAAAAGACTGAATTTCCTCATTTCACATCCTAAGGAGAATTGTTTTAAAATTCTAAAAAAATTTTTTAGCTGTGTGGTAAAGAAATTGTTGAGTAATCTTTGTTAATTAAACCAAACTAGGTTGGTGAGGGCAATGGCAACTCACTCAAGTACTCTTGCCTGGAGGGTCCCATGGACGGAGGGGCCTGGTGGGCTGCAGTCCATGGGATCGCTAAAGAGTCGGATACGACTCAGCGACTTCACTTTCACTCTTCACTTTCATGCATTGGAGAAGGAAATGGCAACCCACTCCAGTGTTCTTGCCTGGAGAATCCCAGGGACTTGGGAGCCTGGTGGGCTGCCGTCTATGGGGTCGCACAGAGTCGGACACGACTGAAGTGACTTAGCAGCAGCAGCAGCAGCAGGTGCATTATAGAAGAAGGCAATGGCACCCCACTCCAGTACTCTTGCCTGGAGGGTCCCATGGACGGAGGAGCCTGGAGGGCTAGAGTCCATGTTGTCGCTAAGAGTCCAACACGACTGAATGACTTCACTTTCACTTTTCACTTTCATGCATTGGAGAAGGAAATGGCAACCCACTTCAGCGTTCTTGCCTGGAGAATCTCAGGGATGGGGGAGCCTGGTGGGCTGCCGTCTTTGGGGTCACACAGAGTCGGACACGACTGAAGCAACATAGCAGCAGCAGCAGGTGCATTACAGCAAATAGAGTTGCTTGTTAAGATGTAGATAAATCAAAAAAGACCTTGGGATTCAGGGTAAGTGCTTTGTAAGTGATTATCTCAGCAAAGGAGAGTAAGTTCTTCTAAGAAAGCAAGAGACTTCCTAACACTGGAGTTTTGGAAAGTACAAACTGTTGACAGTGTAAAATGAATTGGAGATTGGACAAGGAGTCTGAATCAAGGTTATTTCCTTCATGAAAAGTAGATGGAATGGTGTTTAAAAGTGAATAGATGGGGAACACCTGTGGCGGATTCATGTTGATGTATGGCAAAACCAATATAATATTGTAAAGTAATTAACCTCCAATTAAAATAAATAAATTTATATTTTAAAAAATAAAAAAAATAAAATTAAAAGTGAATAGAAAATGAAGGTAGACTATAAGATTCTTTTCAAAGAAACACAATGTATTTGGATTTTTCTACTCTTTGGCAATTTAAACAACTTAAAATTTAAGAACATAACATTAATCCCAGTTGGCTACACTTAGAATATTACTTACCTATAAAACTGAGTTGATAGTAGCACCTACCTCACAAAGTTATTGTGATGATAGAATGACATGAGACATTCTGTATATCAGTAGCAGAATGCCTGCTTCATAACAAGTAACCTATTAGAACCAGTTTTTTCAAGATTACTATAGTATTATTATTATAAGCAATATAAATGAAATTAAATTGTATTTTCATTTTGAATAAAAGAAAAACTTTCTTCCTTCTATATTCACCATGTTCTTTTGACTCTTCCAACGAAAGCTTAAATAAATAGATGTTATCATAAAACATTACTGGATGAAATAGCAATTGAGGCACTGTAAGGATAAGAAACTTACTTTTCACTGTAAATCCTTTAGCATTTTAATTTTAAAATGTATTACCTATTTAAAAATATGTTAAATATAAAACAGAAGCAACAATCTGTGGTCACTTAGGAAATAAAGTACAAAATGATAGATATATGTTTATTAAAACATGAGTATAATACTTATGTTAATATTTATTAAGTACCTATTATATGCTTGTGATTGCTTTAAGCTATTTCATACATGTGTTAATGAATTAAGTGAGTTAAATATCTTTAGTCTCTTGAAGTAAAAGAGTGATAGTATTCCAAGTTATTGATGAACTAGTTACAAAGATGTTTATCTACTTCCCTCAGGTTTACTCCACTTATTAGTAGCTGAACTAAGAAATAAGCCCACACAATGTTGCTATATACATGTACTTACTTGTAAATATATGACTTAACAAAAAAAAAATCAGAAAGCAAGTCTCCATATGATCATTCTTAGCTCTGCCAGCCACAATATAGGGCAGAGTTTCCTGTAGGCAAATACTCCTTGCTTATTCCCATATTTGATAAATCTATATATCCACAGTCCAATGACTGGAGATATCTGAACAACTGTTGATATTCAAGGCATTAAATAAACAACAGGGATAAAGTTATTGGTGGTGGGTGTTTCTTTAAGAATGAAGAATAAAAACTACACAATTAAAATCTCTGTAAACAGTTTGAGACTAGTAAGTCCTCCTCAACATATTTTTCTCTTTCTCCCCAAACTCTTGAGGTTTCTTAAAAATCTGTCTACTTTGCACCTTCCAAATGAATTATTGGATAGATAAATGTGAAGCTAAGCCCAAGCTACTGATCAGTGAAATTGTTTGCAACTGGGTTGAAGAGCTGCAGTGTTGGGAACTCCAAAAAATGGCAATATCACTCAAAGCATGCAATATCCTGCAGTGGAAACAGTACACAGTGGCCTGCCCTTCAATGCCTGGCTCAGGTGAGAAGTCATTTAAGGAGTCTTATGAAACTTCTGAATGGTATTGGGTCCATGGCTTTGCAATTTCACAAGAATTGAGTTTGGAAGGAATGTGGTCTGAATTGGCTTTGCCAAAAGGTTCCATGATAATCCAGTTTATAAAAAACAACCATCCTTTTTTTTTTTTTTAGTTTTTTTTTACAATTTCTCAGTTTTATACATGAAAGGGAAAGTCACTCAGTTGTGTCCAACTCTTTGTGACCCCACGGACTATACAGTGCATGCAATTCTCTAGGCCAGAATACTGGAGTGGGTAGCCTTTCCCTTCTTCAGAGGATCTTCCCAAACAAGTGATCTAACCCAGGTCTCCCACATTGCAGGAAGATTCTTTACCAGCTGAGCCACAAGGGGAGCCCAAGAATACTGGAGTGGGTAGCCTACCCTTCTCCAGCAAATCTTCTTGACCCAGGAATCGAACTGGGGTCTCCTGCATGGCAGGCAGATTCTTTACCAACTGAGATATAAGAAATATTTGCCATATTTGTGTTAAATTGTCTAACTCTGAGATGACAAATTAAGTCTGTGATCTTTGGCAGAAGTTGGTAAACTTCTACATTAAGGAGTTTATCCCCAGTTAGTTGTAACCTATTGTGCACTGTAGCAATTCTAAGTCCCTAGGAAGACTTTTTGATTCATTTATACATATGGTATTTTCAAATGGAGGGAGCTAAAAACACATTTCAGTGAAAAGGTTCAGGTGATCTGTGAGTTCACTTACTGCAAACCATGATTTTTTCACTTATAAGAAGAACTGAAAGCTACTTATTTGTGACTACTAAGTGAGTAATGAGTCATTACAAAAAGCTTCATGTTGCAAGAGTTACTGAAGAACCTATTTCATTAATCTACTGTTAAATTTTGGCAACATTTAACAATATAACAACATCAGTGTTTGCTTAATGAATGAATAAAGGAGTATACACATCAGTGCATACAAACCTACTAAGAGTCTTGAAGAAGAATGAAAGAGGCCCTCCAAAGAGGATCTTCAATAGGGAACTTTTATTTGGTTGTTCTTTACAGCTTAGAATCTGAGTTCGAAAGAATGTCATGGGCGAGACTGTTGGCCTTTGGTTTTCCCAGTGTGGTTAGTCTAGCTAGTTCCACCAGGCCAGGGCAAATGGAAGGAATTTCTAAGAGGAAGAAAACAGAAAGTCAACTAACCAAACCCAGAGAGAAACTATAGACTCTCTTCCCAATCTGAAAAAAAAAAATAAGAAGAAGAAGAAGAAAGAGAAAGACAAGTTACAAGTGTTTCCAAAGAAAAATTATATAAAAGGGATACTGAATCCAGGAGATTTGGAGTCAGAAGTTTGAAAACTAGAAAGTGAATATACCAGATGTCATATCATCAGTTAATGGAGAGATTTGAAGCTGTAGCCAAAAAACAGGAATCTGATGCTTAAGATTGTGGTCAGGATATAGTCAGAGGTGCATGAAACTGTCTCAAGAAGATTAAGGTTGGCCTCTCCTACCAGAAAGCAGCATTGTGTGGACAGGATTTCTCTCCTGTTGTGTTAAGGCTTTGAGTGATTTAAGAATATTTGGCAGCTGAGGAAAAAAAAAATCACATATCCAGTTTGTACACTCTCGTTTCTTTTAATGGAATATTTTTTCATTTTATTTATCATCATTTAAAAAAATATTTTTAGTATGTAATCCAGTTATTTTCAACCATGACTATATACCAGAATAACCTATGCAGTTTTATAAAAACACAAATAACAACAGTCACCTGGAAAGTACGATTTAGTTAGTTTCTAGGTTAGGCTGCTGTTTGTGTCTTAGTTCCAGTCTTGACTCAAGAGTTAATCAAGTTTGAGAACTGTTCACTTAAACTACATAAGGCTCAAGACCACTCTCTGGTGCCTACACTCAAGTCACATTTCAGAAAACTTGTTGTCTCTGGAGGCTGTAATTGCAGTTGGCATTTTTTTCTTACTACCTGTCTGCCTTTTATAAATGTTCCCCAGCAAACATAGATGAATTTCATAATAAAATAAAATAAATGTTATTTTTTTAAAAGAATGCATGAGTTTGAAATATTTTTTCTTACTCTGCAAGAGAATTCCGGAAAAACATGTACTTCTGCTTCATTGACTATGCTGAAGCCTTTCAGTGTGTGGATCACAAAGAATCGTGGAAAATTCTTAAAGAGATGGAAATACCAGACCAGCTTACCTACCTCCTGAGAAATCTGTATGCAGGTCAAGAAGCAACAGTTAGAACTGGACATGGAACAACAAACTGATTCCAAATTGAGAAAGAAGTACTTCAAGGCTATATATTGTTTCCATGCTTATTTAACTCATATGCAGAGTACATCATGTGAAATGCCGGGCTGGATGAAGCACAAGCTGGAATCAAGATTGCCAGGAAAAATATTAATAACTCCAGTTATGCAGATGACACCACCCTTATGGCAGAAAGTGAAGAGGAACTAAAGAGCCTCTTGATGAGGGTGAAAGAGAGTGAAAAAGCTGGCTTAAAGCTCAACATTCAAAAAATAAAGATCATGGCATCCAGTCCCATCATTTCATGGCAAATAGATGGGGAAACAATGGAGAGAGGGACAGACTTTATTTTCTCGGGCTCCAAAATCACGGCAGATGGTGACTGCAACCATGAAATTAAAAGACACTTGCTCCTTTGAAGAAAAGCTATGAGAAATCTAGACAGCATATTAAAAAGCAGAGAGATTAGTTTGCCAAGAAAGATTGGTATAGTCAAAGCTATGGTTTTTCCAGTAGTCATATATGGATATGAGAGTTGGCCCATAAAGAAGGCTGCGCACTGAGGAATTGATGCTTTTGAACTGTGCTGTTGGAGAAGACTCTTGAGAGTCCCTTGGACTGCAAGGAGATCCAACCAGTCAATCCTAAAGGAAATCAGTCCTGAATATTCATTGGAAGGACTGATGCTGAAGCTGAAGTTCCGATACTTTGGTCACCTGATGTGAAGAGCTGATTCATTAGGAAAACAACCCTGATGCTGGGAAAGATTGAAAGCAGGAGGATAAGGGGATGACAGAGGATGAGATGGTTGGATAGCATCACTGACTCAATGGACATGAGTTTGAGGAAGCTCCAGGAGATGGTGATGGACAGGGAAGCCTGGAATGCTGCAGTCCGTGGATTCGCAAATAGTCAAAAGGACTGAGTGACTGAACAACAACTTTAGTTTGATTCTAAACCAGAGAAATTAACCATATTCCTAACTGCACATGGGTGTTGCTATTTTATTTAAGGACTGATGACAGTTCTGAGTCTTTTTTTTTTTTTTTAATGAATGCTTATTTACAGCATTTCTTAAAATATTTAAACAGATCAATCAGAGATAACTCTCTTTTAAAAAAAAAAATAGAAAAATGTCCCTGTTAATTACTTATCTTTCCCCATGTCAAAAATCACTAGTGGATTAACCCTGTAGTATTTATTAGCTATAGAAGTCTACTGCTGAAATGAAATGTATCTCCTTGATAGGCTACAGACAGACTTTACTATGGTCTGTTTACAGTCATTTGATGTTGAGTCACTTTGTCTCTGATATGAGAGACGTTTATAAAATCTGTTATGTCTATTGAATGTTCTAACTGAGATATGCATGTCTGGATATTTAAATTCTTTCAGGGTCAGAATCAAGCAAAAAGATCTTCAGGAAGCCAATATGACCTACAGGCTGCCGCCTTTGAAAGAAAAAATCGAAAACACATGCAGTCTCCACTGCAGTGTTAATATTGGCTCCGTGGACATCTGAGGGCAGTTCAGAAATGAAGCCTCCTAAGAGTGACAGTATGAGTCCTGCCACTGTGAGTTCACAGTGAGACAACAGCAGCTCATAATTACCTGTGTTAGGGGGACCCAGTACTCCCTGGATCCTGTGGGAACTCCTGCTGGAGTACAGTGCAGTAAGCTCTGTGCAGCAGCTCCCCAGGTCTGCTAACAGGTCGCCCATTTAGGTCAGACTGACTCAGGATTCCTGGGATGGTTCCCTTTTCAGTCTCTTTGATTTCCTGTTCATCTCAAACGGGTTCATTTGGCTGGCTCTGTGTTTGTCTCATTTTAAAAATAGTTGCCACAGGGGAATATTTTTGTGTTTGGGAGTGAATTGTTAAGAGGAGCAGGTGCAGATAGAGAGCACCACGCTGGGAAGACAAGCATTCCTACCTCGATCTATTCATTACACACAGTGCAACTGCAGTGAGGGCTAGGGATGCAATGCTAATGAGGGAAAGAACATACTTCTCAGTTCATAAATTTGATGCTAAGGAAACCAAACAGAAAGCAAAGACATGATAATAAAAAGAACTGCTCTAAGGTTGTACAGATCTAATTGCAATATTAGTTTCAAACAGAGATAAATTTTTGCAATGGCAAGCCACTTCAGTACTCTTGCCTAGAAAATCCCATGGATGGAGAGGCCTGGTAGGCTGCAGTCCATGGGGTCGCTAGGAGTCAGACACAACTGAACGACTTCACTTTCACTTTTCGCTTTCACACAATGGAGAAGGCAATGGCAACCCACTCCACTGTTCTTGCCTGGAGAAACCCAGGGACTGCAGAGCCTGGTGGGCTGCCGTCTATGGGGTCGCACAGAGTCGGACACGACTGAAGCGACTTAGCAGCAGCAGCAGCAGATGACTATTATACAATTTTGTAACTGCCACACACACACACACACACACACACACACACACAATATATATATATAGTGTGTGTGTGTGTCTGGGTGTATGTAAAATCTGTACTTAACTATACTTTAGGCTCCTTAAAGTGTAGAACTTTATACACTTACTATTCTTTTGCATGTACTAGTACTCAATAAATTAGAGAAGGAAATTAATGTTTGTTGAGTACCTTATGTATGCTACCCATCATGAATTATTATGTTTAATTTATTTCTGGTAGAACTCTTTTTGCACATATTATATTTTGTGCTTTTCAGATGAGCAAACATACCCAGAATATTTTAGTGACAAGCCCAAGGTCTCAGAGTTACTAACTGGCAGGATCTGCATTCAAATGCATGCTCTCTCAGCTCTACCACCTTGTGAGGAGTCCCACAGTGTTATCTCCTTCCTTTTCTTTCTACTTTTAAGAATTCATGTGATTACAGTAGATCCACCGAACTAGTACAGAATAATCTCTATCTTAAATTCAATCAGTTATTAACCATAATTACATCACTAGTTCCTTTTATGACCAGGCAGTCTATTGGTGATGGGTTAGGGAGTGTAATCATCTTCAGGATCACAATTCTTCCTACAACACCACCTCAGAGAGATATAAATCCCATTGATCATAGCCAACATATTTATCAAAGTTCCTTTTGCATTTGTAAGGGCAGAAAAGACTGTAAGATACATCTCCATTGCTCACATCAGAACCAGTTTTATCCTCTTAATCAAGTTTAAGTCATTTTATGCAGGATCACTGAATACTGAAACTTCCTTAAGCTATTCTGCTCATAACCCTGACACTGAAGACCAATGAAGTGATACATTTAGGCTGCTGTACAAACTGAGAAACTTCTCAGGGGGCTAGGATTAGAATGTGACACAATATCCTGTGTCTAGGGCATAGATCTCATGCAGGAGAGGAAGAGCAACCAAACTTTGATAGTGCCCTTAAGAGATTCAGATTTGTTATTAAACTCTCTCTGGATGGAAAGACCAATGGTAAATTTATCAAGAATTCTGCAAGCATTATTAAAGTGAGTGATTTTTCTGCATTTCAAATAAAAGTCTCATATAGGCATCAAAGGTAGCCAAGATAAAATGTCCAAAATATGAATGTGAGCAATTTATACATGCAAGCAAGTGATGTCATTAACCTGAAAAGATGCCTTTTGACTTAAGATGACCTTCTAACTAGATGATTTTCCTGACCTAGATTTTTCACCTTAACAGTCTCATTTACTTCATACCTGTCTAAATGCTGATTTGGTTTTCATTCATATATGCCAGAAAATAAATCAGAGAAAAATATTTCCTAGCTTCCAGGCATCACCAACAAAGTTATAAAAAACTTTCTCAGTGAGAAGAAACTCCTATTAACTTGTCTTAGAAAGAAAATGGAAAATCATACAAGACAACTAAATTGAAAAGGTCCAAGACTCTTGCCAGGTAACTAGTTCTAGAAATTAGATCTTAGGAGTGAACCAAGACTATTTACTTTACCTATGAACCTAGAAGGGGAGCAGGTTCTTAGAAAGTGCTAAGGGTCCAGCCAAGGAGACTAGCATCAACCAGCTGATATGGCAAGTTTAAGGACCAGGAGCCAGACAGAGGTAAAAACAGAATGTGGATAGGGATGAGGGCCAAGTTTTGAGGGTTGATAGGCAATCAATTTTATGGAAAATAAAATGAATTAAATCCAGGATGGATGGAGCTGGCTTAAAGGAATAAGGCAGGCACCCAAAAACCCTAACAATATCACCAATATTTTTCTTAGGGTACACACTGACTTTATATAAAATAATATGTGCAAGAGGCCTTACAAATAGCTGGGAAAAGAAGAGATGCAAAAAGCAAAGGAGAAAAGGAAAGATATAAGCATCTGAATGTAGAGTTCCAAAGAATAGCAACAAGAGATAAAAAAGCCTTCCTCAGCGATCAATGCAAGATAGAGGAAAACAACAGAATGGGAAAGACTAGAGATCTCTTCAAGAAAATTAGAGATATCAAGGGAACATTTCATGCAAAGATGGGCTTGATAAAGGACAAAAATGGTATGGACCTAACAGAAGCAGAAGATATTAAGAAGAGGTGGCAAGAATACACAGAACTGTACAAAAAAGATCTTCACGACCAAGATAATCAGGATGGTGTGATCACTGACCTAGAGCCAGAAATCCTGGAATGTGAAGTCAGGTGGGCCTTAGAAAGCACCACTACGAATGAAACTAGTAGAGGTGATGGAATTCCAGTTGAGCTATTTCAAATCCTGAAAGACGATGCTCTGAAAGTGCTGCACTCAAAATGCCAGCAAATTTGGAAAACTCAGCAGTGGCCACAGGACTGGAAAAGGTCAGTTTTCATTCCAATCCCAAAGAAAGGCAATGCCAAAGAATGCTCAAACTACTGCACAATTGCACTCATCTCACACAATAGTTGGAGAAAGAAATGGCAACCCACTCCAGGATTCTTGCCTTGAGAATCCCAGGGGCAGGAGAGCCTGGTGGGCTGCAGTTCTCTGGAGTCACACACAGTCAGACATGACTGAAGAGACCTAGTAGTAGTAGTAGTAGTAGTAGTAGTAGAACATGCTAGTAAAGTAATGCTCAAAATTCTCCAAGCCAGGCTTCAGCAATACGTGAACCGTGAACTTCCAGATGTTCAAGCTGGTTTTAGAAAAGGCAGAGGAACCAGAGGTCAAATGCAAACATCTGCTGGATCATGGAAAAAGAAAGAGAGTTCCAGAAAAACATCTATTTCTACTTTATTGACTATGCCAAAGCCTCTGACTGTGTGGATCACAATAAACTGTAGAAAATTCTGAAAGAGATGGGAATACCAGACCACCTGACCTGCCTCTTGAGAAACCTATATCCAGGGCAGGAGGCAACAGTTAGAACTGGACATGGAACAATAGACTGGTTCCAAATAGGATAAGGAGTACGTCAAGGCTGTATATTGTCACCCTGCTTATTTAACTTATATGCAGAGTATATCATAACAAACACTGGGCTGGAAGAAGCACAAGCTGGAATCAAGATTGCCAGCAGAAATATCAATAACCTCAGGTATGCAGATGACACAACCTTTATGGCAGAAAGTGAAGAGGAACTAAAAAGCCTCTTGATGAAAGTGAAAGAGGAGAGTGAAAAAGTTGACTTAAAGCTCAACATTCAGAAAATTAAGATCATGGCATCTGGTCCCATCACTTCATGGGAAATAGATGGGGAAACAGTGGAAACAGTGGTAGACTTTACTTTTTGGGCTCCAAAATCACTGCAGATGGTGACTGCAGCCATGAAATTAAAAGACCCTTACTCCTTGGAAGGAAAGTTATGACCAACCTAGATAGCATATTGAAAAGCAGAGACATTACTTTGCCAACAAAGCTTCATCTAGTCAAGGCTATGGTTTTTCCAGTGGTCATGTATGGATGTGAGAGTTGGACTGTGAAGAAAGCTGAGCATTGAAGAATTGATGCTTTTGAACTGTGGTGTTGGAGAAGACTCTTGAGAGTCCCTTGGACTGTAGGGAGGTCCAATCAGTCCATTCTAAAGAAGGTCAGTCCTGGGTGTTCTTTGGAAGGAATGATGCTAAAGCTGAAGCTCCAGTACTTTGGCCACCTCATGTGAAGATTTGACTCATTTGAAAAGACTCTGATGCTGGGAGGGATTGGGGGCAGGAGGAGAAGGGGACGACAGAGGATGAGATGGCTGGATGGCAAAACTGACTCAATGGACGTGAGTCTGGGTGAACTCCGGGGTGATGGACAGGGAAGCCTGGCTGCAATTCATGGGGTCTCAAAGAGTCGGATACGACTGAGCAACTGAACTGAACTGAATATACTTATCTTCTTAGAAGCACTTAACTTCTTTGCCAGTCATGTTCCTAATACTTCTGTATGCCCTTGTTATATTAGACTGAAAGGTAGGTACGATGTAACACATATAGAGGATCTCATACCTGGACATGGCTGACTTGTCCTGTAGTACATATTGTTGTTGTTGTTGTTTAGTCTGACTCTTTTGGATCCCATGGACTGCAGCATGCCAGGCTCTTCTGTCTATGGGAATTCCTATAGACAGGAGTAGGTTGCCATTTCCTTCTCTAGGGGAGCTTTCCAATCCAGGGATCGATTTCACGTCTCCTGCATTGGAAGGCAGATTCTTTACCACTGAGCCATTAGGGAAGCTTACAGTAGTGCATACGTGATCTGAAACCAGGCAATCCACTGCTCTAGCTAGCAACCGAGGAAAATGTCTTTACATTGGATACATCTCAGCTGTTCTCACTGATTGGAAGGTATTAGATTGGGAGGTATTAGATCTGAAAGTCTATGTAGAACTCTGAGATCTCCATGTTTCTGGTTCATTTGAATAACTAAAGTAGAAGATGCCAATTTTCACATGAGGAAAATGGAATATAAGTAAGAGCCTAGAATTTTAGAAAGAATGAGAGACACAGGAAGGCTGTCTGCCTTGGCAACCAATAGTTTAACAAGTCTCAGCAAAATTTGTATGAAATCTACTTACAAATGCTGTGTTTAGTGAAGTCTCCCTATTCTTACATCAAACCCACTCCTCTTTATTTGCACAAACCACAGTGGACTTTTATCTCTTGTACCTGAGAAGATTTTGGTTAGAGGGCATCATTATTATTGTATCTTCACTGTTTTTGGAAGATCCTGAGTAGACAGAGAAGTCATCTAAAGAGAAGAGTAACTGGAAAGAGAGCAGAGAATGAAAATTAGAGAAGATATTAAGGATAAACTTTGCCAATATCAATATTACTACAAGATTTCAAGAGATCTTCCTTTATACTCAAAAATGTTTGTGCTTGTATATATTCATGTTTGGTAAGATGATATAAAATATCATATATTCATTATATGAGTTAAAGTCATTGTAGTTCTTGATAGTTTTATTTATTTTTTATATTTTAAATTTTATTTTATTTTTAAAATTTACAATATTGTATTGGTTTTGCCAAATATCGAAATGAATCCGCCACAGGCATACATATGTTCCCCATCCTGAACCCTCCTCCCTCTCCATACCATCCTTCTGGGTCGTCCCAGTGCACCAGCCCCAAGCATCCAGTATCATGCATGGAACCTGGACTGGCGACTCCTTTCATATATGACATTATACATATTTCAATGCCATTCTCCCAAATCATCCCACCCTCTCCCTCTCCCACAGAGTCCAAAAGACTGTTCTATATATCAGTGTCTCTTTTGCTGTCTCGTATACAGGGTTATTGTTACCATCTTTCTAAATTCCATATATATGCGTTAATATACTGTATTGGTGTTTTTCTTTCTGGCTTACTTCAGTCTGTATAATAGGCTCCAGTTTCATCCACCTCATTAGAACTGATTCAAATGTATTCTTTTTAATGGCTGAGTAATACTCCATTGTGTATATGTACCACTGCTTTCTTATCCATTCATCTGATGATGGACATCTAGGTTGCTTCCATGTCCTGGCTATTATAAACAGTGCTGCGATGAACATTGGGGTACACGTGTCTCTTTCAATTCTGGTTTCCTCAGTGTGCATGCCCAGCAGTGCGATTGCTGGATCATAAGGCAGTTCTATTTCCAGTTTTTTAAGGAATCTCCACACTGTTCTCCATAGTGGCTGTACTAGTTTGCATTCCCACCAACAGTGTAAGAGGGTTCCATTTTCTCCACATCCTCTCCAGCATTTATTACTTGTAGACTTTTGTATCGCAGCCATTCTGACTGGCGTGAAATGGTACCTCATAGTGGTTTTGATTTGCATTTCTCTGATAATGAGTGATGTTGAGCATCTTTTCATGTGTTTGTTAGCCATCTGTATGTCTTCTTTGGAGAAATGTCTACTTAGTTCTTTGGCCCATTTTCTGATTGGGTCATTTAGTTTTCAGGAATTGAGCTGCAGGAGTTGCTTGTATATTTTTGAGATTAGTTGTTTGTCAGTTGCTTCATTTGCTATTATTTTCTCCCATTCTGACGGCTATCTTTTCACCTTGCTTATAGTTTTCTTTGTTGTGCAGAAGCTTTTAAGTTTCATTAGGTCCCATTTGTTTATTTTTGCTTTTATTTCCAATATTCTGGGAGGTGGGTCATAGAGGATCCTGCTGTGATACATGTCGGAGAGTGTTTTGCCTATGTTCTCCTCTAGGAGTTTTATAGTTTCTGGTCTTATGTTTAGATCTTTAATCCATTTTGAGTTTATCTTTGTGTATGGTGTTAGAAAGTATTCTAGTTTCATTCTTTTACAAGTGCTTGACCAGTTTTCCCAGCACCACTTGTTAACGAGATTGTCTTTAATCCATTGTATATTCTTGCCTCCTTTGTCAAAGATAAGGTGTCCATATGTGTGTGGATTTATCTCTGGGCTTTCTATTTTGTTCCATTGATCAATATTTCTGTCCTTGTGCCAGTACCATACTGTCTTGATGACTGTGGCTTTGTAGTAGAGCCTGAAGTCAGGCAGGTTGATTCCTCCAGTTCCATTCTTCTTTCTCAAGATAGAGTTAACTTCACTCATAACTTATAAATGTTCTAAATGATTTAATACGTGTTCTTTTTCTGCTTATCTTTCTTGTTCTTCAAATTAATAATAATTAGTCTCTATTTTACTCGAGGAGAAAGCTACAGTGTCTATTTCTCTATGCCATAAGACAATTTCTAGCTGAGTTTTAAGAAAAGTTGAGCCAATAAAGTGAAAAAATTATAATTTTATTATTTTCATCATGAAAAAGAGAAAAATGGATAATCCTGCTTTTTAGGGAAGTCCAAAAAGAAAATGTGCTGCTTAAAGGAAAACAACAACAACAATGTTTGTTGGCTACAACATGCAAAATCTTAAATAAGAAAGAATAACCAGCAATTCTATTAATAGTTTATCCACATGCATCTTCAAGTTCACTATAAAGTTCCAAGGTAACTTTTCTAGTAAATGGCATAATTGGTATTTGAAATCCATGTAAGGCATTTTTCCTTTTAAAAAAGAGTAAAGTACAAAGGTTTTTTATGAAGCTGTCTTATTCTATTGTGTACATTTGTTTAATTATGTCTGTATTTTGTTGTTGTTGTTGATTCATTTTTTTCCAAGTATGAAAGGCAAATCTTCATAAATTTCTAAAATTATTCCCTGGTTATCAATTGCAGATTTAATAATGTTCACTTATATTTTCTTAGAAATCATCTACATTATCCAGACTTCCAAAGTTATTTATATATTGAAATTTAATTATTTGGGTGTCTGTTGTTCTTTCCTCTTTTCCTTCAAGCTTTGTAATTTTCATATTGGATAGGTTAGTGACATGTGTATTTTAGTGGTTCATTAAAAATATTAGCTCAGTTCCATATACATGCATTAGTATACTGTATTGGCACTGGGATGACCCAGAGGGATGGTATGGGGAGGGAGGTGGGAGGGAGTTCAGGATGGGGAATACGTGTACACCTGTGGTGGATGCATGTTGATGTATGGCAAAACCAATACAATATTTTAAAGTAAAATAATAATAATAATAAAATTAAAAAAATATTAGCTCAAAAAATAAACAAAAATATAGGCTCTTATAATTACATATCAGTTTTTGTTTTTTGTGCTTATTTTTTTTTTTTTTTTGCTAAATAATCTGTATTTTTATTGTTTCTTCTCTCTCTCTCTCTGTTGCTAGAATCTGAAGTTGCTGAGACATTGGAAAAATAGAAGCACACTTTGTTTAGGAATGCTTGAATGCTATCAGCTCAGTTCAGTTCAGTCGCTCAGTCATGTTCGACTCTTTGCGACCCCATGAACCTCAGCACGCCAGGCCTCCCTGTCCATCACCAACTCCCGGAGTTCACTCAAACTCATGTCCATCGAGTCAGTGATGCCATCCAGCCATCTCATCCTCTGTTGTCCCCTTCTCCTCCTGCCCACAATCACTCCCAGCATCAGAGTCTTTTCCAATGAGTCAACTCTTCACATGAGGTGGCCCAAGTACTGCAGTTTCAGCTTTAGCATTGTTCCTTCCAAAGAACACCCAGGGCTGATCTGCTTCAGAATGGACTGGTTGGATCTCCTTGCAGTCCAAGGGACTCTCAAGAGTCTTCTCCAACACCACAGTTCAAAAGCATCAATTCTTCAGCACTCAGCTTTCTTCACAGTCCAACTCTCACATCCATACATGACCACTGAAAAAACCATAGCCTTGACTAGATGGACCTTTGTTGGCAAAGTAATGTCTCTGCTTTTCAATATGCTGTCTATCTTGGTCATGACTTTCCTTCCAAGGCATAAGCGTCTTTTAAATTCATGGCTGCAATCACCATCTGCAGTGATATAGTATAAGACTATTCTAGTATACAGCCTGAATTTAAACAGAGAGAATTTCATAGTTTTTCCTCAACACTTGTAGAATCCAATGTGTGTAGACTGTGTTTTCACTATCTTCATGCCTTATAGGCAAGCCAGAGACAAAGAAAAGAAAATGTGCTGAGATGATTTTGTCCCTATTCTGTGTGACCACAAGCCTTTTAAGTAATGTACTCTTGACTGAATATATCAGCAACTTTTAAAAATAAACGATTATGTGTATAGTTTCTTATAATCAATTCATAATGAAACTGGATCTACTCTAGTTGAATGTTCGGAGAAGGCAATGGCACCCCACTCCAGTACTCTTGCCTGGAAAATCCCATGGACGGAGGAGCCTGGTAGGCTGCAGTCCATGGGGTCGCTAAGAGTCAGACACGACTCGCGACTTTGCAACTTCACTTTTCACTTTCATGTGTTGGAGAAGGAAATGGCAACCCACTCCGGTGTTCTTGCCTGGAGAATCCCAGGGATGGGGGATCCTGGTGGGCTGCCGTCTATGGGGTCGCACAGAGTTGGACACGACTGAAGCGACTTAGCAGCAGCAGCAGTAGCAGTTGAATGTTTAGTTTTTCCTGTTCTATTTTAATAATGTGTTTAAAATAGATTTCCTCTGTGACATGGCTCTTGGACTTCGATTATGATGTAATTTATTATTTTTACTTCTATATATTCTGTCTTTTGTTTATATCCCTAATGGAGGGGGATAGAGAGACAGAAAGAGAGGGGGTTACTTACATTTTTTCTCTTTTTTTAATTGATTGCTAATTGTACTGCAGCTTGTACAGAAAACTATTCAAAATCACATTTTAAACTTCTCGAGAATAGGATACATCACTGACTACAGGTATTTCAACACAGTTATATCAAGGAAGGAGATCAAATCAGTCAATCCTAAAGGAAATCAATCCTGAATAGTCATTGTTGCCAAAGCTGAAATACTTTGGCCACCTGATGTGAAGAGCCAGAGCTCACTCATTGGAAAAGACCTTGATGCTGGGAAAGATTGAAGGCAAAAGGAGAAGAGGGCAACAGAGGAAGAGATAGATGGCATCAATGACTCAATGGACATGAGTTTGTGCAAACTCTGTGACATAGTGAAGGACAGGGAAGGCTGGCGTGCTTTAGTTCATGGAGTTGCAAATAGTAGGATACGACTTAGTGACTGAACAACAGCAGCAATATGTAAAGCTGACACTGGCAAAATTAGCTAGAATGGATCTTAGCATTTGACTTAAATTCTAATGTCTAAGGATTTCATAATTAATATTTCTTTTTCTGCAGGCAAGACCTAATGATTGTAATAAACCTGTGTGGAAGACATTAACTCATCCTGTAGACTCTAACCAGCATTCTGACTCTCTGGTCCTCAATGTTCTCATACACAAAATGAAATGATGGCTAACAGGATTCCTAAGCTTTCTTCTAGCTGTAATATTTTATGACTCTATTCTTAGAATTTGATAACTTTTGTCTCCTATGCACTTCCACATATGGTAAGGGATTAGATAAATAGAAATTAAAAATCCCAGCTATTAGTTATGCTTATTATACCTAAATTTATTAATAAGATATAATATAATCTCCTGAAGGGTGTGGAGAAAAAATAAGTGGGTGGAAACATACATGAGAAACAATAAATCATCTTCCTATTGCTAGTTAAAGTTGTTTTATCACAAAGACTTTTATAGAGAAAAATGAACAAGTAAAAATAAAAGTCTATTTTTAGCTAGAGCAAAACACTATTATAGTGATCGAATAAATGATTCTTTTCCCAGATGGTGATTTACTGTCTAGTAGACTGCTAGATTGCTTTTAAAAAGTAAACAAAGAAACAACAATAACAATAAAACTTGAGACTCCATTTCAAGTAAGTATTTTTGACTTATAAATTTAACTTATTTATATTTGGGAAAAATAGCTTTGATGCATTCCAAAGAGAAAGAAAAACATATGCAAAGAAAGAATGGTGGGAGAGCAAATTAGAAGTTGGAAACAATGACACAATATTCAAGAAACTCAGAGTGTTGGACATGCTTGTTACATCAGATAAAGGTGAAAGATAGAGAGAGGTGGGCATGGATATGAGGAATTAGGATGGAGTCTTTATATGTCATGGTAAGCCACTAGGGCTAAGGAATAGATACTCAATGTTTACTTAATTTTTATCCACTTAGTTATAAAATGTTGAGTGTGAAAAATCTGAATAGTCTACAATAACGTGCTTTCCTTGTGTGGCCTCAGTTTTCTGCTTTTATTAATGCTATAGTTTTGGTAGACTGTGATTTATGGATTTTTTCCCCTTTAATTATAATTAAATGTCCCTTATAACTGATTTTTCCTTTTTCCTCCTTGATTGTTGTTGTCTTGATATTAATGTAATTGCTCTAACTTTATCTTTATAACATTTTCTGAACAAATGGATAATTCCTTTCCTACTTTAACCAAGACATATATATTTATTTAGAGCTTCAAGGTGGGAGTGGGACTTTAGAAGAGGACAGCTGAGTTGGTGCTTTTGGAAAGTCACAAATAGTGGACCTGACCTCTGCTTTCCGTGATATTATTGTTCAGTTGATAAGTTGCATCTCACTTTTAGTGACCCCGTGGACTGCAGCACACCAGGCTCCCCTGTCCTTCATATCAGTCCTTCCAATGAATATTCATAGTTGATTTCCTTTAGGATTCACTGGTTTGATTTCCATGCTGTCCAAGGGACTCTCAAAAGTCTTCCCCAGCACTACAATTCAAAAGCATCAATTCTTAGGCTCTCAACCTTCTCTATGGTCCAACTTTCACATCTGTACGTGACTCCCGGAAAACCACAGCTTTCGCTATACAGACCTTTGTCGGCTTTACATGATGTCCTTTCGGTAGAGAGAGCAGAGAATACAGCCATCAATCAACAGTTAGACATCTCTGAGAATGCAGTGGATTCTGGCACACAGCAATAGATCTAACCACAGCATCTCCAGCAATTAGGGAGTGCTTTGCAATTGGTGTGATGCTTTCCAAGCCATTCACTCATGTATTCATATTCACTGAGCACCTCCCTGGATGAGGTGTCACATGAGGCTCCAAGGAACTATCAGAAGGTGAACCAGAGAGAAACATTCATTCCAGCCTGGAGCTTATACTCTGTGGGAGAAAGCAGCACATAAACCAGGAAACAAATGCTCAGGTAATTAAGGTATATGATAAGTGCAATGAAGAAAATAGATATGATAATTCTGATGAAAGTATAAGAAGGGTCACTCTGAGGAAGGAAAATTTAAGCTGAGGACTTCTGTAGGAAAAGTTAAAATAAAACTTTTTTTTCCAATCATATTTTTTTAAAATGCCATCTGTTGATGCATTTCAAACCAAAAGCCCAGAAAGTCAAGTTTATTGTAATATGCATTCTGTTTTCTAACAAATAAATGCTTGTTGAAATGCACCAACTAGTTTTTAATATCCCATGTCACTCAAGTAGTTTTTTAATCTCCAACTAATGCATAGAACCAGGGAATTATTATAGAGATGAAAATGGTTGGTAAAAACTAAACACGTTTTCTCTTTGAAAGCTTTTCCCAAGGAATTTCACTGGAACAAACAAGAGTGAAGATGAATGTTAACATTCAAACTATGAACAGATCTCTGCAGCCTCTGTTATTTTTTGTTACCCAGAATAAAACATTACTTCTGCCCCCACTTAACAAATAACAAATTTTTAGAAATTAAAAGAAAGAAAACCCACTTTAGTAAGAGTCTTAAGAAAGTGACTTTAGCTCCCTCAAGCCTACTGTTTATCTTCTGGAAAATGGAATAAATGAATATTTTAAAAAATTATCAATCTGATGCCCATTTTTAACCTTTTATTTTTTTAAGTTCTTGATTTGATCCACACTAAGGTAAATCTTAAACAACATTAATAAATGCCATCCACAAGAAGGATATATAATTGCATTAACTCCTCATCCTATAAAACTGAAAGAACCCAAGCCTAAAGCACAGTCTTATTTGCAAGTAATGTTCTGTATTCAACAGCCACAGAACAATATCTTACTGGTAAGTGAAATTCCTGGTTGCATCTCTAGTGCACGTGTGTGTACTAAGTCACTTCAGTCATGTCCAGCTCTTCGGGACCCTACTCTGGGTCCTCTGTCTATGAGATTCTCCAGATAAGAACACTGGAGTGGGTTGCCATGCCCCTCTCCAGAGGATCTTTCCGACCTGTGGGATCGAACCTTCATCTCTTCATCTCCTGCACTGGCAGGAGGGTTCTTCATCACTAGCGTCACCTGGGAAAACCTTGTATCTGGAGACTCATACAATAACAAAACTATTTATACTGATTAACACGCTAGTGAAGCATAGATACCAGTATCAAATAGATACCAGTGTTTCTAGGTATCTATTTGACAACTAAAATGTTTGCCTTACCTCCTAAATCCTAAACGCTTACCAGTTTTAAGCACAGCCTTTTGTTTCTTGCTACTGCTATTTGATCAGCTACAACCAATTCTTAACGGAATAACTAGCGAGCAGTAGTCACACTTCATTCAAAATGCACTGTGGTAATAAAGCCCTTAGGATGAAAGCAATTGGGAAAATTGTAATTTGCTCATAAAATGGTAAACTGAGTGAAATTACAAAGAGGTGAGTCGAGGGTGTACCTCTGTTTCTGCTAGCAAGACATTGGGGTGATATAGGACTCATAGTTTATTTGTTTACATAAAAAAAAAGAAGAAGAAAAACTACGGATAAATTCAGAAAGCAAAGAGTTAAGACACAATATGATCTGGATGCTAGGTGGAAAATTCCACTGATATTTAGATTATGGATTTGCATCTCACTGTCATCAAAGAAATTAAGGCTCCTTCAGTAATGGGAAGGCCATTAAAAACTTTGATGCATTACCTCCTCTGTCTGAAGAAGCCTTACAAATAGCTGTGAAAGGAAGAGAAGCAAAAAGCAAAGGAGAGAAGGAAAGATATACCCATTTGAATGCAGAGTTCCAAAGAATAGCAAGGAGAGATAAGAAAGCCTTCCTCAGTGATCAATGAAAATAAATAGACAAAAACAATTAAAAGGAAAGACGAGATCTCTTCAAGAAAATTAGAGATATCAAGGGAAATTTTAGGCAAAACTTGACACAATAAAGGACAAAAATGGTATGGACCTAACAGAAGCAGAAAATATTGAGAAGAGGTGACAGGAATACATATAAGAACCATACCAAAAAAGATCTTCACGACCCAGATAATCACGATGGTGTGATCACTCACCTGGAGCCAGACATCCTGGAATGTGAAGTCAAGTGGGCCTTAGGAAGTGTCACTAAAAACAAAGCTAGTGGAGGTGATAGAATTCTAGTTGAGCTATTTCAAATCCTGAAAAATGATGCTGTGAAAGTGCTACACTCAATATGTCAGCAAATTTGGAAAACTCAGCAGTGGCCACAGGACTGGAAAAGGTCAGTTTTAATTCCAATCCCAAAGAAAGGCAATGCCAAAGAATGTTCAAACTACTACACAATTGCACTCATCTCACACGCTAGTAAAGTAATGCTAGTAAAGTCAGGCTTCAGCAATACGAGAACTGTGAACTTCCAGATGTTCAAGCTGGTTTTAGAAAAGGCAGAGGAACCAGAGATCAAATCGCCAACATCTGCTGGATCATCTAAAAGCAAGGGAGTTCCAGGAAAACATCTATTTCTGCTTTATTGACTATGCCAAAGCCTTTGACTGTGTGGATCACAATAAACTGTGGAAAATTCTGAAGGAGATGGGAATACCAGACCACCTGACCTGCCTCTTGAGAAATCTGTATGCAGGTTAGGAAGGAACAGTTAGAACTGGACATGGAACAACAGACTGGTTCCAAATAGGAAAAGGAGTACATCAAGGCTGTATGTTGTCACCCTGCTTGTTTAACTTATATGCAGAGTACATCATGAGAAATTCCCACCACCAGGGGGATCAAGTCCCTTCCTGTTCAGGGACCAGAAGATTTATGTCCTGTCTGTTTTGGAGTACAACCCCTTCCAAGATGTGTTAGCTCTTGAGAGCTGTCCTGAGAAATCTTATCCCCAGAAGCTTAATTTTGGGGGTGTTCATTAGGGGCACTCATTTGTAGTTCTGAATAGGTATCTGAGATCTCCCAGGGGCTCACATGTGTATTGAGTGTCCTCTTCTATTTTCTTCCATGGCATGACTCATCCGTAGTGAATATAGGAATCATGTCCTGGTACCTTGACTGCTGTGGAGGTAGAAAGTATTAAGGGTAGGGGCCCTTCCATGTAGGCTGAAGTTAAGCCTTTGGGGACCCATCTTTCCAGACTTTAATTAGGACTTGCATCCCTGGAGCATATAATGGTGACTCCTTAGAATCTTTTGGGTCCTGGTTGACACCCCACAAGCATATATCCTGTTGGAATTGATCAATGACCATGGTATAAGACCAGGGGGTTCTAAGCCTAGGGTCTCCCATATAGCATCTCATAAGGTCTAAGACCAGCTTGTTCCTTAGGAGCAATACAAGTGTGGAGGAGAGCTATTGATAAAGCCTCCTTCCATCTCAGTGAGGTCTCCTGGGTTATCTTTTTTATCACTGATTTTAAGAATTGGTTGGCTCTTTCTACTTTTCCTGAAGCCTGAGGCCTCCAGGCACAGTGAAGACAATAAGTAATGCCCAATGCTTTAGAGACCCCTTGGGTGACCTTAGAAGTAAATGATGTCCCATTGTCACTTTGTAATGACCTGGGCAGACCAAATCTTGGAATGATTTCAAGGAGCAGTTTTTTTTTTTTTTTCCACCTCCTCAGCCTTCTCAGTCCAGGTGGGAAAGCCTTCTATCCATCCTGTGAATGTATCTATTATGACTAATTCATATTTATACCCTTGAGAAACTGGCATCTGGGTGAAGTCCATCTGCCAGTCCTCTCCTGGGTAGGTCCCATATCATTGGAAAGGCTGGGCCAGTTAGGGTCTTTGAGCTCCTTGGGGGTTGTTTAATTGGTAAGTGGGACAAGAAGAGACCACTTGCCTTATAGTAGTTTGGAGGCCTGTTCCTCTGAAAGACCTTTCTAGTAATCTTTGGAGAGCCTTTTCCCTTAAATGAGCAGTGTCATGTAAGGAGTTAACCAACTTGCATTGGAGATTCCCAGGAAGAAAAAGGAGTCCTTCCTTTTAGAACAACCCCACATGATCTTCTTGAAAGCCCTCAGTCTTAGCTTTAAGAGTCTCATCTTCAGTATAAAAAGGAGTTTTGGCAACTTAGTCTGTGGAACTGAGGTGGCCACCCCTATTAGGTCATTTTTCTGTAATGCTGCTCTCTTAGCTGCCTAATCAGCTGCTTGGTTCCCTTGTGCCACTTCCGGTGTTCCCTTTATGGTGTTCTTTACAATGGGAGACAGAAATCTCAATGGGCAGATGGACTGCCTCCAAGAGTCTAAGGACTTGATCACCATATTTGATTGGGAACCCGCGGGTGGTCAAGTGGCCTCTTTCCAAATAGCAGCATGTGCATGTAGCACAGAAAGGCATATTTGGAATCAGTGTAAATTGCTACACTTTTTTCCTGTCCCCAGCGCTAAAGTTCGAGTCAGAGCTATCAGTTCAGTTCAGTTGCTCAGTCGTGTCCCACTCTTTGCGACCCCATGGACTGCAGCACACCAGGCCTCCTTGTCCATCACCACTCCCAGAGTTTACTCAAATTCATGTCCATTGAGTCGGTGATGTCATCCAACCATCTCATCCTCTGTCATCCCCTTCTCCTGGCTTCAATCTTTCCCAACATCAGGGTCTTTTAAAATGAGTCAGCTCTTCACATCAAGTGGCCAAAGTACTGGAGTTTCAGCTTCAACATCAATCTTTCCAATGAATAGTCAGGACTGATTTCCTTTAGGATGGATTGGTTGGATCTCTTGCAGTCCAAGGGACTCCCAAGAGTCTTCTCCAACACCACAGTTCAAAAGTATTAATTCTTGGTGTCGAGCTTTCTTTATGGTCCAACTCTCACATCTATACATGACTACTGGAAAAACCAGAGCCTTAATTAGATGGACCTTTTTTGACAAATTAATGTCTCTGCTTTTTAACATGCTGTCCAGGTTGATCATAACTTTCCCTCCAAGGGGTCTTTTAATTTCATGGCTGCAGTCACCATCTGCAGTGATTTGGGAGCCCCCCAAAATAAAGTCTGCCACTATTTCCACTGTTTCTTCATTTATTTGCCATGAAGGGACGGGACCAGATGCCAAGATCTTAGTTTTCTGAATGTTGAGCTTTAAGCCAACTTTTTCACTCTCCTCTTTCATTTTCACTGAGAGGCTCTTTAGTTCTTCTTTGCTTTCTGCCATAAGAGTGGTGTCATCTGTGTATCTGAGGTTATTGATACTTCTCCTGGCAATCTTGATTCCAGCTTATGCTTCATCCAGGCCAGTGTTTCTCATGATGTACTCTGCATAGAAGTTAAATAAGCAGGGTGACAATATACAGCCTTGATGTATTTATTTTCTTATTTGGAACAACTCTGTTGTTCCATGTCCAGTTCTAACTGTTACTTCTTGACCTGCATACAGATTTCTCAAAAGCCAGGTCAGGTGGTCAGGTATTCCCATCTCTTTCAGAATTTTCCATAGTTTATTATGATCCACACAGTCAAAGGCTTTGGCATAGTCAATAAAGCAGAAATAGATGTTTTTCTGGAACTCTCTTGTTTTTTCAATGATCCAGTGGATGTTGGCAATTTGACCTCTGGTTCCTCTGCCTTTTCGAAAACCATCCTGAACATCTCAAAGTTCATGGTTCACATATTGCTGCTGCCTGGCTTGGAGAATTTTGAGCATTAATTTACTAGCGTGTGAGATGAGTGCAATTGTGTGGTAGTTTGAACATTATTTGGCACTGCCTTTCTTTGGGATTGGAATGAAAAGTGACCTTTTCCAGTCCTGTGGCCACTGCTGAGTTTTCCAAATTTGCTGGCATACTGAGTGCAGCACTTTCACAGCATCATCTTCCAGGATTTGAAATAGTTCCACTGGAATTCCATCACCTCCACTAGCTTTGTTTTTAGTGACACTTCCTTAGGCCCACTTGACTTCACATTCCAGGATGTCTGGCTCTATGTGAGTGATCACACCATCGTGATTATCTTGATTGTGAAGATCTTTTTTGTACAATTCTTCTGTGTATTCTTGCCACCTCTTCTTAATATCTTCTGCTTCTGTTAGGTCCATACCATTTCCATCCTTTATCAAGCCCATCTTTGCATGAAGTATTCCCTTGGTATCTCTAATTTTCTTGAGATCTCTAGTCTTTCCCATTCTATTGTTTTCCTCTATTTCTTTGCACTGATCACAGAGGAAGGCTTTCTTATCTGTCCTTGCTATTCTTTGGTACTCTGCATTCAAATGGGTATATCTTTCCTTTTCTCCTTTGCTTTTCACTTCTCTTCTTTTCACAGCAATTTGTAAGGCCTCCCCAGACAGCCATTTTGCTTTTTTGCAGTTATTTTTCTTGGGGATGGTCTTGCTCCATGGCTCCTGTACAGTGTCGTGAACCTCTATCCATAGTTCTTCAGACACTCTGTCTATCAGATCTAATCCCTTGAATCTACTTATCACTTTCATTTTATAATCATAAGGGATTTGATTTAGGTCATACCTGAATGGTCTAGTGGTTTTCCTTACTTTCTTCACCTTAGTTATGAATTTGGCAATAAGGAGTTCATGATCTGAGCCACAGTCAGCTTCTGGCCTTGTTTGTGCTGACTCTATAGAGCTTCCCCATCTTTTGCAGCAAAGAATATAATCAATATTATTTTGGTGCTGACCATCTGGTGATGTCCATGTGTAGAGTCTTCTCTTGTGTTGTTGGAAGAGGGTGTTTGCTATGACCAGTGAGTTCTTGAGCAAAACTCTATTAGCCTTTGACCTGCTTCATTCTGTACTCAAAGCCAAATTTGCCTGTTACTCCAGGTGTTTCTTGACTTCTACTTTTGCATTCCTCTCCCTTATAATGAAAAGGACATATTTTGGGGGTGTTAGTTCTAGAAGTTCTTGTAGGTCTTCATAGAATCATTCAACTTTAGCTTCTTCAGCATTACTGGGTGGGGCATAGACTTGGATTACTATGATGTTAATGGTTTGCCTTGGAAACGAGCAGAGATCCTTCTATCATTTTTGAGATTACATCCAAGTACTGCATTTCAGACTCTTTTGTTGACTATGATGGCTACTCCATTTCTTCTAAGGGATTCTCGCCCACAGTAGTAAAGATCATCTGAGTTAAATGTACCCGTTCCAGTCCATTTTAGTTCACTGATTCCTAAAATGTCAACGTTCATTCTTGCCGTCTCCTGTTCGACCACTTCCAATTTGCCTTGATTCATCTAACATTCCTGGTTCCTGGACAACATTGTTCTTTACAGCATTGGACCTTGCTTCCATCACCAGTCACATCCACAGCTGTGTGTTGTTTTTATTTTGGTTCCATCTCTCCATTCTTTCTGGGGTTGTTTCTCTACTGATCTCCAGTAGCATATTGGGCACCTACCGACCTGGGGAGTTCATCTTTCAGTTTCCTATCTTTTTGCCTTTTCATAACATTCATGGGTTCTCAGGGCAAGAATACTGAAGTGGTTTGCCATTCCCTTCTCCAGTTGACCACATTTTGTCAGAACTCTCCACCATGATCTGTCTATCTTGAGTGGCCCTACAGGGCATGGCTCATAGTTTCATTGAGTTAGACAAGGCTGTGGTCCATGTGATTAGATTGGTTATTTTTCTGTGATTGTAGTTTTCAGACTGTTTGCCCTCTGATGGAGAAAGATAAGAGGCTTATGGAAGCTTCCTGATGGGATAGACTGACTGAGGTGGAAACTGGGTGTTGTTCTGATGGGCAGGGCCATGCTCAGTGAATCTTTAATACAATTTTCTATTGATGGGTGGAGCTGTGTTCCCTCCTTGCTATTTGAAAGTGGAGTCACTCAGTCCAACTCTTTGGGATCCTGTGGGCTGTAGCCCATCAGGCTCCTCTGTCCATGGGATTCTCCAGGCAAGAGTACTGGAGTAGGTTGCCATTTCCTCCTCCAGGGGATCTTCCCAACCCAGGGATTGAACCTGTGTCTCCTGCATTGCAGGCAGTCAAACTATGGTGGAGTTAATGAAGATAATGGTGACCTGTCTCAAAAAATCCCATGCATGTACTGCTACACTCAGTGCCTCCAACCCTGCGGCAGGCCACCACCAACCCATGCCTCCACCAGAGACTCTCGGACACACACAAGCAAGTCTGGGACAGTCTCTTTTGGGGTCACGGCTCCTTTCTTCTGGGTCCTGGTGTACACAAGGTTCTGTTGTGCCCTCCAAGGGTCTATTTCCCAGTTCAGTGTAAGTTCTGGCAGCTCTATGATGGGTTAATGGTGACCTCCTCCAAGAGGGCTTATGCCATACCCAAGTCTGCTGTACCCAGAGCCCCTGTCCCTGTGGCAGACCACTGCCAACCTGTATCTCCACAGGGGACACTCTGTCTCAGTCTCTGTGGGGTCCCTGGGTCCTGGTATATGCAAGATTTGTTTGAGCCCTCTGCACATCTCTGGCCGGAACATGAATTCGCCCTTCTTACCATCTTGCTGGGACTTCTCCTTTGCCCTTGGATGTGGGATATCTCCTCCCAGCCATTCCAGCGCCTACTGTCTTACTGGGGTTTCTCTGACTTTGGATGTGGGGTATCTCCGCATGGCTCGTCCAGCAAAGCGCAGCTGCCACTCCTGATCTTGGACATGGGGTATCTATTCACAGCTGCTCCAGCAAAGTGTAGCCACCACTCCTGAGTCAGAGCTATGAGCTCAGCTAATTGGGCTGAAGTAGCTGGTGGCAAAGGTTTAGCCTCTATGGTCTCAAAATTGGAGACTACCACATATCTGGTTCTTCTTTTTTCATCCAAGACAAAGCTGCTTCCATCAGTGTACCAGATTTCCTCAGGATTGGTCAGAGGATCTTCTGACAAGCCCTCTTGTGGTTTTGTCCAGTGGTCCAAGGTTTCTGCCACATCCAGTTGCACCCTTGGCTCCAGCCCCATGATGGTTATCTGTGACAGGCAGGCTGGCTGGAACGGGCTGCTTCAGTCCTGTTGAACCATCTTGAGGGAAGGCTTGGCACTTGACCTTGAGGCTCTAGGGTCCCAAGAGCAGAGTGCTGCCCAATATCCCAATTGATGGTATTTGTAGCAAGCCATTTTAGGAGACTTGTCATGGTTTGGACACTCTTTGGCCTAAAGCCCGCCTGTCTACAGATTAGGCATTTGCCTGGTGCCTTGTCCTTCAAGGACTCAGGGTTTGCCATAGAGCTTCCCTGGAAGGTGGCCAGTATCTGGGCATGCCTTGTGTCTTTCCTTTTCTCCCTTTCCTGGGCCTTGGCCTCCCTGTCCTGTTCTCTGTTATAAAAGGTATTAGTGGCTTTCTGGACCATCTCATCTAAAGAGGCAGCAGGGTCCTGCTACTGAAGCTGTTACAACTTTATCCTGATGTGTGATGCACATTGGGACAGGAATTTGTCCTTTAATATCACTTGTCCCTTGTAAGAAGGAAATGGCAACCCACTCCAGTATTCATGCCTGGAAAATCCCATGGACTGAGGAGCCTAGTAGGCCACAATCCATGGGGTTGCAAAGAGTCTGACACGACTGAGCAACTTCTGTGTGTCTGTGTGTGTCCCTTGTAAGAGTCTAAGTCCAGATTGTTAAACTTTTGGAGGGCCTCTTTTAGCCTTTCCAGAAAGGCAATGGGGTTCTCATTGGGCTCCTGAGTTATTGCTGAGACTGGGCACAGTCCCACCAATAATAGGCTTCCTTCTATTTCTATGGGTGGACTTCCTTAGGGATGATTCTTTTTGAAACTTATCCTACTCAGTACTGTTGCAATCTGAGAGCTAGGTGACCCCAGGTTTGGGTGCAGATCCTCAGGCAAGCTGAGGTGTGACGGCCTCCTGGAGATTGAATCCTTGGGCATGTTGAGGCATGTCGACCTCCTGGGTCCCCTGGACTGGCGGATCCCTGAGCAGGTTGAGGTGTGACAACCTTTTGAGGACCAGATCCCAGGCAGATCGAGGCATGTTGACCTCCTGGGACACCCAGACTGGAGTTGGGCATCCCCAAGGTCTCCAGTGTGACCAGTGCTGGGTAGGATTAAGGGGTTGTAATCTTAACTCATTGCCAGTTTGTTCACTGCAGATGGGAGTAGATATCATGACATAAAGCAATCCAAGCCTGTGCCCTGAAACTGGGAACCTGGTGAAACAGTCATAAACCTTATCCTCTTACTGCTCTAAGGGATTATAAATCACTGATTTCCTCCCCTAGTCCTCCATAAGAGCAGCTTAGGGTGTTTCCAATGGTAAACATTTCATTTTCATAGACCTATTTTAGGCAGTAACAGAAGTAATGACAAAGGAGTGGGTTATCTGGCCCTGTTAAGGGCTTTATGAGTATTTTAATAATAAGCGAGGTGGAGCAATGTTGCCTACAAGGGGGCAGGGTCCTGGCTGTAGGAGTTAGTAATTGACTTAAGGACAAATTGATAAGCAGAGCAAATGTTCCATAAAACTGGAGTGGAGATTTGACCCAGGGGTATGTTTGTAACTTTAGGAGAAGGGCAGTAAGGCTTTGGGCCCAAATGGCCTGCGGGGCTAACTCCCAAAGTGCAAATGTTTTCCCTGGAAGCCCAATTGCCTTTGAAGAGATGCCAACAGATGGACTTCTAGCAGACATTGTGTGCCTGTCCTCCACCTGAGAGGGTTCATTGAGAGATGCTGACGTTGCATATGTTGTAGGAAACATGGAAGGTGAAGGCCTGAATATCTAGAAGGATTGGATATTATACAGTATTTCCCTCCCAATGGCCAGCTATTTTCTGGTTGTCTCTCCAGAAGAATGTAGAGGCAACATTGTAGGCCAGACGGGGCTCAGGAAAAGAGCATGAAACAGGAGGGAAGGGGTCAGGGCACAACTTTTGAAAGAATGACATAGCCCAAGGGCATAACATAAATAAATTAAAATCAAATAGGTCCAAGATGACAAACCAAATTCAACTAAACCTTAATCCCAAATCTGCAAACTAAATTACACACCCAGGTGGCAGGACAGTTCCAAGGCACTATCAAGAGATGGAGGAGTGGGTGGTTCCCCAATGGTTGAGATGATCACCCCACTCATTAGCATATGAATTCACCCAGTTCACAAAACCTAGCCACACTATATTCCATGGCCACACCACTTGCCCTCTGCAATGGCCCACACCCTGTGGAGTGTGCTTCTCTCTTAATCCTAACAAATTCACCTCTTAAGCTGTGTCTCTAAATGAATTTTTGCAAAGAGACATCAGAGCCTGAGCTTCATTAAGTCCTGAAGCCAGGCATCATGGGTTTTGGCCAGGCTCAAATCCCAGGAGAGAGTTGCTGGAGGACAGGAGGAAAAAGCAATGGGAGTCGGGAGGTGGGAAGGGGGTTCAGGATGGGGAACACATGTACATCCATGGTGGATTCATGTCAGATCAGATCAGATCAGATCAGTCGCTCAGTCGTGTCCGACTCTTTGTGACCCCATGAATCGCAGCACGCCAGGCCTCCCTGTCCATCACCAACTCCAGGAGTTCACTCAGACTCACATCCATCGAATCAGTGATGCCATCCAGCCATCTCATCCTCTGTCGTCCCCTTCTCCTCTTGCCCCCAATCCCTCCCAGCATCAGAGTCTTTTCCAATGAGTCAACTCTTCGCATGAGGTGGCCAAAGTACTGGAGTTTCAGCTTTAGCATCATTCCTTCCAAAGAAATCCCAGAGCTAATCTCCTTCAGAATGGACTGGTTGGATCTCCTTGCAGTCCAAGGGACTCTCAAGAGTCTTCTCCAACACCACAGTTCAAAAACATCAATTCTTCGGCGCTCAGCCTTCTTCATGTATGGCAAAACCAATACAATATTGTAAAGTAAAAAAAAAGAAAAGAGAAAAGCAATGGGAAAAGCATGCCAAGGAATCTCCTTCATAACCTGCTGGAAAATCTGCTAAATACCTGACCTGTGCTCAGTTTTCATTGACCTGATCCTTGGCACAAAGAAGTTTAAGCACAGAAGAATCTCCACTGACTCGGGTAACAGCCACTGGGGCCCAGCAGATAGTGGAGCCTTTGGGACACACTGAGGAGTAGGCCCTGCCAGAGTCCCTCAGTTGCACCCATTGCCACTCACCTGTTCTTGGAGGGTTCAAGGAAACAAGAGACAAGAGATTGTAATGGAATTAAAATTTTGTTAGGCATATGTCCATCCAGCCATAAGAGCGAGGACATCCTACCTTAACTGGAGGTCTTCTGGAATCTGAGACTGAGCTGCATGAGCTTTCTGCTGAGTTTGTCTTTTGCTGTCCCAGTTTCCAGCTTACTGGGCTTCTTGTCACTTCCCCTGTGCTGGGTTTTCTTCCTGTTCAACTCCCACCACAGGAGCTTTTGCCAATTTTGGCTCCTCCTGTCCTTGGCCTCCTCCTTGAGAAGGCCACCCCAAGGTTGTTTCAGCCAGGTTAAATTGGAGACATGGCCCCACAGATATCAGAGAAGTGTGTCATTTCCTCGGTTCTGTCTTATCACAACAAAAATTTGAAGCGACGGACGTTAAAGCTCTCGGCGTGTCACAGCTCTCAGACAGTGTTACAACTCTGTGTTCCAGCTCAGTTTATTTAGAAAATAAAAGAAAATACATCCTTAAGGCGTGAGAGAATGACGACCCTAAAGAAGAGGGGAGAGGGGAGTAGGGAGAGACAGAGAGCGAGAGTGACCATGGACAAGAGACAAAGGGAGCGAGCAGAAAGCAAGACTCCCAGTCTTTTGGCTCCTTTTTTTATATGTTTTTTCTCCTTCCCCTGGGCCTTCCCTATGTAAATTGGGCTAGCCAGGAATGCTGTTTGTTCTACCTGAAGTCCTCACCCCAGTCCTCAGACCTTCCTTTGTTCTTTTTTAACGGGCTTTCCCTCTCCTTCTCTTTTAGCCACTGCCATTCTGGATTCCTTTTTCCTATTCTAACTACCTAACACTTTGAAGCCTGAAGTCTCAATGTTCTCCCTCTGGTTTAGAGTTTGAAAGCTCAGGTTCATATTCAAGTGTGTTATGTGGGATTTCTGACCCTTAAACCATTAACCACCTAGTCATCCATAGCTTCTGTGATGGCATGAATAAGCATGGTAGTTTCCTCCCGTATTATGCAAAATCCCTCAGATCTTTAGTGAATGACTCAGAGGTCATGCAGGGAAGCCAGGGGAAGTAGGAACAACTACTTTTATGTGTTGCCTTCAGTATAAGACTTTTACTTTGAAAGAATTTTAAAAGCCACTGATGTAGACAACATAAAAAACTATGTAGAAACACACATCACGTTAAAAAGTTACTATTTTCAAAAGCAGATTCTGGCACTGTCCTCTGAATCAAACTGATCCTGAAGCATCCTAAACAAAGATATATCAAGGGGTAACTGATTTTTTTACTAGGTTGTAAGCTTCTTAGGTTGGATGTGTTTCTGCTCCTATATTCTGACATCTATTAGATTGAATTTGTCCCTTTCATAGCCCCTTTCTGTTGCCCGTAATGGTTTCTAAAGAAGTCATTTTGGTGTAGTTATATATATGACTCTCCTTCAGAACTATTCCAGGTAGCAATCAACTGTAGGGTTGAAAAGAGAAAGAAAAATGGTACAAATTTACCATCTTTTTATAATTTCATTGAAATTTGAGAAATGATTCAGAAATATTAAGAATTTGCTTCTATGCAAAACAAAGAACTGAAGGGATTATCTAGCCAAAACAACCTGATCACAAATGAGACTTTTTCTAACTTCTCCTACCTCTATTTTTTGTGTGTTACTTGGTAGTAAATTCCTACCTTTTTTTTTTTTCTCCTTCTTTCTTATATTCTTTGAAGTTCTTTGTCTTTCTTCTCCAATTACCTTTTGGTCTACATTTCTCCTCAATAATTAGGTGTATAGATATATGGAAAAATCATTGGCACTGAACCCAGCAAAACATGGATTCAAACTCTGTCTCATCATTTGACAGCTGTGTGAACATGAAGAGCTTGCTTAACCTCTCTAATTTTTAGTCTCTGCCTTTTAAAATGAAGATAACAATACTTATATAATGGGTTTTTTTGTGTGTGTGTGGGGGAGTTAAATGGTAATGATGCTTTTTATTTACCTCACTATTATTTGGGCTATCAGTTTAGTTCAGTTCGGTCACTCAGTCGTGTCTGACTCTTTGAGGCCCCATTGACCGCAGCATGCCAGCCCTCCCTGTCCATCACCAACTCCTGGAGTCTACACAAACTCATGTCCTTTGAGTCCGTGATGCCATGCAACAATCTCATCTTCTGTTGTCCCCTTCTCCTCCTGCCCCCAATCTTTCCCAGCATCAGGGCCTTTTCAAAAGAGTCAGCTCTTTGCATCAGGTGGCCAAAGTATTGAGTTTCAGCTTCAACATCAGTCCTTCCAATGAACACCCAGGACTGATCTCCTTTAGGATGGACTGATTGGATCTCCTTGCCATCCAAGG
Organism: Bos taurus; assembly: GCF_002263795.3. Taxonomy (NCBI): domain Eukaryota; kingdom Metazoa; phylum Chordata; class Mammalia; order Artiodactyla; family Bovidae; genus Bos; species Bos taurus. The sequence continues at coordinate 2,069,599 of NC_037353.1, read as the reverse complement.
GACTATCAAGAGTCTTCTCCAACACCACAGTTCAAAAGCATCAATTCTTCAGTGCTCAGCTTTATTTATAGTCCAACTCTCACATCCATGCATGACCACTGGAAAAACCATAACCTTGACTAGACAGACCTTTGTTGGCAAAGTAATGTCCCTGCTTTCTAATATTCTGTCTAGGTTGGTCATAACTTTCCTTCCAAGGTCTAAGTGTCTTTTAACTTCACCATCTGCAGTGATTTTGGAGTCCAAAAAAATAAAGTCAGCCACTGTTTCCCCATCTATTTCCCATGAAGTGATGGGACCAGATGCCATGATCTTAGTTTTCTGAATGTTGAGCTTTAAACCAAGTTTTTTATTCTCCTCTTTCACTTTCATCAACAGGCTCTTTAGTTCCTCTTCACTTTCTGCCATAAGGGTGGTGTCATCTGCATATCTGAGGTTATTGATATTTCTCCCAGCAATTTTGATTCCAGCTTGTGCTTCCTCCAGCACAGCATTTCTCATGATGTACACTGCATAAAAGTTAAATAAGCAGGGTGACGATATACAGCCTTGATGTACTCCCTTTACTATTTGGAACCAGCCTGTTGTTCCATGTCCCAGTTCTAACAGTTGCTTCCTGACCTGCATTTCTGATGAGGCAGGTCACGTGGTCTGGTATTCCCAACTCTTTCAGAATTTTCCACAGTTTATTGTGATCCACACAGTAGCAAACATTTAGTAAGTGGTATTAATCATTATATGTTATTTTTTAATATTAAGTGCAAGCTAATGCTTTTCTTTCCAAGAAAAAGAAAAAGAATAAAGAGGAAGAAAAATAGGAGAAGGAGATAAAAGAAGAGAAGGGGGAGGTAAAGGAGGAAGAAGAGAAAAGAATAATGAGGGCCCTAACAGAATTAACAAAATGAGAGGATATTATTTACATTATGAATTTAACTTCTGTGAATAAATAGGTATTGCCTTAATAAAGGATTCATACTGTACCAAATTTATGTTGCATTATATCATATAATAAATTATATATCATAAAATGATTATTGATTATATAATACATGATATGAAATGGTTAAGAATGTGGGCTCCAAAAAAAAAAAAAAAACCAGATCCAGGTTGAAGTCATAGATTCAACATTTTTCTATCAGTCTTCCAAATTGACAACAAACTTTCTGAGCCTTAATTTACCTACTATAATACTGAAATAATGTAACCACATATTTCATAGTATGTAATGATCAGCTATACATATAAACTTGGCTAGGCTATAGTATCTAGATATTTGGTATAACATTATTTTAGACTTTACTGTGACAGTATATTTCAGGTGAAATTAACATTTAAGTCAGCAAACTTTGTACAAAGCAAATTTCACTCCATAATTTAGATGCATCTTAGTGAATCCGTTGACTTCACATTCCAGGATGTCTGGCTCTAGGTCAGTGATCACACCATCGTGATTATCTGGGTCATGAAGATCTTTTTTGTACAGTTCTTCTGTGTATTCTTGCCATCTCTTCTTAATATCTTCTGCTTCTGTTAGCTCCATACAGCTTCTGTCCTTTATCGAGCCCATCTTTGCATGAAATGTTCCATTGGTATCTCTAATTTTCTTGAAGAGATCTCTAGTCTTTCCCGTTCTGTTGTTTTCTTCTATTTCTTTGCATTGATCACTGAAGAAGGCTTTCTTATCTCTTCTTGCTATTCTTTGGAACTTTGCATTCAGATGCTTATATCTTTCCTTTTCTCCATTGCTTTTCGTTTCTCTTCTTTTCACAGCTATTTGTAAGGCCTCCCCAGACAGCCATTTTGCTTTCTTGGATTTCTTTTCCATGGGGATGGTCTTGATCCCTGTCTCCTGTACAATGTCACGAACCTCATTTTGTAGTTCATCAGGCACTCTATCTATCAGATCTAGGCCCTTAAATCTATTTCTCACTTCCATTGTATACGAACAAAGCTAGTGGTGATGGAATTCCAGTTGAGCTATTTCAAATCCTGAAAGATGATGCTGTGAAAGTGCTGCACTCAATATGCCAGCACATTTGGAAAACTCAACAGTGGGCACAGGACTGGAAAAGCTCAGTTTTCATTCCAATCCCAAAGAAAGGTAATGCCAAAGAATGCCCAAACTACCACATGATTGCACTCATATCACATGCTAGCAAAATAATGCTCAAATTTCTCCAAGCCAGGCTTCAAAAATACATGAACCGTGAACTTCCAGATGTTCAAGCTGGTTTTAGAAATAAAAAAATAAAAAACAAAAGAAAAAAGAAAAGGCAGAGGAACCAGACATAAAACTGCCAACATCTGCTGAACCATTGAAAAAGCAAAAGAGTTCCAGAAAAACATCTATTTCTTCCTTATTGACTATGCCAAAACCTTTGACTGTGTGAATCACAATAAACTGTGCAAAATTCTGAAAGATATGGGAATACAAGACCACATGACCTGCCTCTTGAGAAACCTGTATGCAGGTCAGGAAGCAACAGTTAGAACTGAACATGGAACAACAGACTGGTTCCAAATAGGAAAAGGAGTACGTCAAGGCTGTGTATTGTCACCCTGCTTACTTAACTTATATGCAGAGTACATCATGAGAAACGCTGGGCTGGAAGAAGCACAAGCTGGAATCAAGATTGTCTGGAGAAATATCAATAACCTCAGATATGCAGATGACACCACCCTTATGGCAGAAAGTGAAAAGGAACTAAAAAGCCTCTTGATGAAAGTGAAAGAGGAGAGCAAAAATGTTGGCTTAAAGCTCAACATTCAGAAAATGAAGATCATGGCATCTGGTCCCATCACTTCATGGGAAATAGATGGGGAAACAGTGGAAACAGTGTCAGTTTATTTTTGGGGGCTCCAAAATCACTGCACATGGTGACTGCAGCCATGGAATTAAAAGATATTTACTTCTTGAAAGGAAAGTTATGACCAACCTAGATAGCATATGCAAAAGCAGAGACATTACTTTGCCAACAAAGGTCCATCTAGTCAAGGCTATGGTTTTTCCAGTGGTCATGTATGGATGTGAGAGTTGGACTGTGAAGAAGGCTGAGCACCGAAGAATTGATGCTTTTGAACTGTGGTGTTGGAGAGTCCCTTGGACTGCAAGGAGATCCAAGCAGTCCATTCTGAAGGAGATCAGCCCTGGGATTTCTTTGGAAGGAATGATGCTGAAGCTGAAACTCCAGTACTTTGGCCACCTCATGTGAAGAGTTGACTCATTGGAAAAGATTCTGATGCTGGGAGGGATTGGGGCAGGAGCAGAAGGGAACGGCAGAGGATGAGATGGCTGGATGGCATCACTGACTTGATGGACGTGAGTCTGGGTGAACTCCTGGAGTTGGTGATGGACAGGGAGGCCTGCCGTGCTGTGATTCATGGGGTCGCAAAGAGTCGGACACAACTGAGTGACTAAACTGAACTGAACTGGTGAATCAGTTGAAAAATTTAATAGAAAATGACTGACCTTCCAGGAAGAAGAGGGAATTTTTTTTCTGTAAGACTGTCTTTGGACCCAGCTGTAACTTTTTCCTGAGTCTCAAGCCTACCAGTTTACTGTGCAGATTTGGGACTTGCCTAGCCTCTGTAATCTTGTAAGCCAAGTCATTCATGTAAATATTTCTGTTTATTTCAATCTCTTTCATTTTCTCTATTTATAGACCCCATTTGTTCTGTTTCTTTGAAGAACCTTGACTAATGCAAAGTGTTACTGTGAGGATTTAATAAAATAATGCACAAAAAGTTGCTAGCATATAGTAAGTGATCAGTAAATAGACCAATATCTACCATTTTAGTTGTAATTAATATTAAAGGTTTACTATTTTCTAGTTAATATAACATCATATAATTTGGAAAATTGATTTGGTGCTGGGATTTGGAGAATGAAGAACATTTAGATTTGACTGAAATCTTACTCTGTGGCACATTATGTACTGTGTGTGTTGTATTTCTCATCTAGTTTATGTGTTGTATTCCTCACTATAACCCTTTTTGTGGACAGTGTTATTTTATAAAGAAGGAAGCTAAGATCCAGAAAGATTAAGCATTATTTTCAGTGTCAACTGAACTAACTACTCACAAATCTAGCCTAGTAGACATAGTCAGTTTGATCCCAAGACCTATACTCTTAAATTGTACCCTAAATTTTTTCAAAATAAAAATAGTTGAACAAAATTCCAACCAAAAATAAACAGTGGATTCGCTTTTGCTTTAAATGTAATGAGGCTGTGAGTTTAGCATCAAAAAAATTCCAGAGACAACATCAGAGGCATTCACAAAAGCCGTGAGTGACCTAGGCTCACATGCAAAACAGATATTTAGCCACTCACCCTGGAGGTGGGGTAAGGACTTCTCTGATGCTCTCTGACCTCACTTTCTCCACCCACCCTCAGGAAAGAAGACTTCACTATGAACTGGACTATTGTCCTTGGATTTACATTTGTTCAAAAGAGTTAAATATCACATCCACAAATAGGTTTTTGTTGTTGTTGTTTGTTTGCTTATTTGTTTCTCTTTGGCTGCAGAAAAAAACAAAAATGGAAATCTCTTACTCTCAGTTCAAGGGGCAGAGGAAAGGGAAACAAAAGAGATTATTGAACACTTCGGTTTCCCAGGTGGCTCAAGGATAAAGAACCTGCCTGCCATTGCAGGAGACGCAGGTTTGATCCCTGGGTTGGGAAGATCCCCTGGAGTAGGAAATGGAAACCCACTCCAGTGTTCTTGCCTGGAAAATTCCGTGGACAGAGGAGTCTGGTTGGCTACAGTCCATAGGGTCACAGAGAGCTGAACATGACTGAGTATACACACACATACACACGCACACATCGAAAACTTAGATTGAAATCATCCCACGTCTAAATATGGCAGCTGCTACTCAGCTTTAATCGTTTTAACACAAACAGGGCTAATTTATCCCAAATTTATCCCTTATTTATCCCAAATATTAAAAACAAAAAATCAAGAGAAACCTGAAATATGAAAATTTATAAGAAATATCTAAACTTTTTAAGTATTGGGACATTGACATTGAAGTCGCTCAGTCGTGTCTCACTCTTTGCGACCCTATGGACTGTAGCCCACCAGGCTCCTGCGTCCATGGAATTTTCCAGGCCAGAGTACTGGAGTGGGTTGCCATTTCCTTCTCCAGGAGATCTTCCTGACCCAGGGATCGAACCTGGGTATCCTGCATTGTAGGCAGATGCTTTACTGTTTGAGCCACCAGAAAAGTCCCAAGTATTGGTAATAAGTAGTAATTTAAAAATATGTTGAGAGGGCTATCAATTTTGAACAAATTGCATCTACAGAATTTTGACACATAGAACCTCAGTTTACAAACAATGTAATTAACAATAGGATGAGAAAAAAGCACCCTATTTCACTTAAAAATTGAACAACAAGTTAATTCTCAGAATATATTTGTGTTATAATTTAATGGAGACTAAACAGAAAAATATATATTCAGTATTTATCATCAATTTTTTCTAGTTCCCAGTCAAAAGTTAGTAATTTTCTCTTTTCCAAATTGCCTATTGGCCTGATTACTACAGCTCAAAAAAGACAAACAATTGATTCAATTACCTGGATAAGTCATGATAAGCAAGGCATTTATATGGTATCCAGGGCACTCCAATGGCATTTTTATTTCAAAATAGGTAAATTAATGTGTTGGTAAAGCAGATAAAGGCTATTCACATTTATCAGGCAAAACCATAGAGGTGGTATTCAAATACCTTAACATTAAAAAAAAAAATCAAATGTAGCATTTCAGCTAGCTAATCTATGAGCACCTTTTGATTAGCAGAGGAATCTGACTGTGAAGGTTTAAAGCAAAGCAAAACTCATCCAATCGTTATGATGTAACCCCACATGATCTTATTTAATTACAACCAGATAGTCACTGAAAACTAGGAGAAATCTGTTCTTTTTTCCCTTGAATCATGTAAAAGTTTGATTTTAAATTAAAATACAAGTATATATAATATATATAATCCTATGCATACTACATCATTAGCCAAAGACTGCTAACCCTGTGATAATTTTAGACATTTATTTATTATGTTCTACCAACAAACACAGAGCTGAGACTGATTAAATTTAAAAAGCCAGTCATTTTTTTTTAACAAATATTTTATTTTAATGAAGCTGATACAGACAATGTCCATTTAAAACCCATATCCCAGGCCAAAAAGTACAAATAAAGTCAAAAAGAACACTGTTCTGCTGTATACACTTCTGCATAAATAACTTTAACTGCGAATGAAAACTAGATCTTTTTGGGGATCTTCTGCAAGATCTTTTTCTTTTATCTTAAAATGCTTCCTCTTCAGTGAAGCCATCTCTGGTGTTAGTCATTATTCTGAATACCTCTGTCACTTTGCCTCCAACTTGAAATTCCTCTTCTTGTGGTCCAGACCCTCAGATTTGAAAAGTAGCTTCAAGTTAAGGAAAGGTCATTTTCCATAGTTCCATTTTCTGAAAAACTCCCATCTCCCACTGAAAGTTATAGCTCAGGAGTGAAGCAACACATGCTATAACTTCAGGGCCAACTGGAGAGTCATTAGGAACACTCACATTACTCAACCTTATTTATCACAAGTCTGCAAACGCATAGTCCTGGAAAAGGTGGTCTCTCTATGCACACATGTAATTTTTTAAAAGGACAGAGTGATATGAAGGGAGCTGAGATTTGATCACCAAAAATCAGCACAATGAAAACAAACAATGATGAATAATGGGCTCTAGAATTCAAGTTTCCAGATACTTTTAAAGAGTTGGGGTGCCGGTTTTCAATTCGGTTTTGAATACCACATTACAAAAAAAGCTATTTTTAAAAATAAAAGAGGGTTAAGAGAAAAGAAAAAATAAAAGAATACCTAAACCATTGAATGACCCCCTGTTTATTTCTGATAAATTCTGATCATATCTTTTTCTTCCATTCACAGTTCTTTGGGAGTGTGATTATCAACAATTTTCTGACCTTCAAGGAGAAACCTGAGTGAATTCATGGGAACTTCCTGTCTTTGACAATCTGATTCTTTGAGTTTCTTGAGATGTATCACCATTTTCACTTTGAAGTGACTCTCACTGCTATCCTGTCTGGTGACTTTGAGTTTACTATATTCTCCTTCTTTCTTATCCCCCAAGTCCTCGGTTGAAGGTTTTGCTTCCTGGTCGGACATGGTGACAGTGACTTCTCCTGGGGCCTCCGCAAAGCAGCAGCCTCAGGTAGGCAGAACCTTACTCCGGAGTTTATAAATCTCTTTTCCCCATAGCACAACACCAAGGCTGGAAGAACTTTCTGTATGCCTTGAAGCCAGTTTCTTGAGTCAGCACTTTGTTATTCTTGTGCCAGTCAGTGAGCATGTGAGTGATATTCTTTTTCCAATGCAAATAGCAGAAATCTTGAATCTTGTTCTCTTTGAGTATAAGAAATAAGACAATTCAATGTGATTAAAAAAAAAAAATACATGTTGCCAAAACTCTATCCCTGAGCTAATCTTCAAGAGGATATTTTGCTCCACTGCAATATTTATGACATTTGCCTTGAGAAATAATTGCACTCTCCATAGAGGCCTGTATTGAAAAATTTTTATTTGGGAAATGTAAGTTGGTTTACCAGCTTATTTTAGATAACTTGTGAATGCTAGTTTTAGTGCAAGTTTGTGTGTCTGACACACAGGCCAAACAAACCAAAATGTCAGAGTTTGGAGCAGAGAAATATTTATTGTAGAGCCATGCAAGGAGATAATGGTTCCTGCCCCCCCCCCAAAAATGTTTTTTATGGGATCACATCCTGCACAATTCTCTGATTGGTTGATGATGAGGTAACAGAGCGATGTTACAGGGGTTAACTTTATCAATCCTTGACATGCTGTGTAGGTCTGGGGGTTGTTTGTTCATGATCATCAAGTAGTTAATTTCTCCCACTTGGTGGTGGTTTTCACCTCTGCAGAACAACTCAGGAATGTGCATTAGATTACTGTTACCTAAGTACTTCAGAGAGGAGTTAAGCAGAGGGTAGGGGGGAAAGGGCCTCCCCAACCCTGAAGGCCCTATGGGGTCCTGCTTGGTTACAATAGAATATCAATCAGAGATGAAATAGCCCTAAGCATTTTCTCTCTCCAGTTATGTACCCTACAGAAGTGTGTTATACAAAACTTGGATTACCTAAACATACACTGATCTGCCTTGGATGAAGACCTTGTCCATTCATGTTGTCTTAATTTTTATTGTGCTGAAGTGTATTAATAATAATTCATGAGGAACTAGATGATCATGGTAAAAACTGGGTAATCACACAAGGCTGTTTTAAAAATGATGTGTTTTGAAGATTGATTAACCAAATGGACAACCAAAGGAATACCAAATGTCATGAGCAAGAAATTATTTTGGTCAGTGCTTTCCTGGGGTGTAATAAAAATGCATTACTAGATACCTTTACAGAAAAAAGATTTTAGTGAAATTTAATGAAAAAACAGGGGATAGGTAGCTAATTCAGAGCTAACAGGAAAGAGGTTTTCCCCAAAATGGAAAAATTTGCTCCATCTGGGTATTTTTCAGTAATTGAGGCCCACAGGCTTTGGCTAGCTATGAAACGACAGCATACAATTTTAAAGTTACATTTAGTTGGAGAGCTTTTGTACTCCTCATCACCATATGAAAGTTCAATTGATTTTTTTTTTTTCATTGAAATGGCTAGTTATTGGACACAACTGTCTTAAACTGACTGGTAATTCAACCCATGCCTATATAACACTAAAATAACAGATCAAACCAGTAGAAAAAATAACAGTCAAGCAGATCAGTTTCACACAAATTTAGCTAATTGATAGAACTTTCCTCCTTTTAACCCATCATTTCTGTTGTAGAGATAAACAGGCTCCACTCAGCATCAACTCTGTCAAACCCCAAAACCCACACACAGAGAACACCTGACCTGAGAACATCTCATCAAATTTCAGCTTCTCTATTTTTGCCTTTGGAGAATAAAATATCATTACATTTGCCTCCTTCATACTAAGCAATGAGCCTGGCCAGCCCAAGGAAAAATAATGAAATAAAGTCTGCTTTAGGAATTATGTTAAATCGCCTAATCAGAGATTTTTTGCTTTTTGATGAAATTTCTACCTTTCTACTGTCTCTAAACATTATTTGGATAACCTGTGCATTTCTGTGCCACACAATTCTCAAATTTGTCTCTCTCAAAAGCATTTAACTTCCCAAATTCTCCTCCATGTGTCAAACTTGGTGCTTTACTGATTGCTTTTGATAATGTAAGAAACTACTTGATTAAGAAGCTAAGGGCTGTTAATGGGTTACATCCCATGTAACTGTTGCAAACCTTAGGATTCTGTCACACAAAATAGTGACCAGTGGGGAGACTCTCAAAATTCCCTTTAAGGTGAAGGAGATAAAGGATTTGGCAAACCTTGGATTCTTTCAGTGCTTCTGAAATGGCAGGGCGTAGGGTATTAACACATGTGAGGCTGATTCTGAAAGCTTTTCTCCCTTTAGGCTTAAGAAATTACAAATGTCACTCCAAGAATAGAGTTCTTCAGTTTTTCAAAACTAACAGGCCCATGCCCATTACCCACCTGCAGGGATTTTAACTCTCTGTATTTAGGTTAGACCCAGGTACCATTATTTCTTGAAAGCCACATAGGTAAGTTTGAGACACAACCAAACTTGAGTGCTAAGTGACTACATAATAGTTGTTAGATGATTACCCAGAAACCTCAGAAAGATTATGTTAAATGAAAGAAGCCTCTCACAAAAGATGGCATATTATACGATTACATTTATATGAAACATCTAGAATGGGCAAATCTATAGAGACAGACAATAGTGTTTCCAGGGCTAGAAAGGAGTAGAGAATGAGGAATAGGGTGATGATACCAGGGAAGCCCTAGCTAAATGGTACAGGGTTTCTTTTTAGGGTGATTAAAGTTAACTGTGGTAATGTTCACCCATATCTGTGAATATACTAAAAACCATTAACTGGGACACATTAAATCAGTGAATTTTAAGGTATGCCAATTATATTTCAATAAAATTGTTATAAAAAATTTACACGATATGTACTGAAACCTATATCTCTCCACAATTGTGAGAAAAAAAAATATATCTTTCTGTATTGATTTTTTGGGGGCCTGGAAACTTAGAGAGTTTCAGCACCAAAATGCTGTCAGGTTTTTAAATCTGGATTTTATTTTTCTTCTAACACTCACCATTGATGAACTAGTGATTGAAACCCTACGGAGGCTCTACTCCATTACTGAAATGAAGTGACAATGTTTAAAAAAGCATCAGTGCCAAGCCATCTATGATGTAAAAGGAAGTTCCCTGTAAATGTCAGAGTCAGTCAATATATTTTTTGATGATAATATATGTTTGATTTTTTATAAGTATGGATGATTATTTAATTAAGACAGCACATTATTTCTGTCAGGGAAAAATTGCTCTCCTGGCCACCCACAAAATGTTAACAAGAGCACTCTGTCATCCATTGATCAAAACCAACACAAAAATCTGTCAGCCTCGAGAGAGAAAAGTTGCTATTCTCACTCAGGCAGAATTCAGTTTTTATTCTCTGTAGCCATCGTCCATTCAACAGTGCTTGAAGCAACGAAGAGACCAATGAGAAATGTGTTAGCCTCTAAATATGGTTTAAACAAAAGTTTTAGTACCAATTTTTGCATGTATAAATAAGATAAATGAGTAAGGGAATATGGTCTCCCCATGTGGTGCTAGTGGTAAAAACCTGCTTGCCAATGCAGCAGACATAAGAGATGCTGATTCAATCCCTGGGTCAGGAGGATCCCCTGGAAGAAGGCAGGACAATCCACTCCATTATTCTTGCCTGGAGAAACTCATGGGCAGAGGAGCCTGGTGGGCTACAGTCCATAGGGTTGCAAAGAGTTGGACATGACTGAAGTGACTTAACACACACACAAGTAAGGAGCATATAAAATTTATTTTAAAGACAATTATTCATTAAAATTATGTGAGGCAGCATTAAGATCATGTTTTGAGATGCTCCTAATGAGTTCTGATTTAAATAATTTTGAAATGGGTGGAATAAACTAATAGCTGTTAAATACACAGATGCTAATTACTTTTTACGTTCATTTATCAAGATATTATTAAGATTTAAGATTATATCAATACACAGTAAATCTTTAGACATCAAATTAGAAAATGTTTTAATCATTTTGTCAACCCTTGGTAAAAGGGTAAGCTTCCCTTTACCAAGATGACATACACTTATTTTTCTTAGAAGAAAACTTAATCAGACTCTCATTTTCAAATAGGAAAACAAAGGCTAGAGACATGAAGTTACTTGCTCAATGTCACAAACCCAGGTAGTGTCAATGCTGGGGTCAGACCCATAATTCTAGAAACCTTACCTCAAGAGAGATATCTGATTCAGACCCTAAGGCAACACTCACAGCCTGATCTGGCTTACAAATATATTGTAGTAATACTAGTCAACTTGTGCTGATATAACAAAGCACCTTAGCCTGAGTGGCTTAAACAATAGAAATTTATTTCTCACAGTTCTGGAGAAAGGAAAGTCCAAGATCAAAGTGTCGGTTAATTGGTTACTGGTGAGGAACCTCTCTTCCTGGCTTGTTCAACCCAATAACAACAACAAAATTCTTAAACTCATAATGTTTGTTTATAACAAAAACGAACAGTTTCTTCTGTATCAGAAAATGAGCAGCCTGTGGTCTTCCAATTGGCTGGGTGGGGAAGCATATATTCTATAGATCTAACTGCACAGCCCAGTCTGGCTTTATTTGCAAGAAAGTGAATTCTATGTTTTAATCTCTACCTGACTGCAAGGCACTTGGGACTTGGTCTCCTAACTCATACACTTTGCCTTCTTTCTCTACCCTTCCCATTGACTTCTCTTTAAAACACACACACACACATGCACACACACACACACACACACACATGCACTCACTCAAAGCATGCTCTATCCTATATACTAATTTTAAAAAATAATTTCGAGACTACTTACATTAACCCTGAAGAGACATATACTCTACAGATGCTGTTTTTCCCAATACACTTCATGTGGATTTTGTATAAGAACACTGTACCAAAAAAAAAAAAAAGAAAAGAAAAAATGCCAGCTATTCCAAAATGATTGTTAAAGAACATTTAAACTTCGCTTTCATCAGTCTCCTTTATGCAAACTCCATTTACATTGCAGATAGAAAAGGAAAGAGAGTTCTGTTGTTACTTTTAAAACCTTCTCAGGTCTTTTGTTGTTCTTGTTGTTTAAACAGAATAAATTCTTTAATAGAACAATGTAAAGTAGTTAATGGAGAAGTAAGGACAATTGCACTTATTTCACATGCTAGCAAAGTAGTGTTCAAAATCCTTCAAGCTAGGCTTCAACAGCATGTGAACCAAGAACTTCCAGATGTGCAAGTTGAATTTAGAAAAGGCAGAGGAACCAGATATTAAATTGCCAAAATCCACTGGATCATGGAAAAAGCAAGAGAATTCCAGAAAACCATCCACTTCTGTTTCATTGGCTACATTAAGCTTTTTGACTGTGTGGATCATAACAAACTGGAAAATTCTTAGAAATGATAATACCAGACCACCTTACTGACTCTTGAGAAACCTGGATGCAGAACATGGAACAACAGACTGGTTCAAAATTGGGAAAGGAGGATGGCAAGGCTGTATATTGTCACCCTGCTTATTCAACTTATATGTAGAGTACATCATGTGACATGCCAGGCTAGATGAAGCTCAATCTGGAATCAAGATTGCTGAGAGAAATATCATGATATGGAGATGACACTACCTTAATGACAGAAAGTGAAAAGGGACTAAAGAGCTTCTCGGTGAAGGTGAAAGAGGAGGGTGAAAAAGTTGGCTTAAAACTCAACATTCAAAAAACTAAGATCATGGCATCTGGTCCCATCACTTCATGGCAAATAGATGGGGAAACAATGGAAACAGTGACAGACATTATTTTCTTGGGCTCCAAAATGACTGTAAACAGTGACTGCAGCCATGAAATTAAAAGACACTTGATCCTTAGAAGAAAAGCTATAACAAACCTAGACAGCATGTTTAAAAGCAGAGACATCACTTTGCTGACAAAAATTGTATAGTTAAAGCTATGTTTTTTCCAGTAGTCATTTACAAATGTGAGAGTTGGACACTAAAGAAGGCTGAACACCGAAGAATTGATGCTTTTGAACTGTGGTGCTGGAAAAGATTCTCGAGAGTCCCTAGGGCAGCAAGGAGTTCAAAGCAATCAATCCTAAAGGAAATCAACCCTGAATATTTATTGGAAAGACTGATGCTGAAGCTGAAGCTCCAATACTTCAGCCACCTGATGTGAAGACTGACTCATTGGAAAAGACCCTAATGCTGGGAAATATTGAGGGCAGGAGAAGAAGAGGGTAACAGAGGATAAGGTGGTGGATGGCTCTGCTAATTCCATGGACATGAGTTTGGGCAAACCCTGGGAGATACTGAAAGACAGAAAAGCCTGGCATGCTGCAATTGATGCCGTAAAGAGTCACACACAACTGAGTGACTGAACAATAAAAACACAAGCACAACTTCCAAAACTGATCAGTCCAAGTCTTTCAATATTCCCCTCCACATGGAGAATTTCAGAGTATATTCCTGTGGCAACAATGACAGAGAAAGGAAAGAATTTTCATACAGAGAGACCAAAATATATTAAAGCATATAAATAATAAGAATCTTCCTCTGTTTAAAGATCCTATCTTTTACTTGCAATTAGCTACATGAAGTCAAATGTCATCAGTTTGATTTTGCCAGAATGGAACTGATGATATTGTACATAGTAGGTGGTTTATTTTTTTCTTGGCAATGGAAAACAAAAAATTATTGAGAAAAGAGTATTATCAAGCATATTCAGGGCAAGGTTTTTTTTTTTTTTTTTTTTTTAGGACAAATAATGTTCAAGCATTTAAAAAAATCTTTGGAAAAAAAAAAGAAGCAAACATTACTGTCTCATTACATATTCTATTCTCTTTAGCAAATAAAAACAAACAATACAGACACACAGTCAAAGCAGTTTTAGCAGCCATGTTGGATGTTCACTTCCATTTCTATTCTCACCAAAAGACAAAGCTGATCTAAAAAAATATATGACCTGACACACAGTCAAATAACTGGCATTCACAGACATAATTTGGGACTGGTAAAAATTAGCAGAGTCCAATAGCTGTGAAAGAAGAGAAGCGAAAAGCAAAGGAGAAAAGGAAAGATATAAGCATCTGAATGCAGAGTTCCAAAGAATAACAAGGAGAGACAAGAAAGCCTTCCTCAGCAATTAATGCAAAGAAATAGAGGGAAACAACAGAATGGGAACTACTAGAGACCTCTTCAAGAAAATTAGAGATACCAAGGGAATATTTCACACAAAGATGGGCTTGATAAAGGACAGAAATGGTATGGACCTAACAGAAGCAGAAGATATTAAGAAGAGGTGGCAAGAATACACAGAAGAACTATACAAAAAAGAGCTTCATGACCCAGATATTCATGATGGTGTAATCACTCACCTAGAGCCAGACATCCTGGAATGTGAAGTGAAGTGGGCCTTGGAAAGTATCACTACGAACAAAGCTAGTGGAAGTGATGGAATTCCAGTTGAGCTATTTGAAATCCTGGAAGATGATGCTGTGAAAGTGCTTCACTTAATATGCCAGCACATTTGGAAAACTCAGCAGTGGCCACAGGACTGGAAAAAGTCAGTTTTCATTCCAATCCCAAAGAAAGGCAATGCCAAAGAATGTTCAAACTACCGCACAATTGCACTCATCTCACACGCTAGTAAAGTAATGCTTAACATTCTGCAAGCCAGGCTTCAGCAATACGTGAACCGTGAACTTCCAGATGTTCAAGCTGGTTTTAGAAAAGGCAAAGGAACCAGAGATCACATTGCCAACATTCGCTGGATCATCGAAAAAGCAAGAGAGTTCCAGAAAAACATCTATTTCTGCTTTATTGACTATGCCAAAGCCTTTGACTGTGTGGATTACAATAAACTCTGGAAAATTCTGAAAGAGATAGGAATACCAGACCACCTGACCTGACTCTTGAGAAATCCGTATGCAGATCAGGAAGCAACAGTTAGAACTGAACATGGAACAACAGACTGATTCCAAATAGGAAAAGGAGTACATCAAGGCTGTATATTGTCACCCTGCTTATTTAATTTCTATGCAGAGTACATCATGAGAAATGCTGGGCAGGAAGAAGCACAAGCTGGAATCAAGATTGCCAGCAGAAATATCAATAACCTCAGATATGCAGATGACACCACCCTTATGGCAGAAAGTGAAGAGGAACTAAAAAGCCTCTTGATGAAAGTGAAAGAGAAGAGTGAAAAAGTTGGCTTAAAGCTCAACAGTCAGAAAATTAAGATCATGGCATCTGGTCCCATCATTTCATGGAAAGTAGATGGGGAAACAGTGGAAATAGTGTCAGACTTTATTTTTTGGGGGGCTCCCAAATCACTGCAGATTGTGATTGCAGCCATGAAATTAAAAGACACTTACTCCTTGGAAGGAAAGTTATGACCAACCTAGATAGCATATTGAAAAGCAGAGACATTACTTTGCCAACAAAGGTCCATCTAGTCAAGGCTATGGTTTTTCCTGTGGTCATGTATGGGTGTGAGAGTTGGACTGTGAAGAAAGTTGAATGCTGAAGAACTGATGGTTTTGAACTGTGGTATTGGGGAAGACTCTTGCGAGTCCCTTGGACTGCAAGGATATCCAACCAGTCCATCCTAAAGGAGATCAGTCCTAGGTGTTCATTGGAAGGACTGATGCTGAAGCTGAAACTCCAATACTTTGGCCACCTGATGCAAAGAGTTGACTCATTGGAAAAGACCCTGATGCTGGGAGGGATTGGGGGCAGGAGAAGGGGATGACAGGATGAGATGGCTGGATGGCATCACCGACTCAATGGACATGAGTTTGAGTGAACTCTGGGAGTTGATGATGGGCAGGGAGGCCTGGCGTGCTGTGATTCATGGGGTTGCCAAGTGTCGGACATGACTGAGAGACTGAACTGAACTGATACTTCTAAAATCTGTCTATTTTCATTTCTTAAAATGTACAGTATACTGGAAATGTGACAGCAATATTCTTAGACTTATGTTTTCATGTACAGATTATCAACCATTCCTAACATCTTTTATTAAAAAAGGCCTAAATAGGAAGCTTTGAATAGAAGTAGAGATGTGAAAGAAATTTATAGAACCCAATTTTTTTCCAAATATTCCTTTACTCAAAATGTCCTTTTAATTTGCAATGGTTCAGTTACTCTTAATTAGTGACATGGGACAATGGCTTTGAATTTTGTCTCATATATGACCCTCTATAAAATGCTTTACATTAATGAGATGCAAAAATCACTGCAGATGGTGACTGCAGCCATGAAATTAAAAGATGCTTGCTCTTTGGAAGAAAGGCTATGACAAACATAGACTTCATATTAAAAAGCAGTGACATTACTTTGCTGACAAAGGCCATCTATTCAAAGCTATGATTTTTCCAGTAGTCATGTATGGATGTGACAGTTGGACCATAAAGAAGACTGAGTGCTGAAGAACTGATTCTTTTGAACTGTGGTGATGGAGAAGACTCTTGAGAGTCTCTTGGACTGTAAGGAGATCCAACCAGTCAATCCTAAAGGAAGTCAACCTTGAATATTCATTGGGAGCACTGACACTAAAGTTGAAGCTCCAATACTTTGGTCACATGATGTGAAGAGCCAACTCATTGGAAACTGGGAAACTCACCCTGATACTGGAAAAGGTTGAGGGTAGGAAGAGAAGGGGGCAACGGAGGATGAAATAGTTGGATGGCATCATTGACTCAATGGACATGAGTTTGCGCAAACTCCAGGAGATAGTTAAGGACAGGAAGCCTGGAATGATGCAGTCCATGGGGTCTCAAAGAGATGGAGATGACTGAGCAACTGAACAACAACAAATAGATCTTACTGATTCTGTTTCTTTGGAGAATGCAAATACACTCTTAAATCTCATATTTGGAATTCTTGTGAGGATTACGTGGAAAGCAGATAGCACAGTGCTTTATACATAATATTAATATACAAAGAAACACTCAGAATCTGGAGCCTATTATTACTTAAGTCCCAGGCTACAAAGGCCATACTCATTTTCTTGAAAATTATTATCCAGTCCATGGAATTTCTGGACTACATGTCCCAGAATCCCAAAGTAGTTCTAGGGCTGTAGCTTACCTGCCTGGAGCAGAAATTCTTCCAACTAAAAAGTTCACTTGAAGGGGTTTTTATTTAGCCTCCTTACCTAAATTTTAATATGGAATTTTCATCTTTAAAAATAATTTTTATAAGAAACAGTAATGTCATTACTGTACCTAAGATTCATATACAGCAAAATGGTATGTGGAGAGTGCTCAGTAAAGACTATGAACTGTGTTTTTCTTTTTCTTACCAAGGAACAAAAAGCTGATAGATTA
The DNA here is from genome assembly GCF_002263795.3 of Bos taurus. Lineage (NCBI taxonomy): Eukaryota > Metazoa > Chordata > Mammalia > Artiodactyla > Bovidae > Bos > Bos taurus. The sequence goes on along the minus strand of NC_037353.1, from coordinate 2,052,071 downwards.
TTTTACAGATAAAGTTTTCCTGCAGGATATTGGATTGACAAGTGTTAAAATTCAGCTTTTTTTCTTCCTTGATGTAGTTTAAAAGAATTTGTTAGAGTCACCTGAAGAATCTGAATCTTCAAATTTACACAAAAATCTCACATCAGCAGAAGGAGCCAAAGATATGCTTCAACTGCTTCAGTATCATTAAGATTCCACTCATGGGGAAACAGAGCTCAAAGATGGAGAGAAAACATTCATGTGCTTTAGCAAAGGTGATGCTTCCTGGAGAGGTGAGACTTATTTGCTGATTTGATGAGTCAGATAAAATTTATCAGCCTGATAGAGATGAACAGGCTTTCCAAAATAATTGCTTAAATAAACTGTGTCTCTTGCATGGCTCCTCTTTCAGAGTGGCTTTCTCTTCAGATGATACACTTCTTAGGGGCAAAGTTCAGCATTCACATTCAGTCTAATTGTCAGACCTTGGTAGAGAGGTTATATAATTGCCCTCTGTGTGTGAGAAAATTTAGTTTACTCCACACTGGCCTGCCAGTCCTTCAAGAGCTAAGTCTATACAGAAAATGGAAATATCATGTGATACTGCTTTTATGTGGAATCTAAAAAGAAATGATACAAATGAACTTATTTATAAAACAGACTCACACAGAAATAAACTTAGGTTTACCAGCTGGGAAGGGATAGTTAGGGAGTTTGGGATAGATATGTATACACTATTATATTTTAAATGGATAACTAACAAGGACTGACTGTATAATACATGGAAATCTGCTCAGTGTTAAGTGGTAGCCTGGATGGGGGGAAGTTTGGAGAATGTGTGCGTGTCTGTGTGTGTGTGTGTGTGTGTGTGTCTGAGTTGCTCTGCTGTGCACCTGAAACTATCACAACTTTGTTGGTTGACTATACTACAACATTTTTAAAAGTTAAAAAAAGAGTTAAGTCAATATGAATTTATAGAATACGGAATTTGTGCCTTAAACAGATGATGTATGTTGGAAACTGAATTTAATTATAACATATTAACAGAAAAGATTTTCATAAATATGTAGCAACTAAGAAGTATGTCAGAGAGTGGGCATTGCTATCCTAATCTGCATACAATGGCTTTGAGCACAAGGATTCAACATTGCCCAAGGTTGAATAAGTTAAGAGAATGCATGGAAAAAAATGTTGTTCTATTAATCAATATTCTTCTAATATTTACTCTGTAGCATATACCCTGAAAGGGTCAAAATCTCATTTCCAGGTACAACCTAAATTCTAACAGAAAGTAAATTAGAAATCAATCAATTTAACCAGTTTATTTTTTCTGATGTATCAAACACTACTGATACATATTACAGAGATTAGGTCATAATTATTTTTTACAACCAACAATTTTGCAATATGCATGGGGATTTTAGTTTAGTTATAACATCTGTGTGTGTGCATGCTTTGTCATGTCTGACTCTTTGCAACCCCATGGCTATAGTCCATCAGGCTCCTATATCCATGGAATTTTCCAGGCAAAAATACTGGAGTGGGTGGCCATTTCTTCCTCTAGGGGATCTTCCTGAACCAGTGATGGAACTTGTATCTCTGGGATCTCATGCATTGCAGGCAGATTCTTTGCCACCAGTTGCCACCTTGGAAGCCCTATAATGTCTTTTTTTTCCCCAAAGAAATTCCAAAAATGCTAAGGATAGAATATGGAAATTAATTTGTACTCAAGTACTTGGTCAGATGGTTTTAACTCAGGACATGAGTCATAACTTTCTTTATGTTGCACATGAGCATAGGCAAATATTTCGTAGCGCAAACACTCAATTGCTCTTCCAGTTAGTCTTGAACCTGGTCCTGACATATAGCCTTGTGTTTCTCATTCAAAATCTGCCACTCTAGACATACCAAAAAAAAAAAAAGGAAAACAACCAATACAAAGCCCAATATTAAAGTTAATTTTTATTCCCTTTAACTTGTGTATTATTACTAACTTCTCAATCACTTGCAAGAATTAAATGCCTTCAAATTGCCCTTTGGGTATCAAAACTGTGCTCAGTGCAAGTGCCTTGGGCTTCCCTATCTTCTAATGTCATACCGATATCTAGCAGGACCCTGTGGGGCTCCTGGGCACAAAGGCTTCATTCAGTCTCCATGACCTTTCCTGATTTCCTATGATCAGATTCAAATAGCTGCTAATTAGGGAAGGGAGGGGGTGTGGAGACAAGGGAGGAACAGTCAAAATAAACAATAGTGCAGCCTTGGGACAAGGTACTGGTTCCTCCTCAAGGGATATATATAACAATATTTTTTAGCTATTTTGCAGATATTTAAATCCCCAATAGGCGGAGAAAGTAACAGCAGGCTGCCCACAGACATGCCCTCAGAAGGTTGATGATGCTGACCCCCACTTACCTCACTACCAATCAATCAGAAGAATGTCCATAAGCTAATTATGCCCTCTTTGAAGCACTGCTGTAAAACTTCTCACTTAGCACTCCAAGTTGGGACAAACAGTATAAAGGCATTAACCTGCTGTGGCTCCCTTTGCCTGGCAAAGCAATAAAGCTACTCTTTTCTACTTCACCTGAAATTATGTTTCTGAAGATTAATTTAGTGTCAAGGTATAGAGGCCAGATTCAGCTCCAATGCACTCCACAGTGATAGGAATCTCTTTTCTCCAAAAAGCTCGCCCCCACTCATGTGGACCTAAAATTGATATTAGGAAAGCAATCTGATTGAACTAAAGCATCTGAGCAGAGAATTTCTGCTCTATACCCCCCTCACCCAATCCTCATATCTTCCCAAACAAATGTATGTTGTTTTAATTCTAGCAATTTTAAAATTATAGAAGTCAAGTCAAAAGAAATTTAGGAAGAAATTTCTTTGAAAAGAAGTCTAGGCTTAATGATTTCAAACATATTTTTAGCTCAAGAATATTTTCTTCAAGCAAAACATGTAAAGAATCCAATGTATAAAACATTAAAAAAACAAAACAAAACAAAACAAATTCTTGTTGAAGTAATGGCAAGGAGGACATAAAGGTCAGCCCTATTATTTACTCTCTCATGCAGAATCACCCTGGACATGCATCCTCAGAATTTTTAAAGCTTGCTTTCAGAGTCAACCTTGAAAATGACTTAAGGTTCATTCTAATGTATCTCAGCTTTCTCTGAACCTTAGTTAGTAAGGAGAAAGATTGGTAGACCTTTAGCGACTTGCTTCCATCATATGAGACAAACTTAGGACTCCAAATACAGTTATGTCATTCTCACCAATGTCAATGTCCCGTCTCTGGTCTAGTCCTTCTCTTAGGAGAAGGAATCACATAAAACCCACTACTAACACCCTTTCTCTTCCACTAAAAGACCTTTTTTCTAAACTCTGATGCTCCAAAGACCCCAATTTAATCACTGATCTACTACATTAAAAAGGACAAACATCACCAAGAGTTGAGGAACACCATACTCTTTTAAATGAGTAAACCTATGCCTATGTTGAGCAAATCTAGCCATGACATTTTTTCAACAGCATTTGTTCTGGCTTCTTTCAGAATCTTTTCTTTATCTTTGATTTTTGTAGTTTGAAAATGATACATCAAAGTGTAGCTTTTTTTTGGTTGAGGGGCGGGGGCGGATTCCTCCTACTTGATGTTCTCTGAGGCTCCTGGATCTGTAGACTGGTTTAGTTCAGTTCAGTCGCTAAGTTGTGTCCGACTCTTTGGGATCCCATGAATCACAGCACACCAGGCCTCCCTGTCCATCACCAACTCCTGGAGCTCACTCAGACTCATGTCCATCGAGTCAGTGATGCCATCCAGCGATCTCATCCTCTGTTGTCCCCTTCTCCTCCTGCCCACAACCCCTCCCAGCAGCAGAGTCTTTTCCAATGAGTCAACTCTTCCCATGAGGTGGCCAAAGTACTGGAGTGTCAGCTTCAGCATCATTCCCTCCAAAGAAGTCCCAGGGCTGATCTCCTTCAGAATGGACTTGTTGGTGATATTAATTTAGGAAAATTCTCAGACATAACTGTTTCAAACAGTTCTTCACTTTCTTTCTTTCTTTCTTCTCTAGGTGGTATTTGTCTTATGTATATGTTGTACCTTTTGTAGCTGTCCCACATTTCTTGGATATTCTTGTTTACTTAGTTTTTTTTTTTTTTTCCCCCTGATTGCTTTTTAGCTTTGAAGGTTTCTATTGAGATTCTTTCCTCAACCACATCCAATCTACTAATGAGCCCCTCAAAGGCATTCTTCATTTCTGTTCATGTTTTTATCTCTGGCACATCTTTTTGGTTCTTTCTTAGTATTTCCATGTATCTGTTTGCATTACCAGTCTGTTTTTTCATGCTGTCCACTTTATCCATTAGAGTCCTTTACATATGAATCGTCAGTTCAGTTCAGTCACTCAGCCGTGTCTGACTCTTTGAGCCCACGAATTGCAGCATGCCAGGCCTCCCTGTCCATCACCAACTCCAGGAGTTCACCCAAACTCATGTGCATCAAGTTGGTGATGCCATCCAGCCATCTCATCCTCTGTCGTACCCTTCTCCTCCTGCCCTCAAGCAGATCAGGGTCTTTTCCAATGACTCAACTCTTCGCATGAGGTGGCCAAAGTACTGGAGTTTCAGACTCAGCATCAGTCCTTCCAATGAACACCCAGGACTGGTCTCATTTAGGATGGACTGGTTGGATCTCCTTGCAGTCCAAGGGACTCACAAGAGTCTTCTCCAGCACCACAGTTCAAAAGCATCAATTCTTCAGCACTCAACTTTCTTCATAGTCCAACTCTCACATACATACATGACCACTGGAAAAACCATAGCCTCAACTAGATGGACCTTTGTTGGCAAAGTAATATCTCTGCTTTTTAATATGCTATCTAGGTTGTTGTTCTAAATTCCTAGTCTGATAATTCCGGTATTTCTGCCACATCTAAGTATGGTTCTAATGCTTTCTCTGTCTCTTCAACCTGCATTTTTGGCATTTTAGTATATCTTATTTTTTTCTTATTAATAGCAAGACTTGATGTACTAGGTAAAAGGAAGTGCTATAAATAAGCCTATAGTCTTACAGTGTTGAGGTGTGTGGGAAGTTGACTATTCTATAGTCCTGTGATTAGGACTCGGTTTTTCATAAAGCCTGTCTTTGGACTATGAACTTCAAATACGCTTCTCAGCCTATCTCCACCACCCTTAAGTGAGACAGAATAGCGAGAGCTAGAGTTAGGTATTTCTGTTCCCCTGGGGGCCGCACTGATTAAAGAATCCACCTGCAAATACAGGAGACATGGGTTTGATTCCTGGGTCAGGAAGATCTCCTGGAGTAGGAAATGGCAACCTACTCCAGTATTCTTGCCTGGAAAACTCCATGGGCAGAGGAGCCTAGTAGCTTACAGTCCATGGGGTAGCAGAGAGTCAGATACGACTGAAAACACACCATGCACACAAGTTATTTACACTCTGATGAAACTCCAGCAGGTTAGGCTTTGGTTTAATAGTTTTTCTGAAGGGCAGACCTTGTTTCAAGTTTTTTTTTTTTTTTTAATTTTATTTTATTTTTAAACTTTACATAATTGTATTAGTTTTGCCAAATACCGAAATGAATCCACCACAGGTATACATGTGTTCCCCATCCTGAACCCTCCTCCCTCCTCCCTCCCCATACCATCGCTCTGGGTCGTCCCAGTGCACTAGCCCCAAGCATCCAGTATCGTGCATCGAACCTGGACTGGCAACTCGTTTCTTACATGATATTCATGTTTCAATGCCATTCTCCCAAATCAAGTTATTTTATATTGAGAGTTATGAAGGTGTTCTTTGCGTTGAGACTGTGAGGGTCTCTGCTGTATGCTTGGAGTCACAATCCAGAGATGTTCTGGATTGTTTCAAAACAATTCCTTTTACCCTCCCCCTGCTGTAAGTATAAGGGAAGAGTTCTCTGATATTCATCATCACCAGAGCCTAGTAGAGTTTTAATAAATAAAACACTTAAAAATTGAGATTCTCCCACAACTGGGTTCTCCTGGAGATTTTATTTCAGACTTTCCCTCACTGAGCTTCAAGCAATTTGTTAATTACCAGTCAGGTTTTACTATCCTGGCACTGGTTCCTGTAGAGCTTTCTGCTCTGGTGGGTTGTGATTTACCTGTCAGTCTCCCAAATTTTGGGGTCACTGGCTTGCTTTGGGATTTCACTTTTTTTCAGGATCTAGGTAGACTTTCTGACTTTTCAACTTGTTCAGCTTTTTACCTGTTAGGACATAATAGTGACTTTAAGTGTGTTCAGCTTTTTACTTGTTTGAACAGAGTAGTGACTTTCAAGCTCCTCACATGCAGAACCACAGACCTGAAAGCTACTCCTTCCATATTTGCTGAACCTTGAAAAACAGGCCTTCACTAACCACACAATGTCTAGCCCTAACACTACTCTTGTTAGGACAGAGTAGTGACTTTCAGTCCTTTCAGCTTTTTGCTTGTTGGGACAGAATAGTGACTTTCAAGCTCCCCACATGCAGAACCAGAGTCCTGAAAGGTCCTCCTTCTATCTTTGCTGAACCTTGAAAACCAGGCCTTCACTAACCACACAAGGTCCAGTCCTTGCTCAGGCTGTCTGTATCCCACCCTGAAAGGGATTCTGTAGCTACAGCCTTCTCTGATGACCCAATCAGACTCACTTGGAGTAGGCTAATCTCTCTCTTTTCTTCCATAGTTAATTATTTGCCATGTGACCAAAAAATGATAGTCTATACAGTGACTTAGCCATGAGTCATCACCACTCTCCCTTATTTCTATCAATTGGAAGCTTTGACTCAAAAGAACATAATGTAATACCACCTTTAGATTCCAGTAAAAGTGGACATTAATGACTAATATACCCCTTTTATGATTCACTGTGGCCTTGAAAACAGAGTAAAGAAACCAGAGCCCCTCAGATCAACAGTGGGAATCCAGTGACTTCAAGCATACAGTAGAGACCCTCACAGTCTCAATGCAAAGAACACCTTCATAACTCTCAATATGAAATAACTTGAAAAAATAATGTTTGTCCTTGGAAGAGATGGTTACAGGAACCCACTGTTCTCACCTCACCTTCACTTTCTTCTAACCCCCAGTGCCTGTAAAATATGTGGCCAGACAGCATGAATGCTGAAAATATGTTAAGTCTGTGTAGCCCAGAATTGTAGAATTGACAGGGAAAGGATGGAAGTTTCCTTCCAGAGCAGGTTTCTCACTGTGGAGAGAACTGGAGTTACATGTTGGGCAGAGTGGAGTTACATGTTGAGGCCTACTCAGGAGACCTGTGTAACCTGGGGGCAACAGAGCTGGGTCAGGAGGGAGGGCAGTGCCCTGGAGACTGTGTTTCCAGCTCCAAAGGAAAGACCCAGTTTTCTGGGACTTTTACTAGAAATTCTTATAAGGTAATGCCTGTCTGGGATTGCCTTAATCTTCATTTTTAAAAAAAGAGTATACAAGTACAACAAAAGTACATTTTAGTCAAATACTGAGTGATAGAGTATTTAATCAAACTTCAATCAAGCCAAGACTGAAGCTGAATATCTTTACCACAAAATAACTTCTGATATAAGAGTACAGTTGACTCTTGAACACCATAGAGATTAGGGATGCTGACTCTCTGTGCTGTCAAAATTCTGCATATAACTTCCCCCAAATTTAACTACCAATAACCTACTGTTGACTGAAAGTCTCATGATAACATAAATAGCTGATCAATACATGTTCCATATGTTACAAATACTGTACATTGGATTCTTACAAGATAAACTAGAAAAAAATAAAATGGTATTAAGAAAATCATAAGGAAGAGAAAATACATGTATAATACTGTACTATATTTATATAACTATTGCTGCTGCTGCTGCTAAGTCACTTCAGTTGTGTCCGACTCTGTTCGACCCCATAGACAGCAGCCCACCAGGCCCCCCCGCCCCCCCGCCCCAGGATTCTCCAGGCAAGAACGCTGGAGTGGGTTGCCATTTCCTTCTCCAGTGCATGAAAGTGAAAAGTGAAAGTGAAGTCTCTCAGTTGTGTCCGACTCTTAGCAATCCCAGGGGGGTGTTATTTTCTCAGTTCTGTCTCATCACAACAAAAGTTTGAAGCAATGGATGTTAAAGCCCTCGGTGTGTCACAGCTCTCAGACAGTGTTACAGGTCTGTGTTACAGTTCAGTTTATTTAGAAAATAAAGGAAAATACATCCTTGAGGTGTGAGGGCATGCTGACCCAAAAGACTCGAAGAAAAGAGAGTGAGCGAGCACAAGGGAGAGAGACCCCCAGCCCTTTGGCTCCTCTTTTTATATGTTCTTTCCTCACCCTGGGCTTGCCCTATGTGAATTGGTCTAGCCAGGAGTGCTGTTTGTTCTACCTGAGGTCCTCACTCCCATCCTCGGACCTTCCCTTGTTCTATTTTTGCAGGCTTTTCCCTTCTGACTCTGTGCAACCCCATAGACTGCAGCCCACCAGGATCCCCCATTCCTGGGATTCTCTAGGCAAGAACACTGGAGTGAGTTGCCATTTCCATCTCTAATGCATCAAATTGAAAAGTGAAAGTGAAGTCCCTCAGTTGTGTCCGACTCTTCGAGACCCCGGGGACTGCAGCCCACCAGGCTCCCCAATCCATGGGGTTTTCCAGGCAAGAGTACTGGAGTGGGGTGCCATTGCCTTCTCCATCCTTGTCTTTTAGCCACCGCCATTCTGGACTCCTTTTTCCTATTCTAACTATCTAACACAACTATAAGTTTACATCATCTGTTTACAAGATGAATCATCTGTCAGTACCTACATCAATATTGTCATATGATACAAAACAATGTAGATATTATACACATTGCTAACACTGGACATCAGAAATAAAAAGATATATATGGATTTCTTTCTCACATTACTTACAGGCATAACAATTCATGCAGTGATAACAAAAAAGCAGTAATATGACTGCTTTATGGTAGCCTACTGTAACCAGTATGATTGGTTCATGGCAATCTAGCCTACACACTAATTAATGAATCATAAAATTCAATGGCAGTATAATACAGCATTTAAAACATAATTCTCCAGGCAAGAATACTGGAGTGGGTATCCATTACCTTCTCCAGAGGATCTTCCTGACCCAGGGGTCAAAACCCAGTCTCCTGCATTGCAGGCAGATTCTTTACCATCTGAGTCCTCAGGGAAGCCCTTAAAAAAAAGATAATACATCGGTAATGATAGGCTGATATACAGTTCTCCAATTGCAAGAGAGAGGGGCAGAGAGAAGTGGGCATACTATACAGTAATGTAGCTCTTTGAAAGCAAAGTAGTGAAATGGTAGAGAAAACACACCATTGATTTTATATTAAATATCATTCACCTTATGCCTAAGTAAGGCATAGACTATCCACAACAATACAAGTCTTGCACATCATGTTGTACATAATGAATACTTAGGTGATAATGATAACAAGACACAAAACATCTTACACAATTCTCACCACAAAGTTATTGGCTTTTCATATGAAGACAAGCTTATTAACTGTATGCATTATAATTATTTATGATTCATTAAGTGGAAGCATATAACCTTGAAAGGTTTTATTCCCATCATCTTCATTTTGAGTAGGCTGAAGAGGAGGTAGAAAAGGGGTGGTCAAGGCAGAAGAGATGAAGAAGGCAGAAAGAGAGCTAGAAGAGGCCAGCATACTCAATATCATTTTAAAGAAACACATCCATACTGTATTTTACTGATTTTGCTGTTTTTTATTACTCTCAAAATGTTTCCACATGATACTTACCAATCCTTATTCCACCATTTCCTTCAGTTTCATAGTAGAGTCCATGTCATTAAAGAAGTCAAAGCATTCTTGAATAATCAGAACACTTCTGCCAGATTCTCTAATGTCAGTTTGTTTTCTGGCACTGTTTTTTGTCTACATCTTCTTCTTCATCATCTGCCTCTGGTTTGGATTTGGAATTCTCATCTCCACCAAGTCCTGCTGTTAATTCCTCTGGTATAGTGCTTATTACTTCTTGAATTTATCCAAGATGCATATCTTGAAAACTTTCACACACAGGCTCCCCTTTTTTACCATAGCAACCAACTCTTTCATGATTTCCTTGATTGACTCTGTTGTAAATCCTGTGAAGTCATGCACAACTTCTGGACACAGTTTTTTTTCCAACAGGCTTGAAAACTTGTCTGGGGTTCCATGACTTTTACAGTTTTTTCTACAACAACACAGGCATCTTCAGTGAGGAAGTAATCCCTCCAGACTTTCAAGATGTCCTCCCTATCAAGGTGTTCATCCATAGCATTGACAGTCCTTTCCAAACAGTACTGTGTGTAGTAAACCTTAAAGGTGCTTAGGCTAGAATTAGATACATTGTGTTTGGGGGCTTGCAGATCACTTGAGTATTTTCAGTGTTGAACTCTTGGGGTTCTAGGTGGTCTAATATATATATTCTTAAAAGGCAGTCCTTTATAGATATGGTACTTCCTGACTTCAGGAACAAAGCATCAATGGAACCAATTCTGAAGAAAAATAACAATAATAAAATAAAAGTTCTTATTATCCAGGCTTTCTTGAACAATCAAAAGACCAGCAGCTGATGTTTCTTTCCCCCTCAAGCCTCAGGGGTTAGCAGCTTTACATATAAGGGCAGTCCGGACCATAAACCTAACGAATTAGCATGAAATAGCTGCAGTCCAAGGGGTCAATAAGAGTCGGACACGACTGAACGACTTCACTTTCACTTTTCACTTTCACACATTGGAGAAGGAAATGGCAACCCACTCCAGTGTTCTTGCCTGGAGAATCCCAGGAACGGGGGAGCCTGGTGGGCTGCCGTCTATGGGGTAACATAGAGTCGGACACAACTGAAGTGACTTAGCAGTAGCAGCAGTACAGTTAGCCTATTCCTTCCTGCCTTAAATTGTGGTGGTCACTTCTCTTCCTTACTAATATATGTCCTTTGTCTCATTTTTTTTCCCCCTCCAGAATGGGTTACTTTTGTTGCATTAAAAACCTGTTCAGGTGGATATTCTTTCTCAACGATTTTATTAATGGCATCTGGGAACTCATCTGCTGCCTCAGTCAGCAGAAGCTGCTTCTCCTACTACCCTGACATTTAAGCCAAACTGCTTTGTAAAATTAGCAAACCACCCTTTGCTTGCATTAGATTTCCCAGCTTTAGACCTTTCACCTTTTGCTTTAAGTTGCTATATAATGACTCCACTTTTTCGTGAATCATTTTAGAGTCTATAGGTATTCTTTTATTACAGCATTCCTATACCACCCACATAAAAGCTAAGCTGCAGTTTTAATACAAGAGAAAAGAATGTTTTGCAACGAGTGTAAAGTTTTTGCACCCGCTGGCAAAGCTGCAGCAACATCTTCATGAATTTATTTATTTATTTACAGTGATCATTTCTCTAGATTCATTTATCTTGAAATAGTAGGCAACTGCAGGCACACATCTCAGTCTGTGGTACGTATCAAGCAGTTCAACTTCTTGTAATGTCATGACTTTTCTCTGCTTCTTGGGAGCACTTCTAGCATTCCTAGTGGCACTTTACATGGGCCCCAAGATATTATTCCAGGTTTACGCGATTGCACTAAACATGATGAAAAGGACAAGAGATCTTCAAGAGATCACTTTTTACAGTGATACACAATTTACTCGAGAGACATAAGAGGAACTGTTCATGGAGTGATTATCAGCATCAAGTGAATACTAGCAACACCACAGTAGTTCACCACAGTAGTAAGAGAAGGTGGCTGCAAAATTACAGTAGTACAATGTATACCACAGATCATTTTATGCAGTTATATTTAATACTTCATTTTAACATTTATTTATGCTTCTCAACTGCAAATGATACCATGTATGGTCTGTAAGTGTATGTAAAAATTTTAACTTTTTATTATAAATTTATGTGTATTTAATGGCAGTAAATAAAAGACTAGTATCTACATACATTTTATGTACTTATAACTTTTTCATGACTTATTTTGATATTTCTAGGCTACATAGTTTATCAGTGAGTTTTTTAAATTGTGAAAAATTCCAAAGTATTTTCCAATAAATTTGTTTTAAAAAATCAGCATATACGTGGACCCACACAACAAAACCCCTGTTGTTCAAGTATCAACTGTAAATTTTAATTTATATCCCCAAACTGTGAAATGATATGCCTATTTGCTATTCTATACTATTACCATTAAAACGCAATTGATTGTTTTAAAATATAACACTCAGATTTAAAAAATTTAGCGCTAAAGAGAAATGGGAAAAAGCTTCAGTACAACTACCAGCTAATTGCTTCTGCAGCCCCTGAACAACACTAAGTCAATGAGTACTTCCAACCAGTCAGTAGAAAAAGAAAAATATATCAGTTCTGCCTCTGTTTCCTGTTGCTGCTGCTGCTGTTAGCACTAAGTTCTTAAATTCCTTTCCTCTAATATCTCCTCTTCACCACCTGAACCAAATGCTGATGATGATCATGATGATTAATTTTATGCATCGACTTGACTGAGGCATGGGGTCCTCAGATGTTTGGCAAAGATTATTCTGGATGTTTCTGTGAGGGTGTTTTTGGATAAGGTTAATATTTCAATTGGAAGTTTAGGTAATGCAGATTGCCCTCCCTAATGTAGGTGGGCCTCAATCAGTTGAAGGCCTGAATAGAATAAAAAGGCTGACCCTCCCCAAGTAACACTGAATTCCTTTTACCTGACTGCCTGCAAACTGGGATGTCAACTTTTTTCCTACCCATGGATTTGAACAGTTGGCAGTTCCTGGATCTTAAGCCTGCCAGTCTCTGAGTAGAAATACCACCACTGTCTCTCCTGGTTCTTTGGTCTTCAGGCTTGGACTGGAACCGAACCATCAGCTTTACTGGGTCTCCAAATAGTTTATTCACACCTGCAGCCCTTGGAATTTGCCCTACTCCATTATCACAAGTCAATTCTTTACAATAAATCCACATATAGATATTTACAGAGAGGGAATATGGGCATAAATAGAGACATAGACACAGACAGAGTTATATACAGATCTATTGGTTCTGTTTCTGGAGAACCCTAATACAGGGATGTTGAAGTTTTACTGATGCAGTTCCCAAAGTTTTGTGCTCTGCTTGAAGAAGCAAACACTATTTTTAGAAGCAAATTTAAGAATTTATTTTTATTTCTAATATATTTGCAGCCCCTTGATTTTTTAAAAATTTAAGAAAAACTTCTTAAAACTCAAGCAGAAAAATGCAGCAATGGAGATATAAGCCTAAGTATTAATTAAATTGTCTTCAAATTTCCACTTGCAATTCAGCTTTCATGGTACATAGACCCAATGGCCATTTTTTCCCTAGAGTAGAACAGTAGGAGGATCAAGCAAGCATTTTGTAACAAATACCTTCCTTCAAGAAATTTCATTGAGTTTTGGTAAAAATGGTGATTATTCTATCCTGATATTAGTAAATCAATTAGTTCATAGCTACACAAGTAATGTTAACTGCAAAGCACAATATTAAAACTATCTCTCTCAAGCAGTTTTTTTTTTTTTACATGTAATTACAGTTAATTCAAATAATTTGAATATCAAGGCAGTTCTGAAATTTCCTGCGTATCATGCAGTTTGTCTATGGCTGAAGAATAATAATAAAAGAGGTCCAGTAACTCTCTAGCTGTAACCAGTAATTCTGGAGTATCTTCTATGCTGGATTTTCTTTCTGAACACCCAACTGAAAGTATGCATAAACATGAGGGGCTTCTCGTATCCTTCACAGCCCTCATCATGTGTATGTGTCATCAGTAACATTTCTATGATGTTAAAATACATATGCAGAAGCTAAGCCATATAGCAAGTTTGTGCAAACACTGAGACAAAACTAAAGCCAGGATTTAGTGCATCCCAAAAGTTGTACAAGCTTCCTAATGGAAAGGACTGACTGTGGGGAAAACTGGGTCTTGCTCTGTAAAACTTTAATCCAGTTTTCTGCTGATGGGTGGGCTGTGTTCCCTCCCTATAGTTTGGCCTGAAGCAGCCCAGTCCTGGAGTCTTCAGGCTCTATGGTAAGGCTAAAGTCCTCCAAGATGACTCATGTCAGTGCATCAACCTCCCAGGACTGCTGCTGCCAGTGCACCTTACCTCACGGCAGGCCACTGTTGACATGCCCTCACGACCAGATACTCCCAAATACTCACAGACAAGTCTCAGCCTCTTGTGGTATCACTGTTCCTTTCCCCTGGGTCCTGATGCATACAAGGTTTTGTTTGTGCCCTGCAAGAGTCTCTGTTTCCCCAGTCTTGTGAAAATTCTGTAATCAAATTCTGCGGACATTCAAAGTCAGATTTTCTGGGGATTCCCAGTCCCTTTACTGGATCCTCAAGTTGGGAAGTCTGATGTGGGGCTTAGAACCTTTGCAACATTGCGAGAACTTCCTTAGTATAATCGTTCTCCAGTTTGTGGGTCGCTCACCCGGCAGTTCTATGGTAGATCTAATGGTGACCTCCTCCAAGAGGACTTATGCCACATGCCATGCCTCCCAGAACTGCTACTGCTAGTGCCCCTGTCTCCATGGCAGGTCACTGCTGACCCATGTCACCATGGGAGACCATCAAACACTCACAGACAGATCTGGCTCAGTCTCTTGATGGGTTACTGCTCTTTCCCCTGGGCCCTGATGTGCACAAGGTTTTATTTCTGCCCTCCAAGAGTCTATGGCTTGAATGGAGTTTGATTTTAACTCTTACCACCTTATTAAGGCTTCTCCTTTGTCCCTGGATGTGGGGTATCTTTTTTGGTGGGTTCCAACAAAGGTATGATCTAAATCAAATCCCTTATGATTATACAGTGGAGGTTACAAATGGATTCAAGGGATTAGATATGCTAGAGTACCTGAAGAACTATGGATGGAGGTTCATAACACTGTACAGGAGGCAGTGACCAAAACCATCCCCGAGAAAAAGAAAGGCAACAAGGCAAAATGGTTATCTGAGGAGGCCTTACAAATATCTGAGAAAAGAAGAGAAGCAAAGGCAAAAGAGAGAGAGAAAAAAAAAGATATACCCATCTGAATTCAGAGTTCCAAAGAACAGATCTCTTCCAAAGAAGAGATTAAAAAAAAAAAAAAGAAAAAAAAAACTTTCTTAAATGAACAATGCAAAGAAATAGAAGAAAACAATAGAATGGGAAAGACTAGATATCTCTTTAAGAAAATTAGAAATACCAAGGGAACATTTCATGTAAAGATGGGCACAATAAAACACAGAAATAGTATGGATCTAATAGAAGCAGAAGAAATTAAGAAGAGTTGGCAAGAATATATGGAAGAACTATACAAAAAAGGTTGTAATGACCAGATAACCATAGTAGTGTGATCACTCACCTAGAGCCAGACATTCTGGAGTACAAAGTCAAATGAGCCTTAGGAAGCATTCAGTTTCAGTTCAGTTGCTTAGTCGTGTCTGACTCTTTGCAACCCCATGAACTGCAGCACACCAGGCCTCCCTGTCCATCACCAACTCCCAGAGTTTACCCAAACTCATGTCCATTGAGTCAGTGATGCCATCAAACCACCTCATCCTTTGTCGTCCCCTTCTCCTCCATTACTACAAACAAAGCTAGTGGAAGGGATGGAATTCCAGCTGAGTTATTTCAAATCCTAAGAGATGATGCTGTGAAAGTGCTGCACTCAATATGCCAGCAAATTTGGAAAACTGCAGTAGCCACAGACTGGAAAATATCAGTTTTCATTTTGATCCCAAAGAGGGCAATGCCAAAGAATGTTCAAATTACCGTACAATTTCACTCACTTCACATGCTAGCAACTTAATATTCAAAATCCTGCAAGCTAGGCTTCAAGAGTACGTTAACTGAGAAATTCCAGATGTTCAAGCTGGATTTATAAGTTAGAGGGACCAGATATTAAATTGCCAACATCTTTGAATCATAGAAAAACCAAGAGAATTCCAGGAAAAAAAAAAATCTAATTCTGCTTCATTGACTGTGCTAAAGCCTTTGACTGTGTGGATAACAGCAAACTGGAAAATGCTTAAAGAGGTGGGAATACCAGACCGCCTTACCTGCCTCCTGAGAAACCTGTAAGTAGGACAAGAAGAAACAACAATGAGGACAGAACATGGCACAATGGACTGGTTCAAAGTCATAAAAGGAGTCTATCAAGGCTGTATATTGTTAGTCTGCTTATTAACTTACATGTTGTGTACATTATAAGAAATGCCAGGCTTGATGAAGCTCAAGCTGGAATTAAGATTGCTGAGAAAAATATCAATAACCTTAGATATGCAAATGACACCACCTTTATTGCAGAAAGTGAAGAGGAACTTAAGAGCCTCTCGATGAAGGTGAAAGAGGAGAGTGAAAAAGCTGGCTTAAAACTCGACATTCAGAAAACAAAGATCATGGCATCTGGTCCCATCACTTCATGGCAAATTAACGGGGAAAAAGATGGGAACAGTGATAGATGTTATTTTCTTGGGCTCCAAAATCACTGTGGATGGTGACTGCAGCCACGAAATTAAAAAGACATTTGCTCCCTGGAAGCAAATGACAAACCGAGACAGCATATTGAAAAGCGGAGACATCACTTTACCGGCAAAGGTTCATCCAGTCAAAGTCATAGTTTTTTATAGTAGTCAATTACGGATGTGAGAGTTGGACCACAATAAAGACTCAGCTTTATTTTATGGTCCATCAACTTCAAAGAATTGATGCCTTCGAACTGTGGTGCTGGGGAGGACTCTTGAGCATCCCTTGGACAACAAAGAGATCAAACTAGTCAATCCTAATGGAAATCAACCCCAAATATTCATTCATTGGAAGGACTGATGCTGAAGCTGAAACTCCAATATTTTGACTACCTGATATGAAGAGCCAACTCACTGGAAAAGACCCTGATGTTAGAAAAGATTGTGGGCAGGAGGAGAAGGGGGCAAAAGATGAGATGGTTGGATGGCATCATCAACTCAATGGACATGAGTCTAAGCAAATTCCAAAAGATAGTGAAGGACAGGGAAGCCTAGTGTCCCACAGTCCGTGGGGTTCCAAAGAGTCAAACAAAACTGAGCGAATAAACACCACCACCAAAATTGGTTCTGGGAGACTAAAGCAATCAGGAACCAACACTATGGGAAAGGCTGGTCCACACTACCTCCTGGATCTGGCAAAGAACAGGCAGTTACCTACAGTATTTAGTTACGTAATGACTCAGATCCCTGGGGGGTGATCAGCACTATTGGAGGTGAACCACAGCTAATGCCCAGTGGCAGTGCACCATGAGGACATTCCAGGGATTACATGGGCAAGAAAGAATCCACAACAAATCTTCCAGTTATACCCACAGGTTAAAGGACAGTTTCCTTTAACAAGAGAAGTGCCAATAAGTAACTGAGTTACAGATCAGATTATCTTAATTATAAGGTGACTGCCATATGTATTTCTACATATACCCCATGTTTCTACATACATTCCCAA
Source organism: Bos taurus (assembly GCF_002263795.3). Lineage (NCBI taxonomy): Eukaryota > Metazoa > Chordata > Mammalia > Artiodactyla > Bovidae > Bos > Bos taurus. The sequence goes on along the minus strand of NC_037353.1, from coordinate 2,034,608 downwards.
TGGACATATATCACAACCTGGCAATAAAAGAAGAGAATACTGATGATGATATCAAAGCTTTCCTTTAAAAATTTTTTTAATTTTGGTTTATAAATGAAAATGAACTTGATTAAAAAATGTAAATGTGTTAAAATGGCTACTTATCATAATTATGCAGAAAAATGTCTTCTAAAAGTAAAATATCCCGTTATTGGGAAAAGGTGAGCAGTTCCCATGATAAAAATGTGCTCTCTTTTTTTTTAATTTAGTTGTGACCAGTAGTAATCTGGAATCAAACTCAGGGCAGATAAATAATGAATCGCTGAGCTTTTTTTTTTTTTTTAACCTATTGAACTGTTTAGATAAGAAAAGTGGGCTTATCTTTTAAATGCTGCGCTCATTTCAGACATTTTGCTTCAGTGATTTGGGGAAATAAGAAATTTATGTGCTTTTATGAGCTGTGTGATAAGATTTTATACAAAAATGTTACAATATGCATTTGCTTTACTGTTAGAACAGCTCTTACATCTTGAAAGAGGACCATAAGTCACAATTACCATTCCTTTCTACATGCCAAGTTTTCTGGGTTATTTTCTTTGAGAGACCATTTGTCTAACTGGTTATTGATCAACTAGATCGCTATTTCTATCAGAATGAACAGCTGAAATAAAGTATGGATAAATTTAACTTTTTCTGAGTCATTATAAAATTCTTACATGTTAATGTTCATTGAATTTTGCTTATTACTCAAATAAATATATATTCAGTGGAGGAGATTTAGAAAATATGGAAATATAAATAGAAAAAAAAAGGCAGATAACTATGGAACATTCTACTAAAGATAACAGTGAATAAACACATTTATAAAACTATATTGATGAATCACCAAAACATTGTTAAGCATAAGAAGTTAGACACAAAAAGTACATATTGTATGATTTAATTTTTATCAAGAAAAATCATCTATTATAATGAGAAAAATCACAGTGACTACAAATGCATATATTGACTAGAAGGTGGCACAGGAACTTTCTGAAATAATGAAAATGAAAATATTCTTTATAAGATGTGGGTCACATGGCTCTATGCATTTGTAAATCTTATCAGATTTCATACTTTCTGTGCAATTCATTACATGTGAATTATATTTTAGTTAAAAACATGATGCTGTTACGAATTTTCCAAGAGGGCAAAATGACTTATGCCACTTTAGTTTGCTTTCATGTTATTTACAATTTTTTTTTAAAGTTTACCTTAAAACCATATATAGAAAAGCTTTTCAGAATAATGTTAATCTTTATATGAAAAGTGAACTTTAGGACCATTAGTCATTTCTTTGAAGTTGGACACAAAAATGTTACTAGAAGAGGTTGAAAAGATCCCACCATCAGCCTAAGCAAGTTATCTTGTAGTTATTTGAATCTAGCAGAATAATTTTATTTATTGCCTTATAGTTAATCAAGGCATGTAAGCCAATATGAATCAGTCAAATTCAGAATCCATTGCCATTTAAATACTTGCTTCAGTTTAATTTCTAAGAGTATTAGTGTCAATATCTAACATAATGATTAACCATTTATAAAATTATTTCATACCTATTATCTTACTTAGTGCTCTTAAGAACTCCATAGGGTACAAACTTTTAGCCCCACTGAATTGATCTGATGTGAAAATTGGCCATTAGTGAGGTTAAGGAATTTTTTTCAAGAAAATGTATAGCTATCAAGTAACAGAGTCAAGGTTCAAAATGAGATCTGTTTCCACACTTAGTGCTCCATCCAACATACTAGATCTGACAAGTAGATGAAGACAAGGTTATTTCTTGACAATTCATAAAAAGTTTCTTACTCATAAAAATAAACTCTCTGCTGCTATAGGGTTATAATCATTGCCATGTCTTAAAGACTAATAAAATATTTGAAAAAAATATTCAGTTAAGTTTAATAAGTCTATACAAAATAAAATTGCTTAAGCCTCAAAAAAAGATGACACTAACATTTTGAATTTTTTCTAATTTCTTTGCTTTACTTATCCAAACAATATTTTTTATAAACATTGGTTATTTTATTGTATAACTTTTTTCCATATCTTGCTAGTTTAAAATAGCTACATATGCTATACTGGTTTCCATTACATTAACTATTCATTTACAAAATAATTTTAAAAACTACTTAGCATTCTACCATATGGGTGTGTTATTAAAATATTTAACCATGAATTATATATTTTTAATTTAATGATAACTATGTTATAAAAAAAAAAGTACAATGATGATTCAAATTGCATCTTTAAGCCATATGACCATTTCATTCCTAATTATTGAAAGTCAAAACTGGTATCAGTTCAGTTCAGTCGTGTCCGACTCTTTGCAACCCCATGGACTGCAGCACACCAAGCTTCCCTGTCCATACCAATTCCCGGAGCTTGCTCAAACTCATGTCCATCAAGTCAGTGATGCGATCCAACCATCTCATCCTCTGTCATTCCCTTCTCCTCCTGCTTTTGATCTTTGCTGGCATTAGGGTCTTTTCTAAAAGCTGGTATAGTTTTTAAGTTATCAAAAGTCCATTCTCCCCTTCTTCCTGAAAACCAAGAAGTTGGGGACTAGCTACATTTTTCAATTCCCCTTGATTCTAAGTGTTAAATATAATCAGGCCTTGGCTTTAAAGCATTGCACATGTGCTTCACTGCATTCATCTCTCCCCAACCACATCCCATCCCACACATGTCTCAGTTGAACCAAAAAACAGATCATACTCTAGAATAGTGCACTGACTTGAAAGAAACCTGATCCCCTGAATGACTTAGTGGAAGAAAACTTTCCTGTACCATTCTAGGAAGACTGTGAGGGAAAGAAAATAATGTACAGTGGCCCTGGCTATCCACAGGTTGTGCCTCCTTACAATTTGCTGTTGATTGAATATCTGGATGAAGATCCATGATACTGAGGGCCAACTGTGAGACTTGAGCATCCACAGATTTTGGTATGATGAGGTAGGACTGTATTTGCTTTTTACTAGTAACTTCTATTGGTTCTCTTTGTTATAGTAGCAGTTATACCTAATTCAACTTCTAAGAATTAGATCTAAGAATTAGAACTCAAATACTGATCAAAGAATCTACAAATAAATGCTGGAGAGCATGTGGAGAAAAGGGAACTCTCTTGCACTGCTGGTGGGAATATAAATTGATATAGTCACTGTGGAGATCAGAATGGAGGCTCCTTAAAACCTTAAACTAAAACCACCATGTATTAAACAGTGATAGCATTCCTGGGCATATACCCTGAGAAAACCATACAGTGCTATTTCCAATAGCCAGTACATGGAAGCCACTTAAATATCCATTAACAGATGAATGGATAAAGATGTGGTGCATATAGACAATGAAATATTACATAGCTGTAGAAAGGAATGCAATTGCATCATTTGTAGTGATGTGGATGAACCTAGAGTCACTCATAGTGAATTCCGAAAGAGCAAAATATTGTATATTAATGCATATATAATGAATCTAGAACAATGGTACTTATGAACCTATCTACAGGGCAGTAATAGAGGTGCAGACATAGACACAGAGTATGATCTTGTGGACTGGAGTGGAGGTTGAAGAGAGTGGGCTGAATTAAGACAGTAGCATTCACATATACACACCACCATATGTAAAAGAGCTAGTGGGAAACTGCTGTATGGCACAAGGAGCTCAGCTTGTACTCAGTGGTGACCTGGAGTGGTGGGATGGGGTGGGGTAGGAGGGAGGCTCAAGACAGAGGGTATACCCGTAGCTGATTCATGTCATTGTGCTAACACAACATTGTAAAGCGATTATACTCCAATTAAAAAATAAATTTAAAAAATTGTAAACACATACACACTAAAGCCAAATATACTGCAGTTGAATATACATATAGTTGAATCAGTTTTTCCAGGTTGAACGATAGTCATTCTTTCATTGATCAATTATTATACAACTACCATGAAGTTAGCACTACTGAGTCAGACACAATTCCTGTCTAAGGAAACACACATCTGTAAAGCAAGAAATCATAACATACCATAGAGTGTGAAGAGCTGTGCAGTATGGGGAAATACAAAATACTTATGGTTTTACATAATCACAACCCTAACCCAGTCTTGAAGTTCATAAAAGGCTTCCTGGAAGATGTGTCCTGAAGTTATTCTTCAAAATATATAGATGATATCCAGATAAAATGGTCCTTCCCCCCACCCTAGTCCTCTGCCTGACTTTTATCTGTGGACAAACTTTAGCTGAATAAGTTTAATTGGAAACATGAGAAAATGCAGAATCAAAGAAAAAGAGTCCAAGAATTCTAAATAATAGTATTTAGTCATTAAGCATAGTCAAGGCCGTTTTAGTTCCTCTTCAGAGGCATAGATAACATTCTGAGCCATGTCCTGTGAGCTTTGTAAATACTGAAACCCTTACCACATGAAAGAAGTTAACTACAAGATGACCAGACTGTAGCCATGACATAAGCTGCCACAATTCTGAGAACTGGCCTCAAGGAAATGGGAACAAACTGATTCTGGAACTAAAGATTAACTGAATTTAAAACAATCAAGATGATGCTGATCAGACCACCATATGACCAATTTCAAGACGACTGTCAGAGTTGACTGTGTTGTTTCTGAATGTAGCTCCCCCTCTCCATCCATAAAAGATTTTGCCCACTGATTATCTGGGGAGAAGGAGTTGGCCTTTGAACAGGAGTCCACCCTGCTTGCCAACCCCTATCCTTTGCCGTGTTGCTGGCATCTAAAGTAAGGCAAACATTTCTTTCCACCAACTTTGCCTCTATAACAGCTTTTGAATAGAGAGCAGCAGAACCTAACTTTCAGTTACAACTGAAAGCATTACATATAATGGAACTCTAGACAAATCCCAATTCAACAGTTGTGCCTATCTCCTTCACATCCATTACCTTCTTATTCTCCCTATACTCTTTTTCTCATATTTCAATTTCTGTTCTAAGTGGTGAGATAATACTAGTCATAACAATGAAAAAAGTATAAAGTCCCTACAACACAGACTTAAAATTATTGGAAATAACTTAATTTTACTGCCAGTTTTACAATTCTTCTTTACCATCACATTCGTATTCTCTGAAAAACTGAAATATATGATGCTGAAAATACTCAGGTTTTTCATGCATGAAGGACTATAATTTTGGAACCGTTCTCTGCAGCTTCTTAAAAGATTGATTGAATCATTTGTCTGGATGGAGGCGGTAAATGAGCCTGCAATGAGGTCGCTGGGTCATGGAATCATGTTTCTCCAATCTTCATAGAGTTAAACAAGAAATGGTCCCAGTTGACAGCACAGGTGCAAGTTATTTCATGTAACACTGGCCTTCCCCAAAAACATATTAGTCATAGATATGGAGGTTTTTGGTATTTATTAAATGTTTAAATAACATGAAAATGATTTGTGCTCCATGTTTGAAAATAAAATAGATTTAACTATCTGTTAAAACATTACTGGTAGAACTTTTCAAACAGTTTAATATAACTAAGGAAATCCCCAGTTTTGTGAGAAACAGGACACTTAAATAGTAGGATATTTAAAACATTTCTTAAGAATTAAAGCCTCCATTTTACAAGTTGCAAAAGAGCAATACTGGTGTTGTTTCCATCAGTACTGTAAAGTGAAAGTTGTGTTCTATTCTCTCAAGAGAAAGTGAATGTTCTCCAATGGTTCTGCTATCCTCTCTTCTGTTTCCAATTGATTATCACATGGTTTGAAAAAATTAGTACTTACACAAGTTTAGGCATAGACAGTTGGAAAAAACAACAGTAAGCCACCATTTTCACACTTAGTGTTCTTATATAATGCTATATAATATGTATATAATACAAAGTTCTTTATTCACTTTCCTATGTAATAAGACAAACCAAAGAGGAAAAAAACAAACAACAAAAACTTACAATTTGAAAAGATAGACTGTGTAATGTCTCACCTTAACTGAAGTAATTGCTTTGACCCAGTCTGTCAGAGATGTCTCTCATTTGTTTTTAAGTATCAATTCAGATATTAACAAAATGCGTCTTCTATAAGATAAATTTATGCCTTCAACTCCACTTCACCTTACTAAGTCTCTCAATTTTATCTAGTGTTTTTTTTTTTTTTTTTGATCCTGAAGTACCATTTTAATAGTTTAAAGCAACAACAAACGATACTCTCAATACAAGCTGAAAAGGCATTTGGTAAAATTCAACCTTTGCTAATTAAAAAAAGAAACGAGGCTAGAAAACCTGGACCTAGTCTATAATTTGTTTTATAAGAGGAGAAAACTAAAATTTTCCCTATAGCTAGATATTTGAAAATCAAAGGGTTTTTTTTTTCCTTTTTATTTATTTTTTTTAATTTTATTTTATTTTTAAACTTTATATAATTGTATTAATTTTGCCAAATATCGAAATGAATCTGCCACAGGTATACATGTGTTCCCCATCCTGAACCGTCCTCCCTCCTCCCTCCCCATACCATCCCTCTGGGTCGTCCCAGTGCACTAGCCCCAAGCATCCAGTATCGTGCATCGAACCTGGACTGGCAACTCGTTTCTTACATGATATTTTACATGTTTCAATGTCATTCTCCCAAATCTTCCCACCCTCTCCCTCTCCCACAGAGTCCATAAGGCTGTTCTATACATCAGTGTCTCTTTTGCTGTCTCGTACACAGGGTTATTGTTACCATCTTTCTAAATTCCATATATATGCGTTAGTATACTGTATTTATGTTTTTCCTTCTGGGTTACTTCACTCTGTACAACAGGCTCCAGTTTCATCCACCTCATTAGAACTGATTCAAATGTATTCTTTTTAATGGCTGAGTAATACTCCATTGTGTATATGTACCACTGCTTTCTTATCCATTCATCTGCTGATGGACATCTAGGTTGCTTCCATGTCCTGGCTATTATAAACAGTGCTGCGATGAACATTGGGATACACGTGTCTCTTTCCCTTCTGGTTTCCTCAGTGTGTATGCCCAGCAGTGGGATTGCTGGATCATAAGGCAGTTCTATTTCCAGTTTTTTAAGGAATCTCCACACTGTTCTCCATAGTGGCTGTACTAGTTTGCATTCCCACCAACAGTGTAAGATGGTTCCCTTTTCTCCACACCCTCTCCAGCATTTATTATTTGTAGACTTTTGGATCGCAGCCATTCTGACTGGTGTGAAATGGTACCTCATAGTGGTTTTGATTTGCATTTCTCTGATAATGAGTGATGTTGAGCATCTTTTCATGTGTTTGTTAGCCATCTGTATGTCTTCTTTGGAGAAATGTCTATTTAGTTCTTTGGCCCATTTTTTGATTGGGTCGTTTATTTTTCTGGAGTTGAGCTGGAGGAGTTGCTTGTATATTTTTGAGATTAGTTATTTGTCAGTTGTTTCATTTGCTATTATTTTCTCCCATTCTGAAGGCTGTCTTTTCACCTTGCTAATAGTTTCCTTTTATGTGCAAAAGCTTTTAAGTTTAATTAGGTCCCATTTGTTTATTTTTGATTTTATTTCCAATATTCTGGGAGGTGGGTCATAGAGGATCCTGCTCTAATTTTTAAGATTTCTTTCCTTCTACTAACCCTGAACCCCAGGGTTAGTAGAAGGAAAGAAATCTTAAAAATTAGAGCAGAAATAAATGCGAAAGAAACAAAAGAGACCATAGCAAAAATCAACAAAGCCAAAAGCTGGTTCTTTGAAAGGATAAATAAAATTGACAAACCATTAGCCAGACTCATCAAGAAATAAAGGGAGAGAATTCAAATCAACAAAATTAGAAATGAAAATGGAGAGATCACAACAGACAACACAGAAATACAAAGGATCATAAGAGACTACTATCAACAATTATATGCCAATAAAATGGACAACGTGGAAAAAATGGACAAATTCTTAGAAAAGTACATCTTTCCAAAACTCGACCAGGAAGAAATAGAAAATCTTAACAGACCCATCACAAGCATGGAAATTGAAACTGTAATCAAAAATCTTCCAGCAAACAAAAGCCCAGGTCCAGACGGCTTCACAGCTGAATTCTACCAAAAATTTAGAGAAGAGATGACACCTATCCTGCTCAAACTCTTCCAAAAAATTGGAGAGGAAGGTAAACTTCCAAACTCATTCTATGAGGCCACCATCACCCTAATACCAAAACCTGACAAAGATGCCACAAAAAAAGAAAACTACAGGCCAATATCACTGATGAACATAGATGCAAAAATCCTTAACAAAATTCTAGCAATAAGAATCCAACAACACATTAAAAAGATCATACACCATGATCAAGTGGGCTTTATCCCAGGGATGCAAGGATTCTTCAATATCCGCAAATCAATCAATGTAATACACCACATTAACAAATTGAAACTGGAGCCTATTATACAGAGTGAAGTAAGCCAGAAGGAAAAACACCAATACAGTATACTAACGCATATATATGGAATTTAGAAAGATGATAACAATAACCCTGTGTTCGAGACAGCAAAAGAGACACTGATGTATGGAACAGTCTTATGGACTCTGTGGGAGAGGGAGAGGGTGGGAAGATTTTGGAGAATGGCATTTAAACATGTAAAATATCATGTATGAAACGAGATGCCAGTCCGGGTTCGATGCACGATACTGGATGCTTGGGGCTGGTGTACTCGGACGACCCAGAGGGATGCTATGGGGAGGGAGGAGGGAGGAGGGTTCAGGATGGGGAGCACATGTATACCTGTGATGGATTCATTTTGATGTTTGGCAAAACTAATGCCATTATGTGAAGTTTAAAAATAAAGTAAAATTAAAAAAAAAAAAAAAAAAACCATATGATTATCTCAATAGATGCAGAGAAAGCCTTTGACAAAATTCAACATACATTTATGATAAAAACTCTCCAGAAAGCAGGAATAGAAGGAACATACCTCAACATAATAAAAGCTATATATGACAAACCCACAGCAAACATTATCCTCAATGGTGAAAAATTGAAAGCATTTCCTCTAAAGTCAGGAACGAGACAAGGGTGCCCACTTTCACCATTACTATTCAACATAGTTTTGGAAGTTTTGGCCACAGCAATCAGAGCAGAAAAAGAAATAAAAGGAATCCAAATTGGAAAAGAAGAAGTAAAACTCTCACTATTTGCAGATGACATGATCCTCTACATAGAAAACCCTAAAGAGTCCACCAGAAAATTACTAGAAATAATCAATGACTACAGTAAAGTTGCAGGATATAAAATCAACACACAGAAATCCCTTGCATTCCTATACACTAATAATGAGAAAACAGAAAGAGAAATTAAGGAAACAATTCCATTCACCATTGCAACGGAAAGAATAAAATACTTAGGAATATATCTACCTAAAGAAACTAAAGACCTATATATAGAAAACTATAAAACACTGGTGAAAGAAATCAAAGAGGACACTAATAGATGGAGAAATATACCATGTTCATGGATTGGAAGAATCAATATAGTGAAAATGAGTATACTACCCAAAGCAATTTATAGATTCAATGCAATCCCTATCAAGCTACCAACGGTATTCTTCACAGAGCTAGAACAAATAATTTCACAATTTGTATGGAAAAACAAAAAACCTCGAATAGCCAAAGCGATCTTGAGAAAGAAGAATGGAACTGAAGGAATCAACCTACCTGACTTCAGGCTCTACTACAAAGCCACAGTTATCAAGACAGTATGGTACTGGCACAAAGACAGAAATATAGATCAATGGAATAAAATAGAAAGCCCAGAGATAAATCCACGCACATATAAACACCTTATCTTTGACAAAGGAGGCAAGAATATACAATGGATTAAAGACAATCTCTTTAACAAGTGGTGCTGGGAAATCTGGTCAACCACTTGTAAAAGAATGAAACTAGACCACTTTCTAACACCATACACAAAAATAAACTCAAAATGGATTAAAGATCTAAACGTAAGACCAGAAACTATAAAACTCCTAGAGGAGAACATAGGCAAAACACTCTCTGACATATATCTAGTGTTTTAGATCCAAACAAATGCCATTCCCATGAGCACATCCCCAGTAATTTGAAAAACTCCACTCCTATTCACCTCCCAAGGAAGTTCCTTATTCACCTTAAGGCTATGTTTCTGCTTGAGTCAAATTTAATGAGCTCCAGTAAGAAACTCATGCAAAAACAAAAAGAAACTCATGCAAAACCAAAACAAACAGAAAAACATCCTTTGCCTTAATGACTATATCCTGAAAAGCTAAAATATCCCCCACAGAGTATTATGTACTAGTTGATTACTAAGTACCCCTTTCAAATACACCATTTGAACAGCAAATCTTCAATTGCATAAGCTGCACTTTGGGAATTGCACAATTTGTATTTGTCAGATTTAGTGTGGCTTGTTCTTCTACTTTACTTCTGTCAACACCACCCAGATGACTACACCTTACTTGTTCCAGTGTCCCAGATGCTCAGGGTTCCTGTGGGTATTCTCATTCCTCATCAGCCAGGTAGTCCAATAAGTCCTGTCTTATTCTGACTGCCCAATATCAATCCTCCTCCTCTGAGTTAATTCAACTTTTAGTCCAAATTCAACTGCACTAATCATTTCACACAACTGATTTGACCCTTTCATTAGTCTCAGAGCACCAAGATTACACTCAGCAGTGAACCCCTGTGTGGAACAATTATGGGCATCTGCTCTTGCTTTGGTGACATTGACATTTTTCTTCCTAATTAAACTGGAGATGAGCAGAGCCCCCTGCTGACTCATGTTCCAAATGTAGTGTTGCTGCTGCTGCTGCTGCTAAGTCTCTTCAGTCGTGTCCAACTCTTCGTGACCCCATGGACTTCAGCCTACCAGGTTCCTCCATCCATGGGATTTTCCAGGCAAGAGTACTGGATTGGGTTGTCATTGCCTTCTCCGAAATATAGTAAGAAAACAAACAAACAAACTTGTATGAAGCCACTGAGATTTTTGCAGGGGTTTCTTTAGTATACCATTGTCATTTCTGTCTAATAAAAGAAATAAAAGAAACAAAGGATAGAGTTAGAATATGCTTGTATATCTAACAGCATATGTAATTAGCTTTTATCAATAAAGCAGTTAGCCAAAATTCAATTACCATCTACTTAAATTTAAATATAAATCAATTGATATTTTCTCATTTCAACTGGGGAAAAAAAAAATGGTAGCCTTTAGATTCCAAAACTTCATTTGTCCTAAGTTAATAGAGACCTTCCTCTTGAGAAACCTATATGCAGGTCAGGAAGCAACAGTTAGAACTGGACATGGGACAATAGACTGGTTCCAAATAGAAAAAGGAGGATGCCAAGTCTGTATATTGTCACCCTGCTTATTTAACTTCTATGCAGAGTACATCATGAGAAACGCTGGGCTGGAAGAAGCACAAGCTGGAATAAAGATTGTCTGGAGAAATATCAATAACCTCAGATATGCAGATGATACCACAATTATGGCAGAAAGTGAAGAACTAAAGAGCCTCTTGATGAAAGTGAAAGAGGAGAGTGAAAAAGTTGGCTTAAAGCTCAACATTCAGAAAACTAAGATCATGGCATCTGGCCCCATCACTTCATGCCAAATAGATGGGGAAACAGTGGAAACAGTGTCAGACTTTATTTTTTCGGGCTCCAAAATCACTGCAGATAGTGATTGCAGCCATGAAATTAAAAGATGCTTACTCCTTAGAAGGAAAGTTATGACCAACCTAGATAGCATATTCAAAAGCAGAGATATTACTTTGCCAACAAAGGTCCGTCTAGTCAAGGCTATGGTTTTTCCAGTGGTCATGTATGGATGTGAGAGTTGGACTGTGAAGAAAGCTGAGCACCCAAGAATCCATGCTTTTGAACTGTGATGTTGGAGAAGACTCTTACAAGTCCCTCGGACTTCACGGAGATCCAATCAGTCCATCCTAAAGGAGATCAGTCCTGGGTGTTCATTGGAAGGACTGATGCTAAAGCTGAAACTCCAATACTTTGGCCACCTGATGTGAAGAGTTGACTCATTGGAAAAGACCCTAATGCTGGGAGGGATTGGGGGCAGGAGGAGAAGGGGACGACAGAGGATGAGATGGCTGCATGGCATCATCGACTCAATGGATATGAGTTTGAGTAGACTCCGGGAGTTGGTGATGGACAGGGAGGCCTGGCGTGCTGTGGTTCATGGGGTTGCAAAGAATCAGACACGACTGAGCAACTGAACTGAATAGTGTAAGAAATCAAGGTTAGTGTTTTTATTTCATAACATCTCTAAAGATTGCAACTCTACAAGGATACAACCTCATGAACATTCAATTTAAGACTCTGGTCACACATTTGATATTAAACTAGTTATAAATTAATGTATAAATTCCTTAGGTATAGAATTAATTTATAGATTATAATTTGACATATTTATGTAGTTATTGGAAATTTGTTTCTGTTTACTAAAAAACAATATTCTAAGTGTTGTTAGTTATTCATAAAACACTAAAAATACTTATTTTTAATAAACAAAAACCTTATGATCAAACCACCCAATGATCAAAATCTTCAGAGCAACATGTTATCTGACTAAATACTGCAGCCTGAATCTGCCAAAGGACACTTAATCAAAACATGTACCCATAGCTTGTTACAGGTGTTAAAAATCAATTTTGGGACTATTGCCTTTCGACTGTGAGGGATATAATTAAACAAATGAAAAGAAAGCTACTTGCAGCTGGAAAAGCACATCCAAGTTCATTTCAGTGCACATAATTGTAAAACTTTTCCTATTTTTATATTTTTTCCCTGTGATTTAAAAGTGTTTGCATCCAGTAATTCTGTTTATACAGTCCTTTAATGTCTTCAAACATAGGGAACAGGGTGGGGAGGAATGAATTGGCCGTTTGAGATTAGCAGATGCAAACTATCATATATAGATTGAATAAACAACTGCATCCTATTGCATAGCACAGGAACTATATTAAATATTCTGTGATAAACCATAATGGAAAGAATATGTAAAATAATATATATGTGTGTGTATAACTGAATCACTTTGCTCTATACCAGAAATGAACACAACATTGTATATCAATGATATATCAACAAAAAATAAATCAATAGTCCTTTAGTGTCTTGCTCATTTCTTTTCTACTTCATTTTTCTCTGTTCAAGTTAGTCACCACAGAGTTTCATTGGATTTTTATAGCCTGATATTTCTTCTAATGATGCAATAATTTTTGTATAGTTTCTCAGGATTTCTATGCAAATTTCTACCATTTTACTGCTGCAAAAATGGAATAAAATAAAAGGCAGTGGAAGAGTTTGTGTTTCTGTGTGGGTAGAGGGCATATTGGAACTCTTTATTTTCCACTCTACTTCATTGTGAATCTAAAACAGGTCTTAAAAATAGTTTTGGTTTTTTAGATCACCCCAAATCTCTTAAGGACAGAACCACCATACCAAGTCATCTGATGTTTACCATCATTCCAACCTCATCAATGGCACATGGGGTTTGAGGAGGGAAACATTAGCCTCAGGAAGACTGACTGGTGGGCAAGGAGGTGTGGTTATCTGACAGACAGATATGACAACGCGGGAAGGTGCATGGAAGAGAGTGCGCATGCACTTACCTTGACAATTTGGCATCCAATATCCCTGTCTGGACCATGTAGTGATAGAGTGGGCACAAGTGGAGCCTTGTGGAGGACAAATCAGGCTGCCAGGGTCCTTCTGGATCCTAAACAGGATTGCTAATTCCCCTGAATACACTGACTCCTTAGCCTCGTCCTCTGGCTGGTGGGCTAGTGTGGGAGAGTCCGCTGATGAGACACACTGGGAGAAGCCTGTGTAATTTCCCAGGACAGGGCCAAAGCGGTCTGGCTCAACAAATTTCACTGTCTGTACCAGGCATGCGGTCCAGTACGGGGACCCGTTGCCCAGGAAGATGGCCGGAGGGGCATGGGCAGCCCATGTCTACACAGAGCTAGAGGTCCTGGTGGCCGAGGTTAGGTGAGCAGAGTGACCTCCACAGGCCCGTGCTGTGTCACTCTGCTTCCAGGCTCCTTGGGAAGGATCATAGATCCAGGCTTACAGGGACAGACCTCGCCACAGATTGGAACTTCTAGGGGACGCATTAGCTGTCTGCATCCAACACACTCCTGGATAGAGCTGCTGTTCCCCTGAAGACAGAATTCATAGGATTTCCGAAGCCATTAAAGAGCTGCTGGAGATAGGAGGCAGCTGGGAATCAACACTGTCAGGCAGGTCCCAAGTCCCATAAGAACAGCAGGACCACAAGTGGTCTGATGGCAGCCACCACACACTGCAGGAACTGCTGGTCCAGACAGCCAGCTTGGTGGGTGCCGCTGGGCCCTACCTAACCAGCAGATGGGCCCTGAAGACTGAGGCTGCTGCTTCGACTAGGAAGATTCTGTGCATGGGCGAGGAGGCTGCCTCAGCCTCAAGGCTTCCTGGGATAGATCCTCATGTTCTGGACATGTATGGATAAACTGGCCAAAGTAAAGGCTTCTCTGAGACACACTGGGCTCTCAGGGTGCATTCCACTCCTAAACAGAATTGTGGGGAATTACTTGGCTTAAAGCTCAACATTCAGAAAATGAAGATCATGGCATCTGGCCCCATCACTTCATGGGAAATAGATGGGGAAACAGTGGAAACAGTGTCAGACTTTATTTTTGAGGGGTCCAAAATCGCTGCAGATGGTCACTGCATATTCAAAAGCAGAGACATTACTTTGCCAACAAAGGTCTGTCTAGTTAAGGCTATGGTTTTTCCAGTGGTCATGTATGGATGTGAGAGTTGGACTGTGAAGAAGGCTGAGGGGCAAATAATTGATGCTTTTGAACTGTGGTATTGGAGAAGACTCTTGGGAGTCCCTTGGACTGCAAGGAGATCCAACCAGTCCATTCTGAAGGAGATCAGCCCTGGGTGTTCTTTGGAAGGAATGATACTTTGGCCACTGCCAGGAGCCAGCACGGGAGTTCCCACCCATGACAAAGGTCATGCGGAGAGACCTGATATATAAAGGCGAGTCAGGGCTCAAGGGGCCCCCCTGGACCTGCCCGAGCATCTACCCCAAAACCAAAATCTGTTTTACTATTTCACAACTTTCACCAACTCTTCTGACATTAACAGTGGGCTATCCCCGACCACTTTTCTCTATAAGACAATCAACTTAAAACTCTAGTTAATAAGTCTCCTGGACATAATAGGAGTGTTTCAATTCAAACCCCTCTGATGACTTTCTAGCTTGCCTGACAGGTTTATTCAGATTCACAGCCTCCCAACCACAAGAGGCATGGGAAGCTTAAGATATTCTAATAATGCATAGCTTCTCAGTTAAAATTGTTAAAATAGAACTAGTAGAGGATTTCTTTGTTGAGCTAATGCTTGCTGCCAAGTTTCCATATCCCGTACCTACTGTGTCCCTGGGGGTGTATTGATTAATATAGTTGGTGTATAGAAATATAAGTAGTAGCTTTAATGTTTGTAACCTTGGACCCTTGAGTTAATTCTTTTCTTGTTATAGCCCACCACATTATTGCCCTATAGGAATGCAACTTTATCTAATGCTTTCGGAGGGTGGCACCTGACCTTAGAACAATCACCTTTAGAGAAAAATAAGTTTTCTGAAGAAAGGGTCATAAAATGTTAACAGGCCTCCTGGCCAGAAGATGATGCAAATCACCTAAAACTTTTGCATATGATAAGTTTGCAGAAAGAAAGCCTGGCTTCCATAAGGATCAAGGACTGCTGACCTTGCATGACTCTACCCCTTCCCCCATTACCCTCTAGGCACAACTTAAGGTATAAAAACTACTTTGGAAAATAAAGTGCGGGCCTTGCTCACCGAAGCTTGGTCTCCCCATGTCGTTCTTTCTCTTTCCTTTTCCTATTCAGGCTGATTCCATGGAGCTCAGGGGCTTCACTTTCCTGCCTGGGCTTCTAAGACCCACTTGAGAAGGTGCCTAAGGTGGGGCACCTTTCGCGATTCGAGAGGGTGCCTGCAGCCTACGTGAACAGAGCAAGTTCCTTGCTGGGGCTTTATTGGCTTTCTGCGTAAACCAAGGAATATCAGCCTCTTTTCTCTCCTCTATTTTCTTAACTGCATAATTCTTTCCTTATCTCTTTATCTATTCTTTTAATAGCCAACGCCGTACTCCTGAGGGAATCCCTGGATCTTACCAGGGCTGGACCCCGGTAGGCCACCTCATGCGAAAAGTTGACTCATTGGAAAAGACTCTGATGCTGGGAGGGTTGGGGATAGGAGGAAAAGGAGACGACAGAGGATGAGATGGCTGGATGGCATCACCAACTTGATGAACATTAGTTTGAGTGAACTCTGGGAGATGGTGATGGACAGGGAGGCCTGGTGTGCTGCGATTCATGGGGTCGCAAAGAGTTGGACATGACTGAGCGACTGAACTGAACTGACCGTGAAGGCAGATCACCTGAGCTCATGCCCACTGGGACAGTCCTGGGAGTCCAATGATGAGAGATACCTGGGAGATCTACCCACAGGCAGGGCTTATATATCTTCCCAGAAAAGGGCCTTAAGTGTTCTGGGTCAAATCAGCTTTCCTGTTCTAAGAGAATAAGAAGAAAAAAGGAGAAAGAGAGAAAGTAAAACAAATCACCAGTATTCTATAGGCCATTCATTGTTTTACCGTTGTTACCATAACCCAGAGACCCCTGTGTAATTGAACAGGATCCTATGGGGTCTTCCCAGAACATGACTCCCCAGCACCATGTCTTCCATTACCTTTGGTCTGTAGAAACACTATTCAAAAATCAATTTAATCAAAGAAGTGAGAAAATGCAAAACGAAAAACAGTCAAGCAAGACAAACTAATAACAGTTTAGCTGTTAAACAAAGTCAAGGACTCTTAGTTCCTCCTCAAGGGCTATAGATAATATTCTGAGCCATGTTCTTTGAAGTTTTAGCAGATATTGAAACCCTCACCAAGTGGAAGAATTTAACTGTGTGCTGCAACAAGCACACAGACTCCACACAAGTTAGAATCAGAAGGTTGATGATATGATTTCCAATTAACTTATGACCACCAATCAGAAGAATGTCCATCAGCTGATCACATACCCCATGATCTCCCTCCCTCAACCTGTCTTTAAAAGTCTTTCTCTGAAGGCCTTCAGGGAGTTTAAGTCTTTTAAGCACTAGCTGCCCTGGACTCCTCACTTGTCTCCCTGCAATAAACACTGCACTTTCTTTCACCAGAACCTGATGTCACTAGGAGGGCTTACTGCTCATGGGCAAGCCAACCCAAGTTTGGTTTGATAACACCTAAAGGACCAGAAATTGATATGAAATGGGTAATAATAGTCAAAATCACAATTATGCTTTACTATGGTTTTTAAAAATGTTTTCATGAGGGTGGGGAGTAATGACCCTAAAGATAGGCATGATAATTTTATTCACTTAATATCATAGCTGTAATAGTGAAGCCATTTTGTGGCAACATGGATGGATTTAGAGGTTATCATACTAAATAAAGTAAGCCAAAGACAAATATCATAAGATATTGCTTTTTTGTGGAATCTAAAACAGGATACAAATGAATTTATTTTCAAAACAGGAAGAGATTCACAGACATAGAAAACAAACTTATGATCCCCAAAGGAGAAAGGGAGGTGTGGGTGAGGGATAAACTAGGAAGTTGGAATTAAATATACACATTCTATATATAAAATAAATAACCAACTAAGACCTATTGTATAGCACAGGGAACTGCCATCGATATTTTGTAATAACCTGTAAAAGAAAAGAATCTGAAATGGAATATATATTTATATATATATATATACACACACACATAAATATATATAAAACTTATATATGCATGCATGCTAAGTCATGTCAGTCATATCTGACCCTTTGCGATGCTATGGACTGTAGCCCACCAGGCTCCTCTGTCCATGGGATTCACCAGGCAAGAATACTGGAATGGCTTACCATGCCCTCGTCCAGAGGACCTTCTTGAAGCAGGGATAGAATCTGCTTCTCTTATGTCTTTTGCATTGGCAGGTGGATTCTTTACCACTAGTACCATCTGGGAGACCCAAAAGTTAGGTATATGACTATGTATAAATTTATGTATATAAAATCATATCACTGTGCTATATACCTAAAACTAGCATAATACTGTAAACCAACTGGACTTCAATAAAAACTTAAAAAAATAAAGACGATTCCTGAAAATTAGACTATCTAGATAAAATTTTAGAAATGAAAATCAGGTTAAGGATAAGGGTGGAATGAAGTGGTAGTGGAGGGAGGGGCAGGGGTGGTGTTCTGAAGGTCAACCTGAGGGATACATGTGGTGAAGGAATTGTCCTGTTAACGTTGATTCTGTATTTAGTGGTGGTAATATGAACCTATGGTTTTTCCAGGGTCATTTTTGGATGTGAGAGTTGGACTATAAAGAAAGCTGAGGGCCAAAGAATTGATGCTCTTGAACTGTGGTGTTGGAGAAGACTCTTGAGAGTCCATTGGACTGCAAGGAGATCCAACCAGTCCATCCTAAAGGAGATCAGTCCTGGGTGTTCATTGGAGGGGCTGATTTTGAAGCTGAAACTCCAATACTTTGGCCACCTGATACGAAGAGCATTGGAAAAGACCCTGATGTTGGGAAAGATTGAGGGCGGGAGGAAAAGGGGATGGCAGAGGATGAGATGGTTGGATGGCTTCGCCAACTCGATGAACATTGGTTTGGGTAGACTCCAGAAGTTGGTGATGGACAGGGAGGCCTGACGTGCTGTGGTTCATGGGGTTGCAAAGAGTTGGACATGACTGAGGCACTGAACTGAACTGCACTGAATATGAACCTAAAATATATAATACAAATTTATCAGAGTAAAGCCACACATATAAATAAGTACAAGTAAAATGGGAAATTCAAATTACTTTAGTGGATTGAATGAATCTCATGCATTGTGCTATCATTTTACATACTACTGCTTTTGAGAAAACGGGAAGGCTTTATCTATATTTCTTATATCTGCATGTGGATCTACAATTATTTCTATAATATGTCCAGTAAAATTATATCATTTAAAACTGTCATATTAAGAGTTAATTTATGATTCCATTTAAGATTCAATTCAGTTCAGTTCAGTCACTTAGTCGTGTCTGACTCTTTGAGACACCGTGGACCACAGCACGCCAGGCCTCCCTGTCCATCACGAACCCCCGGAGTCCACCCAAACTCATGTCCATTGAGTCAGTGATGCCATCCAAACAACTCATCCTCTGCAGTCACCATCTGCAGTGATTTTGGAGCCCAAAAAAGAAACTTTGCCACTGTTTCCACTGTTTCCCCATCTATTTGCCATGAAGTGATGGGATTGGATGCCATGATCTTAGTTTTCTGAATGTTGAGCTTTAAGCCAACTTTTTCACTCTCCTCTTTCACTTTCAAGAGACTTTTTAGTTCCTCTTCACTTTCTGCCATAAGGGTGGTGTCATCTGCATATCTGAGGTTATTGATATTTCTCCCAGCAATCTTCATTCCAGCTTGTGCTTCTTCCAGCCCAGTGTTTCTCATGATGTACTTTGCATAGAAGTTAAATAAGCAGGATGACAATTTGGAACCAGTCTGTTGTTCATGTCCAGTTCCAGCTCTTGCTTCCTGACCTGCATACAGGTTTCTCAAGAGGCAGGTCAGGTGGTCTGGTATTCCCATCTCTTTCGGAATTCTCCAGAGTTTATTGTGATCCACACAGTCCAAGGCTTTGGCATAGTCAATAAAGCAGAAACAGATGTTTTTTTCTGGAACTCACTTGCTTTTTTGATGATCCAGCAGATGTTGGCAATTTGATCTCTGGTTCCTTTGCCTTTTCTAAAACCAGCTTGAACATCTGGAATTTCACAGCTCACATATTGCTGAAACCTGGCTTGGAGAATTTTGAGCATTACTTTACTAGCGTGTGAGATGAGTGCAATTGTGCAGTATTTTAAACATTCTTTTGCACTGCCTTTCTTTGGGATTAGAATGAAAACTGAACTTTCCAGTCTTGTGGCCACTGCTGAGTTTTCCAGATTTGCTGGCATATTGAGTGCAGCACTTTCACAGCATTATCTTTTAGGATTTGAACTAGCTCAACTGGAATTCCATCCCCTCCACTAGCTTTGTTCATAGTGATGCTTTCTAAGGCCCACTTGACTTCACATTCCAGGATGGCTGGCTCTAGGTGAGGGATCACACCATCATGATTATCTGGGTCATGAAGATCTTTTTTGTACAGTTCTTCTGTGTATTCTTGCCACCTCTTTTTAATATCTTCTGCTTCTGTTAGGTCCATACCATTTCTGTCCTTTATTGAGCCCATCTTTACATGAAATGTTGGAGAAGGCAATGGCACCCCACTCCAGTACTCTTGCCTGGAAAATTCCATGGGCGGAGGAGCCTGGTAGGCTGCAGTCCATGGGGTCGCTAAGAGTCAGACAAGCCTAATGACTTCACTTTCACTTTTCACTTTCATGCATTGGAGAAGGAAATAGCAACCCACTCCAGTGTTTTTGCCTGGAGAATCCTAGGGACGGGGGAGCCTGTGGGCTGCCGTCTGTGGGGTCGCACAAAGTCGGACATGACTGAAGTGACTTAGCAGTAGCAGCAGTTGCATGAAATGTTCCCTTGGTATCTCTAATTTTCTTGAAGATATCTCTAATCTTTCCCCTTCTATTGTTTTCCTCTATTTCTTTGCACTGATCGCTGAGGAAGGCTTTCTTATCTCTCTTTGCTATTCTTTGGAACTCTGTATTCAAATGGGTATATCTTTGCTTTTCTCCTTTGCTTTTTGCTTCTCTTCTTTTACAGTTATTTTGCTTTATTGCATTTCTTTTTCTTAGGGATGGTCTTGATTCCTGTCTCCTGTAAAATGTCATCAACCTCTGTCCATAGTTCATCAGGTACTGTGTCTATCAGATCTAATCCCTTAAATCTATATGTCACTTCCACTGTATAATCATAAGTGATTTGGTTTAGTTCATAAATCTAGTGGTTTTCCCTAGTTTCTTCAATTTCAGTCTGAATTTGGAAATAAGGAGTTCATGATCTGAGCCACAGTCAGATCCTGGTCTTGTTTTTGCTGACTGTATAGAGCTTCTCCATCTTTGGCTGCAAAGAATATAATCAATCTGATTTCAGTGTTAACCATCTCGTGATGTCCATGTGTAGAGTCTTCTTTTTTTGTTGTTGGAAGAGGGTGTTTGCTATGATGAGTGTGTTCTCTTGGCAAAACTCTATTAGCCTTTGCCCTACTTCATTCTTTACTCCAACACCAAATTTTCCATTTAAGAATCATTTTAGTTCAGTCTCTCAGTCATGTCTGAATCTTTGTGACCCCATAAATTGCAGCATGCCAGGCCTCCCTGCCCATCACCTACACCCAGAGTTCACTGAAACTCATGTCCATCTAGCCAGTGATGCCTTCCAGCCATCTCATCCTCTGTCGTCCCCTTTGCCTCCTGTCCCCAATCCCTCCCAGCATCAGAGTCTTTTCCAATGAGTCAACTCTTCGCATGAGGTAGCCAAAGTACTGGAGTTTCAGCTTTAGCATCATTCCTTCCAAAGAACCCCTGTAAAAATATCCAAGTTAAATTATTTTTTATAATTATACCTAGTCAGTATCATCTTTAGATCATAGGCCAGACACCTTACAGCAGCTCAGACAAATAATGTATGGTCATGCCTGTTTTGAACAGTGAATATTCAAATTTATGGAAAATAATCTCAAAAGTTAGAATCAATTATATTCTATTCTATTTATCAATTTTTATGATGAGCAAAATGCAAAACTGTGCCTAAATACACCCACTTGCCATAGTTTCTTTTATGGTTTATTTAGAGACTAATAACTAAAGCAATTTTAACTCCTAAGAATTTCTTAAGCATCTTCACACATAATTTTTCTGAAAACAAAAAACTACAGATTCAAAAATGATTTTGACATTTTTCATTCTCTTTTAAGTGGTTATTATATTTAGCAACCTGGAGAGCCTCTGGTCCTTAAGCAATGCTAATGTAGTTATCTGAAATTTATTTTTTTTTTAGTTATTTATAAAACTCTCTCTTTGGTTGAAAAAAGAGAGCAGTAGCTTTTATCTTTATGGTTTTAAGAAGAGAATGATGATAGGGTAATTAAAAGGTTAATTATGAGGAAGCTTAATCTGTAGCCAACAAGTGTAATTATTATTTTTCATAAAATTAAAATCTTGTATCTTTGAACTGTGCTCATAAAAGCTCACAAAGCCCTAGAGATTGGGACTGTTGACATTGTGAGCTCTTCATTTAATTCTAGCCAATATAACTATATAGGAATGGTTCCTGGAATAAGACTAGAAAGATTTTATCCTAGCTTCTATTTTTATTAAAGCTTAAGACCAGGGATGTTTAGCTAGTTATCTTATAAGGTCATAAGCTATGGGCCTAAAATGCAAAATCAAGCTCAAATCCCATTACAAGTTATTTTATGAAGAATATTATGTCTTAAGTCAGTATTTTGGCAACCATTATTAGAATTACTGATTATCTTTACACTGTTGTTGTTGTTTAGTTGTTAAGTTGTGTCTGACTCTTTTGTGACCCATGGACTGTAGACATCTAGGCTTCTCTGTCTGTGAGATTCTCCAGGCAAGAACACTAGACTGGGTTGTCATTTCCTTTTCCAGGGGATCTTCCTGACACAGGGATTGAAACTGTATCTCCTGCATTGCAGGCATACATGACATAAATACATGTTTACATAAGTATTAAATGTGACTCAATGGCTTCATCTCACTTCAAGTTGTACTTTTAAAACTTTTTAATTTATTCTGTTCTTTTTGTTTGAGGTCAATCAAGTAAATTAGCATTCATTTTTCAACCTATTACTTATTTATGAAATGCTATTCACCTGTCTACCTACCTATCTATGTATGTACTCTATGTATCTGGGCTTGTAGAGGAGAATTTGTTGCTTAAGATATCTGATATGTGGTACTTTGTTATACAGTCCTAGCAAACTAATACACTGGAAAGACATGCTAATGATTTACCATATATCTATTGGTAACATTTCATTGGCTAAAACTCACTCATTGGCCTCATTTCTCTTCTAGTTGTACTTTAAACCATTATCTGTTATGTGTAAAAAATAAAATAGTAGAAAAATATGTGTTGGTGGGAATATAATGTATTTGGTTTTCCAACGGATAAAGTATTGTTTATGCCTTCAACAAGGCTACGTATAGTTTGGAAGTATAATTTGGAAGTTTTGAATCCAAAATTTCTTTTACTCTCTTCCCTGTTAACAGGGAACACACAGAATGAATAAGAGTACAGTTTCCAGGGGGCACAAGGAGCTGAGTTCTAATCCTTCCTTAATCATCTGTTGTCAGGAAGCATTTAACAGGAGGCTTCCTGTGTGCTGTTTTGGATCTGTCAAGAATCCTCTGTTTCTTATTAATTCCTGAATATTCAGGAATTAAGAGGAGAGGCAAGCCTCTCTCGAGACTGAGGGATCCAGGCATTTCCTTTCTTAGTTTTTCACTAAGGTGATAAGTACCCTCTTCCTTCTTGTGAATCATACGGTAAAAGTGATTCTTTACAACTCTCTCTCTCTCTTTAATATGAATCGCCTATGTTTTTTAAGTCTGGAATTTTAATCTTTATCTTTGCTGAGAATAACTACAGTATATATGCCCACACTATGTTGATTAAAACACCTTTGCTCCATCAGAGCTTTGGTCCCCGTGTCTTGCTTTCTTTCTTTCTCTCTCTCTTTCTCTCTCTCTCAGGCTATTTCTCTGGAGCGCAGAGGTCCTCTGAGTTTGATTTCCTGCCTGGGCTTCTAAGAACCTCTTGAGAAGGTACTCTGGACCTTCGCCCAATCAAGAGGATGCCTGAGGCCTCCGTGAACAGAGCAAGCTCCGTGCCAGGGGCTTTATTGGCTTTCTGCGTAAACCAAGGAATATCAGCCTCTTTCTCTCTCCTTTACTTTCTTATCAGTCAACTCCGGACCACCAGGTTAAGGTCCATTAAAGGACCTCAATGATCTATTTATTGTACAAATTTGGAAAGTTTGCTTAGCTTCTCTAAGTACCAGTTTCTTTTCTGTAAAATAAGGATTCTTGCATCTACCTCACACAAAGAATTAGATCATGTATATCAAACATCTTATCACAAACTGATTTTTCACAAGCTTCGTCATGTTGAAACCTTCATCATTATCTCTGCTTCACTTTGCCTACATAGAATAAGTAAATCAACCTATCACAGTCCACAGGGTCACAAAGGGTTGGACACAACTAAGCACACACACCCAATTTTGTTACTTCTATCTTCTAAATAATTCTGGTCTTGTATTCTATTTCTTCTGTCAATATTTTGGTTAGAAACTTATCATTTCTTATTTGAATTTATACTGACTTTCACATAATCTTTAATTTTACTCGTTACATTAGTTCCAGTTTAATTTTAAAAACACACCTGGGTGGCTTCCCAGGTGGCTCAGCAGTAAAGAATCCACCTGCCAATGCAAGAACACATTTAACAAACACAACATTGTAAAGCAAATATCTTCCAATTAAAAATAAATTTTAAAAAAGTACCAAATCATATTAATTGCCTCTTTTCATATCTTGAATGACTTCCTCATTATCTCTTGAATTTAATACATGTTCTTTATCTAAAAACCTGACATTATCTCACTCTTCTTAGATACAAGATGGTCTTTCAAAAGTTTAAACAATTGGTTAAAACTTCGACATTCTTGGTATTGTTGTTGTTCACTTGCCAAATTATGCCTGACTCTTTGTGACCCCATGGACTGCAGTACTCCGGGTTTCCCTGTCCCTCACCATCTCCTGGAGTATGCCCAAGTTCATGTCGGTTGAATCAGTGATGCCATCCAATCATCTCATCCTCTGTTGCCCTCTTCACCATCTACCCTCAATCTTTCCCAGCATCAGGGTCTTTTCCAATAACTACCTCTAAATAGCAAGAGCTTTGTAAAACTCTAATTGTGTAATTTACAAATTTCCTTGAAGTTCCTATCTAATAATATCCTTTCCAGTCCACTCACCAAACAGCAAACTCCCTAAAACTTCAACGAAGTTTGAATTATTGTAAGTGTATTTGTCATTATATTATTGTCATTTGAATTTTTAATCTAATTTTGCATTAATATTGAAATAATTTGAAAATTTAGTTTATAAATATATAGCTAATGAGTATGTAATTTAGGGAGCTGATAATGCACAAAACCTACAAAGGATTAGCTATTATTAGCCTATTAATGACATATTCTTTCCAATAATTTTTGTCTATCATGCTAACCATTTGTTTACTCATATTTCAATCAATATTTCTGTAAGTATATGTTCTTACAGAAAATGTAGCTGGTATATTTTTTAACTTTTATGTTATATTGGAGTGTAGCTGATTAACAGCAAAGGGACTCAGCCATACATACACATGTACTTATTCCCTCCAAAACTCCCGTAAAATGTGGCTATTTTTAAAATTTGTTTTTTAAATTTACTTATACATTTTTTTAATTAAAAAAAATTATTTTTATTCCAGTTTTGCTGAAGACCTAAATGACATATAGGACTGTGTAAGTTTAAGGTGTACAGTGTAATAATCTGACTTACATACATCATGGAAAGATCTAAACTACAATAAGTTTGGAGCACATCCATCAGCTCATATAGAAATACAATTAAAGAAATATACAAAATTTTTCCTCATGATGAGAACAATTAGGATTTACCCTCTTAACCACTTTCATGTATAATGTAGAGCAATGTTAATTATACTTATCATGTATTTAAACTTTGTCTCATAACTGAAAGTTTGTGCTTTTTGACTCTCTTCCTCCAATTTCCCCTTTCCCCACCCCCTGCTTCTGACACCCACAAATTTGAACTTTCTGTGAGTTTGTTTGTGTCTGTTTTTGATGTATAATTGACTTACAACATTATGTTGCTTCCTGGTACATAACATAGCGATTTAATATTTCTGTACATTTCAAAATGATCCTCATGATAAGTCTAGTTGTCATATGTCACCATAAAAAATATTACATAATTATTGACTTATACTCCCAACTTATATTCTTATATTTTATACTGACTCATTTCTTTTATAAATGAAAGCTCATACCTTTTAATCTCCCTCACCTATTTTTCTCCTGCTTCCTCTGTCAATAACCTATATATTCTCTGTATCTATAACTCTATTTCTGTTTAGTTATGTTTGCTCATTTGTTTTGTTTCTTGGACTTGCCTGGTGGCTCAGACAGTAAAGTGTCTATCTACAGTGTGGGAGACCCATGTTTGATCCCTGAGTCGGGAAGATCCCCTAGAGAAGGAAATAGCACCCCACTCCAGTACTCTTACCTGGAAAATCCCATGGATGGTGGAGCCTGGTAGGCTGCAGTCCATGGGGTCACAAAGAGTCGAACACGACTGGGCGACTTCACTTTCCTTTCCTTTCCTTTTGTTTCTTAGATTCCACATATGATTGAAATCATACAGTGTTTCTTTGACTTATTTCAATTAGCATAATATTTTCCATGTGCAACCATGTTGCTGCAAATGGCAAAATTTCCTTCTTTTTACGGCTGAAATGAACATACAGATGCATATATCTTTTTGAATTAGTGTTCTGTTTTCCTCAGACTAATAAGTACCCAGGAATGGACTTGCCGGATCACTTTGTATTTCTTCATTTACTTCTTTGAGGAATTTTCATAGTGTTTTTCATAGTGACTGGATCGGTTTACGTTCCCACCAACAGTGCGCAAGGGTTCCCTTTTTTCTATATTCTTGCCACTTGCTATTTGTTGTATTTTGATAATGGACATTCTGACAGGTGTGAGTTGATATCTCACTGTGGTTTTCATTTGCATTTTATTGATGATAAGCGATGTTGAGCATCTTTTCATGTGCTTGTTGGCCATCTGTATGTCTTCTTTTGAAATATGTCTACTCCCTGGTGGCTCAGACGGTAAAGCGTCTGTCTATAATGTGGGAGACCCGGGTTCGATCCCTGGGTTGGGAAGATCCCCTGGAGAAGGAAATGGCAGTCCACTCCAGTACTATTGCCTGGAAAATCCCATGGACAGAGGAGCCTGGTAGGTACAATCTATGGGGTCGCAAAGAGTTGGACACAACTGAGCAACTTCACATAGTTCACAAGTCCTTTACCCATTTTTAAAATCAGATTTCTTGGGTTTGTTGAATTGTATTAGTTCTTTTTTTTTTTTTTTTTTTCTAAGATATTAACCCTTAATCAGATATATCCTTCCAAGAAAAGTTTCCCTTGACTGGTACAGTTCACTTGATTGCTTTAACTGTGTTGTTGCTCTCTCATGACGTTGCATATCTAAAGACCTTCACCAAATGCTTTGCAGGGTTTTTCAGTCTTGCAATTCCTAGGCTGTTCCTGAATTCCTCTATCTGAGTGCTTAAAACTTACCTCTTCAGTCTTCTACCAACTATTCCTTACTGACTTCTGTCATCTCTCAACTTCAGGAGGTTCTCTTGGATAAATTTTTATTTTGTTTTGGTTTGTGTATACTTTTACCAAGATCAATTGTCCAAATCCCTCTCTTGTAGTCTCTACCTTTTGAAAGGCAAATATGCAACTGCCCCACCACCTCTGGAAGTACACATCCTTCTAGAGCCTTTCCTTGTGACTCAGGGGGTAAAGAATCTGCCTGCAATTCAGGAGACCTAGGTTCAATACCTGAGTCAGGAAGATCCCTTGGAGAAGGGAATGGCTACCCATTCCAGTATTCTTGCCTGGAGGATTCCATGGTTAGAGGAGTATTTTGCATGTTTTGCAACTTTTTATTCAGATTTTACCACAGTAGGCAGTGAGTTATTGACAGTTATGAAAAAGAAGGATGCAGCAAATATTGCAAATTTTTCTATGAATTATAAATGATTGGAAAATGGTATAAACAAAATTATATCCTAGCTGGCTGACAAACAATACTGGTTTAATATACTACTCAAAAAGTAATAGGAAAATTATTTGTAAAGAGATTTATTTTTCAAAACTTAGATGATTAAAAATATTGTTGTCTCATGGAATGTGTTTGTGTACACTTACTGTTAGAGAGGAAATAATGATGCCATATGTTTACATAATGCTTACAGCATTTTCACGTATTCTTTGAGTTCGGAGTTTATAACAATGCCGTTAAATAGGTAAGACCACTGTTTTTAATCCCTGTTTCTTGCTGAAGAAAACAAACCACACAATAATTACCTCATTATGGTTTCAATGAAAGTAGCTATATAGAACTTAAATTCAGTTTTTGCCCATTATCCATTCCTATCACATATCTTCTTTAGAGGATATTATGATCATAAATAAAGTGTTTCACTTTCTTTTTTCCATCTCTACCACATAACACATGAGTTTAATACTAAATGATTTCTTTCCTAAGCTTTCTCTATCACTAGCAATCCTACAGTTGTATTTGCCAAATATATTTTTACAAGACTTATCTATCCTCTTCTTTTCAGGTGAAGGACTGCAAGTGATAAGTTAGTCCAAATATTTGAGATAAACCATAATTATTAAAAATGTACACCTATTATCTGATTTTTTCAACTAATTATTCTGTCACAGAAATTTCTATAACCCACATCTTTGGATTCCTATTGTGAGTTCAAAATTTTGTATAAGTGCTTTGCTTTAGACTAGCTCAGTTGTCATTTAAAAAGAAGATTGCTATTTTGAGTTTATAGAGGTCATTGCCATGTGGGAGAAGTAATGCATATTTTGACGAATTTCAGGCACATAATAGAAGAAAAAATGTTTAAGCTGTCAGAGTTGATTGCTCATTTTTGGAAAAGCAATACATATGTGTTGGTCAGATAACAACTTGTGAAATAACAGAGTAATGAGCAGGCATCAAAAAAGCAAACTTTTCAATAAAGTAATTACTTCTAGGGTAATGTGCATCAAGTATGCCTATATTTCTTTGGCATCAAATTTTCTGGACCACTTTTCTCCTTTTATATCTAAAGGAAACATCCAATCATGTGTGATATTTCCTCACAGACAAAAGTAGGTGTTTTTCACTGTGGATTTCCTGTCAGAAGCAGTCAGCAGCCTGTCAAGTAAATCTATATTTGTCCATTGAAACAAGGACTGGAAATTACTAATTGCAGGAGCATGAAATGACCAAGGAGAAGGAAAAACATCCAGAATCATAAGATTTAAATGATAGAAAAATCAGCTGATTTCAAATTTTCACTTTGCTTTGTAAGATAAGACTGTTGAGGCAACAATATTTACTATAATGAAGTAATAACTTAAAGGAAAATATTTAAAATATGAATAGATTTCTAGTCAGTTACTTAATTTATTAAAAAATATTTGCTGAACAATTATAAACCTGGTTTCAATATACAGAAGGACATAAAAAATGACACAGGTCAAAGTGATAATGACATTAATTATTCAATTATTAAATATAATTCAAGATAGATTGTGCTTTGAGTATCACCCAAACTTTAGTTCAACTCATTAGTTTTGTGACCTTGGCTAATTAATTCTACATGACATATAATTAACATACTAAAATTGCAAATATTTAAAGTATGCAATTTAATAAAGTTTTCACAAATGTTAATTCTCATGAAACCATCATTACAATAAAGACAATGAAAATACTATCACCCCCAGAAGTTTCCTCATGCTGTTTGGTAACCACTCCTACCTGACACACTTGTCCCCTCACCACCCATCTCACACCCAAGCAGCAATATCTGATTCTCTCACTAAAGATAAGTTTGCATTTTCTAGAACTTTATATAATGGGGTCATACAACGTGAACTTTTTTTCCTGACTTCCTTCACTCAGCATAAATTTGTGAGATTCATCTACACTGTTCTCTGTATCACTAGTTCATCCCTTTCAATTGTGTATATATATGTATATATATATTTCAATTGTATATATATATATATATATATTATTCCATTGTATATATATTTTTATGTATTTCTTTATGGATAGACAAATTGTTTAGCTTGTGGCTGACAATAAATATTTTTTTCTCCTTTTCTGACACAAACTTTAGATTCCTTAGTCATTCTCCAAGAAGAGTTAACAAGTAGAATAATGTTTGAAATTTATGAATTCTCCATTGTATGTGAATAAATTAGGATTTCATGTACATAGTAATTGTTGTAAGTTTAATTTGCTTGAATCTTTTTTATCATACCTGATTTTTCCAGTCTATTTATAATATTCAAACTGGGACACATGCTGTGATTCTATAAGGTTCTATCTAAACCTTTCAGCTCATTTCTTAATCATTTAAAATTGGTTAGTCTTTCCAGTGGCACTTGTGGTCAGGAAGGCAATGTAAATGACCAAAGAAAACTGAGAAGTCCACCAATTAAGTCTATAAGTAGTTGTCATGCAAAAATACAGGCCAATTATTTTTTCTAGAGAAACTCTATGTGAGGTGTTTTTATAGGAAAATTTCAGATCATTACAGGATAGCAAGAAATTTAAACAAAAAAAAATGGTCATATATATGTATGTGTGTTACAGTTTTGTAATTGAAATATAACATGTGAAATATGTGTATATTTATAAGTATATAGTCTCCAGTATAACTATTTCTTCTGACCTAATTATTGGCCAATGAATTAAATGCAGATCATGAGATATGACGATGTTATGAATCACAGAGCTAACTAATATTTATTCAACTTGTGCAAATTTATATTAATCCTATTCATTGAAGTAATAGCCCTTGAATAATTTTAATCTTATGAAAAGTCTTATTAATTTATATGCATTTATTTATCTCTTATTCAAAACCCAACTGTAATATGTGAAGTTGTGTTATAATGTCAGAATACTAAAAGGTAACAAGATGTTTATTAATAAAGAAAGACAACATCATGGACTCAGTAATTAGGATAAACTTGGAGTACTAAATATGTATAATGTTAAATTTATCAATGCACTCTATATGTTAGCAAAATTGATTGTTCATATCCCATGCTTTTTTTTTGCAAGGATTATATAACAGAGTTTTAATTTAGAATATAAATTGAGTTATAATAAATTTCTTAAAATATTAATTTTCTTGTATCCCTGAATCAGTGGTCTAAGATTCATTTTCATTAAAGAAAATTGTTAATGTTCCATCTTATTGAGATTAGAAAATGAGCAACTACGGATTATTTAGCAAAAAGATAAAAAGCACAAATGCAATGAGGCAATGATACAGAATCAATACATTCAGAAGCTTTACCTGCAGTGAGTCAGATTCTACACAGAGCACAATTTAATCTAGAGAATAAACTACTTCCACCCCAAAGCGCAGCCGAGAGGAGCCACCCCACGTCCGAGGTCAGGGGCAGCTGCTCACAGTACCAGACTGCGACGGCGCAGGAACGGCCGAGAGGAGCTACCCCTTGTCCAAGGTCAGGGGAGCAGCAGAGAGGAGATACCCAGCGTCCGAGGTCAGGGGCAGCAACAAGAGGAGTTACCCCGCGTCTGAGGTCAGGGGAGCAGCAGAGAGGAGATACCCAGCGTCCGAGGTCAGGGGCAGCGACAAGAGGAGTTACCCCATGTATGAGGTCAGGGGCGGCGACCAGGAGGAGATACCCCATGCCCCTAAGCCCGAGGCCAGGGGCCATGGGCGGGATGAGCTATCCCATGCCCGAGGCCAGGGGCGGTGGCCGGGAGGACCAACCCCACGTCCAAGGAGCCGTGGCTGCGCGGGCGCAGGAGGGCCTAGAGGAGCTATCCCACGTTGAAGGTCAGGAAGGGCGGCGGTGAGGAGATACCCCTCGTCCAAGGCAAGGAACAATGGCTGCGCTTTGCTGGAACAGCCGTGAAGAGATACCCCACGCCCAAGGTAAGAGAAACCCAAGTAAGACGGTAGGTGTTGCAAGAGGGCATCAGAGGGCAAACACACTGAAACCATACTCACAGAAAACTAGTCAATCTAATCATACTAGGACACAGCCTTGTCTAACTCAATGAAACTAAGCCATGCCCGTGGCGCAACCCAAGATGGGTGGGTCACCGTGGAGAGATTTGACAGAATGTGGTCCACTGGAGAAGGGAGTGGCAAACCACTTCAATATTCTTGCCTTGAGAACCCCATGAACAGTATGAAAAGGCAAAATGATAGGATACTGAAAGAGAAACTCTCCAGGTCAGTAGGTGCCTAATATGCTACTGGAGATCAGTGGAGAAATAACTCCAGAAAGAATGAAGTGATGGAATCAAGGCAAAAACAATACCCAGCTGTGGATGTGACTGGTGATAGAAGCAAGGTCCAATGCTGTAAAGAGCAATATTGCATAGGAACCTGGAATGTCAGGTCCATGAAACAAGGCAAATTGGAAGTGGTCAAACAAGAGATGGCAAGAGTGAATGTCGACATTCTAGGAATCAGCGAACTGAAATGGACTGGAATGGGAGAATTTAACTCAGATGACCATTATATCTACTACTGCGGGCAGGAATCCCTCAGAAGAAATGGAGTAGCCATCATGGTCAACAGGAGAGTTCAAAATGCAGTACTTGGATGCGATCTCAAAAATGACAGAATGATCTCTGTTCGTTTCCAAGGCAAACCATTCAATATCACAGTAATCCAAGTCTATGCCTCACCAGTAACGCTGAAGAAGCTGAAGTTGAACAGTTCTATGAAGACCTACAAGACCTTTTAGAACTAACACCCAAAAAAGATGTCCTTTTCATTATAGGGGACTGGAATGCAAAAGTAGGAAGTCGAAAAACACCTGGAAGTCAAAAAACACAAGGCAAATTTGGCCTTGGAATATGGAATGAAGCAGGCAAAGACTGATAGAGTTTTGCCAAGAAAATGCACTGGTCATAACAAACACCCTCTTCCAACAACACAAAGGAAGACTCTATACATGAACATCACCAGATGGTCAACACCGAAATCAGACTGATTATATTCTTGGCAGCCAAAGATGGAGAAGCTCTATACAGTCAGCAAAAACAAGACCAGGAGCTGACTGTGGCTCAGACCATGAACTCCTTATTGCCAAATTCAGACTTAAATTGAAGAAAGTAGGGAAAAGCACTAGACCTTTCAGGTATGACCTAAATCAAATCCCTTATGATTATACAGTGGAAGTGAGAATAGATTTAAGGGCCTAGATCTGATAGATAGAGTGCCTGATGAACTATGGAATGAGGTTCGTGACATTGTACAGGAGATAGGGATCAAGACCATTCCCATAGAAAAGAAATGCAAAAAATCAAAATTGCTGTCTGGGGAGGACTTACAAATAGCTGTGAAAAGAAGGGAAGTGAAAAGCAAAGGAGAAAAGGAAAGATATAAACATCTGAATGCAGAGTTCCAAAGAATAGAAAGAAGAGATAAGAAAGCCTTCTTCAGCGATCAATGCAAAGAAATAGAGGAAAACAACAGAATGGGAAAGACTAGGGATATCTTCAAGAAAATCAGAGATACCAAAGGAACATTTCATGCAAAGATGAGCTCGATAAAGGACAAAAATGGTATGGACCTAACAGAAGCAGAAGATATTAAGAAGAGATGGCAAGAATACACAGAAGAACTGTACAAAAAAGATCTTCACGACCCAGATAATCAGGATGGTGTGATCACTGACCTAGAGCCAGACATCCTGGAATGTGAGTCAAGTGGGCCTTAGAAAGCATCACTACGAACAAAGCTAGTGGAGGTGATGGAATTCCAGTTGAGCTATTTCAAATCCTGAAAGATGATGCTGTTAAAGTCATGCACTCAATATGCCAGCACATTTGGAAAACTCAGCAGTGGCCACAGGACTGGAAAAGGTCAGTTTTCATTCCAATCCCAAAGAAAGGCAATGCCAAAGAATGCTCAAGCTACTGCACAATTGCACTCATCTCACACGCTAGTAAAATAATGCTCAAAATTCTCCAAGCCAGGCTTCAGCAATACGTGAACCATGAACTTTCAGATGTTCAAGCTGGTTTTAGAAAAGGCAGAGGAACCAGAGATCAAATTGCCAATATCCGCTGGACCATGGAAAAAGCAAGAGAGTTCCAGAAAAACATCTATTTCTGCTTTATTGACTATGCCAAAGCGTGAGCTGCTGTGATTCATGGGGTCGCAAAGAGTCGGACACGACTGAGCGACTGATCTGATCTGATCTGATCACATTGTACTATTCAATAGGCACTTAAGTATATACTAGCATGAAATTAGACTAGTGTTTTAATGTCAAATTGGCTAATTTGGTTAATATAACTCTAGTTAATAAGTTACTCCTTGCCAATTTCACCACTAAATTCCCACTTATACAGTGTGTTTGTGCTATTTTATTTGGTTGTTCTGTTTGTTCTATTCTGTACCATTTCCTTATGTTTGTTATTTATTTTGATATTTGAGGTGTTCTTTTCATTTCACAGTCTATTCTCTATTGTATTCTCTATTCTCTATTTTATTCTAACACATGAAATATTCTAAATGAGCTATGTGATCAAGTTTTCAGATACCACCTCGTTATTCACACACACACACTCACAAACTTAGTGTAATGGATAATGTTGATTTTTTTGAAGTCAACACTTTTCTACTAACTCCATGTGCTGAGTTGTTTACTATTATCTTCTGTCACTATTTTTTTTTTTAATGAAGGGACTCTCTTACATAGTCAAACTTTTGCTGTGTATTTACTTCATCCTCAACCCTCAATGTGTTACATGCAGCAGGATGAAATGTGGGAGAAGTCATCAATATAAAATCTATTCTTTTTAAATTAAAATTGTAATTCACTGACTTGAAATCAGACCATAATTATAATTTATTTTAAGTTTAAACATAAATATGTTGATATAGTTGTATTAAAGTCCTTCTCTGTTGCTGTTTAGTCTCTAAGTCTTGTCCAATTCTTTTGTGACCCCATGGATTGACTGGAGCCTGCTAGTCTCCTATGTCCATAGGATTTTCCAGGCAAGAATACTAGAGTGGCTTGCCATTTCCTTCTCCAGGGCATCTTCCCGACCCAGGGACTGAATCCTCATTTCCTCTATTGCAGGCAGATTCTGTACTACTGAGTCACCTAAGAAGTCCAAAGTTCTTATCTATTAATTTTAACACTTTAGTTTCTTGAGATTTATTCCTCTCAGTTTTGCCCATTTATTATCAATAAAATGAATGCTAACAATAAATCTTTACATTTTTCTAATAAAAACTACAGTGCTTTTATTATATCTATGTTAATTATTAACTATGTGTTCATTATTAATTATTTATTTCACATAGCAATTATATTAATATATGTAATCTTTATGGTTGTTTTTGATGATTTCCTCACTCAGATTTCCTCCTGGACATTTTTGTTGACACAATCCAATAAGCAGGTAAAAGATGAGAAATTTTATCCATTGTGGTCGCCCCTAAAAGTGTGGAGAAAGGTGGAAAGTGGATCTGTATAGGCAAGCAGAAGGCATTCAGTGCATTAAGTGCTTATTTTAATAAAACAATGCTGAGTAACACAGATCAGATCAGTCGCTCAGTCGTGTCCGACAATTTGCAATCCCATGAATCGCAGCACACCAGGCCTCCCTATCCATCACCAACTCCCGGAGTTCACTCAGACTCACATCCATCGAGTCACTGATGCCAACCAGCCATCTCATCCTCTGTTGCCCCCTTTTCCTCTTGCCCCCAATCCCTCCCAGCATCAGAGTTTTTTCCAATGAGTCAACTCTTCACATGAGGTGGCCAAAGTACTGGAGTTTCAGCTTTAGCATCATTCCTTCCAAAGAAATCCCAGGGCTGATCTTCAGAATGGACTGGTTGGCTCTCCTTGCAGTCCAAGGGACTCTCAAGAGTCTTCTCCAACACCACAGTTCAAATTAATAAATCCAAAATAGACTTGTGACACTTATTATCTTCTTAAAGCTATAAAATATTCTTTGCTCCGTGTTAATACATAAAAGATCTTCACGACCCAGATAATCACGATGGTGTGATCACTCACCTAGAGCCAGACATCCTGGGATGTGAAGTCAAGTGGGCCTTAGAAAGCATCACTACGAACAAAGCTAGTGGAGGTGATGGAATTCCAGTTGAGCTATTTCAAATCCTGAAAGATGATGCTGTTAAAGTCATGCACTCAATATGCCAGCACATTTGGAAAACTCAGCAGTGGCCACAGGACTGGAAAAGGTTAGTTTTCATTCCAATCCCAAAGAAAGGCAATGCCAAAGAATGCTCAAACTACTGCACAATTGCACTCATCTCACACGCTAGTAAAGCTTGTAAAGCTCAAAATTCTCCAAGCTAGCCTTCAGCAATACGTGAAGCATGAACTTTCAGATGTTCAAGCTGGTTTTAGAAAAGGCAAAGGAAACAGAGATCAAATTGCCAACATATGCTGGATCATGGAAAAATCAAGAGAGTTCCAGAAAAATATCTATTTCTGATTTATTAACTATGCAAAACCTTTGATAGTGTGGATCACAATAAACTCTGGAAAATTCTGAAAGAGATGAGAATACCAGAGCATTTGACATGTCTCTTAAGAAACCTATATGCAGGTCAGGAAGCAACAGTTAGAACTGGACATGGAACAACAGACTGGTTCCAAATAGGAAAAGGAGTACGTCAGGGCTGTATATTGTCACTCTGCTTATCTATCTTCTATGCAGAGTATATCATGCGAAACGCTGGGCTGGAAGAAGCACAAGCTGGAATCAAGATTGCCAGGAGAAATATCAATAACCTCAGATATGCAGGTGACACCACCCTTATGGCAGAAAGTGAAGAGGAACTCAAAATCCTCTTGATGAAAGTGAAAGAGGAGAGTGAAAAAGTTGGCTTAAAGCTCAGCATTCAGAAAACAAAGATCACGGCATCTGGTCCCATCACTTCATGGGAAATAGATGGGGAAACAGTGGAAACAGTGTCAGACTTTATTTTTTTGGGCTCCAAAATCACTGCAGATGGTGATTGCAGCCATGAAATTAAAAGACGCTTACTCCTTGGAAGGAAAGTTATGACCAACCTAGATAGCATATTGAAAAGCAGAGACATTACTTTGCCAACAAAGGTCCATCTAGTCAAGGCTATGGGTTTTCCAGTGGTCACGTATGAATGTGAGAGTTGGACTGTGAAGAAAGCTGAGCATCGAAGAATTGATGCTTTTGAACTGTGGTGTTGGAGAAGACTCTTGAGAGTCCCTTGGACTGCAAGGAGATCCATCCAGTCCATTCTAAAGGAGATCAGTCCTGGGTGTTCATTGGAAGGAATGATGCTAAAGCTGAAACTCCAATACTTTGGCCACCTCATGCGAAGAGTTGACTCATTGGAAAAGACTCTGATGCTGGGAGGGATTGGGGGCAGGAGGAGAAGGGGATGACAGAGGATGAGATGGCTTGTTGGCATCACTGACTCGATGGACGTGAGTTTGAGTGAACTCCGGGAGTTGGTGATGGACAGGGAGGACTGGTGTGCTGCGATTCATGGGGTCACAGAGAATCAGACATTACTGTGCGACTGAACTGAACTGAACTCAACTGAAATTAAATGTAAAAAATAATTTGGTACCCATTCTGGAATGTGTATATTTAACTTTCTTCTAAATATCTGTATGTTTAAGTCTCTGGATTTAATATGTACATAATTGAACATACCTTCCCTTCACGTATTTTCTTATGGGAGTATTCACTACCATAAGAACATTTTATACCACTATCATTCCCTTAGGACAGAAAGCCCCAGGCCATCATTTATTTTTCTGACCTACAAAACTGCCACAGAACACAGTTTTTTTTTTTTTTTTCTTTTTGAAAAACAGTCCTCTAGATTCTACCCAACCTCTAAGTATTTTTTTTTAAACCTTTATTCCTCTTGGCCTTGTATTTGCCATTGTTTTTGTTTAGATCCTGAAAGGCTACTGCCTGGACCTGTGCAGTAGATTTATAACCAGCCTTCTTGCTCCCTTTGCATATTTAATATCCATGATTGTCCCCAAAGGACTCATTATACGATAGATTGGGATTACAACATGTGGCTTCTTAGAAAAGTTAATTGATGTTTGATATTTTATAGCATGCATTAAAAACTATAATCTAATTTCAATCTATATTTCTACCATCACCTTAACTCCAATCACATTTTCTTAGAAATTTCCCAATGGGGAAAGACAATCTTATCCTAATAGAAGATAAGACATCGCTGTAACACAGCATTTATTATATTGTTTGCAATTATTTGTCTGATCTCTCAATAAGTAGAATAATCAGTATTTTATTGATCTTCACAATATCTGAAGTCTGAGGAATGTGTAACTTGTTAGGCACTTAATAATTGTTGCGAATTAATGAATTATTTATTCAATCTTGTAAACTGCTTATTGGGAGAAGGCAATGGCGATCCACTCCAGTACTCTTGCCTGGAGAATCCCAGGGACGGGGGAGCCTGGTGAGCTGCCGTCTATGCGGTCGCACAGAGTCGGACACAACTGAAGTGACTTAGCAGCAGCAAACTGCTTATTGCTCTTGAAATCAGTTCAGTTCAGTCACTTAGTCGGGTCCGACTCTTTGCGACCCCATGAATCGCAGCACGCCAGGCCTCCCTGTCCATCACCAACTCCCGGAGTTCGATGAGACTCATGTCCATGGAGTCAGTGATGCCATCCAGCCATCTCATCCTCTGTCGTCCCCTTCTCCTCTTGCCCTCAATCCCTCCCAGCATCAGAGTCCTTTCCAATGAGTCAACTCTTCGCATGAGATGGCCAAAGTACTGGAGTTTCAGCTTTAGCATCATTCCTTCCAAAGAAATCCCAGGGCTGATCTCCTTCAGAATGGACTGGTTGGATCTCCTTGCAGTCCAAGGGACTCTCAACAGTCTTTGCCAACACCACAGTTCAAAAGCATCAATTCTTCGACGCTCAGCTTTCTTCACAGTCCAACTCTCACATCCATACATGACCACAGGAAAAGCCATAGCCTTGATTAGACGAACCTTTGTTGGCAAAGTAATGTCTCTGCTTTTCAATATGCTATCTAGGTTGGTCATAACTTTCCTTCCAAGGAGTAAGCGTCTTTTAATTTCATGGCTGCAATCACCATCTGTAGTGATTTTGGAGCCCAGAAAAATAAAGTCTGACACTGTTTCCACTGTTTCCCTATCTATTTCCCATGAAGTGATGGGACCGGATGCCATGATCTTAGTTTTCTGAATGTTGAGCTTTAAGCCAACTTTTTCACTCTCCACTTTCACTTTCATCAAGAGGCTTTTGAGCTCCTCTTCACTTTCTGCCATAAAGGTGGTATCATCTGAATATCTGAGGCTATTGATATTTCTCCTGGCAATCTTGATTCCAGCTTGTGCTTCTTCCAGTCCAGCGTTTCTCATGATGTACTCTGCATATAAGTTAAATAAACAGGGTGACAATATACAGCCTTGACGAACTTCTTTTCCTATGTGGAACCAGTCTGTTGTTCCATGTCCAGTTTTAACTGTTGCTTCCTGACCTGCATACAAATTTCTCAAGAGGCAGATCAGGTGGTCCGATATTCCCATGTCTTTCAGAATTTTCTGCAGTTTATTGTGGTCCACACAGTAAAAGGCTTTGGCATAGTCAATAAAGCAGAAATATTGCTTTTCTGGAACTCTCTTGCTTTTTCCATGATCCAGCAGATGTTGGCAATTTGATATCTGGTTCCTCTGCCTTTTCTAAAACCAGCTTGAACATCAGGAAGTTCACGGTTCACATATTGCTGAAGCCTGGCTTGGAGAATTTTGAGCATTATTTTACTAGCGTGTGAGATGAGTGCAATTGTGCAGTAGTTTGAGCATTCTTTGGCATTATCTTTCTTTGGGATTGGAATGAAAACTGACCTTTTCCAGTTCTGTGGCCACTGCTGAGGGATGTCTGGCTCTAGGTCAGTGATCACACCCTCCTGATTATCTGGGTCGTGAAGATCTTTTTTGTACAGTTCTTCTGTGTATTCTTGCCATCTCTTCTTAATATCTTCTGCTTCTATTAGGTCCATACCATTTCTGTCCTTTATCGAGCCCATCTTTGCATGAAATTTTTCTTTGGTATCTCTGATTTTCTTGAAGATTTCCCTAGTCTTTCCCATTCTGTTGTTTTCCTCTATTTCTTTGCATTGATCACTGAAGAAGGCTTTCTTATCTCTTCTTGCTATTCTTTGGAACTCTGCATTCAGATGTTTATATCTTTCCTTTTCTCCTTTGCTTTTTGCTTCTCTTCTTTTCACAGCTATTTGTAAGGCCTCCCCAGACAGCCATTTTGCTTTTTTGCATTTCTTTTCCATGGGGATGGTCTTGATCCCTGTCTCCTGTACAGTGTCACAAACCTTATTCCATAGCTCATCAGGCACTCTATCTATCAGATCTAGGCCCTTAAATCTATTTCTCACTTCCACTGCATAATCATAAGGGATTTGATTTAGGTCATACCTGAATGGTCTAGTGGTTTTCCCTACTTTCTTCAATTTAAGCCTGAATTTGGCAATTAGGAGTTCATGGTCTGAGCCACAGTCAGCTCCTGGTCTTGTTTTTGCTGACTATATAGAGCTTCTCCATCTTTGGCTACCAAGAATATAATCAATCTGATTTCGGTGTTGACCATCTGGTGATGTCCATTTATAGACTCTTCTCTTGTGTTGTTGGATAGCTATGTCATGTTATTTACCTGGCTTGATTAAATTATCCCATTAGAAGCTTCTAATTTATTGAAATATACTGTATATTTAAATAGTACTATACAAGGACATTCAACATCTATTATAATACTTCTTCAAGAATTACATTATTTAAGAAACAAATCTGATTATACTTTCTCAGCAAACAGAAATCCTGAAGTGTACTGTCTAATAGAATAACCACTGACTACCTGTGACTATTTACATTTAAATTAATTAAATAAAATTAGAAATTCAGTTCTTTGAGTTCCTCTGTCCATGGAATTCTCCAGGCAAGAATAAGACATTCCCTTCTCCAGCAGATATCCCTGACCCAGGTTTCACACTCGGATCTCCTGCATTGCAGGCAGATTCTTTACCATCTGGGCCACAGGAAGACCTCTTTGGTCACACTCAGTAACAATATTTCAAGTACTCAGTAGTCCTATAAAGCTAATGGTTGCTGAACTGTGCAGTTACAGAACATTCTCATTACTGCAAAAAGTTCTCTTGAACAATACCGATCTAGCAAGAAAAAAATCACTAAAGTAGTGTAAAGCTTCTATAATAAACTTGAGGAATTAAGATTTTACATATCCTGTAAGCAGTGAAAGAAATTTATCCCACTTTTACTTGTCAACCCTTCACCTTACAATTTTTTATTTCATAACCACTTTATGCCAATTCCCTGCCTTTACGTTCTTTACTTGTCATTATAATCATAACCATGATAAAGATTAAAGTCTCTTTCTACAGACAACTAAAATTTCTACATTTCTTATTCTATGTAGTCTCATGGTACAGGCCAGTTTGAATGATCACTTCCTGACTGCTGCATATTGATGATCATTACATCAAGATCTATCAGAATGCAGAATAAAAACCTTCTTTTGTAAAGGTTACCATTCATTTAATATGTCATTCAGAAGACTCTTTTCAGATTTTAAAATAAAAGTGCTATGCTCTTCATGAAAAGCAAAAATTCGATAGCCTTAGAGATTGGTTGTAACGAGCCACTGGGTGATAGTTTGACTGCCTAAATACCATGGAAATTTGAGGAGTATCTTTCTTACAAGTTAAACACAAAATCTTGTTATAGTTACTGTTTTATTTCTTTAATTGCTAAGAAACTTCTATTAACTTTCTAAAAGGGCATCATCTTCTATCATCTTCATTTAGGTAAAAATATCACTCACACACACACAATGTTTCAGAAGAGATCTTTAGAATTATAAAAGACATATCTATTTCAGCTTTTTAAAAAATTTAAAGTCATATTAGAAACAAAAGGTATAGTAAATTTAATGTCGACTTGTGACTAAAGAAAGGTAACCATTTTGTCTACACAGAAAATAAAATTTGATGAAAAAATTATTATTGGATGGTAGTAATTTGGAAAAAGTAATAAATTTAGTTGATAATTTAATATTTGCCTACAGTCTACTTTGTTATTGACAAAAGAACATGCTTACTTCTACAATAATTTTAGCATGAAACTAAAAAGTTGCATTTCCTCAGATTATGACTGATATAGCTCCTAATAAATTATGTCCAGTGCTAAGCCATTTTATGCATTCTTACATCAAACGTGTAACCAGGTCACTCTCACATATGTGGACAGAAACCAAAACTTAAATATTTGAAAATTGTTATATGCCCTGTCTATGATTTACGCTTTACCAAACCACATCTTTAAAAACTATTTTCATTTTTTCTATGTATCCAAATTATTCAGGCAGAAACTTCATTCAATACAATTACAGGATTAAGATTTTCACCACTATGGTTTATCAAATATATCCACAAGTTTATCTTAATCAACCATTTGTATCTATTCTTTTGTAATTTATCTCTCCTAAACCCAGTGTTTGGCTTTCCTGGTGGTTCAGTGGTAAAGAATCCATCCACCTGCCAATGCAGGAGACTTGGGTTCAATTTCTGGTTGGGGATTTTCCCTGAAGAAGGAAATCGCAACCTGCTCCAATATTCTTGCCTAGGAAAGCCCATGGACTGCTACAGTCCATGGGGTTGTAAAAGAGACAGACATGAATGAATGACTGAATGAGAAAACAACTCAGTACTGTTGTGTTCAGTAGCTAAGTCCTGTCCAACTCACTACTTCGTGAACGGCAGTATGTCAGGTTTCCCTGCCGTTCACTATCTCTGGAATTTGCATAAACTCATGTCCATTGAGTCAGTGATGCCATCCAGCCATTTCATCCTCTGTCACATCCTTCTCCTCCTGCCCTCAATCTTTGCTAGCATCAGGGTC
This sequence comes from Bos taurus, assembly GCF_002263795.3. Taxonomy (NCBI): domain Eukaryota; kingdom Metazoa; phylum Chordata; class Mammalia; order Artiodactyla; family Bovidae; genus Bos; species Bos taurus. The sequence goes on along the minus strand of NC_037353.1, from coordinate 1,991,652 downwards.
TTTTCCAATGAGTCAGCTCTTCACATCAGGTGACCAAATTATTGGAGCTTCAGATTCAGCATCAGTCCTTCCAATAAATATTCAGGATTGATTTCCTTTAGGATTGAATGGTTTGATCTCTTTGCTGTCCAAGGGACTCTCCAGCACCATAATTTGAAAGCATCTATTCATCAGCACTGAGCCTTCTTCATGGTCCAACTCTCAGATTTGTATATGACTACTAGAAAAACCATAGCTTTGATTATGCAAACCTTTGTTGGCAAAGTGATGTCTCTGCTTTTAAACATACTGTCTAGGTTTGCCATAGCTTTTCTTCCAAGGAGCAAGAATCTTTTAATTTCATGGCTACAGTCACCATCTGCAATGATTTTGGAGCTCAAGAAAACAAAAGTTTGTCACTGTTTTCATTTTTCCTCCATCTATTTACCACGAAGTGATGGGACCAGATGCCATGATCTTAGTTTTTTGAATGCTGAGTTTTAAGCCAGCTTTTTCACTATCCTCTTTCACCTTCATCAGGAGGCTCTTTAATTCCTTTTTACTATCTCCCATTACAGTTGTATCATCTGGATATATGAGGTTATTGATATTTCTCCTGGCAATCTTGATTCCAGCTGTGAGGCATCCAGCCTGGCATTTTGCATAAAGTACTCTACTTATTTAACTCTATAGTAAGTTAAATAAGCAGGGTGACAATATACAGCCTTGATGTGCTCTTTTGCCAACTTTGAATCAGTCCACTATTTTATGTCTGCTTCTAACTGTTGCTTCTTGTTCTTCTCAGGAAACAGGTAAGGTGGTCTAGTATCCCCATCTCTTTAAGGATTTTCCAGTTTGTTGTGATCCACACAAAAGCTTTAGCATAGTCAATGAAACAGAAAGAAAAACAAATAAGTACTGGTTTCCCTCAAATTTCTGCTGTTTTCAATGTAATGTCCCCTTGTTTTAGGACTATGATTTTATTCCTAGTGATGGCAGCTGATTGTTTCTTTTGGGCTTCAGTAGTGCTTGCCATTTAAAATTAGTCTTAAGATCCAACAACTGCTATCAAAGCTGTTTATTCTTGAGACCTACAAACCCAAAATATTTTTGTAAGTTCTTTATTGGCCTCCATAGTTAGCTCCTAGGTGGTGCCAGTGGTATAGAATCTGCCTGCCAGTGCAGGAGATACAGGTCCAATCCTTGGGTCAGGAAAATCCCCTGGAGAAGGGAATGGCCAGTATTCTTGCCTGGAGAATTCCATGGACAGAGGAGCCTAGCAGGCTACAGTCCATGTGGTCGCAAAGAATCGGGCATGACTGAGTACATACATACACATAGTTAGCTCCAATTCTGCCACAAGATGGGAGGGACCAACTTTTTACCATCAGGAATATTCAGAATTTCTTTCATCAGTAACCAGGAATATTTGACATCAACTTTTTTTAATTATTAACTTGACTGTAGTTGATAACAGTATTAAGGATCAAGTTCCTAGTTGTCCTGGGTATGAAAGCAGGGAGTCTTTATTTAATTCACATTTTATCAAGACTAGCAATCTAATTTTGAAAGACTCATTTCATCTTTAAAATACATGAGCTGCGATCCAAAAGTCTACAAATAATAAATGCTGGAGAGGGTGTGGAGAAAAGGGAACTCTCTTACACTGTTGGTGGGAATGCAAACTAGTACAGCCACGATGGAGAACAGTGTGAGATTCCTTAAAAAACTGGAAATAGAACTGCCTTATGATCCAGCAACCCCACTGCTGGGCATACACACTGAGGAAACCAGAAGGGAAAGAGACACGTGTACCCCAATGTTCATCGCAGCACTGTTTATAATAGCCAGGACATGGAAACAACCTAGATGTCCATCATCAGATGAATGGATAAGAAAGCTGTGGTACATATACACAATGTAGTATTACTCAGCCATTAAAAAGAATACATTTGAATCAGTTCTAATGAGGTGGATGAAACTGGAGCCTATTATACAGAGTGAAGTAAGCCAGAAGGAAAAACATAAATACAGTATACTAACGCATATATATGGAATTTAGAAAGATGGTAACAATAACCCGGTGTACGAGACAGCAAAAGAGACACTGATGTATAGAACAGTCTTATGGACTCTGTGGGAGAGGGAGAGGGTGGGAAGATTTGGGAGAATGGCAATGAAACATGTAAAATATCATGTAGGAAACGAGTTGCCAGTCCAGGTTTGATGCATGATGCTGGATGCTTGGGGCTGGTGCACTGGGACGGCCCGGAGGGATGGTGTGGGGAGGGAGGAGGGAGGAGGGTTCGGGATGGGGAACACATGTATACCTGTGGCGGATTCATTTTGATATTTGGCAAAACTAATACAATTATGTAAAGTTTAAAAATAAAATAAAATTAGAGAAAAAAAAATAAAAATTTTGAAATGCAAAAAAAATAAATAAATAAATAAAATACATGAGCTGACTCTTCTACTGGATTTTTTATTGTATGATCTCTTGTCATATTGATGTTTCACAGAAGATTAATGAAAAAGACTAAAGTTTTGACTTGAAATCTGTGGAGCAGGGGGAAGTTAGGTCCTAAAATTTTACATAATATAATACATTTATTTGATGAATTTTAACTTTCCTCCATACTAAGAGCATTGGACTATTCACAAATACACCATTTAATTTTAATCATTCATATTAAACATAGTGTTAGCTACATAATAGATATTTGTGAATTGGTATTTGGCTATCAAGTTCCTATTTTGCTAGGTGTGGCAAAATATCATGGTAGGCTAGTTCAAATTTTAAAATTCATACATCGACATTTTCTTATTGAATTATCCAGTTTTTAATTCCTTATGAGGCAAGCATTCTCATTTTACATAATATTTATTAGTGTTCAACAAATGCTAAAGAATAAATGAAAGCAATCATGCAACTTGAATTACTTGTCTTTGGATGAGTACTATTGGATTTAAGAGGACATTGATAGATGCAGATGCATGTAGTTTGAAGTAATTGGGCAAGTTTGGTTTTTTTTTTTCCCCCCTGCTGCTGCTAAGTCGCTTCAGTCGTGTCCGACTCTGTGCGACCCCATAGACGGCAGCCCACCAGGCTTCCCCATCCCTGGGATTCTCCAGGCAAGAACATTGGAGTGGGTTGCCATCTCCTTCTTCAATGCATGAAAGTGAAAACTGAAAGTGAAGTCGCTCAGTCCTATCCGACTCTTCGAGACCCCATGGACTGTAGCCCACCAGGCTCCTCCATCCATGGGATCTTCCAGGCAAAAGTATTGGAGTGGGGTGCCATACTGTTCTTATTTCTGCCATTATTTTTACTAGTTAGTAAGTTCAACAGAAATTCGATTTCCTTGAACTGCATTTTAAGTCTATAGAAATTAGATTAATAGCAACTTGAAATAATTCCCTTTCTGAATACTTATTGATAGCTACAAAATATATTAGAGAATTCTGAGATAGTTTTATGATGACAAATGGTAAAATAATTTTAAAATCTTAATAAATAAGCTCTCAGTTCAGTTCAGTTCAGTTGCTCAGTTGTGTCTGACTCTTGGAGAGTCAAATGCTAATATATCAATTTGCTGATATATTGAGATAACTTGTTACATTAAAAAAATCATTTTATAAAACATTACCAAAGTGGCTTGTTATATTGCAAATATCAAAAGTATACATAAATGTGAAAACAATTATTGAGTATATATTTGAATGTGATTAATTGCAAATAAGTTATATATCTGGGTTGATTAACAGGAATTATTATGAGACATTTTTCAGAAGAATAAAAGCTACATTATTTGGAGATTCCTTAGATTTCTAACTTATTTCAAAGTTGGTCCAGTTGTTTAATCATTAATTAATTGTTAAAGGAACAAGAAAGTCTTGATATACTTTCTTTATTATAGAGTTACCATTTTCATTTTTTGTATATAAAATATATTCACCCTAAACTACAAGAAATTCTTATACTTTCACTTTTCTTTTTCTTTCTCTTTTTCTTTCTATAATGAAATAGAGTAGCATACCTCATCACTCTTCCACAGGATTAACTCATATATTCAGGATATGAAGAAGAATTCTCCCTTCTGTTTAAGACACCAAAATGTTTAGCAGATGAACTTTTTGAAAAGTAATATAGTAGTAGGGCCCCTCAGGTGGGTCAAGAGGTAAAGAATCCACCTGTCAATGCAGGAGATTTGGGTTCAGTCCCTGGGTCAGGAAGATCCTCTGAGAAGGGAATGGCTTACCCACTCCAGTATTCTTGCCTGGAGAATTTCATAGACAGAGGAGCCTGGCAGGCTACAATCCATGGGATCACAGAGAGTCGGACACAAGTTAGTGACTGAGCACCCAATACAGTAGTAATAAAAAAACAGTTTTTTCCTAGATTTTAAATTTTATCTCTTTTATTTGTTAAAGATATCATGCCTTATTTTTCCCCAAGGAAAAAGTTTCAGAAATCTTTTAATTCATCTTAAGGACCATTTCCAGAGAAGGCAATGGCAACCCATTCCAGTACTCTTGCCTGGAAAATCCCATGGATGGAGGAGCCTGGTGGGCTGCAGTCCATGGGGTCACTAAGAGTCGGACATGACTGAGTGTCTTCACTTTCACTTTTCACTTTCATGCATTGGAGAAGGAAATGGCAACCCACTCCAGTGTTCTTGCCTGAAGAATCCCAGGGACAGGGGATTCTGGTGGGCTGCCGTCTATGGGGTCGCACAGAGTCAGACACAATTGAAGCGACTTAGCAGCAGCAGCAAGGACCATTTCATACCTCTCTCCCCTTTTCCTATTCATAAACCATATAAGAAGACAGACTAGATAGATATTATCACCCATAAATGTATGGAATCTTTTCTAAGAAGAAAGCAAGAGATTGAAAATTAAATGAACGATATGACTAGATTATTTCTTTGCCATACATTGCAGTAAAGTGTCTGAGAAGGAAACAGTTCTGGTCATCCCCTTGATACTAAAAGAGTCTGGCATGAATAGTTTGATTATTTCAAACTAGATATAATCATGGATGGCAGTGCATTGCCTGCAGTGTGAAAACAAACAAATGGAATGCTGTCTTGTTTGTTAATCATATTTCCTTTCTCAATGTTAAAAAAAAATGAAAGGGAAAAATTATTTCCTTGCTTACGCATGATCTGACTTTTATTTCACTCAATATTTAAAATCTGGGAATAGAAATATTTCAGAGTAAAGATAGGAAAACTATTGCTGTTTTTGTGTGTGTGTGTGTGTGTGTGTGTTTTGTTTTGTTTTATTTTGTTTTTTTTTTTTTTTGGTACAAAGTGAAAAGCAAAACCGACAATACAATAGATTATGAAATGATAAAAATTTCTTAATACAGATTTTCTACAATTATAGATAAAATGACTGATACTTGATTTCTTTTCTTTGTATCCATTGTTGAGGCAGTGGGAGTAATGCTAATTTAAGGCAGAGACTACCTACAGACTGTCCATGCTCATTGTTACTCTGATTCACCATTTATTGTCATTTTTTGCTTGTTTTTCTTATTTGGCTTTATTTTATAGGGGATGGATCTTCTTAACTAATCATGGGTTCCTATTTAAGTTGCTTTTCAGAAAAGTTTGAGTCAAATTTGTAGCAAACTGCTCATAAAACCATGCAGTTTTCATGATATGCTTTCATACTTGGAAGAACTGTCCATGAAACATTTTTGAATACACCGTATGTTATGGAGGTAACAGTAGCCAGTTTTGAAGAACTTATATAAAAAGTAGAGAAACTGAGAGAAATAAAGCAATCTTTGGGAGGCTCTTTCTTCCTTCTGGAAAGTGTTTCCATGGGAACCCTAGTTTCCTACATCAAGGCCTGTGCCAGGTCTGTGTGGCCAAGGGGGCCCTTCTGTGCAGCTGAAGTTAGGCCTTGGTCCCTAAGAAGTCAAATACTACCTTCTTCCCAACGCTTGAATGACCCTGATTAACCAACCACTGACCAACCTCTGGACCCCAGATGATATCCTAAAAGGCATCCACAACAATGAAAGGGGGGAAAAGTGCAGATCTGAGGAAGCTGGGAGGCTTTCAGGGACAGTGGACTGAAGGCATTGATCTTCACAGTTCTTCCTCCTAAGTTGTGCAGGAGGCAAAGAGGGTGCTTCTCAGGAGACAACCTAAAGGTGTGCTGTGCAGGGCCCAGACTAGAGTGAAGTGAGAAAGGCACTTCTTGAAAGACAAACACTGAAAGGAAAAAAAAAAAATAGTAATTAAGATTAATAATGGTTTAATTCAATATGTTGTTAAAGTCAAAATTAATGCAGAAATTCATAATGCACAAAACATCAAAATTGTCCATAAAGACTCAATCAATACTACTAAATGTAACATAACCACAAGTTAAGGTGCAATGAGGACACTTCATATATAAATATAGACACACACACCTTAAATGAACACTAATTGTATCAATATGTACATTTTTTTTTTAAAGTTATCCAGAGTAAAGAAACTACGTTTTCCCCCCAATTTCCCCAGACTTTTGTAAAATTACAATATAAATTACTTGAGGAAAGAAAAAAGATGCATAAGATACAAGCCCATTATAAATATTAGATTAAAGAGATACGAAATATATCTCAATAAATAAAAGCAAAATAATCATTAATAGGAAAAAAAAATAATTCAAAATCTATAAACACCATTCATTGAAAGTGTATGCATCTGATTAATATAGAAAGTTACTATTAAGCTCATGATCTATTTTTCTCATTCTTCAAATGTAACATAACCACAAGTTAAGGTGCAATGAGAACACCTTATATATAAATATAGACACACACACCTTAAATGAACACTAATTGTATCAATATGTACATTTTTAATGTGAGAAGTGAGTTTGCTTCTTGCTTGTCAACTTACTGGGTCTGCATTGAATTGATAATAATGCTATTTGTGGGGAAAAACATATCTGAATTTTATAGGATTCATTTATTAATACATTAGAGAAAGCGGTCTTTCAGAAGTATCTTAATAGGAATGTGAATAGAGATATTAAAGGCAATTTTAGGAGCCTCAAGATACTCATTCTAAAATTTTATTGAAAATGAATCAAGTGATGCTGTATTTTCAAATTTAATCTTCAGTCTTTCTTAAGTAAGCAGTTCCAATAAATAAATTGACAAATCATTATCAGCAGAAGTTGAGAGTTTACATTATGTTAATTCTTGGTGTTGCATACTCTATGGGTTAAATGTATCCACCACTATAGTAGCATAACAGAAGAGTTTCACTCCCCTAAAAACTCTATGCTCCATCTATTAATGTCTGTCCTCTCACCAATGCCTGCAACCACAACCATCTTCATAGTTTTGCCTTTTCCAAACTGTCATATAGTTGAAATCATATAGTACATAGATTTTTCAGATTTACTTCTTTCATTTAGTAATATATATTTCCAAATAGGAAAAGGAGAATGTCAAGGCTGTGTATTGTCACCCTGCTTATTTAACTTATATGCAGAATACATCATGAGAAACGCTGGGCTGGAGGAAGCACAAGCTGGAATCAAGATTGCTGGGAGAAATATCAATAACCTCAGATATGCAGATGACACTACCCTTATGGCAGAAAATGAAGAAGAACTAAAGAGCCTCTTGATGAAGGTGAAAGAGGAGAGTGAAAAAGTTAATGCTTAATGCTCAACATTCAGAAAACTAAGATCATGGCATCCGGTCCCATCACTTCATGGCAAATAGATGGGGAAACAGTGGAAACAGTGGCTGACCTTATTTTTCAGGGCTCCAAAATCACTGTGGATGGTGATTGCAGTTATGAAATTAAAAGACGCTTACTCCTTGGAAGGAAAGTTATGACCAACCTAGACAGCATGTTAAAAAGCAGAGACATTACTTTGTCACCAAAGGTCCTTCTAGTTAAGGCTATGGTTTTTCCAGTGGTCAAGTATGGATGTGAGAGTTGGACTATAAAGAAAGCTGAGCACAAAAGAATTGATGCTTTTGAACTGTGGTGTTGGAGAAGACTCTTGAGAGTCCCTTGGACTGCATGGAGATCCAACCAGTCCATTTTAAAGGAGATCAGTCCTGGGTGTTCATTGGAAGGACTGATGCTAAAGGTAAAACTCCAGTACTTCGGCCACCTCATGGGAAGAGCAGATGCACTGGAAAAACCCTGATGCTGGGAAATATTGAGGGCAAGAGGAGAAGGGGACAACAGAGGATGAGATGGTTGGATGGCATCACCAACTCAATGGACATGGGTTTGGGTGGACTCCGGAAGCTGGTGATGGACAGGGAGTCCTGGCATGCTATGGTTCATGGGGTCACAAAGAGTTGGACACGACTGAGTGACTGACCTGAATATATATTTAAGATTTTTCCATTTAAGATTTTCATGTCTTGATAGCTCATTCCCTTTTGACACTGAATAATATTCTTTTGTCTGGAGGTATCACATTTTATTTATCCACTCACTTAATCAACGATATCTTGGTTGTTTTCAACTTTTGGCAATTACGAATAAAACTCCTATAAGTATTTATGTGCAGATTTGTGTAGATGTAAATCTTTAGCTTCTTTGCTCAAATACCAAGGAGTGTGATGGGTGGATCCAATGGTAAGAGAATGTTTCGTTTTTTAAGAAACCTCACACTCTCTTCCAAAACCATTGCACTGTTTTTCATTCTCACCAGCAGTGAATGAGAGTTCCTTTTGCTTCACATCCTTGCCAGTAATTGCTGTTGTAAGTGTTCCAGATTTAGTTCATTCTAATAGATACGTATTCACTTTCTTTTAATAACAGGATCTTAAGAAAAGTCAATATTGCTACCAGTATTTCAAGGACATAAAAGAATTCTGCAGAAGTTTTAAAGCTGGGAGCAGCTTAACTCTTTATGCAAGTTGTGTACTGTATGTGAAGATTCACCTTAGGCAGCCACTACAAGACTGAATGACAAAATTTTGACACATTTTTTTCTAAAGAACAATTGTAAGGCATGGAATTATGAGTACAATAATAACTCTGACATCTTAAGTTCCACAGAGAATAGAAACATAAAGGATCTGCTAGACAAAACTTGTGAACATTGTATGCTTAGCATAGAAAGTAGTGGTAGTCACACAGTCACATCAGACTCTTTGTGACCCCATGGACTGAAGCCCACCAGGCTCCTCTGTCCATGGGATTCTCCAGGCAAGAATACTGGTGTGGGTTGCCATTTCCTTCTCCCTAGCATAGAAAAGAGTATTTTTTAAAAAAAATCATACTTAGATTTCATTGAAAGTTGAAATTATGGAGCAAGACATTGTGTGGAAAACATGAATAAGAAAACTTAAATGGAAATGCCCTTTCACAAATGGAAAACATTTTCTAGCACCTTCTCACTGGGTACAAAGAGAGTACAGAAATAGATGTGCAAATGATAGATTGTACTCATAATAGACACATGAGGGATATGTTGATGGCATGAAACATTTATTTGTTATACCAGGAATTTTATTTTAGACAATTAAATTGCTTTCATTTTTAAAGGGTTGGGTTAATAATATTAAAGAGCCATCAAAAATACATCTACACTTGGAATGCTATATTAAACTTTATATTTTGATTCTGTATTATACTATCTTTATACTTTTAATAAAAGTTTGACTTTTTATAATCTTAGTAAAAATAAGTATTAGTTTATTAGTAAACAATGTAGGCTGAAGAACAGGTGGATTAACCACCTATTTAGCCTAGGCAAAATAAGCCATTATTCAGTATTAAAAAGTCAATTGAGTTTTTTCTGCTAATTTATCAGCTAAGCTCTTGGACATGAGCTATGGCTAAACTAATGAGTTATTAATATTCTTAAACCATAACTTGATCTTTTAAATATTGCCTTTGAAACTATTATGAAGCTTTAAAAAAAATCTGTATTAACAAAATAAAGTGTGTTGATACATTACCATGTGTAGAATAGATAGCCAATGAGAATTTGCTGTATGACTCAGGGAACTCAAAGCGCGGCTTGGGAACAACTATGGAGAGAAAGACGGGAGGAATGTTCAGGTGAGAGGGGGCATGGGTAAACCTATGGCTGATTCATGTTGATGTTTGGTAGAAACCAATACAATACTGGAAAGCAATTATCCCTAAATTAAAAATAAATAAAATTAAAAAAAAGAATCTGCCTGCAGTGCAGGAGACCTGGGTTTGATCCCTGGGTCAGGCAGATCCCCTGGAGAGGGGAATAGCAACCCACTCCCATATTCTTGCCTGGGAAATCCCATGGACAGAGGAACCTGGAAGGCTACAGTCCTTGGGGTCGTTGCTCAGACAAGACTGAGTAACACACACACACACACATACACATAGGTGATTTAAAATGTTGTATTAATTTCAGGTATACAGCAAGGTGATTCAGTTATACATATTCTTTTTCAGATTCTTTTCCACTGAATGTTATTAGAAGATATTAATTATATAATTCCCTGAGTTATAGAACAGGTCCTTGTTGTTTATCCATTTTATATATAGTAGTGTGTATCTTGGAGAAGGAAATGGCAACCCACGCCAGTATTCTTGCCTGGAGAATCCCAGGGATGGAGGAGCCTGGTGGGCTTCCATCTATGGGGTCGCAGAGTTGAACATGACTGAAGCGACTTAGCAGCAGCAGCAGTGTGTATCTGTTAATCCCAAACTCCTACTTTATCTACCAGTCCTTTTCTTTTGGTAAAAACATTTGCTTTCTATGGCTATGAGTCTATTTTATAAGTCCATGATTTATAAATAAATTCATTTTTATCATTTTTTAGATTCCATATATAAGCAATATCATATAAAAAAAGAAATCATGTTGAGTTTTATAGCATAGTATAAAGTTGAGACAAGTACATCAGAAGTATTACTTGATGAAATTATTTAGAATTATTTCATTCAAATGCAAAATTTCTTTTTTATTTTCAGAACTATAAATACATACATATGTATATTGAAGAAGAAATGAGAAGCAGGAGGAGGAGAAAAAGGCTTTGATGGTTGATGGTAGAGGAGGGGAAGGAAAGAGGAAGGGTCTGAGAAGAGAAGGAGAGAGGAGAGAAGGAAGAAGAGGAAAAGAGAGGAGATGGAAAGAAGATGGGGGAGAAAAGGGGGGAAAGGAAGGGAGAAGAAGAGTAATGGTAATAATGATTTAAAAAGTTCTGAAATTAGGACAATTATGACTTAGGATAATACATTTGAAAAATAAATTTGTAGAAATTTTAAAAATATTTTGTTTCATATATATATATATATATATATATATATGTTCAATTCAGTTCAGTCACTCAGTCATGTCTGACTCTTTGTTACCCCATGGACTGTAGCATGCCAGACTTCCCTGTCCATTACCAACTCCTGGAGCTTGCTCATACTCATGTCCATCTAGTCTGTGATGGCATCCAACCATCTCATCCTGTGTCGTCCCCTTCTCCTGCCTTCAATCTTTCCTAGCATCAGGGTCTTTTCAAATGAGTCAGCTTTCTTTGCATCAGGTGGCCAAAATATTGGAGTTTCAGCTTCAGCATCAGTCCTTCCAATGAATATTCAGGACTGATTTCCTTTACGATGGACTGGTTGGATCTCCTTGTGGTCCAAGGGACTGTCAAGAGTCTTCTCCAAAACCACACTTCAAAAGCAGCAATTCTTTGGTGTTCAGCTTTCTTTATAGTCCAACTGTCACATTCATACATGACTACTGGAAAAACTATAGCTTTGACTAGATGGACCTATTTTAGGCAAAGTAATGTCTCTGCTTTTTAATATGCTGTCTAGGTTGGTCATAGTTTTTCTTGCAAGGAACAAGCATCTTTTAATTTCATGGCTGCAGTCACCATCTGCAGTGATTTTGGAGCCCCAAAAAACATTCTCTCACTGTTTTCATTGTTTTCCCATCTACTTGCCATGAAGTGATGGGACCAGATATCATGATTTTAGTTTTCTGAATGTTGAATTTTAAGCCAAATTTTTCATGTATATATATATATAACTGCTTTGAAAAGCTGGTAAAGGCTACAATTTATATTTTTATAAATTCAGTTTCTAAAAATGGAGCACTGAAATTTTTTTCTTATATCTCAATTAATATATGTATATTATCTTATATGTCTTTTAATATATACATTTAAAATGTTTTCATTTCATTCTTTATGTATTTTCATTTGTTATCCATATTATAGAATTGTGTTGCTAAAAAGAGTTTTCAGAATCTGAATAAACAATAAGGAATAGTATGGAATTCTGTGAATATTACCATAAACATTGTATTTTTATGGTAATTAATATTTAAACAGACTTTAAAGCACGTTTCAACTTAAACTAATTTATTGTTATTCAAAAAATTTCATATCATAGATGTCAATGAAATCTGTTATAATTTAATTTTATGTCATTGCTATTGGTTCTTGGATATCTTATTTAGCTAAAAACATTGGGTTCTCGAGTATTCTGTGAGTTTCTAAATTATTTTTTATTTTAAGAACTAGACATTAATCATTGAAAATATTTAAAACACTAAACCAAATTTGCAAGTAAGTACTTTGGCACAGGGCATAGCATGAAAGAAATATTGTGAACACTATTTTATTTAATGTAAATTAAAATAAATAATCACATATTTTTATTACTATAAAAAGACAATTGAGGTTTCATATATGTAAATACATATATATATATACATAAAGTGATTATGTATCACTATATATTTCACTTTCACTATATATATATAGATACACATTTAGATTATATATTGCTTTCATTCTAATCATAGCAGTAACAATTACAAATAAATTTTACAAATTTGTTAATGTTCTTGGAATTAAGATGTATTTACATTTGGTTTGAAGACAGATGTAAAGTATTGGTTTAATTTTGGTGTCAATTTTAAGCATAGTGGGCCAATTTGGCTAGGCTTTGGGGTTCTAAGATACTGCCTTTACATTAATGTTTAGCACCCCCCAATATGATGGAAATAAATGAAATTATCTTTTGCAAAATCCTTTGAGAAAGCAACACTCACTTTCCTTCATAATTGCCCAACTATGAAAATGTGAATCTGGACCTAGCTAACACGTAATCGCACAGTATATGGGAATCAAGATGATAATGAAGTCAACACAGGAAACCCAGCTAAAACAGAGAGAGTATAGAGAGAGAACTGGACATGGAACAATGTACTGGTTCAAAAGTGTGAAAGGATTAGGTCAATGCTGTATATTATCACCCTGCTTATTTAATTTATATGCAGTGTACATCATGTGAAATGCTGGGCTGGATGAAGCACAAACTGGAATCAAGATTGTCAAGAGAAATATTAATAACTTCAGATATGCAGATGACACCACCTTAATGGCAGAAAGTGAAAGGGAACTAAAGAGCCTTTTGATGAAGGTGAAAGAGGAGAGTGAGAAAGATGGCTTAAAGCTCAACATTCAAAAAACTAACATCATGGCATCACATCCCATCACTTCATGGCAAATACATGGGGAAACAATGGAGTAGTGCCAGACTTTATTTTCTTGGGCTTCAAAATCACTGTGGACAGTGACTGCAGACATGAAATTAAAAGACGCTTTCTCCTTGGAAGAAAATCTGACAAACCTAGACAGCATTTTAAAAAGCAGAGACATCACTTTGCCAAGAAAAGTCCATCTAGTCAAAGTTATGGTTTTTCATGTAGTTATGTATGGATTTGAGAGTTGGACCATAAAGAAACCTGGCACTGAAGAATGGATGCTTTTGAATTGTGGTTCTGGAGAAGACTCTTGAGAGTCCCTTGGACAGCAAAGAGATGAAACCAGTCAATTCTAAAGGAAATCAGTCCTGAATATTCATTGGAAGGACTGATGCTGAAGCTGAAACTCCAATACTTTGGCCACCTGACGTGAAGAGCGGACTCATTGGAAAATACCCTGATGCTGGGAAAGACTGAGGGCAGGAGGAGAAGAGGGTAACAGAGGGTGTGATGGATGGATGACATCATTGGCTCAATGGACACGAGTTTGAGCAAACTCCAGGAAATAGTGGAGGACAGGGAAGCCTGGCATACTGCAGTCCATGGTGTTGCGAAGAGTCAGACATGACTGAGCCACTGAACAGCAACAAAAAGAGAAACAAATTATTCTAGTACTTCAACACCTCCGTCTGGATTTAATCATGCTAGAAACTAAGTATTCCTTGATTTCAATTCCTTGAAGCAGTGCTTTCCTATTCTACCCTCTCTCCCATGTTTAAGCTAATTGGGTTTGTCATTTGGAACTGAAAATTTTCCAAGTAATACTTTTCCTATTTACTTAAACATTCACAAAATCTATAACTAGTATTTTGAATTTTAACTTTCATAAGATCTCTGAATTTATGAGTGCATGGATCAATCTTATCAAGTTTTGTACTCTCTAGAGAGTATAGCACTGCATTCTGATGAGAGAAGTTGCTCAACAAAAGTTCATGGAATTTAACTGAGGTAAAATACCGTACATGGTTGATTATTATCTGACATCTCAGTAATTTAATTCAAACAAGCAAAAACTTATACAAAAAAAGGCTTGTTGTCTTTAAATCTTTCAGTAAATGATAATTTGATTACTCAGTACACTTTGAGAACTGCTAGTTTGAAATTGTCTTCAGAATCAGTGCTATTATATGTTTAACTGATAAATTTCATTCCATGAAACATGATAGGATGTCTACAAATAGCCAAATAGCCAATTGGAGTAAGGTCTGCTAATTGATGAAAAAGGCTAAAAGTTATGGGTAGTAGTTGTGGAAGTGAGAGACAATAGCTTATTTAAAGTGCTTATTATGCATTAAGTCTTTTGCCAAACACTACATGTATAATTACTAATATTAGTTGAATATATGCTTTAGTCTCAAAGTAATGGTACTAGGTATTTTACATGAATTTACTTGTTTAATCTTTATATGAACATACATGAAAGACACTATTATTCAAATTTATATCTGAGAAATTAATAAATTGCCTGAGTTTACACAGTCAGTAAGGCATGCCAGATAATGGTCAAGTCAAATAGCTGAGCAAAATCAAAGTTTATCAGAGAAGACTTCCAAGCAAAAATCAGCAGAATGCACCCCATCATCCAACACACCCCTAAACTCACTGCTATACACACACACATTTCAAATTAAAAGAAAATTATCATTTCTATCCTTAGATACACAGTACTTCTATAGGTCTTACTGTCCAATTAAAAAAAAAAAAATGTTTAGGCATAGCTGGATATACATAGGAAAGCTCTTCCAAATAGGTACCTCACTTTGGTGTACTCAATATATTTATTGACAGTGCCAAAGGAAGAGGAAACAAAAATCTAGCTATGTTTGGATAATAGAAGCTTTCTGCTTATAAGAAATAGCCTTTGGGGGAAAATAAAGTCTTCAAAGTCCACATGTCAATAACTTACGGAGGTTTTATACTAGTACTCGTATGAGCTACTGACCTTGCAGCTAGTCATCTCACCCAGTTCCATTCTGCTGAGCTTGCTCATCACTAGACAAGATAGTGGGTGAGGGTCATTAGCAAATAAATAATTTGACTTTTCTCAGGAATTATATAGCTTTCTGAGTTGTCTCCTCTTTTTGAATATTTTGTTGTTCAGTTGCCAAGTCATGTCTGATTCTTTGTGACCCCATGGACTATAGCACACCAGGCTTCCCTGTCCCTCAGGGAGTAAGAATTCATTCTTTCAAAGTCTTACTTCTTTAGGTGTCAATTCATTGTATATAGAACATTCTTATGTGTGACCCCAGAAAGTAACAAATTCAGGTTTGTTTTGAAAATGGACTACATGAGAGTGCCCTGAGCTTGTTATCCAGGTGATACTAGTGGTAAAGAAACTGCCTGCCAATGCAGGAGATGCAGGAGACTCAGGTTTGATCCCTGGAGTAGGAGATGGCAACTCACTCCAGTATTCTTGCCTGGGAAGTTCTATGGACAGAGAAGCCTGGCAGGCTACTTTCCATGGGGTCTCAGATAGTCAAATAAGACTGAGAGACTAAACAACAACAACAAAAGGTCTTAGGGAGTCTTCTGGCACATGTTATCCAGGACTCTCAATTTCCTGTCTTTTCCAAAGAAAGTCTCCCATGAATTTCAACTGAGATAACCAGTATATCACTGTTGCATCAATGGTGATAATCCACAGACCAAACTGTGGTGTTGGAGAAAACTCATGAGAGTCCTTTGGACAGGTAGGAGATCAAACCAGTAAATCCTAAGAGAAATCAGTCCTGAATATTCATTGGAAGGACTGATGCTGAAGTTGAAACTCTAATACTTTGACCACCTGATGTGAAGAACTGACTCACTGGAAAAGACCCTGATGCTGGGAAAGATTGAGGGCAGGAGGAGAAGAGAGTGACAGAGGATGAGATGGCTGGATGGCACTACAGACTCAATGGACATGAGTTTGAGCAAGCTCTGGAAGTTGGGATGGACAGGGAAGTCTTGCATGCTGCATGCCATGAGGTCCCAAAGAGTCAGACATGACTGAGTGACTGAAATGAACTGACAGCCCAAAGATCCCAGGGCAACAACAAGACACAGGGTTCTCTGATAGTATCACATTTTCTTTATTTGCTTCTCTGAAATTATTTTAGAGGCTGGAATAGAGGCAGTAAGTCTTGAGGCCTGGTGGATACCCAGGTTATTGTCTGCAAATAGAGGTTGATGTTGTTTAAAAAGATGCCTAATGCTTTGAGCAAGAGGTTTTCATTTTAACCACTTCTCTATCACTCAATGACATCATTTTCCAGTGGTGATTGGAGTGGAGCACTGTCACATTTGGTAATTCTGAGTGTTGCCTATTCAGGAAGTGACTCAAAATTTCCTGTGATTGCAGCATTTAAAAGAGACCTCTGCTGTGATGCCTTTTACAAAGGAAAGGAAGGGCCAAGCTGCTTCTGGCTTTTAATGGAGACCTCAGGAAACAATACCAGGAGCCAGTGAGCGAGGGGTCTGATAGCAGACAGTTGAGAGATAAAGGAAGGTCAGATGTAAGCTGCTAACAGGCACAGATTTGGCAAGATATTTAATCTCCTCCTGCCTTGTTTCTCCATTTTTGTATTTGCACTACAGTAATACTAATACTGAACAACAAAAATAACATACAAAGAAATGTTAACTGGTATCCATCCTTTGTCCACACAGGCTGGCTCATTTTAATATTTAGCTGGGTTGAACATTGGAATACTATTACTAATTTTGTGACATAAATGAGTCATTTATCTTCTGTGATGGTCAGCTTTACGTGTCAACTTGTTTGGGTTATAATTCCCAGTAATTTAATCAAATACTAATCGAGGAGTTGCTGTGAAGGCATTTTGTAAATATGATTGACATTCATAATCAGTTGGCTGTGAGTGAAGGAGTTTATCCTACATACTCTAGCTGGGCCTGATTCAATCAATTAGTTAAATGGTCTTAATGGCAGAATTGAGATTTCTTGGAAGAAGAAATTCAACCAGTAGGCCATATCCTGAGTTCATGCCAAAGAGTTCAAGACTGCTCTTTCTGATAGCCTACATTGTTTTCATTTCCTAAGGCTGCTGTAACAAGTCATTGCAAGTTCATTGGCTTAAATGACAGAAATTTATCTACATCTGTTTATCTATCAATCATCTATCTATCCATCTTCCCCTACTGGTTCTGTTTCTCTCACTTAACAATGACTGGGAAAAAAAAACAACAATGACTGACATGTTCTCCCTAGATCTTGTTTCCTCATTTATAAAACCACAGGATGGGTGGACAGGAAAAGGTAATCTTCAAGGACTATATTAAATAAATAATTTTAAAATGCCTTGTTATTAAAGAGATCACAGATTTCCCAATTCTTTAACCCTTGCTTTAAAAGAATCCTATAGTAAGCATAGAGTAGAAGATTGTTAGTAATGAGGATGTTGATTTAATTTCCTTCAATAATTAATGTAGTAGAGAATCCCTCAGTACATGACACTACAGCATTGGTCACAATAGAATTTCTAGAGTTTACAGAATGTGAGTTTCTTCTTTACTTTGTATGCCTTTCTATCCAATCCATGCAGAGAAAGTATAATTAGAGAATAAGCTTTTCTTGCCACTTCAGTCAAATATTGGCATTCTCTCTAGGGAGAAAGATTTAGCAAAGATCAGAACCTATTTAGAAAATTATCTTTGTCAACACTTTCATAAGAAAATAACATGTTAGTCAAATTTCCCTCCCTCTTGTTGTGACTAAATATTCCTGATAGATTCCAGTCCATTTTTTTTTATTAAAATGATGTTGAAGAAGTAAGCATATGTCCTGACATATAAACTATTTGTGCTAAAATGGAAAGCACTCATAAGAATCAATTTTTGATGCAAAAAAAAGAATAATTTTGCAATTTAGTGAACAAATACGACTTTCAAATGTTTAACATTATAATGGAAAAAAACTTGACCCTAGGGGCCCAAACCAGAGATTTCTCCTAGTCAAGTATAATACTGAAGTTCCATCCATATGGTCAGATCAATAACTTGCAGGGAACAAAGAATGTTCCTTTCCAGTTAATGTGTTTCCTTCCCCTCACACATATGCCAAATGAATATCTCCAGATGCTGATTAAATCATTCCTTGGTTGAACCATGCCTCCCAAGAATATAAAAATTTTAATGGGAAGTCTATAAAGCAATGGTGGGCTTCTCAGGTAGAGCAGTGATAAAGAATCTGCCTGCCAATGCAGGAGACAAAGGAAATGTGGGTTCTATCCCTGGGTCAGGAAGAGCCTCTGGAGAATGAGTTGGCAATCCACCCCAGTATTCTTGCCTGGGAAATTCCATGGACAGAAGTGCCTGGAGGGCTGTAGTCATGGGGCTGCAAAGAGTCAGACATGACTAAGCACAAGAACACAAGAAAAAACAATTATAGAGCAATGGCAAGATCACATCCTTTGTTATTCTAAATAGATGCCATTCATATTTATATATTATGTATATATATATATATGTGTGTGTGTGTTATCTTTTATAGTAAAGATTATTGATAATTTTCACCCTAATTGAGAGTGAAGAATATATAATCATTCTTAGTCAAAAGAAATGTGGAAAATTCCATTTATAATGCATCTAATTTTGTTCAGTCCCTTAGTCATGTCTGACTCTTTGTGACCCCCATGGAATGCAGCACGCCACGCTTCCCTATATATCACCAACTCCCGGAGCTTACTCAAACTCATGTCCATCGAGTTGGTGATGTCATCCAACCATTTTATCCTCTGTCATCCCCTTCTCCTCTTGTCTTCAGTCTTTCTCAGCATCAAGGTCTTTTCCAATGAGTCAGATTCACATATGACTACTAGAAAAGCCATAGCTTCAACTAAACAAAACTTTGTCAGCAAAGTAACATTTCTGCTTTTGAACATACTGTCTAGGGTTGTCATAGCTTTTCTTCTAAAGAGCAAGCATCTTTCAATTTCATGGCTGCAGTTACCATCCACAGTGATTTTGGAGCCCAAGGTGGGGGGGATCTCTTTTTCCATTGTTTCCCTATCTATTTGCCATGAAGGGATGGAACTGGATGCCATGATCTTAGCTTGTTGATCGTTGAGGTTTAAGCGAGCTTTTTTACTCTGGTCTTTCACCTTCATCAAGAGACTGTCTAGTTTCTCTTCACTTTCTGCCATAAGAGTGGTGTCATCTGCATATCTGAGGTTATTGATATTTCTTCCAGCAATCTTGATTCTAGTTTGTGCTTCATCCAGCCTGGCATTTTCCATGATGTACTCTGCATATTAATTTAATAAGTAAGGTGATAATATACAGCCTTGACATACTCCTTTCCCAATTTTTAACAAGTCTGTTGCTCTATATCCAGTTCTAACTGTTCTTTTTTGACCTGCATACAAGTTTTCTCAGGAAGAATGCTCTGGTATTCACATTTTTTAAAGAATTTCCCACAGTTTGTTGTGATTCACACAGTCAAAGGCTTTAGTATAGTCAATGAAGCAGAAGTAGGTGTTTTTTCTGAAATTCCCTTTCTTTTTCTATGATTCAGCAAATGTTGGCAATTTGATCTCTGGTTCCTCTACCTTTTCTAAATCCAGCTTGTACATCTGGAAAATTTCAGTTCACATACTGTTGAAGCCTATCTTTAAGGGTTTTCAGCATTGTCTTACTAGCCTGTTAAATGAGCACAATTGTATGATAATTTGATCATTCTTTGGCATTGCCTTTCTTTGGTATTGGAATGAAAACTGATTTTTTCCAGTCCTGTGGCCACTGCTGAGTTTTCCAAGTTTGCTGGCATATTGAGTGCAGCACTTTAACAACATTATCTTTTAGGATTTGAAATAGCTCAGCTAGAATTCTATCACTTCCACTAGCTTTGTTTGTAGTAATGTTTCCTAAGGCCCACTTGCTTTCACACTCCAGGATATCTGACTCTAGGTGAGTGACCATGCCATCATGGTTATCTGAGTCATTGAGAGCTTTTTTGTACAGTTATTCTGCATATTCCTGTCACCTTTTCTTAATCTCTTCTGCTTCTGTTAGGTCCATACTGTTTCTGTCCTTTATCGTGCCCATCTTGGCATGAAATGTTCCCTTGGTATCTTTAATTTCCTTGATGATATCTGTAGTCTCCCATTCTATTGTTTTCCTCTATTTCTTTGCACTGATCACTTAGAAAGGCTTTCTTATCTCTCCTTGCTGTTCTCTCGAACTCTGCATTCAGTTGGATATATCTTTCCCTCTCTCCTTTGCCTTTTGCTTCTCTTCTTTTCTCAGCTATTTTTAAGGCCTCCTCAGACAACAATCTTGCCTTTTTGCACATCTTTTTCTTGAAGATGGTTTTGGACTCCACCTCCTGTAAAATATTGCTATCCTTTGTCCATAGTTCTTTGGGCACTCTGTGTATCAGATCTAATCCCTTGAATCTATTCATCACCTCCACTGTATAATCACAAGGGATTTGATTTAGGTCTTACCTGAATGGCCTAGTGGTTTTCCTACTTTGTTCAATTTAAGCCTGAATTTTATAACAAGGAGCTGATGATCTGAGCTACAATCAGGTCCAGGTCTTGTTTTAGCTGACTGTATAGAGCTTCTCCATCTTTGACTGCAAAGAATATAATCAGTCTGATTTCAGTATTGACCATTTGGTGATTCCATAGGTAGAGTCATCTCTTGTGTTGTTGGAAAAGGGTGTTTCCTATGACCAGTGCATTCTCTTGGCAAAACTCTGTTAGCCTTTCTCCTGCTTCATTCCAAACTTGCCTGTTACTCCAAGCATCTCTTGACTTTCTACATTTGCATTACAATTCCCTATGATATAAAAAAACACCTTTTTTCGGTGTTAATTCTAGAAGGCCTTGTAGGTTCATAGAACCATTCAACTTCATCTTTTTCAGCATTAGTGGTAGGATAGATAGATAGATAGATAGATAGATAGATAAAAGGAGCTCTATTATAGAATCTGGCTCACACACTTATAGCAGTGGAGCAGTCCCATGATCTGCTGTCAGCAAATTGGAGAACCAGGAATGTTGTAGGTGTAATTCAGTAAATTCTGAAGGCCTGAGAATAGATTGCCATTGGTATGAGTTCCAGCCTGAATCTGAAAGCCTTTGAACCAGAAGCACTGATATCCTTGGGCAGGAAAAGATGTATGCCTCAGTCCAAACAGAGAGCATGAATTCACTCTTCCTCCCTCTTTTTTGTCCTGTTCAGGTCCTCAGTGGGTAGAACGATGCCCACTCCTATTGGTGAAGTATTTTTGTCTACTGAGTCAAATGCTGAGTCTCTTCAGGAGATATCTCAGAAACACACGCAAATAACGTTCTACCAGTTATTCGGGCTCAGTCAAGGAGGTGACATATAAAATCAAAGAAAACAAAGTGTCTTTCCATTTTATAGATGATGAAACTAAGACTTAGAAATTTAAATAATTTGTCTGGGTCATGTACAACTTCAAGTGGTACAGAAGGATTAAACCATATTCCTCACCTAACGTCTTCCCTCTACAAACTCAAAGAGATTTCAGTCTTCACCCTGGAAATAACTGAAGAATTCTGTCTTCAAAGCATGAACAGATGAATATCCTGCATCAACATTACTGATGGACCATGAAGCAAAAATATGTGAGATGGAAGTTTTTCCATCACCTTTCAGGCAGAGGACACAATCTCCATCTCAAGTCCCAGTCATCTTCCCACTTTGCCTCTTTTTCCCTCCTGTATTCTAAGAATGGGACCTTAAGATTAATTTTGATAGAGAAAGTAGGGTGAAAAAGAAGACAACTTTTCCCCTTTTGGGGTTTGGTCTCAATTTTTTTTTTCATAGAGAAAAAATAAACTTGATTTTAAAAAGCTTATCCTCAGTCCTTTCAAATACCTTGCCCTAATAACTAAGATGGAGAGATTGTGATAGATCAAACCATGACTTCTGTGCATTTCAGTTTTTAAAAATCAGGATTCAGAAGTTTCATAAAGATGAATTTAAAAGCAAATGTTCTGTTGATGAGTGTCGGGAAAATAATTTCCCACACTCTTTTCTCCATAACTGAACTAACCATTTTATTGTTATATTACTATCCTAAGACCACATTTTTCATCCTGTACCTATAGTCTTGCTTATGGGCTTTTGGGGATTAGTACATGGTCAGAGACTATAGTAGGGGGAACTGGATTAATGTATCTAAAATTATTTTTCTACAGGTCACTATCACTTCACCTAGTTAGTTTCTTTCATGCTTAAGATAATCTGAAATTACTTTCATTATTCACTTATTATTGTCTTTTTTTCTTCAACATAGTACCAGGATCACTAAAACACTGATCTTGTCTCTCTTGTGTCTTACTGTGCCTTTATAGTCTAGGAATAGCAGACACATATTACGTGCTCAATAAATTAACTAAAGAGTGGCCATAATAGGACACTCTTTTTAGAACATAACATACATTCTGATTAATGCCCTGTAGATAGGACAGATTGAAGGTGGGAGGAGAAGGGGACAACAGGGGACGAGATGGTTGGGTGGCATCACTGACTCATTGGACATGAGTTTGAGCAAGCTCCGGGAGTTGGTGATGGACAGGGAAGCCTGGCATGCTGCAGTCCATGGGTTGCAAAGAGTCGAACATGACTGAATAACTGAGCTGAGTTAGGCAATGCATTTTTGCAATTGGAACAAAACAAATATCAAATATTATTAGAATATCACCAATTTACAGCCTCCTAATGAAATAGTGGATTTTGCAAAGGTCATAAATACTGCTAATATCACAGATACAAACCAGGTAGTATGATTCTTCAGGTGTAATTCACATAATCACCTATAAAGTATTCTTAACAAAAATTTAGGCTAATTCATATAAACCTCCAAATTTGGCCACCCTTTTACAGGAAATACAGGTCAGAAGAATACATTAAACACTGCCATGGCAATTTAACCAGCAAAATCTAGAATAAAGGACTTCTGTATGACAAACAATTCTGTATCTTAAATAAATTAAAAGAGAAAAAGGGAAAAGAAACACTATGTTAAAGACAGGTGTCACAGTCAGCCAAATTGTGTTTTTGTTTGGTTCCTATCTGAATGCCTACTGTTGAAAATAATTTTGAGTATTCAGAGAACAGTAAATACCAACTAGGTATTTACTGTTATTATAAAATTGATATTTTTTAGAAATGGAGAAGGCTGTCCTTGAGAGAGCCCCATACTGTAATTAGATCTCAAAGCTTAATAGCTTCACCTTCCTTGAAGGTGGTTGCGAGGGTGGGTGCAAAAAGCATTTAAATGTTTGTCATTATTCAGTGTCTCCTTTCATCTCTAGTAATAATTTCCCCCTTAGCATCTACTCTGTATAATATATTCTGATCTTTATACAGATTTTCCAATCTTTTTTATACATATATTCCCATCCTTTTATTTTTTTGTTTTAGATGAATCTATTTCAAATTGCATACCTTTTACATCTAATTTTTTCATTTTATCTTTTAAGTGAATTAAGTTAATTTATATGTAAGATAATTACTGATGTGTTAGAAATTGAATATACCACTCACTAAATGTCTATTTCCTTTTTGTATTTTTTACTTTTGTTTGCATTGAAGATTTCATTTCCACTTATTTAACATCTTATAAATTGTATACCTTTAAAATCTAGTTTTGATGATTACACTAGGTATTACAATATACATTCTTGATTTATCAAATACTATTATAGTTTATGGTTTTACTTTCTTCCCACTTTTCAAAAATCTCTTACCTCTTTAATTTAATTTATTTCCTTAAGCTTTTCTTATAATATAGGCTTACTGGAGAAAACTCAAACTTCTCAGACTGAAGTAGTCTTTACTCAACTTTCATTTTGGAAAAATATAGTCACTGAATAGAGGATTCTGATGTGAATTTAACTTTTCCTCCGCAGCATGTTAAGAATGCCTTAACTTTTGGCATCTGTCATGTTTAGTATTATCAAGAGACAGTTATATGTTTTTATCATTTAAAAAAATCTCTACACAAAATGTTTTTCATTTGGCTCCTTTTCAGATTACCTTTCTCTGATTTTTAGCAATCTGAGTAATATGTGTTTGGATTGGGCTTGTTCTCTTTGTATTCTTCTTGAAGATTTCATAGCTTTTTCAATCCATGGGTTAATATTTTCAATACATTTTGGAAACCTTGTGGTGATTAACATTTTTTCTTTTTTTAAATTGAAGCATAGTAGATTTACAATATCATGTTGGTTTCAGTTATATGTAAATGCAAATCAAAACCACTATGAGATACCATTTCACACCAGTCAGAATGGCTGCGATCCAAAAGTCTACAAATAATAAATGCTGGAGAGGGTGTGGAGAAAAGGGAACCCTCTTACACTGTTGGTGGGAATGCAAACTAGTACAGCCACTATGGAGAACAGTGTGGAGATTCCTTAAAAAACTGGAAATAGAACTGCCTTATGATCCAGCAATCCCACTGCTGGCCATACACACTGAGGAAACCAGAAGGGAAAGAGACACGTGTACCCCAATGTTCATCGCAGCACTGTTTATAATAGCCAGGACATGGAAACAACCTAGATGTCCATCAGCAGATGAATGGATAAGAAAGCAGTGGTACATATACACAATGGAGTATTACTCAGCCATTAAAAAGAATACATTTGAATCAGTTCTAATGAGGTGGATGAAACTGGAGCCTATTATACAGAGTGAAGTAAGCCAGAAGGACAAACACCAATACAGTATACTAACGCATATATATGGAATTTAGAAAGATGGTAATGATAACCCTGTATACGAGACAGCAAAAGAGACACTGATGTATAGAACAGGCTTATGGACTCTGTGGGAGAGGGAGAGGGTGGGAAAATTTGGGAGAATGGCATTGAAACATGTGAAATGTCATGTATGAAACGAGATGCCAGTCCAGGTTCAATGCACGATGCTGGATGCTTGGGGTTGGTGCACTGGGACGACCCAGAGGGATGGTATGGGGAGGGAGGAGGGAGGAGGGTTCAGGATGGGGAACACATGTATAATTTTTTTTTAATTAAAATTGAAAAAATAAATTAATTAATTAAAAAAAAACGGAAACAAAAAAAAAATTAATGAAAAACTATCTATTTATTCAGTTTCAGATTCTTTTCCTAAATAGGTTATCACAGAGTACTGAGTATAGTTTCTTGTGTTATACAGTGGATCTTTGTTTTATATACAGTAGTGTGCTTATGTTAATTCCCAACCTCCTGATTTATTCCTCCTCCCTATTTCTTCCCTGTGCTGTGCTTAGTTGTTCAGTCATGTCTGACTCTTTGCAACCCCATGGACTGTAGCCCACCAGGCTCCTCTATCCATGGGGATTATCCAAACAAGAGTACTGGAGTGGGCTGCCATGCCCTCCTACAGAGGATATTCCCAACCCAGGGATCAAACCCAGGTCTCCCACATTGCAGATAGATTCTTTACTGACTGACCCACTAGGGAAGCCTAAGAATACTGATGTGGGGAGCCTATTCCTTCTCCAGAGGGTCTTCCCGACCCAAGAATCAAGAGAACTCAAGAACTGGGTTCTCCTGCATTACAGGCAGATTCTTTACCAGCTGAGCTACCAGGAATTTTGTTTTCTATGTCTGTGAGTCTCCATTTTGTAAATAAGTTCATTTGTATGTTTTTCTTTGTATATTTTACATGTAAGTGATATCCTATGATACTTGTCTTTGGTCATAGTGCTGCAAAATAACATTATTTCATTCTTTTTTAATGGAAGAGTAATATTCCAATGTACATACATGTACTGTGTCTTTTTTATACATTCATCAATAGGTTGCTTCCATGTCTTAACTATTTTAAATAGTGCTGCAATGAACACTTGGGTGTTTGTATCTTTTTGAATTATAGTTTTCTCCAGATGGACTAGGATCTTTGGATCATATGGTAATTTTATTTTTAGTTTTTTAAGAACCCACCATATTTTTCTCCAGAGTAGTTGTACCAATTTAAGTCCCCACCAATAATGTAGGGAGGTTCTTTGTTATCCACACCCTCTCCTGAATTTATTTGCAGACATTTTGATGATGGTACTTCATGGTATTTTTGATTTGCAGTCCTCTCCTAGTTAGTCACGTTGAGCATATTTTCATGTGCCTGTTCACCATCTGTGTCTTCTCTGGAGAAGTATATTTAGAAATTCTGTCCATTTTACTATTGATTTTTCATATTAAGCTGTATGGGTTGTTTGTATATTTTGGAGATTAATCCCTTGTAGGTTGCATCATTTGCAAATATTTTCTTCTATTCAGTAGGTTATCTTTTTGTCTTGTTTATGACTTCTTTTGCTATGCAAAGGTTTTAAGTTTAATTAGGTCCCACTTGTTTTTCCTTTTTTAAATTTCCATTGCTCTAGGAAGTGGATCAAAATTATATTGCTGAGATTTGTCAAAGAGTCTATGTCTAAGTTTTCCTCTAGAAGTTTTACAGTATCCAGTATTATATTTAGTCTTTAATAAATTTTGAGTTTATTTTTGTATGTGGTGTTAGAGGATGTTCTAATTTCATTCTTTTACATGTAGCTGTCCAGTTTTCCAGCACCACTGTTGAAGAGACTGTCTTTTATCCATTGTATGTTCTTGCCTCCTTCATTGTGGACTAACTGAATGTAGGTGTGTGGGTTTATTTCTGGGCTGTCTATCCTGTTCCATTGATTTATATTTCTGTTTTTGAGACAATACTGTACAGTTTTGATGATGTAGCTTTATAGGATAGTCCAAATTCAGGGTGCCTGATTTCTCCAGCTCATTTTTTCTTTCTCAAGATTGCTTTGGCTATGTGGGGGTCTCTTGTGTTTCCATACAGAATAAAAATATTCTTGTTTTAGTTCTGTGAAGGGCTTCCCTGATAGCTCAGTTGGTAAAAAATCTGCCTGCAAAGCAGGAGACCCTGGCTCAATTCCTGGGTCTGGAAGATCCTCTGGAGAAGGGATAGGCTGCCCATTCCAGTATTCTTGGGCTTCCCTTGTGGCTCAGTTGGTAAAGAATCCACCAGCAATGCGGGAGACTTGGGTTTGATCCCTGGGTTGGGAAGATCCTCTGGAGAAGGAAAAGGCTACCCATTCCAGTATTCTGGCTGGAGAATTCCACGGACTGTACAGAATTCCATGGACTGATTCCTCCAGCTCAATTTTTCTTTCTCAAGATTTCTTTGGCTATTTCGGGTCTCTTGTGTTTCCATACAGAGTTAAAGTTTTTTGTTTTGGTTCTATGAAAAATGCTGTTGGTAATTTGATAGAGATTGCCTTGAAGCCATAGGTTGCCTTGGGTAATATAGTCATTTTGACAATTGATTCGTGTAATGCAAAATCATGGTATATCTTTGCATCTGTTTTTGACATATTCAGTTTCTTTCATCAGCATCTTATAGCTTTCTGAGTATGGATCTTTTGCTGCCTTAAGAAGGTTTATTCCTAGATGAATTATTATTTTGATGTGATGATAAATGGATTGTTTCCTTCATTTCTTTTTAGATGTTAGTGTATAAAAATGCAACAAATTTCTGTATTAATTTTGTATTTTGCAACTTTACTGAATTGATTGATGAGGTCTAGTAGATTTCTGGTTTCATCTTCAGAATTTTCTGTGTATAGTATCATGTCACCTACAAAAAGTGAAAATTTTTTTTCATCTTTTATTTATTTATTTATTTTTTATTTATTTATTTTTCTTTTTACTTTGCAATATTGTACTGGTTTTGCCATACATCAACATGCATCCACCATGGGTGTACACGTGTTCCCCATCCTGAACCCCCCTCCCACTTCCTTCCCCTTACCATCCCTCTGGGTTATCCCAGTGCACCAGCCCCAAACTTCCTGTATCCTGCATCTAACCTAGACTGGCGATTCGTTTCTTATATGATATTATATATGTTTTACTTCTATTTTCCCAGTTTGAATTCTTTTTTATTTTTCTTCTCTGATTTATGTAACTAGGACTTGTAAAATTATATTCAATAAAAGTAATGAGAGTGGATATCCTTGTCTTGTTCCTGATCTTAGAGGAAATGCTTCCATCTTTTCACCATTGAATATAATGTTAGGTGTGGGTTTGCCATATAAGACTTTTAGTGTGTTGAGTTTTGTTCCCTCACTGTCTACTTTTTGGTGTTTTATCATACTGGATGTTGAATTTTATCAAAAGTTCTTTCTGTACCTGTTGAGATGATCATATGGTTTTCATTCTTCAATTTCTTAATGTGGTATATCACACTGATTGATTTGCTGATATTGAAAAATCTTTGTATCCTTGGGCTAAAATCCCACTTAATCATGATGTATGATCCTTTTAATATTTTGTTGGTTTCAGTTGCTAGTATTTTGTTGAGGTTTTTTGCATGTATGTTCATCAGTGATGTTGTCCTTTAATTTTCTTCTTTTTTTTTTTTTTTTGTAGTATCTTTGGTTTTGATATCAGGGTGATAGAATGCATTTGTAAGTTTTCCTTCCTCTGAAGTTTTTTTTTTTTTAAATAGCTTCAGAAGGATAGGTGTTGCCTCTTCTCTAAAAGCCTATGAAGCCATCTAGTCCTGGACTTCTGTTTGTTGAAGTTTTTTAATCACAGATTCCTTTTCAAAAATTGTGATTGGTCTCTTCATATTTTCTATTTATTTTTGGTTCAGTTTTTTAAGATTGTACTTTCATAAGAATTTTTCCATTTTTTCTAGACTGTCCATTTTATTGGTGTATATATATATATATATATATATTTGCCTGTAGTAGTTCCTTATGGTCCATTTCGGTGGTGTCAGATATAACTTCTTTTTCATTTCTAGTTTTATTGATTTAAGCACTCTTATTTTTATAAATGAGTATGGCTAAAAGTTTATCAATTTTGTTTATCTTTTCAAAGAGCCAACTTTTAATTTCATTGATAGTTTCTATTTAAAGGAGTACGTCAAGGCTGTATATTGTCACCCTGTTTATTTAACTTATATGCAGAGTACATCATGAGAAATACTGGGCTGGAAGAAGCACAAGCACGGATTAAGATTGCCAGGAGAAATATCAATAACCTCAGATATGCAGATGACACCACCCTTATGGCAGAAAGTGAAGAGGAACTAAAGAGCCTCTTGATGAAAGTGAAAGTGGAGAGTGAAAAAGTTGGCTTAAAGCTCAACATTCAGAAAATGAAGATCATGGCATCCGGTCCCATCACTTCATAGGAAACAGATGGGGAAACAGTGGAAACAGTGTCAGACTTTATTTTTCTGGGCTCCAAAATCACTGCAGATGGTGACTGCAGCCATGAAATTAAAAGACGCTTACTCCTTGGAAGAAAAATTATGACCAAACTAGATAGCATATTCAAAAGCAGAGACATCACTTTGCCAACAAAGGTTCGTCTAGTCAAGGCTATGGTTTTTCCTGTGGTCATGTATGGATGTGAAAGTTGGACTGTGAAGAAGGCTGAGCACCGAAGAATTGATGCTTTTGAACTGTGGTGTTGGAGAAGACTCTCGAGAGTCCCTTGGACTGCAGGGAGATCCAACCAGTCCATTCTGAAGGAGATCAGCCCTGGGATTTCTTTGGAAGGAATGATGCTAAAGCTGAAACTCCAGTACTTTGGCCACCTCATGCGAAGAGCTGACTCACAGGAGGAGAAGGGGACGACAGAGGATGAGATGGCTGGATGGCATCACTGACTCGATGGACGTGAGTCTCAGTGAACTCCGGGAGTTGGTGTTGGACAGGGAGGCCTGGCATGCTGCGATTCATGGGGTCGCAAAGAGTCGGACACGACTGAGCGACTGATCTGATCTGATTTTTTAAAGTCTCTATTTCTTCTCTGATCTGTTATTTTTTTCTTTCTACTAACTTTGAGGGTTTTGTTGTTCTTCTTCTTCCTCTAGTTTCTTTAAGTGTAAGGTTAGATTGTTTGAGAGTCTTCTTTTTTCCTAAGGTTAGCTTGTATCGCTATAAACTTCCCTCTTAGAACTTCTCTTGCTGTGTCTCATAGGTTTTGGATTATTGTGTTTTGTTTTCATTTGTCTCTAGGTATTTTTTAATTTTCTCTTTGATCCCTTTAGTGATCTGTTGGTTGTTTAATAGCAAATTCTTTAGTCTCCATGTGTTTGTGTGTTTTTCAGTTTTTTTCTTATAGTTGATTTCCAATCTCATAGTGTTGTTGTCTTGATATGATTTCAATTTTCTTAAATTTACTGAGGCGTTCTTTGTGACCCATCATGTGCCAATTTGTCCTGGAGACTGTTTCATATGTATCTGGGGAAAAAATGTGTCTCAGTGTGTTCTTCCATGGGTTTATCCTGCGTGGGATCTTTTGCACTTCCTGGACTTTATGACTATTTCCTTTCTCATTTTGGGGAAGTTATCAGCTAGTATCTTTTCAAATATTTTCTCAGACTCTTTCTCTGTTCTACTTCAGGGGCCCCTGTAATATAAAAATTCATGTTTGATGTTGTCCTAGAGGTCTCTTAAACTATCCTAATTTATTTTCATTCTTTTTTCTTTATTCTGTTCTGTAACAGTAATTGCCACCACTCTGTCTGCCAGCTCGTTGATTTGTTCTTTTGCCTCATTTACTCTGCTGTTGATTCCTCCTGGTGTAGTTTTAAATTTCTGTGTTCAACTCTGTTTGCTGTTCTTCATGTGTTATAACTCTTTGCTAGAAAAACTTTTATCACTTCTTACTCTGTTCCTGCATTGTTTTCCCAAGTTCTTGTGTCATCTTTACAATCATTACTCTGAACTTTTTCTCAGGTAGACTGGCTATCTCCACATCATTTAGTTGTTCTTCTGGTGATTTCTCTTGTTCCTTCATCTGGAGCATATTCCTTTGCCATCTCAGTGTTTTGTTTTGTTTTGTTTTGTTTTTAATTTTTGTTTGTATTTTTATGTATGTGATAGCTTGCTTACATATGTCAGCATCGGAGAAGTGGCCCTGTATTGGGTTTGTTCTTTGTGTCCCCAGAAGTATATTCCCCACTTGTCACCCAAGGGCCAGGGACCAGCTGATCTCAGGGTAGGTTCTGACATGTCTTTGTGAACTCAGTTCTGCAGGTTGCAGGATCATAATTTCCTTGCTTTTGTGTCTGCCCCTTGGTGGATGAGGCAGGTCTAGAGATTTATGCAGGCTTCTTGGTAAGAGGGGCTGATGTCTGCCACTTGTAGGTGAGGCTGTGCCTTGGTCCTCTGGTGGGCAGGGCCATGTTAAATGTTGTGTCTAGAGGTGGCTGTGAGCTCAAGAAATCTTTAGGCAGCCTTTCTGCTAATTGGTGGAGCTGTGTTCCCAATCAAATGAAGGATCCCAGCACTGGAGCTTACAGGCAATTGGATGGAACCAATCTCAGTACCAAGTACACAGAATGTCTGCCTCCAGCTAGAGTTCATGTAGGCCCCCACTATATCCATCACCCCAGCATTTATCACCCCAGAGAGAGCCATAGTTGCCTCCTGTCTCCCCAGGAGACCCTCTAAGACCAGCAAGTAGGTCTGACCCAAGTTCCTATGAAGTCACTGCTTTTTCCCTGTGGTTAGTGCATGCAGGACACTGTGTCTGTCCTCCAAGAGTAGACTGTTTCTTTGAATCCTGTGGAGCTCCTGCCATCAAGCCTTGCTGGCCTACGAAGCTAAATGCTCTAAAGGCTCCTCCTCCTGGTTCTGGACTGCTAGGCTGGGGAGCCTAGCACAGTGTCAGAGTTCTCAGTCCAATGGGAGAAGCTCTGCAATATAATTATTCTTCTGTCTGTGGGTTACTCAGCCAGGGGTATGGGATTTGATTATATTCTGAGTGTGCCCCTTCTACTATCTCATGGTTTCTTCTTTGTACCTTTGGATGTCGAATTTCAGTTTTTGGTAAAGTCCAGTCCTTTTTTTACCAATGTTTATTCAGTAGTTAGTTGTGATTTTGGTGTGCTTATGATAGGAGCTGAGCTCAGGCTCCTCCTCTGCTGCCATTTGTCTCCCTCTGAGGACTCATTTTAAAAATATTGACACCTTATGTACAATGATATCTTTTACTACTAAATCAAAAGAGAATAAAAATATAACTCGAATATAACTTTAAATGAATGATCATGATAACAAAAAGCTTCTTGTGTGGAACCTCATTTCTGGCTTTTGAAGAACCTGATGAGATTTTAAAGTAATGTGCTATCAGAAATCTTTTCAAGTACCTTATTGCCTTTGCAGCTCATTTAGAAAGAATAGAAGATAATCTGACAAATAAAACTTCCTCCCTCCCTAACTATTGTCCATCTGTTGACAGACATTTAGGTTGCTTTCATGCCCTGGCTATGGTAAACAGTGCTGCAATAAACATTGGGGTACATGTATCTTTTCCAGCTATAGTTTTCTCAGGGTATATGACCAGTACTGGGATTGCTGGATCATATAGTAGTTTTGGCTTCCCTGGTGACTCAGATGGTAAAGAATTTGCCTGCAATGTGAGAGACCCTGGTTTGATCCCTGATTCGGGAAGATTCCCTAAAGAAGGAAGTAACTACCCACTACAGTATTTTTGCCTTGAAAATTCCATGGACAGAGGAACCTGGCAGGCTACAGCCCATGGGGTTGCAAAATGTCAGACATGACTGAGCAGCTAACATATTTTATGGTAGTTTTATTCTTACTTTCTTAAGGAACCTCCATACTGTTTCCATAGTGGTTGTATCAATTTACATCCCCACCAAGAGTACAAGAAGGTTCCCTTTCTCCATCACCCTCTCCAACATTTATTGCTAGTAGATTTTTTGACAATGGCCATTCTGACTGGTGTAAGGTGATCCCTCATTGTAGTTTTGATTTGCATTTCTCTAATAATGAGTGATGCTGAGCATGCTTTCATGTGTTTGTTGGCCATCCTGTATGTCTTCTTTGGAGAAATGTCTGTTTAGGTCTTTTTTTTTTTTTTTTTTTTTTTGATACTGAGTTTCATAAGCTGCTTGTGTATTTTGGAACTTAACCCTTTGTCAGTTGTTTCATTTACAAATATTTTCTCCCACCCCAAAGGTTGTCTTTTCATCTTATTTATGGTTTTTTTGTGTTTTTTTTTTTTTTTTTTTGCTCTGCAAAGCTTTTAAGTTTACGGTGGCTGTGCGGGTGCAGGAGGGCCTAGACGAGCTATTCCATGTTCAAGGTCAGAAAGGGCAGCGGTGAGGAAATACCCGTCGTCCAAGGTAAGGAGCAGTGGCTGCGTTTTGCTGGAGCAGCCATGAAAAGATATCCCATGTCCAAGGTAAGAGAAACCCAAGGAAGACAGTAGGTGTTGCAAGAGGGCATCAGAGGGCAGACACACTGAAACCACACTCACAGAAAATTAGTCAATATAATCACACTAGGACCACAGCCTTGTCTAACTCAAAGAAACTATGCCATGCCAGTGGGGCCACCCAAGATGGGCGGGTCATGGTGGAGAGGTCTGACAGAATGTGGTCCACTGGAGAAGGGAATGGCAAACCACTTCAGTATTTTTGCCTTGAAAACCCCATGAACAGTATGAAAAGGCAAAATGATAGGATACTGAAAGAGGAACTCCCCAGGTCAGTAGGGGCCCAATATGCTACTGGAGATCAATGGAGAAATAACTCCAGAAAGAATGAAGGGATGGAGCCAAAGCAAAAACAGTACCCAGTTGTGGATGTGACTGGTGAAAGAAGCAAGGTCTGATGCTGTAAAAAGCAATATTGCACAGGAACCTGGAATGTCAGGTCCATGAATCAAGGCAAATTGGAAGTGATCAAACAAGAGATGGCAAGAGTGAATGTTGACATTCTAGGAATCAGCAAACTAAAATGGACTGGAAAGGGGGAATTTAACTCAGATGACCATTATATCTACTACTGTGGACAGGAATCCCTCAGAAGAAATGGAATAGCCATCATGGTCAACAAGAGAGTTCAAAATGCAGTACTTGGATGCAATCTCAAAAATGACAGAATGATCTGTTTTTTTCCAAAGCAAACCATTCAATATCACAGTAATCCAAGTTTATGCCCCAACCAGTAACACTGAAGAAGCTGAAGCTGAACAGTTCTATGAAGACCTACAAAACCTTTTAAAACTAACACCCAAAAAAGATGTCCTTTTCATTATAGGGTACTGGAATGCAGAAGTAGGAAGTCAAGAAACACCTGGAGTAACAGGCAAATTTGGCCTTGGAATACAGAATGAAGCAGGGCAAAGACTAATAGAGTTTTGCCAAGAAAATGCACTGGTCAGAGCAAACACCCTCTTCCAACAAAACAAGAGAAGACTCTACACATGGGCATCACTAGATGGTCAACACCGAAATCAGATTGATTATATTCTTTGCAGCCAAAGATGGAGAAGCTCTATACAGTCAGCAAAAACAAGACCAGGAGCTGACTGTGGCTCAGATCATGAATTCCTTATTGCCAAATTCAGACTGAAATTGAAGAAAGTAGGGAAAACCATTAGACCATTAAGGTATGACCTAAGTCAAATCCCTTATGACTATACAGTGGAAGTGAGAAATAGATTTAAGGGCCTAGATCTGATAGATAGAATGCCTGATGTACTATGGACTGAGGTTCGTGACATTGTACAGGAGACAGGGATCAAGACCATCCCCATGGAAAAGAAATGCAAAAAAGCAAAATGGCTGTCTGGGGAGGCCTTACAAATAGCTGTGAAAAGAAGAGAAGTGAAAATCAAAGGAGAAAAGGAAAGATATGAGCATCTGAATGCGGAGTTCCAAAGAATAGCAAGAAGAGATAAGAAAGACTTCCTCAGAGATCAATGCAAAGAAATAGAGGAAAACAACAGAATGGGAAAGATTAGAGATCTCTTCAAGAGAATTAGAGATACCAAGGGAAATTTTCATGCAAAAATGAGCTCGATAAAGGACAGAAATGGTATGGACCAAACAGAAGCAGAATATATTAAGAAGAGGTAGCAAGAATACACAGAAGAACTGTACAAAAAAGATCTTCAAGACCAAGATAATCACAACGGTGTGATCACTCAGCTAGAGCCAGATATCCTGGAATATGAAGGCAAGTGGGCCTTAGGAAGCATCACTATGAACAAAGCTAGTGGAGGTGATGGAATTCCAGTTGAGCTATTTCAAATCCTGAAAGATGATGCTGTGAAAGTGCTGCACTCAATATGCCAACAAATTTGGAAAACTCAGCAGTGGCCACAGGACTGGAAAAGGTCAGTTTTCATTCCAATCCAAAGAAAGGCA
This sequence comes from Bos taurus, assembly GCF_002263795.3. Classification (NCBI taxonomy): domain Eukaryota; kingdom Metazoa; phylum Chordata; class Mammalia; order Artiodactyla; family Bovidae; genus Bos; species Bos taurus. Next base: position 1,955,947 of record NC_037353.1, on the reverse strand, counting down.
ATGCCAAAGAATGCTCAAACTACTGCACAGTTGCACTCATCTCACACGCTAGTAAATTAATGCTCAAAATTCTCAGAGCCAGGCTTCAGCAATATGTGAACCGTGAACTTCCTGATGTTCAAGCTGGTTTTAGAAAAGACAGAGGAACCAGAGATCAAATTGCCAACATCCGCTGGATCATGGAAAGAGCAAGAGAGTTCCAGAAAAACATCTATTTCTGCTTTATTGACTATGCCAAAGCCTTTGACTGTGTGGATCATAATAAACTGTGGAAAATTCTGAAAGAGATAGGAATACCAGACCAGCTGACCTGCCTCTTGAGAAATCTGTATGCAGGTCAGAAAGCAACAGTTAGAACTGGACATGGAACAACAGACTGGTTCCAAATAGGAAAAGGAGTTCGTCAAGGCTGTATATTGTCACCCTGCTTATTTAACTTCTATGCAGAGTACATCATGAGAAATGCTGGGCTGGAAGAAGCACAAGCTGGAGTCAAGATTGCAGGGTGAAATATCAGTAACCTCAGATATGCAGAAGACAGTTGCATCAAGAGGAACTAAAAAACCTCTTGATGAAGGTGAAAGAGGAGAGTGAAAAAGTTGGCTTAAAGCTCAACATTTAGGAAACGAAGATTATGGCATCTGGTCCCATCACTTCATGGCAGATATGGGGAAACCGTGGAAACAGTGTCAGACTTTATTTTTCTGGGCTCCAAAATCACTGCAGATGGTGACTGCAGCCATGAAATTAAAAGACGCTTAGTCCTTGGAAGGAAAGTTATGACCAACCTAGATAGCATATTCAAAAGCAGAGACATTACTTTGCCAACAAAGGTCTGTCTAGTCAAGTCTATGGTTTTTCCAGTGGTCATGTATGGATGTGAGAGTTGGGCTGTGAAGAAAGCTGAGCACCAAAGAATTGATGCTTTTGAACTGTGGTGTTGGAGAAGACTTTTGAGAGTCCCTTGGACTGCAAAGAGATCCAACCAGTCCATTCTGAAGGAGATCAGTCCTGGGATATCTTTGGAAAGAATGATGTTAAAGCTGAAACTCCAGTACTTTGGCTACCACATGCAAATAGTTGACCCATTGGAAAAGACTCTGATGCTGGGAAGGATTGGGGGCAGGAGAGAAGGGGATGACAGAGGATGAGATGTTTGGATGGCATCACTGACTCAATGGATGTGAGTCTGAGTGAACTCCGGGAGTTGGTGATGGATAGGGAGGCCTGGTGTGCTGCAGTTCATGGGGTCGCAAAGAGTCGGACACGACTGAGCAACTGAACTAAACTAAACTGAGGTCCCGTTTGTTTATTTTGGTTTTTATTTTCATCACTCTAGGAGATTTACCAAAAAAGATCTTGCTGCTATTTTTGTTAGAGGATGTTTTGCCTATATTTTCCTCTAAGAGTTTAATAGTGTCTGACATTATATTTAGGTCTTTAATCCATTTTGAATTTATTTTTGTGTATGGTGTTAGGAAGTGTTCTAATTTAATTCTTTTACATGCAGCTGTCCAGTTTGCCCAGCACTGCTTACTGAAGAGACTGTCTTTTCTCCATTGTACATTCTTGCCTCCTTTGTATGTTCTTTGCTTTTCTTTCTTCCTCTTTTCTAAATCTAACACAATTCTTTTCCCTTTTTGATTTTCTTTTCATTTTATTGGCTTTTAAAAAAAATTCTCCATTTTAAAGTGCAATTTCCATTCTAAGCAATCTGTAATGTAATACTCTTGATTTTGTAAGAATCATTCACTTATGCTCTTTTAGTAGTTTTCTTAATTATTATGGAAGTCAAAGAGTATCCTCTATCAAATTTACAAATTCATTATTTTATCTTTTATTCTTGGACATTTTCTTGTTTTATCTTTGTTTTATCCTCTCCACTTTCTTTTCTCTCTTTTGGAAATTCTTATTCATCAAATGTTGGATGTCCCTAATCTTATTTGTCTCTTATTTTTGTGTCTTTCTTTTCCTTTTGTAAGATTTCTATACTTCTAAAGTTAGTATTTTTTCAGCATTAACTGGTATAGCTTTAAATTTCTATTTTTAAAAAATTGTACCTTTTATAGCATCATTTTCTCATAAAAGATGCAATTTATTTTATCTCTTAAGGTTATAAATAATATAATAATATACTTTGAGGTTTCTTATAAATTCCTACAGAATATTGCACAGCTTAATCACATTTAAGAATTAGGCACTAAAAATACTTATTGAAAGTATTTTACATGATTTAAATATGTAGAGTGAATTAGTAATTAATGAATATTTCATTGTCAGACACCTACATGTCATCATCTGGAGATCTTTTCTCTGGCACTATTCACTTTCTTCAGATATGCATATTCTGTTCTTCTGAACTGAGACATATGATTGGTTACTGACAATTTCAGAACAGGAAAATGGAGGCTGGTGAAGGGTGTTTCACTGTTCAACATATTACTCTATTTAACTCTCTTGTTTTGAACTCAAAATCTCCTAATCTGATATCCCTGGGTCCTGAGGCTTTCCACTGGCAGTCTTAGATAAACATTCATTGTGATTGGCTAACAGATTTGTATGAGCTGTAACAAATGAAAGTGCTTAAAAAATGAAAGGCTCAAAAGAGTAAATTTTGTAAATCAACAGTTTTCATAACTATTTTCTTATTGTCGTCAGTGAATTGTTTGCATATGTAGACACTTGGCATGCCAAGAATGTGCACATTATATAATAGAGAAATATTTTTACTAATTATAAATAGGATAAACAAAAGCAATGTGAACTAGACCAAGGTAATAAGCAGGAACCTGCCAAATGGTTAATAAAATATTCTAGATAACTGGAGAATGGCATTATCTAAAAATAACACCTGTTATTAAGATAGGTGATATTAGATTTAAAAATATCATGAAAAGTCATGCCAGCTTTTATAATAGGATAACCTCCAACTCTAAGTGAATTGACATGATAAATGTTTTTCTCGCTTGTGTTGGTCATTCAGGGACCCAAACACTCTTATATGTGTTTTTTGCCCTTCTATAAGTTCTCAGATTGACTTACCAGGTGGCTCACTGTTTAAGAATTCACCTGCCATTGCAGGAGATGCAGTTCCATCCCTGGGTTAGGAAGATCCCCTGGAGAAGGAAATGGCAATCTACTGCAGCATTCTTGCTGGGAAAATCCCATGGAAAGAGGAGCCTGGTGGACTACAGTCCATGGGGTTGCAGAAGAGGTAAACTCAACTTAGTGAGGAAACAACAACATAAGTTCTGAAGCTTTTCAATCACAGGGAAGATGATGACAGAGTGAGAGTGCAGAAAAGTACTTGAGCTTTGAAACCATTTCAAGCATGAAGTGACACACATCACTTTTGCTTACACAGCACTCATTCATGAGTTCTCAAAAACTTGACTTGATAAGTATGTATGCAACTGTCTTTATGAGCTTGTATGTTATACTTAATGGACAAGATATTCTTATACTCTTGATTAATTGTATTATTTTCACCCATTCTTAATGGACTTGTTAATTTCTTTTCTTTTTTTTTTTACTATGGTGATAATATTGTTATACCATACCCTTCTAATTTGGTTTTTGCTAATGGATTTTCAACAGTGAGTTATAGGACATTTATTAAGACAACAAATTATATAAATAAATTACTAAACAATGAAATTCAATATATTTTAACTGTAAGAAAAATTACTTCATACTTTCTATTATTTGTACTTTGTTTAAACAAACGTTTTCCCCTCTGTTTTCTTTCACAGGCTTTATTTTCTGCAATTGGATTCTGTTTGTTTCAGTGCCCCTAGTTTGTGTCTCACTCTATGATTTAATCTCTTCATTTGTATAACGCATTGTGAAGCCATTTTCTCTTGCTTCTCATCTTGGCTCTATTTATAATAATTTGTGGTCCAGAACAAGTCACACACCTTGTCTTGGTCTCTGCTTTCTGGTCAGTTAGCTATAAGAAAGGCTTTTTTTTTTTTTTTTTTAGTTTTTTTTTAAATTTATTTATTTTAATTAGAGACTAATTACTTTACAATATTGTATTGGTTTTGCCATACATCTTTTAAACATCTCCATGAAGTCCTTTCTAGAGCCGAAGTTCTGTAATTCTGAGAACACTGAACTTAAACAATATTCAAGGATTTCATTTTTACTTCCCCAGCACACTGTAAATCATTAGACTGTTGTTATGGTATTTCAGCAAATTTAATCTTCAGTAATCTTCTATCTTAGCCTCTGAAATAAAAGCAATTATGGTCAGACATTTGTAATCACTGAAGCTTTCAAGTTTCATTTGCAGCAAAATGAAACTCATTACTTTCTCTAATCAGCAAACTAATGTTACCTGCAAATCTAAAGATAAATAATAAATACCTTAAAAAATTTTAGATTGAAATTAATCAGTCATTCAGGGGAGAATCATGAACCCAGAAGCTAGAGAATAGGAAAATTCCTGTGTAATAAGGATTGCTAATTTAGAATCACTTTAAGTAACGTAGGTCTGCCTGAGAGAATCGAATCTGACAATACTTCTGTGCTTTGGCTTTCTGTAGCCAAATTATACAATACATGGCATTTATAAAGTCATTGCAGTTTTTAATGTACTTTTCTATACCTTTGAATTAATTTCATACTCATAACCCAAAAAAGTAATCATAATGGCATCATTTTGACCACTTAAAACATGCTGTTCTCTTGGTTATTTCATTTAATACTTATAAATCTTTTTAAAAGGACACTAGAATTATACACTGTTTTATGATGAAGAAAATGACACTTAGAAATATCAATACTGGGACTTCCCTGGTACTCCAGTGGCTAAGACTCTGCATGCCCAATGCAGGGGGTGTGGGTTTGCTCCCTGGTTGGGGAACTAGATCCTATATGCCACATCTAAGCACACATGGCACAACTAGAGAACCCACGCACTGCAACTAGAGACAGCTGCACACTGCAACGAAGACCCAGCACAGCCTGAGGAGATAAAAATGTTTTTTTAAAAAAGAAATATCAATATTAAGTCACTTATTTAGGATAGTTCAACTATTAGAAAGTAGTGTCAAGAAGCTGTTATTACCCAGGGTAAGTTTCCACAATATGTGCCACAATGGAACATTGATCATTTTTAAGTAAAGTTACTTAAGAAATGGCCAGTGCAAGAGGGCCATTTTGACTCTCTTCTCTGTTTCTGAAAGAAGGAAACAAACCCCTAACATGAAAGGCACACTCCCTGAATCTGGAGTTAGAAGGTCTCTCTTATCACTAGAGAAAGGGAATTCAGGCTAAGAACCCTATATAAATGGACTTTTTACTTTTGTAATTTACTACCTCCACCCCAGCCCATCTCTGTTTAGATTCTTCACTAATGAAGCACCCAAAGGCTAAATTTTTTGTCCTATCAGTTCCTCACAAATTTATTGTTTTTGTTTTTTTTTTTTTGCCTTCTTGGCCACCTGTAAGTTCCCATTTTTTTTGAGACCTGAATGTGCATGAATTAAATTTTGTTTCTTTTTCTCCTGTTAATATGTCTTCTTCAATATTATTAGTACTCTAACCATAAGAACTCTAGATGGATAGAGGGGGAAATTTCCCCTCCCCAAGAAAGGTCACCAGGCATTATCATGTAATTAACAACAACACCTAACTGCCTGCATATTGAGGAAGAGATCTAGACGTTTATGTGATTTGCTATCAGTATTATTGTTGGCAAACTGTAAGTACTGTAAAATATTATGATACCAAATTCTGGAAAATGACTTCTAGAGAGGTCACAAAATGATACAGATTTTTCCTGTTGGGTACTCAGGGTAGGCTTCTTGCTTGTGATTCCAAGCACTGTATAATTTCTGATGTACTCTATATTGTCTTCACCATGGCTAAGAAAGAGGTATATACAGTGCAAGCTTTCTTACATGACTTCCATGTCACTGACCTGTCTAAAAACTCCATACCCACCATTTCTTCTGGAAAACATACTAACTCTGTTAACAAGCTGAAGACTTGGAACTGAAAGTGTCTCTCTAAAATCCTCGCTTATTATTGCTCTACTAACCAAATTACTTCCAGCCTAGCTTTTGTCATAAACTAGGGCCTCTCAGAGAGTAAAGAAATTGCCTGCAAAGTGGGAGACCTGGATTTGATGCCTGGGTTGGGAAGATTCCCTGGAGAAGGAAATGGCAATCCACTGTAGCGTTCTTGCCTGGAGAATTCCATTGACAGGAACTGGAGGGCTGCCGTCCATGGGGTGGCAGAGTTGGACACAACTGTGCAACCTTCTCTCCCTCTCAGGATCTCTGCTGTATTCATGAAGGAATAAATGCATACAGTTTCAGACTAAGTAAAATATAGTCCATTTCAATAAAAAGTCTGTCTTTCCATCCTAGCACCACCTCTATTAGAATTGGCTGTTTGGAGGAAAAACTGAAAAGATCCTTTGGGCAGAAATGGGTAATGATTTTCTGGATAGCAATGTCATGCTCACACCACATTGTCTGAAATAGTCCAAGAACTCATCCTTTTTTTTTTTTTTTTTTTTTTTACTGTTTAAAGTGGAGTTACTTTATTCTTTTTTTTTTAATTTTATTTTATTTTTAAACTTACATAATTGTATTAGTTTTGCCAAATACCCTTTCCCTCAAATGGCCATAGGGCATATGGGAGATATCCAATGAGTCACTCACACTCTGGGTATTCTTATTGGCCTCAGCAGGCTAGCTGGAACCTCTGTCCCTGTTTTTACTCATTTCCTCTCGAGTCTAAAATCCTTGAAAGTGAAGTAAAAGTGTTAGTTGCTCAGTCATGTCTGACTCCTTGTGACCCCATGGACAGTAGTCTACCAAGATCCTCTGTCCATGAAATTCCCAGGCAAGAATACTGAAGTGGGTAGCCATCCTTTCTTTGGGGGATCTTCCCAACTCAGGAAATGAACCCAGGTCTCCTGCACTGCAGGCAGATTCTTTACAATCTGAGCCACCAGGGATCCTTATGGCTAATGAAATTGCTCTTAATTGGTGGAGCTCAGAGACATCTCCACCACCTGCTGATCTCACTAAGCTTGCTTCTGAAAGCTCATACTTTCATTTTCAGGCACAGTTATTTGCATCTTGCCCATTTGCAGAAGGCATATTCAAATCTGAATATAAATTCTATGAGAATAGAATTCTTGGCTATTTTTAGTTCACTACTTTATCTGCAGTGCTCCACACAGGGTCTACCATATAGAAAGTGTGCAAGAAGTATTTGCTACATGAATTAATAAATGAACATATTCCAAAAAGTCTTCACTAAACTCATACATTTTTCTGGTGATAAAAGTAGTTATAAACTCCAACATGGGATGCAGATTCCTTTCATTATATGCAGCTTCTATGACACAAATTCTTCATAAAGAAAACAGAAGCTCTGAAATTACACCCACAAAACAAATAATGAAAAGATAACAGCTTACTATAAATAATAATGTTTACTATATAGTTTCTCACTGTATTAACTTTTTAGCTTTGAAAGTATATAGGCAACAATAGATGGGAGAAAGATTCTTTCAACTCAGTAGATTCCTATAGTTTCAAATGAACATTTTGGTGACTCATCCTTTATTAAGAAAGCAAGAAAGCACAGGGAATAATGAGCTCTTCTGATTTCTAGATTGTTTTCTATGATCTCAGGAGAAAGCAAGATATTCTTCCTTCATAATATATTAACAGATGCTGTTTCCTAATCAGTTTTATACTAATCTAGAGAAAAGAGACTTTGATTTGACCAGGAATGTTAAAAGACAATTATAAACACAAAAATATTATTAGAATTTAATTCCTTTTGTCATGTAGTTTTCATGTGTATCATGTTCATCTGTAAAAATAAAATAAAATTAATTAAAAAAAAAAAAAAGAAACAAAAAAGGTTAAGAAGTGTGATTAAGAGGGTTGTTTTTATTTGTTTCACTGGGAAGTGAAACACATTATTACTGATAACATTTAATTGTCTGGAAGTGGCACACATTATTACTGATAACATTTAATTGTCTATAAACCAGGTACATGGTAACATTAACATCAAGTAATACTGCAAAATGCAGTATTCTCAGAAGAAGGAGAAAATAGGTTTGATAAACAATTTCTGTCACAAAATGAAATATAAAAGTTTAAAAAAAAGATTAAGGATTTTTTCACATTTGATTCTATGAGTTCTGTATTTTCTTCATAATATATCCTTGCTGCCATCCTTTTCCATCATTTTTCCTTTCCTATATTTCCTCTACTCCTTCATTGTCATGAAGTTCCACAAATAATGATTAAGCAACCAATGAGTGGCAGACCAACAAGTTCTGTATAGGGAGAGTTTAGGAGTGCAGTCTGGTTAGAAGGGGAACTAGGGGATTTTTCCTGAAGCATCTTATAGTGTAATTTCATTTGTTATTGGGTTCTATCATTATTTGGATGGGAATGGTGAATGAGGCTGGTAAGATTTGAAGGGGTTGAAATGACTTCATGACTGCCTTTTGATTTCATTTTTATTCAAGTTAACAATAAAGTAGTCACACTGTCATTCATATGCTCACATGCTCAATTCTCAGGCCAGGCCCTAAAATTTTTCTCAAGCAATGGTTTTAGCAAGCCATTTCATTTCTTTGAACACTTTGTTTTGTTTTGAACTTTTCCTTTTATATTGGAGTATAGCCAGTTAATAATGTTGTGATAATTTCTGGTGAAGAGCAAAGGGACTCAGCTAAACATGTAAATGTATCCCTTCTCCCACAAACTCTCCTCCCATCCAGGCTGTTCCATAACATGGAGCAGATTTCCCTGTGCTATGCAGTAGGTCCCTGTTGGCTATCTATTTTAAATATAGCTGTGCATACATGTCAATCCCAAACTCCCTAATTATCCCTTCACCCTATCCTTCCCCCTGGTAGGTAACCTTAATTTCCTTCTCTAAGTATGTGAGTATCTTTCTGTTTTGTAAGTTCATTTGTATCATTTCTTTTTAGATTCCACATATAAGGGATATCATATGGTATTTCCCTTCTCTGTCCAACTTACTTCACTCAGTATGACAATCTCTAGGCCCATCCATGTTGCTACAAATGACTTTATTTCATTCTTTTGAATGGCTGAGTAATACCCTATTGTATATATGTACCATATCTTCTTTATCCATTCTTCTGTTGGATGGACATTTAGGTTGCTTCCCTGTCTTGGCTATTGTAAACAGTGCTGCAAAAAACATTGAGGTGCATGTATCCTTTCAGACCATGTTTTCCTCCAGATATGTACCCAGGAATGGGATTGCAGGGTCACATGGTAGCTCTATTTTTAGATTTTTAAGGAGCCTCCATACTGTTCTCTGTAGTGGCTGTACCAATTTACATTCTGAACAATAGTGTAGGAGTGTTCCTTTCTCTCTACACCTTCAGCGTTTATTGTGGATTTCTTGATGATCCATTTTGACATTTGATCCATTTTGACTGGTGTGAGGTGATATCTCATTGTTGTTTTGATTTGCATTTCTCTAATAATTAGCGATGATGAAGATCTTTTCATGTGCCTCTTGGTCATCAGTATGTTTTCTTTGGAGATATGTCTAAGTCCTCAGCCCATTTTTTGATTGGGTTATTTGTTTTGATGATATTAAGCCTCATAAGCTGTTTGTAAATTTTGGAGACTAATCCCTTATTGGTCAGATAAATTGCAAATATTTTTCCTATTCTTTGAACCTTTAAGCCTAAGTATTTTCTAAAACATTTTGTATGTTTAACAATCATAATATTAAATATTAAATAAAATGTTTCCTATGTTGTTTTAATCTATCACCTCCATCAGTATAAAAATGGGGAAGTGTTTTATAGCAGAGGATATATAAGTTAATGCAACCACTGAGGTTTCATTTTTCACTGTGCTTAGAATATAATTACCACAACCTGTCTTTTATTTTTAATGTGCTCATATCGAACTATATCTTGCTAACTATTAATTTGAATGACCTTGAGAGAGATGAATAATTAAAAGAAAACTCTATAACTATGATGATATTTCATAAAATAATTGTAAGTCACACATTTCTAATGTTAAGCACATTCTGTCTAACTGATAGGATTCAATGACTATGAAAGCCTAAGATATAGAAGTGAGTGGTCCCATTTGAATAAAGAGGAATAATTATGTTCAAAGGAGAACAAATCAAGACCATCATCTTTTGTAGTTTGTGTGTATTCAGACATTAGTCTCTTAAAGAATGATAGATATTATTTCAAGGCAGTATTCTAGATACCATGTTGAATTTTAAAAAGTACAAGGCACTATTTGTTCTATCACATAGCTTGAAATATAGTTGGGGATATAAGCTATATAATTGTAAAAAAAAAAAAAGCTATTTAACATATAAGTTACTTCAAGAGTAAATTAGTTGAAGTGGTAGATCAAAGAATAAAGTTTCTGTGAGCAAAGGATGATCAGGGAATTTCCCAATGCAAAGGGATTATGTGGGATTTTAAGGAAAACTTGTGTTTGTCTGGTAGAGGGAAGGGAGGACTCTTTTCTAGCAAAGGAGAAGAATGTTAGTAAAGGTACGTACATGAATATCTAGATGAGTCTGGAAGAAATATTAACCTAAAACATTTTGTTTATAAATGACAAACACCCAACCAAAACTAACTTAAAGAAGAAAGAAGTTTATTGACTCACACAACTATCAATTACATCATTGCTGAATTGAGAGGCATCAACAATATGATTAGGACTCTGTCTCTCCTTCCAACTCTGGGATCCAGTTCCTTCCATTCACTGGCTTCATTTTCAGATAGGTTCTGCCTAAGTAGCAGGAAAGAAGGCACCTGTATACATATACACAACATTTATTAGAAAACTAGACTTTTAGAAAAATTTGATTGATTCTGTCATCTATCACCAAACTAATGATTCTGATCTAATTGATACGTTGATGATCCTGTGGTTTAAACTAGGTAATAGGCCCAACTCTTAAGTGGTGATACAGGAAGATCCTACCTAACTTTTATGAAACAGGTTGTCTATGTAAAGATGGTTTCATTTACCTGAATAACAAATGAAGGCATCTTGGAAAGGCACAAAACACCTATATTCTTTCCAGGAATGTATAGTGAACTAACCTGCCAAAGTAAAGGAAATAATTCAGGGTGTATCTGACCATACCGACAGAAAGTCAATTTAGTATCAGATTGTGGAAGATTTTAAGAACAAATATGTTTTCTTGTATCTTATGAGTAATTAAGAAGATTTCTTCGGAATGAGTAGTGATACCCTGAAAGCCATATATTAGGAAGATTAATCTGACAGAAAATAGAATCGATTGCAGTAAGGAGCCAATGGTAGCAAGAAGATGATTTTGGGGACTACAACAGGTATCGAAGGGTAATGTGATAAATCCCTGACCATAACTAATGATGGTAAAAATAATGTGGAAATTATATCTATATATATCTATGTGCATGCTAGTGCTAAGTTGCCTCAGTCGTGTTTGACTCTTTGCAACCCTATGGATTGTGGCCCACTAGGTTCCTCTGTCCATGGGATTCTCCAGGCAAGAATACTGGAGTGGGTTGCCATGCCCCAATCTTCCCTACCCAGGGATTGAACCTGCATCTCTTTTGTCTCCTGTATTGGCAGACGTGTTCTTTACCCACTAGCGCCACCTGCAAAGCACCATCTATAAATCTACACCTATACCTATGTATAGGTATATGCATAGTGTGTGTTAATCACTCAGTTGTGTCCGGCTCTTTGTGACCCCCATGGACTGTAGTCTGCCAGTCTCCTCTGTCCCTGGGATTTCTCAAGCAAGAATACTGGAATGGGTAGCTATTCCGTTCTTCAGGGAATCTTCCCAACTCAGGGGTCGAACTCTGATCTTCTGCCTTGCAGACAGATTTTTTTTTTTTTTTTACCATCTGAGCCATGAGGGAAACCCATACCTATATATAAATTAGCAAAAAGACTACATTGACATGACTTGTTGAATTATAGGACAAAAGAATTGATGAGGTAGTGATAGCTTATGGTGAACGGTGTTGGATTCTTGATCTCTGAAGAAGAATATTTAGCTTTGGCACCAGAAACCAGGCTTGATCACTCAAGAGCTTTTGTATAGCATAGTTTTATTAATGTGAAAAGGGACAGGGAAAGCTTCTGACACAGACATCAGAAGCGGGATGGAGATTGCCCCGATGCTAGTCTTTAGCCAGATGTTTTATGTCTGCTAGAAAACTATTAATCAGATAAGAGAGACACCTCAAGCCTGACAGTTACACCAGGTCCCTTTCCTACAATATACATTTTTGAGATAGGATAGCATGAGGTGTGTCATCTGCCAGCCATAAAACAATTGATATGAATACTGGTTTGTTGAGCTATTTTCACCTAAAACTTAGTCTTAGGTGGAACCATTTTGAGGAAAGGCAAATTCCAAAGCAAATACTTAGTTTCATTAACATAGCTTAAGAAAAACATTTCCATAAGAAAAACACATTGGTTAGCTCAAGGTTTGAGAAAAGTTCAAGTGGAACCAGGTGTCATCATGGCAACACAGAATTTTAAGAGAAAAAAATCCGACACATAGTTTGTTTCCTCCTGCCACTTAAGGGAGAGATTTAAAATGTCTGAGGAGTGACACATAGTCCATGGAGCTGAAGTGTCCATGTAGCCCTTTCTCGGGAGGACCCCTGGTCTAAAGGGCCTTGTGAGGCTTCTACATACTGCACCCTGTGAGCAGGTGACCCTAGACTAAGCACAAAGGAAAAGAGAAAGAAAGGAATCAGATTTGGTTATATTTTAAATCAGTCCACCCCATTCAATGGTGTTGACTGACCTTTAATTGCCAGGCAGTGTATCCAGACTGGAGATTGTTAGGTGAATTAGATAAGAGTGTTACCATCAGAAGACTTATATTCTACTGTTTAACCAGAAACTTTTTGGAGTTCTTGTGGAGTTCTCTCCATTTTCAAACCCCAAGTCAGGAACAAATGGTCCAAACATCCATTCTATATGTTCTACCTCCTCTGGCTTCTTTCATGGACAGCTCCCCCACCAGACTTGTTTGGAATTTTATCAAGGAGTTACTTCAGAAAATTTATAATATTACAAGGACCTCAGGAAAGAAATCAAGGATGACACAAACAGATGGAGAGATACACCATGTTCCTTGATTGAAAGAATCAATACAGTGAAAATGATGACACTACCCAAAGCAATCTATAGATTCAATACAATCCCTATCAAACTATCAATGGTATTATTCACAGAATTACAACAAATAATTTCACAGTTTGTATGGAAACACAAAAAGACCCTGAATAGCCAAAGCAATCTTGAGAAAGAAAAATGAAACTGGAGGAATCAACCTTCCTGACTTCAGACTATACTACAAAGCTACAGTCATCAAGACAGTTTGGTACTTGCACAAAAACAGAAATATAGGCCAATGGAACAAGATAGAAAGCCCAGAGATAAATCCTCACACTTATGGGCACCTTATCTTTGACAAAGGAGGCAAAAATATGTAATGGAGAAAAACTGGTCAACTATGTGTAAAAGAATGAAATTAGAACATTTCCTAATACCATGTACAAGAATAAACTCAAAATGGATTAAAGACCTAATTGTAAGAAACTATAAAACTTTTAGAGGAAAGCACAGACAAAACACTCTCTGGCATAAAACACAGCAAGATCCCTTATGACCCACTTCCTAGAATATAGGAAATAAAAACAAAAGTAAACAAATGGGATCTAAATAAGCTTAAAAGTTTTTGCACAATGAAGGACACTATAAGCAAAGTGAAAAGACAAACTTCAGAATGGGAGAAATTAATAGCAAATGAAACAACTGACAAATAATTAATCTCTAAAATATAGAAGTAGCCCATGCAGCTCAATACCAAAAAACAAACAATTAGATCAAAAAGTGGGCAGACTTATACAGCTATTTCTCCAAAGAAGACATACAGATGACTAATAAACATGAAAAGATGCTCAACATCACTAATTATTAGAGAAATGCAAATAAAAACTACGATGAGGTATCATCTCACATCTCACAGAATGGCCATCATCAAAAAGTCTACAAACAATAAACGCTGAAGAGGGTGTGGAGAAAAGGGGACTCTCTTACACTGTTAGTGAGAATGAAGATCGATACAGCCACTATGGAAAACAGTATGGTGATTCCTTAAAAAACTAGGAATAAAGCTACCAGATGATCCAGCAATCCCACTACTGGGCATATGCCCTGAGGAAACCAGAATTGAAAGAGACACATGTACACCAATGTTCATTGCAGCACTATTTACAATAGCTAGGACATGGAAGCAACCCAGATGTCCATTGACAGACAAATGGATAAGGAAGTTATGGTACATTCACAGTGGAATATTACTCAGCTATAAAAAGGAATGTATTTGAGTCAGTACTAATGAGGTGGATGAACCTAGAGTCTATTATACAGTGTAAAGTAAGTCAGAAAAAGAAAGACAAATATGATATATTAACACATATAAATGGAATATAGAAAGGTAGTATTGAAGATCTACTTGTAGGACAGCAAAAGAGACAGACATTTTGAACACAGTTGGGGAAAGAGAGGGTGGGATAATATGAGAGTATAGCATTGAAACATATATGCTACCATACGTAAAATAGCCATACATAAACTAAACTCAGCTATAAAAAGGAATGTAGTTTAGTTTAGTTTATGATGCAGGGAACCCAAAGCTGGTGCTCTGTGATAACCTAGAAGGGTGTGATGGGGAGGGAGGTTGTAGGGAAGGTTCAAGAGGGAGGAGACACATGTATACCTAGCACTGATTCATGTTGACGTATGTCAAAACCTATCACAATATTATAAAGTAATTATCCTCTAATTAAAAATAAAATAAATTTTAAAAGTAAAAAAAAAAGGCTGACACTGGCATCCTTTTTCCTTTGTTTAGAGACCCCTGGCCTTCCTGCCTGATACCCTCTCAGTAGAAAGCATGTTAAGGAAACTTCTAGGAGATACTTAATCAGAACTAGAGTGAACTGGCAGTTAAGGAATCGAATTTTTGAAAATTCTTCCTCTCCATTCTTCCTGAGACTAAATATTCTAGTTCAAATCTAAAGACATCTGGGCTTATGCAGCACTGTTTATAATAGCCAGGACATGGAAGCAACCTAGATGTCCATCAGCAGATGAATGGATAAGAAAGCTGTGGTACATATACACAATGGAGTATTACTAAGCCATTAAAAAGAATACATTTGAATCAGTTCTAATGAGGTGGATGAAACTGGAGCCTATTATACAGAGTGAAGTAAGCCAGAAGGAAAAACATAAATACAGTATACTAACGCATATATATGGAATTTAGAAAGATAGTAACAATAACCCAGTGTACGAGACAGCAAAAGAGACACTGATGTATAGAACAGTCTTATGGACTCTGTGGGAGAGGGAGAGGGTGGGAAGATTTGGGAGAATGGCATTGAAACATGTAAAATATCATGTAAGAAACGAGTTGCCAGTCCAGGTTCGATGCACGATACTGGATGCTTGGGGCTACTGCACTGGAAAGACCCAGAGGGATGGTATGGGGAGGGAGGAGGGAGGTGGGTTCAGGATAGGGAACACATGTATACCTGTGGTGGATTCATTTTGATATTTGGCAAAACTAATACAATTATGTAAAGTTTAAAAATAAAATTAAAAAAAAAGAAAGAAAAATAAATAAATAAATTAGCCCCACTGGCTATAAAAAAAAAAAAAAAAAAGACATCTGGGCTTAAACATAAAAGTATTTTATTTTCATATGTGGTTCCCCTTATTTGCTCTAGGTTATTTCTCCTCTACCTAGTTTTTTCTTTATATAAGAGACTTTAACTCCTACTTTTTTATATCAAGTGTTTTGACTTGAAATCCTTAAGCATTATGTTCAATTTGTACAAAAGTAGACTGAAGATTTTGGTAATCTGAATGATATCAGGAAGAAAATTAAGGCTCTGAATGGCAAATATCCAAACACTTATCTCTTGTGATGTTTATTTTATAATTTTGACAGGAGAGAGTAGAATTGACATCCTTTTGACAAAGTAATAATAATATAACCAACCTCTCCAATCTCTTGGAGTTATTTTGAGGCTCAAATGGATATAATAAATGCACACATTATGGAAGCATAAATGAGAAGTATTGATATTTAATGCCTTTTATTCTGTGACTTCATCATAATGCAAACTTATGTACTGGTGAGTTAAGAGTGGAAATGGAAAGACAGGTTCAAAATTTCAATCTTTAGTACCTTATCCCAATATTTGACAAACAGACTGCAGACTCTTTTTCATTCATGATAAATATAGTAAATAAATTGCTTATTCCTAGCTATCTTTTCAAATAGCAGGAATGAAGTGGGCAAGGAATTTATTTGGGCCAAGAAAGAAGTTGAGAACTACCAATCAATCTATACAAAATATAATCACTGAATTTAAGCCTGTTTGTATTTCAGCTGTTTTACTGATAAAGTATTTGTCAATATTTCAAGTCAACTATGGTTGAATTTGCCACTCTTTTTTACTGGGCAACTATTTGAACAGCAATAGACAGGCTGGTTTGTGGCTTCTACTTGTATGATGGTGGAACATTCATGAGTGATTTCTTGAAGGGAATTCACAAATTACTTGAAAAGGTCAATATAAATCCAGCTTCAGGTTTCAATAACTGTGATCAATTTGACATTTAGAATAACTGGGGATATTTTCTGGTTTATCTGCATTATTTTGCATGGTTTTAAATGCTAAAGATGTAAACAGAGAATATAAATCCAGTCACTAAAAATTCCCTGCTTTCCTGAAGATGATTGTTTATATTTTCATTACTCCACTGATTATTTAAAGATGTGTTTAAGTTAATACTATAAGGAGATATACAAAGTAACGCTTTTTAGAACATGAAGTCAAATGTAAACATAAATTTATGATGTGTTCTCAGTGAATCACATTAGGACAGAAAACCATATCTATAATATTGGAATTTTGAATCTGAATTTCTTAAACTCTTGAAAATGTGTGCTTTGTAGCAAGACGTTTCTCCCTCAGGTTCTTTCTTGGTCTCCTTACTTGCTGCTGCTGCTGCTAAGTCGCTTCAGTCATGTCCGACTCTGTGCGACCCCATAGACAGCAGCCCACCAAGCTCCCCTGTCCCTGGGATTCTCCAGGCAAGAACACTATGTGCCAAATATCCTCAGCCCCTCTGTCAGACTTTAATATTTTCCTGGCTACTCAGTTACTATTATTTATAGATTCTGCACCTTATCTAGATTATTCTAATCCTTTCCTCCTTCCATGATATTTCTGTTGGGAGATCAACAGTAAGGTAAGATCAGCTTTGTTTGATGTCTTTGTCCATTTGTAAAACATATCCCAACACGTAGGTATTGAAAAACCAAATTTTTCAACAAATCTATTTCCTCAGGATCATAATGATATAAACTTAATAAAATGAAGGATTTGTTGTCTCTATATTCTGTCCCTAAAGAGCACAAAATTGAAGATAGAGAATCAACTCATCACATATTTGGGCTTCCCCAGTGGCTCAGTGGGTAAAGAATTCCCCTTAAATGCATTAGATGCAGGAGATGCTGTTTCGATCCCTCTGTCAGGAAGATCCCCCTGGAGAAGGAAATGGCAACCCAGTCCAGTAATCTTTCCTCAGCAATCCTGTAGACAGAGGAACCTGGCAGGCTGCAGGCCATGGGTTGCAAAAGAGTTGGATACGACTAAGGGATTGAACACACATTTCAATGAGCTTTACAGGTTGCTCAGTGTCAATTACTTGCCAAAGGCCCCTGTTATCCACCTTTCTGCTCCCCTGAGCAGATAAGAGGTTTGAGCAGAAGATGACAGACTATCACTACTTGCCATATGTCAAAACTTGTGTTACCATGTTTTCTATATTTGCAGACCAAATTAAGCCATTAAATTCATATAAAACTTTTAATATATAATCATCAAACCATTGTCTCTCTAATTTTACAGGAACCATCAAATATGGTGGTTGTTTTACAATCATTACAGCCTTATAATTACTTTAGTCATTTTTATCAACACAATTTGATATAAAATAATTTACACATTTCACATTATAAACAGTTTTTCTTTTAAAAACTCCCAACTCATTTCAATTTTTGGCCAACAAAAAGGCATAGGGAGAATGTATGCAGGCCCGTACAATATATCTTTGTTTATTTAAAGGTCTATATAAGATCACAGGTGTCATAGCAGCCAATGTTCTCCATAATTCAGGTTGTATGGGACTTGTTTTATCGAAACTCACTAAAGGAGGAACCCATCTATTAACATGTCACCTAGTAATTGTTAAAGGATAAGAGATGAATGAATCATTTCATATGGATCTATAAGGTTTTTTAAAAATTAAATTTAATCATTGATCTTAAAGTTAGGGGCACCCCCATTTAATCAGAAAATGTCTGGTGGCAACAATGGGAATAGATAACTTTAGGGTATACATGTATTTATTTTTAACAGGGAAAGCCAGAAATTTTGTTTGTTTTTTTAGGCCTGTAGTCTTTGTTCATCAGAATCCAGAGCGGGGAGTGTACAGCTCAGAAAGTGTTTTAAATGAAGGGCTGTCTGTTTTACGGCATCATATAGTCTTTTTTGTGCCCCCGGCATCAACAGCTGTGAGGACCAAAAGTCAGCAGGTTACCCATTAACGTCCACAAATAAAAAACCAAGAAAATGACAAACACTATTTTCTTCCTAACAGGATCCTGGGTCAACCCAAGTAGAATAAACTCAGTCACATTATTTTTCATCTGCATGGTTTCATAACCATGAAGACGGGATGAGTGTGAAATGAATTACCTGTAAAAATAAAGGCATTAAGTCATGGTGTGACATGTAATGCTATGCAATATTTGAGAAAATGTACATATTCCCCATCAGAGATATTCTAACTGTGGCATCTTAATAATTGTCTTTACCAATTTGTTCCTTAATTTGTGATGATCATATCATAGATTATGAGTCTTAATAAGCTTATGAACATGATACTTTCAACAACAATCTTCAAATAAAACCTCATGTTAACCTGGGGGAAAAAAAAAAAAAAAAGAAAATGAATGCAAAACTCTGGGCTGAAAGCCAAACTAATCATAAAAGGAAGGATGCTGTGGATAAGAAATTGTAAAGCCTAAATTAGGCTGACCCATTGACTTGTATTATAAGACAACCTGTATTAGAGTTAGTTGCCAGTATCTGTAAACCAGAGGGAATAACAACAGTGGCAGAGACAAAAGTGTGCTTAGTTACTGAGTCATGTTCGACTCTTTGCAACCCTATGGACTGTAGCCCTCCAGGCTCCTCTGTCCATGGAATTCTTCAGGCAAGAATATTGGAGTTGGTAGCCATTCCCTTCTGCAGGGGATTTTCCCAATCCAGGGATTGAACCTGGGTCTCCTGCATTTCAGGCAGATTCTTTACCATCTAAGCCACCAGGGAAGCCCAAGGACAAAAGTGTTAGTAGTCAAAAACTGATGTCCATCAGTTGCCCCATCAATCTAGCAGTCATATGTGTGTGTGTGTGTGTGTGTGTATAGAGAGAGAGCGAGCAAGAAGATAAATATATCAGTATAGATCTAGAGAGAAAGAGAACTATAGAATTCATACACAGTGAGAGAGTGCATGCATCCTGGGTGTCTGTAACAGGAGGTTGGGACAATTTTAAAATAAAAAAAAAATCACTTTCAGGAGGAAAAAATAAAACAGAAAAGCAAACATTCTGAATAAAGATGACTGGTGATCAAACACGAATTTCTCATGTTTCTAAGCACTTTAAGGTAGATGATAAAAACCTTGTGATAACATTACTTCTTCCATGCACATAAGTTATAATATAATTAGTGACAGAGCTTCATCTTCTGTCCATCCCTTCTTTTCTTAAATAGTGATTTTTTCTAGGAGGTGGGATTGAAGGATATGAAAGGAGCAGGACAACAGAAGGGAAATAGCTGACAATGGTAAGCAACATCAGCACTAAATACAAAGAGACTGAAGATGGATCTTCACATTCATTCCCTTTTCTTCTGGCTCAGTTTCTCCAGAACAGCCCCAGGGGATCCAACTAACTGTAAGACTCTTGAAATCTTAGTCACTCTTATGGAAATCCAACCAGTCATAGGACCCAGAATTAAACCCAGTGATATTTTAGTACCTGTAGATGATCCTTAGCAGGTGGTGCCAGTTTGGAAAAGGTCCCAGGGAAGAATGTGATCCTGCTACTGCATCCCCAAATTCTGGGCCAGTTACTTATACATGCAGGTCATCCATCATTTTATTAATTCTAAACACATTTTGAAAATCTCTCATTTTACACTGTTTGAATTTTGGTTCCACTTATCATACTATGTCAGAGTTATATTTTATTTGAAGAAGTGTAAGTGCTGGTGAAGCGAAGTGAAAGTCACTCCATCATGTCTGACTCTTTGTGACCCCATGGGCTATACAGTCCAAGGGATTCTCCGGGCCAGATACTGGAGTGGGTAGTAGCCTTTTCCTTCTCCAGGGAATCTTCCCAACCCAGGAATCGAACTGAGGTCTCCTGCATTACAGGTAGATTCTTTACCAGCTGAGCCACAAAGAAAGCCTATAAGTGCTGAAGTCATTGAGTATCTTGACATATGGGAGTTATACAGGTATATACATAAGTAAAAATTGTTTGAATTGCACACTTAAAATAGTGCATTTTCTCCAATACTTTGGCCACCTGATGCGAAGTGCTGACTCATTGGAAAAGACCCTGATGCTGGCAAAGACTGAGGGCAGGAGGAGAAGGGGACGACAGAGGATGAGATGGTTGGTTGGTATCATCAGACTCGATGGACATGGGTTTGGGTGGACTCCAGGAATTGGTGATGAACAGGGAGGCCTGGCGTGCCGTGGTTCATGGGGTTACAAAGAGTCAAACATGACTGAGTGACTGAACTGAACTGAATACACATTGTAGGCTTTTCTGGTGGCTTAGTGGTAAAGTCTGCCTGCCAGTGTAGGAGATGGGTTTGATCCCTGGGTCAGGAAGATCCCCTGGAGAAGGAAATGGCAACCCAGTCCAGTATTCTTGCCTGGAAAATCCCATGGACAGAGGAATCTGGTGAGCTACAGTCCATGGTGTTGGAAAGTGTCAGATATGACTTAGTGATTAAACAACAAGAAGAACAAATACGTATTACAGTATGTGTTTTATACATCAACAAAATTTAAAATGTTTTAAAATCATAACCTTTTGACTGGAGGAATTTTGTTATAAAATAGTGAAGAATGATGTAATAGAATGAAAATAGAAAGAGTAGGCTTATGCAACGCCTCTTTTCTTTTCAGAAGACTCTGATCTTCATAAAGCCCTTTATCTCTCTTGACCTTGTTTCCAAATTTTGAAATAAATGAACTCTAAATTCCTGAGTCTGATCCTCAAGCTATTCACTACAAAACCAAGTGTAAGTTGGGCAAATATCAGATCAATTTTATTCATGTGAAATGTAGTCCCAATCCCTTTCCAATCAGACATGAAAAGGTTCCATATTTTCTGTTAATGCTGTCTCAGATTTTATTATTACATGAAATTCACGGATAAAATATTTCTTGTAGATGGCAATCTACACTTATGCATAAAACAAACCAGTTTCTATTATTTCAAAGGATTACATTTTTGAGAATTCCTTAAAATTATTTTACAATTTATTAGTAACTGGATATAGCAACATATGTTCTGGGATGCTTTGATTTTGCATCAGCCTTTTCTTTGAATCTAAGATGAACTTACATTTTTTATTAACAAAATGTGACTATGCTGCCTTATATGATATCCAAGACAATAAGCAAATCAGAGAAGAAAGGAGACTTTGGTAAAAATTGGCATCTAATATTCCACTCATTCATTTATTCATGTGTTTAAAGAAAATAGGAGCATGAAACTTAACCACAGGTAGCAAGAAAGAATCTGGAAGGTCAAAGAGGAAGATGCAGAAGTTTCCCTCAAGTAGCTCATAGTCTTAATGAATAAGTTTTAAAAACATTAAAATAATAAATGATGTAAACTCCTAAGTAAGAGGTAAGGGCTTCCCTGGTAGCTCAGCTAGTAAACCATCCACCTGCAATGCAGGAGACCCTGGTTCAATTCCTAGATTGGGAAGACACCCTAAAGAATGGAACGGCTGCCCACTCCAGTATTCTGGCCTGGAATTCTTGAACTATGTAGTCCATGCGGTCACAAAATCAGACACAACTGAGCAATTTTCACTTTGAAGGGAATATAGGAAACAATCAGTTCAGTTCAGTTCAGTTGCTCAGTTGTGTCTGACTCTTTGCAACTCCATGGACTGCAGCACACCAGGCTTTCCTGTCCATCACCAACTCCCGGAGCTTGCTCAAACTCATGTCAATTGAGTTGGTGGTGCCATCCAACCACCTCATCCAATGTCATTCCCTTCTGCTTTCAGTCTTTCCTAGCATCACGGTCTTTTCCAATGAGTCAGCTCTTCACATCAGATGGCCAAAGTACTGGAGTTCAGGTTCAGCATCAGTCCTTCCAATGAATATTCAGGACTGATTTACTTTAGGATGGACTGGCTTGATCTCCTTGCAGTCCAAGGGACTTTCAAGAGTCTTCAGCAACACCACAGTTTCAAAGCATCAGTTCTTCACTGCTCAGCTTTCCTTATGTTCCAACTCTCACATTCAAACATGACCACTGGAAAAACTATAGCCTTGACTAGACGGACCTTTGTTGGCAAAGTAATGTCTCTGCTTTTTAATATGCTGTCTATGTTGGTCATAATTTTTCTTCCAAGGAGCAAGGGTCTTTTAATTTCACAGCAGCAGTCACCATCTGCAGTGATTTTGTAGCACCCCAAAATAGTCTCTCATTGTTTCCCCATTTATTTGCCTTGAAGTGATGGGACCAGATGCCATGATCTTAGTTTTCTGAATGTTGAGTTTTAAGCCAACTTTTTTCACTCTTCTCTTTCACTTTCATCAAGAGGTTCTTTAGTTCTTCACTTTTTGCTATAAGGGTGGTGTCATCTGTATATCTGAGGTTATTGATATCTCTCCTGGCAATCTTGAATCCAACTTATGCTTCTTCCAGCCTGGCATTTTACATGATGATTTCAGCATATAAGATTAATAAGCAGGGTGACAATATACAGCCTTTATGTACTCCTTTTCCTATTTGGAAACAGTTTGTTATTCCATGTGCACTTCCAACTGTTGCTTCTTGACCTATATACATATTTCTCAGGAGGCAGGTAAGGTAGTCTGGTATTCCCATCTCTTTCAGAATTTTCCACAGTTTTTTGTGATCTACACCATGAAAGGCTTTGGTGTAATCAATAAAACAGAAGTAGATGTTTTTCTGGAATTCTCTCGCTTTTTCAGTAATGCAACAGATGTTGGCAATTTGATCTCTGTTTCCTCTGCCTTTTCTAAATCCAGCTTGAACATCTGGAAGCTCACAATTCACATACTGTTGAAGCCTGGCTTGGAGAAATTTGAGCATTACTTTGCTAGCGTGTGAGATGAGTGCAATTGTGTGGTACTTTGAGCATTCTTTGGCATTGCCTTTCTTTGAGATTGTAATGAAAACTGACCTTTTCCAGTCCTGTGGCCACTGCTGAGTTTTCCCAATTTGCTGGCATATTGAGTGCAGCACTTTAAGAACATCATTTTTTAGGGTTTGAAATAGGTCAACTGGAATTCCATCATTTCCACTAGATTTGTTCGTGGTGATGCCCACTTGATTTTGTATTCCAGGAAACAATAGACATACTTATTAGGCATATAGTTACAACGGTGTGTTAGTTTTAGAAATAAACCTGCCTTTTGTTATGATTTCAGAGCTTTTTGCTAAATTATAAAAATCATAATGAATGAATTATACATTTCTAATGGAACTTCTTAGTTGGTAAAATAAACTAATCATGCAAAGACTATAAGTCATGTTAAGAATAAATATATCTAAATTATATTAGAATCATGAGTCATTTAATTCAAATTATTATAAAAGTATAAAGATTTGTTAGCTCCAAATTTCATTACCAACTTCATTAGCTGGCATTTCAATTTTTTATGAGAACTAGCTTTAAATTTGTATTGCTTATTGAATAATTCTGTGCACTCAAGAGAACCCCTTTACAAGAGGTAAAAATGTTTGAAAATTACAAAGTTTTTATTGTTGCTAGGAATTTGTTAGGATAATAAGATCATAGTCCAGTTAAAAGTGTGTAGGGATAAATCAGTTATTGTATAAGATGGGCATGCCTGATAGCCAGGAAGGAAATAATCTCAGGTTTTTATGATTTAAGAATGCTCAGTGTGTGTGATGTAAAGTTTATCACATTAGGAAAGTTTCAGATCCTGCCTTCATAGGGATCAATCCTGGGAGGAGCCAAAGCTGAAGTGTCATAGAAATGTAATAGTCATTTCCAAATTAAATTATGATTTTAATGTAGATTTATAGAGATGATTTGTTACAATTAAAGCAAAGGGTATATAACTACCAAAGGAAGTAAATAAAATCCTCATGTTTGATAGACTGGTCTATCAAAAGAAAATCTACTTTGGAAAATTAGGACCTAGTCAAAAATTTAAAAATTCAAATATTTTAATATTTTTCATTTGCTTTAATGTAATTAATATAACATTAAAAATATATCATTTATATCTGAAGACTTATATATCCACCTTACTTTTGTGGATTTTTCTGTCATAATGGGTTCTCGATCATAATGTGATCTTTTCAAAGGTTTTAGATTTTGTGCTGATAACCTTATCATAATTCTCTCAGATACTAGGTATACTCCCTGGTAGCTGAAACTGTAAAGCGACTGTCTACAATGCAGGTGACCTGGGTTCGATCCCTGGGTTGGGAAGATCCCCTGGAGAAGGAAATGGTAACCCACTCCAGTATTCCTGCCTGGAAAATCCCATGGATGGAGGAGCCTGGTAGGCTACAGTCAATGGGGTTGCAAAAAGCCAGACACGACTGAGCGACTTCATTTTCACTTTCACTTTCAGGTATACTCACTGCAATTTAATATTCAGTGAGTTTTAATATTAGACATAAGTGTCTAATTTAAAAATTCACTCCATCACTATTAAATGTACATTGCTGTAATATTAAATAACATATACTTGATCAATGCAAGTATATTGATTTCAAAAAATTATTCAACTCAAAAATGATATATTATTTGATTTGTTTTTCTCATTGATACAATAAGCAATTGAAAGCTTTTATTATATTTGTAAAATAAATACATCTGTTGAATTACAAAGATAAATAAATGGAATCTAAACTTTATGTATAACAAACATAAGAGTGAACATAACATGTATACATAGCTCTGCTGCTGCTACGTCTGCTAAGTCACTTCAGTCGTGTCCGACTCTGTGCAACCCCATAGACAGCAGACCATCCGGCTCCACCGTCCCTGGGGTTCTCTAGGCAAGAACACTGGAGTGGGTTGCCATTTCCTTCTCCAATGCATGAAACTGAAAAATGAAAGCAAAGTTGCTCAGTCGTGTCCGACCCTTTGCGATCCCATGGACTGCAGCCTACAAGGCTCCTCCATCCATGGGATTTTCCAGACAAAGTACTGGAGTGGGTTGCCATTGCCTTCTCCTATACATAGCTCAATTTGTTTTAATAAGCTGATCAGCACCATGTTATAGGCCCCATATCAAGAAATAAACCATTATAAATACCCCTAGAAACTTATTTCATGTTTCATTCCAGTCAACATCCTGTCTTCAATGGTAACTACAAATCAATGAGGATATTAATAATCATTTTTCTTTAAAAATAACATTATAGATTTAAATTTCAAATCTACTATTCGATTTCAGGTACTCCCTCAACATTTACCTCCTTTAATATCAGCTCCTGTGTTGCTCCAAATCTGGGCATTGTTAAAACAAACTTCATAATGGAGCTGGACCTCCGTGTTACTAAATATAAGTGCTTTAGGAGAAGATTTTAAGTTACAAGGTATCTGAAAATATTAATACCTTGCAATTTTTGGATTAGTAAAATGTGTTAGGCACCTTAATGAGCACTTTACTATGTACTATTTAAATCTTATGACAACCTTCTGAGATAAATATTATACTAAATTCTATATGAGAGAATTGATGATCAGTGAGACTATATGACTTCCTTACTATCAAACATGTATTAGGAGGTAAGGTCAGGATTCAAGGCAAAATCTACCACAAGTGTCTTAAGTGAAAGTCGCTCAGTCGTGTCCAACTCTTTGGGACTCCATGATCCCAAAGATCGTGGCCTCCTGTATTGCAAGCGGATTCTTTACCAGCTGAGCCTCCAGGGAAGCCCAAGAATACTGGAGAGGGGAACCTATTCCTTCTCCAGCAGATCTTCCCGACCCTGGAATTGAAACAGGGTCTCCTGCATTGCAGGCGGATTCTTTACCAGCTGAGCTACTAGGGTCTTTAATAACTTCCCTCCATTTAATGTTTCATTTCTTTCTACAAAAATAAGAATATCACATATATAAGATGCATTACTCCATAACAGACTTAGTTAGCACTATACTTTAATATTCACTATTCTTTCTGATAAATTAATTTTATCTAATTGGATATAATTTAAAAATGAAAATGATGACTCACT
Source organism: Bos taurus (assembly GCF_002263795.3). Classification (NCBI taxonomy): domain Eukaryota; kingdom Metazoa; phylum Chordata; class Mammalia; order Artiodactyla; family Bovidae; genus Bos; species Bos taurus. Next base: position 1,929,254 of record NC_037353.1, on the reverse strand, counting down.
GTAGCCTTTATTTTCCTTTCATTTGACATATTCATTTCAATTAGCTAAAAAAAAAAATAATATCGCTATTTTGAAGCACCCATGATATAATTTGTTTCATGTTTTTATTGTCTGAAGTATTATTGATCAGTGTTTTCACAATTTAATTTTTCTTTGTCCTAATTATTTCATGCAGGTGGAATCATATTTTATAAAATTAAAACACACATCTTTTTCTCATCTTAAAATTTAGGACATAAAGATGGATGAGATGAAATTAAACTTTTAGGAACTATGTATTTTAATATCATAAAAGTGCTAAATCTTTCTAGACCACTTCTATCATTATTAATGATAGCATTGACTTTTTCTTGAGTACATCAGTTTTTGGAGGTTCTTTACCTTCTGTATACAGAGGAATTCATCACAATGTGGATCTCAACAGAAATTCAGCCTACATCACAAGCTATAACAAGCAGAATAAAGCAATACGTGAGAATATATGCAGTGTGCAAAACAGTTGCTCTAAAAGATTCTTCAGGCCACAGAATCTGAGGGAGGGGAGAGTCTTGCTGGTACTAACTATTCAAGAAGGAGCACCTAGGAGTTGGGATAATTCTAAAGTAAAAACTTAAGGTACAGCATTCCAGAAAGAAGGAACACCAGGGTGACTCTTTTAACAGAAAAAATAACCAAATTTTAATGTTAATCTGACAAGCATCATAAGAAACAGATTGGAAGAGGAAACACTTTATTTTTTTTTCTATTACAGAATTTACTTTTAATCATTTGAAAATTAATACCTAACATGTAGGAGGTGTTCCATAAATGTTGAATTTTAATGCATCATCATACAGACAAAATGTTTTCGTTTTTATTTATTTATTTATTTATTTATTTTTTGGAGAGCTAGCATCCCTTTTCTTTTTTTTTTAATTTTATTTTATTTTTAAACTTTACAATATTGTATTAGTTTTGCAAAATATCGAAATGAATCTGCCACAGGTATACCTGTGTTCCCCATCCTGAACCCTCCTCCCTCCTCCCTCCCCATACCCTCCCTCTGGGTCATCCCAGTGCACCAGCCCCAAGCATCCAGTATCGTGCATCGAACCTGGACTGGCGACTCTTTTCATACATGATATTATACATGTTTCAATGCCATTCTCCCAAATCTTCCCACCCTCTCCCTCTCCCACAGAGTCCATAAGACTGTTCCATACATCAGTGTCTCTTTTGCTGTCTCGTACACAGAGTTATTGTTACCATCTTTCTGAATTCCATATATATGCATTAGTATACTGTATTGGTGTTTTTCTTTCTGGCTTACTTCACTCTGTATAATAGGCTCCAGTTTCATCCATCTCATTAGAACTGATTCAAATGTATTCTTTTTAATGGCTGAGTAATACTCCATTGTGTATATGTACCACTGCTTTCTTATCCATTCATCTGCTGATGGGCATCTAGGTTGCTTCCATGTCCTGGCTATTATAAACAGTGTTGCGATGAACACTGGGGTACACATGTCTCTTTCCCTTCTGGTTTCCTCAGTGTGTATGCCCAGCAGTGGGATTGCTGGATCATAAGGCAGTTCTATTCCCAGTTTTTAAAGGAATCTCCACACTGTTCTCTAGTGGCTGTACTAGTTTGCATTCCCACCAACAGTGTAAGAGAGTTCCCTTTTCTCCACACCCTCTCCAGCATTTATTGCTTGTAGACTTATGGATCGCAGCCATTCTGACTGGCGTGAAATGGTACCTCATAGTGGTTTTGATTTGCATTTCTCTGATAATGAGTGATGTTGAGCATCTTTTCATGTGTTTGTTAGCCATCTGTATGTCTTCTTTGGAGAAATGTCTATTTAGTTCTTTGGCCCACTTTTTGATTGGGTCATTTATTTTTCTGGAGTTGAGCTGTAGGAGTTGCTTGTATATTTTTGAGATTAGTTGTTTGTCAGTTGCTTCATTTGCTATTATTTTCTCCCATTCTGAAGGCTGCCTTTTCACCTTGCTAATAGTTTCCTTTGTTGTGCAGAAGCTTTTAAGTTTAATTAGGTCCCATTTGTTTATTTTTGCTTTTATTTCCAATATTCTGGGAGGTGAGTCATAGAGGATCCTGCTGTGATACATGTCGGAGAGTGTTTTGCCTATGTTCTCCTCTAGAGTTTTAAAGTTTATGGTCTTACGTTGAGATCTTTAATCCATTTTGAGTTTATTTTTGTGTATGGTGTTAGAAAGTGGTCTAGTTTCATTCTTTTACAAGTGGTTGACCAGTTTTCCCAGCACCACTTGTTAAAGAGATTGTCTTTAATCCATTGTATATTCTTGCCTCCTTTGTCAAAGAGAAGGTGTCCGTATGTGCGTGGATTTATCTCTGGGCTTTCTATTTTGTTCCATTGATCAATATTTCTGTCTTTGTGCCAGTACCATACTGTCTTGATAACTGTGGCTTTGTAATAAAGCTTGAAGTCAGGCAGGTTGATTCCTCCAGTTCCATTCTTCTTTCTCAAGATAGCTTTGGCTATTCGAGGTGTTTTGTAACAATTATATGCCAATAAAATGGACAACGTGGAAGAAATGGACAAATTCTTAGAAAAGTACAACTTTCCAAAACTGGACCAGGAAGAAATAGAACATCTTAACAGACCCATCACAAGCACGGAAATTGAAACTGTAATAAAAAATCTTCCAGCAAACAAAAGCCCAGGTCCAGACGGCTTCACAGCTGAATTCTACCAAAAATTTAGAGAAGAGCTAACACCTATCCTGCTCAAACTCTTCCAGAAAATTGCAGAGGAAGGTAAACTTCCAAACTCATACTATGAGGCCACCATCACCCTAATACCAAAACCTGACAAAGATCCCACAAAAAAAGAAAACTACAGGCCAATATCACTGATGAACATAGATGCAAAAATCCTTAACAAAATTCTAGCAATCAGAATCTGACAACACATTAAAAAGATCATACACCATGATCAAGTGGGCTTTATCCCAGGGATGCAAGGATTCTTCAATATCCGCAAATCAATCAATGTAATACACCACATTAACAAATTGAAAAATCAAAACCATATGATTATCTCAATAGATGCAGAGAAAGCCTTTGATAAAATTCAACATCCATTTATGATAAAAACTCTCCAGAAAGCAGGAATAGAAGGAACATACCTCAACATAATAAAAGCTATATATGACAAACCCACAGCAAACATTATCCTCAATGGTGAAAAATTGAAAGCATCTCCTCTAAAGTCAGGAACAAGACAAGGGTGCCCACTTTCACCATTACTATTCAACATAGTTTTGGAAGTTTTGGCCACAGCAATCAGAGCAGAAAAAGAAATAAAAGGAATCCAAATTGGAAAAGAAGAAGTAAAACTCTCACTGTTGGCAGATGACATGATCCTCTATATAGAAAACCCTAAAGACTCCACCAGAAAATTACTAGAACTCATCAATGATTATAGTAAAGTTGGAGGAAACACTTTAGACAAGAGCATTGGTTAGAGAATTATTATCATTACACTGATATGACATGAAAGTGTGAGGATATAATTACTTTTCAAAAGGATGATTTATCTAAAGAAGGAATAGGTGTCCCTTGGCTCTTTTCTTTTCAAAATTCTAGTTGAATAAAAAAGCTTTCTGGAAGGCCAAAAATTATAATACGGTGGAATAAAATACAAATAAAAGAAACTTGGTAAAGAACTAAGAATTTGGGGGAAACAGTCTCAGTCTGAAATGAAAGCTAACCATAAGCAAAGAATTCTGGATATTACATATATACTTGTAGCATATATGTATGCTACAAGCATAACTTGAAGCCCAAGAGTGTCCTTAATGGATGATCATGTATCTTTACAGTCCTGTTAGCACAATACCTGTCACGTTGCTGAAGAATTCTTAGTTGCTGAAATGAATTAAAACCAATGACTTCTTAAATAATGATAAAGATTTTCCTTTCATGATGGAGAGATGCAATATGTACAACAGAGTGGGTATACACAATTAGGGCATATACAATGTGCTGTGGGCAGCAAAGGAGATAAGGAAGCGTTGTGTTAGGGATCTAGGGAAGGTTAGATCAACAGTGTAGATTTTTAACTAATTCACTAAATACAAATAAAATGGAGAAAGGGTAGACCTGAGTTACAGAGCAGATATTTCGTGACGAGTTCTATTAATGTGAATGAATAAGACATGAGTTTATTATTCATTTTCTTTTTTTAATATAATTTAAATTTTATTTTATTTTTAAACTTTACATAATTGTAGTAGTTTTGCCAAATATCAAAATGAATCCACCACAGGTATACATGTGTTCCCCATCCTGAACCCTCCTCCCTCCTCCCTCCCCATACCATCCCTCTGGGTCGTCCCAGTGCACTAGCCCCAAGCATCCAGTATCGTGCATCAAACCTGGACTGGCATCTCGTTTCATACATGATATTTTACATGTTTCAATGCCATTCTCCCAAATCTTCCCACCCTCTCCCTCTCCCACAGAGTCCAAAAGACTCTTCTATACATCTGTGTCTCTTTTGCTGTCTCACATACAGGGTTATCGTTACCATCTTTCTAAATTCCATATATTCATTTTCTTAATGCATTAAATGATTATCTCCTCTCTGATTTTATAGTCCTTACTTAAAATGTAAAGACCACAGCAATGAAAAATTAGAATATGTCCTGATTTTTATATCTTTCTATCAAAAACAGTCTAGTTAATTACCAATGTTCTATTTGTGTGATATGAAAGGGAAAATATCACTGAAGTTCAAATTAATAAAATTTACAAATGAAAATGAGGAAAGCAATTTAACAATGACTAAGGAACGACTGAAATACATCTGGGATTCCCTTCTAATCATTTAGCAAATAGTGACCAATAAATTTTGTTAAGAACCATGCTAAGTACTGAGGATTAATCCCTGAAAAAAAATGTGTAAAAATGTTACAGCCATTAACCCTGACCTCCTACTGTTTTAATTACTCTGTAATGAATATCTCGTCCTTCTATATGTTATAGCATCTCTTCCCCATTTTTCACATGATAGAGCTTCATACATATTTATGAATCCTTAGCCAAGATACCAAGATAGAAAGCATCTGGAGTTGAGTCATCTTATTGCTGCCGTCAAAATTCTGCCCATGAATTTTGAATATTGAGATTCTGAAAATGAGTGGGAATTCTTAAAAATGTATGAAAGAAAACCTTCTTCAGTGAGAGACCATAAGGAAAGTAGAATTTAAAAATTGAGGGATAGAATGATAGGCTCAGTGTTAAGATAGTGTGTGGGAGACCTAGTTTAAACACTTAGATATGAAAATAGAAATAGCACCATTCCTGAATGTTCTAGTTACATGAAGCCATTAATCAATAAAGTCCCTCTGTTCTTAAACTATTATGAATTCGATTTCTACCCTTAGAGACTAAAGTATCCTTGACTTTTAAAATTTAGGGCTTCCCTGATGGTGCCTGCAACGTGGGAGACCTGGGTTTAATCCCTGGGTCAAGAAGATCCCCTGGAGAATGGAAGGGCTACCCACTCCAGTATTCTTGCCTGGAGAATTTCATGGACAAGGAGCCTGCTGGTCTACAGTCCATGGGGTCGCAAAGAGTCAGACACAACTGAGCAATTAACACTATACAACCTAACATATGCTATATATGCTATTCACACTTATATACAATATATAAATAATTATATGTTAGCTTATTAAGTAGAATAAAATTAAGGAAACAATGAAGACTTACACGAGGAAGTGACATTTAAGCATAGAAATTGATAACATTAAAATGGTACCAATTTCTTTTTTCTGGTCAATCCTTGCACAACTTTTGCTTAATCTAGTTCTTGGATTTCATATGTTATGATGTGATTTCCAATAGTTTATGTTTCTATTGCATTTTCCAATGATTTTAATAATATATACATATAAACAGTTGATTCTGTGTATTTTTCATATATGATGTGAACATTACTAAATTAACTGTTCAGTTGTAGTAGTGAGATAAAACCCACTTGGTCATAAGGTTTTATCAATTTTGCTTCATCCTAGATTTACTTTTCTAATACTGAATTTAAGAATTCTGTATTGATCTGTAACTTTCTTTTCTTGGAATGTTGTAGCAGGTTTTGATATCACTGCTATGCTGGCCTCAGAAAATATTTATTCCTTCTCTGTTTTCTAAAAGAGTTTGAGTTAGCTTGTTTTTATTACATTATTAGATGTTGGATAGAACTAAGCAATGAAACTGTCTGGTGCTAGAGTTCAGTTTGTGTAAAGTGTGTAATTACTGATTCAATTTCCTTAAGAGATCATGGCCACATTTCTTGATGTTTTATTCCAATTTCATAAAATAGTGAATTTCAAAGAATTTATCTATTTGTTTATGTTGTCAGCTTATTGGTTTATAATGATTCACAATCTACCTTCACATCATGATATCTTCATGAGATTTTGTGAAGTTTCCTCTTTCTTGTTATTAGTTATTTCTCTTGATCACTCTTGCTAGAAATTTACCAATATTACTCATTTTTCAATAAAGCAACTTTTATGTTTGCTTTGTTATTTTGCTCTATTGATTTCTCCTTTACACCTTTATTATTTCCTTTTGGATATCTATTTTAGAGGAATAATTTTTAAATAGATTTTGAGATGGTAATGTGGTTATTCATTCTAAAATATTTTTCTTTATTAACTTATTCATTTGAAGTTATGTTTTTCCTTCTACATACTGTTTGAACAGCACTCCATGAATTTTGATTTTTTTAAATTATTGTTTAATTTCACTTTGTATTTTTTGCTTCTTTATTGAAGACCTATAGATTACTTAGAAAAAGTATTGCTTGATTTTCAAGTGTTTGTGAATTTTACAGGTATTATTTCTTGTTGAATGAGATTATGGTTGACATAATCCATATTAATATGTGCTACCTTTTGAAATTTGTTTTGCTTTGAGTCTTCCCACAATTTCCTCAGAATCCATTTTCTACCTGTGTAGCTTATGCTTTAATGAATATCCCAAGGGAAACCAGGCTTGAAAATTGGAGGAATCTTTCTATGTGGTCCCCCTACTTTAAAAATTTATACCACTATGATCTTTGCCCATCTTAGCATCCCTGAACTCAATTTGTATTTTCTCCATCCATGGAGACTGTCCCTTACTGTTTCATATCTGTACCTACTTGTTTGAAAAATGTCCTCAGGGATAAACTCATAGTGAATATAGAGCTTATTTTGTATATTATCCTTCTCTTAACAATTTTAGTACTATGCTATCAACTGTTTGATATCTGTAGAGCTTTTTTAATTTTATTTTTGTCATTTATATTGTCCAGCTGTGTATTTGCTTATAGTGCAAGGAAGATCTAAGATGAATTATTCCATCTTAGAGTAATTGGTCCGGAGCCTAATTCTGAGACTGGATAGAATAGCCACATAAAACAAACCACCTAGAAAATTCAATTGTTTAGCATTTTTTTTCTTGTATAGAAAAAGTCTGGAAATGGTAATAGATTTTATAGGTGAGAGGGAGGTTAAAAGTTGGGTTAAAATCCACAAAGTCAATTGAACTTAAGTTTAATGTGGGCGAGGAGAACTCTCAATACTGAGACAAAACAAAACATTTCTCTGTCTATCAGATCTAATCTCTTGACTCTATTTGTCACCTCCACTGTATAATCGAAGGGATTTGATTTAGGTCATACCTGAATGGTCTATTGGTTTACCTTACTTTCTTCAATTTCAGTCTGAATTTGGCAATAAGGAGTTCATGATCTGAGCCACAGTCAGCTCCCAGTCTTGTTTTTGCTGACTTTATAGCTTCTCGATCTTTGGCTGCAAAAAATATAATCAATCTGATTTCAGTGTTGACCATCTGGTGATGTCCATGTGTAGAGTCTTCTCTTGTGTTGTTGGAAGGCAGTGCTTGCTATAACCAGTGTGTTCTCTTGGCAAAAATCTGTTAGCCTTTGCCCTGTTTCATTTTGTACTCCACTGCCAAATCTGCCTGTTACTCCAGGTATCTCTTGACTTCCAACTTTTGCATTCCAGTCCCTTATGATGAAAAGGACATATTTTTTTCAGTATTAGTTCTAGAAGGTCTTGAGGTCTTGATAGAATCATTCAACTTCAGCTTCTTCAGCATTACTGGTTAGGGCATAGACTTGGATTACTGTGAGATTGAATGGTTTGCCTTGGAAAAGAATAGAGATCATGCTGTTGTTTTTGAGATTGCATCCAAATACTGCATTTCAGACTCTTTTGTTGACTATGATGTCTACTCCAAAATTTTGATAAGGTTAAACTGTTAACACATTAATAATTTGCGGTCCCCAATTTTAGATACACCTGGAAGTAAATTGGTAGTCAAAGGTCTTTTGGAGTTACAAAAAAGTCTTTGCATTAGTTGCCTGTAATAGACAATATTTCTCATAGCTTCTTAAATTGAAATAATTATGTAGGGGAGGAAAAATAATTTTCCCTCTATCCTAGGCACTTGGCTAAGAGCCCTCCCCCCATAATAATGATTAATAATAATAATAATAATAACACACTAACAGGAGAAAAATAAACTTTAGTAACCTGGGTACTATCTGTATATGTGGGGAATTCCCAATAAAACTGAATAACTCCCTAAAATGACCCACATCACAACCTTAATTACCATCACCATTTAAAGACAAAAGGGTTTCTCTGGTGGCTCAGATGGTAAAGCGTCTGCCTGCAATGTGGGAGACCTGGGCTCAATCCCTGGGTTGGGAAGATCCCCTGGAGAAGGGGCAAAAGCATAGTAAACAAAGATATGGTTGTTATGCAGACTTAAAAATGGAGAAGGCAACCAACTTGAGTTTTAGAGGTTTAACTGTGACCTTGTCTTAGATTACAGAGAGAAACAATCTTATAAGTGGAGAGTTCTTTTATAAATGCAAAATGTCACTTTCAGAAGAGTAACTTCTACTTGCTTTTTAGAGACTCTCCTAAGCCTGCTGTTTCTTAAAAATAATTGGCTAAAGGTAATTCTTATGCCAAAAACATATATTTTGTGGAGATATATTCTGCTCCTTTCATCTTCAAAAGTAGACTGAAATATCCTTCCATTCTAGTGTGAAAATTTAAGGCATTTTGAATCACATTTAGTTAAGAATTGGGTTGAAAGTCCAGGAGAACTTTAAAGCATTCCCAACTTCTTTTTAAATTGTGACTCAAATTGATTCCTATGTTAAAATATTGCATCATTTGACTTGGATAATGACAATGGAGAGCCAACATATTCTACCAGAAAAGGGAAAATATTCTTGAACCAATGTAACCATAAAGGATATATGCAAATGTCCAATAAACAAACAACATTTCTGAACAGAATTAATCACCAAGTGATGCAAATTAAAATGATAGTCAAATAAAAACTCAAAACTTTAAAAGGCTAACTTTAAAAAAGCTAACAATCCCATGTCCTGGTAAACATGGGTAGTAAATGGTTTCTCTGACTTTCTTAGAGGACATGTAAAGTGATACAACTTTGGGAAACTGGTTTGTGTTTACTTATAAAATTAAACATATATGTACCCTATGATCCTTAGGTGTTTACAAAGAGGAATGAAAGGATTTGTCATCAAAATGACTTGTATAAAATGATTGTAAGATTCTTATATATAATCAGACACTGAAAATACCCAAATGCCCCTTTAAAGAAGAAAAATTAATAAATGATGTATTCATGGAATAAAATAATAACCAGCAATATAAAGATACAGACTATTGATATAAACTCATCTCACGCACTAGTAAAGTAATGTTCAAAATTCTCCAAGCCAGGCTTCAGCAATATGTGAACCATGAACTTCCTGATATTCAAGCTGGTTTTAGAAAAGGCAGAGCAACCAGAGATCAAATTGCCAATATCCGCTGGATCATGGAAAAAGCAAGAGAGTTCCAGAAAAACATCTATTTCTGCTTTATTGACTATGCCAAAGCCTTTCACTGTGTGGATCACAATAAACTGAGGAAAATTTTGAAAGAGATGGGAATACCAGACCACCTGACCTGCCTCTTGAGAAACCTATATGCAGGTCAGAAAGCAACAGTTAGAACTGGACATGGAACAACAGACTGGTTCCAAATAGTAAAAGGAGTTCATCAAGGTTGTATATTGTCACCCCACTTGTTGAACTTATATGCAGAATACATCATGAGAAACGCTGGACTGGAAGAAACACAAGCTGGTATTAAGATAGCCAGGAGAAATATCAATAACCTCAGATATGCAGATGACACCACCCTTATGGCAGAAAGTGAAGAGGAACTAAAAAGCCTCTTGATGAAGGTGAAAGTGGAGACTGAAAAAGTTGGCTTAAAGCTCAACATTCAGAAAATGAAGATCATGGCATCTGGTCCCATCACTTCATGGGAAATAGATGGGGAAACAGTGGAAACAGTGTCAGACTTTATTTTGGGGGGCTCCAAAATCACTGCAGATGGTGACTGCAGCCATGAAATTAAAAGACACTTACTCCTTGGAAGGAAAGTTATGACCAACCTCGATAGCATATTCAAAAGCAAAGACATTACTTTGGCAACAAAGGTTCATCTAGTCAAGGCTCTGGTTTTTCCTGTGGTCATGTATGGATGTGAGAGTTGGACTGTGAAGAAGGCTGAGCGCTGAAGAATTGATGCCTTTAAACTGTGGTGTTGGAGAAGACTCTTGAGAGTCCCTTGGACTGCAAGGAGATCCAACCAGTCCATTCTGAAGGAGATCAGCCCTGGGATTTCTTTGGAAGGAATGATGCTAAAGCTGAAACTCTAGTACTTTGACCACCTCATGAGAAGAGTTGACTCATTGGAAAAGACTCTGATGCTGGGAGGGATTGGGGGCAGGAGGAGAAGGGGACGACAGAGGATGAGATGGCTGGATGGCATCACTGACTCGATGGACGTGAGTCTGGGTGAACTCTGGGAGTTGGTGATGGACAGGGAGGCCTGGCGTGCTGCGATTCATGGGGTCGCAGAGTCGGACACAACTGAGCTACTGAACTGAACTGTATAAATGAAGGGGAAAAAAGCCAAGAAAAAAGAGTTTCTAGCTAAATTTCACTTTTGTGATATTCAGAAACAAAGGTAATCTGTGATGACAAAAATCAGAACAGGAGTTACCTCTGGCATGGAGGGATTACTAGAAAAGGTGCATGAGGGAAATTTCTACTTTGAAATTATACTACATTTAATTTTTATTGAAAAGGCAATATTCTAGCTTTTCAGAATGTCTGATTCCTACAAAGGGAGTTAGCTCTGCAGATATTTGGGCAAAAAATGGTCAGAAGGAACTACGTGCACAATGTCCCTGAGGTAGCAACAATCCTGGTTCATGCTGGCCAACAACTGGAGTGAAACAAAAAAGTGGATGAAGGTCAATGCAAATGTTGGAAAGGAAATCAAGTGTCAGATTAAGTAGGATTTAGCAGAGATCACCATAAGAATTTTCCATTTACTTTAGTAATATGGAGATCCAGGCAGAGTTTTATCAGAAGACAGATATGATGTAGTTTTTGTTTGTTTATTGTTTTTTATTGAAGATAGTTGTTTTACAATAGTGTGTTAGTTTCTACTGTACTGTATTGGACTTCCCTGGTGGCTCAGACAGTAAAGTGTCCGCCTACAATACGGGAGACCTGAGTTCAATTCCTGGGTTGAGAAGATCTCCTAGAGAAGGAAATGACAACCCACTCCAGTATTCTTGCCTGGAAAATCCCATGGACAGAGGAACCTGGTAGGCTATAGTCCATGGGGTCGCAAAGAGTTGGACATGACTGAGCGATTTCACTTTCTTTTTTTTTTAATTTTCTTCTTTATACTACTTTTATTCTCCAAGTTTTACATTTATACTCATTTATTACTTTTATAATAACAAAAAGCTGTAAAATCATTAGAAAAACTTATCAAGGCTGATGTTCTGATCCATAGAGCCTCTATAGCTAGGACAATTGAAGTGGTATCAAAAACCAGATTCTTCCAGGTGGGAAGGCTGTGCTATGCAAGTGTAGCTAAATACAAGTAGAGAAACTGAAAATTTTCTGACCTCTGTTGCCAGCCTTGAACATACGGTACATGCATGTTCAGGCTCTAAGTCGTGTCCCACTCTTTGCAACCTCATGGACCATATTCTGCCAGACTCCTCTGTCCATGGGATTTCCCAGGCAAGAATACTGGGAATATTCCAGTAGTGGGTTGCCATTTTCTTCTCCAGGGCATCTTCCCAACCCAGGGATTGAATGGTATTTTCCCCCTGCATTGGTTTATTTGACTTTTTTCCCTTGTGAAGACTCACCTAAAGAGAATTAAAAAGTATGTCTGCTTCTCACGCTCTCTGCCCTGGAAAACACAGACCTCTGATATCATTCTAAAGTATCTAGCATTCTATACACTATCTCACTCCCACAAGTAAATGGATTTTGCACTTCAGGACCAATAAAGGGATTGATAGGGGCTTCTGAGAATCAGAAAATGTTGGACTTCTACTGTACAGCAAAGTGGAATCAGCCACATGTGTACATAAATCCCCTCTTCTCTGGATTTCCTTCCCATTTAGGTCACCACAGAGCATTGAGTAGAGCTTCCTGTGCTATATAATTGGTTCTCATTAGTTATCTATGGATTGGAAAGATTGGAATTACCCAAGGATCAAACCTAGGCCTCCCACGTTGTAGGCAGAAGCTTTACTGTCTGAGCCACCAGGGAAATCTATATACAGATATAATCTAGTTTAATCTCTCTGCTTTCTAGGCTGAGAACAGACATTAGAAATCAAGGGAGGGAAACATGGAGATTAGTTAGATAATGATCAAATCCAGATAAGAGGCATTGTGGACTTGGATCAGATGGTGTTTATAAATAAAGAACGGAACAACAATGGATTTTGGATTTATTCTGGTATAATCACAACATGAAAGTAGAGAGTTATTTTATTTGGTGGGAATGCTTAAGACTCTGAGCCCAGGAGGCAGCATCTCAGTAGCTCTGAGAAAACTGCTCTAAGGAGGCAGGAGGGGAAGTCAGGCTATGTACAAGTTTGTAACAGGGAGCAGGCAGCCTGAACATCAAAGATGAGGTATCAAGTTAAGGAATTTAGTATTCTATGTAGGGGAAGATGTAAGGCTCTGGACTCACTGAATTTATTCCTTTCATATGCACCTCAGCTCTCTAGGGCCAGTACCATTTCCTTGCTCATCTTGCTTCTTGCATCCCCCCAGCTCCTCAGCAATCACCATGGAGGGTGGCAGCATCCACTGGATAGAAGTTTTGGGAGCCCTCATTCACATTTGGAGACCTGAAATCACTGTTGCCTGTGACATTACTTGTTTATCAACATGGCAGGAGATATTTTCATTTCACATTGGATATTTCCTCACAGGTTGTGTGTGGCATGAGTGAACAAAAATAAATGAGTGGAAGTTGATAGAATGTTTTTGGCCTGAGTTGTAGTTGCCATCATCAGCTGTGGTTGGGAGGACTAAAGGAATCAAGTCTGGGTGGTATAGAAGCCCAGGAGTTATATGTTAAGCATGTTATATTAGACATATAGACAGTTGACCCTTAAATAATGGAGGATGAGGCATTGACCCCTAGCACAGTCAAAATTCCACACATAATCTGTCCTATAACCTTATCTGCAGTTCGGCATTCTCAGATTCAACCCATCATGGATTGTGTGATACATGTTTATGAAAAAACCTGCATAGAAGTAGACATGCTCATTTCAAACTGATGCTATATAAGGATCAACTCTCTTAGAACAGAAACATAACTGGAAATATAGTAGGCAGCTGTATATAGATGTTTGGATTTTGAAAGAAAAGTTTGGACTGCAGATATAACAGTATTATCTGTCATATGGTGTTTAAAGTGAATAAATGCAAAAGAGATTAGACTAAGCCCTAGAATAATCCGATATTAACAGATTGGAGAGAAGTGAAGAAACTCTCAAGGTAGATTGAGAAGGAGTAGCCTGTGAAGAAGGAGAGGTATCAAGGTGAGGTATCTTACTTCAGCTAATACAAATTGGCCTTTTGCTGCTACTGCTAAGTCACTTCAGTCGTGTCCGACTCTGTGCAACCCCATAGACGGCAGTCCACCAGGCTCCACCATCCCTGGGATTCTCCAGGCAAGAACACTGGAGTGGGTTGCCATTTCCTCCTCCAATGCATGACAGTGAAAAGTGAAAGTGAAGTAACTCAGTCGTGTCCGACTCCTAGCGGCCCATGGACTGCAGCCTACCAGGCTCCTCCATCCATGGGATTTTCCAGGCAAGGGTCTGGAGTGGAGTGCCATTGCTTTCGGAGGGTGACATTCAAAAACAATCTTTTTATTATGGCACCTACCACTATCTGCTCAAAAAAGGAAATAAGATGTATGTAAAAATATAATTACTCTAAGATAAACAGCTCCCCTTTGCCACTGTGCCATGTGTAACTGATAGTTGTAAGCACTTAAAGGACAAATTAAGAAAAATACTTAAAGATGTAAAAGTGAAAATGGCTCAGTTGTGTCCAACTCTTTGCAACCCCATGACTATACAGTCCATGGAATTCTCCAGGCCAGAATATTGGAGTGGGTAGCCTTTCTCTTCACCAGGGGATCTTTTCAACCCAGGGATTAATCCCAGGTCTCTTGTATTGCAGGCAGATTCTTTACCATCTGAGTCACAAGGGAAGCCCAAGAATACTGGAGTGGGTAACCTATCCCTTCTTCAGGGGATCTTCCTGACCCAGGAATCAAACCAGGGTCTCCTGCATTGCAGGTGGATTCTTTACCAATTGAGCTATCAGGGAAGCCCATAAGGATAGAAGGAATATGTCAAATCAGAATTTATCCATATTTTTAACAAAATAAGAGACATTGGTGACATTGGCAAAGCTGTTTTTAGCAATAAGGACATTAGAGATTTTAAAAGAGCTGTTTTAGTGGAGTCTTATAGGAAAAACATAATAATTACTTTGGGTTTCAGAGACAAATAAGAAAAAAAAAACTGAAAATAGTGAAAATATATCATAGCATGGAAATTTGCAGGAAGTAGAGAAGGAAAAGTTGATAGCTAGTAGAAAATTGGGATTTAAGAACGTGTGTCCTTTCTCCCCCCACAGAAACAGTATCATCGATCAAATTATTAAACATCTTGGTGCCCAATGCTATAAAAGGCACTTTTTATATGATCGCATTTCAATACCACAACAATTATGTAAGATAAGAATTGCCATCCGCCTATGGTCAAGTGTCTGCCTACAATGAGGGAGACCTGGATTCAATCCCTGTGTCAGGAAGATCTCCTGGAGAAGGAAATGGCAAGCCACTCCAGTATTCTTGCCTGGAAAATCCCATCGATGGAGGAGCTTGGTATGCTACAGTCCATGGTGTTGCAAAGAGTCAGACACAACTGAGTGACTTCACTTTCTTTCTTTTTAGGAAAAGACTGAATCTTGAAAAAATTAAATAATCTGCCTGAAGTCATCTACTAGTAAATGCATGAGCTAGAATTTATGTCCACATCTATTGATTTGAAAATCATTTTCTAATCATATCTTTAAGTGTGCTTTTTTTTTTTTAAATGGAAGAAATAACAGAATGCCTGTCAACTGATGGGTATAATTCAGTAAAGAAGAAATGATGGCAAAGGAAAGAGAGGAACAAAGTACCAAAACAATATCTTTGAGTAGCTGAATGAAAATGGGATCAGTAACACATGGGCAAGAATTGGCACACAAAATTTATGAGAACAGTTAAGAAACATAAATTATGAGGAGAGGTGCTGGTAGTTAGGTGGATGTGGTGATGACCATCTGTAAATTCTCTTTATGTATAATTTTCTTAATAATTAGGAAGCAAGTATTGATACATAAATTAAAATGAAGAGTAGGAAAGATGTGGTTGAGATTTTAGGAGACAAATAATAATGTTTGGGACAGTCATTTAGGAAAGTGGTAAAGTGAATGGATTAGATAAATACAGTCTGACTTCTGAACATAATTGAGATTTTTCATGGGTTTATAAATTTAAAGTGACACAAGTTAGTGTTGTTTTGTGTTTTTTTCTGTCACCATGTTCAGCTGCATGGGTGAGAAGCATAGTAGGAGGTATGTGGCTATGCAGAGTAACAGGCACTTTCTGAAATGGCTACAGAGTAATTTAGAGCAGCAAAACCGATATTACCAAATTAAGAATAAAGAAGAAAACATAGCTCTACTAACATTTCAGTAAGGAGTAACTCAAGGACACCATGAATTGTAAATTGTGTGAGATTGAATTAATATCAATGTTAGTGAGTTAAAGTAACAGATGTGAAACTAACTGTAAATGCATCAAGGTACAGTGGAGTACTCCTTTGGATCAAGGTGCAGTTGTGTGCTCACTTGTTTAAAGCTAACAGACTGAATGATAAATTGCTTTGCAACAAGATAGATGTGAGTGACAGAGAAGGCAATGGCACTCCACTCCAGTACTCTTGCCTGGAAAATCCCATGGATGGAGGAGCCTGTAGGCTGCAGTCCATGCGGTCGCTAAGAGTCGGACTCGACTGAGCGACTTCACTTTCAGTTTTCACTTTCATGCATTGGAGAAGAAAATGGCAACCCAGTCCAGTGTTCTTGCCTGGAGAATCCCAGGGATGGGGAATCCTGCTGGGCTGCCGTCTGTGGGGTCGCACAGAGTCAGACACGACTAAAGAGACTTAGCAGCAGTAGCAGCAGCAGGTGTGAGTGAACTCTGATAACATTTTCTTATGAAAAGCATTAAAATGGCAAACCAAGTCTTTTAGCAGAGTCTGCTCAACTCTAGAGAATTTACCTTTACTACAATCCTGCAACATCTTATACTTTTCAGCTTAATGTATGTAAAAAAAGTAAGCATCAATATCAGGTTCTGTAGTACAGAGTTTTCCTATCAGCCTTTCGTAAATTATATAAAGACTAGACTGAAAGAATTGTGCCTGGGACTCCATCATTTTGCATTGGGACTCCATCATTATGCATTGGGAGGAGGACAGGTATATTGTTTATCTGTTAAAATCATAAAGCTTGGGGTTACCAAAAGAAAGCACTCAGGGCTGAATTTGAGGAAAGGGAACCTGAACCATGATAAGGTTATTGCTTTTAATAAGATTCACATTCCTTCAATAAGTCACATTGTGGAGCCAATATTTTCTGAAGATTTTGTCCAGTGATTTTTAGGGAGGAATAATCAAATCAGGAGGGAGTGAGCACTACTTGGGCATGGGAATGCAGATACTATCAAATGGTGAACTTCACTGCATTTTTAACCACTTATTCTAGAATATATTGAGACTATTTTTTATGAATTTATTCAAAGTTTAGAGAAATAAACATTCCTTATGCTCAAACTAAATAGGTCAACGTCTATACTGGAATATCTTAAAGAAAGAAATATTTGAAAACTAAAAGTTTTGAGCTTCAGAGATGATATTATAGAGATAATTTAAAGGTAATGGTTTTTGAAACTTCTGTAATGGATCCATAGATATCTAATGGCCTGAAAAACTAAGATAATTCCAAAAGACTATGAGCCCAGAAAATGTCAAAGGAATGAGAGTTAAATGAGATGACCTAGTTATAGTTAATTAAATTACGTAGTAGTTATAATTTTAAGATTATAAAGTATAATCTGATATGAAATAGCCATGTGAGTTATACAAGACGAAAAAGGATCAGATGATACATAGGAACATAAAACTGATTATCTTTTACTTTTTTTAGTCATCATAGACACAAATATTCATTATGCTATTTAATGAGCAATGATGAGCTGTTGTAACCCAAGCTTTCTTCTTTTTGCAAACTGTTAATCTAAATCTAGACTAGTTGATTAGCTCTAGGATGGACACGGGGTTCACACAATCATCCTTGAGTGTGTACATTAAAGCTTATGGTATAAAATTTAACCTGAAGATTAACTGATGATATAAGGAAATATGTATGTAAAAATTTGATTTCAGAATGTCTGTTCCTCATATTAGCATATCTTGGGGGTCAACATGGCTTAGAAAAAAGTATTGGTCTTAATTTTTTAAAATATGCTTTATGTTATTGAATACTTGGGGAGGCTATTTCCCTTATAAGAAGATTTAATCATAACACAAAATGTGCCAAAGGAGAAAAGGCATGGACTTTACAATAAGAAACATCTTCTTTTTTTTTTCCCTCTGACATTCTTTCTACATTTAACATACATTTATTGAGCCCGTTATGTGTTCTGGAGTCTACAATAGGTATTGATATAGCCACACAGTAAGTGAGTGGTTGTGATTATATTATATAACTTTTCTCCATATAAGTCTTATTACCTTTTAATTATGTGAATAGTGAGATATTGAGTGTCAAGTTGATATAACAGGGTAACCAGGCAGTACTGTTTTATTTTTATAATTTCAACCTTAAAATATCCAAGGTAGCATTTACTTTCCATGTTAACACCAGATTCAAAGTATGCATTAATATAGAGAAATCTATAAAATGTTTTTATCAAAAACACTTTTCAAACTATCTTTTCTTACTGCAAATCTATTTTCATCCAACATTTCATAGTCAGAATTCTTTGACTCTAGTTTCATTCAAATTTCTTATTCCTCACTTACTATTTCCTTCTTAAATGTATGACCTCACTAGTTCAGTTCAGTTGCTCAGTGTGTCCAACTCTTTGCGACCCCGTGGATTGCAGCATGCCAGTCTTCCCTATCCTTCATCTCCTGGAACTTGCTCGAACATCTCATCCTCTGTTGTCCCCTTCTGCCCTGCCATTTATCTTTCCCAACATCATGATCTTTTCCAATGTCTTGGCTCTTATCAGGTGGCCAAAGTATTGGAGCTTCAGTATCAGTCCTTCCAATGAACAGTCAGGGTTGATTTCATTTCAAATTTATTGGTTTAATCCCTTGCTGTCCAAGGGACTCTCAAGAGTCTTCTCCAAAACCACAGTTTGGAGGCTTCAATTCTTCGAGCTCAGCCTTCTGTATGGCCCAACTCTCACATCTATACATGACTACTGGAAAAACCATATCTTTGACTAAATGGACCTTTGTCAGCCAAATGATGCTGCAATCACCATCTTCATTGATTTTAGAGCCCAAGAAAATAAAGTCTGTCACTGTTCCCATTGTTTCCCCATCCATTTGCCATAAAGTGATAGGACTGAATGCCATGATCTTAGTTTTTTGAACATTGAGTTTTAAGCCAGCTTTTTTATTCTCCTCTTTCACCTTCATCAAGGGGCTTTTTAGTTATTCTTTACTTTCTTCCATAAGGGTGGTGTCATCTGTATATCTGAGGTTATTGATATTTTTCCCAGCAATCTTGATCCCAACTTGTGCTTCATCCAGCTGCATTTTGCATGATATATTTGCATATAAATTAAATAAGCAGGGTGACAATATACAGCCTTGCTGTACTCCCTTCCCAATTCTGAACTAGTCCATTGTTCCATGTTCAGTTCTCAATGTTGTTTCTTGAACTGCATACAGGTTTCTCAGGGGACTGGTAAGGTGGTCTAGTATTCCCATCTCTTTAAAAAATTTTCCATAGTTTGCTGTGATCCACATAATCAAAGGCTTTAGCATAGTCAATGAAGCAGAAGTATCAGTTTTTTTCTGGAATTTTCTTGTTTTTTCTATGATCCAATAGATGTTGGCAGTTTTATCTCTGGTTCCTCTGCTTTTTCTAAATCCAGCTTGAACATCTGGAAATTCTTGGTTCACATACTGTTGGAGCCTAGCTTGGAGGATTTTGAGCATTACTTTGCTAGCATGTGAAATTAGAGCTATTGTGCAGTAGTTTGAACATTCTTCGGCACTGCCTTTCTTAGAGATTGGAATTAAAACTGACCTTTTCCAGTCCTGTGGCCACTGCTGAATTTTCCAGATTTGTTGGCATCTTGAGTGCAGCCCTTTCACAGCATCGTCTTTTAGGATTTGAAATAGCCCAATTGGAATTCCATCACCTCCACTAGCTTTGTTTTTAGTGATGCTTCCTAAGGCCCGCTTGACTTTGCACTCCAGGATATGTGGCTCTGGATGAGTGATACCACCATCATGGTTATCTGGGTCTTTAATATTTTTCTGTCTAGTTCTGTGTATTCTTGCCACCTTTTCTTAATATCTTCTGTTTAACTCTTTTCCAATGAGCTGCCTCTTTGCGTCAAGTGGCCAAAGTATTAGAGATTCAGTTTCAGCAACAATCTTTCCAATTAATATTCAGTGTTGGTTTTCTTTAGGATTTACTGGTTTGATCTTGCAGAACAAGGGACTCTCATGAGTCTTCTTTAGCAGCACAATGTGAAAGCATCAGTTCTTCATTGCTCAGCCTTCTTTATGGTCCAATTGTCATATTCATACATGACTACTGGTCATTTATAAATTTATAATGACTACTGGTCCTTTACAAATCATAAATTTGATTATATGGACCTTTGTGAGTCAAGTGATGTTTATGCTTTTAATACACTGTGTAGGTTTGCCATAGCTTTCTAGGCAAGGAGCAAGTGTCTTTTAATTTCATGGCTGTGGTCACCATCCATAGTGATTTTGCAAAGAAGAAAAGAAAATCTGTTACTATTTCCATTTTTTCCCCTTCTACTTGCCATGAAGTGATGGGGCCAGATTCCATGATGTTAGTTTTTTGAAAATTGAGTTTCAAGCCAGCTTTTTCACTGTCTTCTTTCACCCTCATCAAGAGACAGTTTTGTTTCTCTTCACTTTCTGTCATTGGAGTGATGCCATCTGAGGTTGTTGATATTTCTGTTCTTGTATTTCTTTTCCTTTGGGATGGTTTTGACTATTGCCTCCTATACCATGTTATGAACTTCCATCCATAGTTTTTCAGACACTCTGTCTACCATACCTAATCTCTTGAATCTGTCCATCACCTTCACTTTATAATCATTCAGGATTTGATTTAGGTAACACCTGAATGTCCTAGTGGTTTTCCTTACTTTCTTCAATTTAAGCCTGAATTTTTAAAAAGGAGCTCATGATCTGAGCCACAGTCAGCTCTCAGTCGTGTTTTAGCTTACTGTATAGGGTTTCTCTGTCAGTTACAAAGAATATAATCAATCTGATCTCAATATTGACCATCTGGTGATGCCCATGTACAGAGTCATCTCTTGTGTTGTTGGAAGAAGGTATTTGCTATGAGCAGTGTGTTCTCTTGGCAAAAATCTTTTAGCCTTTTCCCTCCATAGAACCGTTCAATTTCAGCGTCTTCAGAATCACTTAAGGCATAGACTTGGATTACTGTGATTTTAAATGGTTTGCTTTGGAAATGAAACAAGATCATATTGTCATTTTTAGGATGGAACACAAGTACTGCATTTCAGACTCTTTTATTGCCTATGAGGCGTACTCCATCTCTTTTTAGGGATTCTTGCCCACAGTAGTAGATATAATCAGTTCAGTTCAGCTCAGTCACTCAGTCATGTCTGACTCTTTGCGACCCCATGGACTGCAGCATGCCAGGCTTCCCTGTCCATCACCAACTACTGGAGTTTACTCAGACTCATGTCCATTGAGTTGGTGATGTCATCCAATCATCTCATCCTCTGTCATCCACTTCTTCTCCTGCCTTCCATCTTTCCCAGCATCAGTGTCTTTTCAAATGAGTCAGTTCTTCACATCAGGTGGCCAAAGTATTGGAGTTTCAGCTTCAGCATGAGTCTTTCCAATGAATATTCAGGATTGATTTCCTTTAGGATGAACTGCTTCAATCTCCCTGCAGTCCAAGGGACTCTCAAGAGTCTTCTCTAACACCACACTTCAAAAGCATAAATTCTTTGGCGCTCATCTTTCTTTACAGTCCTACTCTCATACCCATACATGATTACTGGAAAAACAGTAGCTTTGATAAGATGGAACTTTGTTGGTAAAGTAATGTCTCTGTTTTTTAATATGCTGTCTAGGTCATAACTTTACTTCCAAGAAGCAAATGTCTTTTAATTTCATGGCTGCAGTCACCATCTGCGTGATTTTGAAACCCAACAAAATAAAGTCTATCACTGTTTCCATTGTTTCCCCATCTATCTGCCATGAAGTGATGGGACCAGATGCCGTGGTCTTCATTTTCTGAATGTTGAGCTTTAAGCCAACTTTTTCACTCTCCTCTTTCACTTTCATCAAGAGACTCTTTAGTTCTTCTTCACCTCCTGCTATAAGGGTGGTGTCATCTGCATATCTGAGGTTATTGATATTTCTCCCAGCAATCTTGATTCCAGCTTGTGCTTCATCCAGCCCAACATTTCTCATGATGTATTCCGTATATAAGTTAAATAAGCAGGATGACAATATATATCCATGATGTACTCCTTTCCCAATTTGGAAGCAGTCTGTTGTTCCATGTCCAGTTCTAACTGTTGCTTCCTGACCTGCATACAGATTTCTCAGAAGGCAGGTCAGGTGGTCTGGTATTCCCATCGCTTGAAGAATTTTCCAGTTTGTTTTGATCTTCACAGTCAAAGGCTTTGGGGTAGTCAATAAAGCAGAAGTAAATGTTTCTCTTGAACTCACTTTCTTTCTCAGTGATCCAAAGGATGTTGGCGATTTGATCTCTGGTTCCTCTGACTTTTCTAAAACCAGCCTGAACATCCGGAAGTTCATGGTTCACCAACTGTTGAAGCCTGGCTTAGAGAATTTTGAGCATTACTTTGCTACTGTGTGAGATGAGTGCAATTGTGTGGTAGTTTGAGCATTCTTTGGCATTGCCTTTCTTTGGGATTGGAATGAAAACTGACCTTTCCCAGTCCCATGGCCACTGCTAAGTTTTCCAAATTTGCTTGCATATTGAGTGCAGCACTTTCACAGCATCATCTTTTAGGATTTGAAATAGGTCAACTGGAATTCCATTACCTCCACTAGCTTTGTTCACAGTGATGCTTCTTAATGCCCACTTGACTTTCCATTCCAGGATGTCTGGCTCAAGGTGAGTGATCATACCATTGTGATTATCTAGGTCATGAAGATCTTTTTTTGTATAGTTCTTCTGGGTATCTTCTTAATATCTTCTGCTTCTGTAAGGTCTATACCATTTGTCTCCTTTATTGTGCCCATCTTTGCATGAAATGTTCCCTTGGTATCTCCAATTTTCTTGAACAGATCTCTAGTATTTCCCATTCTATTGTTTTCCTCTATTATTTGCGTTGATCACTGAGGAAGACTTTCTTATATCTCCTTGCTATTGTTTGGAACTCTGCATTCAAATGGGTGTATCTTTCCTTTCCCCCTTTGCCTTTCACTTCTCTTCTTTTCACAGCTATTTGTAAGACCTCCTCAGACAACTATTTTGCCTTTTTGCATTTCTTTTTCCTGGGGATGGTCTTAATCACTGCCTCCTGTAATGTCATGTACTTCCATCCATAGTTCTTCAGGCACTCTGGTTATTAGATCTAATCTCTTCAATCTATTTGTCACCTCCACTGTATAATTGTAAGGAATTTGATTTATGTCATACCTGAATAGTCTAGTGGTTTTCTCTACTTTCTTCAATTTCAGTCTGAATTTAGCAATAAGGAGTTCATGATCTAAGCCACAGTCAGCTCCCAGTCTTGCTTTTGCTGACTGTATATAGCTTCTCCATGTTTGGCTGCAAAGAATATAATCAATCTGATTTCAGTATTGACCATCTGGTGATGTCCATGTGTAGAGTCTTCTCTTGTGTTGCAGGAAGGTGGTGCATACTATGACCAGTGCATTCACTTGGAAAAACTCTGTTAGCCTTTGTTCTTGTTCATTTTGTACTCCAAGGCCAAATTTGCCCATACTCCAGGTGTCTCTTGACTTCCCACTTTTGCATTCCATCCCTATGATGAAAAGAACATTTTTCTGGGTGTTAATTCTAGGTCTTGTAGGTCTTCATAGAACTGTTCAACTTCAGCTTCTTCAGCATTACTGGTCTGGCATAGACTTGGATTACTGTGATACTGAATGGTTTGCCTTGGAAATGAACAGAGATCATTCTGTCATTTTTGACATTGCATCCAAGTACTACATTTAGGACTCTTTACAGCTTTTGACTTTCACCACAAGATGCATCCACAGATGAGCATCATCCCCACTTTGGCACTGCTACTTCTTTCTCTCTGGAGCTATTTGTAGTTGCCCTCTGTTCTTCCCCAGTTACATATTAGACATCTTACTGACCTGTGGGGCTCGTCTTCCAGCCTCATATCTTGCCTTTTCATACTGTTCATGGAGTTTTCCAGGTAAGAATACTAAAGTTGGTTACCATTCCCTTCTCCAGTGGACCACATTTTGTCAGAACTCTCAGCTATAACCTGTCCATCTTTGTTGGCCCTTCTTGGCATGTCTCAAAGCTTCATTGAGTTATGCAAACCCCTTCACTGCTATAAGGTTGTGATCCATGCAGAGGATATATTGGAATACTTATATGTAAGTCTAACAAACCATGGACTGCAGTAAGATGAGGAAAACTGAAGAATACTGATGGAAAAAAAAACATCAAAGTATACCTCTCTAAATAAATAGACCAACATACTATATTCATGGAATAGAAGAAAACATAGTAAAGATGCCAATTTTCCTTAAATTTATATGCAGGTTAGATGTAATTTCTATCAAAATCATAGTCACCCTTTTTATGGTGGTGGTGGTTTAGTCACTAAATCTTGTCTGACTCCTACGACTCCATAGACTATAGTCCTCCAGGCTCCTCTGTCCATGGAATTTTCCAGACAAAAATATTGGAGTGGGTTGCCATTTCCTTCTCCAGTTGATCTTCCTGACCCAGGGATCAAACCCAGATTTCCTGCATTGCAGGTGGATTATTTACTGACTGAGCCACCAGGAAAGCTCAAGGCTTTTTGTAGGCAAAGAAAATATTATTCTAAAATATACATTGGAATACAAATTAACTGGAACTGATAAAACAATTTTGAAAAAGAATATCAATGTTCAAGACTTACTATATTAATTAAGCCTGTGTGTGTTGAGAGATAGTAAACCCAAAGATCATTGAAACAGAGACCCTAGAAATAGACTCATACAAGTATGCTCATCAGATATCTGACAATGTGCAAAAGCACCTTAATAGAGGAAAGATAGTCTTTTTAACAAATTATTCTGGAGGCAGTAGATATCCATATGCAAAAAAAGTTTCACAGTTTACACAGAATTTAATTCAAAATAATCTAAGACTTAATAAAAATGTGAAAGCAATGAATCTTTTAGAAAATAAGTGTAGGAGAAAATCTTTAAACTTAAGACAAAATGTACAGTCCATAAAAGGAAAAATTGAAAATTGGACTTTGTCAAACTTAAAATTTTGCTCTGTGGAAGACACAGATAAGTGCATAAAAAGACAAGCCATTGAGTAAAAGACAATATTTTCAACTGTATTTCTGATTAAATGTCTAGTATGTAGACTGTATAAAGCACTCTCAAAACTAAATATTATAAAAGTAAACAATTCAAATTGAACACGGAAAAAAGACATGAGATAGTTCACCAAAGGTATATGGATGTCATATAAGCATATAAAAGATGCTTGAGATCATTCAATTCAGTTCAGGCAGTCAGTCGTGTCCGACTCTTTGCCATCCCATGAACCGCAGAACACCAGGCCTCCCTGTCCATCACCAACTGCCGGAGTCCACCCAAACCCATGTCCATTGAGTTGGTGATGCCATCCAACCTCTCATCCTCTGTCATCCCCTTCGCCTTCTGCCCTCAATCTTTCCCAGTATCAGGGTCTTTTCCAATGAGTCAGCTCTTCACATGAGGTGGCCAAAGTATTGGAGTTTCAGTTTCAGCATCAGTCCTTCCAATGAACACCCAGGACTGATTTCCTTTAGGATGGACTAGTTGGATCTCCTTGCAGTCCAAGGGACTCTCAATTAGCCATTAGGGAAATACAGATTTAAGCCACTTTGTTTCACTAATTTTTGAAGATAATATATAGACATAAAAGTGTACAAATTGTAAGATTACAACTCTATATATTTTGTTAGTCATGTGTTAGTCACTCAGTCGTGTCCAACTCTTTGTGACCCTATGAACTGTAGCCCGCCAGGCTCTTCTGTCCACTGGGATTCTCCAGGCAAGAATACTGGATTGGGTTGCCATTCCCTTCTCCAGGGGATCTTTCTGACCCAGGGATTGAACCTGAGTCTTCCACATTGCAGGCAGACTCTTTTTTATTTTTATTTTTAAACTTTACAATATTGTATTAGTTTTGCCAAATATCAAAATGGATCCGCCACAGGTATACATGTGTTCCCCATCCTGAACCCTCCTCCCTCCTCCCTCCCCATACTCTTTACAACTGAGCCACCAGGAAAGACCTTGGCTTGGTAATATTCCACTATATATGTATATATATCAAAACTTCTTTATCCATTCCTCTATTGTCAGACATTTAAGTTGCTTCCACGTCTTGGCTATTCTGAACAGTGCTGCAATGAACATTAGGATACATGTATCTTTAGGAACTATGGTTTTCTTCAGAAGGAAATCAAAAAAAGGGAGGAGATATGTATATATAAGGCTGATTCACTTTGCTGTACAGCAGAAGCTAACACAACGTAAAGCAACTATGAAGTGAAGTGTTAATCTCTCAGTCATGTCCGACTTTTTGTGACCCTATGGACCCTGCCCAACCCAGGGATCCAACCCTCATCTCCCGTGCCTCCTGCATTGTAGGCAGATTCTTTACCCCTGAGCCACAGTGGAAGCCCCATGTATTATTATAAAATATAATGTATGCACATGTGGGCATTCATCAATACATATATACATATACCATATGTGTGTATCTAAATTAAAGGATTAACAAACTTTTTCATAATGATACATAAGCATATACATGTGAAAAGAAATACATATATAATAAATTTTTATATCTGTCATCTATTTATCTTTATAAGAACAACCACTTTTCTCCCACCCTCAAACCCTATCTACATTCATTTTTTCTGTATATCATGTGAAGCAATACCATGAAATGTGGAATAATTTATTGAAGCTTATTAGACCATGTAATCCATAGATGCTCCAGTCCCTTAGCCCTTAAGTAATCTTCATAATGTCCTTAATACTCTATGAAATCATTTTTTACACTATTAAAATGTTAAAGATGCTTTGAATGACACAGAACTCTATTACAAACATCTTCTCCTAGATATGCCTATATTGTGTGATTTAACACCTCTTGTCCATAGTTGAATGAACCAAGATAGATACCTGATTCAAAAAGAAGCAAATAATTAGCTCCACACATACAATGATTTAACTTTAGGGCTAGTAACATTATTGAACCATTATAAGTAGATGAGGTGTATTGAAAAAGCTGAGATAAATAAAGCAGAGATGAGAGGGAAAAAACTGCCTGCCCTAATGTATGCTGCTGCTGCTAAGTCACTTCAGTCGTGTCCGACTCTGTGCGACCCCATAGACGGCAGCCCACCCAGCTTCCCCGTCCCTGGGATTCTCCAGGCAAGAACACTGGACTGGGTTGCCATTTCCTTCTCCAATGTATGAAAGTGAAAAGTGAAAGGGAAGTCGCTTAGTCGTGTCTGACTCTTCGCGACCCCATGGACTGCAGCCTACCAGGCTCCTCCATCCATGGGATTTTCCAGGCAAGAGTACTGGAGTGGGGTGTCATCGCCTTCTCCAGCCCTAATGTATGAGACACGAAGAAAGTGCCTTCTTTCTATTTCCCCTGGGAGATTTCCAGTTCTCAAATTCAGTTGCATTTCTTTTCTTTAAAAAAAATTTTTTTTATTGGAGTATAGTTGATTTACAATGTTGTGTTGGTTTCTGCTGTACAACAAAACTGTACATATATATATATATATATATATATATATATATATACTCTCTTTTATGTTTTTTCCCATAAGATCATTACACAGTATTGAGTAGAGTTCCCTGTGCTATATAGTAAGCCTTTATTAGCTATATATATATATATATATATATATATATATATATATATACATATATATATATATGTCTATCCAAGTCTCCCAATTTATCCCTTACCCCCTTACCCGCCCCAACCATAAATTTGTTTGCTACATTTGTAACTCTGTTTCTGTCTTTTAGATAAGTTCACTTGTACCTTTTTTAGTTATTCTACATATAAGTGATATCATATATTTGTCTTTCTCTGTCTGATTCACTTTACTCAGTATCACAGTCTCTACCAATTGTGATAGGTAATTATGATAGTGATTTACTAAATTGCATTATTTTATTATTTTTATGGCTGAGTAATAGTCCACTGTATATATGTACCATATCTTCTTTATCCATTCTTCTTTATCCAATCATTTAGGTTACTTCTAGGTCCAAGTTATTGTAAAGACTGCTGCAATGAATGTTGCAGTTCTTGTATCTTTTCAAATTATGGTTTTCTTTGAATACATGCTCAAGAGTGTGATTGTTAGATCATAGAACTAAAAATAGCTCTATTTTTAGTTTTTTAGGAATCTCCACACTGTACCCATTTACATTTCCACCAACAGTGTAGGAGAGTTCCCTTTTTCCCACACACCCTCCATCATTTATTGTTTGTGGGTTTTTGATGATGGCCATTTTGACTGGTGTGAGGTGCTACTTCATTGTAGTTTTGATTTGCATTTCTCTAATAATTAATGATGTTGAACATCTTTTTATGTGCTTCTTGGCCATCTGTATGTCTTCGGAGAAATGTCTATTTAGATCTCTTGCACAAATTTTGTTGGGTTGTTTGTGTTTTTTTGATATTGGGATGCATGAGCTGTTTGTATATTTTGGAGATTAATCCCTTGTTGGTCAACTTGTTTGTAGCTATTTTCTCCCATTCTTTGGGTTGTCTTTCTTTTGTTTATGGTTTCTTTTGCTGTGCAAAAGGCTTTTAAGTTTAATTAGGTCCCATTTGTTTATTTTTATTTTCACTAGTTTAGGCGATGGACCCCAAAAGAACTTCCTGCAATTTATGTCAGAATGTTTCGCCTATGTTTTACTCTAAGATTTTTTTTTTACAAAAAATATATTTTATTCACAATTAAGACAATGTTTAAGCCAGTTAGTATTATAAGCATTGCAAGCCAGAAAGATAAACTCCAACCTAATTCTGTTCCAAAGAGAAGGCTTGGGGAGGCAGCTCCATACTGTGGGGTACAGGTCTTTCTGAAGAATATGGCCTGCTGCCAGCCTCTCCTCAGTTCTCAGCTGGCTGTGCTCATGTATCCTTTCATATCAATTGCATGTTTATCTTATCCACTGGACTGTGAGCAATTTGACATCAAGGGCTTTGCAATAAATCTGCTATATATCAACCTTCAAGTTGTCAACTTTCAAAGATGTGAATGTGAAGGCCATCTCCTGTATGACAGCTGTTGTACTGTACTACTGTACTTTTCAAGGTATTTTACTATAATACTAAAAAATATATATGTATATATACATATCTATATTATTTCTATAAAAAGTTTTATAAACTTATTATAGCACAGTACCATAAAGTTGATTGTGTTAATGGGGTCCCAAAGCTAATTTTTTTGGCCTTATGAGCAAATCTGACTTACAAATACACTCTTGGAATTGAACTTGGTCATATGTTGGGGACTTGCTATATATCTGTTTTTGATTCCTCAAGCCAAATGGTTCCTGATATATTTTGAGTAGTCAAAAAAGGGGTCTGTTGAATTGAAATGGATTCAGTGTTCCATTTAGAGTTATTTCCTTCAGATCATTCTCCAGCAATAGTGGTCAAAAAGCAAGAATATTTTTGACAGCTGAATCTACTGCCTTCCATGTATTTGTGTGCATTTCTTTCTTGCCCTGCAGACTTCCTTCCTTGAGGGCAAGGACAGCCTTTTACTCATTTTTACTAGTTGTTGTTTTTGTTTTGTTTTGTTCTTTTGAGGAGGGGAGTTGTGCTCTTGTGGCATGAGGGATCTTACTTCCCTGGCCAGGGATCGAACCCATGACCCCTGGGAAGTCTCTCATTCTAACACTTCTCAGTAACTCTATGTACCGACCTCTAAGAAATCAATGAATGTAGAAATGAAGCTCCAGGCTTCCCTCCACTGACTCTGTGCCAGTTCAGGAAATGGATACATGTGCATGCTTTTGCTGAGACAAGAACCTATTAGGTGTCTTTGACCCTTCTTTCCTCCTCATCCATTTTCCAATCGTTCATCAAGTCTGGTCCATTTCACCTTCTCAGTTGTGGTTTTTTTGCTGAGGGTAGAGGGGCAGACATCATCAGTTTTGTTATTTTTACTCCCTTATTATTTTTTTTAATTGAGGTATAATTGCTTTCAGTGTTGTTAGTTTCTGTTGTATAGTAAAGTGAATCAGCTATATTATACTTATATCCCTTCCCTATTGAGTCTCCCTCCCACCCCTCCCCTCTAGGTCATCCCAGAGCCCCGAGCAGAAATTCCTTTGCTATACAGCTGCTTCCCATTAGCTGTTTTCCACATGGTAGTGTGTGTGTGTGTGTGTGTGTGTGTGTGTGTGTGTGTAAATTCTATTCTCTCAATTCATCCCACCTTCCCCTTCCCCCTCTGTATTCACCTGTCCATTCTCCACATCTGTGTCTCTATTGTCTCTATTTCTGCCCTCCAAATAGATGCATTAGATTCATCTGTACTGTTTTTATAGATCCCACAATATGTGTTAATATACAATTTTTTCTTCCCTTTATGATTTACTTCATCTGTATAACAGACTCTGTCTACATCACTACAAATAACCTAATTTCATTCCTTCTTATGGCTGAGTAATATTCCATTGCTATCTATGTACCATATATTCTTTATCCATTCATGTGCCAATGGACATTTATGTTACTTCCATGTCCTGACTATTGTAAATAGTGCTTCAGTGAACACTGGGATACATGGAACTTTTTGAATTATGGTTTTCTCAGGATATGAGGGCTTCCCAGATGGTTCAGTGGTAAAGAATCTGCTTGCCATTTCAAGAGCTTCAGGAAATCAGGTTCAATCCCTGGGTCAGGAAGATTCCCTGGAGGAGGAAATAGCTACTCACTCCAGTATTCTTGCCTGGAAAATCCCACAGACAAAAGAGCCTGGTGGGCTATAGTCTATGGGATCACAAAGAGTCAGACATGACTGAATGACTGAGCATGCACGCACATACCCGGAGGGTATACGCCTAGTAGTGGGATTGCTGGGTCATGTGGGCTTCCCTGGTGGCTCAGACAGTAAAAAAATCTGCATGCAATGCAAGAAATTCAGGCTCAATCCCTGGGGTGGGAAGAAGCCCTGGAGAAGGGAATGGCTACCCATTCCAGTATTCTTGCCTGGAGAATTCTATGGACAGAGAAGCCTGGCAGGCTACAGTCCATGGGGTCACAAAGAGTTGGAAATGATTGAGCAACTAACACTTGCTTATGGCTTCTAAGAATTTTATACTATCCAGCCTTATATTTATATCTGTAACACATTTAGAGTTTATTTTTGTGTATGGTGTTAAGGAATGTTCTGATTTCATTCTTTTACATGAAGCTGTCAAGTTTTCCCAGCACCACTGACTGAAGAGACTGTCTTTCCTGCATTGTATAGTCTTGCCTTCTGTGTCATAGATTAAGTGAACATTTAGCTGTACTTCTTGTTCCTAGACTCCAAATCATCTCCATCCAAATAATAAACAATACCTTTACATAAATTACTTTTAGAGGATTTCTATCACTTGTAACCAAAGACCTCAGTAGAGGTAAAACAAATAAACAAAAATACGTACTCTAGATCAAGGCCATTAACTATGTTGCCTAGGAAATGTGCAGTTAGAACAGTTAAATCATTTGGATTTTCGTCTCTGAATACTTTTGCAGGTGTACTGAAGTCAGCTATAGAGAAGTAATTCTGTCATTATGGTGCTGGAATCAAGCTGAGTATCAGAACCACTCATGTAAAAGATTAAATCAAAGCTGAGGCTAAAATTGAGGATATAAGGGCTTTCTGTAAAATTTTAAAGCTGAAGGCATAGATAAGGCTCAACTCACCTGAGCACAGACTCTGCTTCCTTTTGCCTGGTAAGGCTATGGCATTGCTGATACTTATCATGGTTGAAGATCTAGGAGAGTGTGATGGATATGAGCATTTCAAACAAATGTTGGACCTATAGATATTATTCTGTTAAATTATTCTTGACTGATGATGATTCAGGCACTGAGCAAGAAAGGCAATGAAGTAGAAAAAAGCGTTTCATCGTGTGAGACCCTACCCTGCTTTGATAGCAATGTCTGACTCCCAGTGGACTGCAGTGGTCTAGAACTACAGGGATATGGGACATCTATTTCTCATCTGGGGCCTTCATTTATTAAAAAAAAAAAAAAATTACCTTTGGTTAATTACCCCAAATGTTGTTAATTAAAAAGATATACTTAATGACTAGCCTGAAACTGGTTTAGAATTCATACTATACCTGATTTATGTCAAGGAAATGACTAAGAATGGGGGTTAGCCATGCCAGAAAGACAAACCATGTGATTTTAAAGTGCTGGGGCATCAAGCTGAGTGATATAAGCCTGACCTCTGGTTGTGAAAATTGAGTTCAATCATGTGGCCAGTGATTCAATCAGTCTTGCTTAATTAATAAATCCAGAGACAGAGGAGCCAAGATGGCAGAGGAGTAGGACGGGGAGAACACTTTCTCCCCCACAAATTCATCAAAAGAGCATTTAAACGTCGAGTAAATTCCACAAAACAACTTCTGAATGCCGGCAGAGGACATCAGGCACCCAGAAAAGCAATCCAACTCTTCGAAAGGAGCGCGACTGAACAAAGAGAAGAAATACAGCTCCACCCATCAGAACACCGACACAAGCTTCCCTAACCAGGAAACCTTGACAAGCCACCTGTACAAACCCACACACAGCGAGGAAACGCCACAATAAAGAGAACTCCACAAACTGCCAGAATATAGAAAGGACACCCCAAACTCAGCAATTTAAACAAGATGAAGAGACAGAGGAATATCCAGCAGATAAAGGAACAGGATAAATGCCCACCAAACCAAACAAAAGAGGAAGAGATAGGGAATCTACCTGATAAAGAATTCCGAATAATGATAGTGAAATTGATCCAAATTCTTGAAATTAAAATGGAATCACAGATAAATAGCATGGAGACAAGGATTGAGAAGATGCAAGAAAGGTTTAACAAGGACCTAGGAGAAATAAAAGAGAGTCAATATATAATGAATAATGCAATAAATGAAATTAAAAACACTCTGGAGGCAACAAATAGTAGAATAACAGACGCAGAAGATAGGATTAGTGAATTAGAAGATAGAATGGTAGAAATAAATGAATCAGAGAATAAAAGAAAAACAAATTAAAAGAAATGAGGACAATCTCAGAGACCTCCAGGACAATATTAAACGCTACAACATTCGAATCATAGGGGTTCCAGAAGAAGAAGACAAAAAGAAAGACCATGAGAAAATACTTGAGGAGATAATAGTTGAAAACTTCCCTAAACTGGGGAAGGAAATAATCACCCAAGTCCAAGAAACCCAGAGAATCCCAAACAGGATAAACCCAAGGCGAAACACCCCAAGACACATAGTAATCAAATTAACAAAGATCAAACACAAAGAACAAATATTAAAAGCAGCAAGGGAAAAACAACAACTAACACACAAGGGAATTCCCATAAGGATAACAGCTGATCTTTCAATAGAAACTCTTCAAGCCAGGAGGGAATGGCAAGACATACTTAAAGTGATGAAAGAAAATAACCTACAGCCCAGATTATTGTACCCAGCAAGGATCTCATTCAAGTATGAAGGAGAAATCAAAAGCTTCTCAGACAAGCAAAAGCTGAGAGAATTCTGCACCACCAAACCAGCTCTCCAACAAATACTAAAGGATATTCTCTAGACAGGAAACACAAAAATGGTGTATAAATTCGAACCCCAAACAATAAAGTAAATGGCAACAGGATCATACTTATCAGTAATTACCTTAAACGTAAATGGGTTGAATGCCCCAACCAAAAGACAAAGACTGGCTGAATGGATACAAAAACAAGACCCCTACATATGTTGTCTACAGGAGACCCACCTCAAAACAGGGGACACATACAGACTGAAAGTGAAGGGCTGGAAAAAGATTTTCCATGCAAATAGGGACCAAAAGAAAGCAGGAGTAGCAATACTCATATCAGATAAAATAGACTTTAAAACAAAGGCTGTGAAAAGAGACAAAGAATGTCACTACATAATGATCAAAGGATCAATCCAAGAAGAAGATATAACAATTATAAATATATATGCACCCAACACGGGAGCACCGCAGTACGTAAGACAAATGCTAACAAGTATGAAAGGAGAAATTAACAATAACACAATAATAGTGGGAGACTTTAATACCCCACTCACACCTATGGATAGATCAACTAAACAGAAAATTAACAAGGAAACACAAACTTTAAACGGTACAATAGACCAGTTAGACCTAATTGATATCTATAGGACATTTCATCCCAAAACAATGAATTTCACCTTTTTCTCAAGCGCACATGGAACCTTCTCCAGGATAGATCACATCCTGGGCCATAAAGCTAGCCTTGGTAAATTCAAAAAAATAGAAATCATTCCAAGCATCTTTTCTGACCACAATGCAGTAAGATTAGATCTCCATTACAAGAGAAAAACTATTAAAAATTCCAACATATGGAGGCTGAACAACACGCTGCTGAATAACCAACAAATCACAGAAGAAATCAAAAAAGAAATCAAAATTTGCATAGAAACGAATGAAAATGAAAACACAACAACCCAAAACCTGTGGGACACTGTAAAAGCAGTCCTAAGGGGAAAGTTCATAGCAATACAGGCACACCTCAAGAAACAAGAAAAAAGTCAAATAAATAACCTAACTCTACAACTAAAGCAACTAGCAAAGGAAGAAATGAAGAACCTCAGGGTTAGTAGAAGGAAAGAAATCTTAAAAATTAGAGCAGAAATAAATGCAAAAGAAACAAAAGATACCATAGCAAAAATCAAAAAAGCCAAAAGCTTGTTCTTTGAAAGGATAAATAAAACTGACAAACCATTAGCCAGACTCATCAGGAAACAAAGGGAGAAAAATCAAATCAATAAAATTAGAAATGAAAATGGAGAGATCACAACAGACAACACAGAAATACAAAGGATCATAAGAGACTACTATCAGCAATTATACGGCAACAAAATGGACAACGTGGAAGAAATGCACAAATTCTTAGAAAAGTACACCTTTCCAAAACTCGACCAGGAAGAAATAGAAAATCTTAACAGACCCATCACAAGCATGGAAATTGAAACTGTAATCAGAAATCTTCCAGCAAACCAAAGCCCAGGTCCAGACGGCTTCACAGCTGAATCCTACCAAAAATTTAGAGAAGAGCTAACACCTATTCTACTCAACCTCTTCCAGAAACTTGCAGAGGAAGGTAAACTTCCAAACTCATTCTTTGAGGCCACCATCACCCTAATACCAAAACCTGACAAAGATCCCACAAAAAAAGAAAACTACAGGCCAATATCACTGATGAATATAGATGCAAAAATCCTTAACAAAATTCTAGCAATCAGAATCCAACAACACATTAAAAAGATCATACACCATGACCAAGTGGGCTTTATCCCAGGGATGCAAGGATTCTTCAGTATCCACAAATCAGTGAATATAATACACCACATTAACAAATTGAAAAATAAAAACCATATGATTATCTCAATAGATGCAGAGAAAGCCTTTGACAAAACTCAACATCCATTTATGATAAAAACTCTCCAGAAAGCAGGAATAGAAGGAACATACCTCAACATAATAAAAGCTATATATGACAAACCCACAGCAAACATTATCCTCAATGGTGAAAAATTGAAAGCATTTCCTCTAAAGTCAGGAACAAGACAAGGGTGCCCACTTTCACCATTACTATTCAACATAGTTTAGGAAGTTTTGGCCACAGCAATCAGAGCAGAAAAAGAAATAAAAGGAGTCCAAATGGGAAAAGAAGAAGTAAAACTCTCACTATTTGCAGATGACATGATCCTCTACATAGAAAACCCTAAAGACTCTACCAGAAAATTACTAGAACTAATCAATGATTATAGTAAAGTTGCAGAATATAAAATCAACACACAGAAATCCCTTGCATTCCTGTACACTAATAATGAGAAAACAGAAAGAGAAATTAAGGAAACAATTCCATTCACCATTGCAACGAAAAGAATAAAATACTTAGGAATATATCTACCTAAAGAAACTAAAGACCTATATATAGAAAACTATAAAACACTGGTGAAAGAAATCAAAGAGGACATTAATAGATGGAGAAATATACCATGTTCATGGATTGGAAGAATCAATATAGTGAAAATGAGTATACTACCCAAAGCAATTTATAGATTCAATGCAATCCCTATCAAGCTACCAACGGTATTCTTCACAGAGCTGGAACAAATAATTTCACAATTTGTATGGAAATACAAAAAACCCCGAATAGCCAAAGCGATCTTGAGAAAGAAAAATGGAACTGGAGGAATCAACCTACCTGACTTCAGGCTCTACTACAAAGCCACAGTTATCAAGACAGTATGGTACTGGCACAAAGACAGAAATATAGATCAATGGAACAAAATAGAAATCCCAGAGATAAATCCACGCACATATGGACACCTTATCTTTGACAAAGGAGGCAAGAATATACAATGGATTAAAGACAATCTCTTTAACAAGTGGTGCTGGGAAATCTGGTCAACCACTTGTAAAAGAATGAAACTAGAACACTTTCTAACACCATATACAAAAATAAACTCAAAATGGATTAAAGATCTCAACGTAAGACCAGAAACTATAAAACTCCTAGAGGAGAACATAGGCAAAACACTCTCTGACATACATCACAGCAGGATCCTCTATGACCCACCTCCCAGAATATTGGAAATAAAAGAAAAAATAAACAAATGGGACCTAATTAAACTTAAAAGCTTCTGCACATCAAAGGAAACTATTAGCAAGGTGAAAAGACAGCCTTCAGAATGGGAGAAAATAATAGCAAATGAAACAACCGACAAACAACTAATCTCAAAAATATACAAGCAACTCCTACAGCTCAACTCCAGAAAAAT
This sequence comes from Bos taurus, assembly GCF_002263795.3. Classification (NCBI taxonomy): domain Eukaryota; kingdom Metazoa; phylum Chordata; class Mammalia; order Artiodactyla; family Bovidae; genus Bos; species Bos taurus. The sequence goes on along the minus strand of NC_037353.1, from coordinate 1,892,123 downwards.
AAATGACCCAATCAAAAAATGGGCCAAAGATCTAAATAGACATTTCTCCAAAGAAGACATACAGATGACTAACAAACACATGAAAAGATGCTCAACATCACTCATTATCAGAGAAATGCAAATCAAAACCACTATGAGGTACCATTTCACACCAGTCAGAATGGCTGCGATCCAAAAGTCTACAAATAATAAATGCTGGAGAGGGTGTGGAGAAAAGGGAACCCTCTTACATTGTTGGTGGGAATGCAGACTAATACAGCCACTATGGAGAACAGTGTGGAGATTCCTTAAAAACCTGGAAATAGAACTGCCTTATGATCCAGCAATCCCATTGCTGGGCATACACACTGAGGAAACCAGAAGGGAAAGAGACACGTGTACCCCAATGTTCATCGCAGCACTGTTTATAATAGCCAGGACATGGAAGCAACCTAGATGTCCATCAGCAGATGAATGGATAAGAAAGCAATGGTACATATACACAATGGAGTATTACTCAGCCATTAAAAAGAATACATTTGAATCAGTTCTAATGAGGTGGATGAAACTGGAGCCTATTATACAGAGTGAAGTAAGCCAGAAGGAAAAACACCAATACAGTATACTAACGCATATATATGGAATTTAGAAAGATGGTAACGATAACCCTGTATACGAGACAGCAAAAGAGACAGTGATGTATAGAACAGTCTTATGGACTCTGTGGGAGAGGGAGAGGGTGGGAAGATTTGGGAGAATGGCATTGAAACATGTAAAATATCATGTATGAAACGAGATGCCAGTCCAGGTTCAATGCACGATACTGGATGCTTGGGGCTGGTGCACTGGGACGACCCAGAGGGATGGTATGGGGAGGGAGGAGGTAGGAGGGTTCAGGATGGGGAACACATGTATACCTGTGGTGGATTCATTTTGATATTTGGCAAAACTAATACAATTATGTAAAGTTTAAAAATAAAATAAAATTAATTAAAAAAAAATAAATCCAAAAAACTCTGCAACCTAATTGAATATATATGTTGGGATGGTGATATATATGTCAGGATGATGAACTGTTGTCAGGACCTGAACATTTCATGTTTGGTAACCTTCCAAACCTAACCCTTTATGTCTCATCATTTTGCTGATTCTGATTTGTATATTTTAAAATAAAGCTGTAATCATAAGTATGAACTTTCCTGAGTTTTGTCAGTCATTTTAGTGAGTTGGTTGACTCGATTTGATACCCAAATTGAAAGGGTAGTGGGAACCCATGAACTTTACCAAAAAGTGAGGTAAATCTTCAGTTGAGTTCAGAAATAGCTTTAGTAGAAATCTGATTATTGTATGACGGTAAGTGTGCAAGGACCAGAGTATATAAATTTGTATGAATGTGAAATAACTTACTCAACAAGGTTTTATATTCCTTATGTAAATTGTCAATATTAAGGAGATGAATATGCCAGGTGCTGCTCTAGGTAGAACAGTAAGATTATACACATATACTGCTGCTGCTGCTACTAAGTCGCTTCAGTCATGTCCGACTCTGTGCGATCCCATAGACGGCCTCCCACCAGGCTTCTCCGTCCCTGGGATTCTCCAGGCAAGAACACTGGAGTGGGTTGCCATTTCCTTCTCCAATGCATGAAAGTGAAAAATGAAAGTGAAGTCGCTTAGTCATGTCCGACTCTTAGCGACCTCATCAACTGCCACCTACCAGGCTCCTCCGTCCATGGGATTTTCCAGGCAAGAGTATACTAGAAGCGCATTAATGTCTTCAAGTTGAAGATGACCTGTAGCACACCTGCTGTCGCTCAGTAGTTAAGTCATGCTTGACTCTGCGACCACATGAACTGCAGCATGCCAGGCTTCCCTGTCCTTCACTATCTCCTGGAGATTGCTCAAACTCATGTCCATTGAGTCAGAAATGCCAATCAACCATCTCATCCTCTATTGCTCCCTTCTCCTTTTGCCCTCAATCTTTTTCAGCATTAGGGTCTTTTCCAATGAGTCAGCTCTTCACGTCAGGTGGCCAAAGTATTGGAACTTCAGTTTCAGCATCAGTCCTTCCAATTAATATTCAGGGTTGATTTCCTTTAGGATTGATGGCTTTGACCTCCTTGCTGTCCAAGGGACTCTCAAGGTTCTTCTTAAGCACCTCAGTTCAAAAGCATCAATTCTTTGGTGCTCAGCCTTCTTTATGCTCCAACTCTCACATTCGTACATGACTACTAGAAAACCATAGGTTTGACTAGATGTACCTTTGTTGGCAAAGTGATGTGTCTGCTTTTTAATACACTGTCTAGGTTTGTCATAGCTTTTCTTTCAAGGAGCAAGTGTGTTTTTTGTTTGTTTGTTTGTTTTTTAATTTCATGGCTTTGGTAACGATCCACATTGATTTTGGAGACCAAGAAAATGAACTCTGTCACTGTTTCCACTTCTTCTCCATCTATTGGCCATGAAATGATGGGACCAGATGCCATGATCTTTGTTTTTTGAATGTTGAGTTTTAAGTCAGTTTTTTTCACTCTCATCAAGAGATTCTTTAGTTCTTCACTTTCTGCTATTAGAGTGGAATGATCTGCATATCTGAGGTTATTGATATATCTCCCAGGAATCTTGATTCCAGCTTGTGCTTCATCCAGCCCAGAGTTTTTCATGATGTACTCTGCATATAAGTTAAATAAGCAGGATGACAATATACAGCCTTGATGAACTCCTTTCCCAATTTTGAACCAGTCCATTGTTACATGTCCAGTTCTAACTGCTGCTTCTTGTCCTGTGTACTGGTTTCTCAGGAGGCAGGTAAGGTGGTCTGGTATTTCCATCTTTTTAAGAATTTTCCAGTTTGTTGTGATCAACTTAGTCAAAGGTTTTAGAGTAGTGAATGAAGCAGAAGTAGTTTTTTTTTTTTTTTTTTTAATCCCTTTGCTTTTTCTATGATCCAGAGGATGTTGACAATTTGATTTCTGGTTCCTCTGCCTTTTATAAATCCAGTTTGAGTATCTTGGAGTTTTTAGTTTACATTGATGAAGCCTAGTTTGAAGGATTTTAAGCATGAACTTGTTAGTATGTAAAATGAGTGTAATTGTGTGTAATCTGAACATTGTTTAGCATTGTCTTTTTTCGTGTTTGTAATGAAAACAGCTTTTCCTGTCCTGTGGCCACTGCTGGGTTTTTCAGATATTGAGTGCAGAACTTTAACAGGATCATCTTTTAGGATTAGAAATAGTTCAGCTGGAACTCCATCACCCCGACTAGCTTTGGGCGTAGTAATACTTCCTGAGGCCTAGTTGACTTCACATTCCAGAATCTGGCTCTAGGTGAGTGGCAACACCATCACGGGTGTCCAGGTAATTAAGACCTTTTTTGTACAGTTCTTCTGTGTCTTTGTGCTACCTCTTTTTTTTTTTTTTTTTTTTAACAAATTCAGTGATGACTTTTACTTTTTACTTTATTTTCAAACTTTACAATATTGTATTGGTTTTGCCAAACATCAAAATGAATCCGCCTCAGGTATACATGTGTTCCCGATCCTACACCCTCCTCCCTCCTCCCTCCCCATACCATCCCTCTGGGTTGTCCCAGTGCACCAGCTCCAAGCATCCAGTGTCGTGCATTGAACCTGGACTGGCGACTCATTCCATATATGATATTATACGTATTTCAATGCCTTCTCCAAAATCATCCCACCCTCTCCCTCCCACAGAGTCCAAAAGACTATTCTATACATCAGTATCTCTTTTGCTGTCTCGTATACAGGGTTATCGTTACCATCTTTCTAAATTCCATATATATGCGTTAGTATACTGTATTGGTGTTTTTCTTACTGGCTTACTTCACTCTGTATAATAGCCTCCAGTGTCATTCACCTCATTAGAACTGATTCCAATGTATTCTTTTTAATGGCTGAGTAATACTCCATTGTGTATATGTACCACTGCTTTCTTATCCATTCATCTGCTGATGGACATCTAGGTTGCTTCCGTGTCCTGGTTATTATAAACAGTGCTGCGATGAACATTGGGGTACATGTGTCTCTTTCACTTCTGGTTTCCTCAGTGTGTATGCCCAGCAGTGGGGATTGCTGGATCATAAGGCAGTTCTATTTCCAGTTTTTTAAGGAATCTCCACACTGTTCTCCATAGTGGCTGTACTAGTTTGCATTCCCACCAACAGTGTAAGATGGTTCCCTTTTCTCCACACCCTCTCCAGCATTTATTGCTTGTAGACTTTTGGAACGCAGTCATTCTGACTGGCGTGAAATGGTACCTCATAGTGGTTTTGATTTGCATTTCTCTGATAATGGGTGATGTTGAGCATCTTTTCATGTGTTTGTTAGTCATCTGTATGTCTTCTTTGGAGAAATGTCTACTTAGTTCTTTGGCCCGTTTTCTGATTGGGTCATTTATTTTTCAGGAATTGAGCTGTAGGAGTTGCTTGTATATTTTTGAGATTAGTTGTTTGTCAGTTGCTTCATTTGCTATTATTTTCTCCCATTCTGAAGGCTGTCTTTTCACCTTGCTTATACTTTCCTTTGTTGTGCAGAAGCTTTTAAGTTTAATTAGGTCTCATTTGTTTATTTTTGCTTTTATTTCCAATATTCTGGGAGGTGGGTCATAGAGGATCCTGCTGTGATGTATGTCGGAGAGTGTTTTGCCTATGTTCTCCTCTAGGAGTTTTATAGTTTATGGTTTTACATTTAGATCTTTAATACATTTTGAGTTTATTTTTGTGTATGGTTTTAGAAAGTGCTCTAGTTTCATTCTTTTACAAGTGGTTGACCAGTTTTCTGAGCACCACTTGTTAAAGACATTGTCTTTAATCTATTGTATATTCTTGCCTCCTTTGTCAAAGATAAGGTGTCCATATGTGCGTGGATTTATCTCTGGGCTTTCTATTTTGTTCCATTGATCTATATTTCTGTCTTTGTGCCAGTACCATACTGTTTTGATGACTGTGGCTTTGTAGTAGAGCCTGAGGTCAGGTAGGTTGATTCCTCCAGTTCCATTCTTCTTTCTCAAGATAGCTTTGGCTATTCGAGGTTTTTTTGTATTTCCATACAAATTGTGAAATTATTTGTTCTAACTCTGTGAAGAATACCGTTGGTAGCTTGATAGGGATTGCATTGAATCTATAAATTGCTTTGGGTAGTGTACTCATTTTCACTATATTGATTCTTCAATCCATGAACATGGTATATTTCTCCATCTATTAGTGTCCTCTGATTTCTTTCACCAGTGTTTTATAGTTTTCTATATATAGGTCTTTAGTTTTTTTAGGTAGATATATTCCTAAGTATTTTATTCTTTTCGTTGCAATGGTGAATGGAATTGTTTCATTAATTCCTCTTTCTGTTTTCTCATTATTAGTTTATAGGAATGCAAGGGATTTCTGTGTGTTGATTTTATATTCTGCAACTTTACTATATTCATTGATTAGTTCTAGTAATTTTCTGGTGGAGTCTTTAGGGTTTTCTATATAGAGGATCATGTCATCTGCAAATAGTGAGAGTTTTACTTCTTCTTTTCCAATTTGGATTCCTTTTATTTCTTTTTCTGCTCTGATTGCTGTGGCCAAAACTTCCAAAACTATGTTGAATACTAATGGTGAAAGTGGGCACCCTTGTCTTGTTCCTGACTTTAGAGGAGATGCTTTCAATTTTTCACCATTGAGGATAATGTTTGCTGTGGGTTTGTCATATATAGCTTTTATTATGTTGAGGTATGTTCCTTCTATTCTTGCTTTCTGGAGAGTTTTTATCATAACTGGATGTTGAATTTTGTCAAAGGCTTTCTCTACATCTATTGAGATAATCATATGATTTTGATTTTTCAATTTGTTAATGTGGTGTATTACATTGATTGATTTGCGGATATTGAAGAATCCTTGCATCCCTGGGATAAAGCCCACTTGGTCATGGTGTATGATCTTTTTAATGTGTTGTTGGATTCTGATTGCTAGAATTTTGTTAAGGATTTTTGCATCTATGTTCATCAGTGATATTGGCCTGTAGTTTTCTTTTTTTGTGGGATCTTTGTCAGGTTTTGGTATTAGGGTGATGGTGGCCTCATAGAATGAGTTTGGAAGTTTACCTTCCTCTGCAATTTTCTGGAAGAGTTTGAGTAGGATAGGTGTTAGCTCTTCTCTAAATTTTTGGTAGAATTCAGCTGTGAAGCCGTCTGGACCTGGGCTTTGGTTTGCTGGAAGATTTCTGATTACAGTTTCAATTTCCATGCTTGTGATGGTTCTGTTAAGATTTTCTATTTCTTCCTCGCCCAGTTTTGGAAAGTTGTACTTTTCTAAGAATTTGTCCATTTCTTCCACGTTGTCCATTTTATTGCCATATAATTGCTGATAGTAGTCTCTTATGATCCTTTGTATTTCTGTGTTGTCTGTTGTGATCTCTCCATTTTCATTTCTAATTTTATTGATTTGATTTTTCTCCCTTTGTTTCTTGATGAGTCTGGCTAATGGTTTGTCAGTTTTATTTATCCTTTCAAAGAACCAGCTTTTGGCTTTGTTGATTTTTGCTATGGTCTCTTTTGTTTCTTTTGCATTTATTTCTGCTCTAATTTTTAAGATTTCTTTCCTTCTACTAACCCTGGGGTTCTTCACTTCTTCCTTTGCTAGTTGCTTTAGTTGTAGAGTTAGGTTATTTATTTGACTTTTTTCTTGTTTCTTGAGGTATGCCTGTATTGCTATGAACTTTCCCCTTAGGACTGCTTTTACAGTGTCCCACAGGTTTTGGGTTGTTGTGTTTTCATTTTCATTTGTTTCTATGCAAATTTTGATTTCTTTTTTGATTTCTTCTGTGATTTGTTGGTTATTCAGCAGCGTGTTGTTCAGCCTCTATATGTTGGAATTTTTAATAGTTTTTCTCCTGTAATTGAGATGTAATCTTGCTGCATTGTGGTCAGAAAAGATGCTTGGAATGATTTCAATTATTTTGAATTTACCAAGTCTAGATTTATGGCCCAGGATGTGATCGATCTTGGAGAAGGTTCCATGTGCGCTTGAGAAAAAGGTGAAATTTATTGTTTTGGGATGAAATGTCCTATAGATATCAATTAGGTCTAACTGGTCTATTGTACCGTTTAAAGTTTGTGTTTCCTTGTTAATTTTCTGTTTAGTTGATCTATCCATAGGTGTGAGTGGGGTATTAAAGTCTCCCACTATTATTGTGTTATTGTTAATTTCTCCTTTCATACTTGTTAGCATTTGTCTTACATATTGCAGTGCTCCCGTGTTGGGTGCATATATATTTATAATTGTTATATCTTCTTCTTGGATTGATTCTTTGATCATTATGTTGTGATCGTCTTTGTCTCTTTTCACAGCCTTTGTTTTAAAGTCTATTTTATCTGATATGAGTATTGCTACTCCTGCTTTCTTTTGGTCCCTATTTGCATGGAAAATCTTTTTCCAGCCCTTCACTTTCAGTCTCTTTGTGTCCCCTGTTTTGAGGTGGGTCTCTTGTAGACAACATATGTAGGGGTCTTGTTTTTGTATCCATTCAGCCAGTCTTTGTTCTTTGATTGGGACATTCAACCCATTTACGTTTAAGGTAATTATTGATAAGTATGATCCCGTTGCCATTTACTTTATTGTTTTGGGTTTGAATTTATACACCGTTTTTGTGTTTCCTGTCTAGAGAATATCCTTTAGTATTTGTTGGAGAGCTGGTTTGGTGGTGCAGAATTCTCTCAGCTTTTGCTTGTCTGAGAGGCTTTTGATTTCTCCTTCATATTTGAATGAGATCCTTGCTGGGTACAATAATCTAGGCTGTAGGTTATTTTCTTTCATCACTTTAAGTATGTCTTGCCATTCCCTCCTGGCTTGAAGAGTTTCCATTGAAAGATCAGCTGTTATCCTTATGGGAATTCCCTTGTGTGTTATTTGTTGTTTTTCCCTTGCTGCTTTTAATATTTGTTCTTTGTGTTTGATCTTTGTTAATTTGATTGCTATGTGTCTTGGGGTATTTTGTCTTGGGTTTATCCTGTTTGGGACTCTCTGGGTTTCTTGGACTTGGGTGATTATTTCCTTCCCCATTTTAGGGAAGTTTTCAACTATTACCTCCTCAAGTATTTTCTCATGGTCTTTTTGTCTTCTTCTTCTGGGACCCCTATGATTCGAATGTTGTAGCGTTTAATATTGTCCTGGAGGTCTCTGAGATTGTCATCATTTCTTTTAATTCGTTTTTCTTTTATCCTCTCTGATTCATTTATTTCTACCATTCTATCTTCTAATTCACTAATCCTATCTTCTGCCTCTGTTATTCTACTATTTGTTGCCTCCAGAGTGTTTTTTATTTCATTTATTGCATTATTCATTATATATTGACTCTCTTTTATTTCTTCTAGGTCCTTGTTAAACTTTTCTTGCATCTTCTCAATCCTTGTCTCCAGGCTATTAATCTGTGATTCCATTTTGATTTCAAGATTTTGGATCAATTTCATTATCATTATTTGGAATCCTTTATCAGGTAGATTCCCTATCTCTTCCTCTTTTGTTTGGTTTGGTGGGCATTTATCCTGTTCCTTTATCTGCTGGGTATTCCTCTGTCTTTTCATCTTGTTTAAATTGCTGAGTTTGGGGTGTCCTTTCTGTATTCTGGCTGTTTGTGGAGTTCTCTTTATTGTGGCATTTCCTCACTGTGTGTGAGTTTGTATAGGTGGCTTGTCAAGGTTTCTTGGTTAGGGAAGCTTGTGTCGGTGTTCTGGTGGGTGGAGCTGGATTTCTTCTCTCTGGAGTGCAATGAAGTATCCAGTAATGAGTTATGAGATGTCTGTGGTTTTGGGGTGACTTTGGGCAGCCTGTATCTTGGAGCTCAGGGTTGTGTTCCTGTGTTGTTGGAGAATTTGCTTGGTATGTCTTGCCCTGGAACTTGTTGGCTCTTGTGTGGTGCTTGGTTTCAGTGTAGGTATGGAGGCGTTTGATGAGCTCCTGTCAATTAATGATCCCTGGAGTCAGGAGTTCCCTGGATTCAGGGTTTGACTTAAGCCTCCTGCTTCCAGTTATCGGTCTTATTTTTACAGTAGTTTCAAAACTTCTCCTTCTATACAGCACCATTGATAAAACATCTACATTAAAGATGAAAAGTTTCTCCACCGTGAGGGTGACCCAGAGAGCTTCACAGCGTTACATGGAGAAGAGAAAGAGGGAGGAGGGAATTAGAGGTGATCTGAATGAGATGAGATGGAATCAATAGAGGAGAGAGTGGGTTAGCCAGTAATCACTTCCTTATGTGCACTCCACAACTGGACCACTCAGAGATGTTCATGGAGTTATACAGAGAAGAGAAGAAGGAGGAAGGAGACAGAGGTGGCCAGGAGGATAAAAGGGGGGAATGAAAAGGAGGGAGACAGATCCAGCCAGTAATCAGTTCCCTAAGTGTTCTCCACCGTCTGGAACACACAGAAATTCACAGAGTTGGGTAGAGTAGAGAGGGGTTAGGGAGGAGACACAGGCGACCCGGTGGAGAAAAAGGAGGGTTCAAAGGGAGAGAGAGCAGTCAAGCCAGTAATCTCGTTCCCTAGTGAAAAATGGGTACTGAAGATTGGATTCTTAAAGGTACAAAATTGGCAAAAAATACATAAAAGCAAAAATTAAAAATCTAGAGTAGAGTTTGGAATTTCAAAAACACAATGTTAAAAGAAGGAAAAGAAAGAGAGAGAAAAACAAACAAACAAAAACAAAGTCACAAAAATTATAAAGAAAATATAGGTACAAAATTGACAACAAAAACCAAAAAGCAAAAGTTAAAAATCTAGAGTAGAGTTTGGAATTTCAAAAATACAATGTTAAAAAAAAAAGAATAAGAAAAAGAAAGAGAAAAACAAACAAACAAAGTTGCAAAAAATTATAAAGAAAATATAGGTACAAAATTGATAACAAATACCAAAAAGCATAAATTAAAAATCTAGAGTACAGTTTGGAATTTTAGATATACAATGTTATATAAAAGAAGAAGAGAAAGAAAGAGAGGGGGGAAAAAAGTCACAAAAAATGTATTAAAAAATATAGGTACAAAATTGATAACAAATACCAAAAAGCTAAAATTAAAAATCTAGAGTAGAGATTGGAATTTCAAAAATACAATGTTAAAGAAAAGAAGAAAAAAAAAAAAAAAACACAAGGTCACAAAAATTATAAAAATATATATATATATGAAGTTTGCTTTAAAAAAATAGGGTCTTTTTTTTTTGCAAATAGGTTATAAAAGTGAAAATTAAAGGTATAATAGAGGACTTAAAATTTTTTTAAAAATTTAAAAAAAAAGAAAGAAAGAATGATCGTAAACATAGTAAAAATATATCTAGGACTTTCTCTGGTTTTGTTGTGAGTATTGTGGGGTCAGTTCATTTTTGGCTAGTTCCTTAGTCCGACTTATTTTTCTCAAGATCTATAGGCCCCTTCCTATGTAGTCAGTACTAACCACAGGGTTTTACTCTATTGCCTGTAGCTTCCAAGGTGGTTCCCTCTGTTATAGCTTCTTCTGTTTGCTGGTCTCTTCAGTGTCTGGTTTCCACCCTGACACAAAGGGGACGGTGGTGGACACTTTTATTTTATTTTTTTTAGGCTCACTTGTTCAGTCGTGCTGTGGGGAGGGAGGGACACTGTAAACAAATAACACTGGCATGTGCCGCAGTGCCTCAGCCACACTGGGTCTGCCCCCACTCACGGCACATGTAGCCTCCCTGCCTACACTTCTCAGGCTCTAGGTTGCTCTGCTGGGAACCATATGTGGCCGGCCCTGGGCTGCTTGCACCTCCCAGGTCCAAGCTGCTCAGGTTCAGGCACTCGGGTAGTCCTCAGAGGCGCAGACTCGGTTGGGCCTGCATTTTGTGCCCTTCCCAGGTCCGAGCAGCTCAGGTGATGAGGTATTTGGCGAATGCCAATGCTGTGACTTATCACCTCCCCGCTGCTCGGTTATCTGGATGTACAACCGGAGCACTTTCTCAGGTGGATTTGACCGTCCAGAACCCCAAGAAGTCTTAGTTAGCAAAAAAGCCTTCTTACAGTTTTATAGATAATGTCTCTCTGGGGCTGGTATTGCCCACTTCCGGCTCTGGCTGCCTGTCTCCAGAGGGGGATGGTCTGCAGCCAGCTATCTCTGTTCAGTCCTTTGTTTCCTGCGTGGGCCTGGCAGTGTCTTAGGTTAGGGCTGGCTTTTTGCGTGGTAGATATCCCACAGTCTGGTTTGCTAGCCCAAATTATTTCACTCAGATAGCGCTCGGGGTATTCAGGCCAGATCCTTACTCTAAGCGATGCAGCCCATGCCACACCTCCCTGCCCAGCCCCCGCTTGCTAGTGGTGTGTGCAGGCATCTGTGCTGCTTCTCTGCTGGGGGAGTTACCGTAGGGCTCGCAATGTGCGGGTTTTAATTGTTTATTTATTTTTCCTCCCTGTTATGTTGCCCTCTGTGCTTCCAAAGCTCGGCACAGATTCGGCAGTGAGAAGGTTTCCTGGTGTTTGGAAACTTCTCTCTTTTTAAGACTCCCTTCCGAGGATGGAACTCTGTCCCTCCCTCTTTTGTCTCTTTTTTTGTCTTTTATATTTTTTCCTAACTCCTTTCGAAGAGTTGGGTTGCTTTTCTGGGTGCCTGATGTCCTCTGCCAGCATTCAGAATTTGTTTTGTGGAATTTACTTGGCGTTTAAATGTTCTTTTGATGAATTTGTGGGGGAGAAAGTGTTCTCCCCATCCTACTCCTCTGCCATCTTCACCCCTCCCCCCCACCTCTTCTTAATATTTTCTGCTTCTTTTAGGTTGTTGCCAATTGTGTCCTTAATTGTGCCTATCTTTTCTTGATCCCTTGGTATCTCCAATATTCTTCAATAGACCTCTATTCTGTGGTTAGAGATAGAGGTCTTTCCCATTCTATTGTTTCCACCCCTGCCCCCCCCCCTTTTTTTTTTTTTTTTTGCATTGTTCACTGAAGAAGGCTTTCTTATCTTCCTTGCTCTTCTCTGGAACTCAGCATTCAGTTAGGTAAAATTTTCACTTTCTCCTTTACCTTTCGCTTCTATCCTTTTCTCAGCTATTTTTAAGGCCTCCTTGGACAACCACTTTGCCTTCTTGCATTACTTTTTTGAGGATGGTTTTAGTCACCATCTCCTCAGTACAGTCAGTCAATTCAGTCGCTCAGTCGTGTCCGACTCTTTGCGACCCCATGTATTGTAGCACGCCAGGCCTCCCTGTCCATCACCAACTCCCGGAGTTCACTCAAACTCATGTCCATTGAGTCGGTGATGCCATCCAGCCATCTCATCCTCTGTAGTCTCCTTCTCCTCCCACTCAGCATCAGAGTCTTTTCCAATGAGTAAACTCTTCGCATGAGGTGGCCAAAGTATTGGAGTTTCAGCTTTAACATCAGTCCTTCCAAAGAACATCCAGGACTGATCTCCTTTAGAATGGACTGGTTGGATCTCCTTGCAGTCCAAGGGACTCTTAAGATTCTTCTCCAACATCACACTTCAAAAGCGTCAATTCTTCGGCACTCAGCTTTCTTCACAGTCCAACTCTCACATTCATACATGGCCACTGGAAAAACCATAGCCTTGACTAGACGGACCTTTGTTGGCAAAGTAATGTCTCTGCTTTTGAATATGCTATCTAGGTTGGTCATAACTTTCCTTCCAAGGAGTAAGCGTCTTTTAATTTCATGGCTGCAGTCACCATCTGCAGTGATTTTGGAGCCCAAAAAATAAAGTCTGACACTGTTTCTACTGTTTCCCCATCTATTTCCCATGAAGTGATGGGACCAGTTGCCATGATCTTCGTTTTCTGAATGTTGAGCTTTAAGCCAACTTTTTCACTCTCCTCTTTCACTCTCATCAAGAGGCTTTTTAGTTCCTCTTCACTTTCTGCCATAAGGGTGGTGTCATTTGCATATCTGAGGTTATTGATATTCCTCCTGGCAATCTTGATTCCAGCTTGTGCTTCTTCCAGCCCAGCGTTTCTCCTACACACCTATAATTGACAAAAATTGAGTTTACTGATACATTGTGATGCAAAGACTATGTAATATAGGGAGCCCAAGTGTGTGTCATTACAGAATATTAGAGAGTACTTATTTCTGGATTTGAACTTAGATATTTTGGGAGAGGAACTTCCCAGGTGTCTCAGTGGTAAAATATCTACCTGCCAATGCAGGAGACATGGGTTCGATTCCTGGGTCAGGAAGATCCCCTGGAGAAGGAAATGGCAACCCACTCCAGTATTCTTGCCGGGGAAAAATCCTATAGACAAAGACCCTGGCAGGCTACAGTCCATAGGGTCACAAGAAGTCAGACATAACTTAGCGACTGAACAATGACAATATTAGGGGATGCTTCAAGGAAGTATGTCTTTAATATGAATCATTTGCTATCAGTATATGGGGTAAGTCTATGATTGGTTCTTAAATAAATCTTATGCAAATAGTTGGTGAAATTAAGCTAGGCTAAAGCTGCAAAAGGTATAGACGATACAGTCACTGATATTAGTGGGTATAAGGGACTACTTGTTCATTTTTATACTTTGGACAGTGTCCTTGTTTTTGTGATTAGACAATGCTTTTATTTTTTTCTTGATCCATCACAGTCACAGAACAACCTTGTCTGAGTTCGTGTTCTGTGAAATTATTTATGTTCAATAGAATACCAAAGCCTAGCAGTGGACAAGCTCTTAGCCAGTCAGGCCATTAGGGTTGCTTTTTGGTTTTGCTTTTAATATTTATTTATTTGGCTGTGCCTGGTCTTAGTTGCAGTATGTGAAATCTTTTGGTTGAGGCATGTGAACTGTTAGTTGAAGTATACTGGAACCTAGTTCCCTGACCAGGGGTTGAATGCAGGCCCCCTGCTTTGGGAGCACGGAGTCTTAGCTGTTGGACCATCTGGAAAGTCCCCAGGGTTGCTATTTTATTTCTCAGATTAAAGAAAGATAGCAAGAGTGTAAAAGAATAACATGAATTTTAGAGAGTAAGTGAAACTTATCATGGGCAAAAGTGGAGGAATGTGTGTGCTTGCTAAGTAGTATCAAACATCAAGGAGAGTTACTTTAATAGAAGAATCAGCTATTTTACTGGTGTTGAGGTCAGGAAATATACTCTACTACCAAAAAATTGGGGTGGTGATTTATAGACTAATAGACTTGTGTAAAAATATGACTTACTAGTTTTTTTTTTTTATGTTGCCAGAGTTTCTCATAGTATATGACATCTAGTTGATTTTTTATCTCTGATGTGCAGCTGAGTGTAGCACAGAGTAAAGGATTTCATTATGTGCTGTTTGTATGCATGCTCAGTCACGTCCAACTTTGTGACCCCACGGACTGTAGTCCACTAGGCTACTGTGTCCATGGAATTCTCCAGACAAGACTCCTGGAGTGGGTTGCCATTTCCTTCTCCAGGGGATCTTCCTGACCCAAGCATGGATCAAACTGGTATCTCTTGTATCTCCTGCATTGGCAGCTAGATTCTTTACCACTGCGCTACCTAGAAAGCCCTCATTACACGCTAATAAGAAATGAGTTCTAGTGTCAGATTTCCTGGGTTCAGATTAGGACTGTCTGTATACCACTTCTGTGATCTATAGCAAGTTTAATTTTATGCCTCTACTATAGAAAGCAACAGTTAGAACTGGACATGGAAGAACAGACTGGTTCCAAATAGGAAAAGGAGAACGTCAAGGCTGTATATTATCACCCTGCTTATTTAACTTATATGCAGAGTACATCATGAGAAACACTGGACTGGAAGAAACACAAGTGGGAATCAAGATTGCCGGGAGAAATATCAATAACCTCAGATATGCAAATGACACCACCCTTATGGCAGAATGTAAAGAGGAACTAAAAAGCCTCTTGATGAAAGTGAAAGTGGAGAGTGAAAAAGTTGGCTTAAACCTCAACATTCAGAAAACAAAGATCATGGCATCTGGTCCCATCACTTCATGGGAAATAGAAGGGGAAACAGTGTCAGACTTTGTTTTTTTGGGGCTCCAAAAAACCTGCAGATGGTGACTGCAGCCATGAAATTAAAAGACGCTTACTCCTTGGAAGGAAAGTTATGACTAACCTAGATAGCATATTCAAAAGCAGAGACATTACTTTACCAACAACAGTCCGTCTAGTCAAGGCAATGGTTTTTCCTGTGATCATGTATGGATGTGAGAGTTGGACTGTGAAGAAGGCTGAGCGCTGAAGAATTGATGCTTTTGAACTGTGGAGTTGGAGAAGAATCTTAAGAGTCCCTTGGACTGCAAGGAGATCCAACCAGTCCATTCTGAAGGAGATCAGCCCTGAGATTTCTTTGGAGGGAATGATGCTGAAGCTGAAACTCCAGTACTTTGGCCACCTCATGAGAAGAGTTGACTTGTTGGAAAAAACTCTGATGCTGGGAAGGATTGGGGACAGGAGGAGAAGGGGACTACAGAGGATGAGATGGCTGGATGGCATCACTGACTCGATGGACGTGAGTCTGAGTGAAGTCTGGGAGTTGGTGATGGACAGGGAGGCCTGGCATGCTGCGATTCCTGGGGTCGCGAAGAGTCGGACACGACTGAGTGACTGAACTGAACTGATAGTATCTATCACATGTTACTATTAATACTAACCACTTCATATAGTTGATTTCAAGAATGATATAGCATTCAATACAGTTCAAAATAATTAATCTCAGCTTATGTTATTATTTCTTTGATTATGTTCCCATTTACTGATAACTCCAATATCCATTATTCCTGCTAATTTATACTTCAAAATAAAGACTCATAGAAAAGATACTTTGAACCACATAGGAAGAATAAAGAACAAAACAGAATAATTAGCATATGCCTCCAACAGTGTTGAAATGATCCTCTCACTCACAAATTTCCCTGCAGTGGAAAGTGACAGCCTCTTGAGAAGGACAGCCTTGTTAGACTTCAACCTCTCTCTACATGCAGAGACAAGCTGGGCTGCATGCAAGTGAGGTTATGTGTTATCCTCCTTCACCACAAAGAGAATTATAATTTCAGTTTCTGGAAAATCTTTAAGTTGAAAAAATCATTCACGATTTGTGAAAGATTCAATAAAAGTGGATAACTATAGGTAATAACCTTAGATCTGCCCACCATTTCCAAATATAACAAACAAAAACAAATCTTAAGAGTATTTCCAGAAGTGTCTGGGAGACTAGCAGACAATTTAGAACAGTTAAAGTATTTTGATTACCAGAATATCAAAAATGCCTAATGGTTTGATGGAATACTAATAGTACTTGTTTAGGCATGAATAAGAATATAGATAATATATTCCCATTAGTATTCTGAATAAATAAGATGGTTTCTAGACAAAGTTTTTTTTTTTTTAATTTCATAAACAAAATTCATATGCATTGAATGAAAGATGTTGCTTAAAAGTTTTTTGTTTTCTTTATGAAAGAAAGAAAAATTTTGAGGAGGATCAGGAAAAGCATACTAGTCAGAGCCCAAACTGGACCTCAGGCATAAGAAGCATTCTTTAACAGGGTGAGTCATTCTGCATACTTATTAGGGACATACCTGAAATAGTCTATTTCCTGATTTAATGGCCTCAGAGCTACTGAATTTCCAAGCTTATTGGTTTCAATCTCTTCCCTTTTCTGTGAAGGTCACTGTAGGAAATTGTGTTAAATATACTGCATACAAATCTTGCCACATGCACAAATGTTCAACATCTTTCTATTCTCATCACAGTATATCTCTCAAAGTAGGGCAATATTCCAGTGTTTCTTGCTCAGAAAATTTACCATCTTCCTGTTGCTCACTGTAGAAACACAGACATCATTCTTCAAAGGACAGCTAAAAATGACTCTGCTGAAATGTAGAGACACAATATCATTCCTCTTCTCAACACTGTCAAGTGAATCTTCATTTCACTTAGAATAACGTCCAGATTTTTTAGTTTGACATATGAAACTTTATATGAACTGGCTCTCAGCTACTTCTCTGACTTTATCTCTTACTTCTCTCCCAGTAATTATCTTCATTTTGGTCAGGTTGCCTTCTTGATTTTTCTCAGATATTCCTTAGACCCTTTGCATTTGCTATTTCCCTTTGGTCAAATTTCTTTACCATTTGAGCTTCTCTGGTGGCTCAGATGGTAAATAATCTGCCTGTAATGCAGGAGACCCAGTTTTGATCCCTGAGTCAGAAAGATCCCCTGGAAAAGGGAATAGTAACACATTCCAGTATTCTTCTCTGGAGAATCCCATGGACAGAAGAGCCTGGTGGACTACATAGTCCATGGGGTCACAAAGAGATGGACATGACTGAGAGACTAACACTTTCATTTTCTTTATTTTGGCCAAATGGCTTGCTTCATTACTTAATTTAAATATGTCCCTTTCATAGAGACCTTCCTTATTCTGTCTAGTACCTCCATAACCCTCTCTTCTCATTTTGAATCATTTAAATTCTAGTTGGAGAAGGAAATGGCAATCCACTCCAGTATTCTTGCCAGGAGAACCCCATGGACAGAGAGGCTGGCAGCCTATAGGGTCACAAAGAGTCAGTCACAACTGAGCACACACTCATGCAAGTTCTAGTTGGAAGCAGAAAAATCCTATGTGTAAATTTCCATGTTCAAACTTTACAAGAAAGCTCAAGAAAGTGCTTATTAATGTAAAATGTGCTGATAAATGTTCAGCAGTTAGCTTTCCAAAATAAGAGAAAAAAAAGTTTCAGTAGCATTTTGCAATGGTTGCTTCTGTTTGCAAGCTACCAGCATTATGCCACTAATCTTGAAATGGGAAGAAATGCCATAAATTGGCTGAAGGTAGACTGTCAGCTGCAGTATAAAAGAGAACTGTAGCATCAGTGCAGCCTGAAATATTGGAACAAGTTAAGGTTTCCAGCTTCTGTAGAGTTTGCAGTGGTCTTTGTGGGAGTAAGAGGCAAACTATTCTCATTAAACCACTGATGTTGATGGTTTTTGCTACCATAAAGTAACCTAGCTTATCTTGATTTGTATAAATATGTTTGGTGATTTGGGCATCATATTGGCTCTATGATTTCTGGTCATCAGGCAAATGTCATTGTTGCATATTTCATAGGCCTTGTGATAAAAATACAGAGTGCTCAGGAGATCCCCTGGTGGTCCAGTGGTTGACTCTGTGCTTCCACTGCAGGGGGTTCAGGTGTGAACGCTGGTTGGGGAACTAAGATCCCACATGCAGTGGGGCACTGTAAAAAAAAAAAAAAAATTATCTACATGAATTCAAAACCAGTGGAAATTATGAAAATCTTCAAATAAGGGGGTCATGTATGACATAATAAAAATAATAATTGTTAACTATTCTTTGTTGCTTACTTGGTTTTGGAAACTGTTCTAAGTACTTTATCTCTGAGCATATTTCATCTTATTTACCAAATAAATCCAATATTAATATGCTATTATTATTTCTAATTTATAGTTATTCAATATGAGATTCAGAGTGATAAGGGGTTTTTCCTATGTAGCTAGTAAGGGGTTGTGGAATTTTTTTTGATGTCTTTCTTTTCTCTATAGGAAGTAGAAAACAAAAAGTATACAACTTCTCTTTAATCAAGGAAAGTTAAAAAATATCAGAGGTGAGATTCTCTCATTAATCAGGGATTCAGTAATAATTAATGAAAATATAAAACAAGTCACTTGGACCTAAAATACATTGCTGTTCAGGCCATATTTTATAAAGCACTTCTTTCTGCTGAAAAGAGAAGTTAATCATAATGAATATTTATGTTCAATTTGTCAAACAATAAACCTTGTTGTTTAATCCCCAAGGTCATGTTTGACTGTTTTGTGACCCCATGGACTATAACCCGCCAGGCTCCTTTGTCTATGGGATCTCCCATGCAAGAATACTGGAGTGAGTTGCCATTTCCTTCTCTAGTATATCTTCCCAATCCAGGGATCTGACTTGCGACTCTAGCATTGCAGGCAGGTTCTTTACCATTGAGTCACATGCTGCTGCTGCTGCTAAGCTGCTTCAATCGTGTTGGACTCTGTGCGACCCCATAGACTGCCACCCACCAGGCTTCCCCGTCCCGGGATTCTCCAGGCAAGAACATTGGAGTGGGTTGCCATTTCTTTCTCCAATGCATTAAAGTGAAAAGTGAAAGTGAAGTAGCTCAGTCGTGTCCAACTCTTTGCGACCCCATGGACTGCAGCCTACCAGGCTCCTCCATCCATGGGATCCTCCAGGCAAAAGTACTGGAGTGGGTTGCCATTGCCTTCTCCACTGAGCCACCAGGGAAACCCCAAACAATGAAACTCCAAACAATGAACCTACCACTAACCAGAATAGACACAGAGTAGACAAAAATAAATTTGATTCTTCCAAATACAGCAGATTTATTCAGTGGGGGGTTTTCTCGCAATTTCAAAAGAAAATTCTAGTACAGAAACATAAAGACTTTCTTTAATGAAACATTTATAATTGTTCCAACTGATGTATATCCTTTAAACTTAAGAGAATTACTTCAATCACAAAACATGACTTTAGAGAGGTAATGTTATTTCATATATGTTTTAAATTATAAACTACCCAGACAACTTTTTTGTCTCATATTTTTCTCCAAATTAAGAAAGAAAAAAGTTTCCTTCAGGTGTCTTCTCTGATTTATTATCTCTTTAAACAAAAGTTTTATGGTATAGATATTTAAAGAAATATGAAATGAAAGTGCTTTTGACAACTTTAAATATAAACAATATAAAGCTTTAACTATAATGCTGAGTAGGAGGAAGTTTATCAATTTTTTAAAATTTTTATTGGAGTATAGTTAATTTATAATGTTGTTAATTACAGGTGTATAACAAATTCAATCAGTTTTACATACACATATCTATGTCTACTCTTTTTTAGATCCTTTTCCCTTATATGTGGCTTCCCTGATAGCTCAGTTGGTAAAGAATCCACCTGCAATGCAGGATACCCCAGTTCGATTCCTGGATTGGGAAGATCCACTGGGCAAGGGATAGGCTACCCACATGGGCCATTACAGAGTATTGAGTAGAGTTCCCTGTACTATATATTAGGTCCTTATTATTATAGCTGTCTACTTTACACATAGTAGTAGTGTGTATATGTCAACCTCAATCTCCCAGTCTATCCCTCCTTAGCACTGATAACCATAAGTTTGTTTTCTATGTCTGTAACTCTATTTCTCTTTTGTAGGTAAGTTCATTTGTAGCCATTTTTAGGTTCCACACATAAACGATATCATATGACATTTGTCTTTGTCTGACTTACTTCATTCAGTATGACAGTCTTTAGGTCCATCCATATCACTGTAAATGGAATTATTTCATTAATTTTTATAGCCAAGTAATATTCCATCATATACATGTACCACATTTCCTTTATCCATTCCTCTGTTGATGGACATTTAAGTTGCTTCCGTGTCTTGGCTATTATTAAGAATGCTTCAGTAAACATTGGAGTGCATGTATTATATTATTTTTTGAATTATAGTTTTCACCAGATATATGCCCAGGAGTGAAATTGCTGGATCATATGGTAGTTGTAATTTTAACTTTTCAAGAAATATCCATACTGCTGTCCATGGTGGCTATACCAAGTTATGTTCCTACCAATAGTGTAGGAGGGTTCCCTTCTTGCTATATCTTTAACATTTACTGTTTATAACAGTCTTTTGATGATGGTCATTCTGACTGGTGTGAGGTGATACTTCATTACAGTTTGATTTACATTTCCCTAATGAGTACTAGAGGTGATGGAATTCCAGTTGAGCTATTTCAAATCTTGAAAGATGATGCTGTGAAAGTGCTGCACTCAATATGCCAGCACATTTGGAAAACTCAGCAGTTTTGGCCACAGGACTGGAAAATGTCCATTTTCATTCCAATCCCAAAGAAAGGCAATGCCAAAGAATGCTCAAAGTACTGCACAATTGCACTCATCTCACACGCTAATAAAGTAATGCTCAAAATTCTCCAAGCCAGGCCCCAGCAACATGTGAACCTTGAACATCCAGATGTTCAAGCCGGTTTCAGAAAAGGCAGAGGAACCAGAGATCAAATTGCCAACATCCGCTGGATCATTGAAAGAGCAAGAGAGTTCGAGAAAAACATCTACTTCTGCTTTATTGACTAGGCCAAAGCATTTGTATGGATCACAATAAACTGTGGAAAATTCTGAAAGAGATGGGAATACCAGATCATCTGACCTGCCTCTTGAGAAACCTGTATGCAGGCCAGGAAGCAACAGTTAGAATTGGTCACGGAACAACCGACTGGCTCCAAATAGGAAAAAGAGTATGTCAAGGCTGTATATTGTCACCCTGTTTATTTAACTTATATGCAGTGTACATCATGAGAAACACTGGGCTGGAAGAAGCACAAGCTGGAATCAAGATTGCCAGGAGAAATATCAATAACCTCAGATATGCAGATGACACCACCCTTATGGCAGAAAGTGAAGAGGAACTAAAAAGCTTCTTGACATGTGTACACCCGTGGCAGATGCATGTTGATGTATGGCAAAACCAATACAATATTGTAAAGTAAAAATAATAATAATAATAAAATAAAAATAAAATAAAGAAAGTGAAAGAGGAGAGTGAAAAAGTTGGCTTAAAGCTCGACATTCAGAAAACTAAAATCATGGCATCTGGTACCATCACTTCATGGCAAATCAATGGGGAAACAGTGGAAACAGTGTCAGACTATTTTGGGGGGCTCCAAAATCACTGCAGATGGTGATTGCAGCTATGAAATTAAAAGACGCTTACTCCTTGGAAGGAAAGTTATGGCCAACCTAGATAGCATATTCAAAAGCAAAGACATTACTTTGCCAACAAAGGTCCGTCTAGTCAAGGCTATGATTTTTCCTGTGGTCATGTATGGATGTGAGAGTTGGACTGTGAAGAAAGCTGAGTGCTGAAGAATTGATGCTTTTGAACTGTGGTGTTGGAGAAGACTCTTGAGAGTCCCTTGGACTGCAAGGAGATCCAACCAGTCCACCCTAAAGGAGATCAGTCCTGGGTGTTCTTTGGAAGGAATGATGCTAAAGCTGAAACTCCAATACTTTGGCCACCGCATGCGAAGAATTGACCTATTGGAAAAGACTCTGATGCTGGGAGGATTGGGGGCAGGAAGAGAAGGGGAAGACAGAGGATGAGATGGCTGGATGGCATCACTGACTCGATGCATGTTAGTCTGAGTGAACCCCGGGAGTTGGTGACGGACGGGGAGGACTGACATGTTGCAATTCATGGGGTCGCAAAGAGTCAGACACGACTGAGTGACTGAACTGCACTGAATGAGTACTGGCAAAGAAGGAAATGTCAACCCACTCCAGTACTCTTTCCTGGAAAATCCCATGGATGGAGGAACCTGGTGGGTTGCAGTCCATGGGGTCACAAAGAGTTAGACATGACTGAGCGAGTTCACTTCACTCACTTCCCTCACGTCATATTTTATCACTGTAGAAGGAAATGACAACCCACTCCAGTATTCTTGCCTGGAGAATCCCATGGACAGAGGGGCCTGGCAGGCCATGGTCCATGGGGTCGCAGAGAGTCAGACATGGCTGAAGTGACTAAGCATGTACGCAGGCAATGAGTAGTGGTGCTTTTCACGTGTCTCTTGA
Organism: Bos taurus; assembly: GCF_002263795.3. NCBI lineage: Eukaryota > Metazoa > Chordata > Mammalia > Artiodactyla > Bovidae > Bos > Bos taurus. The sequence goes on along the minus strand of NC_037353.1, from coordinate 1,869,549 downwards.
CCATCTATATGTCTTCTTCAGAGAAATGTATATTTATATCTTCCACCCATTTTTTTTAATTGAGCTAAATGAGCTAAATTAGCTAATTGAGCTAAATGATACATTTTGGAGATTAATTTCTTATCCGTTGATTCAATTAAAGGTTTTTTCTTGCATTCTGTGGGTTGTCTTTTTCTTTGTTTATGGTTTCCATTGCTTTAAAAAATCTTTTAAATTAGGTCCTATCCATTTATTTTTATTAGTCTTGAAGATGGATCCAAAAAGTACTTGCTGTGATTTATATCAGTGTGTTCTGTGTATGTTTTCCTCTAAGAGTTTTACAGTATTTAGGTATTTTGTGTTCATTTTTGTGTATGGTGTTAGTGAATATTCTAATTTCATTCTTTTCCATGTAGCTGCCATGTTTTCTGAGCATCACTTATTGAAGAGACTGTCTTTATTCTGTTGTATATTTTCACCTCCTTTGTCATAGATTAGGTGACAGTAGGTGTGTGGGTTTACCTCTAGGCTTTCTATCCTGTTCCATTTATCTATATTTCTATTTTTGTGCCATTCCCCTACTGTTTTGATTACTGTAGCATTATACTATTTCTGAATTCAAGGGGCATGATTATTTCAGCTTCATTTTTCTTTGTTAAGACTGCTTTGGCTATTCATAGTTTTTACTGTTTCCAAACAAACTATAAAAATTTTTTGTTGTAATTCTGTGAAAAATGCCATTGGTAGTTTGATATGGATTGCATTGAATATGTAGATTGCTTTGAGTAATATAGTTATTTTCAGAATATTGATTCTTCCAACCTAAGAACATGGTATACCTTTCCATTGTTTGTGTCATCTTTGATTTCTTTCAAAAGTATCTTATAGTTTTCTGAGTATAGGTACTGTGTCTTCTTAAGTAGGTTTATTCCTAGGTATTTTATTCTTTTCAATTCTACAGTATGAAGCATTGTTACCTTGATTTTTCTTTCTGATCATTCATTGCTAATAATCAGAATAAAACAGATTTTAAGGTATTAATTTTGTATCCTGCAAAAAAACTAATCACATGGACCATAGTTCAGTTCAGTTCAGTTCAGTTCAATCGCTCAGTAATGTCTGACTCTCTGTGACCCGATGGACTGCAGCATGCCAGGCTTCCCTGTCCATCACCAACTCCCGGAATTTATTCAAACTCATGTCCATTGAGTCAGTGATGCCATCCAACCATCTCATCCTCTGTCATCCCCTTCTCCTCCTGCTTTCAATCTCTACAGCATCAGAATCTTTTCCAGTGAGTCAGTTCCTCTCATCAGGTGGCCAAACTATTGGAGTTTCAGCTTCAACATCAGTCCTTCCAATGAACATTCAGGACTGATTTCCGTCAGGATTGACTGGTTGGATCTCCTTGCAGTCCAAGGAAGACTCTCAAGAGTCTTCTCCAACATCACAGTTCAAAAATATCAATTCTCTGACGCTTTCTTTACAGTGCAAATTTTACACCCATATATGACTACTGGGAAAACTATAGCCTTGACTCGGAGAAGGCAATGGCACAGTACTCTTGCCTGGAAAATCCCATGGATGGAGGAGCCTGGTGGGCTGCAGTCCATGGGGTCGCTAAGAGTCAGACACGACTGAGCGACTTCATTTTCACTCTTCATTTTCCTGCACTGGAGAAGGAAATGGCAACCAACTCCAGTGTTCTTGCCTGGAGAATCCCAGAGATGGGGGAGCCTGGTGGGCTGCTGTCTATGGGGTCGCACAGAGTCAGACACTTCTGCAGCACCCTTTATTATGTTATAGCCTTGACTAGATGGACCTTTGTTGGCAAAGTAATGTCTCTGCTTTTGAATATGCTGTCTAGGTTGGTCATAACTTTTCTTCCAAGGAGTAAGCATCTTTTTATTTCATGGCTGTAGTCACCATCCGCAGAGATTTTGGAGCCCCCAAAAATAAAGTCAGGCACTGTTTCCACTGTTTCCACATCTATTTGCCATAAAGTGGTAGGACTGAATGCCATGATCTTCGTTTTCTGAATGTTGAGCTTTAAGCCAACTTTTTCACTCTCCTCTTTCACTTTCATCAAGAGACTCTTTAGTTCTTCTTCACTTTCTGCCATAAGGGTGGTATCATCTGCATATCTGAGGTTATTGATATTTTTCCTAACAATCTTGATTCCAGCTTGTGCTTCTTCCAGTCCAGCGTTTCTCATTATGTACTCTGCATAGAAGTTAAATAAGCAGGGTGTAATATACAATTTACACCCTTGTATACAATATACAGCCTTGACATACTCCTTTTCCTATTTGGAACCAGTCTGTTGTTCCATGTCCAATTCTAACTGTTGCTTCCTGACCTGCATACAGGTTTCTCAAAAGGCAGGTCAGGTGGTCTGGTATTCCCATCTCTTTTAGAATTTTCCACAGTTTATTGTGATCCACACAGTCAAAGACTTTGGCATAGTCAATAAAGCAGAAATAGATGTTTTCTGGAACTGTCTTGTTTTTTCAGTGGTTCAGCGGATGTTGGCAATTTGATCTCTGGTTCCTCTGCCTTTTCTAAAACCAGCTTGAACATCTGGAAGTTCATGGTTCATGTATTGTTAAAGCCTGGCTTGGAGAAATTTAAGCATTATTTTGCTAGCATGTGAGATGAGTGCAATTGTGTGGTAGTTTGAGCATTCTTTAGCATTACCTTTCTTTGGGATTGTAATAAAAACTGAGCTTTTCCAGTCCTGTGGCCACTGCTGAGTTTTCCAAATGTGCTGGCATAGTGAGTGCAGCACTTTAACAGCATCATCTTTCAGGATTTGAAATAGCTCAACTGGAATTCCATCCCCTCCACTAGCTTTGTTCGTAGTGATACTTCCTAAAGCCCACTTGACTTCACATTCCACGATGTTTGGCTCTAGGTGAGTGATCATACCATCGTGATTATCTGGGTCGTGAAGATCTTTTTTGTACAGTTCTTCTGTGTATTCTTGCCACCTCTTCTTAATATCTTCTGCTTCTGTTAGGTCCATACCATTTCTGTCCTTTATTGAGTCCATCTTTGCATGAAATGTTCCCTTGGTATCTTTTATTTGCCTTAAATTGAAGAAAATAGAGAAAACCACTAGGCCATTCAGGTATGACCTAAATCAAATCCCTTATGATTATACAGTGGAAATGAGAAACAGATTTATGGGACTAGATCTGATAGACAGAGTGCCTGATGAACTATGGATGAAGGTTCATGACATTGTACAGGAGACAGGGAGCAAGATCATCCCCAAGAAAAATAAATGCAAAAAAATCAAAATGGCTCTCTGAGGAGGCCTTACAAATAGCTGTGAAAAAAAAAGAAGTGAAAAGCAAAGGAGAAAAGGAAAGATATACCCATTTGTGTGCAGAGATCCAAAGAATACCTAGGAGGGATAAGAAAGTCTTCCTCAGTGATCAGTGCAAAGCAATAGAGGAAAACAATAGTGGGAAAGACCAGAGATCTCTTCAAGATAATTAGAGATACCAAGGGAACATGGATCACAGCCTTGTCTAAATCAGGGAAACTATGAGTCGTGCCATGTAGGGCCACACAAGACAGATGGGTTATTGTGGAGGGTTCTGACAAAATGTGGCCCACAGAGAAGGGAATGGCAAACAACACCAGCATTCTTGCCTGGAGAACTCCATGAACAGTATGAAATAGCAAAAAGATATGACACTGAAAGATGAACTCCCCAGGTCAGTAGGAACCCAATATGCTCCTGGAGAAGAGCAGAGAAACACCTCCAGAAGGAATGAAGAAGCTGAGCCAAAACAGAAACAATGCCCAGTTGTGGATATGTCTGGTGGCAAAAGTACAGTTTGATGTGGCAAAGAACAATATTGCACAGGAACCTAGAATTGTATGTCCATGAATGAAGGTAAATTGGAAGTGGTCAATAGGAGATGGCAAGAGTGAGCTTTGACATTTTAGGAATCAGTGAACTAAAATGGACTGGAATAGGTGAATTTAATTCAGACAATTATATTTACTATTGTGGGCAATAATCCCTTAGAAAAAATGGAGTAGCCCTTACAGTCAATGAAAGAATCTGAAATGCAGTACTTGGGTGCAATCTCAAAAACGACAGAATGATGTTGGTTCACTTCCAAGGCAAATCATTCAATATCACAGTAATCGAAGTCCATGCCCCAACCATTAATGCTGAAGAAGCTGAGGTTGAATGGTTCTATGAAGACCTACAAGGCCTTCTAGAACTAACACCCTCAAATGATATCCTTTTCATTATAGGGGACTGGAATGCAAAAGTAGGAAGTCAAGAGATACTAGAATAAAGGTAAGTTTGGCCTTGGAGTACAAAATTAAGCAGGAAGAAGGATACCAGAGTTTTGCCAAGAGGACACACTGGTCATAGCAAACACCCTCTTCTAACAACACAAGAGAAGATTCTAGACATGGACATCACCAGATGGTCAATTCCCAAAATCAGATTGATTATATTCTTTGTAGCTGAAGATGGAGAAGCAGATGGAGAATACAGTCAGTAAAAATAAGACCAGGAGCTGATTGTGACTCAGATCATGAGCTCCTTTTTCAAAATTCAGATTTAAAATTCCTCTTGCTTCTATTGTGTGCTACCTGGTGGGCAAGGTTAGTCCAGAGGCTTGTGCATTTATCCCCTTGGTAGGAGATTTGAGTGGCTTTGGACATGACTGAGCGATTTCACTTTCACTTTTCACTTTCATGCATTGGAGGAGGAAATGGAAACCCATTCCAGTGTTCTTGCCTGGAGAATCCCAGGGATGGAGGAGCCTATGGGGTCTATTGGGTCACACAGAATCGGACACGACTGAAGCGACTTAGCAGCAGCATCAGTGGTGACCAGAGTCTGCCCTGGATACTAAGCAGGATCTTCTCTTTGTTCTGTGTTTGTCACTGCACTGTTAGGGGTGGGGTCTTCTCCCTAGTTGCTGGAATAGAGGCTCCCAGATCTGTTTCTTAGCTGTGTTTCTGACCTGTGGCATGAGATACGTGGGATGAGAGCACTCCCACTGGGAGAGAAGCCACTGAGTATTTCTCTTTTGGAACTCTGTACCTGTGAGTATGCTCTGTTATGTCCCCTTTCACACAGCAGGCTCTCAAAGTGCTTTCTTGTTGGCACTGATTTAAGTTCCACCTTAACTGTGTGTATGCTGGCATTTGTCCCTGGTAACTCTCACCAGGCCATTTGTGCAGATCCACTGAGGTCAGGTCAGGACTGCCATTGTCATGGCACCCACTGTGGGAGCTATGGAGGCAGATCGGATTCTGGCCTGGCCCAACCCTCACAGGTATATGTGCCCATAAAGTCCACTACTGCTGCTAAAGTCATACTTGTCCCAGTTGCAGGAGTGCTTGTCCTTTTGGAGATTTTTTCAGGGGCTGAATTTAGGAAGCCTTCAGCAAAGGTGTAACTTTGCATTTCATGCAGCCATAAAGAGAGATTTCAGATCTTCCTTAGTCACATGGTCCTTGGGGCTTAGCTGTGGTTTCAGCCCCATCTCTGCTTGTGTTCTTCCCACTGGATTCTTCTCCAAAGGTTGCCAGAGCACACAAGCCTATCAGGCAGGAAGGAGCTGGAACCAAGGTGGTGATCAGAGCAAGGAGGGTGCCTAGACAGGAGGGTGCTGGGGTAGTGATTGGAACACATGAGCCCTTTGGGTAACAATCAAGGGGAGCAGATTGCCCAGGTAGGGTAGAAGAGGCAATGGCAGGGTGGTTGAGACAGCTCTGGTGAGAAACCTCCCTAGTGCTGGTGGAGGCAGGGACTGGCATGTGAGGAGAGAGGCTACAATGGTGGCACATCACTGAACAATTATGCTTCACTTCTGTCACATTCTGGGCTTCCTCTGAGAGCATTCTTGGCGGCAGAGCTCCTCACTCCCATCCCCTCAGGTTTTCTCCTCACAGCCAACATCAGTCCTCTCTCCCAGTCTGTTCTCCAAACCTTGCATTCCAGCATCAGCCCCTCTCAGCACTGGTGGCTACCCATCTCAGGCTGGGGTGCACAGGGCTGTGGCATGAACCATCTGTGTAGGTCTCACTCTGTCCTACCTGCCACAGACCAGTTATGGGCCTCTCTTCTGAGCCTCTGAAGCTCCCTGCTGGTCCAGTTGATCTCCCTGCTGGTGAGGGAGCTTCCCCACATGTGATAACCTCACTTAACCTTCATCTTCCAGTGGGGCACAGGTCTCATCCTGCTTCCCTCTCCTCTTCCTTTCCCTTCTTTCTGTTATCCTATCAGGTTATGTGGGTATCTTCTTGTCCTTTTAGATGTCCAGAGTCCTCTGCTAGTGTTCAGAAGGTGCTCTGTGAGAAGTTTCATTTATAGAGTTATTATTTTGTGTGTTTTCAGGGAGAGATGAACTCCATGTCTTTCTAGTCCTTTGCCATCTTGGAAAGCCCTAGACTGATTTTCTAACAGCTTATTCATCTAAATATCAATTTCTGACTCTTAGCTGCATGATCTTAATTCTGAATAATAACCGCTATGTTGTCATTTTTCTAAATCTCATCTGAATATATGCAAATATAAAAATTAGTAAAACATTGATTTGTATGTTGTTGTCCTAAGCACCCCAATATTATTAGAGGCACAAGACTAATGGCATGTACTAAATGATTTGCACTGTCTGAGTGCCCTAATGGCTAATAAGAAAACTGAACAAGATCAGAAATCAGGTTCTGAGCTCATGAACCTCAATTTCTCCAGCTGAAGCAAACTCACTAAAAATGTAAGGATTTAGGAGGTTCTTTGTTTTCATGAATAAGAATTTAAACCAACCTGCCTTCAAACTCTTAAAATTTCGATACTTAATGTTTGTTGCTTAGTGATATCAAAGAACATATTTATTTTACATTGATAAAATTTTAAAAATTATGAAGTAAAATCTTTCTTCACTAGACGCCAATTACAAATCATGTGGTACACAGGATTTTCTCCCAGTCTTAGCAGTTCTTGATGTAAATGTCATTATTTTACAGGATGAATTATAGGATATGGAAAAGAAAGGCTAAGACCAAACACTATCACTTTTCAGAAGTTTAACTACCACACCAGTAGAAAATCTCCAAAGTTTCCAATTCCAAATGAGTCATTTGGCAAAAATCCCTTTGTAATCATCTGTTATAAGCTGTTTTTACATACAATTTAATGTTCCAGCTTCTGCTTTGTGGTTACTCCAGGGTAAACATCAACTCCTTGAAAATCAGCTCCGATTATAACAATGCAATGAAGAATTCAGGGGGAAAAAACAGAATTTTTCTCTTTTATAGATGTTTGTTTTGAATAAAAATATTTAGCAAAACAGAAATGGATAACATAATTCAAACCAAAAAGACAAGATGATGTCTTAATACTTTAGATAAGTTATGAGAAAAATAAAGAGTTGAAACATTCAACTTTCATGCATGACACAAATAACTACTTTAACATTTGTGACTGGAATAGATCTTTCATCAGACAAGTGGTAAAACTGTATGAGTGAGTTCCATTCTACTCAATTTATCCATCCTTTATTTTTTTAAGTGAATTGTATTCTTTTGATCTTTGTTCCATCAATGTTGTTGATATATAGTTGATAATGGCTGCTGCTTAATATTTCAAACTTTGATCAAAACCTTGTAATGTATTGGCACCTTGCATTAAGCTTACTACGCTGAAATATCAGTAGATCAGTCAACGTAGATATCTTTTCCAGTATCTAGTCTAGAGATGACATTAAGTCAATCATAGTAATATATCTCCCTTACCAGTGATTTGTTAAGATCAAAAAGTTCACGGCTCTGTCCTCATATTCAGAGAAGTCAATAAAAATTTAAACAGATAAAATTTAATATTCAGGCCTAAGTTCAGCTGCTCAGTCATGTCTGACTCTTTGCAACCGTATGGACTGCAGCACGTCAGGCTTCCCTGTCCATCACCAACTCCCGGAGCATGCTCAAACTCATATCCATTGAGTTAGTGATGCCATCCGACCATGTCATTCTCTGTCGTCCCCTTCTCCTCCTGCCTTCAATCTTTCCCAGCGTCAGGGTCTTTTCCAATGAGTCAGTACTTCGCATCAGTTGGCCAAAGTATTGAAGTTTCAGCTTCAGCATCAGTCCTTCCAATGAATATTCAGGACAGGTAACTCCTTGCAGTCCAAGAGACTCTCAAGAGTCTTCTCCAACACCACAGTTCAAAAACATCAATTCTTCGGTGCTCAGCTTTCTTTATGGTCTGACTCTCACATCCACACACGACTACTGAAAAACCATAGCTTTGAATATACAGATCTTTGTAGGCAGATATGGTCTCGGCTTTTTAATATGCTGTCTAGGCTGGTCATAGTTTTTCATCCAAGGAGAAAGCGTTTTTAAATTCCATGGCTGCCTTCACCATCTTGCAGTGATTTTAGAGACCAAGAAAATAAAGTCTGTCACTGTTTCCATTGTTTTTCCATCTATTTGCCATGAAGTGATGGGACAAGATGCCATGATCTTCATTTTTTGAATATTGAGTTTTAAGCCAGCTTTTTCATTCTCCTCTTTCACTTTCATCAAGAGGCTCTTTAGTTCTTCTTCACTTTCTGCCATAAGGGTGGTGTCATCCATATATCTGAGATTATTGATATTTCTCCCAGCAATCTTGATTCCAGCTTGTGCTTATCAACCCAGCATGTCTCATGATATACTCTGCATATAAGTTAAATAAACAGGGTGACAATATACAGCCTTGACATACTCCTTTCCCAATTTGGAACTAGTCTGTTGTCTCATATCCAGTTCTAACTGTTGCTTATTGACCTGCATACAGATTTTCAGGAGGCAGGTAAAATGATCTGGCATTCCCATCTCCTGAAGAATTTCCCAGTTTGTTGTGATCCACATAGTCAAAGTCTTTAGCGTAGTCAATGAAACAAATGATTTTCTGGAATTCTCTTGCTTTTTATATGATCCAATGGATTTTGGCAATTTGATATCTGGTTCCTCTGCTTTTCTAAATCCAGCTTGAAAATCTGGATGTTCTTGGTTCACTGTTGATGTCTAGCTTGGAGAATTTTGAGCATTACTTTGCTAGCACTTGAGATGAGTGCAATTGTGCAATAGTTTGAACATTCTTTGGCATTGCAACAATGCTATTTAGTTCTATCATGAACATCTCACTGAGGGAAGCTTAGAAGGCTAATAAATGTGAAATGACAGAGAGACCAAATTCATTGAACGTTGTGTCCTGAATGACTTGTCTATACTAATTCCTTCACAGACCCTCAGTTTCCTCAACTAGGAAGTCATTCTCTCAAGTTAATTGAAAGCTAGTGGGGAGCAACTGAGACTTCAGTGCTTGGTAGGCATTAATCCAGGCCAAATGACCTCTGCTTAATCTTCTCCAAAGAAAGAAGCTGATATATGTTTATTTTTAGAGGATATCCTGAAACATAAAATATCCCCCTACTCTATGAAGGATAAGGCTATCTGATTATTAGAGTAATGAAATGCTGACAAATAGCAGATATGAGGATGGAAAAGCTGGTGCTGAAGAATTGAATGCAGAGTTCTGCTGCCTCATAGGATGGATTTGAACTCCAGCCTTTTCATTGACTAACTGGCAGTGAGGAATTATTATTATTATTATTTGAGCCTTAACTGTCTCATTATAAAAAATACTGTGTGTAGATTTCAAAGATTTGTATGAAATGAGAATACATGTAAACATAGACAGCATATTGCCAGGCATATACTTTGCATGTTTTTATTTTTTTATTTAATTCTATTTAAATTTACAATATTGTATTGGTTTTGCCATATATCAAAACGAATCTGCCACAGATGGTTTCCACTTCTATGCAGAGTTGACTTGATTCTTGACTCTTTCATGAACTCTCTTGTAAAGTCTGTTGAAGCAGAGACAGTTATGCAATGTGGCATATTAAAAAATGGTCACACATTTTAAGACACTGCCCTCATTAAAAATTTTCATTTATGTCTCTCCTCCTGAATGTGAATTGGCTATAGAAAAGCTTTGTCCACTAGTACAGAGCAGGGTGATGCTGTTCTATTTTGGAGTCTTGGACTTTGTGATTTGTGACTTGAACTTCATCTTCTTCAAAATACTCAGAGAATTGACTGAAATTAGAGATACCACATGAAGGGATATGATATTACAAGAAAGCAGAGAGGTGAATGACCAGGCCTCAGGTATTCCAAGCCTCAGACAATGTTGTGTTATTCTAATTGAAGGCCCAGATATTTTGGGGGCAGTAAAGATGAGTCATTCCAAATGAAATCTGTTCAAATTTGATTTATAAACAGAAGAAATAACTGGTGTTTTCTAAAAATACTAAAGCTTAATGTTTGTAAGCAGTGACTGATATATGGACTACGGGATGAGATTTTATTAAGCTGCTCAAGGGGAAGGTCTAGAAGAAGAAGTTAGAGGATCAGGGGAGATTCAGTCCAGTTCAGTCATTCAGTCGTGTCTGACTCTTTGTGACCCCATAAATCGCAGCACGCCAGGCCTCCCTGTCCATCACCAACTCCTGGAGTTCACCAAGACTCACGTCCATCAAGTCAGTGATGCCATTCAGCCATCTCATCCTCTGTCGTCCCCTTCTCCTCTTGCCCCCAATCCCTCCCAGCATCAGAGTCTTTTCCAATGAGTCAACTCTTCACATAAGGTGGCCAAAGTACTGGAATTTCAGCTTTAGCATCATTCCTTCCAAAGAAATCCCAGGGCTGTTCTCCTTCAGAATGGACTGGTTGGATCTCTTTGCAGTCCAAGGGACTCTCAAGAGTCTTCTCCAACACCACAGTTCAAAAGCACCAATTCTTTGGTGCTCAGCCTTCTTCACAGTCCAACTCCCACATCCATACATGACCACAGGAAAAACCATAGCCTTGACTAGACGAACCTTTGTTGGCAAAGTAATGTCTCTGCTTTTCAATATGCTATCTAGGTTAGTCATAACTTTCCTTCCAAGGATTAAGCGTCTTTTAATTTCATGGCTGCAGTCACCATCTGCAGTGATTTTGGAGCCCAGAAAAATAAACTTTGACACTGTTTCCACTGTTTCCCCATCTATTTCCCATAAAGTGATGGGACCGGATGCCATGATCTTCGTTTTCTGAATGTTGAGCTTTAAGCCAACTTTTTCACTCTCCACTTTCACTTACATCAAGAGGCTTTTGAGTTCCTCTTCACTTTCTGCCATAAGGGTGGTGTCATCTGCATATCTGAGGTTATTGATATTTCTCCCACAATCTTGATTCCAGCTTGTGTTTCTTCCAGTCCAGTGTTTCTCATAATGTACTCTGCATAGTAGTTAAATAAACAGGGTGACAATATACAGCCTTGACGTACTCCTTTTCCTATTTGGAACCAGTCTGTTGTTCCATGTCCAGTTCTAACTGTTGCTTCCTGATCTGCATACAAATTTCTCAAAAGGCAGATCAGGTGGTCTGGTATTCCCATCTCTTTCAGAATTTTCCACAGTTGACTGTGATCCACACAGTCAAAGGCTTTGGCATAGTCAATAAGCAGAAATAGATGCTTTTCTTGAACTCTTTTGCTTTTTCCATTACTTTACTAGTGTGTGAGATGCGTGCAATTGTGTGGTAGTTTGAGCATTCTTTGGCAGTGCCTTTCTTTGGGATTGGAATGAAAACTGACCTTCTCCAGTCCTGTGACCACTGCTGAGTTTTCCAAATTTGCTGGCATATTGAGTGCAGCACTTTCACAGCATCATCTTTCAGGATTTGGAATAGCTCAACTGGAATTCCTTCACCTACACTAGCTTTGTCGGTAGTGATGCTTTCTAAGGCCCACTTGACTTCACATTCCAGGATGTCTGGCTCTAGGTCAGTGATCACACCATCGTGATTATCTGGGTCGTGTAGATCTTTTTTGTACAGTTCTTCTGTGTATTCTTGCCATCTCTTCTTAATATCTTCTGCTTCTGTTAGGTCCATACAATTTCTGTCCTTTATCGAGCCCATCTTTGCATGAAATGTTTCTTTGGTATCTCTGATTTTCTTGAAGAGATCCCTAGTCTTTCCCATTCTGTTGTTTTCCTCTATTTCTTTGCATTGATCACTGAAGAAGGCTTTCTTATCTCTTCTTGCTATTCTTTGGAACTCTGCATTCAGATGTTTATATCTTTCCTTTTCTCCTTTACTTTTCGCTTCTCTTCTTTTCACAGCTATTTGTAAGGCCTCCCCAGACAGCCATTTTGCTTTTTTGCATTTCTTTTCCATGGGAATGGTCTTGATCCCTGTCTCCTGTACAATGTCACAAACCTCATTCCATAGTTCATCAGGCACTCTATCTATCAGATCTAGGCCCTTAAATCTATTTCTCACTTCCACTGTATAATCATAAGGGATTTGATTTAGGTCATACCTGAATGGTCTAGTGGTTTTCCCCACTTTCTTTAATTTAAGTCTGAATTTGGCAATAAGGAGTTCATGGTCTGAGCCACAGTCAGCTTCTGGTCTTGTTTTTGCTGACTGTATAGAGCTTTTCCATCTTTGGCTGCAAAGAATATAATCAATCTGATTTCGGTGTTGACCATCTGGTGATGTCCCTGTATAGAGTCCTCTTGTGTTGTTGGAAGAGGGTGTTTGTTATGATCAGTGCATTTTCTTGGTAAAACTCTATTAGTTTCTGTCCTGCTTCATTCCGTATTCCAAGGCCAAATTTGCCTGTTACTCCAGGTGTTTCTTTACTTCCTACTCTTGCATTCCAGTCCCCTATAATGAAAAGGACTTCTTTTTTGGGTGTTAGTTCTAAAAAGTCTTGTAGTTCTTCATAGAACCATTCAACTTCAGCTTCTTTAGCATTAATCCATAGGTTTTGTTGGAAAAAAGTTTATGTTTACAGGGGAATCTGAGAGGCATGTATTAATACTATAGCTGCCATGATGGGGTCCTGATGGGTGTTTTGGAAAGGTTTAAGGAAGGCTATTGCCCCTGTGTAGTGACTGTTTCTACACCTCTGAGGATCCTCAGCCAAGTAGTTGGTGGTAGGTCTGTCAGGACAAGCCATCAGAAAGAAGTGGATGTGGAAAGAAAGAAAGCAAGAGCAAGTTGAAACCTGCTGTACATATTTGCTTGCATCAGTCCTCCACTGCTGCTGTTAGTCATTCAGTCATGTCCAACTCTTTGCGACCCCATGGACTGTAGCCTGCCAAGCTCCTCAGTCCATGGGATTCTCCAGGCAAGAATACTGGAGTGGGTTGCCACTTCCTTCTCCAGGGGATTTTCCCAACCCAAATATTGAACCCAGGTCTCTTCCATTGCAGGCAGATTCTTTACTGTCTGAGTCACCAGAGAAGCCACCAGTGGAAGTCCTCCACTGCCTGATCATAAATGCTTTCACATAACAATTTGTTGTTGTTCAGTCACTCAGTCCTGTCCAACACTGTGAGACCCCATGGACTGCAGCATGCCAGGCTCATCTGTCTTTCACCAACTCCCAGAGCATGCTCAAACTCATGTCCATTGAGTCTGTGATGCCATCCAACCATCTCATTCTCTGTTGTCCCCTTCTCCTCCTGCTTTCAACCTTTCTCAGCCTTAGGGTCTTTTCCAGTGAGTCAGCTCTTCACATCAAGTGGCCAAAGTATTGGAACTTCAGCATCAGTACTTCCAATGAATATTCAGGGTCGATTTCCTTTAGGATTGACTGGTTTAATGTCCTTGCAGTCCAATGGACTGTCAAGAGTCTTTTCCAGCACCACCATTCAAAGGCATTGATTCTTTGGCTCTCAGCACTTTTTATTTTCCAGCTCTCATATCCATAAATGACTACTGGCTAAAACATAGCTTTGACTATACAGACTTTTGTAGGCAGAGTAATGTCTCTACTTTTTAATATGTTGTCTCAATTTGTCATAGCTTTTCTTCCATGGAGTCTTTTAATTTCATGGCTGCAGTCCCCAACCACAGTGATTTTTGGAGCCCGAGAAAATAAAGTATGTCACTGTTTCCATTGTTTCCCCATTTATTTGCCATGGAGTGATGGGATCGGATGCCATGATCTTAGTTTTTTTGAATTTTTATTTTTAAGCCAGCTTTTTCATTCTCCTCTTTCACTTTCATCGGGAGGCTCTTTAATTCCTCTTCTCTTTCTGCCATAAAGCTGGTGTCATCAGTATTCTCATTAAAAACTTTAAGTTCCTCTTTTGGCTAGCTTTTATAGGGAAAACTACTGAGAAGGGGATTCTCAAAATAGACTTATCAGCATAACAAATTTGATGAAGTAAAATCCAACATGTATATAATAGACAGCATAGTGTTAGGCACAGCAAAAAATACACAGATATGTCAGATATGTCATCATTTTTCCATATTAAAGACTATACATGATTTATCATACCTTGTTAAAGATTGAGGACTTTCCCCTATGCCCTTTGGGATTGTTACAAATAAAGGTATATATGCAAAGAACCAAGGTCAAATAAGAAAATAAATGGTTTATAAAGGACCTCAAAGTGCCTAATTAACTTAAGTGAAGTTTTTGTTTGTTTGTTTGTTTGTTTTTTAACTGCATTTAAGGACACAGGTCAGATGTTTAAAAAAAAAAAAAAAAAAACTGAACTTTCATTCTTCAACCTTGGAGGAAAATTTGCAATAAAAGCTAACTTGACCTCTTGCTTACTGGTAGAGGGGAGATAGAGACAGAGATAGTGATAGAGAGAAAGAAAGAGAAAGTAGGACCTTTACATCACCACTGTAGTTCCTTCCCTGATCTCTCATGATAGAAACCAGAAGAGAATCTAATGAACCAGAATAACAGAGCAAAGAGGAGCCAGGAAAATGTTTCATACCACAGAAGCACAATAATTCCATGTATTAATAAAACATTAATGAATGCCAAGATATAAATGATCTGGATCATTCTCTTTACCTTGATGAAAAAATGGAAGCCAAAAGTTTTCACTGCAAGTCTCTATTCCCCATCCAGTTGACACAGAAGTAAAACTTACCTTATAGGTCCTATTTTTTTAAGGCCTGTTTTTAATAAAGGCACATGGGTTAATTGCATATTTCCCCTTATCTCATTCTACTATATAATAACATTTATCCAAAACACAGGAGAGAAACTTATGTAAAGCAGTAGTCTTTAGAGGATTAACTTTCAAAGTGCTTAGGCAAGAGCTCATATTAAAATAATTATTTTAAATGCAAATAAAAATAATTAAATTTGTTCATGAGGGAAAGATTATACTCAAATATAAGTGTGTTAAATTTTATCCTTGAAAAATAACTATAAAGAAAATGTGATGATTAATTTATTAGGAAAAAACATTGGGTTAAAGCAATATAATATAGGAAAATTAATACATTAATTTTTAAAGGATCAGAGGGCAAGGACTGTACAAATCTCTGCTAGGAAAACTTTCTATAAATAACTAGAGACAGAAAGGGTTTATATTTGGCTATATTTTATAGTAAAACTTTGCTTAGCTACAATACTTGGAAACAAATCTTAGGATAACTTCATAAAAGAGGTTTTCTTTCTCTGAATTATTATCATCATTATATAATTTTCATAAGTTTATGGTGATATAAATAGTATTCAATGAATTGTACATATTTAAAATGTACAATTTGACAATTTTTGACATAAGGATAGATTTGAAAAATCATCACAATCAAGGTAGTATCATACTCATTGCCCCTAAATGTTTCTTTGTGCCCTATTTTAATCCCTCCATCCTAGCCCTTACCCTCATTCCCAGGTAGCCAGTGATGTATCTGTTACTACAAATTAATTTATATTTTCTATACTTCTTTTTTTGGTAACTGGAATCATACAGTATGCTTTTTTTTTTTTTTTTCTGGCTTCTTTCACTCAGGATAATTATTTTTAAATTCATTCACCTTGTTGACACTATCAGTACTTAATCTCTTTGACTTGATTAGTATTATTCCACTGTATATTTAACTAGTTTCTGATGATGGGCATTTGAATTATTTATAGTGTTTGACTATTACAAATGAAGCTATTATTAAGATAAAAGTATTTGTATGAACATGTGATTTGATTTCTTTTCAGTAAATATTTGGGAGTGAAATGAATGAATCATGCAATACCTATGTATTTAATTTTTTAAGTAATTGCCAAACTGTTATCCAAAGTAGTTGTAACATTTTTTATTCCCAACAAGAATGAATTCCCAACAGTAGTGAATAGTGAGTCCTAGTTTCTCCTCACCTTATAAGCATGTGATAAGGTCAAGTTTGTATTGCTTCTTTTATCTTTTCTTTCTTTTCTCTTTTACTTTCTCACTTTCTTTCATCTCTAATTTACATTTCTCTGATAACTAGCAATGCTGAATATGCTGTTATATGCCATATGTATATCTTCTTTGATAAGGTGTCTGCTCAAAATCTTTTTCCATTTTTTTTTCAGGTTGTTTTCTTATTTTTGAATTTTAAGTATTTTTTATATATTCTAGATAGGATTTTTATCAGATGTATGATTTTAAAATATTTTTTCCAAGACTGTGAATTGTCTTTTCATTGTCTAATACAAATAACTTTTTTTTTTAAAGGGATGACACTTTGGTACCACAATTAAAAATCTTTGCTTATCACAAGGTCACTAAGACTTTCTCCTTTTATTTTTCTATACATTAGAAAGTATAAAATTTTATGCTTTATATTTGGCTCCATGTTTCATTTTTTAGGTAATTTCATATATAATACAATAATTGGATTGAAGTTTTTTTTTTGTCTTTGTGTGTAGAGATATACAATTGTTCCAGTATCATTTCTTAAAAAGATTATCCTTTCTCCATTAAATTGCCTTTTACTTTGTTGAATCATGTTATCTATATATATGTGAATATTTCTGTTCTGTTAATCTATTTACCTATATTTATGCCACTGTACAGAGAAGGCAACTGCAACACACTCCAGTACTCTTGCCTGGAAAATCCCATGGACAGAGGAGCCTGGTAGGCTGCAGTCCATGGGGTCGCTAAGAGCCGGGCACAACTGAGCGACTTCACTTTCACTTTTCACTTTCGTGCATTGGAGAAGGAAATGACAACCCACTCCAGCATTCTTGCCTGGAGAATCCCAGGGACAGAGGAGCCTAGTGGGCGGCCGTCTGTGGGGTCGCACAGAGTCGGACACGACTGAAGCGATTTAGCAGCAGCAGCAGCAGCAGCATGCCACTGTTAACAAATCTTGATTACTACAGCTTTTATTGTGTTGAAATCAGGCATCATGATTTTTTTGTTGTCACTTACAATTTTAGCAATTCTCTTCTCTGCATTTTTATATAAATGTTAATTATTTTTTAAACTTTTTATTTATATTTATATTAAAATGTTGTGATAGTTTCAGGTGAGCAGGAAAGGGACTCAACCATGCATGCACACATATAAATTCTCTCCCAAACTCCCTACCCTTCCAGGCTACCACATAACATTGAGTAGAGTTCTCTGTGTTAAACAGTAGTTCCTGGTTGGTTATCCATTTTGTATATAGCAGTGTGTACATGTCGATCCCAAACTCCCTAACTATCCCTTTCCTCTACCCTTCATCTGTACCACATAAGTTTGTTCTCTAAGTCTGTGTGTCTTATAAATACATTCATTTGTATCATTTCTTTTCAGATTCCACATATAAGGGATATCACATGATAGTTCTCCTTCTCTGTCTGACTTACTTCACTCAGTATGACACTCTCTAGATCCATCGATGTTGCTGCATATGGCATTATTTCATTCTTATTGATGGCTGAGTAATATTCCATTGTATATATGTATCACATCTTCTTTATCCATTCTTCTGCCAGTATACATTTAGGTTGCTTTTATTTCTTAGCTACTGTAAGCAGTGCTTCAATGAATATTGGGGTGCATATATCCTTTCAGACCATGTTTTTCTCCAGATGTATGTCCAGGAATGGGATTGCAGTGTCATATGGTAGCTGTACTTTTAGTTTTTTAGGGAACATCCATACTGTTCTCATATTGGCTGTACCAATTTATATTGCCATCAATAGTGTAGGAGGATTGATTCTCTACTCTCCATACCCTCTCCAGCATTTACTATTTGAGAACTTTCTGATGATAGTCATTTTGACTGGTGTGAGGTGATATCTCATTGCAGTTTTGATTTGCATTTCTGTAATAAAAATAATGATGTTGACATCTTTTCATGTGCCTCTTGGCCACCTGTATGTCTTCTTTGAAGAAATGTCTATTCAGGTCTTCTGTATATTTTTTGATTGGATTGTTTGTTTTGATGATATTAAGCTGCATGGACTGTTTATAAATTTTGGAGACTAATCCTTTGTTGTTCACATCATTTGCAAATATTTTCTCCCAATCTGTAGGTTGTCTTTTCATTTTGTTTATTGTTTCCTTTGCTGTGCAGAAGCTTTTCTGTTTAATTAGGTCTGCTTAGTTTATTTATCTTTGTTTTTATTTCCATTATTCTGGGGGACAGATCAAAAAAGATAATGCTGAGATTTATGTCAGAGTGTTCTACCTATGTTTTTCTCTAGAAGCTTTATAGTGTCTGGTCTCACATTTAGGTTTTTAACATATTTTGAGCTTACTTTTGTTTATGGTGTTAAAGAATGGTCTAATTTCTTTTTTCTACTTGTAGCTTTCCAGTTTTCCCAGCACTATTTATTGAAGAGACTGTCTTTTCAACATTGTATAGTCTTGGGTCCTTTGTCATAGAGTAATTAACCATAAGTGGATGGATTTATTTCTGGGTGAAATAGGAACATGTCTGAAACTGTGACTAAAACTCTTCCAACAAACAAAGGTCCAAGACCAGTTGGCTCCATAGGCAAGTTCTATTTAACATTTAGAGAAGAGTTAATACTTATCCTTCTGAAACTGTTCCAAAAACTTGCAGAGGAAAGAAAACATCCAAACTCATTCTATGAGACCACCATCACCCTTTTACCAAAATCAGGCAAAGGTATCACACACAAAATAATTACAGGCTAATATCACTGATGAACATAGATGCAAAAATCCTTAACAAAATACTAGCAATCTGAAATCCAATAATACATGAAAAGGAACACACACTGTGATCAAGTGCTCTTTATCCCAGGGACACAAAGAATTTTTATTATCCACATATCAATTAATGTGATACACCACATCACTAAATCGAAGAATAAAAATCACATGATCATTTCAATAGATGCACAAAAAGCTTTTTGACAAAATTCAGCACCCATTTATGATAAAAAATGTTCTAGAAAATGGTCATAGAGGGAACATACCTCAACATAATAAAGGCCATGCACAATAAACCAATAGCTAACATCACACTCTGTGGTGAAAAGCTGAAAGGATTTCCTCTAAGATCAGGAATAAGACAAGTTGTCTATGTGAGTTTTAAAACTGCTTTAAAATTTCTATATTGATTCTTCCAATCCATGAACATGGTATATTTCTCCATCTATTAGTGTCCTCTTTGATTTCTTTCACCAGTGTTTTATAGTTTTCTATATATAGGTCTTTAGTTTCTTTAGGTAGATATATTCCCAAGTATTTTATTCTTTCCGTTGCAATGGTGAGTGGAATTGTTTCCTTAATTTCTCTTTCTGTTTTCTCATTATTAGTGTATAGGAATGCAAGGGATTTCTGTGTGTTGATTTTATATCCTGCAACTTTACTATAGTCATTGATTAGTTCTAGTAATTTTCTGGTGGAGTCTTTAGGGTTTTCTATGTAGAGGATCATGTCATCTGCAAATAGTGAGAGTTTTACTTCTTCTTTTCCAATTTGGATTCCTTTTATTTCTTTTTCTGCTCTGATTGCTGTGGCCAAAACTTCCAAAACTATGTTGAATACTAATGGTGAAAGTGGGCACCCTTGTCTTGTTCCTGACTTTAGAGGAAATGCTTTCAATTTTTCACCATTGAGGATAATGTTTGCTGTGGGTTTGTCATATATAGCTTTTATTATGTTGAGGTATGTTCCTTCTATTCCTGCTTTCTGGAGAGTTTTTATCATAAATGGATGTTGAATTTTGTCAAAGGCTTTCTCTGCATCTATTGAGATGATCATATGGTTTTTATTTTTCAATTTGTTAATGTGGTGTATTACATTGATTGATTTGTGGATATTGAAGAATCCTTGCATCCCTGGGATAAAGCCCACTTGGTCATGGTGTATGATCTTTTTAATGTGTTGTTGGATTCTGATTGCTAGAATTTTGTTAAGGATTTTTGCATCTACGTTCATCAGTGATGTTGGCCTGTAGTTTTTTTTTGTGGGATCTTTGTCAGGTTTTGGTATTAGGGTGATGATGGCCTCATAGAATGAGTTTGGAAGTTTACCTTCCTCTGCAATTTTCTGGAAGAGTTTGAGCAGGATAGGTGTTAGCTCTTCTCTAAATTTTTGGTAGAATTCAGCTGTGAAGCCGTCTGGACCTGGGCTTTTGTTTGCTGGAAGATTTTTGATTACAGTTTCAATTTCCGTGCTTGTGATGGGTCTGTTAAGATTTTCTATTTCTTCCTGGTCCAGTTTTGGAAAGTTATACACATACATGTTGTAAATTTAATTGGTGTTACACAGAATTTATTGATGAATGTGAAAATAACAATGTCTTAACAATATTGACTTATCTAATAAATGGACAGGTGATTCTATGCAGTGTTCATAGTTTTCTTTGTATAAGTCTCATGCATCTTTTGTCAGATATACTTTATATTTTTGATGTTATTATATGCAATAGCTTTGTAAATTTCAATGCTGATTTTTTTTTCTGAAAACAAAATACAAATTTTTATTTTTATTTTTTTAAAAGAAATTTTAGGTTTGAAATTAAATTCATAAGGAGTTACAGAGATTTTCCACATACTACCTCCTCTAAAACATGCATAACCTTACCGTTATCAACATCAGTCAACAGAATGGTAATTAATTACCAAGGATGAACCTATACTGACACATTATAATCATCCAAAATCCATAGTTATGTTAGGGTTCACTCTTGATATAGTGCATTCTATGAATTAGGATAAATGTATAATCATAGATAGCCCTCATTATAATATTACACAGAGTATTTTCACTGACTTGAAAATTCTCAATACTCTGCCTATTCATCTGTTCCCTTATACTCCAACCCCTGGCAACCACTGATTTTTTTTTTTTTTTCTGGTATCCATAATTTTGTCTTTTCCAGAATGTCATGCAGTTGGAATCATACAGAATGTATCTTTTTAACATTAGTAATATGCACTCATCTCACATGCTAGTAAAGTAATGCTCAAAATTCTCCAAGCCAGGCTTCAGTAATACATGAACCGTGAACTTCCTGATGGTCAAGCTGGTTTTAGAAAAGGCAGAGGAACCAGAGATCAAATTGCCAACATCCGCTGGATCATGGAAAAAGCAAGAGAGTTCCAGAAAAGCATCTATTTCTGTTTTATTGACTATGCCAAAGCCTTTGACTATGTGGATCACAATAAACTGGAAAATTCTGAAAGAGATGGGAATACCAGACCACCTGACCTGCCTCTTGAGAAACCTATATGCAGGTCAGGAAGCAACAGTTAGAACTGGATGACAGAGGATGAGATGGCTGGATGGCATCACTGACTCGATGGATGTGAGTCTTAGTGAACTCTGGGAGTTGGTGATGGACAGGGAGGCCTGGCGTGCTGCAATTCACGGGGTCGCAAAGAGTTGGACACGACTGAGCAACTGAACTGAACTGAATATGCATTTAATTTTCTTCCATATCTTTTCATGGCTTTATAGAACCTTTCTTTTTAGTGCTGAATAATATTCCATTGTTTGGGTATATCATGGCATATTTATGCATTTAGCTGCCCAAGCACATCTTTTTTCGTGTTTTTTTTTTTTTTAATTTTGGCAATTATGAATACAGTTTCCATAAACCTGTACAAGTTTTTGTGTGAACATAAGTTTCTAACTCATTTGAGTAAGTGGCAAGGAGGGCACTTGCTATATTGTATGCTAAGTGTATGTTTAGTATTGTAAGAACAGTTTTCAAAAGTTACTGTTTTCCCCACCAACATATGAAAGTTCCTGAGCTTCATATCCTTGCCAGCATTTGGTGTTACTAGTGTTCTGGATTTTGGCCATTCTAGTAGGTGTAGAGTGGTAGCTCATTGAATTTTCCTGGGACATATGATGTGGGGCATGTTTCCATATGCTTATCTGCCTTCAGTATATTTTCTTTGGTGAGGTGTCCATTAAGGTCTTTGGTCCATTTTAATTGGGTTGTTTTCTTGTTGTTGAATTTTAAGAGTTTTTTATTCATTTTGGATAAAAGATGAGTCTTCTGCAAAAATTTTCTCACAGTGTATGGCCTCTTTTCTGATTCTCTTGACATTATACTTCACAGCACATGTTTTTAATCTTAATGAATTTAAATTTATCAATTATTTCTTTCATGGAGTGTTTCCTTGGTATTTTATCTAAAAACATGTCACCATACCCAAGATCATCTAGGTTTTCTCCTATATTATCTTTTAGAAGTTTTATGGTTTTGCATTACATGTAAGTCTGTGATCAATTTTGAGTTAATTTTTGTGAAAAGGTATAAGGCCCATGTCTAGAGTCACTGTTCTGCATGTGGATGTTCAGTTGTTTCAGCATCATTTATTGAAAAGACTGTCTTTGTTCTATTGTATTGCCTTTGTTTCTTTGTCAGAAATAATTTGACTATTTTTATAGAGTTGTATTTCTGGGCTGTTTTGTTCCATTGATCTATTTGTCCATCTCTTCACCAATGCAACATTGTCTTACCTATTAGAGCTTTATAGAAAGTCTTAATGTTGGATAGCACCAGTCCTCCATTTTTGTTCTCTCTCAATATCATGTTGGCTCTTCAGGGCCAATTGTCTCTTCATATAAACTTTAAACTCAGTGTGCTGACATCTATAAAATAGCTTACTGGGATTTTGATTGAGAATATAAAAATCATTGAGCAATTTTACATTTTTTTTTTGGTCATGCTAAATTTTTGAAATGGTGCACGCATCACCTGCTTACAGTACATCTCACTTCAAACTAGCTACATGTCAGGTGCTTAAGAACCGCTAGTGGCTTAGGAGAACTTGAAGAAGACTATGGACTTCTTCCTAGAAAAATTCTCATCAGCACACATCCCCCAAAATTTTTCAGGGGACTCATGAACTCTTTGAAGCTGCCTTGGACTTCCTGTGATAAACTAATCTCAAACTGTCATACCTATATCACTAAACTTACAATTTTCTTAATGGTGTCCTTTGGAAGTTATATAAATTGTTTAAAAAGAAAATTTTAATCACTTCTGTAGATGAGAAATGTATCATCTGCTAAAAGATAACTGCAAAAAAGTTAACTATTTTAAATTATTTTTAAAAATTTGAAGTATATTTGATTTACAATGTTTCTGATGTACAGAAAATGTAATTCAGTTGTGTGTGTGTGTATAGAATATATATATATATATTAATGTACTCTTTTTGGATTATTTTCCATTATATGTGATACTGTGTATATTTCCCTGTGCTTACAGTAGGTCCTTGTTGGTTATCTATCATATATATAGTAGCATGTTAATCCCAAACTCCTGATTTATCCCTCCCCACTCCCCATTGGTAACCATAAGTTTGTTTTCTGTGTCCATGAGTCTTTCTGTTTTGTCAATAAGTTCATGCATATCATTAAAAAATAGTTAACTATTAAATGATGCTAGCTATAGTTGTTGAAGAGTCTATCAAATTGAGAAGTCTCTCTCTATTTCTGGATTACTGACTATTCTTATGAATGCATGTTATATTTTGCCAGATGCTATTTCTGTGTGTACTGATATGATCATATGATTTTTCTTTTTTCTTGTTTAGGTTATTTGATTTGATGGATTATAGTAATTGATTTTGAAGTGTTGAACCAGCTTTTCACACCTGGGATAAATTTTACTTGGTCATGGTGTATAATTTTTCTATACTTTCTTGGATTTGAATTGAAAATATTTAGTTCAGGATTTCTATGTCTATGTTTATGAGAGATATTGATCTGTAGCATTCCTGTAACATCTTTGTCTGGTGTTGGTACTGGGATAAATGCTGATCTAACAGAATGAGTTAGAAAGTATTTCCTTTGTTTCTGTCCTCTAGAAGAGATTGTACAGAATTAATATAGCTTCTCCCTTAAATGTTTGGTAGAATTCACCATTGAACCCATCTAGACTAATGCCTATTTTGGAAGATTATTATTTATTTATTCATGTAATAAATGTAATTTTATTCAGATGATTGATTTCTTCTTGTGTGAGTCTGGCAGATTATGTCTTTGAAAGTAGGACACATTTTGGGTAGGTTATCAAACATGGGCTTAGAATTGTAAGTACTATTCATAGTATTCTTTTCATAGTGCTTTTATTTCTATGGACCTGTAGTGATGCTCCCTATTTTATTTCTAATGTTAGTAACTGATGTCCTCTCTTTTTCCCTTAGCCTAGTTAGAAGCTTATTAGTTTTGTTGATATTTTCAAAGACCCAGATTTTGATTTTGTTGTTCTTCTCTAGTTTCTGTTTACAATTTCATGATTTATATTCTAACTCTTTTTTAAATTGAGGTATAGTTGATATACAATATTATATAACTATCAGATGTATAAGAGTGATTCTCAATTTTTAAATGTTATATTTCACTTATAGTTATTATAAACTCTTGGCTCTATTATTTCTTTTTTTCTGGTTACTTGGGATTTCATTTGGTCTACATTTTCTGGTTTCCTAATGTGGAAATTTGGATGATTGGTTTTAGATATTTTTTCTTTTCTAATATATTCATTCAGTGCTATAAAGCTTCCTATAAGCATTGCTTTTGCTACTTCTTACAAATGGTGATGTTCATCACTATTTTTAATGTGTTTAAAATTATATTTTATTTATTCTTGAGACTTCTTCTTTGATCCATATGTCACATGGAATTATGTTATTTAATCTCCATGTATTTGGGGATTTTCGAGTTGTCTATTGTTGATTTCTAGGTTTAATTCCTTTATTATCTGTAATCAGATATCATATGATTTCTATTCTTTTAAATTTGTTAAGGTGTGTTTTTGGGGAAGGCAATGACACCCCACTCCAGTACTCTTGCCTGGAAAATCCCATGGATGGAGGAGCCTGGTAGGCTGTAGTCCATGGGGTTGCGAAGAGTTGCACACGACTGAGCGACTTCACTTTCACTTTTCACTTTCATGCATTGGAGAAGGAAATGGCAACCCACTCCAGTGTTCTTGCCTGGAGAATCCCAGGGACGGGGAAGCCTGGTGGGTTGCTGTCTCTGGGGTCGCACAGAGTCGGACACGACTGAAGCGACTTAGCAGCAGCAGCAGCAAGGTGTGTTTTATGGCCCAAAATGTTGCTAGTGAGCTTGAGAAGCATGTTCATATTTTGTATACAATTAGTTTGTATATTTTATTATGTTGTTAGATAAAATAGTCTATGTTAATTATATCCTGTTAGTTGATGACATTGTTGAATCAGACTCTGTTCCTTACTGATTTCTGCCTGCCAGGTGTGTCCATTTCTGAGAGAGGGGTGCTGAAGCCACTATTCATGATAATGGATACATCTATTTCTTCTTGCATTTCTATCAGTTTTTGCCTTATGTAGTTTGACATATAATGTCAGATTCACACACAATAAGAATTATGTCTTCTTAGAGAACTGACCCTTTTATTAGTATGTAGAAAAACTTCTTTATCCGTGAATCTTTATTTGGCTTGAAATCTACTCTGTCTGAAATTTATACAACTACTCCTGCTTTTTTTTTTTTTTTCAGGCAGGGCTCTACTGGGGCCCCTGCTGCAGCAGTGAAAGGTTGTTGTTGAATCATGCAAAGACACTGGGATTCTTGGCCCCCAGAGGAGAAGAATTCAATCCAGGGCCAGAGACGAGGCTTGATCCCTCAGAGCTTTTGTGTAATAAAGTTTTAGTAAAGTATAAAGGAGATAGAGAAAGCTTCTGACATAGGCATCAGAAGGGGGCAGAAGAGTACCCCGCTGCTAGTCTTCAGCTGGATGTTATATAGTCACAAGCAGTCTGTTAATGAAAGAAAGGAATGTCTTAAAATTCAGGATGGCACCAGGCCCCCTCACCTATAAGATGCATTTTGGGATAATCTTGGCAACAAATGGTTTATCCTGGGCCATAAAATGATTAGCTTGAATCTTGAAGAAGGGCAGACCACCATACAAATAGTTTTATTTACATAGATTAGGGAAACAATATCTGAGTATAACATACTGGTTTGTCAAGCAGGTTCTGAGCCAAGAGGTGGAACCAACTTAAAGACAGAGTTTGGGGGTAAATGCATAGTACATTAGCATAGCTTAAGACAAACATTTCCATAAGAAAAAGGCATTAGTTAACTTCAGAGGAAACCAGGTGTCATTATGGCAACACAATATTTTAAGAGAAACCTCCTTTTAAATTTGTTTCCTCCTGCCACTTAAGAGAGATAAAAATGTGTGACACTTGCAGGCTATTTCTTCCATTTGGAGACCCCTGGACTTCCTGCCTGTTACCCTCTCAGCAGAGGGGAGGAAGCAAGAACAAACAACAGGTTCCCTTGCTTGTGCACTCCCCAAGGGGGGATGAGATTGTTCCTTATATTGGATGCGTGTTGGGGTGTGTCCAGGGGGTCAGCCCAGAGGGATGGCTTAGGTGATTTACCCATCCTCTAGGTGATGTGTACAGGGGGGCATGCTCAGAAACTTGCTTTTGCTCTGGAATGTTCAGAAGTTAAAGTTGGATTTTTCTGGTGTCTTTGTGTCTTTTGTCCAGAATTTGCCCTAACTACACATGCATGTTTCCCTATAGCTCAGTCAGTAAAGAATGTCTACAGTGCAGGAGACCTGATTTCCATCTCTGTGTTGGGAAGATCCCCTGGAGAAGGAAATCACAATCCATTCCAGTATTCTTGACTGGAGATCCCATGGACAGAGGCGCCTAGCAGGCCACAGTCCATAGGGGGGTCTCAAGAGTCAGACATGGTTTAGCAATTAAGCCACCACTACCACACATGCATGCAGTTATTTTTAGTCCTATATAATTTCTTCCAGTTTTGTTGCTTAAGGAGAGGTGTGTCCAAGTGCAAGCATTGCAGCACTGCAGCATGGATTCCAGGGCCCAGGTCTGTCTCATTCCCTCTGAGAGACTCTACACCCTCATTCTTAAGAAGTGTAAGAGCAGAAGGTTAGAAGATATCTTCTGAAACTTCTTCCTACTGGACAGGGGCTAAAGACCTTATCCTGCTTTAAAAGTATATAATTCTCTCACTGACTGCTTCCAAAGACCTGTAACGACCTAATTCACTCTACTGGAATGGGCTGAATTCTTTGAGCCATCATGAAGCCTTGCTTCAAACTATTGGACCCTAAAAGACACAGAGTTGACCAAAAGGTTAAACAAGCAAGCGCTAAAAAGAACAACAATAGCCATTAAGGGCCTAGAAACAGAAGGAACCAGGTTAACTTTGGACTTCCAGGGTTAACTGTTGATCAGATAATGGCAGCTATATAGCCTCTGCCAAAATTATGAGACTACTCTGGCTGGGTGTATATTTCCTTAATATAAACTTTTACATGTCCTGTTGCATTGATCAAAGTGCAACAGGACGTTTTAGTTATCACACAAACTCTACCTTGTTTTGCCAGAAGGTGCTCAGGGGCCAGACAATTGTCAAGAACCATATCAGCCAATTAAATGAGAGGTCCTAAGTCTCATTAAGATTTCAATTAGGAGCCAACCCAGTGCATCATTTTACTTATCCGATGATGATGCCTGTCTTTTGAATAGATATCTCAGATCTTCCACTGTCTCACAGATGTATTGTTCTGTTGTGACTGATAGGATTCCTGGAGATAAAAGTTTTAGTCTGGACAAATGTACCCAACTGGATATTCCTTGCAGTTTCACAGCAGTGGAGGTGGTTAAAATTACTTAATAGGGGCCCTTCCATTTTGACAACAGTTGGTCTTAAGGACACCCCTATTTCCAAGTTTTAAGAACTTGGTCCCTGGGGTTTATTTCTGAAGGAAATGCTCCCTCCTCTGTATTTTTAGTGGAAGCTGGTAGTGTCTTGTGGGCATTGTCCTGGACTGTCTTCTGAACTTGTCCTAAATTAATGATGTATCTCAGGGCCTGGTTCATGTCCTCATCCAGTAGAATGTTAGTAGCAAAAGAAAAGGACTTTCTTCAAATGGACTGTGTCCCCATTCCTGGGGGATAAATGGAACTTGAGGAGTGCAATAGGAAGCAAGGTGGTCCAGGGTTTATCCATTTCTTGGCAGAGCTTTGCTAAGGTTTTCTTTAAGGTATGGTTCATTTTCTCTACCTTCCCTGATGACTGGGGGTGCTAAGAGGGGTATAGCTTTAGTCCATCCCTAGGTCTGTTGCAAACCCCTGTATGATTTTGACTAAAACAAAGGGACTATAACCACTCTGGAGGGACTTCGGAAGTCCAAACCAAGAAATTGTTTCTTTTAAACGGGATTTCAGTCAGTCAGTCAGTTCAGTAGCTCAGTCATGTACAACTCTTTGTGACCCCATAGACTGCAGCATGCCAGGCTTCCCTATCCATCACCAACTCCCAGAGCATGATCAAACTCATGTCCATAGAGTCAATGATGCCATCCGACCATCTCATCCTCTGTCATCCCCTTCTCCTCCCACCTTCAATCCTTCCCAGAATCAGAGTCTTTTCCAATGAGTCAGTTCTTCACATCATGTGGTCAAAATATTGCTTCATCCAGCCCAGCATTTTGCATGACGTACTCTACAAAAAAGTTAAATAAACAAGGTGACAATATACAGCCTTGACGTATTCCTTTCCCAATTTTAGCAGTCCGTTGTCCCATGTCCTGTTCTAATGTTGCTTCTTGACCTGCATACAGACTTTTCAGGAGGCAGGTAAGATGCTCTGCTATTCCCATCTCTTTAAGAATTTTCCACAGTTTGTTGTGATCCACACAGTCAAAGACTTTGGCATAATCAATAAAGCAGAAGTAGGTGTTTTTCTGGAATTCTCTCGTTTTTCTGATGATCCAACAGATTTTGGCAATTTGATCTCTAGTTCCTCTGCCTTTTTAAAATCCAGTTTGAATATCTGGAAGTTCATGGTTCATGTACTACTGAAGCCTGGCTTGGAGAATTTTGAGCATTACTTTGCTAGCATGTGAGATGAGTGCAATTGTGCAGTGGTTTAAACATTATTTGGCATTGTCTTTCTTTGGAATTGCCTTACTATGGAATTGGAATGAAAACTGATCTTTTCCAGTCCTGTGGCCACTGCTGGGTTTTCCAAATTTATTGGTATATTGAGTGCAGCACTTTAACAGCATCATCTTTTAGGATTTGAAATAGCTCAACTGGAATTCTATCACCTCCACTAGTTTTGTTCATAGTGAGGCTTCCTAAGCCCCGTTTGGACTTACAGACTTCCATAGCCTTTTCAGATTGGGTGGAGAAGGCTTCAACCCATCCTATGAAAATATTGACCAATACCAGAAAGAAAGAAAGTGAAGTTGCTCAGTCGTGTCTGATCTTTGCGACCCCATGGATTGTAGCCTACCAAGCTCCTCCATCCATGGGATTTTCCAGGCAAGAATACTGGAGTGGATTGCCATTTCGCCAAAAGAAATATATATCCTTATTGTAGGAGCATTTGCGTGAAATCTAACTGCCTGTCTTCCCCTGTATATGTCCCTTGGCATTGAATTGACCTGAAGAATGAAGAGGGGGTCAGATGGGTCTGTGGGCACATAAATCACAGGTAAGCGTTATTTGTGTTACTCTTCTTTTAATCATCTTCCCTGAAAAAGCCTTTTTACGTCGAGTTCCATGATGCATCCCTCCCAAAGTGGGTAGGGAGATGTAAGCGCCTGGAGAGTTACCATTGTTGGGCCTCAGGGTTTAAAACCTTTTCTCTCTTTTTAAACTAGCCTGTGTTTCCTTTCACATAGCCCCATTTGTCAGCATTTTCTTGTTCCTGTGCGGAACACGGAATTTAGGGGAGCCAATCACTAGAGCTATAACTTGTTCAAATTTCCTGCAATCTAGTTGCTTTTTTGCAATTTGATCAGCTTTGCTGTTCCCTTGGCTCACAAAAGATACATTCCTCTGATGGCATCTACAGTGTACTGCTACCTGGATAGGAGGCTGCATTACTTCTAAAAGTTCAAGAGTCAAATCTTTGTTTTATGGGAGAATTTCTAGCGATTAATATTCCTCTTTCTTTCCAAATGACAGCATGAGCATGTAGCACAGGGAACCCATATTTACAGTGAATAAAAATACTTAATTTATTCTTCTTCCCTAATTACAAAGCTCTCACTAATATAATGAGTTCAGTCTTTGGGACTGATGTCTAGTGTGGCAGAGCCTTGGCATCTATGACTTCATCTAGAAACTAAGTTTCCCCTGCTTTTTGGGTTTCCATTTCTATAAAACTGCTCCCATCAGTAAAGATTCAGCCTCAGGGCTATCAAGAGGCTCATCTAGAAGATCAGACCTGCTGGAATAAGTTTGTTCTAGGGTCTTTATACACTGATGCAATATGTCCACTCTTGACTGCTGGAAGCAGAGTTGCTGGGTTTAGGATTTGGCATATCTCTAAGATAATGTTGAGGGCGTCCATTAGGAGGGTTTGATATCTTGTTAGCCTTCCTCCAGTCAACCAATGATGTCCTTTGACTTCCAGCACTGATTATACCTGATGAGGGGTTCAGTTCAGTTCAGTTCAGTCGCTCAGTCATGTTTGACTCTTTGTGACCCCATGAACCGCAGCACGCCAGGCCTCCCTGTCCATCACCAACTCCCGGAGTTTACCCAAACTCATGTCCATCGAGTCAGTGATACCATCCAGCCATCTCATCCTCTGTCGTCCCCTTCTCCTTCTGCCTCCAATCCCTCCATTTTCTTCAAAGAATCAGCTGACTCTCAGCTGGGCCTCTTAGGGCATAATCTCATGGATATTAAAGGTCACACAAACATCTCTCTGCTATATTTCCAAGTTGTATATTATTTTCCCTGAACAAAACTTTATTTCTGAAGTAGAAGCGTTCAGTTCAGTTCAGTCACTTAGTCGTGTCCGACTTTTTGTGGTCGCATGAATCGCAACACGCCAGGCCTCCCTGTCCATCACCAACTCCCGTTCACTCAGACTCATGTCCATCGAGTCAGTGATGCCATCAAGCCATCTCATCCTCTGTCATCCTCTTCCTCCTCTTGCCCCCAATCGCTCCCAGCATCAGAGTCTTTTCCAATGAGTCAACTCTTTGCATGAGGTGGCCAAAGTACTGGAGTTTCAGCTTTAGCATCATTCCTTCCAAAGATATCCCAGGGCTGATCTCCTTCTGAATGGACTGGTTGGATCTCCTTGCAGTCCAAGGGACCCTCAAGAGTCTTCTCCAACACCACAGTTCAAAAGTCCATCTAGTCAAGGCTATGGTTTTACCTGTGGTCATGTATGGATGTGAGAGTTGGACTGTGAAGAAGGCTGAGCACCGAAGAAATGAATTGATGAGGGGTTAACACATATAAATGTTGTCCCAGGGTGACCTTGGAAGCCTCATTAACCAACAGGGCTGTGATTGTTACTGCCCACAGGCATCTTGGGCTATCCCAGAGCCACCAAGTCTAGTTTAGAAAAGTAAGCCACTGGTCTCTGATTGGTTCCAGCTTTAGGGTCAGGACTCCTAGTGCTATCACTGACCTCTTGTGAACACACGGAGTAAAGGACTTGTCCAAATTTGGAAGCCCCATTGCTGGTTCTCTACTCAGTCTTTAGAGTCTCAAAGGCCTGCTAGTTGTCCTTATTCCATTGAAGGGGCTCCCTTTCTCCTCTCTTTAGAGCCTCATATAGGGCTTAGCTATAAGGCCATGATTTGGAATCCTGATACAACAGAATTCAGCCATTTCAAGAAAGCCTTGGAGTTCCCTCTTTGTGGCTGGAGATGGTAGTGCACTAACTACTGTCTATGATCTATGGCCAGGGCACATGCTCCTGGAGTCAACACAAATCCTAAATATTGAACCCATTGCTTTAATATCTGAGCCTTGAAGAGATTTTATATTCCCTTTTTGCCATAAATTTAGGACCCTAACAGTATTTTGATTTTATCCCGTTGCTCATCAAAAAATCATCAACATTTAATAGCAGAGTTCCCTTCTCAAGACTTAGTTCCCTTGCTAATGTATTTCCCAAAAGATAGGGGCTGTTCTAAAAACTCCACAGAAGCATTGTAAGATGTATATTGTGTAGCCTCCAGGGTGACAGGGTCTCTTCATTCAAAGGCAAAATGGTATGGAGAGTCTGGATGTATAGGAATACAGAAAAATGCATCTTTGAGGTGAGGTCCCAAACAGAGAAATACTGGCTATTCCCTGGCACTTGCATGAGGAATGTGCCAGGGTTTGACACTCATGGGTGATTGGAGATGACTGCTTCATTCACTGCTCATAAGTGTTACACAAACCAATACTCCCCAACAGTCTTCTGAACAGGGAAGATTAGGGGTTGCAAGAGGATTGGCAGGGCCTAATGAGTCTGTGCTTTAGGAATTTGCTGAGGAGAGTTTGGATTTTCCTCAGGACTTCAAAGTATAAAGGATATGATCTCTTCCAGGGGTATTTCCCCCAGGCTTTATTTTTAATGAGGGAACACATTTTGTCCTTCCTGGTACCAAGGTATCCCAAATTTCAGAATCTACTCTAACTTGGGAGGGAAGGTCTTGGGGAATATTTTGTTGCCCAACAGGTGACCTGGGACTACTAATGGGTTCATTCTCTGTTTGGATTCCTTATATCCTTTTACTCATCCTGTCTAAGAGTGTACTAGCTCCTAACTTATTTAGCAAATCTCTCCTGATGAGGGGGACAGGGCATTCTGGTATATACGAAAGAAGAGTGAGTAATAATAATGGACTGGATTCCATGAGTAAGGGCAGATGCAAATCGCCCTACCTTTGGCTGTCCATCAACTTGTCACAGTATAGTTACAACTGGAGACGGAGCCACCTGGCGAATTCAGAACAAAGCAGGTGGCTCCAGTGTCTACAAGAAATTCAGTTCTCTTCCCTCCACATCAAGGATGACCTGAGGCCCTGCTCGAGTAATGAGGAGGGACAGAGTGAGATCTGGCACCCCATTGGTCAGTATGCAGAAGTCTCTCATCCAAGAGATTTGCAAGGAACTGGGGCCTGTTGGGGTCACCCCATGGGCATCCCACAGGAGGGCATTCAGGACATTCCCGCTTCCAGTGTCCTCTTTTCTGACAAAAGGCACACTGGTTCACACCCAGGTGATTTCTTGTTTTGTTCAGTCTCCTCTGCCCTCCAGGGTCCCCTCAAGGTGGTGGTTGAATCAGGCAGCCAAAAGCTGTGTTTTTTATTTATCCCTATTAGCCTCCTCTGTTAAGTCTCAGTTGTTGTAGACCTTGAAGTCCTCCTTTACCAAGTTTGACAATGGGGTTTGGGGCCCAGCCTGAAGCCTTCATAATTTTCTCCAGGTGTTAGGAGTAGCCTGAGTGATAAAATACATGGCCAACTGTATCCTCCCTTCTGTGAAGTCAGTATTTGTGTACCTCCCAAACACCTCCTGCTTTCTTCAGATTAGTATTAGCATGGTGTATTCGGCCCCACCCCCCACCCCCCTGCTTATATTTACTGTTCATCTATTTTATCCTTAAAGTGAGTTTCTTATCTTTATTGACTGAGAATTTCCCCATGCAACATCAGTTCTCTAGAACAAATTTCCAGATCTCCTATATGTCAATGCTATGAAGTTTCTATGGGTGCCCTATGGTGAGTCATCAGGAAGTACTAGAACCTGAGGGCTGACTAGAGAGTATTTACTCAACACTGGTAAGACCTATATGGAAATAAGTGCCAGAACATTACCTGGAATTGGAAATTTTGACAATAGGAAGCCAATGGAGAGGGTTTTTCCTTCCAATTAAAATTTATATTATTTAGAACCATTAATTATTCCCATTTACTTAAGATTTCCCTGGTCTCACTTAGTATTTCTTCTTTCTTTACTCAGTTTTTGCTATTTTTGTTTCACTGTAACTATTACTTTGTGGCTATATGTATTTCACTTCTGTTTTCATCTCTCTCTTCCTTGGAAGGAAATTCTGGCTGATTGAGGGTCCCCTTTTAAATGATGCATTTGCACAATAAAGTAAAGTGAAAGTCACTCAGTCGTATTCAACTCTTTGCAACCCCATGCACTACACAGTCCATGGAATTCTCCTGGCCATAAGACTGGAGTGGGTAGCCTTTCTCTTCTCCAGGGGATCTTTCCAAACCAGGGATTGAACCCAGGTCTCCCTCAAAGCAGGCAGATTCTTTACTAGCTGAGCCACGAGGGAATACCAAGAATACGGTTGTGGGTAGCCTATCCCTTCTCCGTGGATCTTCCAGACCCAGGAATTGAACCAGGGCAGCAGATTCTTTACCAACTGAGCTATCAGGGAATCCCCCATTTGTACAATAAAATTATTATATTCAGTTCAGTTCAGTTCAGTTCAGTTGCTCAGTCGTGTCCGACTCTTTGCCACCCCATGAATCGCAGCATGCCAGGCCTCCCTGTCCATCACCAACTCCTGGAGTTCACTCAGACTCACATCTATCAAGTCAGTGATGGCATCCAGCCATCTCATCCTCTGTCATCCCATTCTCCTCCTGCCCCCAATCCGCCCAGCACCAGAGCCTTTTCCAATGAGTCAACTCTTCGCATGAGGTGGCCAAAGTACTGGAGTTTTAGCTTAAGTATCATTCCTTCCAAAGAAATCCCAGGGCTGATCTCCTTCAGAATGGACTGGTTGGATCTCCTTGCAGTCCAAGGGACTCTCAAGAGTCTTCTCCAACACCACAGTTCAAAAGCATCAATTCTTCGGTGCTCAGCCTTCTTCACAGTCCAACTCTCACATTCATACATGACCACAGGAAAAACCATAGCCTTGACTAGACAAACCTTTGTTGCCAAAGTAATGTCTCTGCTTTTCAATATGCTATCTAGGTTGGTCATAACTTTCCTTCCAAAGAGTAAGCGTCTTTTAATTTCATGGCTGCAGTCACCATCTGCAGTGATTTTGAAGCCCCAAATAATAAAGTCTGACACTGTTTCCACTGTTTCTCCCATATTTCCCATGAAGTGATGGGACTGGATACCACGATCTTCGTTTTTCTGAATGTTGAGCTTTAAGCCAACTTTTTCACTCTCCACTTTTACTTTCATCAAGAGGCTTTTTAGTTCCTCTTCACTTTCTGCCATAAGGGTGGTATCATCTGCATATCTGAGGTTATTGATACTTCTCCTGGCAATCTTAATCCGTGCTTGTGCTTCTTCCAGCCCAGTATTTCTCATGATGTACTCTGCATATAAGTTAAATAAGCAGGGTGACAATATACAGCCTTGACGTACTCCTTTTCCTAATTGGAACCTGTCAGTTGTTCCATGTCCAGTTCTACCTGTTTCTTCCTGACCTGCATACAGGTTTCTCAAGAGGCAGGTCAGGTGGTCTAGTATTCCCATCTCTTTCAGAATTTTCCACAGTTTATTATGATCCATATAGTCAAAGGCTTTGACATAGTCAATAAAGCAGAAATAGATGTTTTTCTGGAACTCTCTTGCTTTTTCGATGATCCAGTGGATGTTGGCAATTTGATCTCTGGTTCCTCTGTATTACAAACTATTTTGAAAATAAAATTCAGATTATTTCCTAAGGAACATGTTTAAACAAGACTGATACAGAATGTAATATCTTCCTATACAAATGAAAAAGTCATATATAGTTGCCATTCTGTGCATGAAAACTGGTTTCAATTCCCCTTCAATTTATTGGAAGAAGCTCTTTTGTTTTTAGTTATCATTTAAAGGGACTTTACTTAGTCTTGGTATAGCAGTTAAATTAGTATTACCTTCTTACTAGAGAAATGAGGTCATGGATATTCCAAAATCATTTTCTCTCTGTACCTATGATTTGGCTCCAAGATCCCCTACTTCCCATACCAAAATCCACAAGTCCTTTATATAAAATGGAGGAGTAGACAGGCTGGAATTTGAGACATGATTTGAAATAGCTGCTATGTTACGTTTTTAGTAATTTCTGGCATTTGGTTCAAAAACCAACAAAACCTCAAATCATTTTACTGTGATGAAACTTGCATCAGTCATTTCTCACTCACACTGTCAGCATGGTTTCAGTGTGCTTTACTGTCTTTCCTGGGAGTTACTGATGGCATACTTCAGGAAATAAACTTGCATTATAAAATTGTTAGGTACTAACTTTAGCTTAATAATGAAAATATTAGTTGCTGCTGAAGGCAGCCCGCAGGTGCAACCATATAAGGATAGGGTTGTGTTTATGTAAATTCCAATTAAATTTGTTGGTTGTAAACTAAGATCCCCAGGACTCTTGTGCTTATTAAATCTGTGTAATATGTTTATTAAATCACACAAATCCTTTGCCAGATTTAAGAATGTAATTTACTTTCTTGGTTTGACTCTCATGCACGAATATTTATCCATGGTCAGTTTGTCTGTATTCCACAATATCAGTTTTTCTATTACATTTTAACTCATTTTAATGTCACATCAGGGAATAGAACCGATATTTTCCTTACAACTAAACCCTTTATATAGAATTGGTGCCAGCAGTACTTATAAATTCAGCAGGTGTAATGTATAACTATGACTATTTATATAATTTGCAATGTTACGTTACCAATTTTTGTTTAGTTAGTTATATATACGTGCATATTAGTTATATATAGTGCATAAACTATGTGTGTTGCCATTAAGGAATATATTATATTGGGCTGGACATAAAGTAAGTTCAGGTTTTTCCATAGCATCTTATGGGAAATCCTGAACAAATTTTTTTGCCAACTCAATAGAAAGGATATGCTATTGCAGTATGACTGAGAATATAATTTGTAAAATCCAAAGCCCTTATAAGAGCCTTGCAAAGTCCTTCATTATGTAACCTAGACTTCATTTCTTAAAACTTTCCTATTCACCTGTCATGCTTCAGCACATTTACCTCCTGTTGTTCTTCAAACACAATACACCTCAAACATGAAGTAACATTAGGATAGCCTAGTCTGCAGATTGCAGTGCTCAGTTCCAGAGCTTCTGGGTTAGTAGTTTGAGGTAGAGAGCAAAATTTGCCTAACAGGTTCATTGATGATGGTGATGCTGCTAGTTCAAGGACCCCAATTTGAGAACACCTGCTCAAACAAGGAAAGCTATTTCCCACCTC
The DNA here is from genome assembly GCF_002263795.3 of Bos taurus. Lineage (NCBI taxonomy): Eukaryota > Metazoa > Chordata > Mammalia > Artiodactyla > Bovidae > Bos > Bos taurus. The sequence continues at coordinate 1,832,275 of NC_037353.1, read as the reverse complement.
AACCCTCTTCTCACTTCCTATTTCATGTCCCTGGAAAGCCCTTCCCCTAGAGACATTTTCCTTGATACCCTTCAGGCTTGTACTCAGTTGTCGTATCTTGGGCCATTTGTCGGGAAACGTTTCTCCTATCTAAAGTAGCGCTCTTGTGACTCTAGACCCTTTATGCTCTTACATGGGCTCTACTCCGTCCCTGTATCTGTCTTTTTCAAGCACACATTATAAAACTATGTGTTTATATAATATATAGTATACTGTTCAGCTGAAAGATTTATGGTCTGCTAAAAGATTTACTCTTGGTTTCGGGTTCAGAGGATTTACTGGCAAAATATCTGCTCTACACTGAAGTAAGCAAGAAATAAGAAAGTTTTTTATAGTAGTAGTATGTTACAGTAGGAGGACAGGTAATATAGTAAGATGTAATTATGTATACATGTATACATTGCTGCAAGAAATATATGTCACCAAATTGGGGAAACATATCCAGATTCAAGCAATACTGGGAAAGTCCCTCATTGAGAGGTCCTGGGCAGTATTGAAAGGTTGTTGTTGAATCACGCGAATACACCGGGATTCTTGGCCCCCGGAGGAGAAGAATTCAATCCGGGGCCAGAGACGAGGCTTGATCGCTCAGAGCTAAAATAAAGTTTTAGTAAAGTATAAAGGAGATAGAGAAAGCTTCTGACATAGTCATCAGAAGGGGGCAGAAAGAGTACCCCCCTGCTAGTCTTCAGCTGGATGTTATATAGTCACTAGCAGTCTGTTAATGAAAGAAAGGAATGTCTTAAAATTCAGAATGGCACCACAGGCCCCTCACCCATAAGATGCATTTTGGGATAATCTTGGAACCAAATGGCCTATCCTGGGCCATAAAATGATTAACTTGAATCTTGAAGAAGGGCAGAGCACCATACAAATAGTTTCATTTACATAGATGAGGGGAACAATATCTGAGTATAACATACTGGTTTGTCAAGTAGGTTCTGGGCCAAGAGGCGGAACCGACTTGGAGACAGAGTTTGGGGTAAAGGCATAGTACATTAGCATGGCTTAAGACAAACATTTCCATAAGAAAAAGGCATTGGTTATCTCTAGGCTCAAGAATAGCTAACTTCAGGCGAAACCAGGTGTCGTTTTGGCAACACAGTATTTTAAGAGAAACCTGCCTTTAAATTTGTATAGAGAAGGAAAAAATATTGCTAGTTTGTTTCCTCCTGCCACTTAAGAGAGATAAAAATGTCTGACACTTGTAGGCTATTTCCTCCATTTGGAGACCCCTGGCCTTCCTGCCTGTTACCCTCTCATTTTCATCGACTCCAGTCCCCAGGTCCTGGTCTACAAAGACTGTGAAAAGTTTGTCCTTTCTTCCTCCTTGAGAATTCCAGACCCCTCTCTCCTTGGGGATCCCTAGATTTCCTATCAACCTGCCTAGGAAATGACTCTCTCAGTATGTCCACCCCACGGTTGAGACATCAGACTGCCATCCAAAGGAGTTCTTCTTTTATCACCAAGCTGTAAGCAGATAGCCATCAGCTTACATGCAAAGATGCACCTCTGACTATTATGTTAAATGGTTACATCTCTAGTAGTTAGGAGAAGGCAACGGCACCCCACTCCAGTACTCTTGCCTGGAAAATCCTATAGACGGAGAAGCCTGGTAAGCTGCAGTCCATGGGTTGCTAAGAGTCAGCACGACTGAGCAACTTCACTTTCACTTTTCACTTTTCACTTTCATGCATTGGAGAAGGAAATGGCAACCCACTCCAGTGTTCTTGCCTGGAGAATCCCAGGGACGGGGGAGCCTGGTGGGCTGCCCTCCATGGGGTCGCACAGGGTCGGACACGACTGATGTGACTTAGCAGCAGCAGCAGCAGCAGCTAGTAGTTAAGTCTGAGAATGTTCGCTGATCTCCAGAAACTGGACAGATTCCCACGGCCCAGGGAACTTTGTGACTTATTATCTGTTGGTCCCTAAGACCTGTTAATACTTTCGCCATTTCTGCTGGTCAGCAGCTCCTCATGTAATTCCTTTCAGGGTCTCTGTTCAATTAAAGGCCTATTGTTGCATCTAAAGCCTGAACAGGACTACTTATATTAATTGTCCTAACATATAGGGAATAAATAAATATAGAACTTTTTTATTCATTTATTTGCATGAAATCTGCCTCGTGTATTAGAATGTGATACCCTTGATGAAGAGGACTTTTTTGTTGTTGTTGTTTAAGTAGAACAATGCCAGTCACATAATAGGCTTTCAACAAATATTCATTCATTAAATGAATTCATTGTGAATCTGTCATACTCCCTTTTCTAAAAGTATGAGCCAAGCTGAAAGAGTTATGAAGAGTAAAATTTGAGGCTATATAAAAAATATACTCTTTATATAGAGTAAAGAGTAAGGCATACTGAGTAAGAGTAAGGCATATTGGTCTTTATGGTACAGTAGAATGGTTCAAAGGAAAGAATATTAGACATAGAAGAGTGCTTCCTGAATTTCAGCTCTGATCATGTCAAGTAAACTGTGAAACTATGAGTGAATCTCACTTTCTTCACCTAATGACCACACGGTTATGATGACTAAGTGAGACAACCTCTTTAAAAATCTGTTATTCAGTAGGATCTGAAAAGACTCTATAATCCCCTTTGGCATAATCCCTTTTAGGTAACAGAGATTAACGTTTCCTGATATCTCTCAGTGATTGAAAATTAGAAAGTGAAAGTTAAGTTGCTCAGTCGTGTCCGACTCTTTGCGACCCCATGGACTGTAGCCCACCAGGCTCCTCCGTCCATGGGATTCTCCAGGCAAGAATACTGGAGTGGGTTGCCATTTCCTTCTCCAGGGGATCTTCCCAACCCAGGCATTGAACCCAGGTCTCCCACATTGGAGGCAGATGCTTTAACCTCTGAGCCACCAGGGAAGCCCTCTCAGGGATTACATGACTCTATAAAGAACTGCTATAGGAATCTAAGTTACACTAGAGTCTCTCTTGATACAAGGAGAAGTATTGTTACTATGATATCAACACAGTGCTTAAATAACTCAGATATCCATTAGAATTCATGGGAGGGCAATTCCTTTCAGGAAGATGATAAAGATTCAAAATACAACCGTGTAGATTCAATTATTACTTAGAAATACCCATCCCTTCCCCCCTTCCTGCCCCCCAACACTCCATGTACAGAGTAGTCTCTGCCCCTTAACTTTGGGTTTATCCCTGGAATATGCTTAAGCCAATATAATGTTAGTAGGCCTGATGTAGTCATAAAGTTGCAAAATTCTTATATCATTGTGCTTTCCTTCTTATACTTTGCCTTTGCTAAAAGAATTACATATTCAGAGTGGCCTGACAATCCCATAATAAGTATTGCAAACATGTGGAACAGAGTCTCCTGTTGAGCCTACAAAGTAAACTTAAACTTAAAAGCTTTGACACAGCAAAGAAAATCATTAATTAAAAACAACTACTGAATGGGAGAAAATATTTGCAAATGATATGAGTAATATGGGGTTACTGTCCAACATACATAAACAGCTCATAAAACTTAACATCATAAAAACAGCTCCATCAAAAAATGGGCAGAAGGCCTGAATAGACATTTTCCAAAGAGTAAATGTAGATGGCCAACAGGCACATGAAAAAATGCTCAACACCACTAGTCATGAGGGAAGTGAAAACCAGAACCACAATGAGATTATCACCTCACACGTATCAGAATGGCTATCATCAAAAAGACCACAACAAATTTTGGCAAGGATTTGGAGAAGAGGGAACCTTCTGACACTGTTGGTGGGAATATAAATGGGTGCTGCCACTGTGAAAAACAGTAGGGAAGTTTCTCAAAAAACTAAAAGTAGACCTACCTTATGACTCAGCAATTTCACTCCTGAGTATACATCCAAAATATCCAAAAACAGTAATATTAAAAGATAAATGCACCCCAATGTTCATAGCTTTATTATTTATAACTATCAGGGTATGGAAGCAACCTAAGTGTCCATCAACATATGAATGGATGAAAAGATGTGGGGGGGGTGTGTGTTTATAAATATATGTATATAGGTAGACAATAGAATACTAAGGTATAAAAAAGAATAAAATAATGCCATTTGAAGCTACATGGATGGGCTCAAAGGATATTATGTTAAGTGAAATAAGTCAGAGAAAGATAAATACTGTATAATATCACTCATATGTGAAATGTAAAAAAAAATATATATATATGACTGCCTAGGTAATAAAACAAAAAGCAGACTTGGATCTAGATAACAAACTAGTGGTTATGAGTGAGAAGAGGAAAGAGGGCAAGGGTGATAATATATGTATAGGAGGTTAAGAGGTTCAAACTATTATGTATAATACTTGTACAAGGATATATAAAACACAGGGAATATGGCCAATATTTTATAATTATAAGTGAAGTATAACCTTAAAAATTGTGAATCACTCACTATATTGTACTAGTAACATGTAATATTGTACATCAACTATACCTCAATCTTTTAAAAAGTGCATCTATAGCTCTGTTGGGAAAACATATTTTCTTCACTAGGAAATATATTCTATTATGTATTTATGACTGTGTTTGGTCTTTGTTGCTGTGCAGGCTTTTGTTTAGTTGTGGAGAGTGAGGGCTACTCTAGTTGTGGTGCACTGACTTCTCATTGTAGCAGCTTCTCTTGTTGCCAAGTACAGACTCTTGAGCACTCAGGCTTCAGTAGTTGCAGCACATGGACTCAGCAATTGTGGCTCCTGGGCTCTAGAGCACAGACTTAGTAGTTTGGGTACATGTGCTTAGTTGCTCAGTGGCATGTAGGATCTTCCCAGACCAGCAATTGAACTCATGTCTCCTACATTGGCAGGTGTATTCTTTACCACTGAGCCACCAGAAAAGTCCAGAAATATATTCTAAATAAGAATTTTTTAACAGAGTTGCTATGGATTTTAAATGAAATGCTATAAGTATTAGGTAGTACTCTGTTATAATCATATGCACTTATCAGGCACTGTGCTAAGTCCTAAAACTCAGTTAACCATTGCAATAACATTGTAAATTAGAAACTATTATTATTCTTACTTATCTCAAATAAGGTAACTGACGTTTTTAGAAGTTTGGAAATTTTCCTACAGACAAACTGCTAAGAATTATTAGCAGCTCTCTCTTGGTCCAGAGTTCATGACATTAACTACACATTTGTGCTACTATGCAACTATCCTGATTTCTTCTCCCTACTGTCTTACTTTATAAGACTATTTTTGGGGGGGGCGGGGAACTGCTTATGGATTTAGCATTCAGTGAGTTTTTCCTATTAGTTTTACTTTTATGATAAGTAAATATAAGCCATACCTATGCTGTTTTGATTATTAAAAAAATATTGAAACATTCTAAAGAATGTTTCAATGGTTCCATATGTAGGATACAGGGATTTCCTCGTGGATTTGATAAATTGCTGATAACATTAAGCCCACTGTTCAAACATATAAATTAAATGTTCGTGGATTGTTATATTTTTTAAAGCTTCATGAAATGTTATATGCAACTTCTGTCATTTTATATAATATTCTCTGAAATGTTTTAACACATAACTTCCTTCAGTGCATTAGATAGCTTTATGTATTTTTATATTAGGCCCAAATACTTCAAAAAAAATTATCCTCCCAGAAAAAGATGGTAATTTAAAACCGATATTTTGTTTTTATCCCCAGAGAGTATGTCTAAACATTTTTTGGGAAAAGTCTTTGAAAGGAAGCAATTTGTAAGTGTTTGTTTTCAAATAAATGTTTGGCAATTATGTATCCTAACTTCCTTGAAATCAGAACACACCAATGACCTGTTCTGGACCTATTTTTCTATTACTCAGATTGTCCTCTTCTTAAAGCCTAATGGATCAATCTCTCTGATTATAAATCATAAGACTTTCTTCATGTATTTCCTAGTAATTTGAACTCACCAGTTTCTTCTTATCTTGATCAGATAATGTTCAAAATATTCCTTCATACCAACAATTACATAGTTGGCAAGTACCTTCTATACTTTAAATGTTTGACTTATACTGTCCTGTTGCCATTTAAGTCTCAGAGAATGTGAATCTTCATTTTATAAAACAATTCACCTATAAATGCAGGCATGAATTGTATTAGCCAATCAAATGTCAGCCTTGGAATATATTGAATATAATTTTATAAATGCTTATCTGTGTGGGGCACTTACTTTGAAAATGTGACATTTGTCATTAGGTTATATTGCAAAAAATTTCCTTATACTCTAACCAGAAAATAGCCTTATTAATTATTATACATTATTGGAAATATCAATAGATATACAATCACAGGCTATGATTCACCTGGAACCCATAATTTCATGGAAAATAATTTAAACTCTTTTCTAAAGGTTGAAACATGTAGTAATAAGCCATTATTACTCATTACATAAGTAATTACATGTAATTACTTATTACATAGTAATGCTTATTAATTATTACATAGTAATACTTATTACATAAGTAATAATTGATTACTTATTGCTTATTACATAATAATAAGCCTGCTGTAAGCCATTTTGAATGGAAAAATAATAAATCTCAAAACTTTTCAGGAAGAAATTTCTGTAATATAAAGGAGCACTATTATATGAACCATACTCAAGGGTCAGGGCTTACTAATTAGAAGCAAGAAGTGGTTACTGGAAAAATGTCAAAATAGACTGGCATTTCCCATCCTCCAGTATCACTTTTGAATGAAATATTCTGTGCAAGGAAAGAGAAAGAAATGTGCTAAAACTGAAAGGATCATATTTATTATGTGCCAAATTCTCTGTTGGTAGGAGAAAAGAACTCATAAAGATCAGAGGAGAAATAAATGAATAGAGATGAAGAAAAGATCAATGAAACGAAAAGATGGTTCTTTGAAAAGATAAACAAAAGTGATAAACCATTAGTGGAAATTCCAGGAAAAAAAAAAGGGGGGGGGGACACTAAAATCAATAAAATTAGCAATGAAAAAGAAGAAAGTACAACCAACACCACAGAAATACAAAGGACCATAAGAGATTAAAATACTAGAAAACTGAATCTAACAATATATTGAAAGGATCATACACCATCATTAAGTGGAATTTACCCCAGGGATGCAAGGATTTTTTTCAATATCAGCAAATTAATCAGTGTGATATACCACATTAACAAATTGAAAAATGAGAAGCATATAGTCATCTCAATAGATGCATAGAAAGCTTTTGATAAAATTCAACATCTATTTATGATTTAAAAACTCCAGAAAGTGGACACAGAGGGAATATATATAGCAAACCAACACCTAACAGCATATTCAATGGTGAAAGTGAAGTTGCTCAGTCATGTATGACTCTTGTGATCCCATTGACAGTAGCCTACCAGGCTCCTCCATCCATGGCATTTACCAGGCAAGAGTACTGGAGTGGGTTGCCGTTTCCCTTTCCAGGGGATTTTCCTGACCCAGGGATGGAACTCAGGTGTCCCGCATTGCAGGCAGACGATTTACCCACTAAGCCACTAGGGAAGTCCAAGAAATAAAATAGAGGTTTTCTTCTAGAGAATTATCTTTTATAGGTTATATTTTCTCACCATTTTTGGATTTAAGTTATATATATCTGAGTATTGGGGGAGAACAGATACTACTTGGAAGAAACTTTTCAGGTGACATATATACTCTACTTTTTGTCTCATTTGAACTAAATCAAGGTTTATTTTCAGTTCATTGGCTCTGAATATAAATAGATATTTGATCATCATGCCAAGAGGCAAAGCAATTTATCTGTAGTGATTTGGGAACTTTAGAGGTGGGGAAGACAGCATTTCTTCCTGCAAGAGGCTTTTATTGAAATTGATTTTGTTTTTAGCTTTAAGTTGGTTTTACTTGGAATATGATCTATACCTTTTTAAAGCAAATAGACTTCTAGAACAACTCTCTTGAGAGTCAGAATGACTTAACAGACATGAGAGTGCATCCTGGATCCAGACTGTTAGGGTTTGAATTCTCACCTTTGTAATGTGAACAAATTATTCAACAACTCTTGCCTTTATTTCCTTTTACACAAAAGAAGATAACAGCATCTGCTTTACATGTTTGTTGTGAGGATTAAATGAAATAAACACATTAAGTTAATAGTATGCATTCAATAAAAGTTAGCTATTAACACTATTGCCCCAGGAAATGTCCTTTTATATTTTAATCAACTATCTAAAAACAAAGAGTTTTATCCAACCCTCTTCAGGAGCTACATTCCCTAATAATCACTTTACCTTAATCCTTCCAGTGCTCATGAAAGCAGCAAAACTCATCAACCTCCTAACAAAACTGATTCATTGTGCTCTCTTGTCTTAACAATTTGACTTTATTTTTGAATGCCTTCTTTTCTCTACTAAACGGTGCTATGTTCTTACTAGTCTTTAAATTTTTCTCCTTTTCAAGAAATTCTTTATTAATTGCCTCTCTAACCCAGTTTCTTTCAACATTTGAATGTGTTTAATACGTTTGGTTTCTTCAACAAAATTATGTCACTGAAGAGACATTTATTTCACATTAATCCATTCTCTTAAGCATCTCTTACAAATGAAAAGTGGATATAAATACATGGTGGAAAGCTACTGATTTCTCATCTTACATACTTTAGCATTGCACGTATAAAAATGCTATCCACAATGCTTAGATTTTATTTATTGATATCTCAGTTGCCTTTTGAAAATGTTATATTTTTCATTAAATCTCTAATGGCTTTCCCCCTAGTATGAAGGCAAATAAATCACTGAACTTTGAAAAGTACATAGACATGTTATATATATGATTTTAAAGTTAAGATTAAAAACCACAATGGAAGCCATTTGTCCTAAAAATCTGGTGGGTTAAGGTCTGGAGTTCAGCTCAGAACTTTGCTTTCTGAGCTGAACTCACACTTTTTAGGTCTCTTTTCTCTATCTCTCATTAATTTATATTCCACAACTAAATGCACATTCTGTCAGAAATTACATTAAGCATAGTTTAGTTAATGGCTTATGTTGGGTCTCATATGTCCTTCAGGTTGCTAGAAAACATCATTTGCATTTCAGGAAGATTTTCTTGTATAAATTGTTCCCTTGATGAAGCCTGAATGGCTTTTCAGTTGATAACTAATTCCCCTAATATCTCATTCTCATTGTTAACACTGTTGTGTGCCTAATCTCGGACTTACCTTTAACATGGTCAATGTTGCATTCAAAGTGTTATTGAGAGCACTTGAGTATAAAGTACCTGCATTCTCAAATAGAAAACTCTATTTTATCTATTAGTTCAGCTTTAGAAAATAAGTTAATTGTAACCCATAAAGTATATTCTGAGGTAAGGTCATCAGCTTTACCATGTTGATTTAATGAATATGAAATTATAACCATATTAGAGAGTTTTACTTACCCACTTCCTTCAATAAAGATAAACACTGAAAATAATTGGACATATTACACTCAAAATTTTGGGAGCTTTGACATTCTTTCACATATTGTGACAGTGTAGAGTCTGTGTCTTAATGTTGAATATTATACATATTGTATTCAACAATGTATATTATATATACATATACACATATATACACATTATATATACACACACACACACACATATATATGTCTCATATTCAGCAGCACACATTTTTTGATGATCTACTATTAATATCTGTCAAATGTTTTGCTGGGTATCAAGAAACAAAAGGAAATGATATATCCTTCAAGGAGGTTATAGTCTAGAAGAAAGGTAGATGAGTGAAAATTAGTGCTAATATAATGATCAAGCACTAGTTAAAGAATGAACACAGTCTTTTCACAAAGGTGAGGGAATATTTCTCAAAGATCTCAATACATTATTTCTCAATACATCTCAAAGATGAGATGCATTTAGAAGGAAAATTTCCTAAGTTACACTTACATACATGTTTTTGATTCCTTTATGAGTGAATGAGTGAAAGTTGCTCAGTCATGTCTGACTCTTTGCTACCCCATGGACTATACAGTCCATGGAATTCTCCAGGCCAGAATACTGGAGTGGGTAGCCTTTCCCTTCTCCAGGGGATCTTCCCCACCCAAGGATTGAACCCAGGTCTCCTGCATTGCAGGTGGATTCTTTACCAGCTGAGCCACAAGGGAAGCCCTTCATAGAGTCTCTAAATTCCATAAGTTAAAGACTGTGGACTTGTGCTCAATAAATGTTCTACAAAGCATGTAGCATTAGTCCATTTTTTGAGATGGAAAAATTTGATTCCTGACTTGTCTAATATAATTAGCTTTTAAGTGGCTCAGCTTTGAGATCCAGTTTTTAAAAACCATGATTCATAGCCTGACCTTTCATTGAAAATATTAAACTGACAGTTTATATAAGAGATGTAAGATACATTCACTCTTAACTTGTTCATTTTCTGTCCTGTGGTTGTCAGCATAAGGTATTCTACCAATAAAAAGCATTCATATAGGAAAATTGAAATAGATGATTATGTAGATAAGACTGACTCCATAGCCTTCAGAAAAATGTAACTGTGGATTCCTGCTAAGTATAGAAAAAACAGAGGAAGATATGAGTTTAAAGGCCTTCTGTTTAGCAGAAATTATTTTAATTTTAATACTAGTCATCCATAGGGTTACAAATAGCATATGTAAATTTAGGACTTTGAAACATCAAAAAATTTACCTTTTATAGAATGAATTAATAATCAAAGAATAAATAAATGAATCCTAATACAAAAGTTCACTGGTTCCAAATCCTTCTACTTCCTTTATTCTCTTAGAACTTTCTCTAAACAGTGCCATAGACATTTGGTTGCTTACAATTCTTTACCTGGGCCCATCTGTATCACATGCTCTCATGTTTTCCCACTCATCTTCCCATTTTTGGACTTTGGCATTCCCTTTATTCCATACTACTTCTACAGTTTATATAATCACCTCTTCCCTGGCCTATAGTTGAACTCTGATTTGGATTAGGCTGTCTTTAGCATCCATGGACCTGACGTTCTCTTAGATGGTCTTAATTAAAATAGTTCCCCTTCAGCAAAGTCTTTATTAAGAGCGTAAGGTAGGAGAAACATTTCCCTCTACCTTTCTAGTGTCTTGACTGAGAACTCTCCCCCAGAATAAGAGATAGATTAACAGGAGAAAAAATATAAATTTAATTACATGTATACCCCGTGAATACATGGGAAATACTCCGAAAAACTGAATAACTCTCCAAAGAGGACCAGGCCAGTACCTTAAATACTATCTTCAGCTAAAGACAAAAAATGTTGGTGGGGTGGAAGTAACTTTTTAACGGTTACCAGGAAAAGCACATTAAACAAGAGTAAGGTAGTTTTTCAGATTTAGGCTGTTCCTTTCTCTATTGACAAGAGTTTGCAGAGATTGAGAGTCACCCTTTTTGATACAGAGAAGGAGACAACTTTACAAATGATTTCCCTTATACATATAAATATCTCTCACAAAAAACCAAGTTCTATCTACTTTTCAGAGATTCACTTGTGTCTGTTTTTCTTAAAATTAACCAGCTCAAAATAACCAATATGCTAAAGGGGCACATGTTGGGGGGTATATTTTGCTCCCATTCAGTAGGAACAAGACAAATTCAAATGGCACAGTTAGTACTGCAAAGTGTAAGAAACAGAAAATAAAAATAGAGAAAGGTTATCATCTTTTTCATTTTTATGAATGTATTTTCTAGCTTGACTTCATCCAGAGTGATTTTCACTCACATTTCTCTTTGTACATTGACATCAGCCTACAGTTAGGAGTCAAAATTCAAGCTGATGTGAAGTTATATTCTCTATAATTACATTTTTAAAAGGCTCACAAGATATGATATTCCATATCCTTTTCATTAAGTGTGCTGTCTGTTTCAAAGTTTTCTTTGAAATGGAAATGAGGGAATGAAAGAGCAACTTTTAGCTGATATGATTGAACAAAAAAGCCATTATCTTTGTTTATGCATAAAGCTCTGCCTACAAATGGAGACACTATGAAAGTATTATCATCATTCTTTGCACTTTCCTAGTGAATGTTAAAAAATTTAAGTATTTATAAATTAGCATTGATGAACTTTGTTCTCTTAACTGAAGAAAACACTCTGCCACTTCTACTGATTCAATGCTCCAATTCATCATTTCTCAACAATAACCTGAGCCAACACAAATGGCTGCTAGATAATGCTGAATTATTTTTGGATGACAGACGACTGGGCCCAGCCCCACCTCCACACTTCTGTTGCCATGGTTTTCAAATTAGATGTTTCTATGGTCAAAGCAGACTCTCACTGTTGTATTCATCACCATTTAACTACAAGAGCTGCTGAGTACATCTATGATCTCTCTTTCTCGTGATGGCAGACGGGATGAACATAAATGATTAGAAAACACCACCTGCTCAGTGCTTAATGCAGGAGGGAAAAAAAACAGCTGTGCCATTTGGGATGGAAAACACATTAGCTTAAGCTCAGCATGCCACTTATATAACCAACCATGAAAATTGCAAGTTATTGAGAATGTAGGATGAAATACTGCATGACATATAACCTGTTTTCTATTCAGGAATTTCCATCTGAAGACTGTCAAGCACACAGTGACTGACGATGCCTCTGTGGAACTTCCTCTAAATCTCCATACTTGCTATTTGAAGTGTGAAAATAAGAGTTCTTGTGAAAGCCACAAGTCATCTATAAAGTGCCTACAGAGTGGTTGTAGCTATGGCAGCCCTGTTGTAAAGAGTGACAGAAAAGATTGTTTTCAGCTGGCTTTCATTGACATAAATACATCAACCCAGAAAATTTTCTCTGCAGCTGGATAAGAGAGCCACAGATCATATGAACTGATAACTTAATTTTTGTGCAAACAGTTAATTGGAATCATTAAAGTATGAATGGACAGATTAATCGCCAACAAAAGTTGATCTCCTTTTCCAGATGTGTCTTCCCTCTCTTAGCATGCTGCCAGGAATGAATGTCTTCTTTTTTAAATTACCTTTTTTAAATTAAATAATCACTTTTCCAGGTTTTACCTTTAATCAGTCAGTTCAGTTCAGTTCAGTCACTCAATTGTGTCTGACTCTTTGCAACCCCATAAATCGCAGCACGCCAGGCCTCCCTGTCCATCACCAACTCCCGGAGTTCGTTCAAACTCACGTCCATCGAGTCAGTGATGCCATCCAGCCATCTCATCCTCTGTCGTCCCCTTCTCCTCCTGCCCCCAATCCCTCCCAGCATCACAGTCTTTTCCAATGATTCAACTCTTCACATGAGGTGGCCAAAGTATTGGAGTTTCAGCTTTAATCAGTCAGGTGATATCTAATGTGACAAAGTTGTATTTGACAGGTTATTATAGATTTTACTCAAAAAAAAAAAAAAAAAAGTTGATCTTGAGGACAGTAATATATACACTATATATATATACACACACACATACATAATTAACCCACATATGTGTACTATATAACCCCAGTTTAAACACAAAATGAATGCATAAAATTATTGAATTCCAGTTACTATTTTTAGTTGGCATAGGTTAGCAAATATAATTGAAGAAGGAAATGGCAACCCACTCCAGTACTCTTGCCTGGAGAATCCCATGGACGGAGGAGCCTGGTGGGCTGCAGTCCATGGGGTCGCTAAGAGTCGGACACGACTGAGCGACTTCATTTTCACTTTCACTTTCCACTTTCCTGCATTGGAGAAGGAAATGGCAACCCACTCCAGTGTTCTTGCCTGGAGAATTCTGGGGACGGGGGAGCCTGGTGGGCTGCTGTCTATGGGGTCGCACAGAGTTGGACACGATTGAAGTCACTTAGCAGCAGCAGCAGCAAATATAAAACTACTATGTATTTCAAAATTGAGCAACTTAGTCATGATTATGAGAAAAATTGGAGCCAAATTTCTTACTTCTCCAGCTTGCCTGAGATAAAATTGACATATTAACACTGTATAAGTTTAAGATATGTAATGTGAAGATTCAATGTATGTACATATTGCAAAATGATTACAATAAGTTTAGCTAACATCCGTAACTTAACAAATTTACTTTTTTGGTCTGTGGTAAGAACTTTTAAGATCTACTCTCTAAGCAACTTTCAAGTATTTCAAGTATATTAATTTTTCACTATAATCATCATGCTGTACATTTGATCCCCTGAAGGTTTTAATCTTATAATTGGAAGTTTGTATCCTTTGACAACCTTTACCCATTTCCTCCACTCTCTGGGCCCACACCCCTTGCAACCACGATGTACTCTATGTTTCTGAGTGTTTCTTTTTAGATTCCATATATAAGTAAGATCATATAGTGTTTGTCTTTCTCTGTCAGACTTACTTCACTAAACATAATACTGTCAATATTTATCAATGTACTAATGTATTCATAAATGGCGTGCTTTCCATCTTGATTATGGCTGAATAATATCCCACTGTGTGAGTATATGTATGAGTGTGTATACACACACGGCACATCCTTCTTTATGAATTCATCCTTTGTAGTATACTTAGGTTATTCCCCTAATTGGCTTTTGTAAGGGAATTCCTGATATTTTATGTAAGTTTGAAATGACATAACAAAAAGCAAAAACATATTGTTTAGAAAAAATAAGTAGTAATTAAGAAAACAAATTAAACTAATAGAAAAAGGAAATATCTATGAGACAGTGGTTTTCAAACACTATTTCCCTAAATATTAAGAATCAACACAAATAAACTGAAGCAAAAAAAAAAAATAATAACAAACAATATTAAGTGAAAAAGGCTAAAAATGAATCTGTCTATATCTTTGTATGTTATAGACTCCACACAAAACTTACTCAAATGGACAATAAAATGATGCCATAACTTGTGTCATGTAAAGGAATGGGGAAAGACAACATTTGAATAAGCCTTTACCGAAATGCTGAAAATAAACACACAAAATTGTATTTAGAGTAAGAATGTCTGAGTACCTTATAGTTCTGGAAAAGTCTTCAGAAGAAATTACTTTTACAGCTTGAATTCTTTTAAAGTGCTACTATTAAAGATTCAGTGAATGTTATTACAGTATCAAGCATTCTGTAACAATACTATTCTGTGAAGCTGAAAGCAAGATCTTTCTGTGGCAAAAACTTATATGCTTCTTCTGGCAAAGAGACTGAGAACTCATAGAGACTTTGACTCTGGAGGCCAGTGGGATTTCACTGCAGAACTTACACTGGACTGCAGAAACAGACTCTTGGAGAACACAAACAAAATCTTGTGCATACCAGGACCCAGGAGAAAGGAGCAGTAACCTAACAAGACACTATCCAGATATGCTTGATAGTGTCCAGGAGTCTTCAGCGGAGGCATGGGTCAGCCATGACCTACACCAGGGTAGGGGGCACTGAGTACAGCACTGCATACACAGAACCTTTTGAAGGAGGTGCCATATTTTCATTACCTCCACCATAGTTTGGCCTCAAGTCAAACAAGAGGGAGGGAGCAGAGGCCCAGCAATCAACCGTAGATTGAATTAAAGATTTACTGATGGCCCCATCCATCAGTCCAGTTCAGTTGTTCAGTCATATCCAACTCTCTGTGACCCAATGGACTGCAGCACACCGGGCTTCTCTGTTCATCACCAACTCCCAGAGTTTACTCAAACTCAAGTCCATCAAGTTGGTGATGCCATTCAGCCATCTCATCCCCTGTAGTCCCCTTCTTCTCCTGCCTTCAATCTTTCCCAGCATCTGGGTCTTTTCCAAAGAGTCATTTCTTCACATCAGGTGGACAAAGTATTGCAGTTTCAGGTTCAGCATCAGTCCTTCCAATGAATATTCAGGACTGATCTCTTTGGGATTGAACGGATGTATCTTCTTGCAGTCCAAGGGACTCTCAAGAGTCTTCTCCAGCACCACAGTTCAAAAGCATCAATCGTTCAGTGCTCAGCTTTCTTTATAGTCCAACTCTCACATCCATATAGGAATACTGGGAAAAAAAAAAAAAAAAGCCTTGAATACACAGATCACTGTTGGCAAAGTAATGTCTCTGCTTTTTAATATGCTGTATAGGATGGTCATGGCTTGTCATCCAAGGAGCAAGGGTCTTTTAATTTCATGCCTGCAGTCACCATCTGCTGTGATTTGGAGCCCAAAAAAGTAAAGTCAGACACTGTTTCTATTGTTTTCCCCTCTATTTGCCATGAAGTGATGTGACTGGATGCCATGATCTTAGTTTTCTGAATGTTTAGTTTTAAGCCAACTTTTTCACTTTACTCTTTCATTTTCATCAAGGGATCTTTAGTTGTTCTTAGCGTTCTGCCATAAGGCTGGTGCCATCTGCATATCTGAGGTTATACATATTTATCCTGGCAATCTTGATTTCAGCTTGTACTCCATCCAGCCTGGCATTTAGCATGCTGTACTCTGCATATAATTTAAATAAGCAGGGAGACAGTATACAGGCTTGACGTACTCCTTTCCCAATTTGGAACCAGTCTGTTGTTTCATGTCCAGTTTTTATGTTCCTTCTTGACCTGCATTTAGATTTCTCAGGAGCCAGGTAGGGTGGTCTGGTATTCCCATCTAATGAAGAATTTTCCACAGTTTGCTGTGATCTACATAGTCAAAGGGTTTGACATAGTCAGTAAAGCAGAAGTAGAAGTTTTTCAGGAACTTTCTTGATCATCATTTTTTTGATGATCCAATGGGTGATGGAAATTTGATCTCTGGTTCCTTTGCCTTTACTAAATCCAGCTTTAACATATGGAAGTTCACCTTCATGTATTATTGAAGACTAAGTTGGAGAATTTTGAGCATTATTTTGCTAGCATGTGAGATGAGTGCAATCATTCAATAGTTTGAACATTCTTTGGGATTAGAATGAAAACTGACCTTTTACAGTCATGTGGCCACTGCTGAGTTTTCCAAATTTGATGGCATACAGAGTGCAACACTTTCACAGCATCATCTTTAAGGACTTGAAATAGCTCAAATGGAATTTCATCACTTGCACTAGCTTTGTCCACAGTGATGCTTCCTAAGGCCCACTGGCATTCCAGAATGTCTGGCTCTAGATGAGTGATCACACCATTGTAGTTATCTAGGTTATGAAGATCTTTTTGTATAGTTCATCTGTGTATTCTTGCCACTTCTTCTTAATATCTTCTGCTTCTGTTAAGACCATACCATTTCTGTTCTTTATTGTGCCCATCTTAGCATGAAATGTTCCCTTGGTATCTCTAATTCTCTTGAAGAGATCTCTAGTCTTTCCCATTCTATTGTTTTCCTCTATTTCTTTGCACTGATCACTGAGAAAGGATTTATTTTCTCTCTTTGCTATTCTTTGGAACTCTGCATTCAAATGGGTATATCTTTCCTTTTCTCCTTTGCCTTTAGCTTCTCTTATTTTCTCAGCTATTTGTAAGGCCACCTCAGACAACAATTTTTCCTTTTTGTATTTCTTTTCCTTGGGGATGGTCTTGATCATTACCTTCTGTACAGTGTCATGAACCTCCATCCATAGTTCTTCAGGCACTCTATCTATCAGATATAATCCCTTGAGTTTATTTGTCACTTCCACTGTATAATTGTAAGGGATTTGATTTAGGTCATACCTGCATAGTCTAGTGGTTTTCCCTACTTTTTTCAATTTAAGTCTGAATTTGTCAATAAGGAGTTCATGATCTGAACCACAGTCAGCTCTCAGTCTTGTTTTTGCTGACTGTATTGAGTTTCTCCATCTTTGGTTGCAAAGAATATAATCAATCTGATTTCAGTACTGACTGTCTGGTGATGTCCATGTGTAGAGTCTTCTGTTGTGTTGTGGGAAGAAGGTGTTTACTATGACCAGTGCGTTCTCTTGGCAAAATTCTGTTAGCCTTTGCCCTGCTTCGTTTTGTGCTCCAAGGCCAAATTTGCCTGTTATTCCAGGTGTTTCTTAACTTCCTAATTTTGCATTCCAGTCCCCTATGATGAAAAGGACATCTTTTTTGGGTGTTACTTCTAGAAGGTCTTATGGGTCTTCATAGAAACATTCATCTTCAGCTTATTCAGCATTACTGGTCAGGGCATAGACTTAGATTACTGTGATATTGAATGGTTTGGTTCGGAAATAAACAGAGATCATTCTGTCGTTTTTGAGATTGCATCCAAGTACTGAATTTTGGACTCTTTTGTTGACTGTGGTGGTTACTCCATTTCTTCTATTGGATTCTTGTCCACAGTAGTTGATATAATGGTCATCTGAGTTAAATTCACTCATTTTAGTTCCTTTTAGTTCACTGATTCCTAAAATGCTGATGTTCACTCTTGCCATCTCCTTTTTCACCATTGCCAATTTGTCTTGACTCATGGACTTGATTTATTAACATTACAGGGGCATCTGGTCCCATCACTTCATGGGAAATAGATGGGGAAACAGTGGAAACAGTGTCAGGCTTTATTTTTTGGGGCTCCAAAATCACTGCAGATGGTGATTGCAGCCATGAAATTAAAAGACAATTACTCCTTGGAAGAAAAGTTATGACCAACCTATATAGCATATTCAAAAGCAGAGACATTATTTTGCCAACAAAGGTCCATCTAGTCAAGGCTATGGTTTTTCCAGTGGTCATGTGTGGATGTGAGAGTTGGACTGTGAAGAAAGCTGAGTGCCAAAGAAATGATGCTTTTTCACTGTGGTGTTGGAGAAGACTCTTGAGAGTCTCTTGGACTGCAAGGAGATCCAACCAGTCCATTCTAAAGGAGATCAGCCCTGGGTGTTCTTTGGAAGGAATGATGCTAAAGCTAAAACTCCAGTACTTTGGCCACCTCATGCGAAGAGTTGAGTCATTGGAAAAGACCCTGATGCCAGGAGGGATTGGGGGCAGGATGAGAAGGGAACGACAGAGGATGAGATGGCTGGATGGCATAACCGACATGATGGACATGAGTCTGAGTGAATTCTGGGAGTTGGTGATGGACGGGGAGGCGTGGCGTGCTGCGATTCATGGGGTTGCAAAGAGTCGGACACAACTGAGCCACTCAAATGAACTGAACTGATGCAATATTGTCCTTTACAGCATCAGACTTTACTTCCATCACCAGTAACAGACACAGCATGGTGTTGTTTTTGCTTTGGTTCCATCTGTGCCCATCAGAATAAGACCCAGTTTCCTCACAGTCAGTCTCTCCCATCAGGAAGCTTGCATAAGCCTCTTATCTTTCTCCATCAGAGGGCAGACAGAATGAAAACCACAATCAAGAAAACTAGCAAAATGATCATATGTACTACAGCCTTGTATAACTCAATGAAGCTATGAGCCATGCTGTGTAGGGCCACCCAATACGAATGGGTCATGGTGGAGAATTCTGACAAAACGTGATCCACTGTAGAAGGGAATGGAAAACCACTTCAGTATTCTTGCATTGAGAACCCCATGAACATCATGAAAAGGCAAAAAGTTATGACACTGAAAGGTGAACTCCCCAGTCAGTAGGTGCCCAATATGCTACTGGAGATCAGTGGAGAAATAACTGCAGAGTGGAGAGATGGAGTGAAAGCACTAGCAAAGTAATGCTCAAAATTCTCCAAGCTAGGCTTCAATTGTATGTGACCATTAACTTCCATATGTTCAATCTGGACTTAGCAAAGGCAGAGGAACCAGAGATCAAATTGCTGACATCTGCTGAATTACAGAAAAAGCAAGAGAGTTCTAGAAAAACATCTACTTTTGTTTTATTGATTATGCCAAAGCCTTTGACTGCATCACAATAAACTGTGGTAAATTCTTTAAGAGATGGGAATAACAGACCACCTTACCCGTCTCCTGAGAAATCTAAATGTGGGTCAAGAAGCAACAGTTAGAACTAGACATGGAACAATAGACTGGTTCCAAATTGGAAAAGTGGTATGTCAAGGCTGTATATTGTCACCCTGCTTGTTTAACTTATATGCAGTGTACATCATGCGGAATTCCAGGTTGGATGAAGCACAAGCTGGAATCAAGATGGTCAGGAGAAGAATCAATAACCTCACATATGCAGATGACACCACCCTATGGCAGAAAGCAAAGAGGAACTAAAGAGCCTTTTGATGAAAGTGAAAAGGAGAGTGAAAAAGTTGGCTTAAAACTCAACATTCAGAAAACTAAGATCATGGCATTTGGTCCCATCACTCCATGGCAAATAGATGGAGAAACAATAGTAACTGTGACAGACTTTATTTTCTTGGACTCCAAAATCACTGCTTATGGTGAATATAGCCATTAAATTAAAAGATACTTGCTCCTTGGAAAAAAAAGCTATGACCAACCTAGACAGAATATTAAAAAGCAGAGACATTACTTTGCCAACAAAGGTCCATCTAGTCAAGGTATGGTTTCTCCAGTAGTCATGTATGGATGTAAGAGTTGGACCATAAAGAAAGCTGAGCACCAATGAATTGATGCTTTTGAACTGTGATGTTGGAGAATATTTTTGAGAGTCCTTTGGACTTCACAGAGGTCAAACCAGTGAATCTTCAAGGAATTCAGTCCTGATTATTCATTGGAAGGACTGACGCTGAACCTAAAACTCCAATACTTTGGTCACCTAATGCGAATAACTGACTCATTGAAACAGACTCTGTTCCTGGAAAAGATTGAAGGCAGGAGGAGAAGAGGACAACAGAGGATGAGATGATTGGGTGGCATTACCGGCTCAATGGTTATGAGTTTGAGAAAGCTCTGGGAGTTGCTGATGGAACAGGAAGACTGGTATGCTGCAGTCCATGGGGTTGTGAAGAGTCAAACAGGACTGAGCAACTGAACTGTCCTGAGCTGATATTGTATGTCCTGCTACTCAGAAACAATTTGTCCATTAGTATTCCTCAAATCTTCTGAATGTGGACCCGATTCACAACTGTAGTGAGACTGCATTAAAACATACATTGTGGAAACAAATTTTTTACTTATAGGATTTAGATAGTTTTGTCTTCATAGCAGAAACCTTGGATGAAGCATTGAAAAGTTTATGCCATCTGATTGAAAATTATAATTGTTTTTAGCTCAAGGGTTTTTAATTAGTATGTTTGCTTGGCTAGTCTACCTGTATTGATGGCTAATTTTAATCAGATAAATGTAGTTCAAAGAGAAAGGTAATTATTAACTTGCCTACAAGCCTACTCTGACTTTTGGTTTCCTGGCCCTCCTTTGATCTTATTATAGGATAGTGGTTCTTTATTGGTGCAGTTTGCATTTAGAGATATAGATTCTGGACCAAGTCATGTGTGAATTCTGGGCTCTGTCTTGTATCTCTGTCTTCTTGGTCTTTCTGGCACTAATTTCCTCAACTCCAAAATAAGGTAAACTAATTTTAATTTCTTAAGTGCTAAATATTTCAGAGATCCTAATGATGGAATCTTGGGCCACTGGATTAGCTTTCTAAAAAAAAAAAAAAACTTTGAGAGCTTATTGGTGAAAAATGCAGTCAAAAATTTTTATTTGACTATTGGTGGACCATGCTGGTTAGCAGTTATGCAGATCCCAATCGGACTGCTACTACTTATTGTGTCAGCACCAGCCAGAATGTCAGTCAGCTGAATTTCTATACATGGAAACATAAGCAATATGATATTATTTAGGAGAAAGACTTGTGTCATATACTTCTGCTCTGTTTCCTTCCAAACAAGAGCGCACTTTTGACTGTGAGGTGAAGATCATCAATAATATGAATTCTAGAATAAGAACCATCCATTCATATGTTGGAATTTTTCATACTATATTTGCAATATCCCTAACTTAGGTTTAATATCCATTCCCCAGAGGTAAAAAAATCTGGGTATCATGATCATTTTACATGAAAATCTCAAAAATAATATATAATATGTATATTTCATATTGCAAAATGTACTATTTTGAAATATCACTTCATATATTTTGCCTTCCTATGAGCTTCTCTATAAGTGGAATCTTGCAATATTTGTCCTTCTGTGACTATTTTATTTCATTTAGCATAATGTCATCCAGGTTTATACAGGTTGTTGTAAATGACAGGAGTTCCCTTTTCTTAAGACTAAATAATATTCCTGTATATTTATATACCATATTTTCTTAATCCATTAATCTTTGTAAGCAGGAAATAGGGTAGTTGCCATGGGTAGGGGAGAGAGATATAGGGAGTTGTTGAATTGGTGTAAAATTTCATGCAAGGTGGCTTAAGTTCTAGAGATTTGTTGTACAACAGGGTTATTATAATTATCAGTACTGTGTTATGCACTTACAAATTTAAGAGGCTAGATATAAAATAAAAGGGACACAATGATATTTCTGGAAGTAATGGATATGTCTACTACCTTGATTGTGGTGATGGTTTCAAGTACATAAGCCTATATGCAAACTCAAACTGTATGTGTTAGATAAGTTCAGTTTCTGTGTATCTATTACAACTCAATCAATCTGTTTAAAAGAAGAAATATTCTAAACCTTGGTCTTATTCATTAAACATGGGTAGTATTAATGCCTTTCTCATTGGGTTGTTTTGAATTTTAATGCATGGATCCATTCACTCAACAAATATTGACTGAGCAACTTATCTGTATCATAACTATTCTAGGTAATGTTTGGCCTTCATTGAAAATCAGATTTCAGTGGCAACAGACAAATAAATAGAAGTATATTTATATTGCAATATTTGCTTTCCCTTCTCCAGGGCATATTCCTAACTCAAGGATTGAACCCTCGTCTCCTGCATGATAGGCAGATTTTTTACTGTCTGAACGACCAGGAAAGCCCAAAGTAATACACAGTAAGAGAAAGATAATATTTTAGATAGTCATTAAGGAAAGCTGTCTGATATGGGGACATTTTATAAAATAAGTCAGATATGTGAAAAATTCTGTGTGTGCTAAGTCACTTCAGTCATGTCCAACTGTTTGCGACCCCATGGACTGTAGTTTGCCAAACTCCATCTGTCCATGGGATTCTCCAGGCAAGAATACTGGAGTGGGTTGCCATGCTCTTCTCTGGGGATCTTCCTGACCCAGGGATCGAACCTGCATCTCTTATATATCCTGCATTGGCAGACAGGTTCTTTACCACTAGCGTCACCTGGGAAACCCTGGAAAATTATGGAGAAGGGTTAAAACTCTAACTCGGTAAATAAAAGTCTTGAAACATGCACGAATTTAAAGAAGAGAATGGGGTGATAACAAAATGGACAATGACTAAGAATTCATTATCAACACATGGCTGAAAGGCTACAGCCATAATGTGACCATGGCCACAGCAGGTAATGAAAAAGATGGAGTAAGAATAGAATCTTAAACACCTTGGCCTGGAAGAGCAGATAATATGTACAGAGGTACATGACAGTTAGTGAGTAACATTTTCTGCTATATAGTCAATTCACTAACTCCTCATTTATCTAGGTTCATCTCCCCTTATTTCTCACCTAAAATATATTTTTTATTTGCACCAAACTTGTATCATGCCATCCATACACCATGAAATTACATTCACATGTCCCTCATTCTTTCAACTTTATGGGTTCATTAATGGCCCACTCACAAGTGAAGACTTCTCCAAAGCACCATCTCCCCCAGGAAGTTTCCTCTGAAATTCAGAGCTGAATTAAGTGACATTCCTCTATGCCCAATAACATCTTTATTGTAGCATCTACTACATTTATGAAAATGTTTAAATACAAGTCTGATTTTGTTTTATCAATCATTTATTCTAAGAAATCAAAGAATATATGATATGTATTTGATGACTGATATATGTTTATTGGGGTTTCCCTGGTGGCTCATTGGTAAAGAATTGGTCTGCCAGTGCAGGAGACATGGGTTCAACCCATGGGTCTGGAAGATCCTCTGGAGGAAGAAATGGCAACCCATTCCAGTATTCTTGCCTGGGAAATCTCATGAACAGAGGAGCCTGGGAGGCTACAGTTCATGGGGTCACAAGAGAGTCAGACACAACTCAGTGACTAAACAACAACCCCGTTTATTATCTATAATTTTATTTAGAAAGAGAACTAGATTTCACGACAATTCTAAGAACTAATCTTACAATTATTTACTGGAGAATAAGATCAGCAACTGAGTATTACACTTCCCTTCTACAAGACAGTTCAGAGAATAGACTATCAGAGCATGGTGTCTGGAGTCAGGCTGCACAACTTCATATTATCCTGAATCCCTTAATGGCTTGCTACATGAGCTTCAGATAGTCATTCAATTTCTATGCCTTAATTACTTTGGCTATGATATAGGAATAAGGATGACACTTCCTAAACTGATTGAGGATTAAACAAATTAAACTTATAGTACGGTTAGGGCCAATGCACGGACTGTAATAAATAACTGATAATATATTAGCTGAAATTATTAGCAGCTGTCAATATCAGAAAAGTATGGATAACAAACATTTAAAAGTAACTGCTTAAGATAATTTCAAAAATTATTAAAAATTACTGGTAAGACAAAGGAAAATCAGATGTCATTTTTGAATAATCAGGTAAGAAATTTTAAATGTGAAATGATGTTTCAGTCATTTCAGTTCATCGCTTAGTCATGTAGGACTCTTTGCGATTCCATGAATTGCAGCACACCAGGCCTCCCTGTCCATCACTAACTCCCAGAATTCACACAAACTCATGTCCATCGAGTCAGTAATGCAATCCAGCCATCTCATCCTCTGTCATCCCCTTCTCCTCTTGCCCCCAATCTCTCCCAGCATCAGAGTCTTTTCCAATGAGTCAAATCTTTGCATGAAGTGGTCAAAGTATTGGAGTTTCAGCTTTAGCATCAGTCCTTCCAAAGAACACCCAGGACTGATCTCCTTCAGAATGGACTGGTTGGATCTCCTTGCAGTCCAAGGGACTCTCAAGAGCCTTCTCCAACACCACAGTTCAAAAGCATCAATTCTTCGGCGCTCAGCTTTCTTCACAGTCCAACATTCACAGCCATACATGACCACTGGAAAAACCATAGCCTTGACTAGACAGACCTTTGTTGGCAAAGTGATGTCTCTGCTTTTGAATATGCTATCTAAATTGGTCATAACTTTCCTTCCAAGGAGTAAGTGTCTTTTAATTTCATGGCTGCAGTCACCATCTGCCTTGATTTTGGAGCCTCCCAAAAATAAAGCCTGACACTGTTTCCACTGTTTCCCCATCTGTTTCCCATGAAGGGATGGGATCAGATGCCATGATCTTCATTTTCTGAATGTTGAGCTTTAAGCCAACTTTTTCACTCCCCACTTTCACCTTCATCAAGAGGCTTTTTAGTTCCTCTTCACTTTCTGCCATAAGGGTGGTATCATCTGCATACGTGAGGTTATTGATATTTCTCCTGGCAATCTTGATTCCAGCTTGTGCTTCTTCCAACCCAGCATTTCTCATGATGTACTCTGCACATAAGTTAAATAAGTAGGGTGACAATATACAGCCTTAACATACTCCTTTTCCTATTTGGAGCCATTCTGTTGTTCCATGTCCAGTTCTAACTGTTGCTTCCTGCCCTGCATACAGGTTTCTCAAGAGACAGGTCAGGTGGTCTGGTATTCCCGTCTCCTTCAGAATTTTCCACAGTTTATTGTGATCCACACAGTGAAAGGCTTTGGCATAGTCAATAAAGCAGAAATAGATGTTTTTCTGGAACTCTCTTGATTTTTCCGTGATCCAGCGGATGTTGACAATTTGATCTCTGGTTCCTCTGCCTTTTCTAAAACCAGCTTGAACATCTGGAAGTTCATGGTTCATGTATTGCTGAGACCTGGCTTGGAGAATTTTGAGCATTACTTTACCAGCGTGTGAGATGAGTGCAATTGTGTGGTAGTTTGAGCATTCTTTGGCATTGCCTTTCTTTGGCATTGGAATGAAAACTGACCTTTTCCAGTCCTGTGGCCACTGCTGAGTTTTCCAAATGTGCTGGCATATTGAGAGCAGCACTTTCACAGCATCATCTTTCAGGATTTGAAATAGCTCAACTGGAATTCCACCACCTCCACTAGCTTTGTTTGTAGTGATGCTTTCTAAGTCCCACTTGACTTTAAATGTGTATGCAAAGTAAATTTGTTAATAGCACTTATGCTTGAGTTTGTTTTAGGTGGCCAAAAGTGGATTAGAGATTTTTATTCTCATGTGGAAATTTAAAATAATTTGAATCTTGTTGACAGATAAACCACAAGCACCACATACTACTCATATCAATGTATACATTATTGTAGTATTTGGGGCACAGTAAATGTTCTCTATTACTTATTGCTATCTTTATTATTTTTAACTCACTTATTTTGTTATTTAATTTAGAAGAGGAGTAGATAGACATATTATTGAATATATTTGGAAAAAGCAATTTCTTTCAATGAAACAATCTAAGTGTCCATAGGTGGATGAATGGATAATGGAAATTGAGGTGTGTACACACACACGGAGAAGGAAATGGCACCCCACTCCAGTGTTCTTGCCTGGAGAATCCCAGGGACGGGGAAGCCTGGTGGGCTGCCATCTATGGGGTTGCACAGAGTCAGACACGACTGAAGTGAGTTAGCAGCAGCACACACACACACACACACACACACACACACACTGAAATATTATTCAACCATAAGCAAAGAATGAAATTTTGCCATTTGCAGCAACATGTCTGTGCCTCAAAGGAATTATGCTAAGTGCAGTAAGTTGATAGAGAAAGACAAATACTGTATGATTCTTTATATGTGAAATCTGAAAAACAAAACAGAGAACAGATTTGTGGTTGCAAAAGACAGGGGGTAAAGGTAGTAGAAGTGGATAAACTATTATTTTTGCTTAGATAAAAAAATCACAAATAAAAATAAACTTCAAAATGTGTTTCCAGAATGAAATATAATTTATAACTCCTTTGAATAAAGTTCTTTAACAATTTTGTTCTAGAAGGATCAGTTTGTATAAATGATACTCCTCAAATCTTGATTATGACACTGAGATTGTGCTTTAAGTTCTCAAAGAAAGTACTCTTCTCAAGCCTGGGATGACAGAATTTAGAATATTTTGGAAATGAATGCTTTTACTCCTCTATCTTCTGGAGTGAAACACAAGGCTATGAAGTCTACAAGGACATTTCATCATAAAATCTCGTGCATCCTATAATATTCTATCATAATTACTATGAGGGGTTTCAGCACATGTAAGATTAAGGCAGAAAAACTGAGATGGAGATACCCCAAGGAGATGAACTAGAGGGAGAACTCTGTTTAGGAATTAAGTTATTTTGGGAAGAAATGAGTCCTATAAGCAGCAGGTGTGTATGCTAATAGAATGACTCTGTTTTAATTAAGCAGCATTTCCTCACAGAGTAATTACATATGTTGTTTACTCAACTTTTTTTAAGTTCATTAACACATCTCTATACTTTTTTCTTCCCATCTTACAAGTTAAAAGTTTTCTTTTAATGTGTTCTCATTATGAAACTTTTTCTTAAAATGAAAGAAGCATATAACATGTAGTACTAAGCTTTATGGAAAATGTGTGTTCCTCAATTCAGGAATTTAAATAAAAATTCTCATAATCTTACATACATAGTATTCTCTGAATCTATAAGATGCATTGGGATGTTTTATTCTAAAGAATTATGCTTTAAAATTTACAGCAAAGAAAAATGTTTTGAGATAGTCTCAAGTGAGTATCACTGAAGGAAACTTCTGCCACTAGCTCTTCTGGGTGCTGCATGAGCTGTAATGAGAGGCATTATGAGTTAATTCTTATAGCTGGGAGCTGCATGGCATGTTATATTTTGAACTGAACAGTTGTAAACTGAATTTACATGGACATATCCAGAAATATATCACTTTTATTCCTTATGAAAGAAAATATCTGGAAGTCACTACAAAGTCATCATGAGAACTCTAAAAGTTTCATATTTGTTAACATTCCTAGAAGATCCTATAAAAATAGAGCACATGTTTAATACTCTTATTTATACTTAGACAGTCACAGATTCCAAGTGCTTTATGAAAATATGTACTGGAGTTGCGTTCCTAAGAGAAAGACTACTCATTAGAGGAGGCCAAGAGATTAGATAATTTAAAAAATTTAATTAGAAAGTCTCAGGACTAGAATAATCCTGCTCTATTATATTTCACAAGGTAAGGGGGAGGAGTAGAAGATGGAAGAGTAGAAGGATGTGCATTCATCTTCTCCAGCAAGAATTCCAAAATTACAACTCACTGCTGAACGACCATCAACAGGAGAATGTTGGATCCCACCAAAAAAAGATATCCCACTACAAAGGGCAAAGGAGAAGCCCCAGAAAGATGGTAGGAGGGGCTAAATCTTATTTAGAATCAAACCCTATACCCTCCACAGATGCTTAGAAGGCTCAAAAAAACCTTGTGCACACCAGGACACAAAGACCCCACAGAGACTGAGCCAGAATTTTGTTTCAGTGTCTTCTATGGAGCCACTGGTCAGCAGTGGCCTGCCTCAGGGGCAGAGGCTCTAGTGCATCAGTAGGGCATAAGTCCTCTTGGAAGAAGTTGCTATTAACCCCACCATAGAGCCACCAAAACTTACACAGGACTAGGAAAACAGACTCTTGGAGGATGCAAACAAAACCTTGTCTGCAACAGGACCCAGGAGAAACGAGCAGTGACCCCACAAGAGACTGATCCAGACTTGCCTGTCAGTGTCCATGAGTCTCCAGCAGAGGTGTAGGTCAGCAGTGGCCTGCTACAGGGTCAAGAGCACTAATTACAGCAGGGTGTGCATGGGACTTTTGAAGGAGGTCACCGTATCTTCATTACTTCTACCATTGGTAATGGTGGCTCAGGTCAAACAAAAAGAAGGCAACAGAGATATGCCTATCAATAGAATAATATTGGATAAAAAATTTACTGTGCATAACCCCACCCATCAGAACAAGACCCAGTTTTACCCTCAGTCAGTTTCTACCATCAGGAAGCTTCCATAAGCCTCTTATCCTTGTCCATAAGAGGGAAGACAGAATGAAAACCACAATCACAGAACTAGCCAAACTGAACACATGAACCACAGGCTTGCATAACTCAATGAAACTATGAGCTATGCTGTGTAGGGCCACCCAATACGAAAGGGTTATGGTGGAGAGTTCTGACAAAACGTGGTCCACTGAAGAAGGGAATGACAAACCACTTCAGTATTCTTGCCATGAGAACCCCATGAACAGTATGAAAAGGCAAAAAGATAGGACAATGAAAGTTGAACTCCCCAGGTTGGTAGTTGCCCAATATGGTACTGGAGATCAGTGGAGAAATAACTCCAGAAAGAATGAAAGGATGAAGTCAAAGCAAGGACACACCCAGTGTGGATGTGACTGGTGATGGAAGTAAAGTCCAATGCTGTAAAGAGCAATATCGCATGGAAATCTGGAAAGGTAGGTCCATGAATCAAGGCAAATTGGAAGTGGTGAAAAAGGAGATGGCAAGAGTAAACATAGGCATTTTGGGAATCAGTGAACTAAAATGGACTGGAATGGGTGAATTTAACTCAGATGACCATTATATCAACTACTGTGGACAAGATCCCATAGAAGAAATGGAGTAGCCATCACAGTCAACAAAAGAGTCCAAAATTCAGTACTTGGATGCAATCTCAAAAACGACAGAATGTCTCCGTTTCCAAGGCAAACCATTCAATATCACAGTAATCCATGTCTATGCTCTGACCAGTAACACTGAAGAAGCTGAATTTGAAAAGTTCTATGAAGACATACAAGACCTTCAAGAACTAACACCCCAAAATATGTCCTTTTCATCATAGGGGACTGGAATGCAAAGTAGAAAGTCAAGAAACACCTGGAATAACAGGCAAATTTGGCCTTGGAGCACAAAACGAAGCAGGGCAAAGGCTAACAATTTTGCCAAGAGAACGCACTGGTCATAGTAAACACCCTCTTTCAACAACACAACAGAAGACTCTACACATGGACATCACCAGATGGTCAGTACTGAAATCAGACTGATTATATTCTTTGCAACCAAAGATGGAGAAGCTCTATACAGTCAGCAAAAACAAGACTGGGAGCTGACTGTGGTTCAGATCATGAACTCCTTATTGAAAAATTCAGACTTAAATTGAAGAAAGTAAGGAAAATCACTAGACCATTCAGGTATGACCTAAATCAAATCCCTTATGATTATACAGTGGAAGTGACAAATAAACTCAAGGGATTATATCCGATAGACAGAGTGCCTGAAGAACTATGGATGGAGGTTCATGACACTGTACAGAAGGTGGTGATCAAGACCATCCCCAAGGAAAAGAAATACAAAAAGGAAAAAATTGTTGTCTGACGTGGCCTTACAAATAGCTGAGAAAATAAGAGAAGCTAAAGGCAAAGAGAAAAGGAAAGATATACCCATTTGAATGCAGAGTTCTGAGAATAGCAAAGACAGATAAAAAAGGATTCCTCAGTGATCAATGCAAAGAAATAGAGGAAAACAATAGAATGGAAAAGACTAGAGATCACTTCAAGAGAATTAAAGATATCAAGGGAACATTTCATGAGAAGATGGGCTCGATAAAGGACAGAAATGGTATGGACCTAACAGAAGCAGAAGATATTAAGAAGAGATGGCAAGAACACACAGAAGAACTGTACAATAAAGATCTTCATGACCCAGATAATCATGATGGTGTGATCACTGACCTAGAGCCAGACATCCTGGAATGTGAAGTCAAGTGGGCCTTAGAAAGCATCGTTACGAACAAAGCTAGTGGAGGTGAGGGAATTCCAGTTGAGCTATTTCAAATCCTGAAAGATGATGCTGTGAAAGTGCTGCACTCAATATGCCAGTAAATTTGGAAAACTCAGCAGTGGCCACAGGACTGGAAAAGGTCAGTTTTCATTCCAATGCCAAAGAAAGGCAATGCCAAAGAATGCTCAAACTACCACACAATTGCACTTATCTCACACACTAGTAAAGTAATGCTCAAAATTCTCCAAGCCAGGCTTCAGCAATATGTGAACCGTGAACTTCCAGATGTTCAAGCTGGTTTTAGAAAAGGCAGAGGAACCAGAGATCATATTTCCAACGTCTGCTGGATCATGGAAAAAGCAAGACAGCTCCAGAAAAACATCTATTTCTGCTTTATTGACTATGCCAAAGCCTTTGACTTCGTGGATCACAATAGACTGTGGAAAAATTCTGAAAGAGATGGGAATACCAGACCACCTGATCTGCCTCTTGAGAAATGTGTATGCAGGTCAGGAAGCAACAGTTAGAACTGGACATGGAACAACAGACTGGTTCCAAATAGGAAAAGGAGTTCGTCAAGGCTGTATATTGTCACCCTGTTTATTTAACTCATATGCAGAGTACATCATGAGAAATGCTGGGTTGGAAGAAACACAAGCTGGAATCAAGATTGCCGGGAGAAATATCAACAACCTCAGATATGCAGATGACACCACCACCCTTATGCAGAAAGTGAAGAGGAACTCAAAAGCCTCTTGATGAAAGTGAAAGTGGAGAGTGAAAAAGTTGGCTTAAAGCTCAACATTCAGAAAACGAAGATCATGGCATCCAGTCCCATCACTTCATAGGAAATAGATGGGGAAACAGTGGAAACAGTGTCAGACTTTATTTTTCTGGGCTCCAAAATCACTGCAGATGGTGACTGCAGCCATGAAATTAAAAGACACTCCTTGGAAGGAAAGTTATGACCAACCTAGATAGCATATTGAAAAGCAGAGACATTACTTTGCCAACAAAGATCCATCTAGTCAAGGCTATGGTTTTTCCTGTGGTCATGTATGGATGTGAGAGTTGGACTGTGAAGAAAGCTGAGCACAGAAGAATTGATGCTTTTGAACTGTGGTGTTGGAGAAGACTCTTGAGAGTCCCTTGGACTGCAAGGAGATCCAACCAGTCCATTCTGAAGGAGATCAGCCCTGGGATTTCTTTGGAAGGAATGACGCTAAAGCTGAAACTCCAGTACTTTGGCTACCTCATGCGAAGAATTGACTCATTGGAAAAGACTCTGATGCTGGGAGGGATTGGGGGCAACAGGAGAAGGGGACGACAGAGGATGAGATGGCTGGATGGCATCACTGACTTGATGGACGTGAGTCTGAGTGAAATCCGGGAGCTGGTGATGGACAGGGAGGCCTGGCGTGCTGCGATTCATGGGGTCGCAAAGAGTCGGACATGACTGAGCGACTGATATGATCTGAAGCCTTTGGAGAAGGAAATGCAACCCACTCCAGAGTTCTTGCCTGGAGAATCCCAGGGACAGAGGAGTCTAATGGGCTGCCATCTATGGGGTCGCACAGAGTCTACATGATGGAAGCGACTTAGCAGCAAGCCTTTGTCTGTGTGAATCAAAACTAACTGTGGAAAATTCTTCAAGAGATGGGAATATCAGACCACCTGACCTGCCTCCTGAGTAATCTGTATGCAGGTTAAGAAGCAATAATCAGTACTGGACATGGA
Source organism: Bos taurus (assembly GCF_002263795.3). Taxonomy (NCBI): domain Eukaryota; kingdom Metazoa; phylum Chordata; class Mammalia; order Artiodactyla; family Bovidae; genus Bos; species Bos taurus. Next base: position 1,799,897 of record NC_037353.1, on the reverse strand, counting down.
ACAAGAGACTGGTTTCCAGTTGTGAAAGGAGTATGTCAAGGCTGTATACTGTCACCCTGCTTATTTAACTTATATGCAGAGTACATCATGAGAAATGCTGGGCTGGATGAAGCACAAGCTGGAATCAAGATTGCCAGGACAAATACCAGTAACTTCAGATATGCAGATTACACCACCCTTATAGCAGAGAGCGAAGAAGAACTAAAGAGCCTCTTGATGAAAGTGAAACAGGAGAGTGAAAAAGTTGGCTTAAAACTCAACATTCAGAAAACTAAGATCATGGCATCCAGTCCCATCACTTCATGGCAAACAGATGGGGGAAAAAATGGAGACAGTGAGAGACTTTCTTTTCTTGGGTTGCAAAATTACTGCAGATGGTGACTGCAGCCATGAAATTAAAAGACCCTTGCTCCTTGAAAGAAAAGCTATGATTAACCTAGACAGCATATAAATACCAGAGACATTACTTTGCCAACAGATGTCCATCTAGTGCAAATAATGGTTTTTCCAGCAGTCATGTATGAATGTGAGAGTTGGGCTATAAAGAGAGCTGAGCGCCAAAGAATTGATGCTTTTGAACTGTGGTGCTAGGGAAGACTCTTGAGAGTCCCTTGGACTGCAAGGAGATCCATCCTGTCCATCCTAAAGGAAATCAGTCCTGAATATTCATTGGAAGGACTGATGCTGAAGCTGAAATTCCAATACCTTTTGCCACCTGTTGCGAAGAACTGAATCACTGGAAAAGACCCTGATACTCGGAAGGATTGAAGGTGGGAGAAGAAGTGAACCCCAGAGGTTGAGATGATTGGATGGCATCACTGACTCAATGGAGATGAGTTTGAACAAGCTCTGGGAGTTGGTGATGGACAGGGAAGCCTGTCTTTCTGCATTCCATGGGGTCGCAAAGAGTGGGACAAAACTGAGCGACTGAACTAAACTGAAGTGATTGCATTTCAAAATGTTGCATAATTGGGTCCTGTATATTTTCATTTTAGTGCTTCTGATTGAGTTACTCTATATTGTTATAGTGATATCACAAAAGTAGTCACAAAATACTCAGTTACATCATAAGAATCTTAAGGAAAGAAGAGAAAGTGTTTATAAACTAAATTACAAGATTGAAAAAAACAGTTATCTTCTTTATTTGCTTGTCCATATCAATTGTAGAAACAGATGTTCAAAAAGCATGGCTTCAAAATACATATGTAGATTTTTATTCCTATTGCAGTTAAAATAATGAACCAATTATGGCAATATACTACATATATGTTTTCATATCTGAATGAAAGTATTCTGCCTGGCTGCTCAAGGAATGATTTTTTTTTTTTTAATGCCTTTTGAACATCTGTTTTTGACAATTTCAGTATGAAAACCTTGCTGGGAATTTCAAAGTTCTATTTTTGTGAACAGAAACACCAATGGTGTGTTGTTTTTAAGTACACCTTCCCAGACTTGAACTGCAATGTTTTTCTGAGTAGATATTACTGCAACTGATATCTGCAACATGATGATAGGTTTTATAACAAAACAACGTGTTTGGGTATTTCCCGCATATAAATTGACTGCATTGACAGTTACACACATTTCCTTAAATATAGAATATGAAAGTTTTCCTTATAACTTATTTTCACTTATTGAAACAAAATAATAAAGCTAAACTTTGTAATGCATTTCATAGATATCACCTTATATTTGCATGAATTAGCTGGCATAATTAGATTAAAAAATAAGACTAGAGTCTCATTTGTCAATCCAAAAGCTTCCCAATTTTTAAGGAATATAGGATACATCACCACTATTTTTTTGTTAATCTAAAACTGGCCTGTTTCATGGAATCTTAAAAATATGCAAAAATTAATCCAACACTTAACTCTATGCAAAACAGTCTTTAATACTTACAATGAATTACTTATAAATCCTTTTGCATCTAATGACCAAACTAGCAGTATAGTTGATTTTTTTTGTTTTGCTTTGTTTTTTTGTTTGTTTGTTTTACTATCTTCCCTGAGTTTAAGGCCCATTAATAGTCTTTATTTAATTGTTGTGAAATTGCCTTCAAGGCCCTTGGTCTTATCACCTTTTGCTATACCTTGCTTATACCTGTCCTCAAGGAATGTGAGAGTGAATTTGACTATGATATAATTGTAAAGTTCAGCTTTATTGTCTTCTATGTATATTACATAGATGTGAGGACTAGACTGTCATGAGAACTATGGATTTATTACTTTGTTTCTTCTATACCAGACAGTTGGTGTTCCACAAAGAAGGTTTCTGAGATTTATATGAGAACCTCAAGTAAATCTTGAGCATCAGGAATTAAGTGAAGAAGTATAATACAGATTAAGATTCTGACATTCTCCTTTATGTTTAATATCATGGGTGAATGAAATATATATATATATATATACACACACACACACACACACACACACACACACACACACATTCATGGATTTAAATCTTATAGTGATAGTATTCTGGAAGGAAGAAATAATATCAGGTCATATTCTTGTATGAAGAACTGAGAATAGGATAATTATCTATTCAGTCCTGGTGGTAGCTGTTTCATCATGATATTTCAGGAAGACTTCCTGCATAATATATGCTTTGACCTCATATTTCCTTTCTGTATTTCTAGACACACTACCCAACACTTTGTTACCCTATGAACTATAGCCCGACCAGGCTCCTGTGTCCATGGGATTTCTGAGACAAAATACTGGAGTGGTTTGCCATTTCCTTCTCCAGGGGATCTCCCCAACCCAGGGATCAAATTCATGTCTCCTCAGTCTCCTACATTGCACACAGATTCTTTACCCACTTGAGTCATCAAGGAAGCTCCAGACATGCTACAGTATTTCCTAAACCGTGTTTTGATTTTCAGTAATGAAGTGTGAAGTTGCAGTGTTTCCTGCTTTATTTTTTTTAATAAAATTGCAAGAAATAAGTAAATGGCAGCATTAACATTTTTAGGTTAACACTTTAAATGTAACGCCTTCAGTAATATTTTACTCTTTTAATGCTTTTAAAATTCTTTAGATTTCACTCTCACTTAGTCTAAATGAATATATTCCTGCTGTGCCATATTTTCATTAAAAATTACTAAAAAATTATTAGGATATTATTATTTTATCCATTTTGCTTTATTTTATGATATGCTTATTGTTTTAGATACAGGAACTAAGCAAGATTTCTTTATACAGGGGAATTAATTGGTTTGCGAATGGCCATTATTTGAAATAAATGCAAATTTCATCTAAATATAGTCTTGAGATACTAGCAAAAGACAAATTTGACTCATGAAATAAACTGCAATAAAAACATATGACAATAAAAGTCTTCTAATAGCAAATATAAATTAGAAATTAAATTTATGATTGCTTCCTGATGCTTTGAACTGCCCTGAATAACAGGTTCCCAGCTGATAGCTCCATTGGATATTTCTAGCATTTTCTTTTAAAAGGGAAAATTGATGGATGTATTTAAATTATTTTGGCTCTATCAGCTTTAATGAAGATCTATGTCTCTAAAAAATAAAAAGCTAAAGATTTTTATGAACTCTGGATTCAAGTTTAGGGTCAGGTGTGTGTGGGCTTCCCCATGGCTCAGCAGTAAAAAAATCTGCCTGCAGTGCAAGAGCCCCAGTAGATGCAGGTTCCATCCCTGTGTTGGGAAGATCCCCTGGAGGAGAAAATGGCAACCCACTCCAGTATTCTTGCCTGGAAAATTCCATGGACAGAGAAGCCTTGTGGGGTTATAGTCCATAGGGTCCCAAAGAGTCAGACACAATTAAAGTGACTTAGCACAGCACATGTTTGGTAAACAGAATTCTGAGATGGCTTCCCAAAGATTCTCACACCCTAGTTTAACTGCTTTCTATAATTTTTTTTCTTGACCAGGAGTAGGAAATGGAAACCCACTCCACTATCCTTGCCTGGGAAATCCCATGGACAGAGAAGCCTGATGGGCTATAGTCCATGTGGTTGCAAAGAGTCAGACAGGACTGAGCATGCACACATACACACACACATGATTTCTTCCCTTAATAGTACATATGACAGGTAAATAGCAAAAAAAAAAAAAAAAAAAGTACATATCAGTCCTACTGATACAAGAAAATATTTCATCAGCTGAGAAATTCACTTTAACTTTATTATCTTTTGCTCACATTATTTGATTTTACTTGACAATGAAAATAATTTACCTGTGGAGGCATTTTCCAGATTGACTTGATAAATGCCCCCATCAGAGTTAAAACATGTTGCCTTCTACATTATTTTTTGCTTGTAATACAATAGATTAATAAAAGGGTGCTGTTAATGTGCTTCATTCAATATGCCAGCAAATATGGAAAACTCAGCAGTGGCCACAGGACTCTAAAAGGTCAGTTTTCATTCCAATCCCAAAGAAAGGCAATGCCAAAGAATGTTGAAGCTACTACACAATAACACACATTTCACACAATAGCAAAGCAATGCTCAAACTTCTCCAAGTCAGGCTTCAACAGTACATGAACCGAGAACTTCCAGATGTTCAAGCTGGATTTAGAAAAGGCAGAGGAACCAGAGATCAAATCGTCAACATCTGTTGGATGACAGAAAAAGCAAGAGAATTCCAGAAAAACATCTACTTCTGCTTCATTGACTACACTAAAGCCTGACTGTGTGGATCACAACAAACTGTGGAAAATTCCGAAAAGGATGGGAATACCAGACCACCTTATCTGCCTCCTGAGACATCTGTATGCAGATCAAGAAGCAACAGTTAGCATCAGACATGGAACAATGGACTGGTTCCAAATTGGGAAAGTAGTACATCAAGGCTGTATATTGTCTCTCTGCTTATTTAACTTCTATGCAGAATACATCATGAGAAATGCTGGGCTGGATGAAGCACAAGCCGGAATCAAGATTGCTGGGAGAAATATCAATAACCTCAGATATGCAGATGACACCACCCTTATGGCAGAACGTGAAGAACTACAGAATCTCTTTTGAAGGTGAAAGAGGACAGTGAAAAAGCTGGCTTAAAACTCAACATTCAACAAACTAAGATCATACCATCTGGTTCCATTACTTCATGACAATTAGATGGGGAACCAATGGAAACAGTGACAGACTTGGGCTCCAAAATCACTACAATTGGTGACTGCAGCCATGAAATTAAAAGATGCTTGCTTCTTGGAAGAAAAGTTATGACCAACCTAGAGAGCATATTTAAAAGCAGAAACATTACTTTGCCGACAAAGTCTGTATAATCAAAGTTACAGTTTTACCAGTCGTCATAAATGGATATGAGAGTTGCACTTTAAAAAAGACTGAAAATAAAATAAAATTTAAATTAAAAAAAAAAAAATAGACTGAGTGCCGAGGAATTGATGCTTTGAACTGTGGTGTTGTAGAAGACTCTTGAGAGTCCCTTGGACTGCAAGGAGATCAAACCAGTCAATCTTAAAGGAAATCAATCTTGAATATCCATTGGAAGGACTGATGCTGAAGCTCCAATACTTTGTCTACCTGATGTGAAGAGCTGACTCATTAGAAAAGGCCCTGATGCTGGGAAACATTGAAGGCAGGAGGATAAGGGGATGACAGAGTTATGAGACAGTTGGATGGCATCACCGACTCAATGGACATGAGTTTGATTAAACTCTGGGAGTTGGTGATGGACAGGGAGGCCTGGAGTGCTGCAGTCCATGGAGTCCCAAAGAGTCGGACACAACAGAGTGACTCAACTGAAACGAATCATGGTTTGGTCTTTCTGAAGGCCAGTCCCCACCCAGGAGCCCATCAAGAGTCACCTCATTAAAACAAAAGACATTGCTACCTCACAGGAAATTCCAAGGGATATTAGGGATCTGTGTCAAGATTAAACTTTAGAACACAAGATGCTCCTGTGCTCTTATAACTTTCAGAATGACAGTATTTTTAGGACTTCTCTTCAGGAAGTAGAATGAAAGACTAAACGTTAGAATAAATGTTCTGTTGGCACTCTTCCCAGGGTTTTAGGAGCTCTGTTTCAAGAACTGAAGGACAGAGACTAATATATGTATTTCGTACCTCACAGGTAGCTAAGAATTAAGGACTAATCATCTGCAGCAGTAAAAAACAGTTCAGCTTCTGGAAATAATCTGTATGCTGAGCTGTAATTTGGTAATCTGCTATTAATAATAGGTTTCATCAAATGTATGAAGATGGTGAGAACTTGTCATTGAAGGTGAGTATCAGGAAGGAATCTGGGCAAAGACAACAAGATTAGAAGAGGAACATGATCGTCAAAATAAATAAACTGCCTTCTACTGGAGAGTCTAATCCAGTAGAGATATAACTGTAAATGTATCATCTATACCAACAAAGATAATTTAGTAGAAGAAAGGACACTTAAATATTCATGCAAAAATTTTCAGTATATCTTTATCAAGGCCCTCATTCTAACTAGGAGTTGATTTTGAAAGTGAAAGTGAAGTCACTCAGTCGTGTCCGACTCTTTGCGACCCCACGGACTGTAGCCCACTAGGCTCCTCCGTCGCTGGGATTCTCCAGGCAAGAATACTGGAGTGGGTTGCCATTTCCTTCTCCAGGGGATCTTCCCGACCCAGGTTTGAACCCGGGTTTCCCGCATTGCAGGCAGATGCTTTAACCTCTGAGCCACCAGGGAAGGCCAGGAGTTGATTTTAGGAAGCGTTTTCTAGAGAGCTGAGTTGGACCGTTTCTAACTCTCACTGTCCTCTGATAGAAAGTTTAACAGAGCTGTAGCTTTGCCACACAAATTATGGATACATCAATCTTAAATAAGTGTACTTTGAAAACACTTGGAAAAATACTCTTTGAAGAAAAGCTAGTGTTTTTTTGAAATTTTCTTATCCTGAATTAAAGTGTTGTGAAAGTGAAATTGACTGTCTTATGTACTGATCCTTAGTGCTGGCCAAAATCAAAGTGCACTGTTGAATCCATCAGTATAAATTCCCTACTTACAAACTGCAATGGAAATTGCTTAAAAATCTTCTGAGTTGGCATTTTTATACATATTAAATACGAACTGTTTACTATTCATATTATTCATAGCAGGCAGTACAGTAGAGCAGGCAAGAGTAGTAGAGTTAAACTCAGACTGCCTGGATCCCCATTCCACATCTGTTGTCTTGACAAAGTGAGTGAATATGGGCAATATATGAGTAAATTCTCTCCATTCCTGCTCATATGTAAACTTTTGTTAAAATGCGTGGCTCTTTCGTGGAGATTGATTCTGAAAATACATTAAAAAAAATCTTGCTACATATCTGGCACATAGTAATCCTTCAACAAATTATTATGGCATTATGATAAAATAAGAAATATATAATACTCTTACTACCAAGTACTTATTTAATCTTGAGAGTGTGTATTGATCTCTCTTGGCCTCTTCCTTATGGTACCTCCCACCTCACTGTTTCAACAATAGATTATCTCTGTCTGGGTGGATACATAACCCCATAAATGATCTCACATAATTTCAAAAGGAAATAATTTGATGATGGGCTGCTTATTCAATAAAAAAGTCTCCACACTAAGCTATCTTCATATTTATTCTCCAATCCCTGATAGTAAGCATCATTATGTTATCATAAATAACACACAGTAGGTTTTTAAGAAATACATATATAATCTTTAGTTATTTTGATTAGATATTATCCTCAATCCTAAGAGATTTTGAAATATTAAAACATCAAGACTAAATAAAATACTTCTATGGAAAAATATGGAACCTCATTCTGTAATGTATGCGATTTTATTCCTATAACTGTTGCTTTCACAAGAATGCTTATGTACCTTCTCACCTAGGGAAAAGCATCTTCCTATAACATAAATGTTGTTTCAACTTCTATATCTAATAAGTAAGGTCCTAGTATGAATGGGCCTTAGTAAAAAAATCTATTAAAATGTCATAAAGACTAGAAATATTTAAAAATCAGGAATCAGGACATAAAAGTCACTATTATACAACATTATATGAGTTACTATCTGACATAATTAAGTTAACCAAAATAGAAAATCAAAAATAAATAATAGTATAGAAATGAAACAGAATAAATCAAGCTGCAATTATAAGTAGATTATATGGACTCTGATAGATTTTTTCATTAAGATATTTTAGTAATGTTATCTATAAATAAGGCCAATGTACAAAATTTATTTACAGTGCTTTAGACTAAAAACAAATTTTGAAAGATAAGAAGTAAACATCTAAAACTATATAATATAGATGGCAGTCATTTTAACAAAAGCTATTTAAATTCTGTGAGGCGCAAAGGGTACATCTTTAAACAAAAACAGCAGAAAAAAACCTATATATAGGACTATATCCATGGATTACAATTCTAAATATAAAAAAAATCTTTACTTCCCAACCTGATGAATGGAGTAAATGCTCTTCTGAACAAATCCTAACATTGCTTATGTGGAACTGGCATACTCATTATAAAATTTAAATAACCATGCCTCTCTTGAAGAACAAAAGAAAAGGACTAGTCCTGACAAGCAAAAGGAAATTGACAACTTTAAGTCATTAAAGTACTAATGCAGAAAGACAGAAAATACCAATGTTAGAGTGCAGGAGGACCCATATTATTCATATGTTGCATAATATATGGCAAAATGGGCTCCAGTGATCTGTAAAGATGTGCTAAACTATTCAACTGAAACAACTGAGTTGTTTCGATATAAAAACAGTGAAGTTTTAGTCATACTGTGAACAAAAAGAATTACTACATGAATTAAAGGAAAATTTGAAAGTGAAAACTTAAAACTTATGAAAGAGAATATAAGAGAATAACATTATGACCTTGGTGTTAGATTTCCTAAACAAAATCGTAAAAGGAATAATCAGCATCAAAGATTGATAATTTAAGCTTTTTTAAAAATTACAGTCTTTCATTTATCATAGAATACCACAAAACCAAAAATACAAAAAATTATAAAAGTTATATGACATAAAAATAAAAGCATATAATTACCTCATTAAAAAGCACATACAAATAAAAAGAAAATTCTGATGGAAAAATATGAATAGATTAATGAATAGAAGATACTAATGTCTAATAAACAAAATTAAATATTCATAATGATTAGAAAAGTTTGAGATAAACTTGCAGGAAATACATTCTCCAACCAAAAGAATGGCAAAAATTTTAAGGTTAGGTAATAACAAGAATCAATAAAGAAAAGGGAACGAGAATTCAAACTCCTCAAAAAGTCATTCATTAAAACTGCTTTCCTTATTGAAATATAATTCACATGTGATAAAATTCACATTTAAAAAACTTACAATTCAGTTGCTTTTATTATGTTCACAAAGTTGTGAAACCATCACCACTATGTAGTTCAAAAATCTTTCCATTCAGTTCAGTTCAGTTCAGTCGCTCGGTTGTGTCTGATTCTTTGCGACGCCATGAACCACAGCACACCAGGCCTCCCTATCCATCACCAACTGCCAGAGTCTACTCAAACCCATATCCATTGAGTCCGTGATGCCATCCAACCATCTCAAACTCTGTCGTCCCCTTCTCCTCCTGCCCTCAATCTTTCTCAGCATCAGGGTCTTCTCAAATGAGTCAGCTCTTCACATTAGATGGCCAAAGTATTGGAATTTCAGCTTCAACATCAGTCCTTCCAATGAACACCAGGACGGATCTCCTTTAGAATGGACTAGTTGGATCTCCTTGCAGTCCAAGGGACTCTCAAGAGTCTTCTCCAACACCACAGTTCAAAAGCATCAATTCTTTGGCACTTAGCTTTCTTTATACTCCAACTGTCACATCCATACATGACTACTGGAAAAACCATAGCCTTGACTAGATGGACCTTTGTTGGCAAAGTAATGTCTCTGCTTTTGAATATGCTATCTAGGTTGGTCATAACTTTCCTTCCAAGGAGTAAGTGTCTTTTAATTTCATAGTTGCAATCACCATCTGCAGTGATTTTGGAGCCCCCAAAAATAAAGTCAGCCACTATTTCCACTGTTTCCTCATCTATTTCCCATGAAGTGATGGGACCGGATACCATGATCATATAGATGAAACAGACAAATTTCTAGAAAAACACAAACTACCAAATCTGATTTAATAAAGAGAAAAGCTGAATAGATTTATAATAAGTGAAGATGTTAAAATAGCAATAACATTTCCCACAAAATATTACTCTTGCCTGATAACTCAGTAGGTAGAGAATCTGCCTACAATGCAGGAGACCCTGGTTCAGTTCCTAGGCCAGGAAGATCTGCTGGAGAAAGGATAGGCTACCCACTCCAGTATTCCTGGGCTTCTCTTGTGGCTCAGCTGGTAAAGAATCCACCTGCAATGAGGGAAGTCTGGGTACAGTCCCTGGGTTGGGAATGTTGACATATCAACACCATTGGTGTTAGCCATTCCACTAAGTGTGTGGTCACATACCATTATGGTTTAAATTACATTTGCATAATGACTAATGATGATATGTCATTTTATAGCTTATTTGTCTGGAGAAGGCAATGGCACCCCACTACAGAACTATTGCCTGGAAAATCCCATGGATGGAGGAGCCTGGTAGGCTGCAGTCCATGAGGTTGCGAAGAGTCAGACATGACTGAGCAACTTCCCTTTCACTTTTCACTTTCATGCATTGGAGAAGGAAATGGCAACCCACTCCAGTGTTCTTGCCTGGAGAATCCCAGGGACAGGGGAGCCTGGTGGGCTGCCATCTATGGGGTCACACAGAGTCGGACATGACTGAAGTGACTTAGCAGCAGCAGCAGCAGCTTATTTGTCATCCCTAATAATGTATATTTAGTTTTAAAAACTAAACAATTGATATAAAAATATGGAAAGATTATTTCTAGAGCCTTTGAGTTAACTGGAATCACCAAATAATATAAAACACAATGAATTTATTCTTGGTAGTGATATCTATGATTACATCAAAATTTACTTTACAGAAATTACCTTTGGTTACTAAAATATGTAACACATTCATCATTGAAGGCATGTGGGCTCTGCATATGTTTTTCTAGGAAATCCTAAAATTCTGGAAGTGGTTTCCTAAATGTGTGTGCTGTATTCTATCTTAATCAACTTTCTAATGCTTGTAAAGTAGTTAATCAGAGTAAGTTGCATATTTTGGAGAGAGTTAGAAAGCTTTGCATTATATCAAGAATTTACATAGAACTTCAAATCCAATAAGACCTCAATGAAGTGGTTAAGTTGTAATTTAGATGCTACACTTAATCCTCCAATGTAATAAATGGAGAATTTCAACTATACATTTACTGACCAAATAGTACCCTAGATATCTAAAATGTTTAATGCAACATTCAGTGCTGATTTACTTTAAAGCAAAATATTATGCACCTGATTTTGACTTAGCAATGATATTACTTCATTGTAATTTTCACTCAACTTTACTAGAATATAATAGTTTGTATTGTACAATATGCTATGGAAAAAGGTAACGCCAAGGAAAGTATTAATATTATAAAAAGTAAGTAATTTTATTCATTGGTATCATTTAAACCAATATGATGATCATAATTATTTTTCTATGAATTAAAAACATATATTAATCCAAGATAATTTTTTAAAACTATAGGTGTGCTTTGCTGTGCTTATTCACTTCAGTCATGTCCAACTGTTTGTGACCCTATGGATTATATGCCCCCTTGCTTCTCTGTCCAGGGGATTCTCCAGGCAAGAATACAGAAGTGAGTAGCCATGCCCTCCTCCAGAGGATCTTCCCAAACCAGAAACTGAATCCATGCCTGTTGCATTGAAAGTGAACTATTTACCACTGAACCACCAGTGATCCCTTAAAAACTACACACCAAATTCTCAGTTATTTGAAAAGTGTGAAAATGAGAAATTGGTCTTAAGTAAAAAAAATAAAATAAAATTCTCATTGGACACTCAGTTCAGTTCTGTTGCTCAGTCTTCTCTGACTCTTTGTGACCCCATGGACTGCAACACACCAGTCTTCCCTGTCCATCACACTCCCAGAGCTTGCACAAACTCATGTCCATCCAGTCAGTGATGCCATTCAACCATCTCATCTTCTGTCATCCCCTTCTTTTCCTGTGTTCAATCTTTCCCAACAAAAGGGTATTTTCTAATAAGTCAGTTCTTCACATCAGGTGGTCGGAGTATTGGAATTTCAGCATCAGCATCAGTCCTTCCAGTAAACATTCAGGACTGGTTTCCTTTAGGATAGACTGGTTGGATCTCCTTGCAGTCCAAGGGACTCTCAAGAGTCTTCTCCAACACCACAGTTCAAAAGCATCAATTCTTCAGCACCCAGGTTTCTTTATAGTCCAACTCTCACACCCATACACAACTACTGGAAAAACAAAAGCTTTGACTAGACAGACCTTTGTTGGCAAAGTAATGTCTCTTTTTTTTTAAATGCTGTCTAAGTTGTCCTTTTCTTCCAAGGAGCAAGCATCTTTTAATTTCATGGCTGCAGTCACCATCTGCAGTGATTTTGCAGCCCAAGAAAAGAAATTCGCTCACTGTTTCCATTGTTTCCCCATCTCTTTGCCATGAAGTGATGGGAACAAATGCCACAATCTTAGTTTTATGAATGTTGAGTTTTAAGCCAGCTTTTTCACTCCTCTTTTTCAATTTCATCAAGAGGCTTTCCAATTCTTCTTCACTTTCTACCATAAGGATGATGTCATCTCTATATCTGAGGTTATTGATATTTCTCCCGGCAATCTGGATTCCAGCTTTTGCTTCATCCAGCCCAGCATTTCTCATGATGTACTCTGCACATAAGTTAAAGAAGCAGGGTGACAATATACAGCATTGACATACTCCTTTCCCAATTTGGAACCAGTCTGTTTTTCCATGTCTGGGGCTAACTGTTGCTTCTTTACCTGCATACAGATTTCTCATGGGGCAGGTAAGGTGGTCTGGTATTCCAATCTCTTTCAGAATTTTCCACAGTTTGTTTTGATCCACACAGTCAAAGGCTTTGGCATAGTCAATAAAGCAGAAGTAAATGTTTTCCTGGAACTCTCTTTGCTTTTTCTATGATCCAACAGATATTGGCAATTTGATCTCTGCTTCCTCTGCTTTTTCTAAATCTAGCTTGAACATCTGGAAGTTCATGGTTCACATACTGTTGAAGCCTGGCTTGGAGAATTTTGAGCATTACTTTGCTAACATGTGAGATGAGTACAATTGTGCATTAGATTGAACATTCTTTGCTATTGCCTTTCTTTGGAATTGGAATGAAAACTGATCTTTTCTAGTCTTGTTGCCACTGCTGAGTTTTCCAAATTTGCTACCATATTGAGTGCAACACTTTAACTGCATCATCTTTCAGGATTTGAAATAACTCAACTGAAATTCCATCACCTTTGACACTAATTAGTATTAACTGTTTATTAATATTGATCCTTAAATTCACTTGCTATCAATTTAATCTGCATGGAATTTGAATGGCTGCCTTACAAGAAATTCAGGTCCCACATACCTAAATTGCCCATAGAAAAGAATACCATTGCTCATTAGAGAGCACTGTGGAGAAAATGACTATTATCTCATTGGATCTTGCTGGAAGTCCCCATTATCACTAATACTTTATTAATTAAGGATACATAGGAGTAATTATTTTTTTCTTTTTATCTTTCTTCTTTCATAGGGAAATGTTACTACCTTGGATCATACAGAGTATCCAATATATTAAATCACTTATTACTTTTTGGTTTTTAAAGGTATAGAACATTAGTTTATTCCTACTTAGAAACAGGTTAATATTGGAAAAGGAAAGTTTAAATAAACCTACCTGTAACATGTTTCAAAAGTTTAAAAGAATATGGTAGCTATCTTTAAAAGAGACAGTCTTCTCATTTTTTCTTTTATAATTCCAGGATTATAAAAGTACAAGAGGTTTTCCAGATAAAAATCACATTTTGCTGCTTCTCTCACTGCTACCTATGGCCCTGCAACCAGTCTGCCCTATATACTGGAAGTGGAAGGGATGGGGCATTTTCTGAACAACATTCTGCTGAGAAACTGCTTGACTCTCATGTCCTCTATTCCCTGTTCACAGTCTGTACAGAAGATAGGAACAAGGTTTTTACCATGCAGGGGGAACACTTGGGGATGGTAGATTAAGATACAGAGAAATCTAAGCCTCAGAATGACAGCAACACACTCAGTTGAATGACGAAAATTTGGAAAGACTGATAGTTTCAAATATTGGTGAGGATGTGGAGTACTGCCATCTCCTGTGCATTGTGTGTGGGAGGGTGTAATGGTAGAATCACTTTGGAGAATTCTTCAGTAGTTTCTTATAAAATTAAACACATACCTGCCCTAAGACCCAGCAATTCCATACCTAGGTATTTATACAAAAGAAATAAGAAGATGGGCACAGAGGAGAATATAGAGGTTTTGTGTAATGAGCAGTTTCTTCCTGGTATGATGAAAACACTTTGAAATGATTGTGGTGATTGTAGTACAACTCTGTGCATGTACTTAATGCTACTGAATTGTACATCTAAGATAATTAAAATGTAAAATTAATGTTATGTATATCTTGTTACAATAAGAAAATATATGCCTAGAAAGACTTCCACAGAAATTTCTTTGGTAATTTCATTCATAATAGTGCAAAACAAAATACAATCAAAACATCTATCAAAAATTGAATAACAAAAGATACTCTCACTAACTCACACACAATATGGGTTTGCAAATTACAATCAACTGGACAAATCTGGCCTGGGGCTTATATTTATACAACTTGAATGCCACAGATGGTCTCTATATTTTTAAACAGTTATACATTTTTTAAGTTAATTACATAATAGAGACCAGTGTGTGACCAGAAAAATCTCAGATATTACCATATGACTTTTACATAAAATTACCAACTTGAGTTAGAAGGTAACTACTCAGCAATAAAAAGAGCACATTATTCAAACAGGCAACACTGAGGCCAGGAACAAAAGATATATATCCCATGGTTCAATTCATATGTAGCTATGGATAAGAACAAATAAATGTATTTAACACCAACAAATGTGATTAAATTGATAATGCATGTCTCTCAATGTGATCTTCTGAAAAGGATAAAAAATCAATTATATGATGTCAGTGCCAAATATGCACAATCAAAATTTAATCATCAGAATACATCAGTAAACAAAATCTGAGGGGCATTCTACAGAAAAACTGGCTCAGATTCCTTAAAACTATCAATGCTATGAAATACAAATAGGGACTGAAGATTTATTTAAGTTTCAAAGTAACAAAAAGATTATGATAATTAAATTTAAAGTGTGACATAAAAATATATTCAATTCTATTTATTAGAGAAATGCAAATCAAAACTACAATGAGTTACCATCTCATTCTGATCAGAATGGCCATCATTAAAAAGTCTACATATAACAAATACTGAAGAGGGTGTAGAGAAAAGAGAACTCTCCTACACTACTGGTGGGAATGTAGTTGGTGCAGCCATAGTGTAAAACAGTAGAAAGGTTTCTCAGAAAACTAAAAATGTAACTGCCATATGATTCAGCAGTCTCACTCATGAGCATATATCCAGACAAAACTCTAACTCGAAAATATAGAGGCACCACAATACTTTGGCCACCTGATGCGAAGAGCTGACTCATTTAAAAAGACCCTGCTACTGGGAAAGATTGAGGGCAGGAGGAGAAGGGGATGACAGAGGATGAGATGCTTGTATGGCATCACTGACTCAATGGACATGGGTTTGGGTGAACTCCGGGAGTTGGGGATGGACAAGGAGGCCTGGCATGCTGCAGTTCACGGAGTCACAAAGAGTCGGACACTACTGAGCGACTAACTGAACTGAGCTGATATTTGCAACAGCACTCTTCTCAATAGCCAAGACATGGAAAGAACCTAAATGTCCATAGATAGATGAATGGATAAGAAGATGTGGTATATTTTATATATACAATGGAGTACTATTCAGCCATAAAAAGAATGAAATGTCATTTGAAGCAACAATGGATGCTACTAGAGATTATTGTACTAAGTGCAGTAAATCAGAAAAAAAAAAAAAGGAAAGCACCATATGATATCACTAATATGTAGAATCTTACATATGACACAAATGAACATATCTATGAAACAGAATCAAGGACATAGAGAATAGACTACTGGTTGCCAAGGTGAAGGATATGAGAGGGTTGGGATTAGGAATTTAGGATTAGCAGATACAAACTGGTATATATAGAATAGATAAACAAGGTCTGAGTGTATAGTACAGGGAATATATTCAATAACCTGTGATAAACCATAATGAAAAAGAATATGAAAACAATGAACCATGCTGTGCAGGGCCACCCAAAATTGACAGGTCATAATGATGAATTCTGATAAAATACAGTCCACTGAAGGAGGAAATGACTACCCTTCATTATTCTTGCCTCAAGAAGCCCATGAACAATATGAAAAGGCAAAAAGATATGACACTGAAAGATGAGCCCCCAGATTGGAAGGTGTCCAATAGCTAAGGGGGAAGAGCAGAGGGCAATTAATAATAGCTACAGAAAGAATGAAGCAGATGGGCCAAAGCAGAAATGATGCTCAGATGTGGACATGTGAAGTCTGATGCTGTAAAGAAACATATTGCATGGGAATCTGGAATTTCAGTCCATGAATCAAGGTAAATGGGAAGTGATCAAGCAGGACATGGCAAAATTGAACATTGACATCTTAGAAATCAGTGATCTAAAATGGACAAGAATAGATGAATTTAACTCAGGTGATCATTATATCTACTACTGTGGGAAAGAATCCTTTAGAAGAAATGGAATAGCCCTCATAGTCAACAAGAGTCTGATATGATGTGATGTACTTGGGTACAACCCAACTCTAAAAAAGACGGAATGATCTCGGTCTGTTTCCAAGGCAAACCATTCAACATGATAGTAATCCAAGTCTGTGCCCCAATCACTGATGTCTAAGAAGCTGAAGTTGACCAATTCTGTGAAGACCTACAACACATTCTGGAACTAACACCAAAAAAAGGGAGATTTCCTTTTCATCATTGGGGATTGGAATGCAAAAGTAGGAAGTCAAAAGATACCTGGAGTAACAGCAAGTTTGGCTTTGGGGTACAAAATGAAGCAGGGAAAAGGCTAACAGAGTTTTGCCAAGAGAACATACTGGTCATATCAAATACCATTTTCCAACAACACAAGAGACTACTGTACACATGGACATCACCAGATGTTTCTATTTCAATCAGATTCATTATACTTTTTGCAGCCAAAGATGGACAATCTCTATATTGTCAGCAAAAACAAGACCTGGAGCTGACTGTGGCTCAGATGATCAGCTTTTTATTGCAAAATTCAGGCTTAAATTGAAGAAAATGGGGAAAACCACTAGGCCAATCAGGATGACCTAAATCATATCCCTTATGATTTTACCCACTGGTGGCTCAGATGGTAAAAAATCTGCCCACAATGTGAGAGACCTGGGTATGATGCCTCAGTTGGGAAGATCCCCTGAAGAAGGGAATGGCAGCCCACTCCAGTATTCTTGCCTGGGTAATCTCATGGACAGAGGAGCCTGAAGGGCTACAGTCGATGGAGTCACAAAAAGTCGGACATGACTGAGTGACTAAAACTTTCACTTATAATTACACAAAGAATTGATGAATAGATTCAAAAGATTAGATCTCATAGACAGAGTGCTTGAAGAATTATGGATGGAAGTTTGTAACACTGTAGAGGCTGTGGTGACCAAAACAGTCCCCAGAAAAAGAAATGCAAGAAGGTAATGTGGTTGTCTGAGAAGGCCTTACAAAGATCTGAGAAAAAAAGAGAAGTGAAAGGAAAAGGAGGAAGGGAAAGATAAACCTAACTGAATGCAGAGTTCCAGAGAATAGCAAGGAGAGATAAGGAAGTCTTCTTAAATGAACAGTGTAAAGAAACAGAGAAAAACAATAGAATGGGAAAGATTAGAGGTCTATTCATGAAAATTAGATATATAAAGGGAACTTTCATGCAAGGATGGGCATAATGAAGGATAAAAATGGTAAAGACCTAACAGAAACAGAAAATGTTAAGAAGAGATGACAAGTATACACAGACGAACTATACAGAAAAGGTCTTAATGACCCAAATAACCATGATGGTGTGGTTACTCTCCTAGATTTATCCTGGAGTGGAAGGTCAAGTGGGCCTTAGGAAACATTAGTATGAACAAAGCTAGTGGAGGTGACAGAATTCCAGCTAAGCTATTTCAAATCCTAAAATATGATGCTGTTAAAATGCTGTACTCACTGTATCAGCAAAATTTGGAAAGATCATCAGTGGCCACAGGACTAGAAAAAGTCAGTAGTTATGTAATCCCAAAGAAAGGCAATGCCAAAGAATGTTCCAATTATAACTGTACTCATTTCACACGTTAGTAAGCTTATGCTCATAATCCTTTAAGTTAGGTTTCAGCAGTACATAAACTGAGAACTTGCAGAGGTACAAGTTGAGTGTCAAAGAGGCAGAGGAACCAGAGATCAAATTGCCAACATTTGTGGGATCATTGAGAAAGCAAGGGAATTCCAGAAAAAAACTCTATTTCTGCTTTACTGATTATGCTAAAGCCTTTGACTGTGTGGATCACAAAAACTGGAAAATTCTTAAAGAGAAGGGAGTATAACAGATCACCTTACCTGTCTCCTGAGAAACCTATATGCGGTCAAAAAGCAACAGTTAGAACCAGACTTGAAACAACTGACTGGTTCAAAACTGGGAAAGAAGTAGGTCAAGACTGTGTACTGGCATCCTAAGTTTATTTAACTTAAGTTTATTTAACTTATATGCAGAGTACCTCATGTGAAATGCCTGGCTGAATGAATCACAGGCTGGAATCAAGATCGCCAGGAGAAATAACAACCTCAGCTATGCAAATGAAACCACTGTGATGGCAGAAAGTGAAGGGCAACAAAGAACCTCTTGAGGAGGGTGAAAGACGAGAGTGAAAAAGCTGATTTAAACTCAACTATAAAAAAACTAAGATCATGGCCTCCGGTCCCATCACTTCATGGCAAGTAGAAGGGGTAAAAAGAGAAAGAGTGACACATTTTATTTTCTTAGTCTTCAAAATCACTGTGGACAAGGACTGCGGCCATGAAAGTAAGATATTTGCTCCTTGGAAGGAAAGCTATGGCAAACCTAGGCAGCATATAATCTAGAGCCTATTATATAGAGTAAAGTAAGTCAAAAAGAGAAAAACAAATCTCATATACTAACAAATATATATGGAAACTAGAAAGATGGTACTCATGAAATTATTTGCAGGGCAGCAATGGAGACTTGGACATAGAGAATAGATTTATAGGCATGGTATGGGGGAAGGGGGCAGAAGGAGGGGAGAATGTATGGAGAGAGTAACATGGAAATTACACTACCATATTTAAAATAAATAGCCAATGGGAATTTCCTGTATGACTCAGGGAACTCACATCAGAGCTCTGTAACAACCTAGAGGGGTGGGATGGGGAGGGAGATGGGAGGGTCATTCAAGAGGGAGGGGACATATGTATACCTATGGTTGATTCATGTTGTTGTTTGGCAGAAAACAACCCAATTCTGTAAAGCAATTATCCTTCAATTAAATAAATAAATTTAATTAAAAAAAAAAGCAGAGAAATCACTTTGCCAACAAAGGTCAGTGTAGACAAATCTATCCTTTTACCAGTAGTCATGTACAGATGTGAGAATTGGACCATAAAGAAGGTTGAGTGCCAAGGAATTGATGCTTTCATCAATTCTTCAATGGTGTTGGAGAAGACTCTTGAGAGTCCATTGGACAGCAAGGAGATCAAACCAGTCAACCCTAAAGGAAATCAACCCTGAATATTCATTGGAAGGACTGATGCTGAAGCTCCAATACTTTGGCCACCTGATGAAAAGAGCTGACTCACTGGAAAAGACCCTGATGCTGGGAAAGACTGAAGGCAAAAGGAGAAGTGGGCAACAGAGAATAAGATGGTTAGATATAATCATCGACTCAATGGACATGAATCTGAACAAACTCCTGGAGATAGTGGAGGACGGAGGAGCCTGGGGTGCTGCAGTCCGTGGGGTTACAAAGAGTCAAATATTACTTAGCATCTGAACAACAACAAAAATGTATAACTGGGTTATTTTGCTATACAACAATAATCAACACAATATTGTAATTCAACTATACTTCAATAAATATAAATTAGAAAGTAAATGCAATGGGTGACTAGAGGAAAATGGTATAAAATAATTAAATGGAATAATTGACAAATCTTGCCTAAGGATGGTAGTTTATATACTGAATCAGCTATGTTTTTATATGCAACATTATTAATATATTTTCAAATATATTAAAGATAAGAGACTATTTTTTAAATATCAACCTTTAAAACAATAACATCAGATCAGATCAGATCAGTTGCTCAGTCGTGTCTGACTCTTTGAGACCCCATGAACCGCAGCATGCCAGGCCTTCCTGTCCATCACCAACTCCTGGAGTTCACCCAGACTCACGTCCATCGAGTCAGCGATGCCATCCAGCCATCTCATCCTCTGTCGTCCCCTTCTCCTCCTGCTCTCAATTCCTCCCAGCATCAGAGTCTTTTCCAGTGAGTCAACTCTTCACATGAGGTGGCCAAAGTACTGGAGTTTCAGCTTTAGCATCATTTATTCCAAAGAAATCCCAGAGCCGATCTCCTTCAGAATGGACTGGTTGGATCTCCTTGCAGTCCAAGGGACTCTCAAGAGTCTTCTCCAACACCACAGTTCAAAAGCATCAATTCTTTGGTGCTCAGCCTTCTTCACAGTCCAACTCTCACATTCATACATGACCACAGGAAAAACCATAGCCTTGACTAGACGAACCTTTGTTGGCAAAGTAATGTCTCTGCTTTTGAATATGCTATCTAGGTTGGCCATAACTTTCTGTCCAAGTAGTAAGTGTCTTTTAATTTCATGGCTGCAGTCACCATCTGCAGTGATTTTGGAGCCCAGAAAAATAAAGTCTGACACTGTTTCTACTATTTCCCATCTATTTCCCATGAAGTGGTGGGACCGGATGCCATGATCTTTGTTTTCTGAATGTTGAGCTTAAGCCAACTTTTTCATTCTCCACTTTCACTTTCATCAGGAGGCTTTTGAGTTCCTCTTCACTTTCTGCCATAAGGGTAGTGTCATCTGCATATCTGAGGTTATTAATATTTCTCCCAGCAATCTTGATTCCAGCTTGTATTTCTTCCAGCCCAGCGTTTCTCATCATGTACTCTGCATATAAGTTAAATAAACAGGGTGACAATATACAGCCTTGACGAACTCCTTTTCCTATTTGGAACCAGTCTGTTGTTCCATGTCCAGTTCTAACTGTTGCTTCCTGACCTGCATACACATTTCTCAAGAGGTAGATCAGGTGGTCTGGTATTCCCATCTCTTTCAGAATTTTCCACAGTTTATTGTGATCCACACAGTCAAAGGCTTTGGCATAGTCAATAAAGCAGAAATAAATGTTTTTCTGGAACTCTCTTGCTTTTTCTATGATCCAGCAGATGTTGGCAATTTGATCTCTGGTTCCTCTGCCTTTAAGCAAAGGAGAAAAGGAAAGATATAAACATCTGAATGCAGAGTTCCAAAGAATAGCAAGAAGAGATAAGAAAGCCTTCTTCAGCGATCAATGCAAAGAAATAGAGGAAAACAACAGAATCGGAAAGACTAGGGATCTCTTCAAGGAAATCAGAGATACCAAAGGAACATTTCATGCAAAGATGAGCTAGATAAAAGACAGAAATGGTATGGACCTAACAGAAGCAGAAGATATTAAGAAGAGATGGCAGGAATACACAGAAGAACTGTACAAAAAAGATCTTCACGACCCAGATAATCATGATGGTGTGATCACTGACCTAGAGCCAGACATCCTGGAATGTGAAGTCAAGTGGGCCTTAGAAAGCATCACTACGAACAAAACTAGTGGAGGTGATGGAATTCCAATTGAGCTATTTCAAATCCTGAAAGATGATGCTGTGAAAGTGCTGCACTCAATATGCAGCAAATTTGGAAATCTCAGCAGTGGCCACAGGACTGGAAAAGGTCAGTTTTCATTCCAATCCCAAAGAAAGGCAATGCCAAAGAATGCTCAAACTACTGCACAATTGCACTCATCTCACATGCTAGTAAAATAATGCTCAAAATTCTCCAAGCCAGGCTTCAGCAATATGTAAACAATAACATACTAGGCTCTAAAAAGCTTATTTAAAAAAGTACCCACATAAAATTCTTTATTTGAAGGAAACTAAACTCAATCCTGGATTTCCCTGTAAGCTCAGCTGGTAAAGAATCTACCTGCAATGCAGAGGACCCTGGGTTGATTCCTGGGTTGTGAAGATCCCCTGGAGAAGGAATAGGCTACCCACTCCAGTATTCTTGGGCTTCCCTGGTGGCTCAGACAGTAAAGAATCTGCCTGCAATGGAGAAGACCTGGCTTCAGTACCTGGGTTGGGGAGATACCCTGGAGCGGGGCATGGCATTCAGGCCAGTATTCTTGCCTAGAGAATCCCCATGGACAAAGGAGCCTGGCGAGCTACAGTCCATGGTATCGCAAAGAGTCGGACATGACTGAGTGACTAGGCACACAGCACAAGCATAATCCTAATTATAAAACTGAGTTAGAGATTACATTACTGATTTGGTACTTCAAACAGATTGAATTGTTATGGCTCTTACTGCTCTAGATAGTAGCAAAGGGACAGATTTATGTTTTTTTGTTTGTTTATTTGTTTTTCTCTTCATTTTATAAGGTTTGTGACAGGAATTAGGCTTCAGAATTTAAGAACCTCATATGTTCTCTGAAAGATAATACTAGATTGTATACCTTTGACCTTTTCCATGTTATACAATGTCACTGAATTGTCACTCTGATCCTTTCCTTTACATGCTCAGCATAAAATCATAAGATTAATAACAACACAGAAAATACTATTTGGATTAAAAAGTGACTGAAAACAGATGGTTCAGGCTTGTCTTGTCCAGTGACTTTCTCAGTGTTGATTACTTACTTTGTAACCTAAATAGTACACAGACTTAAAACAAACCAAACAAAAAGATAAGTCAGTTATTGGAGGAAAATATTCTATTGAGGAGATTTATTAACCTCAATTCATTCAAACAAATTTGTTACCTGGATCAGTATATAATTTACACTTTGAGTCCTATAAATACACAATGAAAATTCTGCCACAGTTCACACATACCTGTGATACCAAGAGCTATTATTCACATAAGTAGATACATCCTGTCACCATCAACAAATACTAAGTTCTTGTTACATGTCAGACACTAGAGATAGCAAGTTACAATCCTTCCATTTATAATCTATTTGATCTTATTTATCTGGCAGGGCTGCTATCTGGAAATTAGAATAAAATCAAAATTATTATCTTATTCTCAGGTTTAGAATTCCTGATACTGATATATAGATCCTTAGAATACTCAAAAGTGTTAAGGATATAATGTTAAATAAAATAGACAGCCACTTTTACATGATCTTTGGTCATTCATCTGCCCAGTGTAGGAGACTGGTCCAGATGATGGCTGACAAGCCCTATCAGGTCTCTGATAACACTGAGTCTGCTGCAAGGGATGTACACCCATCTCCCAGCTATTCCCTGTCTATCCATGTTCTGTGGCTACAGGGTGAAGAAAAGAGAATATACCATTCAACTGCTTTTCAGGTAAATACTTATCGACAAACCTGCCTAGCATGGACTCTCTAAGTTGTACCAGGTAACAATAGATAACATTGAAATAGGAGCACAGGGACTGGTGTATTAAAAGCACTGTCAACTGAGAGGAAAAGTTATCTAAAAGTAAACATTTTGTAGCTCCCGCTGCTCTGAAAAATATATTAATTAGCTAAAGAAGTAACTGAAAACCAGAAATAAATATCTCTTTAATTAACCTTTGGCATTCCCAAATAAGGGTATATTAATAACAGAAATCAGAAATATTATGTTAATAAGTTAATATATGTGGGTGCTGTGAATAAAAAATAATCTTGGATCAAGATGTGAAAAAGTTTCTCAATAATCCATTGGTTTATTTATTATGGAGCTTTATTATGCATAAAGTCATAGAACTTGTCTACTTATTTATAATTATTTATTTAAAATTAATAAGCATTTGAGTCTCCTATAGTTTGATACCTTACTACCTTATCTCATATCACGATAAGTATTTGAGCTCTAATTTGAGAAGCAAAGATGAAGAAAGTAAGATAATGAGATAGAAACTAACTCTACCTGAAACACAGCTCAAAATTCTACTGAGTGGTTTTCCTAATAATGAGTGATAAGTCATTATTATATAGAAGGTAAGAATGGAGAATATCTGAAAGGAGACTAGAAACTATATGAAAAAATGTATTATGTGTTCACTAATATATGGTCGAAATCACTCCTTGACTGTTACTAGGATAAATTACTCATGAAGACATTGCTAATAGATGACATATATTGTCATTTTCTCCAGACATAACAGAATGATTTATATCCAAGAATTAGCTGTTTGGGGTAGTTCTTGATTTTTATTATTTATTGCTGTTTCCTTCCAAAGTTTTCATACTTTAATCAATTGATTTATATTTGGTGGTGATCTCACTAATGTTAAAAAGATTACCTAATAAACATTATAGAAGTGGCTTTTCTTTTCTCACTACTCTATTTAATAAAAAAGCATTTCTCAGATATATCATTCATTTATGTCAGACTGCCTGAAAGTGATGAGAGAATTATAAGTTCTTAAATATTATTAAGAGCTTTGTTTTTGACAAATTCTCCTTGATTTCTAAAAATGTTTTAAAGAATTTAAACATGACCTGAATACATTACAACATGACACTTCAGTTTAGATTCTCACATTCTACTCATTTACCTTATTGTAATAAGTTTTTTTAAGCACACTTAGTTATTAAAATGGAGAAGGCAATGGCAACCCACTCCAGTACTCTTGCCTGGGAAATCCCATGGATAGAGGAACCTGGTAGGCTGCAGTCCATGGGGTCGCAAAGAGTTGGACACGACTGAGTGACTTCACTTTCACTTTTCACTTTCATGCACTGGAGAAGGAAATGGCAACCCACTCCATTATTCTTGCCTGGAGAATCCCAGGGACGGGAGCCTGGTGGGCTGCCGTCTATGGGGGTCACACAGAGTTGGACACGACTGAAGTGACTTAGCATAGCATAGCATAGCATAGCATAGCATATGGCAACCCACTCCAGTATTCTTGCCTGGAGAAACCCAGGGACGGGAGTCTGGTGGGCCGCCGTCTATGGGGGTCACACAGAGTCAGACATGACTGATGTGACTTAGCAGCAGCAGTTATTAAAAGCCAAATTTCCAAGTAGTTTTCTTAGCTGGCATTAAACTGTCACATTCAAATTTTGCTTTAAATAGTAATGGCTCTGATTGTACCCCTAAAACATATGTACCTAATTTAATTTTGCGGGTGCAGGAGTTGTGGAGCATCATGACTCAGGTAGAGAAATAGATTTAGAAAGACATTTGTCATAAAATTAGTTCTGCCTGAAATGCCAGGTTTAGAAATATCTCAAATCCTTAGTGTTCTTGGATAACAAAATAAGTGGTCACTGAAGACAAACAGACAAACTAACAGCAAAGTGTATGAGACCCTCAGGGACAACTTCAGAAAAGTATGTAATAATAATACACAGTCTGTAGATTCAGAGATAACGTATTAGAGTAGGGATCGGTTTTCCCTCCAATCCCAAAGAAAGGCAATGCCAAGAATGTTGAAACTATCTTAAAACTGCACTCATGTCACATGCTAGCAAAGTACTGTTCAAAATCCTCCAAACCAGGCTTCAACAACATGTGAACCATGAACTTCCAGATGTTCAAGCTGGATTTAGAAAAGGCAGAGGAGCCAGAGATCAAATTGCCAACATCTGTTGGATCATAGAAAAAGCAAAGAGAGTTCCAGGAAAAAAAAAAATCTACTTCCGCTTTGTTGATTACATCAAAGCCTTTGACTTGTGGATCACAACAAACTGTGGAACATTCTTAAAGAGCTGGGAATACCAGACCACCTTACCTGCCTCCTGGGAAATCTGTATTCAGGTAAAGAAGTAACAGTTAGCACCAGACATGTAACAACAGACTGGTTCCAAATTGGGAAAGGAGTACATCAAGGCTGTATATTTTCATTCTGCTTATTTAACTTACATACAGTGTACATTGTGAGAAATGCTGGGCTGGATGAAGCATAAGTTGGAATCAAGACTGCCAGGAGAAATGCCAATAACTTCAGATATGCAGATGACACCACCCTTATGGCAGAAGGTGAAGAAGAACTAAAGAGCCTCTTGATAAAAGTGAAAAATGAGACTGAAAAATCTGGCTTAAAACTGAACATTCAGAAAAGTAAGATCATGGCATCTGTTCCCATCACTTCATGGCAGATAGATGGGGAAACAATGGAAACAGTGAGAGACTTTATTTTGGAGGGATCTAAAATCACTGCAGATGGTGACTGCAGCCATGAAACCCTAGACAACATATTAAAAAGCAGAGACATTACTTTACCAACAAAGGTCCATCTAGTCAAAGCTTTGGTTTTTTCATCAGTCATGTATGAATGTGAGAGTCAGACTATAAAATAAGCTGAGTGCCAAAGAAATGATTATTTTAAATTGTGGTATTGGAGAAGACTCTTGAGAGTCCCTTGGACTGCAAGTTCAAACCAGTCAATCCTCAAGGAAACCAGTCCTGAATAGTCATTCGAAGGATTGATGCTAAAAATTCCAATACTTCAGTCACTTGATGGGAAGAACTGACTCATTGGAAAAGATCACGATGCTGGGAAGGATTGATGGTGGGAGGAGAAGGGGATGACAGAGGATGAGATAGTTGGATGGCATCACTGACTCAATGGACATGAGTTTGATTAAGCTCTGGGAGTTGGTGATGGACAGGGAAGCCTGGCATGCTACAGTCCATGGGGTTGCAAAGAGTCACACATGACTGAGCAGCTGAACTGAACTGATTCTATTCTTATTTTACAAACCATTTAAGCATGTATCTTTGATCTTGTTTGCCCAATTCTCTGGCCACATTTCCAGACCTATTCCTGTTTAACTTTTTCCTAATGCAAATTTGGAAAACTCAGCAGTGGCCACAGGACTGGAAAAGGTCAGTTTTCATTTCAATCCCAAAGAAAGGCAATGCCAAAGAATGCTCAAACTACCGCACAATTGCACTCATCTCACACGCTAGTAAAGTAATGCTCAAAATTCTCCAAGCCAGGCTTCAGCAATATGTGAACCATGAACTTCCTGATGTTCAAGCTGGTTTTAGAAAAGTCAGAGGAACCAGAGATCAAATTGCCAACATCTGCTGGATCATAGAAAAAGCAAGAGAGTTCCAGAAAAACATTTATTTCTGCTTTATTGACTATGCCAAAGCCTTTGACTGTTTGGATCACAATAAACTGTGGAAAATTCTGAAAGAGATGGAAATACCAGACCACCTGACCTGCCTCTTGAGAAATGTGTATGCAGGTCAGGAAGCAACAGTTAGAACTGGACATGGAACAACAGACTGGTTCCAAATAGGAAAAGGAGTTCGTCAAGGCTGTATATTGTCACCCTGTTTATTTAACTTATATGCAGAGTAAATCATGAGAAACGGTGGACTGGAAGAAGCACAAACTGGAATCAAGATTGCCAGGAAAATATCAATAACCTCAGATATGCAGATGACACCACCCTTATGGCAGAAAGTGAAGAGGAACTCAAAAGCCTCCTGATGAAAGTGAAAGTGGAGGGTGAAAAAGTTGGTTTAAAGCTCAACATTCAGAAAATGAAGACCATGGCATCTGGTCCCACCACTTCATGGGAAATAGATGGGGAAACAGTGGAAACATGTCAGACTTTATTTTTCTGAGCTCCAAAATCACTGCAGATGGTGACTGAAGCCATGAAATTAAAAGACGCTTACTCCTTGGAAGAAAAGTTAAGACCAACCTATATAGCATGTTCAAAAGCAGAGACATTACTTTGCCAACAAAGGTTCATTTAGTCAAGGCTATGGTTTTTCCTGTAGTCATGTATGAATGTGAGAGTTGGACTGTGAAGAAGGCTGAGCACCGAAGAATTGATGCTTTTGAACTGTGGTGTTGGAGAAGACTCTTGAGAGTCCCTTGGACTGCAAGGAAATCCAACCAGTCCATTCTGAAGGAGAACAGCCCTGGGATTTCTTTGGAAGGAATGATGCTAAAGCTGAAACTCCAGTACTTTGGCCACCTCATGTGAAGAGTTGACTCACTGGAAAAGACTCTGATGCTGGGAGGAATTGAGGGCAGGAGGAGAAGGGGACGACAGAGGATGAGATGGCTGGATGGCATTACTGACTCGATGGACGTGAGTCTCAGTGAACTCCGGGAGTTGGTGATGGACAGGGAGGCCTGGTGTGTTGCGATTCATGGGGTAGCAAAGAGTCGGACACGACTGAGCGACTGATCTGGTCGGATCTGAATGTCTGAATAGAAAGTCCTTGTGTGTCCTATCATCTTCTAATGCAGACTGAAATTTGTATCAAACTCTCAGTGCTAACTGCAACTATCAATTAACAGAGGCACTGAGGGTCTTGTTTAGCATTTTAATGTCATTTCTTTACACTTGTGTTCCATGGATATTCTCTCAATAAACTGCTTGAATGAATACATGGACCTGTTATCATTTAAGCAATGACTTTTCTATATTGCTTAATATGAGCTTCTAAGTAATCAAAACCCAACAAATACTGTCAACCAAGTGTGAATTTCTTTCTCTCTCATAACTGAAAGTAAGGAAACTGGCATTCTAGAGAGTAAAGTACACAGTGTCCTCAGGAATCCTGGCTTCTTCATCATTACATTATGCCATCGTGTTGTGTTGCTCTTCTCAAGTTTGCAAGGACACTGCTGCTAACTAAACAATAACTTTAAAAAGTGAAAGTTTATTGCTTTTACTTAAGATATCAAGATATAGGCAGGTATAGTGATTCTATGATAAGATTGTGAACCAATATCTCTTCTCCTTTTTCTGCTCCATTACTATCATCACTTGGCTTTTCTCCATCATACTTGCCATGTTTCTGCTACATCTCTGGGTATCATTGAAGCAGAAAGATGACAAAAGCAGTACAGTGGTAAGATAAAATCAGCACAGGAACAGAGACAATCCCTTGTCTAAAAGCCTTTTCAGAAATCTTATCTCGCAATTCTTGTTTATAATTTAATGGTTAGAAATAGAACCTGACTCCTGTAAGTGGAACAAAGTTTAAATAGATGAGAATTTTTAAATAGAGATAGCAACCCAGACGAGAAAAGAAAAATAATGTATATATTCTGCCTTCCATATTTAATCTATGCTAAGACAGTATATATGGTTCTCTGTGATATTTTATGCTTCCTTGTTCTATTTGTAAACATGCACAAACCTCCCCTTAAAACCTTAAACTGAAATTAATAATAGTGAAATAATCTATATTCATATTTTTACAAACTTGCTTCAATGCCCAAAACTTAACTCAATATAAAAAGTGAGAAAATTTATTGATAATAAAATAACATGCATTTAATTTTGCACATTTACAGATACAACTATAGAACTCATAACAAAGTAGATGTTTATCCTATACGTGGAATCCCATCCAGTGTATGAGTCACAAATGCAGACATACACACAATATTGGTGACCAAACAAAATATTTAGCATTACCATTAGTGATGTGATTTTCTACTTGGAACGTCTCTGACTAGCGTTTTCAACAAATTTAAGTGTAATTTCTATAGATTCACACTGAGGTCTTTTGATTGTAAAAATTTAATGTTTAGTAAACCTGAGAACAATAAATCTTCTGTTTATATGCATAGTGGAGTTAAACTTTATATACTTTAAACAAGAATTTCCCTAAATGAATATCCTAAGGAACTTTTGAAATGTCACTGGGCTCAAAATAATTCATTTTTTGTGTGGGACTTCTAGCACTAGCTGTCTAATATCCCCAAACCCTACATAGTAAATGCCGGCAATGTCCAACAATCTTTGAAATAAAATGTCCCTTATGAAGCTGAACAACCCTCTTGAGAACTACTGGCCTATATTAATATAATTTTTTACTGAACAGAGATATGTTTTTCTATTACCTGTTTTTCTTCTGTTGTAGTTCAGAATGGTATGACTGAGTTCCTTTCTTTACCCAGCTAAAAATGTTGAGGTCACACCACACCATTCGCAATCTTCAAATGGCTCACATCTTTACACTCCCTCAAGATACTGTCAAGGCTGCTTCCTGTCTAAGGAAAGTGTTATTCTGCAGTGTTCTTTTCTGCACAAACCTGCTCACTCATAAAAAAATCAAATAAAAGCCTTTCCTCTCAACCTCACTGATCAGAAGTATCTCATTTATCAGGCAAATTGCTTGATTTGTTTGAATTTAAGCTTCTTAATTCAGGCAAAAAGGATTATGGCAGTATCTCTAATATATGGTTGACTGTTCTAAATTTTAAATGGATGATATATTAAAGGTGCCTAGCACTGTACTTGGAACACAGTATGTTTCCGATAAATGCCTACTCTAATTATTATCATTACTCTGAGAGCCAAACACATAGTATTCCATAGCTCCTTTTTTTTTTTTGGAAAAAGTTATCTTCCTCTTCTAGCTATAAAATCCTTAAAGATATTAATTTCTCCATCAAGTACATGTTTAAGACAATGTGTAGCTGATAGCAGGCATTCAATAAATGTCTTCTTAAGAGAGATTAAGAGCATATATTAGAGTGAAAATGTTAGTTGCTGAGCCGTGTCTGACTCTTTGAAACACTATGGACTGTCTGCTAGGCTCCTCAGTCCATGGAATTCTCCAGGCAAGAATACTGGAGTGGGTTGCCATTTCCTTCTCCAGGGGACCTTTCTGATCCAGGGATAGAACCCAGGCCTCCTGAATTGCAAGCAGATTTTTTACTGTCTGAGCTGCCAGGGAAGCCCAAGAAGAGCATTTATTAATCCTTACTAATTCATCTCTTTAAATCTACTTTTCCACAATATATGTAAAAGTTCTAGGTTAAAGCTAAATAGTATAAATTAATGTAACCACCATGTGATCATCATCCACATAACTAAGAAAGAGGTATTTCTGGAGTAGACTTCATTTTCTTTAAGTAGAAAATCTAATACAAATGAGCCATGCTCAATTTTTATTAAAATACCATACTGCATAAAGCTACATTATTCCATGAGATTCAACAGAAGCATCAGGGTGAAAGGAGAACTACTTGATATACAGAGGAGTTTGGGAATCAGTGGGTTAAATTCCATTAGATACAGTTGAACATATCTCTTTATTGCATGACTTTTCAGAGAATTTTATTTGATAAACTGCATTGTGAGCTCCCAGAGAATGATATGAAAGTCATATTTTCCATCTTTTAAATTAAAAACAATTGCTTTGCTTTTTGTATTTGTTAATTTGTGCTGCTATAAGAAAAAGATACCACAGACTGTGTGGCTTAAACAGAAATTTATTTTCTTTCATTGGGAAACTATTATTGTGATCTCATTTAACATCAATTACCTGCTTAAAAACCCTATTTCCAATAACATCACATTGAGGGTTAGGGATTCCATACCAGAATTTTGAAGGTACGCAATTCAGCTCTTAACACTCCTTTTAGAAAAACTTAGTTTTTGATTAATGTAAATTTAAGAGTAAATTAAATAAAAATGTAGGAACATTTTGGCTAAAGCCTTTGGCAGAATGAATTTTCTAAAGATGCTTCCAAAAATATAGCCCATTCTACATGCTCTTCTTACAATGAGACCTTAATATTCCTCCCACTGAGTACTGAGTTCATGTCCCCTATTCTCGCACTTGGGTAGACTTTGTGACCACTTCAGCCAATGAAGTTTAGCATGAATGATGCTATGACTGAATTCTGAAGCAAATATTTACCCACAGTTCTATTCTTTTGGAACTATGGCCCTGAGAGAAGCCAGCTACCATGTAGAAAGTATAGCTGCCCTGAGGCTCCCATACTGGGAAGAAGCCCAGACTACTGAAT
Organism: Bos taurus; assembly: GCF_002263795.3. Lineage (NCBI taxonomy): Eukaryota > Metazoa > Chordata > Mammalia > Artiodactyla > Bovidae > Bos > Bos taurus. Next base: position 1,767,779 of record NC_037353.1, on the reverse strand, counting down.
GTGAAAACATTATATGGGATGACCTTGAGACTACATAAAGAGAGACATGTCTGAACAGTATCTAGCAGCTCCAGTACCCTGCCATTTCATATCCAGTCAATATCCAACTGCAGTCACATGAGATATTTTGAACCTGGGCTGCCCATCTGATCTTTTTCCAAATTATTGACCTACAAAAGTCATGAATGATGATAAAATGATTATCCTTTCTTTAAGAGGCTATGTTTTGGGGTGGTTTGTTATATAACACATACTAACTGCAAAATAATTTAGGTCTTGGACATATGATAATGAATTCAGGTGTCAGGAGAAAATAGAACATGAATGAATGTTTGCAGAAACATAAAAAGAAAGCTGAGCACTGAAGAATTGATGCTTTTGAACTGTGGTGTTTGGAGGAGATTCTTGAGAGTCCCGTGGCCTGCAAGGAGATCCAACCAGTCCATCCTAAAGGAAATCAGTCCTGATATTCACTGGAAGGACTGATGGTGAAACTCCAATACTTTGGCCACGTGATGCGAATAACTGACTCATTTTAAAAGACCCTGATGCTGGGAAAGATTGAAGGCAGGAGGATAAAGGGGACAACAGAGGATTAGATGGTTGGATGGCATCACTGACTCAATGGGCATGAGTTTGAGGAAACTCTGGAAGTTGGTGATGGACAGGGAGGCCTGGTGTGCTGCAGTCCATGGGGTCACACAGAGTTGGACATGACTGAGTGACAGAACTGAACTGAACTGAAAGGTCCTAAGATGCTGTTCATGAGGAAATGAAAGAAAGCAAGCAATGAATGTGAGTGGAAGCTAAAGATATGTGATCTTTGTTACTGTAATAGTGGAAAGTTTGCAACACTGCTTTCTGCAATGATTTCCTTCACTTAAAATGTACAAATAGGAAATGTACCTAAAAAATTTATTCCTAGTTAGGAAATTTCCAGACTGAATGTGGAAGATACCAGCTGACAACTGATTGACAATATAGAAGGAATATAGAAATTTTCTTAGAGTGCCAGGTTCTGAATGAATAAATGAAAGCAAAAAAGAAACCTAAGACTAATACATACACACACACACACACACACACACACACACACACACACTCTGATGAAGCTCTTGGGCTTAAAGACACCATAAGATTTGAAAATACAAAGCAAATGCTATACAAAACCTGCTGTTTAACCTAGAAAAAGAGGAAAATATATACATGTATCAAAAAAACCCAGGAAGCTACAAAAATATTGCAAAATTCATTAAAAAATTTTGGTCAAATTTTCAAGAAGAAAAAGTATGTTCTATATGAAATTAGCTTAAGAATAACAAATTTCAAGTTTGAAATGTATATAAGTCTTTAGCCCAAAGTAGAGCAATAGAAACTAATGACTCTTCTACAATAGCTAAGGACAGCAAGGAAGTTTTGGGCAAAGACAGAGCTGAAATTGTCAGAGACAGTTAAAATGTACATATAGAAAATTCATGAAATGGTTAACAATTTATGTAAAAATAAGAAGCTCCTGTAAAATTCAGAGTAAATGAGAGCCCATGTCTATTCCATCCTGCTTAGGCTAAAGATAAAGATTTTTCTAGAGAGATGATGTACACTGTCAATCAGGAAGCCTACTAAGAGAAGCAAACCAAAATACTTTAATAGATAACAGGTAGAGACTGAAACCACTCTCTCAAAGTAATAATTAACTGAATTCTTCCAATAAAAGGACCTCCAAGGCAAAATATTAACAGCTTTAATTTGTCCCTCACATGAAGAGATGCAGAATCCTCTATGATCAGTGAAAAATATGCTAGTCTGAAAATTTTTTTTCCCTCTTATAAAGAAAGACATGGGTCTATGTCTGAAGATGGGCCTCATCCTGGCTCTAAAAGGCTAACCAAAATGTCCAGTGAAAGTTAAAGTGTTAGTCATTCAGTCATGTCTGACTCTTTGTGACCCCATGGACTGTAGCCCACCAGGTTCTTCTGTCTAGGGAATTCTTCAGGCAAGAATACTGGAGTGGGTTGCCATTTCCTTCTCCAAGGGATCTTCCCAACCCAGGGACTGAACCCAGGTCTCCTGCATTGCAAGCAGACTCTTTACTGACTAAGACACCAGGGAATTCTATTCTGGTTTTAGGCCACAAGGCAATTACTCATCTAAGAATGCAAAAATGACTTGGTCTTTAATACTATACTAGGGGATGGACTGGGTATGCCTAAGCCTTCAAGCACCAGCCACCTGTGCTCTTAAGACTCACCCTTGGAAGAGTGACCACCTCCATCCAATCACCTCTAATCATCTCTCTAAATATGGAGGTTTGGGGTTCTAACAACTTGCTCCTTCCATTCATGCTGAGCTTTATTTTTAAGAGAATCTCTTTTGGTTTTCATACTTGAGATCTGCTCTCTAATCATTAAGAAAAAATTCATTGAAAACTTTGTCTGATATTTAACTCTGAATTTTGCGATTAAAAAAAAAATGAGATTTCTAGGCAGAATACTTCTGTAGATTTATCTGTTTCAGTTCAGTTCAGTCACTCAGTCATGTCCGACTCTTTGCGACCCCATGAATTGCAGCATGCCAGGCCTCCCTGTCCATCACGAACTCCTGGAGTTCACTCAAACTCATGTCCATTGAGTCAGTGATGACATCCAGTCATCTCATCCTCTGTTGTCCCTTTCTCTTCCTGCCCCCAATCCCTCCCAGCATCAGAGTCTTTTCCAATGAGTCAACTCTTGGCATGAGGTGGCCAAAGTACTGGAGTTTCAGCTTTAGCATCATTCCTTACAAAGAACACCCAGGACTGATCTCCTTCGGAATGGACTGGTTGGATCTCCTTGCAGTCCAAGGGACTCTCAAGAGTCTTCTCCAACACCACAGTTCAAAAGCATCAATTCTTCGGCGCTCAGCTTTCTTCACAGTCCAACTCTCATATCCATACGTGATCACTGGAAAAACCATAGCCTTGACTAGATGGACCTTTGTTGGCAAAGTATTGTCTCTGCTTTTGAATATGCTATCTAGGTTGGTCATAACTTTCCTTCCAAGGACTAAGCGTCTTTTAATTTCATGGCTGCAATCACCATCTGTAGTGATTTTGGAGCCCAACAAAATAAAGTCTGACACTGTTTCCACTGTTTCCCCATCTATTTCCCATGACGGGATGGGACCAGATGCCATGATCTTCGTTTTCTGAATGTTGAGCTTTAAGCCAACTTTTTCACTCTCCTCTTGCACTGTCATCAAGAGGCTCTTTAGTTCTTCTTCACTTTCTGTCATAAGGGTGGTGTCATCTGCATATCTGAGGTTATTGATATTTCTGCTGGCAATCTTGATTCCAGCTTGTGCTTCTTCCAGTCCAGCATTTCTATCTGTTTAGTTTCCTATAAATCATATACCTAGTAAATAATTTAAAATTTGTGTATGTATCACTTTGCACAAATGTTTCTGTTTTATGTTTTTAAAATGTCCTGTTGCTCTAAAAGTGATTGGAAAGCATTGGTGTACATCATACATTTGATTCAGAAATTCAGGAGTTTCCTTTGAACATTAAATATAACTAAAAGTATAGTTTCTAATATTTTGGGAAGAAAAAATAGCCCTCTACAGTAGCCATTTGTGTGCATGTGTGTGTGTATATATATAAATTAAAAAAATTTACAAATATTTGTTTTATAGTAAAAGAACACTTAAAAATCTGTTAAGAGCATAGATCTTATGTTAAGTGTACTATGATTACTTAAAGACCCAATGTTGTATATCAGAGAGAACTTTTCATCTTTTGTAACTGAAGAACTTTTTCATACACTGATTAGCAACTTTCTGTTTCCCCCTCCCCTCAAACCCTGGCAAACACCATTCAATTCTTTTATCCTCTGAGTTTCATTAATTAGAAACATCATGTAAGTTAAATCATGCAGTATTTGTCCTTCTGTGACTGGGCCACTAAATGTTTTCGACTATTACATAATTCCTTGGTTTACATGCCTGCAGACTATTTTTCTAGCATTTAATCATCTTAACTATAACATTTACATTTGATACATTACTTTCTCCCTTTTTTGTTTAAAAAAAAAATGCACTTAATAAAAGCACATCTGTTTCCTGAACCAGCGTCGGTCACTATAAAAGTCAATGTATAAAACTAAAATGGTGAAATGGCAGACATAAAAAGCAAATAAACCCTTAATCACTTCATTTAAATGTTTAGGAGAAAGAACATTGCAGCCTGGTGTGTGAATTTCTTGTTCCCTTTATAGAGATTTTCAACCAAATAGTCATTAAATGCTCTGTTAAACTGCTCCAGTTTACAACACATGTTCCTAGTTTGTTGGAGTTCTACATCTCAAGATATGTGCTGAGAAGCAGCCTACCCAAATTGCTACTGTGTAGCCAAGTTGTCAAATAAATTAGGCCTAACCATTAAGACACCTAAGGGAATTTTAGTCTTAAAGCCTTACTCAATCATGTGTAGAATAAAGATCATAAAAGAGGCCCTAAAGCTTTAATATGTAGCTTTCAGAATGATCTCCTTAGGTGTGTTAGCATTTCCCTATCAAAAAGTCAATCATCTTCTGTTGCACACTTTCACGCTCAAATAAGCAAACAAAAGCAAGATCATCCAAAGAACTTTGCAGGAATTTGCCAAATTTACTACTACATTCTGCTTAAGGAAATGAACTTGCATAATACTATGATTCTCTTTTATCATTTTAATGAAGTATATTTATCTAGATAATAGTAAAATAGATACATGACATAATAGATTTTAAAAAAAGGACATAATGTATGAAAAACAATACCATACTTACTTCTATAGAAATGAATTATCTTTTTTATTAATACTCTAAAAGTAAAACATCTTTCTTATTATCTGTTGGTGATATTTTAATTTATTTATTTAATTTTGGTTTAACTGCTCAAGTGAAATCAAGACTTCAGTGTTTTCTAGAACAGAAACATGGTTAATGTGATTTTTTTTTTTCCCAGATTTATCTAGTGGAATGTCCATGGTACATTAGCCTACTATAAGAGTCACATAGCATTAGTAAATTTTTACTAGTCTATAAAAATGTCAGTATAGACTTACCATTGTCTGTTGGGTCCAAGTTTTATCCTGAGTAAGGAAATAGAGGAAAGCAATAGAATGGGAAAGACTAGAGATCTCTTCATGAAAATTAGAGATACCAAGGGAAATTTTCATGCAAAAATGGGCATAATAAAGGACAAAGACAGAAAAGACCTAACACAAAGAAAAGAGATTAAGAAGAGGTGGCAAGAATACACAGAAGAACTGTATGATAAAGGTCTTAATGACCCAGATAACCACGATGGTGTGGTCAGTCACCTAGAGCCCGGCATCCTGGAGTGTGAAGTCAAGTGGGCCTTAGTAAGCATTACTACAAACAAAGCTAGTGGAGGTGATGAAATTCCAGCTTAGCTATTTCAAATCCTAAAAGCTGATGCTGTGAAAATGCTGCACTCAATATGCCAGCAAATTTGGAAAACTCATTAGTAGCCACAGGACAGGAAAAGGTCAGTTTTCATTCCAATCCCAAAAAAAAACTCTGCCAAACAATGTTCAAAGTACTGTACAAGTGTGCTGATTTCACATGCTAGCTCAAAATCCTTCAAGCTAGGTTTCAACAGTACACAAATGCAGAATTTCCAGATGTACAAACTGGATTTAGAAAATGCAGAGGAACCAGAGACCAAATTCACAACATCCATTGGATCAGAGAAAAAGCAAGAAAATTCCATAAAAATATCTACTTTAATTATGCTAAAGCCTTTAACTTAGTGGATCACAACAAACTGTGGAAAATTCTTAAAGAGAGGCAAACCACCTTACCAACCTCCTAAGAAACCTGTATGCTGGTCAAGAAGCAACAGTTAGAACCAGACATGGAACAATGGACTGGCTCAAAATTGGAAAAGAAATCATTAAGACTGTATACTGTCACCCTGCTTATTTAACTTATATGCAGAGTACATCATGTGAAATGCCAGGCTGGATGAATCACAAGTTGGTATCAAGATTGCCAGGAAAAATATCAACAGCCTCATATATGCAGATAATACCATCCTAATGGCAGAAAGTGAAGAGGAACTAAAGAATCTCTTGATAAAGATAAAAGAGGAGAGTGGAAAAACTGGCTTAAAACTCAACCTTCAAGAAATTAAGATCATGGCATCTGGTTCCATCATGCAATGGTAAATAAATGGGGAAAACGTGGAAACAGTAGCAGATTTTATTTACTGGGCTCCAGAATCACTGCAATGAGTGCAGCCATGAAATTAAAAGACACTTGCTCCTTGGAAGAAAAGCTATGACAAACCTGGATAGTGTATTGAAAAGCAGAGACAGTACTTTCCCAACAAAGGTCCGTCTAGTCAAAGCTATGGTTTTTCCAATAGTTATGTATAGATGTGAGAGCTGGACAATAAAACAGGCTGAGCACTGAAGAATTAATGCCTTTGAACTGTGATGTTGGAGAAGATTCTTGAGAGTCTCTAGGACAGCAAAAAGATCCAACCAGTCAATCCTAAAGATAATCAACTCTGAATGTTCACTGGAAGGAATGATGCTGAAGATGAAGCTCCAATACTTTGGCTACCTGACACAAAGAACTGACTCATTGGAAAAGATCCTGATGTTGGGAAAGATTGAAAGTAGGAGGAGTGCTGAGGTCCAGCCCTGGCTGATCCAGGGAGTTCGAAGGGGAGACAGCTTTGGTGAGTTCACTGAATACAATAGCTTTATTTAAATATTCATCAAAAATATAAAGAGTAATAGAATGAGGATAGCTCAGCAGGAAAATTCAGTGGAGAAAAGAGGCTGAGTAGCTTGGTTTACGTAGAAAATCAATATAAGCTGTGACATCAGGTTAGCTCTGACCATGGAGGCTGCAGGCACCCTCTTGAATAGCGGAAGGTGCTCCACTTTAGGCACCTTCTCGAGTGGGTCTTAGAAGCCCAGGCAAATAAATGATCGCAGAGGACCTCTGCACTCCAGATGGAGACTCAGCCAGAATATGAAAGAAAGAATGACATGGGGAGACCAAGATTCAGTGAGCAAGGCCTGTAGCTTTATTTTCAACAGGGGCTTTTATACCATAAGTTGTACATAGAGGATAATAGGGGGTGTGAAATCATGCAAAGTCAGCAGTCTTTGATCCTTATCGAAACCAGGGTTTCTTTCCTGCAAATTTATCATATACAAATGGTTTAGGTGATTTACATCATCTTCTGGCCAGAAGGCCTATTAACATTTTATGACTCTGACAAAGGTTTGTCAATCCATAAGACTTATTTTCTCTAAGAGTAATTATTTTAAGGTTTGGCGCCATCCTCTGAAGGTGTTAGATAAAGTTGCATTCCTACAGGGCAGAAGTGCAGTGGGTTTACAACAAAGGAAAGAATTTATTACCTTAAGGGTCTAAAGTTGCTAACACCAAGGCCACTACTTATTTTTTTACATACCAACTATATTAATTAATACACATTCAAGGATACAATACAGGGGATGTGGAAACTTGGCAGCAAGCATTGGCTCATCAATGAAATCTTTTACTAGTTTTATTCTGACAGTTCCTAACTCTCTGAGAGGCTCTAAGCTATTTGAATATTTTAAGCATCCCTTGCCTCTCAAGGCTGGGAGACTGTAAACAATTGTATGCATAGCTGTAGGAGTCCAGGTAAACTTGTCAGGCGAGTTAGAGAGCTATCTGAGGTGTTTGGATTTAAACACTCCTAATGCCCAGGAACTTTATTAACTGGAGCTGTAAGTTAACTCTTTATCAGAGAGAGTGAGATGGTGGTGGGGGACAGCCCCCAGTAAAGTCAGAGGTGAGAGCACAAAGCAATAAAGTAGGCAGACTCTGGTTTTGGGGTAGATGCTCAAGAATATCCAGGGGGACTCCTGAGGCTCGATCCCGCCTTTGTGTTTGCTGAGCCTTTCTTCCTCATGACCTCTGCCACATGTGGAGCTCCTCACGCTGGCTCCTGGCAGAGGAGAAGAGGGTGACAAAGGATGAGATGGTTGGATGGTATTGTTGATGCAATGAACATGAACTTGGGCAAACTCTGGGAATTGTTGAGGGACAGAGAGGCCTGGTGTGCTGCAGTTCATGGGGTCACAAAATTTGGACATTATAAGGGCTGAACAACAACAAATGAATTCTCTAGAGTAAAAGCATATTTGTTTAGGCCTATGTATAGCATTAAGTTTTCTGAGACAGAAAAATGTCATTGGTTTTATAATATTATTATTTCTTCTCCCAACAACTGAAAATAGAAGTTGGCAGTGAGTGCTGAGCAGGGAAGAAACAGGGGGGATTCCCCCAAAACAAATAGTTTTGGCAGTTAATGGGAACATCCCCCAAAATACCTGTCTTGGAACCATCTAGCCATGCACAGCTGGCTCATTATGACCATTCTAGTGTGATGCCATACCTGATGGCTTTCCTTCAGGAAACTCAGAGGAGCAAGACACTATGAGGGTACAGCCCTATGCTTATTGCCAAAATCTATCATTGACCTCAAGCCCAGCTGATTGGCATTCAAAATCAAATACTTGAGAGGCAAGTGTTGTAGAAAGGAAAGTTTGCTTTATTCAAGAAGCTGGCAGCCTGAAGAGAAGTTAGATTCCTGTCCAAAGGCCAAATCCCTACCACTGAGCAGGGGGCAAGAATTTTTTTAAAGGGGAGTTTCAGAGGTGTGTAGGTGGGAGGAAGGGATTATGTGCAGAACAGCACAGTCAGCCCTGACAGTCATCGTAAAATTGGCTGTTCATGCCTGTTTTTCATAAACATAAATACCCTCTGGCATTCCTATAACACTTTAAAATATAAAATAATTTAATATATAAATTTAATGAATTGACATTTTTCTCTAGCAATCAAGTGCATATGAATACATCTTTCAGAATCATGTGTTCTCTTTGCAATACCAGAACTCCTACATGTGGCTGAAAAACCTCAGCAAATCAATATTCCATGTTATTTGAAGTAATTAAAATGTCATAACCTATTGAGCTCTTTTTGGGTACAGATTGCAGTTCAACCATTATGCATTTATTGTGTAGCTAGATGATATGCTAGATGGAATATAAGCTTTTATCTTGTAAGTAAGACTAAAGACTGTAGTCTTACTCTTAATGTGCTGAATTCAGAGTAATGGACTTAACTTCTCTAAGAACTAAAAAAAAAAAAAACAAACAAACAATAGAACAGTACTAAGGAAGGATATCTAGAATTTATCTTAGAAAAAAAGTTTTAATTATATATATTTAAAAAACATTATCAGAGGAAACATTTTAAACTACTAGCAACTATTAGGGAGAAGGCAATGGCACCCCACTCCAGTACTGTTGCCTGGAAAATCCCATGGATGGAGGAGCCTGGTAGGCTGCAGTCCATAGTGTCACTAAGAGTCAGACACGACTGAGTGACTTCACTTTCACTTTCCACTTTCATGCATTGGAGAAGGAAATGGCATCCCACTCCAGTGTTCTTGCCTGGAGAATCCCATGGACGGAGAAGCCTGGTAGGCTGCAGTCCATGGTGTCGCACAGAGTCGGACATGACTGAAGTGACTTAGCAGCAGCAGCAACTATTAAAGCAATCAACTTGGAAAATGGTTTTTGAACATTTTTTTATGTGAAATCCAGTGGAGGGCTGCTTATTTTTTTAAAAGCAATTAAAATTAGTCAAATAATATAACATAGAGCACAAATATCGAATGTACTAGTAATGTTTGCTATATATATATCTCTCTCAGGATATACAAATATAATGATTTGTGATATATAAATATATCTCCATATCCTAATTCTCAGAATCTATGAGTATGTAATGTTACCTGACAAAGAATGATTACCTAGTTAACATTGCAGGTAGAATCAAGGTTGCTAATTAGCTCACCTTAAAACAGAGATCTCTGCCTTGGCATGATGAAGGGGCTTGCATAACTCAATGAAGCTATGAGCCATGCCATGCAGGGGCACCCAAGATGGATGAGTCATAGCAGAGTTCTGACAAAACATGATTCACTGGAGGAGGAAATGGCAAACCACTCCAGCATGCTTGCTGTGAGAACCTCATAAACGATATAAAAGACCAAAAAAATACAACACCAAAAGATGAGTCCCCCAGATATGAAGGTGTCTGATATGCTACTGGGAAAGAGCAAAGGAGAATTACAATAGCCCCGGAATGAATCAAGTGGCTGGGCCAAAGTGAATACAATGCTCAGTTGTGGGTGTGTCTGGTGATGAAAGTAAAATCCGATGCTGCAAAGAACAGTATACAGTATTGTATAGGAACCTGGAATATTAGGTCCATGAATCAAGGAAAATTGGGGGTGGTCAAGCAGGAGATGGTAAGAATAAACATTGACATCCTAGGAATCAGAAAACTAAAATGCATGGAAATGGGTGAATTTAATGCTAGGTTTCATCATTATGCAGATCAAGAACTTCCATATGTCCAAGAAGGGTTTAGAAAAGGCAGAGGAACTAGAGATCAAATTGTCAACATTTGCTGGATTATAGAGAAAGCAAGGCAATTTCAGAAAAACATCTATTTCTGTTTCATCGACTACTTAAAGTCTTTTACTGTGTGGATCATGACAAACTGTGGAAGGCTCTTAGAGATATGGGAATACCAGACAATCTTACCTGTCTCCTGAGAAACCTGTATGTGGGTCAAGAAGCAACAGTTAGAACCCTGTATGGAACAACTGGTTCAAGATGGGTTCAAGATCGAGAAAGGAGTATGACAGGGCAGTCTGCAGTCACCCTGTTTTGCTTAGTGTAACCTATACACTTGGGCACACCATGAGAAATGCCAGGCTGGATGAGCTCAAGTGGAATCAAGATAGGTGGGAGAAACATCAACAGCCTCAGACATGCAGATGACACCACTCTAATGGCAGAAAGCAAAGAGGAATTAAAGAGCCTCTTGAGGGTGAAGAACGAGAGTGAAAGAGCTGGCTTAAGACTAAATTAAAACTAAGATCATGGCATCTAGCCCCATTACTGTATGGCAAACAGAAGGGGAAAAGGTGGAAGTAGTGACAGATTTCTTCTTCTTGGGCTCTAAAATCACTGCAGATGGTGGCTGCAGCCATGAAATCAGAGGATAATTGCTTCTTGGATGGAAAATGATGAGAAAACTAGACAGTGTGTTGAAAAGCAGAGACCTTACTCTGCCAACAAAGGTCCATATCATCAAGGCTATGATCTTCCCAGTGTTCACACACAGTTGTGAGAGCTGGACTGTAAAAAAGGCAGAATGCTAAAGAATTGATGCCCTCCAACTGTGGTGCTGGAGAAGACTCCTGAAAGCCCCTTGGACAGCAAGGAGATCAAACCAGTCCATCTAAATGGAAATCAACACTGAGTATTCACTGGAAGGACTGATGCTGAAGCTCCACTATTTTGGTCATCTGATGTGAACAGACGACCCATTGGAAAAGTCCCCGACACTTGGAAAGATTGAGAACAGGAGAAGAAGTGGGCATCAGAGGATGAGACGGCTGGATGGCATCACTGATGTAATGAACATGAACTTGGGTAAACTTCAGGAGATGTTGAGGGACAGGGAGGCCTGGTGCGCTGCAGTTCAAGGGATCTCAAGAGTTGGATACTACTGGGCAACTGAACACAGCAACAACAAAATAGATTATCCTAGATATTCTGGGAGGATCATATATAATCCCAAGTGTCCTTAAAAGTGAAGGATGGAGGTATTGTTCAGAGTCAAAAGGAGATGTGACAAAGGAAGAATGGTCAGAGAAATGGAATGCTTCTGGCTTTAAAGATGGAGCCAGAGGCTGTGAGACAAAGAATGTGTCTGCCCCACAGAAGCAGAAAAAGGCTAGAAAATAGATTCTTTCATACAGAATCCAGAAAAACATGCAGTCCTGCCAAGATCTTCGTTTTAGCCCACTGATATGTGTGAGAAACATCTTATGTACAGAACTATTAAGTAATAAATCTGTGTCAGTTTCAGACACCAGGATTGTGACAATTTATAAAACTACATTGCACACATTTTTGCTAAAAATATGACCTCTTCTGTGAAATTTCAATTTTTGACTTTTACCTAGTCCATTTTAGAAGCATATTTTAAGCAAGGTTTTTTGTTTTTTTAATATAGTTTTCATTCTTAAAATTGTTAAAAATTTAGTAAAATTGGTAACACTTAGTAGCACTGATCAAAAACATAGACCCTATAGATGGAGTAACACAAAGGAGAAACTGACCAATTCTGAGTAAAATTCAGTGGAGGCTTACATATAAAATATTGAAAGTCAGGAAAGAATTCTTGAAGAAGAACAAGTATTTACATTTTATTCATTATTTGATTCAGCAAAATATTTACTGAGAAACTTTCATGTAATTGTATTGTCTCAGGATCCAGGAATATATGGTTAACATAACAGACAAAACCTCCTATTCTCAAAGAGTTTACAGTCCAGTAGGCATTTAAAGCTAAGGGAATAAAAAATGTTCCAATAACATAAATAATTTGAAGCATATGGTAGTAAATACTGAAAGCAATCAATTCCATTGTATATCCTAAATGGGGTAAACATTAAAATAAGGCCAAAAAAATTAAAAGCACATGAGAAAAATAATAAGTAGAAAAGCTAGCTATTGATAATAAAATGTAATCTGAAAAAACTTCGTCTAAAACTCCATTGTTTAGAAAATTCAGTGCAATATATGAACATGAAAATAGTAGGTAGGGGAGGAATTTTTCATTCATTTGTTCAGCAGTTTCCTTTTTGATTTATAGTAATTGAAAGGTTAAACTTTTAAACAATAGCATCTCCTTTTTATTCTCCAAATTAAAGATTTGACTGAATGTCAAGTTCTTTCATCATTTTGGATAATAGTCTTTTATACAGTTATCTGCAGATGTAGTTAGAGGGTAAATACTATGGCATCTTTGACTATAACAATTCTCTTTTTTTACAAATATACAGGAAGATAGCTATATTAGAGAGGGCGGAAGTGAAATGTTGACAATTGATAAATCTTGGTGAAAATAAATGGAGAAAATTATTTTATAAGATTTTGATCAGTTTGTTGTTCTGTTGCTAAGTTGTTTCCAACACTTTGTGACCCCATGTACTGGTCACTTTATATATTTTCAAAATTAATGTGTGCATCAAAATAAAGACAAACATTGTTATAGGGCAATAGTGGGTTTTGGAAGGAAATAGATGATTGGAACCTGAACATACCTTAGTTAGGCTTATGTGATAGAAGGAAGTAAATCCTGTTCATCTAGGATCCAGGAGTCAGGAGTCAGGATGTACAATACACATTAGTTCAGTTCAGTTGCTCAGTCATGTCCGATTATTTGCAACCCCATGGACTATAGCACACCAGGCTTCCCTGTCCATCACCAACTCCTGGGGCTTCCTCAAATTCATGTCCATTGAGTCAATGATGCTATCCAACCATCTCATCCTCTTTGGTCCCCTTCTCCTCCCACCTTCAATCTTTCCCATTAAAAGGGTCTTTTCCAATGAGTCAGTTCTTCACATCATTGGACAAAGTATTGAATTGGACAGACTTTCAGATCTAGTCCAAGCTTCATACACACTTCTTCTTTTTTTTTTTGGTCTGCTCCCAATGCTTAAAATAATTTTGTATTCCTGGAGAATTGGGGGAACCACCCTCTTTTTTAAACACTGTGCTCTTAGAATGATATCTACTATGTTTAATATGTCAGTGCTGAGTGTCTTTGATAGGCATTCCCTACCCTAACAAGAAGAAACATTTTTTTTGTACTTTATGAAAGTTATCCTTTATCTAACATAGTCTAAAAGTTCAGTTGAAAAGATTAATTACACAAGTTATTTGGTCAAATATCTATATTAATAATAAGACTCATTAAAAAATCTTAAAGAATCAAGGATATTTATAGTTCAGCATTCTGATTTATACTTCATACTGATTAGCATACTAAATAAACAAATAGAAATTGAGTATATTGAAATGAAGGTATATAAAAGATATTTTGATGTTTGAATATTCAAGTGAATGGATTTTCTCCATTGTTTAATTCTTATTATTCAGTGCTGCTATATGTACCTGAAATTGTTATAGAGGATATTAATACTGCCTTTTGATTAGAGTATGGTTTGGTCACCTCAAATGTCACAGGATAGATGGATTATTCTTGACACTATAGATAGAAATGAGAGAACAAGTTAATCCTTATTGTGTAGATATATGAAATAAGAAAATATGCAAGTAAAATATAGATACCTAAAGTTATTATTCACATTGAAGAGCAATGATGATTTCAAAGACTATATAGGTATTTGGTGCCCTGTGTTTGAAAGAATAGCTAGAAAAATACTGCATACAGGTACTTTGAAAATCAGTCAAAATTATGTATGCCTTTACATTTTTTTTTCCTTGGTGGCAAGCTCTATGAAATCTATTCTATTCATAAAAAATTTCTAGAACCCCAAAATTTCAACATTTTCAGCATTTCTAGTGGGTTAATACTTGCTAAAACCTCTTTTAAAATTAATTTCAGAAGAAAAAAAAATTCTCATTTGCTTATGGCAGAAAAATCTCAATAATTCATCTTAAAAACTGTACATGTATTTTAAGAGTATTTTATTGCAATTGAATCTCATTATCAACAAGCTACCCAGAGAAAATGAGTTCAGTCACTGTTCATTTATGTCCAGCTTATATGTCTGGCTACAGTTACCAAAATCACTTTTGATACATATACCTATTTGAATGCAGAATTCCAAAGAATAGCAAAGAGAGATAAAGAAAGCCTTGCTCAGTGATCAATACAAAGAAATAGAGGAAGACAATAGGATGGAAAATACTACATATCTCTTCAAGAAAATTAGAGACACCAAGGGAAAATTTCATGAAAAGATGGGCTCAATAAAGGACAGAATGGCATGGACCTAACCGAAGCAGAAGATACTAAGAAGAGGTGGCAAGAATACCCAGAAAATTATACAAAAAAGATCTTTATGACCCAGATAACCATGATGATGTGATCATTCACCTACAGCCAGACATCTTGGGAATGCATAGTCAAGGTGGTCTTAGGAAGCATCACTATGAACAAAGCTGGCGGAGGTGATAGAATTCTAGTTGACCTATTTCAAATCCTAAACAATGATGCTGTGAAAGTGCTGCATTCAATACACCAGCAAATTTGGAAAACTCAGCAGTGACCACAAGACTGGAAATGCTCAGTTTTCATTCCAATCCCAAAAAAGGCAATGCCAAAGAATGTTCAAACCACCACACAATTGCACTCATCTTATAAAACAGCAACGTAATGCTCAAAATTCTCCAAGTCAGGCTTTAACAGTACGTGAACTGTGAACTTCCAGATGTTCAAACTGGATTTAGAAAAGGCAGAGGAAAGAGATATCAAATTGCCAGCATCCGTTGGATCATCAACAAAACAAGAGAGTTCCAGAAAAATATCTACTTCTGCTTTATTGACTATGCCAAAGCCTTTGATCGTGTGTATCACAACAAACTGTGGAAAATTCTGAAAGAAATGGGAATACCAGACTACTTGACCTGCCTCCTGAGAAATCTGTATGCTGGTCAAGAAGCATCAGTTAGAACTGGACATGGAACAACAGACTGGTTCCAAATCAAAAAGGAGTATGTTAAGGATGCATATTGTCATTTTGCTAATTTCACTTATATGCAGAGTACATCATGTGAAATATTGGGGTGTATGAAGAACAAGCTGGAATCAAGATTGCTGGGAGAAATAGCAATAACCTCAGATATGGCAGAAAGTGAAGAAGAACTAAAGAGACTCTTGATGAAAGTGAAAGAGGAGACTGAAAAAGTTGGCTTAAAATTCAACATTCAGAAAACAAAGATCATGGCATCTGGTCCCATCACTTCATGGCAAATAGATGGGGAAACAAAGGAAACAGTAAGAGACTTTATTTTGTTGGGCTCCAAAATCACTGAAGATGGTGACTGCAGCCATGAAATTAGAAGATGCTTGCTCCTTGGAAAAAAGCTATGATCAACCTACCCAGCATATTAAAAAGCAGAGACATTACTTTGCCAACAAAGTTCCATCTGGTCAAAGCTATGGTTTTTCCAGTAATCAGGTATGTATGTGAGAATTGGAGTATAAAGAAAGCTTACAATATTGTAAAGTTTAAAAATAAAATAAAATTAAAAAAATAATAAAATAAAGAAAGCTTAGCACCAAAGAAATGATGCTTTTGAACTGTAGTATTGGAGAAGAGTCTTGAGAGTCCCTTGGACTGCAGGGAAATCCAACCAGTCTATCCTAAAGGAAATCAGTCCTGAATATTCATTGGAAGGACTGATTCTGAAGCTGAAATTCCAATACTTTGGCCAATGATGTGAAGAACTGACTCATTGGAAAAGAGCCTTTTTCTGGGAAAGATTGAAGGTGGGAGGAGAAGAGGACAACAGAGGATGAGATGGTTGTATGGCATCACTGACTCAATGGACATGAGTTTGAGTAACCTCCAGAAGTTGGTGATGGACAGGGAAACCAGGTGTGCTGCAATCCATGAGGTCACAAATCCAACAGGACTGAGCATCTGCACTGAACTGAAGCTAATGAAATAAGAGCTAGTACAGATAATAAGAGATGACTGCTTGGATAAATAATTTAGGAATCAGTGAAGAAATTTACTTGTATATTGTCTCCAATATTGACACACATGTGCAAGCATTTATATTTTTCTTCACTTTGGTGTGTGGTTGTTAGTCACTGTCATGTCCAACTCTTTGCCGTCTCATGGACTGTAGCTCACCAGGCTTCTCTGTGATGGAATTCTCCAGGCAAGACTACTGGAGTCGTTTGCCATTTCCTCCTCCAATGGATCTTCCCAACTCAGGAATCGAAACTGGGTCTCCTGGTAGGCAGATTCTTTATCCTCTGAGCCACCATACTATTCCATAATTATAATAGAAACTTCAAAGGGAACCACATAAGTTGATGTTTTCACTTACCTGAAATGTTGGTTGATGGTGTATGTGCACTGACTAGTCAATAAAAATGTCTAACAGATTAGAAAGGTTTTGGTTATTGCTCTGGTCTAGATCTTCCCATCTTAATATCAGAGACAGCACAGGGCAACATCTAAGAGCCTTAAGTTAGCAAATTTCACATCAGTTGTTCTGAGTGGTTTTGTTGTTAGTTATTACTGAAAGGAACTGTTCTAGTGTCTGTAAAAGCTAAATGCCAAGTAGATGAGTGAAGTTTCATGCATTATTAACCATCTTAAAAAAAAACTCCTAGATGTTCTTAACATCCTCCTATAAATCATAACTCTTGGTTACTTCAGAAATTGCAAGCTCCATTCATGTTGATAAACCAATATTTCATACTACTCTTCATGGGTATCATGGTGACGTTCATAAGCCCAGACAGTTGAATAAAATATAGGACAAAAGAAGCTATGAAATATATGTCTGGAGAATCTTTGATATTTTTTTTTTAAAAGAAGAGAGACTTGAATGTGAAGCTGGGAAAATTAGATTACAATACTGCCAGAGCCGGAGGCATGATTACACAACTGCTGTTATTCTTTGTATTTTTTAAAGAGGCTCAGGAGGATAGATTTTGGAATTAATATATAAAGTTGTATATTTAATAGAATTGTATTTATGTCAAGTCATGTTTATATAAAAGTAGCATTTTGATTAAAAGTTGCAAGCTTAAATTATTTAATGCCACTGCTACGTCGCTTTAGTCATGTCCAACTCTGTGTGTTCCCATAGACGGCAGCCCACCAGGCTTCCCGTTCCTGGGATTCTCCAGGCAAGAGCACTGGACTGGGTTGCCATTTCCTTCTCCAATGCATGAAAGTGAAAAGTGAAAGTGAAAGTGAAGTCGTGTCCGACTCTTAGCGACCCCATGGACTGCAGCCTACCAGGCTCCTCCGTCCATGGGATTTTCTAGGCAAAAGTACTGGAGTAGGGTGCCATTGCCTTCTCTGAATATTTAATAGTGTATCTTAAATATAGTAATTACACTTCATTTTTTTGTTCTTATTTTATTCACTTTGTTTTTTTCTGTGCTTCTTCTGATTAACTAAACATATTTTGCTACTCAATAACTTAGTGATCTCAAGAGGGAAAAATTACATTTTATTCATTGTTCTATGCGGAAAGAAGTTGAACTGTTTATTTCAAAATTGCATATCTTTCTGTACAGAGTTCACTATTTCTTTGTCATATTGTGCTCTTTTTATGCTTTACTTTTCCTGTATCAACTGTGCCTTTATAGAAATATAATTTATATACCATAAAATCTATTTTTAAAGTGTACAATTCAGTGGTTTTTAGTATAGTCACAAAGTTGCACAACCATCAACACAATCTAATTCCAAAACAATTTAATCCCCCCAAATAACTCCCATACCCATTAGTAATAGTCCCCCACCCCCAGCCCCTGGTAACTATTTTCTCTTTTCATATTTGCCTGTGCTGGATATGTCATATAAATGGAGTCATAAAATATGCAGCACTTGTGTCTGGCTTCTTTTACATACTATATTGCTTTCATAGTTCATCAATGTTATAGCATGCAGTCGTACTTCAATCACTTTTATGGCTGAAAACTATTACATTGTATAGATATACATTTCATTTATCTATTTATCAATTGATGAACATTTAGATTATTTCCACTTTTTGCTATGGTGAATAATGCTGCTATGAACATTTCTGTACAAGTTTGTGTGTGTACCTGTTTCATTTCTCTTGGGTGTATACCTATTGTGAAACTGCAGAACCATATAAATATCTCCATATTAAATTTACTGAATAGCTGCCATAGTATATTCCAAGTGCCTGCATGTTTTACATTCTCATCAAAATGCATGCAGGAATTTCAATTCTCCATAATACTTACCAATACCTGTTATTTCTGTCTAGTGTTAAATCTTTACAAACTAAAATTTTACCCTTTTTTTTTTTTTTTTTTGCTTTCTTTGGTTTAATTTCTTTCCATTTTTTTCCCCCAGTTGCTGGGGTCCAGCCCCAGCTGATCCAGGGAGTTCGAAGCGGGGACAGCGTCGGCGAGGGTCAGGATACAATAGCTTCAATTAGATATTAATTAGAGATATAAAGAGTAATAGAATGAGGATAGCTCAGTAGGGAAATTCAGTGGAGAAAAGAGGCTGAGTTGCTTGGTTTACGCGGGAGACCAATAAAACTTCAAGACAAGAAGCTGGCACCACTTACGTAGGCCGCAGGCGTCCTTCCATTCTCCCAAAGGAGAGGAGACACTGAGACCTCCCCAGTCAGATCTTAGAAGCCCAGGCATAGTAAGCATGGTGGGTTCCACGCTCCAGATGGAGACTCAGCCAGAGTTTGAGAGAGAGAGAGACATGGGGAGACCATTCTTTCGAGGAACTGATGCCAATTCTTTATTTTCCATGGTCTACTTTTATACATTGAGATGTTATGCAAAAGTCACGCGGGGTCAGCAGTCCTGACTTTTATCAAAATCAGGTGCTTCATACAAATGTATACAGAGGTCTTAGGGGTGTTACATCATCTTCTGGCCAGGGGGCCTGCTGACAATTTATGACCCTCTCCTTGTGACAACGGTCAGTCAACCAGGACACTTATTTCTCCAGGGGTGATTATTCTTAAAACAGATGTCACCCAAATAAAGTTACATTCCTATAGGGTGAGGGTGTAGTGCGTTTTAATTAAGGAAAGAATTTACTTAGCTTAAGGTCTAACGTGATTAATATCAAAGGTTAATACTTATTTCTTCTATATATTCATTAATGTGTGTAAGGGCAGGGGATGTGGAGACTTAGCAACAAACATTGGCTCAACAAATGAAAAACCCTTCACCAATACAATTTCTAATCAGCCCACTATACTTATACTAATGGTTTTCTAACTTTTCTAAGGAACCTGTTTTTAGAAGGTTTAAAGCATCTCGTGCCTCTCATGGTTGGGAGGCTGTGAGCAATCACATGTGGCCAGAAAAGCCTGTCAGGCAGGCTAGAAAACCTTCAGAGGAGTTTGTAGGTTGAAACATTTCTATCATGCCCAGGAATTATTATTAACTGGAGCTCTAAGTTAACTCCTTCTCCAAAAGAGGTGGTGGGGGACAGCCCCCCGTAAAGTCAGAGGTGTAAGTGAGAGCACAAAGTAGCAAAGTAGGCAGGCTCTGGTTATGGGGGTAGATGCTCGAGGATTTCCAGGGGGACTCCTGAGGCTCGATCCCACCTTTGCGTATGTCGAGCCTCCTTCCTCATGACCTTTGCCATGGGCGAAGTGCCTCATGTTGGCTCCCCGCACCCAGTGAATAATGTTCTTATTCTCTCTGTACTTGCCCTTCTTCTACTCCTCCTTCTTTAGTTAATTTTATACTTTACAGCAGGACTTCCCAGGTAGCACAGTGGTGAAAGGATCCACCTGCCAATGTAGGAGGTGTAAGAGATGCAGGTTTGATCCCTAGGTCAGGAAAGATCCCTGGGGGGGGGGGGGGGGGGAATGACAACCTGCTCCAGTATTCCTGCCTGGAAAATTTCATGGACAGAGGCACCTGGCAGGCTGCAGTGCCCAGGGTTGCAAAGAGTGGGACATGACTGAGCACACATGCACACACATGTACAGACACACACACACACTTTACAATAGCTGAACTATCAATTCTGTTCAGTTCAGTTGCTCAGTTGTGTCTGACTCTTTGCGAAACCATGAACTGCAGCATGCCAGGCCTCCCTGTCCATCACCAAATCCTGGAGCCTACCCAAACTCATGTTCATTGAGTCTGATGATGCCATCCAACCATCTCATCCTCTGTCGTCCCCTTCTCCTCCTGCCCTCAGTCTTCCCCAGCATCAAGATCTTTTTCAAATGAGTGAGCTCTTTGCATCAGGTGGCCAAAGTATTGGAGTTTCAGCATCAACATCAGTCCTTCCAATGAACATTCAGGACTGATTTCCTTTAGGATGGACTGGTTGGATCTCCTTGCAATCCAACGGACTCTCAAGAGTCTTCTCCAACACCACAATCGAAAAGCATCAATTCTTCAGCGCTCAGCTTTCTTTATACTCCAACTCTCACATCCATACATGACTACTGGAAAAATCATAGCTTTGACTAGATGGACCTTTGGTGGCAAAGTAATGTTTCTACTTTTTAATATGCTGTCTAGGTTGGTCATAACTTTCCTTCCAAGGACTAAGCATCTTTTAATTTCATGGCTGCAGTCACCATCTGCAGTGATTTTGGAGCCCAAAATAATAAAGTCAGCCACAGTTTCCACTGTTTCCCCATCTATTTGCCATGAAGTGATGGGACTGGATGCCATGATCTTAGTTTTCTGAATGTTGAGCTTTAAGCCAACTTTTTCACTCTCCTCTTTCACTTTTATCAAGAGTCTCTTTAGTTCTTCACTTTTTGCAATAAGGGCTATAATAAGGACCTGAGATTATGTTATCCTGTTTAATATTCACAACAACCTAACATGATAGCTATTATTATCACCAGTTTGTAGATTAAAAACTACACAAAACGGCTCAAAAACTTTCCTGATGATATACAGATACTTGGTGGCAAAGCCTGCATTTAAATATATCCAGCTTTGGAGCCCACATTTTAGTCTCCACCTCATATTCTCACATTTGCATTATTTCTCTGTGATCTTCTTTCTGTCATGTTTCTTTCCTATTGATAAGCAACCCAATTACCCCTATATCACCAGTCTCCCACTCACCTCCTGTGGGACTGAGAGGAGTTCTGAGAGCTGTGAATTACAGCACTTCCAGAACCCCAAGAGGTTCAGGATAGAAGGAATAGGATTTATTTCACATATGAAAGGGGAAGAGTTTCTCAGTCCTAATAGGGACTGGCTATTAGGAAACAGAATGGGAAACAGATTTTAGTCATGTGACAATACATTCTGTACAAGTTCAGTGTTTTCTGGGCACAGTAGCCATGATTGCCATAAAATATTTGTCTCCAAAATGAGTTTTCATATTGTAGACATCAATTAAAGTGTTTTAAAATGAATTATTTTTGAAGTGGATAAAAATTATATTTATTCTTATTGATAACTTACTATATATTATATAACATGATAAATATTTTGCACAAATTATTTCCTCTTCTGAGGTGAGTTTTTTTTTTTTTTTTAATCATATACTGTATGTAGAACAATTGAAATGTAAAGGCATTACCTAATTCCCCAAATCTCATAGCTGCAAAGTGATAAGATGAGATTCAACATCAGGTCAATGTGACTATAAAATTCCTCATTTTAGGATCTAATAAATATTTGTTCTTAAAGTTAGGATCTAAGTCTTCACCTCATAACCATTATCAAATAAAGATTAAAGAAAAAAAAGTATCTAAGAACTCAAATATTTGATTGATAGACTGATTAATTGATTACAGAGTTTGGTTTTCTACTAATTTATTATATTGTTTAAGAAATGGGGAACACGTGTTTAACTGTGGCAGATTCCTGTTGATATATGGCAATACAATACTGTATTGTTAAAAATAAAATTAAATTTAAAAAAAGAAAAAAAAGAAATATTATAGAAGAAATAGAAGACATTTTTTGTAGTATTTAAGGAAATAGGAAAGATTAGGCTCCTCTTGACTGTTAATAAGATGATTTTAAGGATAAGGTTGAAGGGAAAACAACTTCTAGTTTTCATAGGTGTTTATTGCTTAAATTTACACTGAAGTCTTCAATATTATTACAACCCAATTTATGTATAAGTATTGGTCTTTTGTCCTTATAATCTGTTAAACGTCAGAAGCATGCAAAATTCAGTCTTAGAGAGTTTTCTGTGGGCAAATTTCCTCTACAAATTTCTACCTTCTTCAAGGTAACTAGCCGTTGTTGTCGTTCAGTCACCCAGTCATGTCCAACTCTTTGTGACTCCATGGACGGTAGCACACCAGGCCTTCCTGTCCCTCACCATGTCCTGAAATTTGCCGAAATTCATGTCCATTGCATTGGTGATGACATAGAGCCATCTCATCCTCTGATGCCCTCTTCTCCTTCTGCCCTCAGTCTTTCCCAGGATTAGGGATTTCTCCAATGAGTCAGCTGTTCCCATCAGATGACCGAAATACTGGAAATACTGGAGCTTCAGCTTCAGCATCAGTCCTTGCAATTAATATTCAGGGTTTATTCCCTTAAGATTGACTGTCTTTATCTCCTTGCTGTCCAGGGGACTTTCAGGAGCCTTCTCCAGCACCACACTTTGAAGGCATCAATTGTTTAGAGTTCTGCCTTTTTTACAGTCCATCTCTCACAACTGTACCTGACCACTGAGAAGACCATAACCTTAACTATACAGACCTTTATGGCAGAGTAAGTCTCTTCTTTTCAACACACTGTCTAGGTTTTTCATAGATTTCCTGCCAAAAAGCAATTGTCTTCTGATTTCATGGCTGCAGTCACTATCCACAGTGATATTAGAGAGCAAGAAGAGGAAATCTGTCACTACTTCCACCTTTTCCCCTTCTATTTGCCATGAAGTAGTGGGGCCAGATGCCATGATCTTAGTTTTTGTTAATATTTAGTTTTAAGCCAACTCTTTCACTCTCCTTCTTCACCCTCAACAAGAAGCTCTTTAGTTCCTCTTTGCTTTCTGCCATTAGAATGTTTATGCCTATGAAGCTCCACAACCTCAGATATGTAGATGAAAATAACTACTATCCCCCATTAAATAATAGTAATTTTGGATACTTGAAAATGGAGAGAAATGTTAAAGTTATGAACTATTGAGAGAATCATGGGGCTTAGAATCAATAATATTTATGCATATAATTTAACCAAACTATTAACAGATTGTTAAGAACTATCACATTTGTTCACCTGAAGTTTGCAAAATCATGAGTAACTGTGGTGTTGGAGAAGACTCTTGAGAGTCCCTTGGACAGCAAGGAGATCCAACCAGTCCATCCTAAAGGAAATCAGTCCTGAATTTTCATTGGAAGGACTGGTGCTGAAGCTGAAACTCCAATACTTTGGCCACCTGATGCAAAGAAGTATGGCAAAACCAATACAATATTGTAAAGTAATTAGCCTCCAATTAAAATAAATACATTTATATTTAAAAATAAAATAAAAAAAGAAAAGACCCTGATGCTGGGAAAGATTGAAGGCAGGAGGAGAAGGGGATGACAAAGAATGAGATGGTTGGATGACATCACTTACTCAGTGGACATGAGTTTGGGTAGGCTTTGGGAGTTGATGATGGACAGGGAGGCCTGGCATGCTGCAGTTCATGGGGTCACAAAGAGTCAGATATGACTGAGCAACTGAACTGAACTGATGAGTAAAAAAGATACTGAAATTACCTAGAGTGCTACAGGCCACATCTTTATCCTTTTCTACTGCTTAGTTAGAATCAGCTTGGAGGCTAAACAGCTTAGAAAATGGTGAACTTTATAAACATGAGTACTTTCAGAACTTACTTTGTGAAAAGAATAATAGCTATGCTACATAGTTATTTTAGGCATAAATAAAATGGCAGAATACAGTCTTGATTGTTCTTTTTGTGCTATACTTCTATAATTTTAACTGTGTTTTCTTCAATAGAAATCAAAAGGTGCCAATGAGTGACAGAAGAAAAATAAATCTATCACTGAAAAATAATGGATCTGAAAATAAATCCATCTTGTTGTTGCTGTTCAGTCATTCTGTCATATCCAACTCTTTGCAACCCCATGGACTGAAGTATGCCAGGCTTCCCTGTCCTTCACCATCTCCGGGAGCTTGCTCAAACTCATGTCCATTTTGTCAGTGATGCCATTCAACCTTCTTGTCCTCTTACATTCATTTAAATTCATTGTTTATTTTTTTATTACTCACAAGTAGAAGAAAATGAGGAAAATGTATAAGATATACACATATACATATATATACATATATATATATATATATATATATATATACGTTTCTTTCTAAGCTGAATAATTTTTCAAACTTACAAAAAATAATTTGCAAAGGTTTTATTTTATAGCATTTCCATAAAAGGACATAATGCTTTGAAAAACTAGCCTTTCATGTCAATTTCTGAACTTAGTCAACCTCTAAATGTTTTTTTTTTTTTTTTAATATGTAACATAGTGATTTCAATTTGAAATTCTACAACCAGTAAAATCCACTCTGATCTAACTTTCCAAAATATGAAAACAGAGCATTTGCCAATTAGATGTTTTGCCATCTAAAGATGTGAACATGATGATATATTTTCTAAAAGAAAGACAAATGACATAAAGCATTTCATATAATTAAGAGAGTCCATATCATTTGTGGGCTTCCTTTGTGGTTCAGCCCAAGGAACCATGGAACAACAGACTGGTTCCAAATAGGAAAAGGAGTACGTCAAGGCTGTATATTATCACCCTGTTTATTTAACTTCTATGCAGAGTACATCATGAAAAACGCTGGACTGGAAGAAACACAAGCGGGAATCAAGATTGCGGGGAGAAATATCAATAACCTCAGATATGCAGATGACACCACCCTTATGGCAGAAAGTGAAGAGGAACTAAAAAGCCTCTTGATGAAAGTGAAAGTGGAGAGTGAAAAAGTTGGCTTAAAGCTCAACATTCAGAAAACGAAGATCATGGCATCCGGTCCCATCACTTCATGGGAAATAGATGGGGAAACAGTGCAAACAGTCAGACTTTATTTTTCTGGGCTCCAAAATCACTACAGATGGTGATTGCAGCCATGAAATTAAAAGACGCTTAATCCTTGGAAGGAAAGTTATGATTCGATGGACATGAGTCTGAGTGAACTCCGGGAGTTGGTGATGGCCAGGGAGGCCTGGCGTGCTGCGATTCATGGGGTTGCAAAGAGTCGGACACGACTGAGCGACTGATCTGATCTGATCTGATCTGTGGTTCAGCTGGTAAAAAATCTGCCTGCAGTGTGGGAGATCTGGGTTCAATCTCCATGTTGGGAAGATCCCCTGGAGAAGGAAATGGCAGTCCACTGCAGTACTCTTGCCTGGAAAATTCCATGGACAGAGGAGCTGGACAGGCTGCAGTCCATGGAATCACAAAGTGCGGACATGACTGTGCTCCTAATTTTCACTTTCACGTGTCACCTTTAACTGCCAACCTAACTCAGATGATTTTACTTCTGGATAGCAGAAACTTTGTCTCATCATAACCTGCCTTCTCTCTGCAGACTGGAATTAGGATTAATCTTTTCTTTTGCCTGAAAATGATGAGAGTTTCTTATTTTGCAGAATCATTTTATTCTCAGTTGCTTGTCTTTTGTTCACGAATAAAAGTAAAATACTAATGACAATAACTAAATTTGGAGTAACTGAAGTTCTCTATGTTAGCAAGATTCTTAAGGGCAACATGCATATGATACTTTATAAACCAAGTATTTCTGTGTAAGCTTTAGCATAACTTTTGCTTTAATCTGAATGGGCATAATAATGATTTGTATTTTAATGTTTACATTTTTATTTTCATAACCACTTTTATTTTTACTTAGAAATTTATCAATTAAATCACTGTTCAACAGCTAAGAAAATTATAGATAAACACTTACTATCTCACGCACAGATAAAAATGTTTTTGAACATAAATTGTATAAGCCACAGTAAAAGAAAAAGATAAATCATGAAAAACATAGATCACATAAAAGAAATGTTGAAACACTAACTAGAGAAATGCAAATCAAAACTACATTGAGGGAGTTCCCTGGAGGTCTGGTGTTTAGGAGTCAGTGCTTTCTCTGCCGTGGCCAGAGTTAAATCCTTGGTGAGGTATCACTTTACCCTGGTCAGAATGGACATCATCAAAATGTCTACAAACACTAAATATTGGAGAGGATATGGAGAAAATGGAACCCTCCTACACTGTTGGAGAATGTAAATTGGTATAGCCACTATGGAGAACTGTATGAAGGTTCCTTAAAAAAAAAAAATAAAGCTACCATATGATCCAGGACTCCTACTTCTGGCCATATATCCAGAGAAAACCGTAGTTTACAAAGATACATGCACCTCAGTGTTCTCTACAGTACTGTTTACAACAACCAAGACATGGAAGCAACCTAGATCAGTTCAGATCAGTCGCTCAGTCGTGTCCGACTCTTTGCGACCACATGAATCGCAGCACGCCAGGCCTCCCTGGCCATCACCAACTCCTGGAGTTCACTCAGACTCATGTCCATCGAATCAGTGATGCCATCCAGCCATCTCATCCTCTGTCGTCCCCTTCTCCTCTTGCCCCCAATCCCTCCCAGCATCAGAGTCTTTTCCAATGAGTCAACTCTTCGCATGAGGTGGCCAAAGTACTGGAGTTTCAGCTTTAGCATCGTTCCTTCCAAAGAAATTCCAGGGCTGATCTCCTTCAGAATGGACTGGTTGGATCTCCTTGCAGTCCAAGGGACTCTCAAGAGTCTTCTCCAGCACCACAGTTCAAAAGCATCAATTCTTCGGCGCTCAGCCTTCTTCACAATCCAACTCTCACATCCATACATGACCACAGGAAAAACCATAGCCTTGACTAGACAAACTTTTGTTGGCAATGGAAGCAACCTAAGTGTCCATCAATAGATGAATGGATAGAGAAGATGTGGTATATATAGGGCTTCCTTGATAGCTCAGACTGTTAAGAATCTGCCTGCAATGCAGGAGACCTGAGATCAATCCCTGGGTTGGCAAGATCCCATGGAGAAAGGAATGGCTACCCACTCCAGTATTCTTGCCTGGAGAATTTCATGCAATGGGATATTGCTGAGCCATATGAAAGAATGTAATAATGCCATTTGCAACAACATGGATGGACATAGAGATTATCATACTAAGTGAAGTAAGAGAATGACAAATATTATATGATAACACTTATATGTGGAATTTTAACAATGACACAAGTGCACTTATTTACAAAACAAAAACAGACTCCTAGACTTTAAAAGCAAACTTACAGTTACCAAAGGGGAAAGGAAGGGGGTCATAAATTAGGAGATAAGTATTAATAGATACACGCTGCTATATAAAATAGATAAGCAATGAGGACCTACTCTATAGTACAGGGACTCTACTCAATACTTAGTAATAACCTAAATAGGAAGACCTAAATACCAGGCCCCCTGCCTCTTGAGAAATCTGTATACAGGTCAGGAAGCAACAGTTAGAACTGGATATGGAACAACAGACTGGTTCCAAATGAGGAAAGGAGTACGTCAAGGCTGTATATTGTCACCCTACTTGTTTAACTTATATGCAGAGTACATAATGAGAAATGTTAGGCTGGATGAAGGACAAGCTGGAATCAAGATTGCTGGGAGAAATATCAATAATCTCAGATATGCAGATGACACCACCCTTATGGCAAAAAGTGAAGAAGAACTAAAGACTCTTGATGAAAGTGAAAGAGGAGAGTGAAAAAGTTGGCTTAAAGCTCAACATTCAGAAAACAAAGATCATGGCATCTGGTCCTCTTGCAGAAAGGTAGACCCTTTCCAGGGCCCGAAACTGGGCTGTTGCCTAACACTCAGAAATGAATTGTCTGAGGAGACACATGTGCTGACAAAGCAAGAGATTTTATTAGGAAAGGGCATCCGGGTGGAGAGCAGTAGGGTAAGGGAACCCAGGAGAACTGCTCTGACGCGTGGCTCACAGTCTCAGGTTTTATGGTGATGGGATTAGTTTCCGGGTGGTCTTTGGCCAATCATTCTAATTCAGTGTCTTTCCTGGTGGTGCACGCATCGGTCAGCCAAGATGGATACTAGCGAGAGGGATTCTGGGAAGTGAATGGACATGAGCTGTCTCCTTTAGACCTTTCCTGAACTCTTCCAGTTGTTGGTTGCTTATTTGTTCAGTATTCCTTATCAGGATCCCCTGTCATAAAACAACACATGCAAATGGTTACTGTGGTGCCTGGCCAGGGTGGGTGGTTTCAATCAGTGTGCTTCCCCTTACAATTACCCCCTGACAGACTTCATACTCAAGATACTTCTTGGGAATTGGGGCAGAGGTCTCTTCCTTCTATAACATCTTCCTGCTGTGCATGGGCCTAGGCCTGCCTAGCAGAGCAGATGTCTCTCTCTACCTGATCTAAGTTGGGGTGTTCCACATCTGAAACCAGCTTCCACCCTTGTAGTAACAGCAATTTAGTTTGAAACTATTGGCCCCTTTCAGAGATGAAATAGACAAGGGCCAAATGGTAGACCTAACAGGATGGTCATCTCTGATCCCTGAAAACAGAAGGCAACATTTGGGGTGAGGGTTGCAGGGTTTGTGACCCTTTTTGATTGATTGGTGGTGAGGCAACAGAGCTGTGCTCCAGGAATCTTGTGTTCAGTCTGAAGTTACCATCCTCCACCTGGGTGGGGTCTCAAAGACATTGTTAATGCATATTTCTTTGGGTAGGAACCAGGACTCTGGAGGCTGTACCAACCTTTGATTGTTTCTCTGTTTCTGTATCCCCTCCCTTCCCTGATTAACAACGGTTTGAATCCACCCTTTGGAACTCAGGGAAGGTCAAGGAGGCTGAATGAAGACTATATCCTACAGACAAGAAATGAAGAACACAGAACAGATTTCTACTCCAGAGCCCCACAGAGTTATACTCAGTTTTAATTTAGGGAACTAGGCAACTATGACTGTGATAACTTCCTGTCAAAATGGAGCATAGAACTGCCTCAGCTTGGAGTATAGACACTGAATTGGAAGTATTTCTGAGTTCCAAGTTCTAGATCTGAGTCTTGTATGATTACAAAATCTCAATCCCTTGGTCTGCCATTTTGGTGTAACAAACCCAGTTAGAAGTAGTTGGAGGAGTGATAACTGGAATTTAGTAGACAAAATAAATCTCATTTATTTTTAAAAGAATAGGCTTGAAACCCAGTCTGGACCTGTCACTTCAGGGAGACATGTAGCCAGTTGCCTGTTTTATAAAAAGTAAGGGCACAGTTACTAGCTTCCAGCAGACACTGTTTTGAGAATGGTGGCATCCAAGCCTGACATGACTCAGAAAACTCAAGTGTTTAGCAATAAAAGGTCTAATCTGAAAGTACACCCATAGCATCACCTAGTTATTTCCCAGAATATCTGAACCATAGCTACTCTAATAGCCAAAGCAGATTTCACCATTAATGACGTCAGTGTTTCTCTAGGTATGAGAAGATGCAAGAATTGGGACTCATAAAACCTTCTCCTGAAAAGATTTAACTATGTGAAGGCCTGTTCTGCCAGGTTTTCCCAGAGCACAGAGTGCCTCATTCCTGATTTTCACCCTGAACTACTTTCAGGGGCATTGAAACTCAGTAGTTGCAACAGCCATGATTTAATCTTTGTAGGTGTAGATGGCAAGTGTCAGTCGTCAGTTGGTAGAGCCCCTTTATGCTCATAAACTTGACCATGATTTTGAGGGGGGCATTTCATGACCATTTTATCCCATGGTGCTGAGAATGTCCATTCTCAGGTTTGGCAAAGATTTTGTTGACAGGCCACTCAATGTGCTGTTATTGGATTAGGCCATAAAACAGTATTCAAAATTCTCTGGACCACCTGTCTTGCTAGCCTCTTGGTCCAGGAAAATATTCCCTCTTTTTGCTTCTTCCCATATCTAGAGTTACACTGTTACCATCATCGATCTCATATGGGACTATATATTATTCTATTAGAGGTCTCAGACACACATTTGACAGTGTAAGAAACAGCAATTTTGTAAAATAGGTGAAATACAAATAACATAGCCAGCAGTATTAGTAAAGTCACAAGTAAGACTTAAGTTAATAGCTTCCATTAGATGTAGCCCAGTATATCTCAGGTCATCTGACTTAGTCTGCTCTGTAGAATCTTTATCTTCCAGGGAAATTATATATTGGTACCATCTATAAGGCACATAGCCCCATTTTCTAGTGTTACTAGACTGATTGTCCTTAGTATGATTTAATTGTTTCCTACACAGAGGAGACTTTAAACCTAAATTACCACACCCTGGTGTTATCTATATAAATCCATCCCATAATTGTGGGAGATTTTTTCCTCCCTTGCTGAAACTTTTCTTATTGCTCTGATTGAGCTTGAGTAATAGAAAAAAGCTCAAATTTATGGCCAGAGTCAGAGCAGTCATTATTAATTGGCCCGGTGGGGGATCCCACCTAGTAATATCACAGTAACCTGAATATGACTATAATATTTTTAAAGTAAATTTTCTCAGGGCCAACCAGTTAGAATCTTGTATTAGAGAAATTTAACAAGGTAACCAAGAACTAGACACAGGTAATTGGCCATAAACTCAATAATTGAATTGATTTCTAAAACTAGCATAGAATCAGGCTTATGATAGAAAAACATTTGATTTATATGCAAAAGTCTAAGAAGTCAAGAGTGATCATACGAATCAGGTCCAGCATCTTGGGCAAGCTGTCCACCTCTGATGTCGTCATCTTCTCATCCTGGTGTACTGTAGTTTCTCCTGCTTGAGCATCATTTTAAGGTGAGATCAGGTCAGCTGTCTTCTCTATAGACCAATCCACTGTAGGGGCCTTTGGAAGTGGGAATTAATCTAAGAGTTAATTTCCCTTCAGTTTCATTGTGCATGAGCTAGTTAAGAGTAACTGGTAAAAAAAAAAAAAAAAAAAAGTCCCTCCATCCAGGTTGGAAACAGTCCCTTAAATTATGTCTTTTTCCAGTCCTGGTTGCAGGTCATAAGCCATCTGATCTTCATCCAAAGATAGATTACTGAGATAAGCTTCAGAAACAAACTTAGGGTGTTCTTTAAGAATTCAATTAAATTTTACATTAATATCACATAACAGCAAAGAACTACCTAAGAGATGAATCTTACTAGA
Organism: Bos taurus; assembly: GCF_002263795.3. Classification (NCBI taxonomy): domain Eukaryota; kingdom Metazoa; phylum Chordata; class Mammalia; order Artiodactyla; family Bovidae; genus Bos; species Bos taurus. Next base: position 1,735,944 of record NC_037353.1, on the reverse strand, counting down.
TGCAGATCTCCATTAACAAACTGGGATTTAATATTTTTTGAAATATCTTTTTCTCCCTAAAGTTATCCTCATTTTTATCAAATATAACCAAATTAAGGCTAGCTTGTTTGCAAAATAGGTCTGTTCTCATTAATTTTGGTCTGATGGTTTATATAACCATCATATGATCATATTGATCATAGACTTTTTATTTTGCTGAAACATTTATAGTGTCTAAGGCTGAACTTTTAAAATAAAACAGGGCTGGGAAACTCACACCAAAGGCTTATCACAGATTTTGCATAACAAATCTAGGTGAATTCTTCCCTTTTTAAGGTCTCAAAAATTTCTTGAGATTTTTCTACTCGTGAGATAACTTTCCTAACTCATTTGATAGAAACCTAAGAATTTCCAATTTTTGGAGGAGTCAGATAGAGAGAAAGTATAATTGTTTTTTTATAACGTTTAATTTTACCAAATTATTGTCATAATTCGTTTGAGAGGAAGGTTTTCCCTACTCCCTGAAAACCCGTAATTTTTCAGATAGAAACCATAAAAGTTATAAGCATATTCATTGGTTCATTCAGTCCTTTTGTTAACTTTTGTGAAGTCATCAAGTTTTCTATTAGAATACCAGGACGTATCAGAATGTTAAGAAATCCATATAATTTATAGGATATCTGTATTAGTAATTTTAACATACATTATACCATGAACGGATTTATTACTAATTTGATCATCTTTTTCATATAATTTAACCAATCAAATAAACACAGTTTAATATCTCTCTTTGGGATGTTTCAGGGGCCCTCTGAAGAACCCCAAAGTTACCCAGAGGTCAAAAGAACTTCAAAAGAAATCTATTTAGGAAGTTTTATTTAAAAGATCAATTAAAAGGGTTTATAACTTTTTGGTCAGATTTAGTCAGTGTGATGGGTGTATCATTCAGCTTGCTGACATGTCACAGATCAGATCAGATCAGTCGCTCAGTCGTGTCCGACTCTTTGCGACCCCATGAATCACAACACGCCAGGCCTCACTGTCCATCACCAACCCGAAGTTAACTGAGACTCACGTCCATCGAGTTGGCAATGCCATCCAGCCATCTCATCCTCTGTCGTCCCCTTCTCCTCCTGCCCTCAATCCCTCCCAGCATCAGAGTCTTTTCCAATGAGTCAACTCTTCGCATGAGGTGGCCAAAGTATTGGAGTTTCAGCTTTAGCATCATTTCTTCCAAAGAAATTCCAGGGCTGATCTCCTTCAGAATGGACTGGTTGGATCTCCTTGCAGTCCAAGGGACTCTCAAGAGTCTTCTCCAACACCACAGTTCAAAAGCATCAATTCTTCGGTGCTCAGCCTTCTTCACAGTCCAACTCTCACATCCATACGTGATCACAGGAAAAACCATAGCCTTAACTAGACGAACCTTTGTTGGCAAAGTAATGTCTCTGCTTTTGAATATGCTATCTAGGTTGGTCATAACTTTCCTTCCAAGGAGTAAGCATCTTTTAATTTCATGGCTGCGGTCACCATCTGTAGTGATTTTGGAGCCCAGAAAAATAAACTTTGACACTGTTTCCACTGTTTCCCCATCTATTTCCCATGAAGTGGTGGGGCCGGATGCCATGATCTTCGTTTTCTGAATGTTGAGCTTTAAACCAACTTTTTCACTCTCCACTTTCACTTTCATCAAGAGGCTTTTGAGTTCCTCTTCACTTTCTGCCATAAGGGTGGTGTGATCTGCATATCTGAGGTTATTGATATTTCTCCCGGCAATCTTGAGTCCAGTTCATGTTTCTTCCAGTCCAGCGTTTCTCATGATGTACTCTGCATAGAAGTTAAATAAACAGGGTGACAATATACAGCCTTGACGAACTCCTTTTCCTATTTGGAACCAGTCTGTTGTTCCATGTCCAGTTCTAACTGTTGCTTCCTGACCTGCATACAAGTTTCTCAAGAGGCAGATCAGGTGGTCTGGAATTCCCATCTCTTTCAGAATTTTCCACAGTTTATTGTGATCCACATAGTCAAAGGCTTTGGCATAGTCAATAAAGCAGAAATAGATGTTTTTCTGGAACTCTCTTGCTTTTTCTATGATCCAGCGGATGTTGACAATTTTATCTCTGGTTCCTCTGCCTTTTGTAAAACCAGCTTGAACATCAGGAAATATACAGTTCACATATTGCTGAAGCCTGGCTTGGAGAATTTTGAGCATTACTTTACTAGCGTGTGAGATGAGTGCAATTGTGCGGTAGTTTGAGCATTCTTTGGCATTGCCTTTCTTTGGGATTGGAATGAAAACTGACCTTTTCCAGTCCTGTGGCCACTGCTGAGTTTTCCAACTTTGCTGGCATATTGAGTGCAGCACTTTCACAGCATCATTTTTCAGGATTTGGAATAGTTCAACTGGAATTCCATCACCTCCACTAGCTTTGTTCGTAGTGATGCTTACTAAGGCCCACTTGACTTCACATTCCAGGATGTCTGGATCTAGGTCAGTGATTACACCATTGTGATTATCTGGGTCGTGAAGATCTTTTTTGTACAGTTCTTCTCTGTATTCTTGCCATCTCTTCTTAACATCTTCTGCTTCTGTTAGGTCCATACCATTTCTGTCCTTTATCGAGCTCATCTTTGCATGAAATATTCCTTTGGTATCTCTGATTTTCTTGAAGAGATCTCTAGTCTTTCCCATTCTGTTGTGTTCCTCTATTTATTTGCATTGATCGCTGAAGAAGGCTTTCTTATCTCTTCTTGCTATTCTTTGGAACTCTGCATTCAGATGTTTATATCTTTCATTTTCTCCTTTGCTTTTCGCGTCTCTTCTTTTCACAGCTATTTGTAAGGCCTCCCCAGAGAACCATTTTCCTTTTTTGCATTTCTTTTCTATGGAAATGGTCTTGATCCCTGTCTCCTGTACAATGTCAGGAACCTCATTCCATAGTTCATCAGGCACTCTATCTTTCAGATCTAGGCCCTTAAATCTATTTCTCACCCATTGTATAATCATAAGGGATTTGATTTAGGTCATACCTGAATGGTCTAGTGGTTTTCCCTACTTTCTTCAATTTAAGTCTGAATTTGGCAATAAGGAGTTCATGGTCTGAGCCACAGTCAGCTCCTGGTCTTGTTTTTGCTCACTGTATAGAGCTTCTCCATCTTTGACTGCAAAGAATATAATCATTTTGATTTTGGTGTTGACCATCTGGTGATGTCCATGTATAGAGTCTTCTTGTGTTGTTGGAAGAGGGTGTTTGTTATGACCAGTGCATTTTCTTGGCAAAACTCTATTAGTCTTTGCCCTGCTTCATTCCATATTCCAAGGGCAAATTTGCCTGTTACTCCAGGTGTTTCTTGACTTCCTACTTTTGCATTCCAGTCCCCTATAATGAAAAGGACATCTTTTTTGGTGTTGGTTCTAAAAGGTCTTGTAGGTCTTCATAGAACCGTTCAACTTCAGCTTCTTCAGCGTTGCTGGTTGGTGCATGGACTTGGATTACTGTGATATTGAATGGTTTGCCTTGGAAACGAACAGAGATTATTCTGTCGTTTTTGAGATTGCATCCAAGTACTGCATTTCGGACTCTTTTGTTGACCATGATGGCCACTTCATTTCTTCTGAGGGATTCCTGTCTGGAGTAGTAGTTATAATGGTCATCTGAGTTAAATTCACCCATTCCAGTGCATTTCAGTTTGATGATTTGTAGAATGTTAACATTCACTCTTGCCATCTCTTGTTTGACCACTTCCAATTTGCCTTGATTCATGGACCTGACATTCCAGGTTCCTATGCAATATTGCTCTTTACAGCATCGGACCTTGCTTCTATCACCAGTCACATCCACACCTGGGTATTGTTTTTGCTTTAGCTCCATCCCTTCATTCTTTCTGGAGTTATTTCTCCACTGATCTCCAGTAGCATATTGGGCACCTACTGACCTGCAGAGTTCTCTTTCAGTATCCTATTATTTTGCCTTTTCATACTGTTCATGGGGTTCTCAAGGCAAGAACACTGAAGTGGTCTGCCATTCCTTCTCCAGTGGACCACATTCTGTCAAATCTCTCCACCAGGACCCGCCCATTTTGGGTTGCCCCACGGGCATGGCTTAGTTTCATTGAGTTAGACAAGGCTGTGGTCCTAGTGTGATTAGATTGACTAGTTTTCTGTGAGTATGGTTTCAGTGTGTTTGCCCTCTGATGCCCTCTTGCAACACCTACCGTCTTACTTGGGTTTCTCTTACCTTGGGCATGGGGTTTCTCTTCACGGCTGCTCCAGCAAAGCGCAGCCATTGCTCCTTACCTTGGATGAGGGGTATCTCCTCACTGCTGCTCTTCCTGTCCTTCAATGTGGGATAGCTCCTCTAGGCCCTTCTGCACCCTTGCAGCTGTGGCTCCTTGGACATGGGGTTGGTCCTCCCCGCCACCCGCCTTGGCCTCGGGCTCACAATAGACCTAAATACCAAGGCTCAAGGTCTCGTGAAGTCAGCTGCACCAATTTGGACCTACTTGCCTCTAACCAGTTTTCTTATGGCTGTGTCATTTCTAACAAAATCCATTTATCTAACTAATTGTAATCCAGTTTTAAAAAATCCTGATCATGCATAACTCTTTAGTATTTTTCATACCTTTTTATTTCTTTTTTTTTTTTTTTTCATACAGAAAACACACTTCCAAGTTTCATTTAGTCACCAAGAACTAACTTTTATATTAGCATTTTATAGATTGGTGAGCATAAATACCAGTGATAATTTCTAAAGCCCTTGCTTTCTTAGAACATTTTAGGATGGCACCAAACATTATTCATCTATAGTCCCAAATCTCTTTAGTTTCTCTGTAAAAGGAAATTAGTGTTTAGTAGTAAATGTTTCAAAATCTTATTTTATTTGGAAATGACCTAACTATTCAATAGACTTCCAACACTTAGCACACTTAGCACAACCCTTAGAAATTTAAGTTTCACCAATCTGGAGAGACTATTTTAAACAGATATTTCTAAAGAATAATTATTCTTAATAGAGTTTATATAAAAGCTCATATCTCATTTACATTTTTTTAGAAGTTTCTTCACTCGAGGTAATTTCCTGGTTGACAAACTTGTAACAGATATAATATTTAACTTATATTAAACCTAGGTACAATGAAAATATTCTACTTAATGTTAATTACTCTAAGACATGTCTATATTAGATAGGTCAACAAACAAACATTAATATTAGGTATTTAATATTGAATGTTTCCCAGTTCATATGAACCTGGAATTAATTGTTTAATTTAGAATTATTTGATTTGTAAGCACTTACCTTTTTTAAGCCAGTTAAATGGAGCTCATTCACAAATTAACCTCAAAAATATTACCCAGAGACAAAGACATACCAAGACATATTTAGACAGACACAGTGCAAGATCTAGCTTCATTTTCTAAGTTAGTCATGAATTAGACATTACAATATAAAATTTACTAGTTTATTAAAAAAAACAGTTGAAATAAATAAAAATTTTAAGTCCTTTTCCCCTTTTCCCTCAGTCTCAGGAGTTAGAGATGGTCTAGATAAGTGTTCCTGAGAGCTCTGGTCTCAAGGCACAGGGAAAGAAAATCAAGTTCTAACAAAATGGCAGCAGGTCTAAACCAAATGGTGGCCAGACAAAGCAAAATGGTCATCAAAAATCAGAACAGAGTTAAAATACACACATATAAACCTGGCAGTCCTCATCAGACACTCCCTTAAATAAAAGAATACAGTCTCTCAGAAAACTTCCTATAGAGACACAGAACTTCAGATCCAAGTACTAACATCAAAGATTTCAAAGGGAGGAAAGGAAGCCAGGTTGAAAGAAGAAGGGGTAGGAGGCAGGAAAGGGGGGTGAAAGGGGTGGCCTTACAGATGTCTCCTGCGACCTACAGATACCCAGGCATTATGGGACTTTTCCCTGGGCCTCCAGAGAAGGGAGGACTGGAACTCGGCCCTACTAGAAATCAGACCAGAACAGAACCAGAATTTGAATTCTCTGCCAAGAAGAGGTGATCAGTCTCCAATTCTCAGCTCAGGCTGAGGGCCCTTCGACCAGATTCCTGGGTCCAGGACCAGGGAGTAGAAAAACAGGGAAGGATAGGAAGGGTTAAGGAGAGGAAAGAGAGAGGGAAGGGGAGAGAGGTCAATAAAGTCTCTTGTTCCTTACTGGTCGGGGCACTCTGGCCAGTTGTCCACGTCAGGAGGAGACCAGGGACAAAAGGGTCCCAGTTGTGGCCGCTGGGTCTGGTCCATTGGCAGGCAAGCTGGCCCCTGAGTACCCCAAATGCTCAGGATGTCAGTCTCAGAGAAGAAGAGTCCCCGCCAGAGTCGCCATTTGTTGCAGGAAGGCGGACCCCTTCCAGGGCCTGAAACAGGGCTCTTGTTTAACACTTGGAAATGAATTGTCTGAGGAGACACATGTGCTGATAAAGCAAGATATTTTATTGGGAAAGGGCATCCATAAGGGAAGTTTCCATTTGTAAGGATTTCTTCCACTATGAAACCAAGAGGAAGATGATCGAATCTTTAGAAACTTATCAACAGAGAAGACAATGACCTAAATTTGCATTAAATCCTTAGATTGGTTTACTGTGCATTTCCTGGTCAATTACCCTTCATAATTGACTTCCCAACTCTTTCACCCTCTTTTGTTTTTAGTTGAAGATGATATTTAAGTAGTGGCTTTATCCCTTTTCAGGAATTACTCAGTTTTCTTGGGTTTCTCCCATGTGTATGGGTGAGACATTGTTATTAAATTTAGTTTTTTTTTGTTTGTTTGTTTCTCTTGTCAATCTGTCATATCAATTTAATTGTTAGACCAGCCAAAGTACCTAGAAGAGTAGAAAAAATTTCCATCTCTACATAAAATACTATGCACTTCTTAGTCACTTTTGTGAAAACACAGATGGAATTATGGAAATTCAAACAAACTAATGCTGCTTGATGAATTATAATTTTTAGAGTGTAAGTCTGAAATAACAGGACAGATGCTTGAGCCAAAACCCATTGTGGCACATAACTTATAATCATATTTATATTTAATATCTTCTATAGAGTATAAAAGATTTATATTTGTAAAATAGTCAGTACCCCAATGTTCATCGCAGCACTGTTTATAATAGCCAGGACATGGAAGCAACCTAGATGCCCATCAGCAGATGAATGGATAAGAAAGCTATGGTACATATACACAATGGAGTATTACTCAGCCATTAAAAAGAATACATTTGAATCAGTTTTAATGAGGTGGATGAAACTGGAGCCTATTATACAGAGTGAAGTAAGCCAGAAAGAAAAACACCAATACAGTATACTAACGCATATATATGGAATTTAGAAAGATGGTAACAATAACCCTGTGTACGAGACAGCAAAAGAGACACTGATGTATAGAACAGTCTTATGGACTCTGTGGGAGAGGGAGAGGGTGGGAAGATTTGGGAGAATGACATTGAAACATGTAAAATATCATGTATGAAACGAGTTGCCAGTCCAGGTTCAATGCACGATACTGGATGCTTGGGGCTAGTGCACTGGGACGACCCAGAGGGATGGTATGGGGAGGGAGGAGGGAGGAGGGTTCAGGATGGGGAACACATGTATACCTGTGGTGGATTCATTTTGATATTTGGCAAAACTAAGACAATTATGTAAAGTTTAAAAAATAAAATTTAAAATTAAAAAAAAAATAAAATAGTCAGCTATTATATATATATATATATATATATTTTTTTTTTTAATTTATAGCTTGTATGTCATGCATACAGAATGTATAGAACGTAGAATATACTGCCTGTACCAAATGTCACTAATCAAACATAGCACTTATTTTCAAACAAAGGTATGTGTTCATTTTCAATGAAAAGTTTGAAGAAGCTGGCATATAATTTGAAAGACATTTGAAATCCCAAATGAGAAGTTTTAATGAATTCAAATGGAAAACATAATTAGTAACATTTCATATACTTTTTTCTCTATATTTATTAATTTGTTAAAATAAATAAGTTATCAAAATTGGAACACAGCAGTACCCTCTCCAAGTGCAAAGGATCCATCCTGCCTCCTGCCTCTAGTTTATAGAATAGCTGAAGTCTCTCAGGCATCCCAAAGTCACAAAGAAGCAGACTCAAGCTGCTAATGATTGGAACAATAGAGTCACACAGACTCAGAGTCTGATGCACATTCCTGACTTGTTTTGCAGATACCATAACTGCCAACAGAGGGGAAAAGCTGAATGCATAATGACCAGACTGCAGCCATGACATAAACTGTTTCATCTTGAACAATACTGAGTCTATGGCTAGCACAATTCCAATAACTGGCCTTAAGAGAATGCAATTAACACTAGTGCTCATAATAATCTATATTTTTGTGGGCATCAAAATAACTGTAGCTTGTTCTGTCCATTTATATAAATTGGCAACCACAACTGTCAGCAAAGAGATGTTACAGACCCATGTGGACATCTTCCACTCTAAGAATATAGCACTTTATATCAGCACAAAGAAGTTACAGAAGACAGACCTTTGTCCATGATCCCACAGAAATGGAATGACAAGTAAGGATTTGTAAGCAGCTTTTGGCAGGAAAAACCCCTTTTCAGGAACGAGCTCTCTGCATGAGTTCCCTTTTGTCTTGCCACTAACCTCAAACCAGTCACCCTCAAGCTCTACTCATCTCCAGTTTTAGCACACCTTTCATATCTTTTGATCACACAATACAATGCCTAATTTGTTGGTACTTCCCATAAATTAAAGAAGAAGAAATGAAGAATAATTAACAGATGATCAGGTATCTTCCCTTGTTTCCCCTTCAGTAAACTCACAAACAAACTGTGTGAACAAGATAGCATCTAAAGAAAGATCATAAAGAATCAACAAGCCTGCACATGGGGGTGGTGGCAACAACTCTGACTTCCTATCTCAATGATTAACTGAGATAACTTCCCTGTTTACCTTTAAAAACATTCATGGCCAAGCATAATCTTCAGAGGTGGTTTTGGGGGGACACTAAGTCTACCATTTCCTCAGATTGTTGGCATTCTGATGAAAGGCATCTTTCCTTTCTACCATTTATGAGTATTGCTTTTGTAAGCTGTGAGCAGTGGGGACACCCCAATCCCCCCCCCATCTCCAATTCATTTGGTAACATCACGATCCAATACTATCTGTATTAAATTTAGCAAATAGAAAAAAAAATGAGATTTGCTCTGAAAAATGCCTCTTTTAATTATTAAAGGGAATTATGACTACAAACACATGTTGATGAGAATAAATACTAACTTTTTTTTTCCAGTAATTCCAGAGTTGAAAATCAAATTTCAAAGAATACAAGGGTCCACAGCTTTAATTTGCCCTATGACTAATAGGGGCTTCCCTGATGGCTCAAAAAGTGAAGAATATGCCTACAATGCAGGAGACCTGAGTTCAGTCACTGGGTTGGGAAGATCCCCTGGAGGAGGACATAGCTAATAGACCAAATACAGTTAAATCGCATCTCTTGGAATAATAAGATATTGTATGGAAAAAAATAAGAGAGAAAGGCTTCTTTATTTCATTCTTGATTTGTGTACCTGCTATTAAGTGTTTTTGTTTTTAATTATTGAACAGTTTTAACTAGCACTAGAGTGAATGCTTCTTAGGGATGGTCTATTTTTCTGCATTACCACTGTGAACTGGGCTTTAATATTTTGTGTCTTGAATATGTTTCACATTTATAGTGGTGTGAAAATTAAAAAGAACAAAATAAATTCTTGATATACAACTTATCCATTTGTTTGAAAAACTAAAGTCTTCACTGAGGTCATCTTTATAGTATGTTAATGGATAACAGCCTTTTGTCAATGAATTTAGGCATTTCTGTCCTCAGTTCAATTTTTTTTTTTTTTCTCTTTTTAGGACTTCTGGGAAATACATTCATTTTTCAGAAGTAAATGTGAATTCCACTTATAGTTTAAGAAATTATAAAAAGACATTGTTTTCTTCTTAATTGGAAAACTGGAATGACTAATTATCAAAGCTATTTGATAAACACTCTTAACTTTAGACTTTCTACTGCTTAATAACTTTAGGTCAGAGAACATGTAATACTCAAAAGGTCATCTGATATGGGATACACTCCTTGTTTTTCTATGAATAGCTTTAAATTCATTCTTGCCTTATGCAGGCCATGATAACTGTGTGCTCAGAAAATATTATTTAGTGAATGTGATGGTTCAGCTGTAAGGAACTAGGCTTTATTATATTAATGAAGGTATATATTTAAATGTGCTAAGGCAAAGAATCCTTCAACTCCAGCTTCTGTATCTGTGGTAAGTATGTCACTCATACTACATTACATAGCATCATAAAATACACAAACTGTTTGCTACATTATATAACATTCTATATGACATAAGGGAATATATCCCTTTAGTTGTTAATAAGAGTAATATAATACTCTCACTTACCCTGAGCAAGTACATTTAATTTATAAACATTATGGATCTTATAATTACTATGTTTTCATATTTACTTGCTTGGAAATACAGGATGTAAAACTACCCATATTAGTAAGTTAAATGATTCTTTGACATGGTTTCTGTGTGTTAAATTGTAGTTTCATGTGATTTTTCCTTCAATTGTTGCTTTCCTTTGTCTTTATTTTTCTTTAGATTGTTTTATATGTCCCATAACACTGAAAACACACATTGTAAATGAGTCATGTAAGCATATGCCTACGTCTTCTTGTTTTGCCAGGAGAATTTAGCAAAAGAGAAGAGGAAAAAAAAAAACTGGCTTCAGATATGCAAACAGATGAGAATTTATATAGTTGCTTTAATTTGACATTTTTATATATAATCATATTCCCTCAAAGAAATGAGATTTTTTCTTTCCTTTAAACTTTAGGATAAAGAAGGTTATAATTATCTTATTTAGGATTTAACATTAAAAAATGAATAGAATTAATGATACAGATAAAGCTAAAACCAGGAATTCTAAGAAGCAAAGAATTGTTTTGTCCATCCGCCTGAGTAGTACAGATGTTTTTTGGCCACATTAATTTATTATCATTACTTTATATACATGCAAATCACAGTAATATTCCACAGGCTGAGACATGATTAATTAGGTTTTATCCAGCAATTCTTATCCAGATAACGGCAGCTGGCTTGTACTCTCCAAAGTTTGGAATTATTCTGTCATTGTCACAATCAGTTAATATGTAGTACAGTGATTTAGGCTAAATTAATATTCAATCTATATCCTGACACTTGGTAACTTAAAATAATCAAGAGCCGTCCTACCCACACGGAAAAAAGGCTCAATCTGTTACAGTATGATATTCCAACACAAATGTGATTAGAATAGAGATAAACATAAAACTTTGGAGCTGTATTATTTTAATTGAGTCAGAGAACATCTCTTATCAGGATCCTATATTAAAATTTAAAAAAAAACTTAGTAGAGGGGCAAATCACAGTGTTTCTCAGAGAGTAATGAATTTGAATTGACAAGAATAATTACAGTCTGCAAATGCAAAGAAAGGAAAAAAAAAAACAAAAAACTGCCTAACTAAAAATGGTACGTACAGGCATGGTAATTATAGCTACCATATATTTGACCTATGTCTTCAATATTCTTGACAAGTTTAAAAATAAATTTAATTAGTAGAACCTCCAAAGTTATTTTCTAATAAAAAAGGAAAGATACTACTTTAACTTTTAATTACTGATTGTCATAAAAATAGAGTGAGTTGGCAGTTAATTTTGTCAATATTAAATCTGTTCATAGTCAACTATGTTTAATAATCTTCCTGTGTATGTTTTTACAAATATTACTAATACTCAAGAGATAGAATCTCAGAAGTCCTTTCTAGTAGTATTATATTTAATTTGCTGAAAAGAGGGCATTTACAAATCTAAGCAACAGAATGAAAATGAGTTGGCCTCGGATTCATTTCAAATGTCTGAGGATTTCCTTTTGGAATGAATATAGAATTGAACAGAGAGACAGCAAAAATTGAGTATCTATGATGATATAAGATTAATTACATATGTGACATACTATGAAATACCAAACACATGTTTTCCTTTTCATATATATTCTGTATGCTTCTTAACAGCTTCTTAAACTGTATGTGTATTAGGCTTTCCTGAATTATGTACTTAAATTACAGATTCACATATTTTAAATTCTAGATTCTTATTTAGTGGGTCTAAAAATCTTCCTTTTTAATCAGCATCTCTGATGTTTCCTCTGCTGAAGTTACAACATAAGCCACATTTGCAAAACATTGATCTGAAAAATGTTCATGAAATCCAACTACTAGTTTTAAAGCTTATAACTTTTATAATCATTGTGAAGCACTGAAAGTGGTCTGGAAAATCTTGAAGAGTTGACCAAAAAGGAACTTGGAAAAAGTAGAGGAATGAAGACAATTTAGTTAATTATGGTCTTCCCTCATGGCTCAGATGGTAAAGAATCTCCCTGCAATGCAGGTGAGCTGGGTTTATTCCTTGGTTTGGGAAGATTCCCTGCAAAAAGGCATGGCAACCTACTACAGTATTCTTGCCTGGAATGCCCATGGACAGAGGAGCCTGGCAGGCTGCACTCCATGAATTTACAAAGAGTCAGACACAGCTGAGCAACAAAGCACAGCAGAACATGATGATACAGGTAAACCCATCATAGTTTCCATAGTTGACATGGAAAGAGAATGATTTTAGAATTAGGTCTACATAATCTGCCTGCAATGCAGGAGACCTGGGAAGGATCCCAGGGTTGGAAAGATTTCCTGGAGAAGGTCATGACAACCTACTCCAGTATTCTTGCCTAGAGTATTCCCACAGACAGAGGAATCTGGCAGGTCAGACACGACTGAGTGACTAAGCATAGCACAGCAGCTACATGCTTAGAAATATATTCTAGTTCAAGTTTCTCCCTTTGGTAAGCAAGAGTGTTACTTTTAATGTTTATTTCTAAACTGACCAGTTCTACTTCAACAGGATTTGAATTGGTTGAGGATGAAGGTTGATTCCTTCTTCAGTAATAAAAATTGTGTTATCCACCCTCTTAAAAGGACTACCATAGATTCTGGATAAAGACTATGGATGAAACACATCAAATATAAAAATATATGAGGAAGTTAGTGAAAATGGTGTTTTATTATTCCTTTTGGACTTAAGGTAAAATTATAGATAGATACATATGTGTGGGCTTCCCTGATAGCTCAGCTAGTAAAGAATCCACCTTCAATGTGGGAGACCCTGGTTCAATTCCTGGGTCAGGAAGACCCCCTGGAGAAAGGGTAGTCTACCCACTTCAGTATTCTTGGGCTTCCGTGATAGCTCAGCTGGTAAAAGAATCCATCTGCAATGCAATGCAATGCAGTAGACCTGGTTTTGATCCCTAGGTTGGGAACATCCCCTGGAGGAGAGCATGGCACCCACTCCAGTATTCTTGCCTGGAGAATCCCCATGGACTAGACTACATGGCACCCACTCCAGTATTCTTGCCTGGAGAATCCCCCTGGTAGACTACAGTCAATGGAATCGCAAAGAATCATACACAACTGAGCAACTTCACTTTCTTTTTCAACCAGTTGATTTAGTGCTTTTCAAAATAACTTTCTGAAGTTAAAAAGATGATATTCTTAGCTTTCTGTTACTTATTTAACTCACAAAGCCTTCTGATTTCTACACTTGAAGTCTTTTACAGAAGGAAGGAATACATGCTATTACAAATCAGAAAATCTGTTAAACTGTTCTTCATTGTTTATTTTCTCTATGATATAGGACAACTAATACTATAAACTGAGGTCCTTCATTTGCAAAAAGGAGATATTAGCATCTGGTCTGCATATATTACAATTATTTTGTGGATATAAAGTGTGATAATTTAAAGCCCTATCATCAACCACTAAGTCCAATACAAATATTAGTAAAGAAGATAGTTATGGTAAGAGACCAAAAATAGAAATCTCTTAGAATTTAATAACCAAGCCAATATATTCAAAGTGATTCAGTAATATACTATGTATGTCATCCTGCTTATTTAACTTATATGCAGTGTACATCATGAGAAACCCTGGGCTGGATAAAGCACTAGCTAGAATCAAGACTGCCAGGAGAAATATCAATAACCTCAGATATGCAGATGGCAACAGCCTTAAGGTAGAAAGTGAAGAAGAACTAAAGAGCCTTTTGATGAATATGAAAGAGGAGAGTGAAAAAGTTGACTTAAAACTCAACATTCAGAAAACTAAGGTCATGGCATCTGGTCCCACCGCTTCATAGCATTTGGATGGGGAAACAGTGGAAATAATGACAGAGTTTATTTTTTGGGCTCCAAAACCACTGCAGATGTTGACTGCAGCCATGAAATTAAAAGACGCTTGCTTGTTGGAAGAAAAGTTATGACCAATCTAGACAGCATATTAAAAAGCAGAGACATTACATTGCCAAAAATGGTCCATCTAGTCAAAGCTTTGGTTTTTCCAGTAGTCATGTATGGATGTGAGAGTTGGACTGTGAAGAAAGCTGAGCACCAAAGAATTGATGCTTTTGAACTGTGGTGTTGGAGAAGACTCTTGAGAGTCCTTTGGACTGCAAGGAGATCCAACCAGTCCATCCTAAAGGAAAACAGTCCTGAATATTCATTGGAAGGACTGATGCTGAGGCTGAAGCTCCAATACTTTGGCCACCTGATGTGAAGAACTGACTCATTTGAAAAGACCCTGATGCTGGGAATGATTGAGGGTGGGAGGAGAAGGGGATGACAGAGGAAGAGATGGTTGGATGAAATCATTGACTCAATGGGCATGAGTCTGAGCAAACTCCAGGAGTTGGTGATAGACAGGGAAGCCTGGTCAGCTGCAGTCCACTCGGTTGCAAAGAGTCGGGCACAGTAGAGTGAACTAAACTGAACTGAACTGATGTGTATATATATATATATATATATGCATATATACATGCATATACACACCTGTATATACATACATATATAGGTACATACATGTACATACATGTGCGTGTACACATACCTGTATATATGTATATATACATACTTGTATATATAAAACTTATATGCATGTACATATGTATGTGGATATGTATACATATATACACATATATGTATGCATAAACATACCTGTATATATAAAAACTTGTATGTATGTACACATGTATGTACATACATATATATGTACATGTATACAAACATACCTCTATATATATACACACAGGTACATATATGTACATATATATACCTGTGTGTGTGTATATATATATATATATATATATATATGTACACACACATACCTGTATATACATACATATACAGGTACATGTATGTATGTGTGTGTGTGTGTGTATATTAGGGTTATATATTTCCCTAATAACTAAGATTGAGCTACATCTAACTGTATCATCCTGTCTAGCTCAATGAATCTATGAGCCGTGCTGTGTAGGGCCACCCAAGATGGACGGGTCATAGTGGAGACTTCTGACAAAATGTAGTCCACTGGAAAAGGGAATGGCAAATCTTCAGTATTCTTGCCTTGAGAAGTCCTTGAACAGTATGAAAAAGCAAAAAGATAAGACACTGAAATGTGAACTCCCCCATGTCGGTAGGTGCCCAAAATGCTACTAGAGAAGAATGGAGAAATAACTCAAGAAAGAATGAAAACATGAAGCCTAAGTGAAAACAATGCCCAGTTGTGGATGTGACTGGTGATGGAAGTAAAGTCAGATGCTGTAAAGAACAATATTACATAGAAAGCTGGAATGTTAGGTCCATGAATCAAGGTAAATTGGAAGTGGTGAAACAGGAGACGGCAAGAATGAACATTGACATTTTAGGAATCAGTGAACTAAAATGGATTGGAATGGGCAAATTTAATTGAGATGACCATTATATATACTACTTTGGGGAAGAATCCTTTAGAAAAAATGGAGTAGCCCTCATAGTCAACAAAAGAGTCTGAAAGGCAATACTTGGGTGCAATCTCAAAAGTGACAGAACGATCTCTGTTGGTTTCCTAGGCAAATCATTCAATACCACAGAAATCCAACTCTATACCTCAACCACTAATGTCAAAGATGCTGAAATTGAAATGTTCTATGATGACCTACAAGACCTTCTAGAACCAACAGCAAATAAGATATTCTTTTCATCACAGGGGACTGGAATGCACAGCTGGAATCAAAATTGCTAGGGGAAATATCAATAACCTCAGATACACATATGACACCAACCCTTATGGCAGAAAGGGAAGAGCAACTAAAGAGCCTCTTGATGAAAGTGAAAGAGGAGAATGAAAAAGCTTGCTTAAAATTCAACATTCAAAAAATTAAGATCATGGCATCCAGTCCCATCACTTCATGGAAAACAGATGGGGGAAACAATGGCAGACTTTATTTTCTTGGGCTCTAAAATCAATGCAGATGGTGACTGCAGCCATGAAATTAAAAGACACATGTTCCTTGGAAGAAAAGCTATGCCCAACCTAGTCAGCATATTAAAAAGCAGAGAAATTACTTTCCTAACAAAGGTCTGTCTAGTCAAAGCTATGGTTTTTCCAGTAGTCATGTATGGATGTGTGAATTGGACCATAAAGAAAGCTGAGCATCAAAGAAGTGATGCTTTTGAACTTTGGCGTTAGGGAAGACTCTTGAGAGTCCCTTGGACTTCAAGAAGATTAAATCAGTTAATCGTAAAGGAAATCAGTCCTGAACATTCCTTGGAAGTACTAATGCTGAAGCTAAAGCTTCAATATTTTTTCCACTTGATGCAAAGAATTGACTCACTGGAAAAAGACCCTGATACTGGGAAAGATTGAAGCCAGGAGGAGAAGGGGAAAACAGAAGATGAGATGATTGGATGATTGAGAGGGTAACAGGCAGGAAGGCCAGGGGTCTCCAAATAGAGGAAATAGCCTGCAAGTGTCAGACATTTTTATCTCTCTTAAGCGGCAGGAGGAAACAAACTAGCAATATTTTTTCCTTCTCTATACAAATTTAAAGGGAGGTTTCTCTTAAAATATTGTGTTGCCATAATGACACCCGGTTTCGCCTGAAGTTAGCTATTCTCGAGTCTAGAGATAACCAATGCCTTTTTCTTATGGAAATGTTTGTCTTAAGCTATGCTAATGTACTATGCCTTTACCCCAAAACTCTGTCTCCAAGTCGGTTCCGCCTCTTGGCCCAGAACCTACTTGACAAACCAGTATGGATATTGTTCCCCTAATCTATGTAAATGAAACTATTTGTATGGTGGTCTGCCCTTCTTCAAGATTCAAGTTAATCATTTTATGGCCCAAGATAAACCATTTGGTGCCGAGATTATCCCAAAATGCATCTTATGGGTGAGGGGCCTGGTGCCATTCTGAATTTTAAGACATTCCTTTCTTTCATTAACAGACTGCTAGTGACTATATAACATCCAGCTAAACACTAGCAGGGGGGTACTCTTTCTGCCCCCTTCTGATGCCTATGTCAGAAGCTTTCTCTATCTCCTTTATACTTGTAATTAAACTTTATTACACAAAAGCTCTGAGGATCAAGCTCGTCTCTGGCCGGATTGAATTTTTTCCTCCGGGGCCAGAATCCGTGTCATTGCGTGATCAATACAACTTTCATGATAACACCAACTCAGGACAGTGAAGGGACACTTGCAGGAGTTGTAGGCGGGCACCTGGAGCCTTCCTGAGTGGCTGGAACTGAGGGACGTGAAAGTAGGAAGGTTAAAGACACTTTCTTTAGACACACTAACCCTAGGTTACTTTTGTAAATGTTGTTTTCCACTCAATAAACTACAGAGTTTATAAAAGAGAACCTTACATAAGGGTTGATATTTCACATTTCCAAAGAAATGTTTGCTGTGGATCCTGATTTTGGCTTTCAAAAATAACTATAAAAAGACTTTTCCACCAATAACATTGTATATGAGAAGCAAACATAAGTTTCATTTACCAATTTAGTCATTTTGTTTCAGGGATACAGAGGAATTTTAATGGCAGAAAGAGAAAAATTTATAAGGTAGTCCTAAGAAACAAATAAATAGAAGATATATATAATTATATATATTCTACAAATGTATGTCTATTACACTGTACAATATGAATAAAGAATATTAAGTCTATTTTATCTAACCTCCTCCACACCCCAATAAATAATTCTACCGTTAAGGATGTGCCAATTACTAATCATAAAGCTAGAAATTTCACTTAAAATAAGTTAAAACTTCAGGACTGATAAAGTCTAAATTAACTGGATATCTCTTCCAATTATTTTTGAAAGAAAGTAATGTTCATAAGCATTTATTATTACTTTATAGCAGAGTGCTTCAAATTGAGAGCAAAGTGATTACAAATATGAATTTATCTAGCACAATGACATATTTCTAAATATTACTCTAATAGACAGGTGTTCAAAATATGCAAACATACAGTAGCTTAAATGCATTTATTAAATAATTTAAGTATTAATAGTTTTGATGCTGAAATACTAATGCAAAAATATATATGACTGTGCATTAGAAAATGGTAGAATCTGAGTTTCTTGAAGGCAAAAACTAGGTCACCTCCATCTCTGAATATTTTTAATATAGTCTTTTAGGTTGTGTGCATGTTCAGTCACTAAGTTGTATCCAACACTTTGTGTTCCCATGGACTGTAGCCCACCAGAGTCCTCTGTCCATGGAATTTTTCAGACAAGAATACTGGAGTGTTTTGCTATTTCCTCCTCTAGAGATTCTTCCCCATCCAGGGATAGAATCCATGTGTCCTGCATTGGCAGGCAGATTCTTTGCCACTGACCCACCTGGGAAGCCAATCTTTTAGGTTAAATCCCTAGAAAAAAATTCTGAGATGAAGGATTATGTGCAAGAGTTTATTTGCTTTCAGGAACAGCGATTTTAAGGAATGGAGGGTGTAAGACCTAGTAGAGGGAACACTGAAGCTA
The DNA here is from genome assembly GCF_002263795.3 of Bos taurus. Taxonomy (NCBI): domain Eukaryota; kingdom Metazoa; phylum Chordata; class Mammalia; order Artiodactyla; family Bovidae; genus Bos; species Bos taurus. The sequence continues at coordinate 1,717,014 of NC_037353.1, read as the reverse complement.
ACATGACAATTCAGTTGAGCTAAATTGTGTCAAGGGGACGTTTTTATTCAAATCAACCAGTTGTTCCATGCAAGTTATTAATACTACTAAGGAAATGGAATAAATTTGGGAAAGATAGCTTCCTTATATAAATGCAATTTAGAGCAAAAGGAGCTTTGTCAGCAGCCAACATACCCAGAAGCTGGGAAGCTATATACTTCAATCACCTGTATACCTGTATATCTTGGAGGTTTGGGGTGGCACACCATTGTATCCACTACACCTATAAAAATCTTGATCTCAATAGGTTGTATATTTTTCTTATCTATTTCTTCTATAATATGGAATAAAAATTTGTGTGTGGATGTGAATGTGGGTATAGGGAGATGAATTTGACATAATAGAAGCTAAATGGTTTCTGCTCTAAGAGCAAATAAAACAACTGATGAGAAAGAAGTATTTTAATAAACATTTTCATATAAGCCAAGACTTGTGTCTTGGCTCTGAACTGACAGGTTTTAATGTCTTGTTATAGCCACCCTTAGCCTTTCTTCAGGATGGAAGATATTGAATGGGTCTATAATTCATAGGTCTTATCTTCGGTTTATATCTTTGTTTCATCTTATTTATTGGTAAAATTCTAGTCACTTATAACCCATACTTCTAAGGGAACCTCCATGTTCAAATGTTGACATCTTAATTGTAAATGGAATGACATCTAGAATAAATAAGCCCAATTTATTTAAAAAAAATTCATCTTACAGGTTAGTCTGTCTTGTTTCCTTTCATTGGTTGTAAACATGGGAGACATGGGAATTCCTTACATTGTCAAATCCTGATCCAGTCTGCAGTGTTCTCTGAAACTTTCCACTTCTAATAAGCATGCTGAAGGTGCAGGAGTAAATGTCTCAGTGTAAGGAGGGAAATCTAGGGAGAGGGTACTGTTGGCCCCCTTGGTGAGGAAGAGGAATTGACAAAAGGTATTCCATTCTATAAAAGAGGGAAGACTAAGGATTATTCTTTTTCCAGTTCCAACTCTGCCCTTTGATTCATAAACTTGGACTATATTAGAAAATTCTTCAAATTTCAACAGAACTATGTAGTACACACTTAGTGCTTAATATGTCCCTGTACTGTATTATGTGCTTTATGGAAATGAATTCATTAAATATTCATAAGAAACCCATAAGATAGATGCTAAAAGTATCCTTCTTTTACAAATGAAGAAACTGAATCACAAAAAGTTTAAGAAACTTGACAAATATTAGGTGTTTATTAAAGGACTAAGATTCCATGTCTTGCATTCCAGAGTACAAGCTATATAAAATACTCTACACTGGAATCTTGGCTACCTCCCTACTCTCCGTTCCTATGTCATACCACTAAGAAAGAAAGAACTGAGGAGAATTCAGATATCAAAGAAGAATTGCAAATTATCTAAAAATAAGATTACTTCATTTACAAACTATTTATGAGTACTTCTTAAATGCTAGGAAACCACATATTTTACCAGGGCCAACTAAAGGGAAAATATATGTAGCTCAGATTCCATATCTTCGTTCTTATTTTGTTATCTACCTCAATGCCTCCATACCTCCTCCTCAAATCTTATCCCCATAATCACAACTTGAAGCCATTTATGAAGTCTGAAAAGAAGCTATAGCTTTTTACACAAATGTCACATAAAAATGGATTTTAGTATGTGGATGTATCTTGACAACTGATCAGGTTAACATATTTCAGAAGATATTCTTCTGCCGTACTACTTTTATAAAATAATATATAATCTCTGGTTGAAGTCAGTGGATATTTGAAAATACCAGCAGCAACATCACTCAGAATAGATAGGAAAGATTAATTTCCAAAGTTAGCGGAAAATGATGGCTTTTAGATTGCTCACCAACTGCAAATGATGATCACATAATACAGGGCCTCTTTTGTATGCAGCACTCCACATGAGAGGCAGTCATTGAAAACAGAAGTTTACAAGAGGAAAAAAGTGAAAATATGTATATTTGTTTTCCCAAGAAAATTCAATGATGACCTGTCACTCCTAAATTAATTTAGCATATATCTAGAAGTGGTAGGTGTAGGTGTATGCAAGTTAGAAAGAAATAGTATGTGCTAGACATTCCAGTAAATACAATGGCTAATTTTAAGAATTTGATACATTTGAATTGCTGCTATTATTTTACTCATTCTGAATTCTTATTATAGATGCAACAAATAAAGTTTTCCCCAACCTGATTTTACACAACCTGAGTTGCTTTAATAAAGGATCACAATTTGATAGTGTAATTACTACCTAATTAAAACAGTTAGAAATTGACTTAAGACATCTCTGGAACTAGCTTCAAATTGTTTTAACATTGGTCTTTTGCTGGAATATTATTTCAGTCTATATTTAAGCCAAAGTTTATATCACTTGATTTGCAGGTACAGGTTTAGGATTAGAATTAAGGAGAGGAAATAAAAAAGAAATTCCAATAGACAATTAAAAAAACCAAACTATTGGGCTTTTGTAACAACAAAAACCTATTGTACTATTGTTTTAAATTGAAACTAAGCACATATTACACACACACATTTTTCCTTTCTTTTTAGTTGCCTGTAATTTAGGATTATGTTCCTCATTTAATGTAAAACTGTTGCAGCTAATGGTCATTTGCAATATTGCTCTTTACAGCATCGGACCTTGCTTCTATCACCAGTCACATCCACACCTGGGTATTGTTTTTGCTTTGGCTCCATCCCTTCATTCTTTCTGGAGTTATTTCTCCACGGATCTCCAGTTGCATTTTGGGCACCTACTGAGCTGGGGAGTTCTTCTTTCAGTATCCTATCATTTTGCCTTTTCATAATGTTCATGGGGTTCTCAAGGCAAGAATACTGAAGTGGTTTGCCATTCCCTTCTCCAGTGGACCACATTCTGTCAGACCTCTCCACCATGACCCGCCCATCTTGGGTGGCCTCACAGGACACGGCTTAGTTTCATTGAGTTAGACAAGGCTGTGGTCCTAATGTGATTAGGTTGACTAGTTTTCTGTGGTTATGGTTTCAGTGTGCCTGCCCTCTGATGCCCTCTTGCAACACCTCCAGTCTTACTTGGGTTTCTTTTACCTTGGACTTGGGGTATCTCTTCATGGCTGCTCCAGCAAAGTGCAGCCACTGCTCCTTACCTTGGACGAGGGGTATCTCCTCAACGCTGCCCCTCCTGACCTTGAACGTGGAGTAGCTCTTCTAAACCCTCCTGTACCCATGCAGCCACTGCTTCTTGGAAGTGGGTTGCTCCTCTTTACCACCACCTCTGGCCTCGGGTGGGGGGTAGCTTCTCCCAGCCACCACCAAGAGGTAACAAGGGAACATTTCATGCAAAGATGGGCTCGATAAAGGACAGAAATGGTATGGACTTAATGGAAGCAGAAGATATTAAGAAGCAGTGACAAGAATACACAGAAGAACTGTACAAAAAAGATCTTCATGACCCAGATAATCACGATGGTGTGATCACTCACCTAGAGCCAGACATCCTGGGATGTGAAGTCAAGTGGGCCTTAGAAAGCATCACTACGAATAAAGCTAGTGGAGGTGATGGAATTCCAGTTGAGCTATTTCAAATCCTGAAAGATGATGCCGTGAAAGTGCTGCACTCAATATGCCAGCAATTTTGGAAAACTCAGCAGTAGCCACAGGACTGGATAAGGTCAGTTTTCATTCCAATCCCAAAGAAAGGCAATGCCAAAGAATGCTCAAACTACCGCACAATCGCACTCATCTCACACGCTAGTAAAGTAATACTCAAAATTCTCCAAGCCAGGCCTCAGTAATAGGTGAACCATGAACTTCCAGATGTTCAAGCTGGTTTTAGAAAAGGCAAAGAAACCAGAGATCAAATTGCGAACATCCACTGGATCATGGAAAAAGCAAGAGAGTTCCAGATAAACATCTATTTCTGCTTTATTGACTATGCCAAAGCCTTTGACTGTTTGGATCACAATAAACTGTGGAAAATTCTGAAAGAGATGGGAATACCAGACAACCTGACCTGCCTCTTGAGAAACTATATGCAGGTCAGGAAGCAACAGTTAGAACTGGACATGGAACAACAGACTGGTTCCAAATAGGAAAAGGAGTCCGTCAAGGCTGTATATTGTCACCCTGCTTATTTAACTTCTATGCAGAGTACATCATGAGAAAGGCTGGGCTGGAAGAAGCACAAGCTGGAATCAAGATTGCCAGGAGAAATATCAATAACCTCAGATATGCAGATGACACCACCCTTATGGCAGAAAGTGAAGAGGAACTCAAAAGCCTCTTGATGAAAGTGAAAGAGGAGAGTGAAAAAGTTGGTTTAAAGCTCAACATTCAGAAAACTAAGATCATGGCATGTGGTCCCATCACTTCACTGGAAATAGATGGGGAAACAATGGAAACAGTGTCAGACCTTACTTTGGGGGGCTCCAAAATCATTGCAGATGATGACTGCAGCCATGAAATTAAAAGATGCTTACTCCTTGGAAGAAAAGTTATGACCAACCTAGATAGCATATTCAAAAGCAGAGACATTACTTTGCCAACAAAGGTCCTTCTAGTCAAGGCTATGATTTTTCCAGTGGTCATGTATGGATGTGAGAGTTGGACTGTTAAGAAGGCTGAGTGCTGAAGAATTGATGCTTTTGAACAGTGGTGTTGGAGAAGACTCTTGAGAGTCCCTTGGACTGCAAGGAGATCCAACCAGTCCATTCAAAAGGAGATCAGCCCTGGGTGTTCTTTGGAAGGACTGATGCCAAAGCTGAAACTCCAGTACTTTAACCACCTCATGCAAAGAGTTGACTCATTGGAAAAGACTCTGATGCTGGGAGGGATTGGGGGCAGGAGGAAATGTGGACGACAGAGGATGAGATGGCTGGATGGCATCACCGAATCCATGGACGTGAGTTTGAGTGAACTCCAGGAGATGGTGATGAACAGGGAGGCCTGGCGTACTGCGATTCATGGGGTTGCAAAGATTCAGACACGACTGAGAGACTGAAGTGAACTAATGGTCATTTAGGTGTTTCTTTTGAAAATATACAAACAAAAGTGCGAAAATGTAATTTCGGAGACTTGCTTCTTTGGAGATATTGATGTATAATTGAGCTCGATCTTTCCTTACTGAACTGGAAATGATTTAAAAACATACAATTATAGCAAAATAACATATCTGAATAAATTATTCAGTTTTTCACTCCTTACTCCATGTGCTAGAATATCCCAAATTTCAGAATACTTTTGATATTTAAGATAGGAAAAGTTTTGGGTAATCATTTTAAACTGTTTTTTTCTCGTGTAGTGATAGCTAAAGAAAGCATTTTATAAATCCGTTCCTTTATTTTACAGGGATATTTATCCTTAGCACCCCACAGTGAAAATTGGGGAGCTGATAAAATGAATATTTAAATGATTAGTGTACCTTATGGAAAGTCTTCTAAAGTAGGGCTAGCACCATTCTTTATAAAGTGCAGATAAATACGACCTATTCCCCCATCTTTGGATATCAGACAGGACTCTGAGACTCATTTGTTCTCCTGTGCTGTTCATCATTAGTCATTTAAATATATGGTGTTCAAACCACAGGCATTAAGCTTTATCGTTTCTAGTTCCTCACTGATTTTAGAGTTTAATGGAGTGCTTTCTGTTTTTTGTTTTTTATATACTTTGTATGAACTTTTTCCCATAAATTTCTAAGCCCATAATCACGTTTTGCTTTGTAATCCATCCTTCAGTGTGTCTGCTTTTTACCTTTAAGTTTCTTTTCTCAGGAGGAATGCTCCCCTTTACATAGATACACAATAGTACCAGGATGCATTATTTATGAGCTTGGATTGCCTGGGTTTCCAGCTATAAACACCTATTGCAACCTTTGAAATACTAAGATATTTCTAAAGTTGATTTTACTCTTAAAACAGTTTTATACACTGGCTTTGAATGTGCATCCTTAGATTTTCATGACCCTGTGAAGGTGAAATATATCACTCAAGGAAGGACTCTCCAGTGACATCCTGTCCCAGTGCATCATCAGTACAGTGGGGCTTTAATAATATATTGCCAAGTGTCACATATCAGTAAGCACTGGGGCAAGGAGAGAAGTCACTTTAATCAATTATTAGTGTGATGTATCATCATAGTGTCACCAGCTGGCACTCAAGAACACAAACCTATATGAGACAGGTGATGTCACTGCTATTTTTGTTAGTATCTTTGAATCCAAGGTGAATAAAAATAAGGTTGTTAAGAGGCTTTTTAAAAAGTATGGTGATTTCAATGTTTATAGAAACACTTCCAATGTTTACAAGTAGCAAATAGAAATGTTAGCTTAAATTTCTCCTTAGAATGTTAAGCTATTTGAAAATTCTACACACACATTGTAACTGATTTTACTTTCTTCAGGGTACATTTGATTGTGGATCATGAATATTTTAAAAATTATTTTTGAAGAACTAAAACGTGTACATACCTATGCAACCACAAACTTTTGTCTTTATATGTCTTTTAACTATCTTCATTTACCTAAATTAATATACATTCCAAAATAACTGTAAAACAAACTCAACAAAGCTATGTGCTTGGTTCCTTCATTCTTTTATTTTTTTTAAGATTTCAATTTAATTCTAGTGAAAAACATTGGCTGCTATCATTTCTTGCAAGGGATATTTCTGTGATAGCTACTATAGATTATTAAGTTCAAAAAGAAACACGATCTTAAAAATTTGCTTTAAACTAGCAATTTTTTAAAATGACTTTTGCTTATGATTAAAAGACAAGAAGTTTTACTTCTGAGACTGGATTTTTCAGCTGCCATCCAGGTATTGTGAGTTGGGACTACAAAGAACAGAGAAAAGGCCTTTCTTCTCAGACGTGTCTCCTCCAGTACCTGCCGACAGAGGATTATGTGCTATAAACAGTGGCGAAGTCCGTAGACAATATTTTGCTGTACATTCTAAAGAATGGTCACTAGTTAGGCTTTGGGAATAGATGTTTGAAAACATGTGAAATCTGCTTCTTCCAACCAGTCTTAAATGCTTTTAGGCATTATTTGCCTGTTGTTCAAAGATGACTCAAAATTCACTCCTAAAACTTTAGCTTAAATGTCTTTTAAACCCATCAAATACAGTTAAGTGTTATCTTATTATCATGTCTATGCCACTTTGTAACTATCCCTGTTTCTTTATATTATTAAATTCCTTATGATGAAATTCTATCTCTTTGGATGAACTGTAAAGCTTTGAACCAAAGGACTATATCATTTTTATCATTGTAATCCCATCATCTAACTGAGCGTCTAAAGCAGAGTAGGTCTTATCTGTTGAATTAAATGTAATTCATCTTTAATTTATGTATTAAAAATAGATTTGGAAATGGTGGTAAGTCTCCATAAGTTAATTCCAATAATAAAAATGTAAATGACGTGTAATCAAGGATATGTGTAGCTTGAACTACACATGAAATGTTCCTGAAGACTAGATTTTTCAGCTGCCTTCCAGATGTTGTGAAATTGACCTTTGAAAAAGATTTTCCAGGTCTCAAACTCAGCCTTGAAACTGAAATTAGGATCCTAATTGCTGAGATTTCCATTACATTCAACTGATTGCAATGCTTCTCCTACAAAGTTATATCTGCTTAACTTTCCTAAAGTTATCATGTGAAATGCTGGGCTGGAAGAAGCACAAGCTGGAATCAAGATTACCAGGAGAAATATCAACAACCACAGATACACCAATGATACCACTCTAATGGCAGAAAGTTAAGAGGAACTAAAGAGCTCCTTGATGAAGATAAAAGAGGAGAGTGAAAACCTGGCTTGAAATTAAATATTAAAAAAAAAAAAAAAGACCAGGATCATGGCATCTGGTCCCATTACTTCATAGCAAATATAAGGAGAAAAAGTGGGAAACAGTGACAGATTTCATTTTCTTGCACTCCAAAATCACTGTGGACAGTAACTGCAATCATGATATTAAAAGACATTTGCTCTTTGGAAGCAGAGCTATGACAATCTAGCAGTGAAAATGAAGTGTTAGTTGCTCAGTCATATAATGTCATGTATAATGTAAAATACATTTGATATAGCATAATATAAATCATGCAATATAGAGTACATACATAAGAAACATGAAAATACAGTATTATATTTTGTATTAGGGAATATTAGTATGTATTTTATATTAGGAAAATTTGACATTATAAATGAGCAAAAAAATGATAAAAAGAAAATCTTTTATATGTTGTATTTATGTTATACATATTATAAAATATGTTACAATATTCTTATAAATTACATGATATTAAATATGTTATTCAAATTTAATCTACTACTTATTTTACAGTCTGTTTCCTTGATGAAGAAAATATGAAGAGACTCTATCAAGAGAATCTATTCTCTATTCAAAGAGAATATTCTTTTAAAATGATAGATTTATCCAGAAACAAAATAATTCTTTTACCTCTTATAAAATATGAAGCACTATTTAATTTCTTTCTTATTTAAATGAAGAGATATAGAGATTATATTGAAATGAAAAGACACTGCTGGATGGAATATGACATTCAGAATTCAAGATTTGGGAATTCAGTCTTCTCTTTTAACAAGGAAGACTCAGTCCTTGAAGGCAGATGATGAAAAACTGCCTCCAATATTTTCGTAACAATGCTCTGTGCTCTCATCTCCAATTTCCTCACTCTGGCAGAAGTCACCCTACACTATCTCCCAGTGTCAGCCACTTTTCTGTCATGGGCTCAGCAGTCACTGAGTGTGAAAGGCATAGCTTTGATCTACTGAAAAGCTTAGGCTTTCCCTGGAGATTAGGCTGTCAGTCAGAATAGAGAAAGTATACCACTTGTCAGAAAACTCGCTCTAGTAACACACAGAGAAAGGATTAAAAATAAGAAAGAGACAGTATATCTTCTCACTGAACCTATTCTATTTTTTAGAGTCACTTCTTCTGACTTACTATTTACAACAACTCTCATTTCTAGCAAGTCAAAGATATGTATGTGAGCAATTGTTTATTTGATTCTTCTGCCAGAAGTGGCTTGGTCAATTTATTATAATTAAAGAGTTACCTCCACTAGTGTGGTAACAGAGAACAGAGGACTGGCAAGTAATCTTATATGTTTAAATCGTATGCTATATAATGCCAAAAAAGTCTGTATAAAACTGAAATTTGGTGCTAAAATTAAATTTCTTTTCAACTACTTGCCTCTTTAGCATCATAAAAATTTAAACATCTAAATTTTTTCCTACATTGTTCAAATTATCCTCAACTGCAATTTATAAATCTAGAATCACTGGAATATCCTTCCTCATTAAAGTTATCAAAGAAAATAAAACTTGTTGGTCATAATAACTTTAATTTTAACCTCAATTATTCCATTTAAAGTAATTATTCTAATCTTGATTCGTCAGTTAATAAAAAATATTTATTTTGTATCTGCTTTACATCAGACATTATTCTAGAAGCTGAATAAAAATACCAATGGACAAAAAAGGAAAGTTCCTTGCCCTCACAGAGTTTATATTGAGTTACAGTAAACAGTAAACCAATAAATGAAAAATATTATTACAGATTCAGATCAGATCAGATCGGATCAGTCACTCAGTCGTGTCCGACTCTTTGCGACCCCATGAATCGCAGCATGCCAGGCCTCCCTGTCCATCACCAACTACCAGAGTTCAATAAGACTCATGTCCATCGAGTCAGTGATGCCTCCAGCCATCTCATCCTCTGTCGTCCCCTTCTCCTCTTGCCCACAATCCTTCCCAGCATCAGAGTCTTTTCCAATGAGTCAACTCTTCGCATGAGGTGGCCAAAGTACTGGAGTTTCAGCTTTAGCATCATTCCTTCCAAAGAAATTCCCAGGGCTGATCTCCTTCAGAATGGACTGGTTGGATCTCCTTGCAGTCCAAGGGACTCTCAAGAGTCTTCTCCAACACCACAGTTCAAAAGCATCATTATCATGTTATTAGCCCATGGAAGAAAAAAAAAAGAATATTCTTAAATTAGATAACCAGATTCACACTAGAAAAATCCAAACAACTTATTTGTATTCTTGCTTGCTGATTTGTTTTGTCTACAAGAAAGGTCTGTTTACAAAGACTTGTGCTTAGTGGAATACCAAGAGATCATGCAGTGACTTATAGCTAAGAATAGTTTACCACCCTAGGCCTAAGGTGATATGAAGAGGGAAGGGTTACAAGAAACCACAAGTGTGAAGTTGTCCAGGATTCAGGAACCAGCACAAAGAAACTTCACAGGGAGGGAGATGGAGCTGTAAATTCTCTGGCTTTGTTCTCATTTCCCACCTTCTACCAAAACTCCTCCCAAGCTGAAGCCAAGCAGAAAGGCTATTGATATTTTTATACAGTGAGCCTCGCTGAGAAGAATCCCAGGTGGAGACTCACAAAGAGAATGGATCTGGAGGGGCAAATGGAAGAAATCTGGAACAATACTATAATATATCAACTCGGTGGGCCAGGAGAGGGCAAGCAGGGGCCTACAATGAAATAATAGTGAGGAAAAGCATTTTAGAAGGGATAATGCTTGTGTGATGACACCTAAAGAATGAGAAATGTTCAGCCAACTTGGAATCAGCAGGGAGAGCATCATTTACCTGAAATAAGAAAGAACTTGATGAGTTTAAAGAAGAGAAAGAAACTAAAATGACTGGAGCATACTGAGAAGTCCAAGAATGCAAGAGATGAGAGTGGAGGTTGGAAGGGGCTGGTTACTCAGACTGCTAAATAAATATAGATTATGTATAAGCAAGAGTGGAAACTATGATATAGATAGGAGGCTGTTGTAGGAAGGTAAGAGGGAAGAGTGGTCATATTCAGTCTCCTCTAGAAGTAAATATTCCTAATGAGAGATTATAGTAGAAGATTATATAGCAGGAGTGTTACCAAAGAGGAGAGAAATGGGGAAATATGAAATATATTTTGAAATTAAACTAGTAGGTCTGCTGATGGGATGGATGTGGGAGACAGACTCCAGCAATAGTATGAATGATTGGTGATTTACTAAAATGGAGGCAACTAAAGGGAAAGAGCTTGTTGAAGGATCTAGGAATAGGGAATTCTGTCTTAATGACACTGATTATAAAATATCTAATTATCAAGGTGTACATTTTAACTTAGCTAATTGGTCTTCAAATCTCTAGTTCAGAGTAGAGATCAGGGCTAACCATAAAATTGTTGATGAAGAGATGATATTTAAAATTATGAGGTTAAACAAGCTCACTGATGGAAAGAAAGCAAAACAAGAAAGATCTCATGACTCAGACTGAAGCTTGCCAAAAAACAGTAGACTAAAACCTGGAAATATAATAGACAGTACTGAATATTACCATAGATACCTCATATATTCTCTCATCTATTTTATAAACAAATATCTCTGAGTTCAATTTTCAATTCCTAAAAGGAATAGGGGAATACTTGTGTGTGTGTGTGTATGTGTATACACACATATGCACATAAAGTTTTAGTACATCAAAATAGTTTTCAAATAAATTTTACAGCATATTTCAAATTAAACCATTATGCAACATAAGTGATGATATTTTTCAGAAAATTTAAGTACAAAAGATTGCTTTCTATAATAAGACTTTGAAAATAGAAAAAAAACTGGGTACTATCTAGTTAGGTGATATATTTTTAGGGTGTGCAAAGAGGCTTCTGGAGTCCCAATAAATGAAAAGTAAGTAACATGATTTAGAGTGCAGGATAGGTTATAAATTTAAGGAGAAATATTCTGATGTGTCCTTTCCCTTCACTGGTGTATTGTTAAGAGTAACAAGTGAATTCATAAGACACAGTAGAAATTCAGAAAAAAATCTTTGAAATACAGGGCTAAAATATTTTCCTTTGATATAACAGAGGCAGTGAAAAGTTGGAAAACATTTTTGAGAACGTGATTAAAGCAAACGTGCGTATATTCTATGTGTGTGTGTATTGGAAAGATAAATCTATTTATAGTTTTCATGACAAATTAGTGAGTACTAAAGTTGAAGGCAGATAGATAAATTAAAAGGTTATGATAATAGCCTATGAAATAAGTAATAAAACTTGATTACAACAAACTGTAATTCCGAAAGTGAATCTTACTCTTTCTGGCCTCATGCCAGTTCTTCATCTGAATCTAGGACTTTAAATACATTTTTATATATCACATTCCTTAACATTAACCAACCTTCTTCCATGAGAAACAGACGTGGATATGACTCTTTTTCTAACCTCTTTGTAGCTATCATGTAAGAATTTCAAGTCAAATTAATCCAAATAAGATATCTCTATGCCCTAAAATATTCATTTCTACTGTAGTTTTATACAGTCTCTTCAAAAATGATAATGCAATTGCATTTGGACTCTGCTTTCACTTGTTAATTTAGTAAATATTTTCAACACTCACTGAAAAAGTCACTCTCTCCATAAGTATACCCTAAACTTCGTTGGCAGGAAATCCCTGGTAGCTCAGCTGGTGAAGAAGCCATCTGCAATTCTGGAGACCTGGGTTTGATCCCTGGATTGGGAAGATCCCCTGGAGAAGGGCATGGCCATCCACTTCATTATTCTTGCCCAGAGAATCCCCATGGAGAGAGGAACATGGTGGGGGTACAGTCCATGGGATCACAAAGAGTCAGATGCACACACAGCACAACTTCCTTGGCATCATTAAGTGCATTCTCCTTTATAGTCTCACACATAATTCTATATATCTTGATTATTATATTTGTTCTTTTTATAATTATTTTTTCATCCCCTTTTTCCTTGCTATTCTGGAGTTCCATTAAGAAAATAAGTCATGTATACATAGCTTCTATCATATTACTTGTGTGCAATTCACGTACTTAATAAATGCTTGCTGAGTATATTTTTAAGAAGTGCTCAGAATTAGGCTATACTGTAAAATATTGTAAACATTCCTAGTTTACTTTAAATATTTGATTCTGAACTTAAATTTATATTTTCATTAAAAAATGCATCAAACCAAAATTACAATCATCTTTGTCATCAAATATTAAAAAAGTAACATTAAATGTTCATGAAGACATAAACTGAACTTATTTGTGATGATTTATTCAAATTCTACACATAATATCTAGGAGAAAATAATACTGATCCTGGAGTCATAGCCTTGTCATCTTTATACAATTTAAAAAGCATTATACTTTTCCGTGTATAATGTGTAGCTCAATATTAGATTTCAATTCATATGTGCTTTGCCTTTTCACCTTTGGAAAACTGAAGTGCTTTGTAGAGACATGTATATGTCTGTACATATATACAGGTATACATATGTACATGTATACACATATATATGTATACATATACATGTGAGACGTGGTTTGAAATTTGATTGAGACATAATCAAATTCATACTAACATACAGGATAGTCTAAAGTTTCTAAAGTATATATATTAAGAATATTATCTATTACTATCCATTATTCAAGAAGCACTTGTACATAAAATAAGTTATGAAAATAAGTTAACATTACAAATTCATCTCCATCTCTGTCATCAAAATAGATTATTTGTTAAAATGACATTTGAGCTGATGGTTTATGTTACACTAATCAAGGCAAAAATTAGAAAAATGAAAGAAATTTGTTTTGTAACTATGAATAAGTCATGACTTGCTTTGAAGTCTTACCAGAAACTTTCCTTTTCACAATAAATATATGAGTCTTGTGATAGTGGTAAAAAGTGAAAAGTGAAAGTGTTAGTCACTCAGTCATGTTCAACTCTTTGACACTTCATGGACTGTAGCCTGCCGGGGTCCAGCCCCGGCTGATCCAGGGTATTCGAAGGAGAGACGGCATAGGCGAGGATCAGGAAACAACTTTAATTAAACGTTAATTAAGGATATAAAGAGTAATAGAATAAGGATAGCTCAGTAGGAAAATTCAGTGAAGAAAAGAGGCTGAGTAGCTTGGTTTACACGAGAGACCCATAAAACTTCAAGACGAAGTTTGCACCACTTACGTAGGCCGCAGGCGTCCTTCCGTTCTCCCGAAGGAGAGGAGACACTGAGGCCTCCCCGGTCAGATCTTAGAAGCCCAGGCATAATTAGTAAGCAAGGTGGGTTCTGCGCTCCAGATGGAGACTCAACCAGAGTGAGAGCGAGAGACATGGAGAGATCAAGTTTCGATGAACAAGGCCCGCACTTTATTTTCCAAAGTAGTTTTTATACCTTAAGTTGTGCACAGAGGATAATGACGGAAGGGGTAGAGTCATGCAAGGACAGCAGTTCCTGATCCTAATCAAAGCCAGACTTTCAAACTTATCATATGCAAAAGTTCAGGTGATTTACATCATCTTCTGGCCAGGAGGCCTGTTAACATTTTAAGAAACTTACTTTCCTCTAAAGGTGATTATTCCAAAGTCAGAAGCCACCCTCCAAAAGCATTAGATAAAGTTGCATTCCTATAGGGCAAAGGTGTGGTGGGCTCAATCAAGAAAAGAATTAACTCAAGGGTCCAAAGTTACAAACATTGAGGCTACTACTTACATTTCTATACACCCATTATATCAATCAATACACTCCCAAGGACACAGTAGGTAAGGAGTATGGAGACTTAGCAGCAAACATTGGCCCAATAAGTGAAAAACCCTTCACCAATACAATTTCTAATCAATCTTTTAACTACTCAAAGGAATCTGTGTTTAGACAGTTTAGAACATCTCCTGCCTCTCACAGTTGGGAGGCTCTGAGCAATCACATGTGGCCGGAAAAACCTATTCAGGCAGGCTAGAGGACTTCCAAAGGAGTTTGTAGGTTGAAACACTGTCACACCCAGGAATTATTAACTGGAGCTGTAAGTTAATTCTTTTTTCAGAGAGAGGTAGTGGGGGACAGCCCCTTGTAAAGTCAGAGGTGTAGGTGAGAGCACAAAGCAGAAAGTAGGCAGACTCTGGTTTTGGGGGTAGATGCTCGAGAATTTCCAGGGGGACTCCTGAGGCTCGATCCCGCCTTTTCGTATGCCGAGCCTCCTTCCTCATGACCTTTGTCATGGGTGGAGCTCCTCACGCTGGCTTCCGGCAGTGATAGAATTCCAGTTGAGCTATTCAGATCCTGAAAGATGATGCTGTGGAAAGTGCTGCATTCAATATGCAATATGCACTCAATATGCAATATGCCGGCTCCCGGCAGTAGCCCACCAGGCTTCTCTGTCCATGGAATTTTCCAGGTAAAAATACTAGAATGGGTAGCCATTCCCTTCTCCAGGGAATCTTCCTGACCTAGTGATTGAGCCCAGATCTCCTGCATTGCAGGCAGATTTTTTTACCTTCAGGGCCACCAAGAAAGCCCTGATAGTTGGTGGTACTAGGCTTTTAAATAATACTGAGCAAACTAAGAAAAAAAAAAAAAATGGAAATCTCATCATACTTTTAGGACAAAGGATGAACATATGTTTCAGAAGGCATTCTTCAGCAAAGCTAGAAAAATAAATGTAGTTATCAGAATAATATTATTTTAACTTAATATTTAAGCAGCATTATATTTTGCAAATTTTTGCCTGACCTGAAACTATTACACATAGATTTATATTCAATGTGATGATTTTTTTAAATTTACAGTTATTTACCCATGTTAATGGCATGAGCATTGGAAATCTGAGATTCTAAGATATTTTATATAACAATAACCTTTTAAAGGATTTTACCAAAATTCCTGACTAGACTTCATTTGTTATTCTCAAATGAGGTGTCTGATTATATTTAGCTGGACATTATGAACATTCTCGTCCCCAGGACATAAACAAAAAAGTCAACATGAAATAATACTTGCTGTTAGACTTATAGGCTGAAAATCTGGAATCAACAATGATCTATTTTCTTCTATACTTCCCATAATAGTAATTGTCCCTGTTAATCGAAACTGTACAAATTATATCAATATTTTATAATTTTATGCCTTGCATTTTTGTTGTTACTGCTCTCTTCACTAAATGAGCTCTTTCAAAGAAAATACTGCTCATGTGGTTTGCTTTCAGTGTCTATTCTCCCCATCCATTTTCTTTTTTTGTTTGTTTTGTTTTTGTTTGTTTGCTTTTTAAAAAAAAAAAAAAACTAGGTATCAAGCTGTTAAGCACTTTAATTTTAATTTTATTTTTTTAAATTTTAATTGGAGGCTAATTACTTTACAATATTGTAGTAGTTTTGCCATACATTCACATGAATCAGCCATGGATGTACATGTGTTGCCCATCCTGACCCTCCCTCGCATCTCCCTCCCCATCCCATTTCTCAGGGTCATCCCAGTGCACCAGCCCCAAGCACCCTGCCTCAAGCATCAAACCTGGACTGGCGATCAATTACACATATGTTAATATACATATTTCAATGCTATTCTCTCAAATCATCCCACCCTCGCCTTCTCCCACAGAGTCCAACAGTCTGTTCTTTACATCTGTGTCTCTTTGGCTATCTCGTGTATAGGGTCATCTTTACCATTTTTATAAATTTCATATATATGCATTAATATACTGTATTGGTGCTTTTCTTTTTGACTTACTTTGCTCTGTATAATAGGCTCCAGTTTCATCCACCTTATTAGAACTGGTTCAAATGCATTCTTTTTAACAGCTGAGTAATATTCCATTGTGTATATGTACCACAAATTTCTTATCCATTCATCGCTGATGGACATCTAGGTTGCTTCCATGTCCTGGCTACCGTAAACAGTGCTGCAATGAACATTGGGGTACACATGTCTCTTTCAATTCTGGTTTCCTCGATGTGTATGTCCAGCAGTGGGATTGCTGGGTCGTATGGCAGCTCTATTTCCAGGTTTTAAGGAATCTCCACACTGTTCTCCATAGTGGCTGTAATAGTTTGCATTCCAACCAACGGCATAAAAGGGTTCCTTTTTCTCCACACCCTCTCCAGCATTTATTGTTTGTAGACTTTTGGATAGCAGCCATTCTGACCTGCGTGAGATGGTACCTCATTGTGGTTTTGATTTGCATTTCTCTGATAATAAGTGATGTTGAGCATCTTTTCAAGTGTTTGTTAGCCATTTGTATTTCTTCTTTGGAGAAATGTCTGTTTAGTTCTTTGGCCCATTTTTTGATTGGGTCATTTATTTTTCTGGAATTGAGCTGCAGGAGCTGCTTGTATATTTTTGACATTAATTATTTGTCAGTTGCTTCATTTGCTATTATTTTCTCCCATTCTGAAGGCTGTATTTTCATTTTGCTTAAGTTTCCTTTGTTGTGCAAGAGCTTTTAAGTTTAATTAGGTCCCATTTGTTTATTTTTGCTTTTATTTCCATTACTCTGGGAGGTGGATCATAGATGATCTTGCTGTGATTTATGTCAGAGTGTTTCACCTATGTTTTCCTCTAGGAGTTTTATGGTTTCTAGTCTTACATTTAGATATTTAATCCATTTTGAGTTTATTTTTGTGTATGGTATTAGAAAGTGTTCTAGTTTCATTCTTTTACAAGTGGTTGACCAGTTTTCCCAGCACCACTTGTTAAAGAATTTGTCTTTTCTCCATTGTATATTCTTGCCTCCTTTGTCAAAGATAAGGTGTCCATAGGTGCATGTTCTAAAAGTATAGTAAGTGCCTAACTGAAATAAGCATACTTATATCAGTTAGATGTAGTATGAGTTCACCTCAAAGGCTTTGTCAACATAGGATTGGATATAATTTTTGTCATAAGTATGGAATTATAAAATATTAAATGGCCATAGTTACAAAGCAGTTATATTCCTTAGTAGACATATCTCTATATTCATACTAATACTTTGCCTAAAAGAAACTGTCAATTATGAATTCTATTATGAAGAATTTTCTCTACTAAGTAATGCTTATCCAGAACTCATATTTACTCCTGAAATTTTCTTGTACTCCATGGATATATGCTCTTCAGAGTAATAATATGCAATTATAATACTAACCAAAAATTTTGTAAGAACCTAATAATAATTATTTTTTAAACAAAAAGTACTCTGACTTCCATTAGTATGTGCAAATGAAATTAATATTCTCATATCAACCTATATCTCCATAAAATTGTGTTAAAAGGTAACTTCTTTAAAAACAAAACCACAGCAGAAACATTAACAATCAAAACACCCACAACATAACTACATTTTTAGGTGAAATAAAACTATAAAGACTATAAACATGTGACTTGTAACTGTTATAAAATCAAATAAACACAAAAGAAAACTAGATTCTAAACTGAATGCATAGTTCATGACTCTGCTGAAAATACCTACAATTTCAAGGATACATTTAATATTCTATCATTTGGAAATCACTAAGAAAGGTATCTTTTCTTCAGTGAACAAAATTGCGATAATCCTTCCCCACACCCCAGATAGCCTCTGAAATCAAAAGACTATGAAAAACAGAGACTATTAAGCATTCAGGAACAATGGAAATCCGTGGACTATGTTAATTAATTCAATTAATATTACTAAATTATTAAGCATTTCATATGTATCAGTTACTGGACTTGATAATATGACCAAGAAAAACATAATCCCTGCTCTCTTAAGATTTAACATTTTGAAAAGGATGATAAGCAAAGAGCAAATAATTACACAATTAATAAATTATCCATGTAATAAAGGAATATCATGTTCTATAAAAATTCTTAAATTTTTTTGTTTACAGAAGTTAAATAAATCATAGATGCTCACAACGCATTAATAGAGATCATCTTTATTAAACGTAAAGATGACAAAGAAGAAACAATGTCTCCAAGAGCCTCTTCACCTTCACATGCACCACATCCTACTCTGTCCTCATTTATACAATACAAGGTCTCTGTCAATACTTTGTAGACAACTCATATATTTTGCCCATCATCAAGTGAATAGGAATGTGATCATTGTATCTCAATTGCTTTCCTTACTTTCATAGTCATGCTCTCTAAACTAGAAACTTATGTGGGTCTAAATTTAAGAACTGTACTCAATAGGATGGCATTGCTATTGCTCACTTAATCACAGACCTAAAGAAAAAGCAATTACTCTATAAAACTACTTTGAACTTAATCCATTATTGTTGCTTTCTTGAGTTTTAAGAAACTGAGTGTCCACAGAAATGTTCATACTTCTTAGACCAATAAATGTCCAGTCAAAACAGGTTTGAATTTGTCAGGCTTAATACAAGATCATATTTTTAAAAAATTTTCTAGCTGTAAAAAGCAGCTTGAAAGTGAAAGGAAAATCATAGCTTTAGCAGAGAATGGAATAAATTAAATACCAGAAAGGTTAGCATAAAGTCATTGAAATGGACTTTCATTAATTTTAAAGGACAGATTTGTTTGCATATAATATTTGAAATGGAAGGGCTACCAGGGAGCATTAAATCCAACTGCCTCACTTTGGGTAAAAGAAGACATTACTTAACTTCTTTAGAGTCACTGTATTATTGTTAAGTAGCTTCCTGGGATTGAAAAGATTTCTTGTGATCTGAGTAGTGTTCTCAGCAGCACTAGATGACTACCCTCCACTGGGGTAGACATTTTCCCCTTAAAATAAGGACTTCTTCATAAAATAACATTTCAATTTCCACTGAGAATTCAAAATTTTGTTAAAAGTAGTAATTTGTGTTTAATTACTGTTGGTAAGATAAATTTTCAGATATCAGTACATTGGGATTTATTATCATAATGAATTTTCTTAGTTTATTATAGGTAAATCAATATAATGCAAACATGCAAAGTCCTAGATGAAAGAACTTAATCGATGTAATTAAGAAATCCAATGGAAGAGCAAGACAATTATAAGGGGATGGGTTTGCTATCAGAACATGAAACACTAGAAAACTGTGAGACATTTTCATTCACATACACATACATAGTAATTAAGCTTTATGACTGTGACTGTACTGAATGCAAAAGACACAAATGATGGATGAAATGGAGTTTCTGTTGTCAAGGGCATAGAAAGATGGAAAAAAAAAAAAAGGAAGATAATTGTAAACTTAAAAACAATGACCACACTGGGACAACCCAGAGGGATGGTATGAGGAGGGAGGGGGAGGGGGATTCAGGATGGGGAACACGTGTATACCCGTGGCGGATTCATGTTGATGTATGGCAAAACCAATACAATATTGTAAAGTAATTAATCTCCAATTAAAATAACTAAATTTATATTTAAAAAAAGAATAAAAAATTAAAAAAATGAGCACATAAATATATAGTAACAGATACATACATAAGTCTTTACAATAGCCTGAAGATTGGATAAAATTATGGAAATCTTTCTAAGAAAATGATACAAATGCTGGGCTTTCAATGGTAGAGTTTTGGTGACAGTTTGTAAGGAAACAAATTCCTGATGAGTAGAGGCAGCCATAGCAAAACAATAAAGGAAGACACATTATTATAGTAAAGCTTTCATCATCAGATTCGAAATATTTTGAAGACATTGGGTAGATGTTTGTAGTGTCCTTGGATTTTCAAAGAGAGTATGCCCTTAGTCAAAGTGACAAATCAGGATTGTTCTACAGGTGCAATTACAATTTGAGGATATTACTTTTCAATTGACAAACAAAAACATCCTGATTTACTCAAAAGCAACTACTTGAAGTGATATGATCTGGAAAGCCAAAATTAAGTTCACACTTTTGTCACTATTTCACAGAATAAAAGAATGTGGCAAAATACAGTAATTCAATATTAGAAACATGCTGAAATATAGTTTAAAAGCATTATTTAATCGTGTTCTTATAAATTTTTCATATGTTTACAACACATTTCTCTTAAAATAAATGAGTCTACAACTGTGACCTAAATGTAGTATACGTGTGTGTGTGTGTATATATATATATACTCCTTAAATATTAAACATTCCACACCTTTCTTCAATAATAATTCAGAATAAAATTTCTGCTAAATAGTTTAAAGGCTTTTTTTCTCCACAATAAATATTTCACATACAAAAGGTAACACAAATACAAAACAATTAAGTTTGGGTTTGTCTAGTGCATAGTTTAATATTCTCTCTTTCCTCACATTTCCTTTTCTAAGAAATAATATCTTAGTTCTCACTGTTAACTTTTCAAGATATTTAGATATATATTTGACTGATTTTTAAAATTTACATAAGGGTTCACTTCAGTGATAAATAATTGTTTTGCACAATTACAAATTTGTTTTTTAGCTCAAATAGACCTGGAGTTTAACAGAATTTCTTGAAGCACTAACTCACTATAGAAATTTTTTATGAAATTGCTAGTAGGCTTCCAGAGAACTAGATAGAATGAACACTATTTTGTCTTCCACACCAATCCTCCATTGAAAAGTTTTGTTAATTATGGGAGAAATTGCAGCGAGGAGAAGGGAATGAAGATTACAAATACCAACGAAGAAAGTGTATGTTATAATAGATTACAAAGATGAATCTTATATACCATCTCTACCTCTCTAACTTTCCTCCTATTGCCTTCTGTGTGAGAGTAGAATCATCAATCAATGTTAGCAGGTTATGCTGTGTATTTCTCCCAGTCCTCCTAATATTTATAGGTTATACAGAAGATAAATGACCTGCCTACCTGAAGTTTATAAGTTGCTAATGGTATGTTGTTTTTAAAAGGTTAATATGTTAGTTAAAATATATTTAGGAAAATCTAACATTGGAGTGAGTGGTACCATGTATCAAGGGATACACACACAAATACACAGGCACACAAACACATGCATGCACATTATGTACATTTATATTTCACATAAATATCCAATCAATTATCTACTCTTGCTCTTTACTAAACTAGACCAATATAGCTAGAATACACAACTGTGGATTGGGTACCAAAAAAAAAAAAAAAAAAACAGAACTCAAAATTAGAGACCTTATTAAGCTGTTTCAGCATTCAGAGTTTCTTCTCAATAGAATAATGTAATGATTTCCTATTTTGTTCCATGGTCTCTAGAACATAAGTATCACTATGATTACTTATCCAAGAAATAACTCACAAGAGATATGTCTTTAAAGCATATCTTTCCTGGCTAAAATAACACTAAAAATTCATATTACATATAGGCTTTAGCAAATGCATCAGTGTTTCAAAGACAAGGGAAAAATCTTATGATCCCGTACTATGGATTCCAACTTCTCAATGTTATACAGTTTTCTTTGTGCATTTATCAAATATTAATCAAAGAGGGTCAAGTTGGTGAGGACAAGAAATAAGAAAGATGTCTGTCATTTAGTAATAGCTACAAATCTATAGTGGATTGTTAATTTAAATTTTGTAAGGTTTCTCAGAACAAATGGGTTATCTATTTTAGAAAGTTGTGTTTGTTTCAAATAATGTATCCAGTATAGTTTACATTATTGTAGAATTGTGCATACCTATAAAGACCATGTCAATGGTTCATAACAAAGAAAATGCCAATAATGTTGGACTTTCTATCAGTTAAATAAGGTTTACATATTGCTTACCATGAGATACAGAATATAGTTCCCTATAGTTGCAGTATGAAGGACACACTGGCAGTGAGTGCTCTGTAATGTCTGCCCTATATTTAGAAATTTATCCTTTATAGAAAAGATACTGAACTTTGGGGAAATCTGAAACAAATGTTCTGGTTTTTAAGTTGACTATTTTCAAGTCAACTATGTTTTTCATGAGTTTTGCCAAATCCCTCCCAACATAGTTATAGAAAGATATGTCTTCCCCTAGAATGACAATCTCATAATATTGTTACCTAGGAAGAAAGGAAAGGAAAGTGAAGTCGCTCAGTCGTGTCCGACTCTTTGTGACCCCATGGACTGTAGCATACAAGGCTCCTCCTTCGTCAAGAGTACTGGAGCAGGTTGTCATTTCCTTCTCCAGAGGATCTTCCTGACCCAGGGATTGAACCTGGGTCTCCCACATTGCAGGCAGATGCTTTACCATCTGAGCCATGTAGGAAGAAGGCAATAATAATATGTATGGTTGGAGGAATATTAGTACAAGAAAGAAGTTGACAGGAGTTTAAAATAAAGCATGATTTGTTATGATTATATTCTGTCTTGACCTCGGCTACCCTTAAATAGAATAAAATGGCAATATTTCCCTGTATGTTACTTAATTATCTGTGTCTTATTTGATTTTGTTTGTTGTTGAGCAATTTCCCCAGAGCATCTTCTTTCAACCATCTTTTAGGAATAATATCAATTACATTATGTAAAATTACAGTTGTCATAAAAACATGAAAAAAAATGGGTGTTGTATAAAGATAGAGATTAATATCTTTAAATGTAGGGTTTATTTTAGTGGAAAAAAATTCCTGTAAATGAAGACATCCATGTGATAAATAAGAACTAGAAAGGGAAAGATAAAATCTTGTCAAATAAGCAAGTGTGTCTTTTATCACCTAACCACTGGAAATAATATACATTTGTTCCAGTGTGTGGATGATGAAGTGTGTAAATATTATGCTTCAGAAATAAGACTAATTCAGCTATTTCAGAATGATTTATGATTACATATCATTATTTCCATACAGAATTTTTATACATCAACTTAATGGGAATTTTAACTGACTTAAATTCAAGTTTGAAACAATTCTAATGGTAGATATTTTAACTTCAAAGTTATGCTTGATTTGTGTGATTCAGTGATTACATGACATATTTCACAAGAAATACTTGCTATGTAAAATGAGAGAATGAAAGTACCATACAATGCTTATGCTTAAACTCTTTGTCCTGATCACTTTTAAATCATCTCCTACTTTGTAGGTGATAAAGGGAACTAATTTTTCTTGGCAATAAGAAGTCCTTCTATGTGCTTTTCACTTAGAAAAGTCAATCTTCAAAATAGATGAAATTGGATTGACTATAAAAATAGAATATAAGTATTTCTACTTTTGGAAGCAAGAATAACTAATTTAATTATAATTGCCTTACTTGTTTTATGTTTCTATGTCTTGTGTTTGTAAATTTGGGGAGAATATACATGTTAAATTAAATTTCTTGTTTTCTAGGCTCCTCTTTCCATGTGGATTCTCCAGGCAAGAATACTGGAATGGGTTGCCATGCCCTCCTCCAGGGGGATCTTCCCAACCCAGAGACTGAACCCAAGTCTCCCACAATGCAAGTAGATTCTTTACCTACTGAGCTACCAGGGAAGCCCAAGAATACTGGAGTGAATAGCCTATCCCTGCTCCAGGGGATCTTTCCAACCCAGGAATTGAACCAAGGTCTACTTCACTGCAGGTGGATTCTTTACCTGCTGAGCTACAAGGGAAGACCAAGAATAACTAATTTAATTATAATTGCCTTACTTTTTTTTTGTTTGTTTGTTTCTATGTCTTGTGTTTGCAAATTTGGAGGGAATATACATGTCCTATTAATTTTTTTTCTATTTTTTATTCTTTCCTTAAATTTGTCTAATTTTAACAAACAATAATTAAATGATTATTTAAACACATTAAAGGGTGAAATCACAATAGGCTCATTTCTTGATTAATAACATCCTATCTTTTTCATAGTTAATGTTAGTTAACCATTTCCATATCTCACTTAGCCAACTGCCTTACAAGTATAAATTCATTCATTCATACTATCACAGTATATATTTGCTATTATTACTAATCTACATACACATGAAGTGTAATATTAAGAGAGGTTCAAAAGATATAAGTATAGTTTGTGTGTGTGTGTGCTAAGTCTCTTCAGTTGTGTCCCACTCTTTGTGACCCTATGGACTGTAACCTGCCAGGCTCCTCTGTCCATGAGATTCTCCAGGCAAGAACACTGGACTGGACTGCCATGCCTTTTTCCAGATGATCTTCCAGACCCAGGGATCAAACCACGTCTCTTAATACATCTCCTACATTGGCAGCCAGGTTCTTTACCATTATTAGCACCATCTGGGAAGCCCCTAAATGCAGTTTACTAATTTACTAGTTTACTGCTACTTAATCAGGAGTAGAATTGTGAATCACACCAAGTCATGCTTATTCTAGAAAAAAAACATATATATATATATATATATATATATTAAATAATTTCTGATGTATTTATTAATGGAGATCTTAATCCTTCATGTACTAAGTGATATATCATATATGGGTGGCCCCCCTCATATGAAAATGATGTTATTAACTCAGCATCACTGTATCATGTATTTTGAGGTTTTTTCCAATAAGGATGATCACACTGTAGTAAACTATTCACGTTTCTTTACCATGCCTACCTTCTAAGTGCAGTTTAACTATGAGACCATATGTTCTTTTATCATATTGTGAGTTTTTTAACACCTTTAAGGACAACTAGAAAGAGAAAGTAGGTAGGACTATGTGTAACGAGGTGAGAGAAGAGAATTTTGAATGCCTTTTGCTATATCACTGAAGCCTGGTACATAATGAATTTCAATTGGTTATCTTTTTTAGTAAATCAATTTAGAGTATGATACATCATCTTCGGTTATTCACAAGGCATATAACTTGCATGTTAAATCAGAAACTCCCTTCATTTCTCACCCCAAATCTGGGAATGCCCACTTTCTCCCAGTAAGTAGACTCCATTATTCCAGGTTTTGCCTTCTACTTAAACCAGAGATTCTATCACTGATCTACAATCTCTATCCTCCAGGCAACTGTCTTTCCCTCCTTCCTGACCTACACAATAAAAGCAAAGTGCAGGGATTTTTATTCCATAGCACAATTTAAAAGAGTTATGTAACCAAAGTCTGGTGTCAGAAAACAAAGGAAGGTGAGAAATGATACACAACAGTATAGATGACATAAAATGCTTAGTTTAGTATTTCCCTGGTGGCTCAGATGTTAAAGAATCTGCCTGCAATGTGGGAGACCTGGGTTTAATCCCTATGCTGGGAAGATTCCCTGGAGTGGGGCATGGCAACCCACTCCAGTGTTCTTACCTGTAGAATCTCCATGGACAGAGGAGCCTGGTCAGCTGCAATCCATGGGGTGGCAAAGAGTTGGAAACAACTGAACAACTAACCACACAGTAAAAACTATTAACAGAGTGTAACCTAAAAACATTTTTACAGGGTATGTTCCCAGTTAACCACTTTTGATATTATATCACAAATTATACATATTTAGAGATGATTTTCAAACACACTTTGAATTACTACATAAAAGCTGATCATAGCTCTCATTTTATCTTTGACAATGTGGCACTAAGAAATTTCAGAAAATCACCACTTATCATTGTCAACCTTCTTGTAAGATCATTTCTGTGGTATTAAGTGAAGTGAGGACATCTCATAATTACTTTCAAGTCAATCTAACACCTTCTATGTAAAGATCTTTTTCTAGGAGCAGATGAAGATTCAATAAAAAGTAAAATAACGTCTCCCCTAAAGAAGATAGAGTCTAGTCTTGGACACTGATATATGCACAATTATCTGTAATAGAGGACAGAGTGTGTGAATGTGCAGGACAGGGAGCAATTACCAGAAGGTTCAGAGAGTCAGAATAATTTTGAAAGCAAACCTCTAGTAGCTGATTAGCATTTTAGCAGGTAGGAAAGGAAAAGAGATTTTTAAAATTAGAGAAATATGTATATATGTGCAATATGCAAAAATAATAGTCTGGTGAAACTTGACTGTAATGCATGTGTCATTCACGTGAACTTGAGTTCAGATCTGGAAATCCCTATATGTTAGACTATGCAGAGCATATCATGAGAAACCCTGGGCTGGATGAAACACAAGCTGGAATCAAGATTGCCAGGAGAAATATCAATAACTTCAGATATGCAGATGATACCACCCTTATGGCAGAAAGTGAAGACCTAAAGAACATCTTGATGAAAGTGAAAAAGAGGGTGGGATGAATTGGGAGAATGGCACTGAAACATGTATAATATCATATAAGAAATGAATTGCCAGTCCAGGTTCAATGCAGGATACAGGATGCTTGGGGCTGGTGCACTGGGATGACTCAGAGGAATGGTATAGGGAGGGTGGTGGGAGGGGGGTTCAGGATTGGGAACACGTGTACACCTGTGGCGGGCTCATGTTGATGTATGGCAAAACCAATACAATTTTGTAAAGTAATTAGTCACCAATTAAAATAAATAAATTTAAATTAAAAAAAAAAAAGAAAGTGAAAAAGGAGAGTAAAGCACTGGCTTAAAACTCAACATTCAGAAAACTAAGATCATAGCATCTGGTCCCATCACTTCATAGCAAATAGATTGGAAAACAGTGGAAACAGTAACAGACTTTATTTTTTGGGCTCCAAAATCACTGCAGATGATGAGTACAGCCATGAAATTAAAAGATGCTTGCTTTTTGGAGGAAAAGTTATGACCCACATAGACAGAATATTAAAAAGCAGAGACATTACTTTGTCAACAAAGGTCTGTCTAGTCAAAGCTTGGTTTCTCCAATAGTCATTATTGGATGTGAGAGTTGAACTATAAAGAAAGCTGAGTACCAAAGAATTAAGGCTTTTGAACTTGTGGTATCGGAGAAGACTCTTGAGAATCCCTTGGCTAGCAAGAAGATCAACCAGTCTATCCTAAAGGAAATCAGTCCTGTATATTCATTGGAAGGACTGATGCTGAAGCTGAAACTCCAATACTCTGGCCACCTGATGTGAAGAGCTAACTCGCTGGAAAAGACCTTGATGCTGGGAAAGATTGAAGGTGGGAAGAGAAGGGGACGACAGAGGATAAGATGGTTGGATGGCATCACCGACTCAATGGACATGAGTTTGAGTAAGCTCTAGCAGTTGGTGATGGACAGGGAGGCCTGGCGTACTGGTCGCAAAAGTTGGACATGACTGAGCAACTGAACTGAACTGAATTGCAGGACTTTGCACCTTTTACTAAGATCATCACTGGGGAGGGCTTTACATATGTACATTTCAGTTAAATATTGCTTTTTCTTCTCTAAGAGAAAAAATTCAGGAAATAAAATCCTAGTTTACACATATCTTTTGTCATTCAAAATTTAAACATTTAACTTAATCTAAGGGGAAAAAAAGTGCATCCTGGAAGCTTTACTTTACCAGTTAGAAAAGGTTGTTTCTCAGCCCTCAAACATTGTCAATAATGTATATTTTCATAATCCAAGATTTACAAAAATAATACCTGTATATCAAAAGATTAAGACAATATCTCTTTCCAACTATCTCATTCCCATTCTATTCCTTGAGGTGATAAACATGCTTCTTATGTAAATGAATTATAATATGTACAATATTCTGCACCTTGATTTTTTTTCACTTAAAAATGATGTTCCATCACTAAATTCTCTGATATTATAAAACGTGTTACAATGATCTATCTTTATTCTGCATGCCTCTTAACTCACAAATGCAAATTTTATCTCAGATTTTAAAACATATGTTCTACTTTTTCCTGATTCAGTCTTGGGAGACTGTACATTGCTAGGAATGGTCAGGAAGATCCCCTGGAGAAGGAAATGGCAACTCACTTCAGTATTCTTGCCTGGGAAATCCCATGGACAGAGGAGTCTGTGGGACTACAGTCCATGGGTTGCAAAGAGTCGGACAGGACTTAGCAAGTAACAGAAGCAGCAGTATTTCAGGTTGTCCTCAGAGATAGTTGCTCAGTCAATAGTTATATTTTGGTGTGTCCATGGGAAATGATGAGCTCAGGATCCACAATCTCAATATCTTGATCCAGCAGGATGTTTTCTTACTGCTGAGTTTTTTAAAATTCTTTGTATATTTTATATACAAGTTCTTTATCAGATATATTTGGAAATATTTTTTCCCAGCATTTGGTTTGTTTTCTCAATCTCTTAACAGTATCTTTCACAGAGCAAAAGCTTTTAAAAAAGTTTTTCTAATTAATTTTAACATTTTTCTTACAATATCATACCTTTGGTGTTGTCAGTAATCTATTCTACCTTTTAACTAAGTTACTCATATATGTTCTTTATAATTTTTTTAAAATTATGATTTCTATTGAAATGTCTTGATGGAATACTATTTTATACTAAGAGATAAAAATTTCAGGATTTACTCTTCTATTGAATATGAGGATTTATGTCTTATACCAATTTGTGTAATTTTCAAATATTATATTTGAATACTACATTTCTTTATTCTTTCTAATTTATACTTCTGCAATTTTATCACAGGCATGTTGAACTTTCTCATTAATAAAGCTCTGTCTCTCACATTTGAACTGAATTCTTTTTCACATCAAATCTATTCTACAGTTTTTCAAATTTTCATTTTGTTATTATCCAATGTGTCACTAGTCATTAAAATTTTCATTTTAATGACCATCTGAGTGAATGTGTATATACATATAACCACTTTACAAAATAGTTGGCATCACTTTGTAACTATGAATAATACACCCTAGGAGCTGAGCTATTGGCTTCCCCAATAGGTCAGTTGGTAAGGAATCCACCTGCAATGCAGGAGACTCCAGTTCGATTCCTGGGTTGGGAAGATCCGCTGGAGAAGGAAAAGGCTATCCACTCCACTATTCTGGCCTGGGGAGTTCCATGGCCTATACAGTCCATGGGGTCACAAAGAGTTGGACATGTCTGAGTGACTTTCAATCACTCCCTCACAAGCAATTTGAAAATGCAATTTGAAAAACTTGGATAAGACTGCTCTAGACAGTATTTTATAATAAAAAAAAAAAAAAGGAAAGAAAGAAAAACATAGGAAGAATGACCGTGAAAAATAAATGAACTAGAACTTTGCACAAATTATGTTTTTAGTCATCTCAAGATTAAAAGCAGATTGATAAATAAATTCTAATAAATAGGAATAAATTCTAATACAGTACATTTAATATGCACACCAATTATTAATAGAAAAATTATAAGAGTGGTTAACCTCTGGAAGAAGAGAAATGATAAACTTGTAGAGGGACATTCAGGACTATTCAAAGTTACTGGTTTTTACTTTGGGTAGGAAGTACATAGATTTGCTTTTTTCATCAGTACTTAGAAGTGCATATGTTAAGTCTGCATATGTGCATTCCATATGCAAATGTATGTGCATATTTATATTTATCTTTAGGTGAAGAGGGGCAGATGGGAGCTGAAACACATAACTTTATCTTAGGAGGTATTTGTCTTTAGAAATGTTAAATATTATCTGGAGCTATACGTTGGTTATATGCTCAGCAGCTGCTGAAATGCAGAGCTTGCTTTTTACAAATATTGCTTCACTGCCTTCTGTTCAATTTTAATGTCATTTCCTAATATCTCAACTTTAATTGACTGTAGTCTCCCTGTTAGTTAAGAAAATGGAAAAGGTCCAAGCTTATTAAATCAATATACTTAACTTAATGGTCAATTTAAAACCACTTTTTAAAGTGACAATGGCTCTACATATTTCTTTGGAGATAAATTTTTATCTTGATGAGATTTTTATTCAAAGATAATTCTATATCTTGCTACATAAAAAATGTATTTTTAGTAGCTAAGAATGGTTTATAACAACCTAGGCTTTTGCTATGTATAAAACATACATCTAAATTACTTTAAATGGTGTGCCACTGAACTTATGAAAAAAAAAAAATTAAAATACTCAGTGCCACATTTTACCAAAACCAGTTGCTGAGTGCATTTCTGCAAAAATTGTCTCTATGTAATGTTCAAAATGAATTAACCTGGCTGTGCAATTCTCCACTCAAGGGCATCTATGATTATATAGATAAGTAAAAATAACACACATATGATAAACAAACAAACAAGTAAATTAGTGAAGATAATATTGTGAGAGATGAGCAAGGGACAATACAGAAATTCGTGTTTCATCATCAAAAAGAAGTCTTCTCTTTTGATCAGTATTTGTAGTAAAAAATCATTTTTATTTGTTTATATAAAATTCATTTTGTTCATTTACACTATTCCTCCCTATTCCAAACTGAAATAGAGTCATTCTATTTTACATATTTTTTGTCTGTATTATCTTTATTTAACTGCTGTTCAGTTTTACTCTGGTAGGCAGTTTATTTATCATCCTTCTTTTCCTAACAAGTTAATTTTATTCTTTGTTTAAGAAGTTCTATTTTATTTTTATCCCTTAGTCTGATGATCTAAATTACGGTCCTCACTTCTAAGCAGTGGCTTGTCTGAAGTCTCAATTGAATGCTTAAAACACTTCCATCTCTTGCTAACTCAGAACTCTAATATATAGTTGTGTAATTCTTCTCCACTTCTATTCAACTTCTAGCTTGCAATAGTCACTCTTTGAGGCCACAAAGAATTTCCACTGATTATTTATAAGCCAGTCTTTTGACAAGAACCAGAAGAGAAACCAGTAGGCATTTAAATTTTTGTGCTCCATCTGTGCAGTTTCCTTATTTCTAGGGCCATGACATATATACTCCTGGGAATTTGCAGTGGGGTACTTACATATAAGCTGCTGCCGCTAAGTCACTTCAGTCATGGCCAACTCTGTGCAAACCCATACACAGCAGCCCACTAGGCTCCCCTATCCCTGAGATTCTCCAGGCAAGAACACTGGAGTGGATTGCCATTTCCTTCTCCAACTTACATGTAAGGGTGAGTGCATATTGGACAGCTGCATGCATGTTAAGAAAAGACATGAAAAGACCCTAAATTCTCACCGCTAAATGAACTTGAGGCTTTGTACACAGAGAAATTGAAGGCTAAAATGGCAAAGCTGTAGACTTGTACTAGAAATTGACTAAAGGGTTGCAAAACTTAAGTTAGAAGAAATTTATCAAAGAAAAATGGTTAAATTTGGATGAGAAGACAAAGACTATTCAACTTGGCTGGCTGTTAACGATATGTTCCAACACACACACACATCTCTTTGAAAGGCTGGGAGACATGCTGGAGCAGGAAAGGAAATCTCTGTCTTAACTGGCCACTAAGTTTGGCACCCCACTCCAGTACTTTTGCCTGGAAAATCCCATGGACGGAGAAGCCTGGTGGGCTGCAGTCCATGGGGTTGCTAGGAGTCGGACACGACTGAGTGACTTCACTTTCACTTTTCACTTTCATGCATTGGAGAAGGAAATGGCAACCCACTCCAGTGTTCTTGCCTGGAGAATCCCAGGGACGGGGGAGCCTGGTGGGCTGCCCTCTATGGGGTCGCACAGAGTCGGACACGACTGAAGCAACTTAGTAGCAGCAGCAGGCAAGTTAACAGAATAGAAACTTCACTAGACTGAAACGTCAAAGAATGCAGGTTTGATGGAATTAGTTCATAAAGGTACTAGACAAACTGAGTTAATAACTACAATAACAACTAAAACAGAAATAACAAAACATAGGATTGAATCTGTTTTCCAGAGTCATCACATTATATTATATAAAATGTCAAGTGCTCATTAAAAATTGAGACATAAAAGAAATAAGAAAGTATGGCCCATACAGAAAAGATAGCAGACAAAAGAAAAGTTATTGAGGATACAACTTATTCTTATTAGGCAAAAATTATAAAGTCAACCATTTAAAATTTTTTCAATGATATAAAAGAAACCATGCTTAAATAACTAAATGAAAGTATACAAATTATGTCTCACTAAAGATAGAATATTGGTAAAGAAATAAAAATCATAGAAAACTAAAAATCACAGAATCAGAAAGTATAATACAATGCTTAATGTAAAAAATTCAGAGAGGCTCAAGAGAATATTTGAGCTGTCAGAAAATGCATTGGCTAAGTTAAGAGAGAGGAACTGAGGTGGTCCAATATATGGAACAGAAATTTTAAAAATAGGGGAAAGAATAGTCTTTTCAACAAATGGTGCTGAGATAACTGGATATCCACTGGGAAAAGAATACAACTGGACTCTTATCTGACAATATATACAAAATTAACTAAAATTAGATCAAATATTTCAATGTAAGTAGTCAAAATAAAAACAACATTTATATAAATCTTCTTTGGATTAAGCAATGATTTTTTAGATATGGTACTTTAAGTATAAGCAACAAGAGTTAAACTGGACATCACTGAAATTAAAAACTTTGTACTTCAAGTGGCTCTATCTAAAAAGTGAAATGAAAACCTACAGAAAGAAATGTGCGTGTGTATATATATATATATATATAATATATGAATAACCTATATGGAAAGAATCTATAATCTAGAATATATTTTTAAAAACACTTTAAAAACTCCAAGAAAAATACTTGCAAACCAAATCTAACAACAAATTTAAAACATCATACACCATGATGAAGTGGGATTTATCCCATGGATGCAAGGATTTCTCAGATCAATCCATATGATACACTACAAATTGAAGAATAAAGCCATTTCAACAAATGCAGAAAAACCTTTAATAAAATGTGAACTGTATCAACGTTTGTTTAATGTTGATAAAAACCCTCCAGAAAGTGAGCATAGAGGAACATACATCAGCATAACAAAGGCCATATATAACAAACCCACTGGTAACATCATACTCAATTGTGAACAGCTAAATGCATTTTTTCCTAAGATCAGCAACAAGACAAGGATGCCCATTCTTGCCACTTTTATTCAACATTGTTTTGGAAATCTTAGCCACATCAATCAGGGAAAAGAAATAAAAATAAAAGGCATCCAATTGGAAAGGAATAGGTAAAAGTGTCACTGTTTACAGATAATATGATACTATTAATAGAAAATTCTAAAGAGCCCACTAGAAAACTATTAGAGCTCATTAATGAATTTGGTAAAGTTGCAGGATACAAAATTAATATACACACATCTGTTGCATTTCTATACACTAACAATGAAGTATCAGAAGAGAAATTAAGGGAACAATCCCATTTGTAATTGCATAAAAAGAATAAAATGTCTAAGGATAAACATACCTAAGGGTGCAAATGACTTGAATTCCAAAAACTGTAAGTTTCTTATGAAGTAAACTGAAAATGACACAAACAAATGGAAAAATATATATTCTTGGATTGGAAGAATCAATATTGTGAAATAACCATACTACTCAAAGCAATCTACAGATTCAATGCTGCTGCTGCTGCTGCTAAGTTGCTTCAGTCGTGTCCGACTCTGTGCAACCCCATAGACGGCAGCCCACCAGGCTCCCCTGTCCCTGGGATTCTCCAGGCAAGAACACTGGAGTGGGTTGCCATTTCCTTCTCCAATGCATGAAAGTGAAAAGTGAAAGTGAAGTCACTCAGTCGTGTCCGACTCTTCACGACCCCATGGTCTGCAGCCTACCAGGCTCCTCTGTCCATGGGATTTTCCAGGCAAGAGTACTGGAGTGGGGTGCCATTGTCTTCTCCAACAGATTCAATGCAATTCCTATCAAAACACTAGTGGGGTTTTTCATAGAACTAGAAGTAAAAATTGTTAAATTCATATGTAAACATGAAAGGCCCCAAAGAGCAAAACAGTCTTGAGAAAGGATAATGGAACTGGAGGAATTAGGTTCCCTGGCCTCAGGCTATCTTACAAAGCTACAGTAACCAAAACAGTATGGTACTGACACAAAAATAGACACATAGATCAGCATAACAAGACAGAGAGCCCAGAAATAAATACATTCACTTGTGGTCAGTTAATCTACAATAAAGGGAGCAAGAATATACAATGGAGAAGAGAGTCTTCAGTGAATAATGCTAGGAAAACTAGACAGTTACATGTAAAAGAATGAAATTACAGCATTATCTAACACCGTTTAGAAAAATAAACTCAAAATGGATTAACAAACTAAACATAAGACCAGATTATATAAAACTCCTATAGGAAAACATAGGCAGAACACACTTTGACACAAATCACAGCAATAGTTTTTTGGGTCCATCTACAAAAGTAAAGAAAATAAAAACAACAACAAATAAATGAAACCTAATTAAACTTAAAAGGTTTTTTTGATAGCAAAGGAAACCATAAACAAAAAGGCAACCTACTGAATGGGAAAAAATATTTGCAAATGATATAACTAATAGAGGCTTAATATCCAACATTTATAAGCAGCTCACACAATTCAATATAAAAAAAATCTGATTAAAAATTGGGTAAAGGAACTGAATAGACATTTTTACAAAGAGGAAATGCAGATGGCCAACAGGCACATGAAAAAAGGCTCACCATAACTAATTGTCAGGGAAATGCAAATCAAAACCACAATGAGATATCAACTCACACATGTTAGAATGGTTGTCATTAAAAAGAACACAACTAAAAATTGCTGACAAGGATGTGTAGAAAAGGGAACCCTTGTACATTACTGTTGGGAAAATAAATTGGGTTAGCCACTGCAGAAAATGGTATAAAAGTTTCTCAAAAAACTAACAGAACTACCATATGATGCAACAATTCCCCTCCTGAGTATATATGCAAAAAAAAAATAATAATAAATAAACACTATACATGCACCTCGATGTTCATAGCAGCATTATTCAGAATTGCCAAGAAAAAGAAATAACTTAAGCATTCATTGACAATGAATGAAGAAGACGTTGGTGTACATATACAATGGAATACTAATCAGTCATAAAAAGAATGAAATTCTGACACAGCAACATGGATAGATTTGGAAGGCATTATGCAAGGGAAATAAGCAAGAGAACGAAAAATACTATATGTTATCACTTAATGTGGAATCTAAAAAATTTAAGAAACTAGTGAATATAACAAAAAAAAGAAACAGTCATAGAGACAGAGAACAAACTGGTGGTTACCAGTGGAGAGGGGCAGGGAGTGGGGAAGTGGAAAGGAACAAACCATTTGGTGTAAGATAGGCTCAGGATCTATTTATTGTACAACACAAGGAATATAGCCAGTATTTTGTCATAACTGCAAATAGAAAGTAACCTTTAAAAATTGAGTAAATTTTTAAAAAATGTTAAATACTCATAATTCAACCATACATGACAAAAAGCCCAATTTAAAAAAGGAGCAATGGGAAATATGAGCAAATATTTTTAATCAATATTTTTCCAAGGAACACATATTAATATCCCATACGAAGAAGAAAAGATGTTCAATATCATTAGTCACTCTGGAAACACAAATCAAAACCACAATGAAATATCACTTCACACCCACTAGGATGTTTATAATCAAAAAGACAGAAAATAAAAAGTATGAGCATGGGTGAAGAGAGGGTAGAACACTCATATTTTGACAGCAGGGTGGTAAAATGATAGAGTTGCTTTGAAAAATGGTTTGGCAAATACACCAAAATTACACACTCAACTAACACATCACCCAGCACTCCTTCTCCTAGATGAATATGAAAAAGAGTTGAAAACACAGATCCATGTAAAATTAGTATATGGATGTTCACAGCATCATTATTTAAAAATCCAAAACATGGAAATAATATACATGTTTATCAATGGTTAATAAAATTTGGTATTGATAAGTAAATGGAATATATCATTAAATAAGGAAGCATTGATCCAGGCTATAATATATCAGAGGTTTAAGAATTCAGGCACAGATGTCATATATTATATGAATGAAGTTGTATAAAAGATTCAGAACAGGCAAATCCATAGAGACAGAAACTAAGTTAGTTTAGTTTAGATCTAGAAGAGTGAAAGAGTTGGCTTAAAGCTCAACATTCAGAAAACTAAGATAATGGCACCCGGTCCCATCACTTCATGGCAAACAGATGGGGAAACAGTGGAAACAGTGGCTGACTTTATTTTTGGGGGGCTCCCAAATCACTGCCGATGGTGATTGCAGCCATGAAATCAAAAGACACTTTTGGAAGGGAAGTTATGACCAACCTAAACAGCATATTAAAAGCAGAGACATTACTTTGTTAACAAAGGTCCATCTAGTCAAGGCTATGGTTTTTCCAGTACTCATGTATGGATGGATGTGAGAGTTGGACTATAAAAAAGCTGAGGGCAGAAGAATTGATGCTTTTGAACTGTGGTGTTGGAGAAGACTCTTGAGAGTCCCTTGGACTACAAGGATATCTAAGTCCATTCTAAGGGAGATCAGTCCTGGGTGTTCTTTGGAAGGACTGATGTTGAAGCTGAAACTCCAGTACTTTGCCCACCTGATGTGAAGAGCTGACTCACTTAAAAGACCCTGATGCTGGGAAAGACTGAGGGCAGGAGGAGAAGGGGATGACAGAGGATGAGATGGCTGGATGGCATCACTGACTCGATGGACATGAGTTTGGGTGAACTCTGGGAATTGGTGATGGACAGGGAGGACTGGCATGCTGTGGTTCATGGGGTCGCAGGGAGTCAGACACGACTGAGTGAACGGAACTGAACTGAGCTGAATGGAAGGGCTAGAGGAAAGAAAATTGGAAGGTGACCGCTGATGGGTACAGGGTTTCTTTTTGGGGTGACAATAGTGCTGTATGATTATATAGTAGTAATGTATGCACATTTGGTAAATATACTAAAACCCACTGGATTTTACACCTTAAAGGAGTGAATTTTAAAATAGGTAAATAACATCTCTGAAGCAAATAATTAAAGTTTTTAAAAGGATCATCAATAATACTCTTTTAAATTTGAGTTCATTTTCTAGCAATAATGCACTCCGGTGAACACCTGAACTCAGCCTCTGTAGCAGGAACAAAGGAAACAAAATTGCTTTAAGAGACTTAGGTAAAAGGGTTAATGAAAACAGAAATGCCATTTTGTTTTTTTTCAAGTAGGTTGAGAAAAAGAGATGTATACTCACATTTAAATGAAAAAGATAACTGTAATATACACTTTAATTCCTCATGGTGTCAAAGGATCCCAAAGATTCCTTTATCCTAACTGTCTTTCAGGGAGAGAAACAGAAATTTAAGGACCAATCTCAGCCAGTAGAAACACTTGACTCTAAATGAGTGATTAAGACTCTACAGAACACTTTCTGAATGGAATTAATAGACTGATAGATAAAAACACATTTAATTTTTGCCCTTGTCTAAATACATCACATTATTTCAGCAAATCTGAAACCAATGTAAAAAAAAAAAAAAAATAAGAATACTGCAAATGTTTTTTAAAGTCAAAGTAGAAAGTGCTTCTTCGGCTCTTATAAACTGCATACAGTAGAGAAGAATTCACATGGTAACTAGTAGACAGTGACCATTAGCTCTCTTACCATGCAATAGGAACACACAACAACTTAGGGAGTAGTCAGCCTTCAAGTGAGCTTAAGTTTATAAAAAAAAAAAAAACAAAACGTATTTCTTATCAGGAAGAGGCCAATCCAAGAATGTATATAAATGTAGTTAGTAGATATATCTGACTTTCATTAAAAGATACATTGTATTTAGATTTTAATGAATACTGTGGTGTAATACATGGGTAAAAACTACTTTTCCTTCCTTTGAGGATATTTTGCTTCAAGGAGCCTGAATTATTTAATAATATATGACAAATACAATGACACACAGTACACATATGCGTGCATGCACATATACATCCTCAACATGAGCTAAACATGTGGATAGGCAGAGTATAAAATTACTGATGCTCTGTGGAAATGAATGCAATCAGTACTACTTCAAAATAAAAGGGCACTTCTAAGTCATTTTTTAAAACATCATTAAGTAACTATGTGGCA
Source organism: Bos taurus (assembly GCF_002263795.3). NCBI lineage: Eukaryota > Metazoa > Chordata > Mammalia > Artiodactyla > Bovidae > Bos > Bos taurus. The sequence goes on along the minus strand of NC_037353.1, from coordinate 1,678,603 downwards.
AACACTTAAACTTAACTAATTCTCTTTTGATACGAACAATACTTTTGAGTACTCAGCTAGGTTCAAAGTTGTTTTGCAAAATGTTGCTATCAGAAATAGTGCAGATGTTTAATGCCAAGGATCATGAATGACTTGAGTTACTAATAATTTGATAAGGCAAGAAAACATAATTCATGTATTCAGAGTGGTATAGTATTTATAAAAATTAAAAATAAATGAACAAAGCTTGATATACAAATTTCATTAATTCAACTGTAAAATCTTACTACTAAGGGACTATATATTATTGAATTTATTATTCTTGATATTTCCATTAAATTAATATCAAAGATAGCACATAAAATTTGTTATTTTTATACGAAAGAGATTTACATGTGCAATTTGAAAAAAACAAAAACAGAGTGGTATAAATTAGTGGAAAGAGTTTTTAAAATAATATAATAAGAGGCATATTTCTATAAAATATATCTGGATAATTATTTACTCTTTCAGTATGTGTGTGTGTTTTCAATAAGCAACATAGTTATTCTGTGACCTAAATATTTTTCCTACGACTTAATAATTTCCAGTAGAGACATTGTTTTGCCTAAACTGTTTCTTTGGATAACAAAAATTCATTTTAAGGAGTATAGAATATATTTCACTTACTTATATTTTGGAAATATGTTTCAAAAAAAACTTTTGGACCTTGCAATATATGAAAAGTACAGAAAGATAATTTAGTCCTTTCCAAAATGTGGTTACATTTGAAAAAATAATTTCTTTGAGATACATAAGTTTCTGTGCAAAGTTGATTTGGTTTTATTGATTAACCAAAAAAATGATGTTAGAAACAAGTGTATAAAGAAAAAACTAAAAAACATACTCACATAGCAAAATAAGGGCAAAGTTTAGAGTATTAAGGATAACAATAGATCCTTATAAAGTGAATTTTTAAAATATCATATATGGATGTGAGAGTTGGACTGGGAAGAAGGCTGAGCACCCAAGAATTGATGTTTTCAAACTGTGGTGCTGGAAAAGACTCTTGAGAGTCCCTTGGACAGCAAGGAGACCAAACCAGTCAATCCTAAAGGAAATCATCTCTGAATACTTATTGGAAGGACTGACACTGAAGCTGAAGCTCCAATATTTTGGTCACCTGATGCAAACAGCCAGCTCACTGGAAAAGACCCTGATGCTGGGAATGACTGAGGGCAGGAGGAGAAGGTGGCGACAGAAGATGAGATGGTTGGATGGCATCACTGATTCAATGAACATGAGTTTGAGCAAACTCTGGGAAATAGCAAAGGACAAGAAAGCTTGGCGTGCTGCAGTCCATGGGGTCACAAAGAGTCCAACACGACTGAGCAACTTAACAATCACAACAACATTTGCTATTAGTAGGACAGACAGAGCATTGGACTTTTGCATACCTACACAATGATTATAAAACACTAGTCATCTACCCTGTCTTTAAATATAAACATCTCACTTTCCAGGTAAAATTTCTCAATCTATGGTACAGACATCATATGCATCAGCCCTAACCTGACAAGTCAGAATCTCTGGATTTGTGACACTAAAGTGTGTATGTTCAGTAGCCCTTTATTTCATCCCAGTTATTCTTATGATGAAGTATGAGGAAAGGGGAAAGAAGGTCTAGCATTTAATGATTTGGTTTAAATGGCAGACACAGATCATCCTTCATCTCCCTTTATCCTGAATGCTGTTACTATTTTAAATAGTATTACTGCTATACTATAGACTAGGAGACAGAGGTTCAGAGAATTTAAAATGATGTAAAACTTGTAAGAGGACATGTAAGTATTCAACATTCTATAAGTAATCTTCCTACAGAAGTTATTTCCTACTTGATACATACTTAGAGGGATTTTCAGAGTGCAGGTATCTGAATGAATAACCAGATTAGCTTTGTCCCACCAAATGGAATCACACATACCCAATAAAGTCTGTTCAGCTCAGTTCAGTTCAATTGCTCAGTCATGTCCGACTCTTTGCAACCCCATGAATCGCAGCACGCCAGGCCTCCCTGACCATTACCAACTCCCAGAGTTCACCCAAACTCATGTGTATTGAGTCGGTGATGCCATCCAGCCATCTCATCCTCTGTCGTCCCCTTCTCCTCCTGCCCCCAATCCCTCCCAGCATCAGGATCTTTTCCAATGAATCAGCGCTTCACATGAGGTGGCCAAAGTATTGCATTTTCAGCTTCAGCATCAGTCCTTCCAAAGAACACCCAGGACTGATCTCCTTTAGAATGGAGTGGTTGGATATCCTTGCAGTCCAAGGGACTCTCAAGAGTCTTCTTCAACACCACAGTTCAAAGCATCAATTCTTCGGCACTCAGCTTTCTTCACAGTCCAACTCTCACATCCATAGATGACCACTGGAAAAACCATAGCCTTGACTAGACAGACCTTTGTTGGCAAAGTAATGTCCCTGCTTTTGAATGTGCTATCTAGGTTGGTCATAACTTTCCTTCCAAGGACTAAGAGTCTTTTAATTTCATGGCTGCAATCACCATCTGCAGTGATTTTGGAGCCCGGAAAAATAAAGTCTGACACTGTTTCCACTGTTTCCCCATCTATTTCCCATGAAGTGATGGGACCACATGCCATGATCTTCGTTTTCTGAATGTTGAGCTTTAAGCCAACTTTTTCACTCTCCTCTTTCACTTTCATCAAGAGGCTTATTAGTTCCTCTTCACTTTCTGTGATAAGGGTGGTGTCATCTGCATATCTAAGGTTATTGATATTTCTCCCGGCAATCTTGATTCCAGCTTGTGCTTCTTCCAGTCCAGCATTTCTCATGATGTACTCTGCATATAAATTAAATAAGCAGGGTGACAATATACAGCCTTGACATACTGTATAACTTATAAATCTTATAATACACATCTGTCCTCTTAAAAAATACTGAATATATGGTGACATGATTGTTCTTATTGTTAGAAAGTCAGTTGTGGATATAATTTTCCAGAAAATTAAGAAACATGCAATAGTGAAATAAACTCTAACAGTCTAAAAGCAAAGCTTCAGCCATCGTTATCATACGATAATATAGGCAATGCATTCAGAAATGTTATCTCCTTTTAGGTACCTAAATAACAAATTGCAAAATGGCCAGTGAAAAAAGTCTATCTATAGAAGCCAAATGTAATAATAGTTCACCTGTTGATATGTGCATATTGACTTAAGAATTTTTTCTTAACAGCAGTAATTCCATAAACACAACTTAAACATTCTAAGAAGCTGTGTATCTGGCTCTCACTGAAGCACATCACTAGGTGTATCGGTTACATTTTACTAAGAACATATTAATTAAGAAAGTTTAATGTTTAGCTAAATGAAAACAGATTTGGAAAGACTCTGTCAGTACTCCATGAAATGCACAAAAATAAAAAAATAATAAAGAAATTGAATCATTTGTTTCAAGATAACAAATAATATAGTTTTTAAGTTTTTCTGTATTATTAAAAGAACAAAGATTTTTATCTATAGCCAAATTCAGTACATTAGATACAGCTAGGATTTGTTGGATAGATTCTTCTTGTTCTTTTAATAAAATTATTTCATCTGTGCCAAATGTAAAAGTTTATTTTCTATACCTTCCTTCCTTTGCAAGCAACTGTTCAGTTTTGTTCTTTAATCTTTTAATTAAGTCAGCTCTGATTTTAATTCCATCAATTAAACACCTGTACTATGTAACTTTGGGTTGATACACTGAAATTTTCCAGACTAGCCACATAACTCCTATTAAAATTAATGGTTCTGCATGCTAATTATCCATGTTCCAGGATGAAAATTTCCCCATGGTGTTCAATAACCCTTAAAATCCCCCAGTTCTTATTTTGTCACCAAATGCCAATGAGGAGATTGTGCCACCTGCTATCAATCCATACTTATAAAAAGAGGATAGAAAGAAAAAAAAAATGCAATTTAGAATCTTTTCTCATACAGGGAATTTAAACCATGTTATAGTTTTGAACATATAGGTAGTAGCTATAAAGAATTGTTTTGATGCTTGATTAATATACTGAAATGAATATTAATGTAAGAAACTTCTCACATATTTCTAAGTAACATGAGTTCACTTTGATTCAACCTTTAGGCAGCTTTTGATTCAACTTTTTTTTATTAACAAAGTGAAAAATATAAATCAAAGTCACCAACAAATATCTTTAACAGACAGCAAAAAGGAGTTATGTAGCTTATCAAGATCTGTTGTTATAGACTTAACTTGTTATTACATTTTTTAAGTTGATTTTAATTTTATTAGTTGTAAGTAATTTTGATATAATATTTGATAAGAAAAATTTTTCAATAGGACAATCTTATATTAAGTATAACATTTACTATTTTCACCTAGAGCTACTATTCACTTCACTGTCCTCTACATTATCATGGTGTCTTCCATATTAAGGTGATCATCCTGGGATCAGTTCCTCCTGTGGCCAGCATTAAAATCATTCCCTGGCTTTCAAGGAGGCTGAAACAGGTATTTCTTCAGGCTCTGTCTTCAGCAATAGATCTAGCTAGACCCTCATCTCTGATAGGCAACTCTCAGACTACTCTGATAACTAAAATAACCCTCAAGGAAATGTGAACATAATCGCCTTTAATATATTACGAATTCATTGATAAAAATTTTGTAGACAAAATATTCTCAATGAGGGAAACTTTGCACCTCAAGAAAGATTTGGCAATGTCTGGAGACATGTTTAGATGTCATGAGTGAGAGGAATGCTACTGGCATCTAGTAGGTAGAAGCCAGAGATGTGGTTAAATATCTACAAAGCATGAGACAGCTCTGCACAACAATCATCCAATGTAAAATGTCACCAGTCCCAAGGTTAAGAAACCTATTATTAAACCAGATATTAAAATGATCATTTCTAAAACTATCCAGAAGAGAATATAGAAAATGTGTATTATATATAAGAATAGTTTAGGTTAATAAACAACTAAATGTGTTCATTATAAAATAGGAAATATCTTTAAAGTCAAAATATTTACTTTGATTTTTTACAAAGACCTTTACTTATTTTTAAGTTCTGTCACATGTGTGCCTTGCTCACCCAGCTGTAAGGTTTGTGAGGATAGGAACTAACTCACAATGCTCCTGAAATAACAATTTATTTTTTCCCCAATCTTTCATGATTGGTTTATGTTAACAAGAGTCCTTATTATAATCTCTTATTTGTCAATCCATTCTTAGAAAAGATAATTTTGGAATAAAACATGACTACCACCTAGAAGACTTTGATTCCTTTCAGGAAAAAATGAATAATTTGACTTACCAAGAGATGAAGAGGTATCTGAACTCTGGCAGAGGGAAAGGCAGGATTGATTGCCTTTACTGTAACCAACACTGTGAAAAGAAATATAATTACCCTTATTAGTCAAACTTTTTGTTTAAACAATTAAACTTACTATCATTGATAATTGGTTATTATACTACAAGTATTTTTGTTTATATGCATTATATGCATACATACATGTATTTGTTTCTCTTTTATTTTTCAAATACATAACCTCATAATAATAGTAAGCAATATAAGAAAACAGAGTATAGAAAAGGTACATACAGAAAACTTCACTAAAATATCAATTTGATTAAAATTATGTTTTCCTAATTTAAGACATTTATATTAGTATGAATATACATGTTAGTATATTATTTACTCTATGCATGTACATTATAGACCATATAATATATATTAGATCACATGATTATATATGTGACAATGGAGGCTCCTTTTGAACTGAAACAATTCATATAGATGGGTAAGAGACATTGAAGTAAATAGTGGGCTGGTTTTGTTAGGGACCTAAGCATTTGAAAAAATATCTAAAATGCTTTTTTTAGTTTAATGATGTTCCTAAATTTTTACTCTAAGTTTCTCCCAATTTTCTCATCTATTTGCATTTTTTAATATTGGACAAACTAAATAATGGAAGGTAAATAATGTTAATAGTTAGCAGCTAAACATTTAAATTCAGGCACAAATATATTGCAGAAAAAATATTTTGTTTTAGTGAAAAGAAATATATAGTTTTTGAAAGAAAAGAGTACTTATGCTTTTTTATATAAATTGTTCCCACTGTTAGTAGTGAAAATTTCAACGTGGCAACATAGGTTGATCCTGAACTCACTTCCTCCCAGGGAATACAGTTAGTCTAGGGCTACATATGGAACAATTTTCTCTGAAAAGAACCTAATGGCTGACTTAGTGATGGTTACACAAGGCAAATGAGAAAAAAAGACACTGAAGCAGCTAGGAGAGCTATCTCTCCATAAACCCCACCTCTGACACTGTGACCTGCTGAGTTTCTCCATAAGGAGTGAAGATTTAAATGCCACATTGGGTATTTCAACTTTTAAGACCTCCAGCTGAAAGACAAGCTCCCAAAATATATAATTTTGAAAAACCCACAGAATGAAGTAATCTGACAATGGCTTTTAAAGCATCTGTACAATTAGACTCATCACACCAGGGATCATCTCAAAGGCAGCTTATCTCACCCAGACTTAAAGTGAAGGAAGTTCAAAGTGTTAGTCACTCAGTTGTGTCCGACTCTTTGCAACCCCATGAACTTGCCCCTGCCAGGCTCCTCTGTCCATGGGATTTCCCAGGCAAGAATACTGGAGTGGGTAGCCATTTCCTTCTCCAGTGGATCTTCCTGATCCAGGGATCGAACCTGGGTCTCCTGCATTGCAGGTAGTTTCTTTATCATGTGAGCCACCAAAGAAGCCCCAAAGTGAAGGAAGCTCACCTGCTAATGTTAGAGTTTCAGCTACAGGAATTGGCATCTAATATAACACAGACCTCAAGGAACTTGCTGGAAACATTCACTGGGGACAGAGACCAGTGGATGCTGCCATTGCATTTTCCTTTCACCATGCTGTTAGAGTGCCAGTATCTCCCAGAAAGACAGACATCTAGTGCCCTGATATTTGTGTCTGTTTCCCAGGGGACATTTCTTGAATACATGGTTCTGGAGGCCAGTAGAGCTTCTGTTCAAGGTCCTGTGGAACTTTGACAAACACAGTTATCTAGAGAGGAGGTTATACACTTGTCTAGCACCACAACTATTTTGGCTGTTGCCAGGGAACACCTCCACATAACTCGGGTCTGGTGGGCATGAAGTTTATGCTTGTGGGTCTCATAGGCTGTAACCAATGGAGAAAGAGTTCTTACACAGCTACCACACCTAGAATAGAGTGAGAAGCAACAAACACAGGAGACAAATTTTTCTCTAAAGGAGGCCTATGAGCTAATTATTATAGCTGTGGCCTCTGGAGCAGGCTTCTAATTAAATGTACACTTTGGGGATGGCTATAATCCTTTTCAGGAACCTTGGAGGGAAGGTGCTATTTTTGCATTCTCTCTCTGCTGCACTCCAGAGATCCAGAGTCTTTCAGGGATTTAACATGTATCTGACACCCTGGTTTTAGGTATGATGCCCCAGGTTTTGTGGCTGCTATTCAGAGAACACCCTTTGATTATGTGGTTCTGGTAGCCAGGAATGTTTGCATTCCTGAGTCCAGAGGACTATGATAATCAGAGAGACAGTTCTTGGCAGGCTAATAGCCTAAGGCACTGTACGGACAGCAGACCAGTGCACATTTACCCAGTCATTCTCTGAAGAGGCCTCTTTGCTTATCTAGTGGCTGATGGAGCCACTCTCAAGGAGCATGGGCAATGAAATCCATCTTGGCGCTCTCCCTCTGCCTGGCCCTAGTTAACTGATGACTCCCAGAAAAGAATTTATGTACTCATCTGACATTCCAATATTTATGATTGTCACTCAGAGAACACCTCCAGATTGCCAGGCTTTGGTGGCCAGTGGGGCTTATGCTTGCAGTCCCACTGGACTATATATATTTGCATATTTTTAAAAACTACTGCCTAAGGGTCTGACCTCCAATCAACTTGAATCTAGATGCTGAGATCCTCTCATCTGAGACACTGACAGGTGTTGGCATATAATTAACCAGTGGGAGCTATTAAAAATATAACAGACTGCCTAGACAAGCACGAAGTTTTGGGAGATAAACAAGATCTAAGGCAGGATTTGTCAAGAGCCAGGTCAGGCGGTGAAGAATTTTCCACAGTTTATTGTGATCCATGCAGTCAAAGGCTTTGGCATAGTCAATAAAACAGAAATAGATGTTTTTCTGGAACTCTCTTGCTTTTTCCATGATCCAGCGGATGTTGGCAATTTGCTCTCTGGTTCCTCTGCCTTTTCTAAAACCAGCTTGAACATCAGGAAGTTCACGGATCATGTATTGCTGAAGCCTGGCTTGGAGAATTTTGAGCATTACTTTACTAGCATGTGAGATGAGTGCAATTGTGCAGTGGTTTGAGCATTCTCTGGCATTGCCTTTCTCTGGGATTGGAATGAAAACTGACCTTTTCCAGTCCTGTGGCCACTGCTGAGTTTTCCAAATTTGCTGGCATATTGAGTGCAACACTTTCATGGCATCATCTTTCAGGATTTGAACTAGCTCAACTGGAATTCCATCACCTCCACTAGCTTTGTTCATAGTGATGCTTTCTAAGGCCCACTTGACTTCACATTCCAGGATGTCTGGTTCTAGGTCAGTCATCACATCATCATAATTATCTGGGTCATGAGGATCTTTTTTGTACAATTCTTCTGTGTATTTTTGCCATCTCTTCTTAATATCTTCTGCTTCTGTTAGGTCCATACCATTTCTGTCCTTTATCAAGCCCATCTCTGCATGAAATGTTCCCTTGGTATCTCTAATTTTCTTGAAGAGATCTCTAGTCTTTCCCATTCTGTTGTTTTCCTCTATTTCTTTGCATTGATCACTGAAGAAGGCTTTCTTATCTTTTCTTGCTATTCCTTGGAACTCTGCATTCAGATGCTTATATCTTTCCTTTTCTCATTTAATTTTCACTTCTCTTCTTTTTCACAGCTATTTGTAAGGCCTCCCTAGACAGCCATTTTGTTTTTTTGCATTTTTTTCCACGGGGATGGTCTTGATCCCTGTCTCCTGTACAATGTCACGAACCTCCGTCCATAGTTCATCGGGCACTCTATCTATCAGATCTAGGCCCTTAAATCTATTTCTCACTTCCACTGTATAATCATAAGGGATTTGATTTAGGTCATACCTGAATGGTCTAGTGGTTTTCCCCACTTTCTTCAATTTAAGTCTGAACTTGGTAATAAAGGATTCATGGTCTGAGGCACAGTCAGTTCCCGGTCTTGTTTTTTTTGACTGTATAGAGTTTCCCCATCTTTCGCTGCAAAGAACATAATCAATCTGATTTCAGTATTGACCATCTGGTGATGTCCATGTGTAGAGTCTTCTCTTGTGTTGTTGAAAGAGGATGTTTGCTATAACCAGCGCATTTTCTTGGCAAAACTCTATTAGTCTTTGCCCTGCTACATTCCGTATTCCAAGGCCAAATTTGCCTGTTACTCCAGGTGTTTCTTGACTTCCTATGTTTGCATTCCAGTCCCCTAAAATGAAAAGGACGTCTTTTTTGGGTGTTAGTTCTAAAAGGTCTTTTAGGTCTTCATAGAACCGTTCAACTTCAGCTTCTTCAGCGTTATTGGTTGGGGCATAGACTTGGATTACTGTGATATTGAATGGTTTTCCTTGGAAACAAACAGAGATCATTCTGTCATTTTTGAGATTGCATCCAAGTACTGCATTTCAGACTCTTTTGTTGACCACGATGGCTATTCCATTTCTTAGGAGGGATTCCTGTCCAGAGTAGTAGATATAATGGTCATCTGAGTTAAATTCACCCATTCCAGTCCATTTTAGTTCGCTGATTCCTAGAATGTCAACGTTCACTCTTGCCATCTCTTGTTTGACCACTTCCAATTTGCCTTGATTCATGGACCTGACATTCCAGGTTCCTATGCAATATTGCTCTTTCCAGCATTGGACCTTGCTTCTATCACCAGTCGCATCCACAGCTGGGTATGGTTTTTGCTTTGGCTCCTTCCTTTCTTTCTTTCTGGAGTTATTTCTCCACTGATCTCCAGTAGCATATTGGGCACCTACTGACCTGCAGAGTTCCTCTTTCAGTATCCTATCATTTTGCCTTTTCATACTTTTCATGGGGTTCTCAAGGCAAGAATACTGAAGTGGTTTGACATTCCCTTATCCAGTGGACCACATTCTGTCAGATCTCTCCACCATGATCTGCCCATATGGATGTGAGAGTTGGACTGTGAAGAAGGCTGAGCACTGAAGAATTGATGCTTTTGAACTGTGGTGTTGGAGCAGACTCTTGAGAGTCCCTTGGACTGCAAGGAGATCCAACCAGTCCATTCTGAAGGAGATCAGCCCTGGGTGTTCTTTGGAAGGACTGATGCTAAAGCTGAAACTCCAGTACTTTGGCCACCTCATGCGAAGAGTTGACTCATTGGAAAGACTCAGATGCTGGGAGGGATTGGGGGCAGGAGGAGAAGGGGACGACACAGGATGAGATGGCTGGATGGCATCACTGATTTGATGGATGTGAGTCTGAGTGAACTCTGGGAGTTGGTGATGGACAGGGAGGCCTGGAGTGCTGCATTTAATGGGGTCGCAAAGAGTCGGACACAACTGTGCGACTGAACTGAACTGAACTGAAGGCAGGATTGATCAACAAATTTCATCTCCTAGAAAAAGCTACTCTTTCAAGACTGAAAGAGGTGATAATTTCATCTACTGTGGAAAAACCAACTCAGAGAATCAAGAAAAATGAATAAGTAAATGACTCTCTTCCAAATGAAAGAACAAGATCAAGCCTCAGGAATAAAACCTTAATAAAATGCAGATAAGTAATTTACCTAATAAGGAGTCAAAAGTAAAAGTCATAAAGAGGCTAATCAAACTGGGGAGAAGAAAGATGAAAACACTTAGAATCTCAGCAAAGAGATGAAAAATATAAGAAAGAACCAAATAGAAGTATAAGAGCTGCAGAATATATTAATTGAACTGAAAAATAAACTAGAGGTGTTCAACAACAGACTGGATGAGAGAAAAGAACAAATCCGTGAACTCAAAGACAAGTACTTGGAACTCACCAAATGAGACATAAATATAAAAAAATGAAAAAAAAAAAAATTGGAGATACCTTAAGGGTCTTATGGGACAAAATTAAATGAACTAATGCTCAGTTTAAAGAACTCCCAGGAGGCAAAGAGAGCAAGAAAGAGGCAGAAATCATATTTGAAGAAATAATAGCTGAAAACTTCCCTAAAAATGAAGAAGGAAACAGACTTACAGATCCAGGAAGACAAGAGAATTCCAAACAAGATAAACCTAAAGAGATACTCATCAAGACACATTATAATTAAAATGTCAAAAGTTAAATACAAGGAGAGAATCTTAAAAGCAGTGAGAGAAAAATGATTTGATACATATGAAAGAAACTCCATAAGACTATCAGCAGATCTCACAGGAGAAATGTTGTAAAAAGAGAAGGGAGTATCATGAAATATTCAAAGTGCTAAAAGCAAAAAACTACTAACCAAGAATACTCTATTCATCAAAGTTATTCAGAGTTGAATAGTTAAAGAGATTTTCAGACAAGCAAAACTAAAGGAGTCCATCTCTACTAAACGGGCACTACAAGAAATGCTAAAGGTATTCTAATTTGAAAAGAAAAGGTAAAAACTAGTAGCAAAAAAGCATTTGAAAGAATAAATCTCACTGGAAAGGTAAATATATATTAAACGTAGTGCTTTCAGTTCAGTTCAGTTCAGTTCAGTCACTCAGTCATGTCAGACTTTGAAACCCTGGACTGCAGAACACCAGGGTTCCCTGTACATCACCAATTCTCGCAGCTTGCTCAAATTCATGTCCAGTGAGTCAGTGATGCCATCCAACCAGCTCAGCTTCTCTGTTGTCCCCTTCTCCTCATGCTGTCAATCTTTCCTAGCATCAGGGTCTTTTCTAATGAGTCAGTTCTTCGCATCAGTGGGCAATGTACTGGAGCTTAAGCTTCACTATCAGTCCTTCCAATAAATATTCAGGACTGATTTCCTTGAGCATTGACTGGTTGGATCTCCTTGCAGTCCAAGGAACTCACAAGAGTCTTCTCCAACACCACAGTTCAAAAGCACTAATTCTTCAGTGCTCAGCTTTCCTTATGGTCCAAATCTCACATCTATTCATGACTACTGGAAAAACCATAGCTTTGAATAGATGGACCTTTGTGGGCAAAATAATGTCTCTGCTGTCTAAGTTTGTCATAGCTTTTCTTCTTAGGAGTAAGTGTCTTTTAATTTCATGGCTGCAATCACCATCTGCAGTGATTTTGGAGCCCAAGAAAATAAAGTCTCTCACTGTTTCCATTGTTTCCCCATATGTTTGCCATGAAGTGATGGGACCAGATGTCATCTCAGTTTTTTGAATGTTGAGTTTTAAGCCAGTTTTCTCACTCTCCTCTTTCTCTGTCATCAAGATGCTCTTTAGTTCCTCTTCACTTTCTGCCATAAGGATGGTATCATCTGCATATCTGAGATTATTGATATTTCTCCCAGCAATTTTAATTCCAGCTTGTGCTTCATCCAGTCTAGCATTTCACATGATGTACTCTGCATATAAGTTTAAAAAGCAGGGTGACAATATAGAGCCTTGATGTACTCCTTTCCCAGTTTGGAACCAGTCCATTGTTCCATGTCTGGTGCTAACTGCTGCTTCTTGACCTGCATACAGATGTCTCAGGAGGCAGGTAAGGGGCCTGGTATTCCCATATTTGAAGAATTTTCCACAGTTTGTTATAATCCACACAGTCAAAAGCTTTAGTGTAGTCAATGAGCAGAAGTAGAGTGTTTTAATCACTTAAGCTAGTATCCATAATGCAAGACACATATATAACAAACTTCCTAGTAGCCACATTTAAATATGTAAAATAAAATATAAATAAAACAACAGGTTAACCTAGCTTTAGTATTATATTTTATTTAACCCAGTATGTCCAAAATACTATTTCAACATGAAATCAGTGTAACAAAACTACTAACAAGCTCTATTTTTTTTCTTATTGATAGTAGTGATTTAATGGCATATGATGTGGCAAAATTGGGACTTGCAACAACTGCTGTGTATTGAGATGATGAAGAATAAATGGTTATCAGAAAGAGTTAGGGAGAGAAGATGCTTGAGTCACATTAGAATTATTGTGAATATTGGTAAGTGGAAAACAATAATTGTGGCAGCAACAACAGCAACAGGAATGACAGCCATGAAACACATTCTACTCAGTGGTAGGTGAGAAAATTAAAACCAGCTTTACATTTCATAGAAACTTAATTCTGGGCCTATGAGATATTTAAAATTAAGTATTCCTGGCTCACTCATTCCCTTTGTCCCCCATAAGAATACAGCAAATATAAATACATTTTTAAACCTTTAAGAGCTAAAAAAATTTCAGTCACTGTTGACAAAATTTATATTATTTTGTAGCAATAGAATAAGGAAGAACAAAATAAGGAAAATGTGTAACTATTGTAAATATGAGGAAATTTAGCCAAAATAAGTGATTGCCTTATTTTGAGAGTCCCTTGAACTACAAGGAGATCAAACTAGTCAATCCTAAAGGAAACCAGTCCTGAATATTCATTCAGGAGGGACTGATGCTGAGGCTGAAGCTCCAATACTTTGGTCATCTGATACAAAGATCTGACTCATTGGAAAAGACCCTGATACTACTGGGAAAGATTGAAGGCAGGAGGAGAAGGGGACAACAGAGGATGAGATGGTTGGATAGCATAACCGACTCAATGGACATGAATTTGAGCAAGCTCTGGGAGATGGTGAAGGACTGAGAAGGCTGGTGTGCTGCAATCCATGTACAGTCAGACATGATGGAGCAACTGAACAACAACAAAGTGCTTGTCTAATGTTGCCCATTTGCAAATTGGCAGAACTGGAATTTGATACTGAAATCTCTGAATTCTGGATGAGCACATTAGAGAAAAGAGATAAGTACTCTTCTATCAATCTTATTTTAAACTTTCATTTGGTCATTCAGCATTTAACTGTTAATGCATAGTCCTAACCTGTGGACAAATGGGTTACAAAATAAGCATGATTCCTGCTGCGATGAGAGGGTAGTTTCTCAGAAATGAATAAATAAATAAATCATGATATGCATATGAAAATAAATGTATAAGAAACAAAAAAATAAATTAAAATCATAATGAAATACCATTATATGCTTACTAGAATCACAAAAATTAAAGTCAATAGCAAGACCAACTGTTGACAGTAATTTGGAATCATTGATATTTTCATACAGTGCTGCTAGGATAATAAGAAACAATTACATGGGGAAAATTTCTGTTCATTTCTTATGAATTGAAACTGATGCCTATCCTATGACTCAACACTTCCTAAGTATGTATTAAACAAATATAAACTTATGTTCCCATTCAGTTCAGTTCAGTCACTCAGTCATGTCTGACTCTTTGTGACCCCATGAACTGCAGCCCACCAGGCCTCCCTGTCCGTCACCAACTTCTGGAGTCCACCCAAACCCATGTCCATTGAGTTGGTGATGCCATCCAACCATCTCATCCTCTATCATCCCCTTCTCCTCCTGCCCTCAATCTTTCCCAGCATCAGGGTCTTTTCCAATAAGTCAGCACTTCTCATCAGGTGGCCAAAGTATTGGAGTTTCATCTTCAATATCAGTCCCTCCAATGAAAACCCAGGACTGATTTCCTTTATTATTTTTTTTTCTTTTTTTTTTCTTTTTTTCCTTGCTTGCTTTATTTATTTATTTATTTTTTTCTAATTTTATTTTATTTTTAAACTTTACATAATTGTATTAGTTTTGCCAAATATCTAGCATGGACTGGTTGGATCTCCTTGCAGTCCAAGGGATTCTCAAGAGTCTTGTCCAACACCACAGTTCAAAAGCATCAATTCTTCGGTGCTCAGCTTTCTTTATAGTCCAACTCTCACATCCATACATGACCACTGGAAAAACCACAGCCTTGACTAGACAGACCTTTGCTGGCAAAGTGATGTCTATGCTTCTTAATATGCTGTCTAGGTTGGTCATAACTTTCCTTCCAAGGAGGAGGCATCTTTTAATTTCATGGCTACAATCACCATCTGCAATGATTTTGAAGCCCCCAAAAATAAAGTCTGACACTGTTCCATTGTTTCCCCATCTATTTGCCATGAAGTGATGGGACCAGATGCCATGATCTTAGTTTTCTGAATGTTGAGCTTTAAGCCAACTTTTTCACTCTCCTCTTTCACTTTCATCAAGAGGCTCTTTAGTTCTTCCTCACTTTCTGCCATAAGGGTGGTGTCATCTGCATATCTGAGGTTATTGATATTTCTCCTGGCAATCTTGATTCCAGCTTGTGCTTCCTCCAGCCCAGCGTTTCTCATGATGTACTCTGCATATAAGTTAAATAAGCAAGGTGACAATATACAGCCTTGATGTACTCCTTTTCCTATTTGGATTTTCCTATTTTTAATGTTTGCATTAAAAACTTGTAAAGAATATTCCTAGGATTTCTCTGTTTTGCAACCAAACGTCCCTCAAGTGCAGAATGGTTGAAACACACTGCAATATATTCATAAAAGGGTATTCTACTCAGCTATCAAAATTGCAAACTACTAATATATGCAGCAACAAAAACCAATCTTTAAAAATACAAAGAAACAACACAAAATAATAGATACTGTATGATTTCATTTATACAATTATCAGGTGAAACCAAACAAAAATATGAGGAGGTAACTGTCTGCAAGGAAAGGAATTACTGCAAAATATATTCACCTATTTTCAACATTTCCTAAAATCTTATCTACTATGGTATCAAACTTAAACTCAAGGCCCAGGTTTTTGCATATGATTGCATTCATTTTGTAGGGTAACTCTGAAACTTAAGTTTCTCAGGTGATTCCTCTCAATATAAATACCTAGTACTAAAGAGACACATTTTCTTTCCCAACTATACCTCACAAGTAATGGTAAGTCAAAGATAGCACAATAGCAACAAACACTTCCATTTAATAAGGGCGAAAATGGTAGGCACATAATAATTAGTATAAAAATTCTGAAATCCCACCAGGCAAATATCATCAGCTCCTTGGTTACAGTCCAGTACTTTTCCTCTTCCAACTATTTGCCCTGAATCTTTTTGCTCTCTGGGCTCCTCTGCCCATGCCTATGTCATCTTCCTTTTTTCTATTCATAGATGACAAGCCTTCTCAGTCTGTTACTTGCCTAATGAAAGAGCAGACATCACAATGGATGTCAAAGAAATAAAAAGGAGCACAAAAGACTATCAAAATTTATATACCAACAAACTGAATAACCTAAGGAAATGGATAAATTCCTAGAAACACACAACCTACCAAGACCAAAGCATGAAAAAATAGAAACTTGAATAGATGGAATCAGTAATCAAAAACTATTGAATAAAGAAAATTCAGAATAAGATGACTTCACTAGTGAATGTCACCAAACATTAAAAGAATTCTAAGAATGCAAATTCTTCTTAAATTCTTCCAAAAACTTTAACAACAGGGAATACTTCCAAAATCATTTTATGGGGCCAGCTGATCCCCAAACCAAAGACATTATGAGAAAAGAAAATTATAGACCAATATCCTTCATACACAAAGATGCAAAAATCCTTAGGAAACTACCAGTAAATTCAATTCACCAGCATATTAAAAGGATCATATACTATAATCAAGTAGAATTTATCCCTGTAATGTGAAAACTGTTCAAAATACACAAATTATTTTATGAAATATACCATATTAAAGGAATGAAAGATAAAATAACATAATTTCAATAGATGCAGGGAAAGTAGTTGGTCAAATTCAATACCTTTTCATGATAAAAGCTATCAAAAAACTGGGTGTGGAAGGGATGTACTTCAACATAAAAAAAGTCTATATAAACCCATGATAAAGCCATAGTTAACATCATGGTCAAAAATGAAAAATTGAAAGGTTTTCCTCTAAGATCAGGAACAAGACAAGGATGACAACTTTCACCACTTTTATTCAAAATACTGGAAGTCATAACCAAAGTAACTAGGCAATAAAAAGAAAAATAAATTACACAAGTTGAAAGAAAGATGTACAATTGCCTCTACTTGAAGATAACATGGTACTATATATAGGAAATTGTAAAGACTGCACAAAAGAAAAAAACAAACTTAGAATTAATCAGTAAATCCAATAGTGTTGGAGATTACAAAGTAAAAATACAAAAATCAAAGGCATTTCTATACACTAGCAAGAAACCACTTGAAGAGGTAATTTTTAAAAACTTCCCCTTACAATAGCATCCAAAAGAATAAAATACAGAGGAATAAACTGCCTAGGAGGTGCAAGATCTACATAACATAAATTAAAAAGTACTAATGAACAAAATTGAAGGAAACAAGTAAATGAAGACATTTCATGTTCATAAATTGGAAGAATGAATATTGTTAAAATGTTTGTATTACCCCAAAGCAATCCAGAGAGTCAATGCTAGCACATCAAAATCTCAATGCCATTTTTTAAATACAAATAGATAAAGCATCCCTAATACTCATATGGAATCACAAAAGACTCAGAATACCTAAAGCAATCCTGAGAAAGAACAAAACTGGAGACATCACTCTCACTGACTTCAAAATATAGTCCAAAGCTACAGTAATTAAAACAATATGCTACTAGATTAAAGACAGACATAAAGACCAATGGAACAGAACAGAGAGAAAAAAAATAAACCCATGTAAAAACTTAAAACTGTACCTTTGTCAAGGATGCCATTATAACACAGTGGAGGAAGGAGAATATTTTAAGGAATATTTAAAGAATTTTAAAGAATTATTGAAAAGGGGATATCCAAATGTAAAAGAAGTAAAATAAAATAAAATTGGACACTGACCTGATACCATATCAAAAATTCAGCTCAAAATGAATTAAAGCCATCACACACCTGGTAGGATAGCTATTATAGAAAACAATAATAGTAAGTGTTAACAAAATTGTGGAGAAATTGCAACTTTTGTACTCTGCTGGTAGGAATGTAAAATGGTGCCACAGCTATGGAAAACAATATGAAAATTCCTCAAAAAAACTGTACTAACATTTGATTCTGCAATCTGACTTATGGATATGTACACAGACTAATTCAGATAAGGAACTCAAAGAAGTGTCTGTACTCCCTTGTTTATTGCTGCATTATTCACAATAGCTGAGATATGTAAACAACTCATGTACAGTGACAGATGAATAGACAAAGAAAAAGGTGGATACACACATAAACACAGATACATTACAAAACGATGTTTGAATGCTTGCCTGTTTATGTTCTGCTTTTTATTACAATTTTGATTTACTTATTAAAAACTTACTCAATTAGAACCAGCTGTTTCCTTGAGCTCACTCACATGTTCATGAGAATGGGTTCAGGAATAGGGGCTAGGATAGGTCATGATATGGATTGGTTTCTTAGTACATCCTTTCTTGTTGTTGCTGTTTCCTCTGAAATTATATTTGAAATTGTTCTATTGCATTATAGGTCAACTCAATCATTCTCCTTCCACTTAAAACTCTTCATTGAAGGTGGATGTGAATATTGAAATTAATTAGATCTGGTATCAGGATATATTTGACTCGGGATAAATTGTACACTGGGCTGGAAGAAGCACAAGCTGGAATCAAGATTGCCAGGAGAAATATCAATAACTTCAGATATGCAGATAACACCACTTATGGCAGAAAGTGAAGAGGAACTAAAAAGCCTCTTGATGAAAGTGAAAAAGTTGGCTTAAAGCTCAACATTCAGAAAACAAAGATCATGGCCTCTGGTCCCATCACTTCATAGGAAATAGATTGGGAAACAGTGGAAACAGTGTCAGACTTTATTTTTTGGGGCTCCAAAATCATTGCAGATGGTGACTGCAGCCATGAAGTTAAAAGACACTTACTCCTTGGAAAGTTATGACCAACCTAGACAGCATATTAAAAAGTAGAGATATTACTTTGCCAACAAAGGTCCGTCTAGTCAAGGCTATGGTTTTTCCAGTGGTCATATATGGATGTGAGAGTTGGACTGTGAAGAAAGCTGAAAGCCGAAGAATTGATGCTTTTGAACTGTGGTGTTGGAGAAGACTCTTGAGAGTCCCTTGGACTGCAAGGAGATCCAACCAGTCCATTCTGAAGGAGATCAGCCCTGGGTGTTCTTTGGAAGGAATGATGCTAAAGCTGAAACTCCAGTACTTTGGCGAAGAGTTGACTCATTGGAAAAGACCCTGATGCTGGGAGGGATTGGGGACAGGAGGAGAAGGGGACGACAGAGGATGAGATGGCTGGATGGCACCACCGACTCGATGCACATGAGTTTGAGTGAATTCCAGGAGTTGATGATGGACAGGGAGGCCTGGCATGCTGCAATTCCTGGGGTCGCAAAGAGTCGAACATGACTGAACGACTGAACTGAACTGAAATTTTCTACACTGGGAAAACTTACTCCATGGTGATCTTTTAAAAAGATATACCCAACTATTCTAATCTACAATTAATTATATCTCAATGAATTTTTCTCACTTTTGTTACTACTGTCATCTGATACAATTGAGATAATCATATAGTCAATATTCTTGGGAATTTGAAGAGAGAGAATAGCAATTTTTGTAAATGTCATTAATTCTATGGGTTGCTTGGGTCAAAGTTAAAAAATTACTGCCTTATGTTGGACTGAGCAGTGTCCTTATGATATAAAGCACTTAATGTAATTCCCTTACTTAAAATTTAATTAGCTGGGATTTACAACACTTGAGAAACTTCGTGGTGAATTTTCAATTGGCAATAAGTGTTCTTGGTCTCTTCTGCTTAAGCAAATCATGAAGAGTGACATATTTAGATGTTGACTGGCTATTTCCTTTATTTCTAATTAGGCAAGTTCTGAGTCTGAATAACTCTAGTGTCAGAGTGCACACTAGAGTACAAAAGTTTGGCGGAAGTCTACAGTAACAATGCAGATAAATTTCAAACTTAAAGCAGACCAAGGACAAACTCCCCTTGTTCTCACATGTCACTATTTTTCTTCCTGACCTACTTCCTCAAAAATGATTAGCACTTGACATTTATTTACAATATGTACAACATTGTAAATGTACAATATGTGATGATTCACACCTTGTTAAAATAAATGCTACCTTTTTGTGCTACTCAAAACACTTTAACTCTATCTCTTATGACTGTGATCCCTTAATATATTTCAAATTTTATATCCTTGGGTAAGATTATTTAAGCAAGAAAGACATGTAATATAATCAGATTCTCTAAAAATACATAATTTTGATGTTATATAAATGATACCATATCCAGAATTAATTGACTATCTGATATTGATAAATGTATTACCAAGAAAGGAGAGTTACAAACTTAGTAAGTACAGATGCAAAAGTTCTAAATAAGATATTAGCTATGGAAAAACTAAAAGTATATCTAAATAATTTATGACCAAACGGGTATATTCAGTGATGCAAAAATTAAACAAATTAATCAATATAAACCATTCTTACATCATAAATGACAGAATATAAAATGCTATGATAATAATAGATACTAGAAATTGTTGATAAGCAGTGTAGTCATTACCAATAAAACTTCAAGTGAAATAGAAATAATTTCATATAATAAAATTATTTTGTTAAAAATACATATATTATGCTAGATGTTGACATTATAAAATATTTTCAATTAACATCAAGTAAATGGGATGCTTAAACTATGATTTAACATTGACTCAAAGGTAAAATGATATTCAAAGAGGAATATCTTTAAATTCCAAGGAAGAGGACTCATGTTATCTTCTAATATATAAAGATCTTGAAGGATCTTATTATGCTATTAAAATAATCTTTCCTATGTCAAAAGTACTTGACAGCTTTATATTCATAGTTTTTAAGTTTTCCCCATATCTAATATTTTCCTATTTACTAAGACCTTTGCTCAAGGAATTTAAGCATAAAAGTATGTACTGACTAAACGCATTAATAGGACTGTCATGCCATGATAAAATTTTCAGTGATCTAGCAGAATATTTTTTCTTTTCTTCCAGATTTAATGAACTTAATTAGCATTCATCACTGTATCAGTTTAAGGTATTCAGCATAATGATTTAACTTTACCAACATCATAAAATGATTATCATAATAAGTTTAGTGAACATCCATCATTTTGTATAGATATGAAATAAAAGAAAAAAATTATTTTTTCCCAGTAATGAGAACTCTGTGCTTTATTCTCTAAACAACCTTCATATATAATATGCAGTAGTATTCTTTATATTAATCATGCTACTAGTACTTTATTTATTTTATAAGGAAGTCTGTACCTTTTGCGGAGAAGGCAATGGCACCCCACTCCAGTACTCTTGCCTGGAAAATCCCATGGACGGAGGAGCCTGGTGGGCTGCAGTCCATGGGGTCACTAAGAGTCGGACACGACTGAGCGATTTCACTTTCACTTTTCACTTTCATGCGTTGGAAAAGGAAACGGCAACCCACTCCAGTGTTCTTGCCTGGAGAATCCCAGGGATGGCAAAACATGGCGGGCTGCTGTCTACGGGGTTGCACAGAATCGGACACGACTGAAGCTACTTAGCAGCAGCAGCAGTACCTTTTGACCATCTTTGTCACCATACAAAGGTAATACATTATTATTGACTACATTCATCATGCTGTACATTTCACACCAAGACACATTTATTGTAATTGGAAGTTTGTGCCTCTTTATATCCCTCACCTATTTCAATCATCTCCCGACCTCTGTAAAGATAAGCCTCCTTCTGTAAAGATAAGCTTCAGACTGGGAGAAGATATTTTAAACTGCATATCTGACAAAGGGCTAATAACTATGATATTTGGTATACAAATAATTTTTGAAATTCAGTAGTAATATCAACATATAGCCCAATTAGAAAAAGGACAACAGGCACAAAAAGACATTTCACCAAAGAATATATACAGATGGAAAATCAGCTCATGAAAAGACTTCAATATCATTAGACATAAGGGAAATGCAAAATAAACTCATAATGTGATCTCACTATACACCCTATTAGGATGGCTAAAACAGAAAATAGAGACATCAAAATGCCAGAAATGAGGCAGGGAAATCACATCACTCAGACATTGTTGATGGGAATATAAAATGGCATAGTCACTCTGGAAAAGCAGTTTGGAAGACTGAATAACTACATATGTAACTACTACACCAGCAGTTGCACCCCTGGTCATTTATTGTAGAAAAATGAAGGCTTATTCACATGAAAATCTATACTTGATAGCTTATAGAAACTCTACTGATAATTAAGAAAAACTGGAAGTAACCTAGCTGTTCTTCAGCAAAGCAAGAAAATTGAAACATATCATAGCATGAAATACTATTTGGCAATATAAAGGAATATACTATTGATATACATATAAACCGTGATGAATCACCAAGAAATTATACTGAGTGAAAAACAATATCCATAAGTTATACATAGCATGATTCCATTGGTATATCATCCTTGAAGTGAGAAAATTAAAGAAATGAAAAACAAAAGAACTTAATTCCTGGGAAGGAACTGAGTATGGGGCAACATGATGGGCAGATGTTGATCAAAATGTTCTGTATATTGAGTAAATTAAAGCCAATATCCTGGTGTGACATTTATTGTATTGTTATCATTGGTTGAAACTCCATAAAGTATACACAAGATTTCTCCATATTATTTTTCACAATTGAAGCTGAATCTATAATCATATTAAAAATATGACATTTAATTTAAAACTAGTGAGTTAACATTGCATGCCTTGACAAATTGATGCCAAATTATAGAGCTCGTTTGGTAAAATATGATTCAATAAAGCAGAGGTAAAATTTAGCACCCTTTGGGTAAAATTGGATGCCTTTATTTGACCGGGAAAATATTTTTTAAAAATGAGATGGCATTAGTTTGCTGGGGCTGCCATAACAAAGGGGTTTCTCTGATACTCAGTTAGCAAAGAATTCGCCTGCAATGCAGGAGACCCCGTTTTGATTTCTGGGTTGGGAAGATCCCCTGAAGAAGGGATAGATAGGATACCCACTCCAATATTCTGGCCTGGAGAATTCCATGGACTGTATGGTCCATGGGGTCACAAAGAGTCAGACACAGCTGAGTGACTTTCATTTTGGATGGCTTAACCAATAGAATCTTTTTGTTCTTTTTTTATAGTCCTATAAGCTAGAAATCCAATATCAAAGTGTCAGCACATTTTGTTTCTTCCAAGACCTCTCTCTGACTTGCAGGTGGCCCTCTTGTAAAGATCAAGAAGCAATAGTTAGAACCAGACATGGAACCATGGACTGGTTCTAAATTGGAAGAGGAATACATCAAGGTTGTATATTGTCACCCTACTTATTTAACTTATATCCAGAGTACATCATGCAAAATGCCAGGCTAAATGAAACACAAACTGGAATCAAGACTGTCAGGAGAAGTATCAATAACCTCAGACATGCAAATGACACCACCCTTATGGCAGAAAGCAGAGGAAGTTAGGAGCTTCCTGATGAAAGTGGAAGAGGGGAGTGAAAAAGCTGGCTTAAAACTCAATATTCAAAAAAGTAAGATCATGGCATCCTGCCCCATCACTTCATGGCAAATAGAGAAAGTATGGAAACAGTGACAGACTCTATTTTCTTGGGCTCCAAAATCACTGCAGATGGTGACTGCAGCCATGAAATTAAAAGATGCTTGCTTCTTGGAAGAAAAGTTATGACCAACCTAGACAGCATATTAAAAAGCAGAGATGTTACTTTTTTGACAAAGGTCCATCTAGCCAAAGCTACGGTTTTTCCAGTATCATGTATGGATGTGAGAAGTGGACCATAAAGAAGGTTTAACACTGAAGAATTGATGCTTTTGAACTGTGGTGTTGGAGAAGACTCTTGAGAGTCCCTTGGACTGCAAGGAGATCCAACTACTCCATCCTAAAGGAAATCAGTCCTGCATATTCATTGGAAAGACTGATGCTGAAGATGAAGGTCCAGTATTTTGGCCACGTGATGAGAAGAGCTGACTCATTAGAAAAGACCCTGAAGCTGGGAAAGATAGAAGGCAGAAGGAGAAGGGGACAACAGAGAGGGTGAGATGGTTGGATGGCATCACCGACTCAATAGACATGAGTGAGCAAGCTCCAGAGATGGTAAAGGACAGGGAAGCCTGGAGTGCTGCAGTCCATGGAGTCTCAAAGAGGTGGACGGGACTAAGTGACTTAACAACAAGAAAGACCTCTTTCTCTGACTTTCGTATAGCCTACCTCTTGCTGTCTGCTCTTTGGGTCACCCCTTTAGAATTGTCTGTGTCAGAAACTCCTCTTCTTATATGAACACCAGTCTTATTGGACTAGGGCCGATCCATATGACCTCATTTTACCTAATTTGCTTCTTTAAAAATCCTATCTCCAAATACAATTACTTTTTGAGTTACTAGGGTTAAAACTTCAACATAAAATTGGTGGGAGTCAGA
This sequence comes from Bos taurus, assembly GCF_002263795.3. Lineage (NCBI taxonomy): Eukaryota > Metazoa > Chordata > Mammalia > Artiodactyla > Bovidae > Bos > Bos taurus. The sequence continues at coordinate 1,654,077 of NC_037353.1, read as the reverse complement.
GGAAACACAATTCACCCCATAATTGAAACTGACATTTAGAAATGAAGAGATTCCAAATAAAAATGTAGTCTCTATGTTATTTTGAGAGCACATAATTAGCTATGGCAGCAATTAGAAATACTTGAGAGTCCCTGCTTCAAAATCACATGCATTCAAAAATTTATAACACTCATACATCACACACACACACACACACACATTCATAATGTCCTCTTAAGTCTTTTACTAAATGCCTGGCCTTTGTGTCTTTTAATTTGTGATGGCTGTAATACAGCATTATATAGGCTTCCAATGAAGTCAAAAGACAGAAACGAAGAGAAAAACTCTGAAAGGAGAAATATGAAGCCTCCATAAACAAGTAGTCTTCTTAACAATTTTGTAAGCAACACTATTTAATTGTCAAGAAGTGGCAGCTAATTGGTGTGACATTTGTAGAGAGCACATAGTGTCTGTCTCAAAAGAGTTTAAAAGCATTCTATCAACAATGAATCAATCCATTATTTTAATCCTTCTTTATCCTTCTTTATTTGATCAAGAGTTGAAATTTATCCCAGGCTCTGCCCTTTCAGTTTACCAAGTATACAGATTCAGTTTTCTGGTTTACTGAGAGCATTTCTATGTTTACTGAGAACATATAGAAATGATGATCTTAATGTGAACCATTAAACCAGTTTGGCAAGAATGTCACTGCAGTTTGTGGATGCAAATATTTTGCTAAATAAGGAAAAAACCAATCCTTATTAGTATGAAAGTTGTAAAAGAAGAAAAAAAGGTAAAAAGGTGACAAGCATTTCCTTAAATACAAAGTAAAAATCTCAGTTCTACATGATGCAAAATAGAGAAGTGACATTAAATATAAAGAAGCAGATGACAATTTTATCATTTTATTTTTTAATATAAATTTATTTATTTTAACTGGAGTTTAATTACTTTACAAAATACATTAGGGCATAGAGGGAGCTTGTCGAAAAAGGCCTGGGATTGTGGTTACATCCCTGTATCACACTGTTTCCTTGCCTAGTAAGTAATTCCCATTTCACTAAATGAAATGTCACTAATCAACTTAATAAAAGGAAAACAACCTGGAAAAAAAATCACATGCCACTGCATTAGGCCATTTTATTTCAGAAAATAAAATGTTTATAAAGTGAAGAATTAACCAATATGTGTATAATAGTGTTTTCATTTCCAGTATAACGTTTGATTTTATCCTCATCAATTTGTGAGGAAAATTAAAACAAAAATGTGTTTTCCAAACAGATTTATATTTGAATTTAACAATTGAACCTAGTGTTTCCCAGCAGCGATGTTGACTTAGCAAGTATACAGGACACTGGTTGTCCAATCTAAGGAGATTAAATGGCCAGTTTAGCTCACTGAGTTACACACACACACACACACACACACACAAAAGAATCTTCAAGATTCATTGAAATAACCCATAAGTTTCCTCTGATTTTATATTTTATAACTTTATAATCCTGTTTGTTTAATTAGATTATTCTTGCTCATATAGGACACTAGCAAATCAATAAAGCCTAAGGAGATAACAAATAAAAGTTAAAACAGAATTCTGTTTAAAAGCTGCTAGGGTAACAGGTGGAATAAATCTGTTTTTGTATCTATGGCCACCCAGAAGAGATAATCTGTCATATAAATTATCTTTAAGACAAAATAAATTTGTAAGCTATGTTTTCCAGAAAATTACAAAGTAAGTAATTTTCTTTAAAACAGTTTTAACATCTGTTTTTTTCCTCCTTCTTCTCAAGACATACTGGAGGTCATAAAATCAAAATGTATTGTTATAATAATATGCCTTTTAGTAAAAATAACTCATAATCTTAAGCTCATACTTTGAATACTGAGTCTTTTTTTGGCTTTAGAATTAAGCAATGAGTGATTCCAATATATGAGGAAAACATCTCTCGATGTGTAGTTGAATGTCTGTTTTCACAGAAGAAAAAGAGAATTAAGCAGAAAAGTAGATCCTGAATCGTTATATAAATAATATACAGAAAAATATAGATATATGCCTGTTTTGGAAAATATCAGATTAAGTTAATATTTATCTTTGAAGTAGAGGTTTACCTTTTACAGTACATTTCAAAGCCTTGAAAAGCCAAGCTAGATGCAGAAAATCACAAGAATTCAAAGCATAAATTTTATACCATTTAGGAGGTAAATAATCTTCAATACAATTGGGATATGATATGAAGTGATAAAGGAGTAATTAATGTTATAGATATATTCTCAATTAAGACTGCATTATTATGTAAAAGTTGAAGCTCATTCAAAACATTTTTTAAAGAGGAGAACAAGTGGATGGGCATGGACTTTGTATACAAAAAGAGATTCTAACTGACCTAAATTGCAAACTCTTCTTGATTTTGACCCTTACACAACTGAATTTCTAAAATGTAGATAAAATCACCAATATTTATGTATCCTTAAGAAGACTACTGATTTTTTGGTCAGTAGTATTTACTAAGAGAGTCTATTACTACTACCGTTTCTTTACCACTACAAAGAAAAGTACATGGAATTTGTACTGAAAAGATTTATAACTAATAGTGTTGATAAGAACAATACTACAAAACTTTCATTGTATGAAGACAACTAATCCTGTTTATGCTGGATAGCTGCTCTTATTCTTTGGTTGTAGTGGTGGTATTTATAATTTTCCTCTCTCAAAGGTTTTATACTTACTGTCTTTAAGCTTCTTCAAAAATATTCTGAAAGTAAGGGATGAATACATCTTTTTAAGGGCTTCCCATGTGGCTCAGTGGTAAAGAATCCACTTCAATGCAGGAGATGCCGGTTTGATCCCTGGGTTGAGAAGATTCCCTGAAGAAGGAAATGACAACCCACTCCAGTATTCTTGCCTGCGAAATCCCATGGACAGAGGAGCTTGGCAGGCTGTGGTCCATGGAGTCACAAAGAGGTGGACATCACTGAACACACACACACACACGGCCACTTGTTTCCTCAGTGGGCTCTTGGGAGTTTTGGGTGTCCCCTCCAGGCTCTTTGGAACTAGCTCTTCCTCTTTTTTCCATGATGGGGGTAAATGCAGAGCTTTCTTTGCTGTGATTTACAGGGATTTTCAGAGTTGAGAAAGCATCTTCCTGACCATCTTTTTTGAAGCGGGATAAAAGACATCCTTCCAAATGTCACCTCTCTAGTGGTATTATTTCTATCTTTTATTTTGTGTAACACTTCCAAAACTGATGTCATTTGGGGGACAACAGATTGTGTCAGGGTTCCTCAAATTTTAAAACAAATATTAAATTTGAATTTCAATTTGACAGCTATCTCAACAAAAATAAATTTGAATATATATTAGCTCAACTTGATGACCCAAGGAAAAAATTCTAGGATGGGATATTAGCACTTGGGTTGAAGCAAAGTGAGTTCCCCAAAGAGATAACATTTAACATTTGGTGTTGGTAAATGCCAGTATGTCTGATGCCTTTAAGTTGACATAATATAATGTCAAAATTACAATAGTTTTACACTTTTGTGGTTAAATTGAATTATTATCTTGCTATGCTATGCTATGCTATGCTGCGTTGCTTCAGTCATGTCAGACTCTGTGCGACCCCATAGACGCAGCCCACCAGACTCCACTGTCCCTGGGATTCTCCAGGCAAGATTACTGGAGTGGGTTGCCATTTTCTTCTCCAATGCATGAAAGAGAAAACTGAAAATGAAGTCGCTCAGTCGTATCCTACTCTTAGCGACCCCATGGACTGCAGCCTACCAGGCTCCTCTGTCCATGGATTTTCCAGGCAAGAGTACTGGAGTGGGGTGCCATTGCCTTCTCCGGACAGTGACAATCCCTGTATGACTGAAGAACATTTTTTAAGAACAGGTAGAATGTGGTCCACTGGAGAAGGGAATGGCAAACCACTTCAGTATTCTTGCCTTGAGAACACCATGAATAACATGAAAAGGCAAAATGATAGGATACTGAAAGAGGAACTCCCCAAGTCGGTAGATGTCCCATATGCTACTGCAGATCAGTGGAGAAATAACTCCAGAAAGAATGAAGGGATGGAGCTAAAGCAAAAACAATACCCATTTTATTTGACTTAATATAATTAGTCTTGAAATAAAATTCTAATTTTTATAAAATTTTAATCACTCTCATTTAACCATGATCTCCAAATTATTTAACATATTAACAGCAGTTATGAAAAATAAAAAGAACTTATAACATCATCAATTTACATCTAGAAATATATTTTGGTATCATGGAACATCTGTGTCAGTAATTCAGATTTCTTCTATTTTGAGCAAAGTATATTCGTTATTATAAATTAATTCAATCAGTAGATTTATAACAAATTTATAATAATTTTATTAAATTATCTATAGAAGTGTCTATATATGACAAAATTTTTAAAAAGTATAATGTAGCATTATCTTCATCACAAATATAAGATACTGAAAATATATCTTTTATTTTTTCAATTATGTTCTTTATGAGTTACACTTTCTCTCATAAAAATCTCCAAATAAATAACAAGTTGTGCTTAGAAAGCTATTTCTAACATATTTAGGTTTTCATATTTCTACCATGTTATTTTATTATTAATTTATATTTTTAAATTATATGGTTAAATTTAGAACTAAATTAGATACTAAAGTATTAATTTCTGTATTTATATGAAGAAAAATCTTAAAAGCAATCTTGGTGGTTTTAAAGACTCAGTTCAGTTCAATTCAGTCACTCAGTAGTATCTGACTCTTTGTGACCGCATGGACTGTAGCACACCAGGCTTCCCTGTCCATTGCCAAGTCCTGGAGTTTACTCAAACTCGTCCATTGAGTCAGTGATGCCATCCAACCATCTCATCCTCTGTTGTTACCTTCTCTTCCAGCCTTCAATCTTTCCCAGCATCAGGGTCTTTTCAAATGAGTTCGTTCTTCGCATTAGTGGCCAAAGGATTGGAGTTTCAGCTTCAGCATCAGTCCTTCCAATGAATATTCAGGACTGATTTCCTTTAGGATGAAGTGGTTGGATCTCCTTGCAGTCCAAGGGACTCTCAAGAGTCTTCTCCAACACCCAAGTTCAAAAGCATCAGTTCTTCAGTGTTCAACCTTCTTTATGGTCCAACTCTCACATCCATACATGATACTGGAAAAACGATAGCTTTGGCTAAATGCAACTTTGTCAGCAAAGTAATATCTCTGCTTTTCAATATGCTGTCTAGGTTGGTCATAACTTTTTTTTTTTCAAGGAGCAAGTGTCTTTTAATTTCATGGCTGCAGTCACCATCTGCAGTGATTTTGGAGCCCAACAAAATAAAGTCTGTCACTGTTTCCACTGTTTCCCCATCTATTTGCCAGGAAGAAATGGAATCAGAGCAATGGGATGAGATGTCATCTTAGTTTTCATTTTTTAATTAATTAATTAATTTTAACTGGAGGATAATTACTTTACAATATTGTAGTGGTTTTTGCCATACACTGACATGAATCAGCCATGGATGTACATGTTTCCCCCATCCTGAACCCTCCTCCCACTTCCCTTCCCATCCTTAATGTTGACTTTAAGCCAACTTTTTCACTCTCCTCTTTCACTTTCATCAAGAGGCTCTTTAGCTCTTCTTCGCCTTCTGCCATAAGGGTGGTGTCATCTGTATATCTGAGGTTATTGATATTTCTCCCGGCAATCTTGAGTCCAGCTTGTGCTTCTTCCAGCTCAGCTTTTCTCATGATGTACTCTGCATAGAAGTTAAATAAGCAGGGTGACCATATACAGCCTTGACGTACTCCTTTTCCTATTTGGAACCAGTCTGTTGTTCCATGTCCAGTTCTAACTGTTGCTTCCTGACCTGCATACAGATTTCTCAAGAGGTAGGTCAGGTGGTCTGGTATTCCCATCTCTTTCAGAATTTTCCACAGTTTATTGTGATCCACACAATCAAAGGCTTTGGCATAGTCAATAAAGCAGAAGTAGATGTTTTTCTGGAACTCTCTTGCTTTTTCAATGATCCAGCAGATATTGGCAATTTGATCTCTGGTTCTTCTGCCTTTTCTAAATCCAGCTCGAACATCTGGAAATTCATGGTTCATGTGTTGTTGAAGCTTGGCTTGGAGAAATTTGAGCACTACCTTAGTAGTGTGTGCTGCTTCTGCTGCTGCTGCTAAGTTGCCTCAGTCGTGTCCAACTCTGTGCGACCCCATAGACGGCAGCCCACCAGGCTCCCCGGTCCCTGGGATTCTCCAGGCAAGAACACTGGAGTGGCTTGCCATTTCCTTCTCCAATGCATGAAAGTGAAAGTGAAAGGGAAGTCACTCAGTCATGTCCGACTCTTAGCGACCCCATGGACTGCAGCCTTCCAGGCTCCTCCGTCCATGGGATTTTCCAGGCAAGAGTACTGGAGTGGGGTGCCATTGCCTTCTCCGTAGTAGTGTGTGAGATAAGTGCAATTGTGCAGTGGTTTGAACATTCTTTGGCATTGCCTTTTTTGGGGATTGGAATGAAAACTGACCTTTTCCAGTCCTGTGGCCACTGCTCAGTTTTCTAAATTTCTGGTATATTGAGTGCAACACTTTCACAGCATCATGTTTTAAAGACTAGCAAAACTTTAAACTATTTTCTTCTGGATATACAATCTGCAGAAATTTTAGCTCTATACATGGATATATTTATTTTTTGTGAATATTTATAAGAATTTCTTTTCCCTTAAGTTCGTGTTGTATTTCACCTTAAAGAATCAGTTTTAATTATTAGAAAATTTAGAGATAAGTGTGTTCATCTAAAAAGAAGATAAAAATATTGTGGTCTTAAAATTTTCTCATTTTCCCTAATAAACTGCTGTTTTCAATTAGAGTGACTGCTGGGAGAGGCAGGAATGTGAGAGCCGTATTTATCCTCCAACACCAGACTATAAAGGGCCTTACTAGCTTCATATTACCCCATGGATTTTGCTGAGACAATTATTGAAATATCAGCCAATTCCCCCTTTTATGGCATAGATAACAATATAATTGTTAAAATCCTACCTGGTGGTGAACTATGTGGTGTACCAGTTGTGGGGAGGGGTGGATAGAGCTAGTGGTGAAAGGTGTGAGGTACCTAAGACATGTGAGGAAAATAGCAATTTCAACAGCAATAAAATTGGATACTTGTAGGGGCAAGGGATGCTCTAGATAAATCAAATGAAAGGCTAAGGGTCATAAATCATCAGTTAAGAGCTAAGTGTGAACACAATAGTGCCTCTTTCACAGTGTATTAAAAGGCTTTTATAGCTACCAGCAAATGGGCAGAGAAAACATAGAATCAGACTCAGAATTTTTCCATAAAAGTAGCAGAATTTATAAGAAACTAAAATTCTCAACCTAGACGTGTCTACTATACTAACCAGAGCTCTGATTAAGAAAGAACAGGAGTACTTGCCTATGGGTTGGAGGTTGATGAAACTAAGAATCTTAAATTATTACAATTCCTTCCATGCAGAGAGCTCCCTAAAGTGGCCCATGCTTCCATGTTAAGGTTCAGTGTTCCTCTCTGGCTTGTGGCTGGTACAGACAGCCCTTCCCTGCCACACAACGGTGAGTGAGTGACTGAGTGAAAGTCGTTCAGTTGACTCAGACGGTTTGCGATCCCCTGGACTTCCACACGACAGGCTTCTCTGTCATGGGGATTCTCCAGGCAAGAATACTAGAGTGGGTTCCCATTTCCTCCTCCAGGGGATCTTCCCAACCCAGGGATTGAACCCAGGTCTCCCTCACCACAGGCGGATTCTTTGCCACCTGAGCCACTAGAGAAGCCCCGCACAAGGTAAACTTCCTGCCAATTTTCCCCTCAATTGACTCCTGGTCACCAGGTCAGTAATTAGGAACTGTACTCTGAAGGAGTTTCAGGAACTAGTAAACATATATATGGGTACCTTTGTGTACACATACATATGTGTACCTTCCTTTTGGACACACTAGCTCAAGAGAGGAATGTGTAATGTATACTGTTTAAGAAAGAATTTAATGAGATGAGGGGAATCCCTTGCAATACAGGATTTAACATTTTAGAAAAACTCCACAGGGTGATCCAAAATGTTGTCAAGATGATCCCAGAAACTCAGGAAGAGCAATGGCCCACATAACGGTAGAAATGCAATAATTGCCCTGGAAGCTCCTGGAAGAATTGAGCAAGAAAGGACATGTAAGATGTTCTGTAACATGTTCCAGGAGAGTTTACATTTGCTCATTATTTAGTGAGAAATACACAGCAGAGAGGAACCCCAGCATCTAGAGAAGAAGCTCAGTGATGTCTGTTTTCTTATGGGTAGGGATTAATTGTAGCAGATGTCATTATTGAACTATACTCATTGATGCTGGATTTTGTCAAGTGCTTTTTCTGCATTTATTGAGATAGTCATATGATCGTTATCCTACATTTTGTCAATATGGTGTATCATGTTTATTAATTTTCTTATGTTGAAACACCTTTGAACCCTAGCTTTATAGAGGTGTAATGCTGGGAGGGTTTGGGGGCAGGAGGAGAAGGGGACGACAGAGAATGAGATGGCTGGATGACATCACCAACTTGATGGACATGAGTTTGGGTGAACTCCGGGAGTTGGTGATGGACAGGGAGGCCTGGTGTGCTGCAATTCATGGGGTCACAAAGAGTCGGACACGACTGAGCGACTGAACTGAACTGAACTGAACTGAATTGCTATAAAATTGTAAAGTATTTAAAGTATATACCATGTAGAATTGATATATATATATATATATATATATATATATACACACACGCTGTGAAAAATTTTCCTTTTTATAAAATTGATAGATTACCAAAGGAGAAGACACCACAGAGACCAAAAAGCAGCTGATGTATTTCTGAATTAAGGAATATAAAATTTATCAATGAGTAGATCTATTGTTTATATGTTCCCCTGCTATCTTTATTGAGCTTCATTTTTTTTTTTTTTACTTTTATTTAAGTCTTGCACTACAGGGTAATTGTTTTCCATGTTCATGTACTTTCTCTTAAATAAGATTCTAAGCTGGTTGAGCAGCAACTCTGAAGCCTGACCATCTAGGTTTGTATTCCATTCTCCACTAGCTCTCAGCTGTGTGTGACTCTGAAGAAGCTGCATAAACAGCTTGTGCTGCAGTTGAATTTAAAAAATCAGAAAAATAATAAAATATTCCCTATAATTTATGCAGGCTATTTTAATTTGTATATTAAAGTACTTAAAGTTTTATATCATTATTAGTCAATACAGACTCCAGCATAAAGTGGGTCAGATACTTCATACCAACATTTTTCAATTAAATAAATGAATAATATGAATATTCATTAACAGGAATCTACATGAAAATATAAATACTATATCTTACATATAATATAAACATAAAAAGACACATAAGACCATCACTGAATGAGAAAACAAACATATGCTCCATTGTAGTTTATGCTGCCACATAATAGTTGCTGAAATAAATTATGATACAGATTCATCTATGTGTCCTCCCTTGTTCTGAGAGGAACTTTTAACTTGACCTGATCTTAAGTGCTCCTGTGACCACATTTCCAGAGGCTTATATGTTTTATAAAAACAAACTAAATTTTTTTTTTGACTAATTAAAAGGCTTGGAAGTTACTAAATCCTCACAACATAATCTTCTAGAACAGACGCCATCTCTTTTTAATTATCAGTGAAAAAAGGTTATTAAAATACTATATTTTTTACCTTTTTAATTACATGATTTATTTTGTGTATTTTTAAAATGAAGGCTTTCACCTAACTACAAGGCTGTGGAAAATCCTTACTTTCACAATATTAATATGAAAATTCCATGACGCTATTCACCATGCATTAATTCTCAAATGATGATTCTCTATATTAGCAGGTTTCATGGTTCACTAGTGAATGCATGCAAAAAATAATGGATTAACAATGCAAAAAAAAAGGAAGTTGTATGAATTTTTTATTTTCCTCATTTCCAATCTACCTTCTCTAGTAGGAAGAAAAAAAAAAAGAAAATGGGATAATACCACAGCCAATCTTATCTATGCTGAAGGTCATAGTCCATAATCATTACTGATATTCATTTAAAATTTAATAATGCCTCTGGAGATGCATGCTCATATGACTCTTATTCATCATACTAATACATGTGATTGTAGAACTAAGGGCTAAAAACAGCTTTTCTAACTACTTCTTAGGTTGCTAATTATGAAACACATTTTATTAATTCCCCAAAGCTAATGTCTCAAACAAATTTATGCATCACCAATTATTTCTGGGTGGAAAATTTCAGATGTATCCTGTTTACAAAAACATGTTTTGAATTCTTCATATTCTTACTATTCTTTTCACAAACTGTTGAGTAAACATTTTTCTTAAAATTTGAAAACTGGATTAAATATAGCACATTCTGACAGAATTGAATCAGGCTGTGCTTTTCATTCTTTTTTGTAAGTTGAACTGTTCTGAATATTAGAAATCGAATTTCTAATTTCAGAGTTAAATTACTAACAAAAAATTAAGTTCACTAAATTTATATTTTAAGTATTTTCAGTTAAGTTGCTCAGTCGTGTCCAACTCTGTGACCTCATGAACTGCAGCACGCCAGGCTTCCTTGTCCATCACCAACTTCCAGAGCTTGCTCAAATTCATATCTATTGAGTTGGTGATGCCATCCAATCATCTTATCCTCCATCATCTCCTTCTGCTCCTGCCTTCAATCTTTCCCAGCATCCAGGTCATTTCAAATGAGTCAGTTCTTCTAATCAGGTGGCCAAAGTAATGGAGCTTCAGCATCAGTCCTTCTAATGAATATTCAGGACTGATTTCCTTTAGGATTGACTGCTTTGATCTCCTAGCAAGGAAATTAATTATTTTAGATACTGACAATTTTCTCAACGGTTTCCTACAAGGCACAGTGGTAAAGAATCTGCCTGCCAATATAGGGGACTTGGGTTAAATCCCTGAGTTGGGAAGATCCCCTAACATAGGAAATGGCACCCCACTCCAGTATTCTTGCCTGGAAAATCCCATGGACAGAGGAGCCTGGCAGGCTATAGTCTATGGGGTCACAAAGAATTGGACATGACTGACTGATTGAGCACAATTTTCTTAATATCTATGGATTATCTACTGTCATCACAATTGTGACATTCAATCTGACTGCCATTGTATGGGTATAGCTGAGTTTATTGCTCTCACTAAGTTCCCTTACACACTTATGAGGCAAGGGCTTTGTGTTCTCCATGTGTTTTCATTTATGACAGTTTGATGTATACAAAGATTTACCTTTATTTACTGGAAGTACTAGGAATCTTCTTACATTTTCCTTCTTTGATTTACACATAACTTTCATGTACAATTGTTGCTTCAGGGCAATATAAAGTGGTACAATTGTTGCTTCAGGGCAATATAAAGTGAGTTTTTAGATTTTTATGTCTCTACTAATGCTTTAAGGATTGAGATTTAAATCAATTAACTTCAGTGGAACTCTGCTTCCAATCACATCACAGTGCAAAATAGAGACTGCCCCTCAGCTAACTTATCGATAGAAACAAATGTCTGTTGCTGTACCCACTCTTTTCAGGTAATATATATTGTTCTGAACATCATTCTGTGCCATGTCATGATTACAACGCAGAATTTTTTACTCCATATGGCATGAAGTGAAATTTGTGAGTCAATTTCTAGGTAGGTTGATAAGAAGTCTGGGGTCCCCAAGGAGGAGAGAGGGGTCTAGGGCTTCTCGAAGAAGAGACAGGGGACTAGAATTCTCAAGGAGGAGGAAAGGAAAAACATCTTTAATTTATTAATTTTTTCCCTACATTCCTTAATCTTAGTCACATAAAATATTTCTTTCTTTAAGCCTGGAACTGATGATCACACAACAAAAATCTCAGCTTAAATTCTGTAATAAGTATTCACTTCAGTCAATCAGTCATGTCCAACTCTTTGTGACCCCGTGGACTACAGCACGCCAAGTTTCCCTGTCCATCAACAACTCCCGGAGCTTACTCAAATTCATGTCTATCAAGTAGGTGATGCCATCCAACCATCTCATCCTCTGTCATCACCTTGTCCTCTCACATTCATTCCTTCCGAGCTTCAGGGTCTTTCCCATTAAGTCAGTTCTTCACATCAGGTGTCCGAAGTATTGGAATTTTAGCTTCAGCATCAGTCCTTCCAATGAATTTTCAGGACAGATTTCTTTTAGGACGGACTGGTTGGATCTCCTTGCAGTCCAAGGGACTCTCAAGAGTCTTCCCCAACACCACAGCTCAAAAGCATCAATTCTTCAGCACTAAGATTTCTTCATAGTCCAACTTTCACATCCATACACGATTACTGGAAAAAATCATATCTTTGACTAAATGCACCTTGTTGGCAAAGTAATGTCTCTGTCTTTTAATATGCTATGTAGGTTGGTCATAGCTTTTCTTCCAAGGAGCAAGTGTCTTTTAATTTCATGGCTGCAATCACCATCTGCAGTGATTCTGGAGCCCCCCCCCCCCCCCCCGCCAAATAAAGTATCTCACTGTTTCCATTGTTTTCCCATCTTTTTGCCATGAAGTGAAGGGACCAGATGCCATGATCTTAGAACACATGTATACCTGTGGCGGATTCATTTTGATATTTGGCAAAACTAATACAATTATGTAAAGTTTAAAAATAAAATAAAATTAGAAAAAAAAAACGTAAAAAACAAAACAAAACAAAAAAAGTTTTCTAAATGAGCTTTAAGCCAACTTTTTCACTCTCCTTTTTCACTTTCATCAGAAGGCTCATTATTTCTTCTTCACTTTCTGCCGTAAACATGATGTCCTCTGCACATCTGAGGTTATTGATATTTCTCCCAGCAATCTTGATTCCAGCTTGTGCTTCATCCAGCCCTGCATTTCCTATGATGTACTCTGCATATAAGTTAAATAAGCAGGGTGACAATATAGAGCCTTGACATACTCCTTTCCCTATTTGGAACTGGTCTGTTGTTCCATGTCCAGTTCTAACTGTTGCTCCCTGACCTGCATACAGATTTCTCAAGAGGCAGGTCAGGTGGTCTGGTATTCCCATCTCTTGAGGAATTTTCCACATTTTTGTGTGATGTGCACAGTCAAAGGCTTTGGTGTAGTCAATAAAGCAGAAGTAGATATTTTTCTGGAACTCTTTTGATTTTCCGATGATCCAACTGATGTTGGCAATTTGACCTCTGGTTCTTCTGCCTTGTCTAAATCCAGCTTGAACATCTGGAAGTTCATCGTTCATGTACTGTTGAAGCCTGGGTGGAGAATTTTGAGCACTACTTTACTAGTGTGTGAGATGAGTGCAATTGTGCCTTGGTTTGAGCATTCAGTGGCATTGCCTTTTTTTGGGATTGGAATGGAAACTGACCTTTCCAGTTGTGGCCACTGTGAATTTTCCAAATTTGCTGGCATATTGAGTGCAGCACTTTCACAGCATCATCTTTTAGGATTTGAAATAGCTCGACTGGAATTCCATCACCTCCACTAGCTTTGTTCATAGTGATGCTTCCTAAGGCCCACTTGACTTCACATTCCAGGATGTCTGGCTCTAGGTGAGTGATCACACCATCATGATTATCTGGGTCCTGAAGATCTTTTTTGTATAGTTCTTCTGTGTATTCTTGCCACCTCTTCTTAATATCTTCTGCTTCTGTTATGTCCATACCATTTCTGTCCTTTATTGTGCCCATCTTAGCAAGAAATGTTCCCTTGGTATCTCTATTTTTCTTGAAGAGATATCTAATTTTTCCCATTCTATTATTTTCCTCTAATTTCTTTGCATTGAGCACTGGGGAAGGCTTTCTTATCTCTCCTTGCTATTCTTTGGAACTCTGTATTCAAATGGGTATATCTTTCCTTTTTTCCTTTGCCTTTCACTTTTTTTCTTTTCTTGCCTGTTTATAAGGCCTCCTCAGACAACTATTTTGCCTTTTTGCACTTATTTTTCTTGTGGATCGTCTTGATCACTGCCTCTTGCACAATATCACAAACCTCCATCCATAGTTCTTCAGGCACTCTGTCTATCAGATCTAATCCCTTGAATCTATTTGTCACTTCCATTTGATTTAGGTCATACCTGAATGGTCTAGTGTTTTTCCCTACTTTCTTGAGTTTGAGTCTGTATTTGGCAACAAGGTGTTCATGATCTGAGCCACAGTCAGCTCCTGGTCTTGTTTTTGCTAACTGTATAAAGCTTCTTCCATCTTTGTCTGCAAAGAATATAAGTAAGTAAGTGAGTGTTAGTCGCCCTCTTTGCAACCCCCTGGACTGCAGCCCACTAGGGTCTTCTGTCCATGAGGTTTTCCAGGCAAGAATACTGGATCGGGTTGCCATTTCCTTCTACAGGGGATCTTCCAGACCCAGGGATTGAACCCGGGTCTCCTGCACTGCAGGCAGATTCTTTACTGACTGAGCTACAAGGGAAGCCCAAAGAATATAATAAATCTGATTTTGGTATTTACCATCTGGTGATGTCCATGTGTAGAGTCTTATGTTGTTGGAAGAGGGTGTTTGCTATGGCCAGTGCATTCTCTTGGCAAAACTCTGTTAGCCTTTCACCTGCTTCAGTTTGTACGCCAAGGCCAAATTTGCTTGTTACTCCAGGTGTTTCTTGACTTCCTACTTTTGCATTCCAGTCCATTATAATGGAAAGAACATCTTTTTGGGTGTTAGTTCTAGAAGGTCTTGTAGGTCTTCATAGAATCATTCAACTTCAGCTTCTTCAGCCTTACTGGTCAGGGCATAGACTTGGATTACTGTGATATTGAATGGTTTGCCTTGGAAACAGAGATCATTCTGTCATTTTTGAGATTACATCCAAGAACTGCATTTTGGACTCTAAGGATTATATAACAATAATTTATCCTGCTTGAGGACAGTTTCTCCTTCCTGAAGACCTTCTGACTAATCCTGTTATTGGAACACATGTATACCTGTGGTGGATTCATTTTGATATTTGGCAAAACCAATACAATTATGTAAAGTTTAAAAATAAAATAAAATGTATATTATGGAAGTTGTTCCGGTAAGATCTTTCTATTATTAAACTCTAATCCTGTACCTTAAAATGTATATTGTGGGAGTGGGTCTGGTAAGATCTTTACAACCTTGAGACATTCTTTTGATTTATTTTAATAATTAATTAAAAAAGTATATAGCTCCCATGCTAAGACTAGCAAGGGGGGTGCCCTCCATCCCCCTTCTGATGTCTATGTCAGAAGCTTCCTCTGTCCCATTTCACTGTAATAAAACTTCTGCCACAGAAGAGCCCTGAATGATCAAGCCTGGTGTCTGGTCCCGAAACTAAATCTTTCTTTTTTGGAGATTACAAATCTGACAACATTCACCATACGCTATCACTTGGTTTAATTCTCAGCTGAAAATGTGTGCTACATTGTCAAGAAGCATGCAGCTTCTTAGAGAACTATGAAACACCACTGACTCAGTGTCCTATAGCCTCCAGGTATTTTTTGAGTATCAAATAGTAGAAATAGAAAAAAAAAAAAAATAGGCAAGTTGTGCTCCAGCAGCCCTTACATGCCTTATTTATCACTGGGTAAGGAAAAGCAAAGACAGATGAAAGATCAAGGGCAGGAAATATGTGAAGTGCTCAAATGTATTGTGTAGTCAGTATATGCTGTAAAAAGTCAAAAAAGAAACAACCATTAACATTATAACACTTGTAGAAGAAGTATGGAACACTTATCTCTATGTAAGTTTAAAATATGGACACTGATCAAAGGATTTTATTTTAAAAGCCATGGGGGCTTTAGGAACTCTCAGGAGGGACATCTGAGCAGTCTAGGGATTGGGGGTAGTTAGAAGGAGCTACCTAAAAAAGGTGTATCTTAGCTTGGTTTGAAACCTAGCAGACTTATGTAGAGGCCTTCCTGGTGAAAGGATCTCCAGTGAGTCCCCTGCTTGCTGGTAATTACAGAAAAAAAAAAAAAAAACTGTGGCCATATACTATGACTTCTGAGACTTTCCATGAGTAAAGAAAGAAAGAAACAAGCTGTAACAGCTATCTTTAGAAAAGCTAATAGATGCAGAAACAAAGAAGGACAGTCAGGCCTTTAGAGCAATAACTATAACTTAAATCCACCACACGGACTCCTAGTTCTGTCTCAAAGGTAAAGTCTAATGCACATTTTTAAGTTGTTTTTCAGAAACCAGACCCCAATCAGATGGAGAGTGATGGCCATAAGCAGGTAGTCCACAGACCAGTTGAAGCCTGAACATTGATAATTTATCCCCGGTAGCATATCTGCTTACTTCACAACTCACCACTCAGAGAACTGTGCAACAGCTCATCACGTTCCTCAGAATACTCTCCCTCACCTTGCTATCACAGTCCCTTCCCTGAAAGCACTCAGAGAGTTCAGGTCTTTTGAGCATTAGCCACTCTGTATTCTTTGTTTGGAACCTTGCAATAAATGTAATACTTTCCTCCAAAAAGTACAGTGGATTGGCTTGGCCGCACATCATGTCACTGGACCCGAGTTCTATTCTGTAACAGGTTTTCCCCCAAGAACGGACCAGAGACAAAGACTTATGTCCAGGTAGGTTTTTTAGGTGATCCCAGAGAGCACAAGTGAGAAACTGGTCAGAGGGAGAAAGGAACAAAGAAAACCCAATAGAGTCTTCATTATCAAGGGCCTACCACAAGGATAAGGCGCTTGATCAAAAGGATGCTGCAAATATTGAATGAACATTCAAAACTGTAAAAGAAAAAAGTAGGAAGGAATTTTACTTTTATCTATTGAACTATCTCAAGTATTTTTTCTGTTGCTTGTGAAAACATGGTTTGACATATATTCTTTCCTCATTGTTTCATATTTGATCAACTAAATAAGACAGAAAATGAGATTGGGGATATCTGAAGGAGAAATAGTGATTAGCCTGAGAGATGTATAATACAGTAGTTAAAAACATAAACTTTGAAGTTACACAAACTTTGTTTTGAAAGTGATTATTTATACTTATTAATAGGGCCATTAGAAATACAGTTTCCTCATTTGTAAAATAAATACATTATCACAAATTTTGTAGTGTTATTATTCTGTTAATTAAATGATATGATATATGTAAATATCTTAACCCAATCTGATTCACAGTAAATATTTCTGCTTGATTTTACTGCTCCAAGAGATAAAATTTGCCTTAGGCAGAGAAAAGAACAGCAGCACTTTAAAAATAGTTTGCACACTGATCTCTTAGATTTAGTCTAGCTAATCTACATTTTGAAGTATTCTATGTGTTCCTATTGAATAAAAATGAGATATTCATTTTCCTAATTTGAATACCAAGATTTTTAGTTAGGCGTAGACCTCTTCATATATACACTACATCCAAACTTGGTGCGTAGTTGATTTTCCAGACTTATATCAGAAAGTGAAGTATAACGTGACCCTATTTTGTGATATTTCTGCATTAATTAGATCATCACCTAAAGAAAAATAGAAAAACAAGAGTGCAACTCTTTCATTATTTCTAATTCTGTTTTATTTAAAAACAATTTCCACCATACTCTTTGGGATTCTATGGCAGTATATTAACTCCAAAAAGACTATTGCTGCTGCTACTGCTGCTAAGTCGCTTCAGTCGTGTCCGACTCTGTGAGACCCCATAGACAGCAGCCCACTAGGCTTCACTGTCCCTGGGATTCTCCAGGGAAGAACATTGGAGTGGGTTGCCATTTCCGTCTCCAATGCATGAAAGTGAAAAGTGAAAGTGAAGTCGCTCAGTCGTGTCCGACTCTTTGTGACCCCATGGACTGGAGCCTACCAGGCTCCTCTGTCCATGGGATTTTCCAGGCAAGAGTACTGCATTAGGTTGCCATTGCCTTCTCCGAAAAAGACTATTACTATCTTCTAAATCAGAAGTTGACAAACTACAGCTCACTGACCAAATCTAGCTTTCTCCTTTGTTAATAAAGTTGTATTGGAACACAGTAACATTCATTTATTTAGATGACCTCATAAACCATCAAATTCAATGTCTTTTGATTTGCCAATGAGAAAAATAATATATCAAGCAGGTTAGAACATTCACTCAAAGTTACAGGGCAAGTCAGTGACAGAACATAAGACCTAGTGCCCAGTTTCCTCTTTGATATTTCAATGCATTCAAATTTGAAAGTAAGTTTACCCTTTTAATTAATAGGGATGATGACATACACAACCTATGGTTCCTCAGAAGTTTGAGCTAATTTATAAAAAGTAAAGCCTGCTTTTCTTCAAGCAATTTTGTTGAATATTAATAAAATAAAAAGTGAAATGTATTGAAAATACTAGATTATGCTCTCCTTGTTTGGGCAGTCTCCCTCCAAAAATAACAAAATATACATAAAGGCATACAGCTATTCAGTTGAGTTCAGTTCAGTTCCTCAGTCATGTCTGACTCTTTGTGACCCCATGAATCGCAGCACGCCAGGCCTCCCTGTCCATCACCATCTCCCACAGTTCACTCAAACTCACGTCCATCGAGTTGGTTATGCCATCCAGCCATCTCATCCTCTGTCGTCCCCTTCTCCTCCTGCCCCCAATCCCTCCCAGCATCAGAGTCTTTTCCAATGAGTCAACTCTTAGCATGAGGTGGCCAAAGTACTGGAGTTTCAGCTTCAGCATCATTCTTTCCGAAGAATACCCAGGCTGATCTCCTTCAGAATGGACTGGTTAGATCTCCTGGCAGTCCAAGGGACCCACAAGAGTCTTCTCCAACACCACAGTTCAAAAGCATCAATTCTTTGGCGCTCAGCTTTCTTCACAGTCCAACTCTCACATCCATACATGACCACTGGAAAAACCATAGCCTTGACTAGACCAACCTTTGTTGGCAAAGTAATATCTCTGCTTCTGAATATGCTATCTAGGTTGGTCATAACTTTTCTTCCAAGGTGTAAGCGGCTTTTAATTTCATGGCTGCAGTCACTATCTGCAGTGATTTTGGAGCCCCCCCAAAAATAAAGTCTAACACTGTTTCCACTATTTCCCCATCTATTTCCCATGAAGGGATGGGACCAGATACCGTGATCTTCATTTTCTGAATGTTGAGCTTTAAGCCAACTTTTTCACTCTCCTCTTTCACTCTCATCAAGAGGCTTTTTAGTTCCTCTTCACTTTCTGCCATAAGTGTGGTGTCATCTGCATATCTGAGGTTATGGATATTTCTCCTGGCAATCTTGATTCCAGCTTGTGCTTCTTCCAGGCCAGTATTTCTCATGATGTACTCTGCATAGAAGTTAAATATAGCTGATAGCAAAATCAATAAAGAAGCAATATTATATTGCATAAAAATGTGGGAATTTAAATGAAATTTCTAACATTTATAAATTATAAGACATTGATTTTAATCTTTCAAATTCACTTAGCCCTTAGATTTTAATATAAAAATGAAATGAAATAATCTGAAGCTATAAACAGAAAAACAAAATTGATCAAAGAGATCATCTAGGAAACTAATGCGACTGTTTATTAAAATCTCACAATATGTATCTGCAGAACTTGTGGCAATTAAATTCTAGAAACGAGGTCTTTGACCCGTTCTGCCTTTAGCTCAGTGGTTTTGCAGAAAGGCATTCCTTTCCATATATCTCAAGCTCTTCAAAGAACTATTAGAGAGTAAATGAAAGCAGTAGCTATATCATGTAAATAAGTAATATCCTTGGACATTTACTGCCTAAAGGCATAACATGAGAGAGAGGAGCACAATACTGACCACTGGTTTATCTTAACAACTATTTGGTTGTTGTTGTTCAGTCACTAAGTCGTGTCTGACTCTTTGTGACCCCATGGACTACAGCCAGGCTCCTCTGTCCTCCACTATCTTGAGTTTGCTCAAATTCATGCCCACTGAAAAAATAAATATCTGCATTCTAGTGCTACATTGGACTCTCCAGGTAGAGATGGATAAAGGTGTAACCATTTCCCTAACACCACCATCATAAAATGACACATTAAGGTTTGCAAGTTAGTGGCTAAAACTGATTAAAAAAATTTAATTTTCCTGTTTTGGTCTTATCATCTGGGCACCAGGAAGGTAACATATTAATCAAGGTTTATCATAGATTTTAAAATGAACACACTGGCAAAAATGGACATAGATGTACTGCACACACACACACACACACACACACGCCATTGCATTAATATATGATGGGACATGCTAATTATAAAATGATGTAGATTATCATTCTTTCCCTTTAGTAGAGTTTCAATAAGTGAAATAATCAGAAATGAAGTTTATTAAATCAGAGATAAAAAAATTGATTACTTGACTTGTCCATTCTACTCTATGGATGCACTTAAAGACCTGGAAGATATGCATGTATGAAGGGTTGTGGAGTCCATTTAACAGATAGTACCACCTATTGTGAGTGACTTCACTTCACTCACTTCATACTGTATCACTGGAGAAGGAAATGGCAGCCCACTCCAGCATTCTTGCCTGGAGAACCCCATGGACAGAGGAGCCTGGCAGGCTGTGGTCCATGGGGTCGCAGAGAGTGAGACACAACTGAAGTGACTGAGCACAAGCACCACCTATGGTGGGAAGGAAGATAAAATATTTTGTTCTGGTTTTACATTCCTAGTCAGTTAGTGCCAACACTAATACTTTGGTCTCTTCTAGGTCTGTATAAAAGTTACAACAACTCTGAAACCAGTGTAAGAGTCTATTCACAGTTTGTCTCTCATTTTATCAAAGCCATTGAATTCAATTTACATGAAGGAATTCTAAAGAGGCTATCCATGGACTTCTGCAAGAGATCACCAAAGATGCTATCCTTGTGGAAGAACCAACTATGACTAGCAAATACATGAAATGAAAAGAAACTAATGGCTTTGTACTGTAAACACCTACTATAAGATATATTTTGACTTAAGAGATAATAAAAAATGCAATTCTGATATAGCTAAAATTTCAAAATATAAAAATGCAATTAATCATCTTTCTTGGAAGGAAAAACATGCATTTGGAGAGTTGAAACCATCACAAAAGTCTAACCAAAGGCTTTAAATACTATTTAGCAGGTAGAGACATATGTACTTTATAAAGCAAACTTGTATATGCTTCAAGACACAGTATGAATATTTTATAGTGAAAAGTAGAATAAGAAGGGATAGTGCATTAATCAAGAATATTTTATTGTCTAAATGCCCTGACAGACAGCATAGCACTGTAAGTACATATTATACACTCCAAGCTGTTTCAACAGTAATAGAATACTTCTGCACTGAACTCTTCAGTGTGTAATAAATGTTATAAACATTACAGAGTACCAAAATCATTTGCAGGCTGTCTGCCCATTATAATGGAGTTTTAAAATTTTTTACTTACACATTATATTTTATGAGCAGAGAGCTCTGCAAACCAAGGGAGTTACCAACCATTTATATCTCTGATAATCTTAATATTAGAATAATAAATGCAGCCCAGTATGACTGATGATTATGCAATAATGAGATTAGTTCACCATTGTACTGACAGATAATTTTGTTCCCATTATGCCTAAGGTCTCATTTTAAACAATTATTATCTTGTAAGTTGGTCCTCAGATTATTTTAAAGGAAGAAAAGAGTATTAGACAAGTTCTTTGGATTTACTCAGGCAACAATATGTAATATCATTGCTAGAATGAGAACTTGAAAGGTAACATTTTAAGATAAACATTAATTTTTTCTTCAGGCTGTACTTTCACATTGTGCTCTTATGTTAATCCTATCTTTATTTAAAATCAATCACTGATGTCAGAAGAGACATTCAAGTACAGTCCCTCATCCTTCTTATTTATGTTACAATTGATAAAAAAAAAAAAGAAAATCTTCATTGGGATTGGGATTTGGAGATAGAATAAATAATTCTTCTCACAACTGTAATTTCTTAGGTTTTTCTCCTTAGGTTACCATGGTTTTTTAACAGACATATAAGTAGACACTTATTCTGTTATCAGTAGTATGACATAATAAAAAGTGGTTACCTATATTTGGCTTGGTCTTATGTTTAAGAGACAAAAGCACTTCAGTACTCTGAGATGGCACAGTTAATACTTCTCCAAAATACTGTGTGCTCTAGCTGTTATCTTTATTCTGCTACCTACTGTAGGATAAAGATACAACTAGAGGACAAAGGGTATAAGAGGATCACATGAGAAAGGAAGCTGACTTGGTGTTTGGGGTGAAAATATCACCTGTTTTCATTAATCTCTCTTCTTTTTAAGAGAATTTAAGTTTCAACAGGCCAACATGAACTGTTGTCTTGAGACAATGTGATATTATTCTCTACAGTGTTTATCAGTCAGAAATATAAACTGTTTCTCATATCATTTGTAAATACAAAGATGCAGCGGACAAAGATGAGAGGCAAGAAAGAAATTTGAGGTTGGAGTTTGAATTGAAATAGTTGTTTTATCTACTTGACGGTGTATGTGCTGTCACTTCAGTCATGTCCAATTCTGTACAGCCCTATGGATTGTAGCCCACCGGGCTCCTCTGTCCATAGGATTCTCCAGGCAGGAATACTGGAGTGGGTTGCCATGCCCTCCTCCCAACCCAGGGATTGAACCCATGTGTCTTATGTCTCCTGCATTGGCAGGTAGGTTCTTTACCACCTGTGCCACCTGGTAAACCCTCATTAATGGTATTAGAATTCAATTCAGTGTTCTGTGATTTTGTGAGGTCCAACTATCTAAATTGTTGGCTCTTGATTACATATTTTACTAAGTTTTTCTGGATTGCATAAACCAATCCTTTATATGGTCTGTTTTTAACCAATGCTACAATTTAACAAATTTTATTTATCATACGTCTCTTACTTTTCATAGACAAATATTGAAAAGCTTCAAATGTATTGAGAAACCAGAGAGAAAAATCCTTTGGTGGTTATTTAAATCTCGAGGGTCTCCAAAATACTCTAAAAATACTATAAATCCATTTCCTTTGATCTCCATATTTTTGTTACTATGGCTTTATCAGTGGGTGATTATCATGGCTTTTAAAAATACAGTTAGTTTCTAATTTTGCTTCAGACCAACCTAATATCTCCACAGAAAAACAGAATAAACTGAAATATACACAGTTCTGTATTCAGAACCAAATTTACATAGGGTCATTAGAGAAAGATGTTGTTTAAGTTATAGCTGGACACTACTGACACGATTTTGCATAAATCACTGGTAGCACCCAGCTACAACTTAAACAACATCTTCTCTGATAACCCTATATAAACTTGGTTCTTACTTCTTAATATCAAAAAGGATAGAACTCTACTTACTTATGGCGCTCACCATCATTTATACTCATATATGTGACTATATTTATGTTTGTATATACCTGTATACATATTTATATTTGCTTCATAATATCTATATTTCTTTAAATAATTATTTTCTTCTCCCCACTCCCAAACACACACAAAGAGAGGGAATTCATGAGGGTTAATTTCCTACCTATTTCATTTAACAGCACTTATTAAAGGACCAAAAATACTTATTAATAAGTCTAATTATAATAGAGCTATTTCTCTATGAAATTAACTTTGTGTCAAAAGAAAGTTATATCAAAAACTAAGAAATTAAAGCTTTTGTAGTTATTCTTCCTTATGCGATTAGGTTTTGTATTTTTTTTTTTCTTTTTTCAATATTCTGGAGTTCATAGAATCCTGCTGTGATGTATGTCGGAGAGTGTTTTGCCTATGTTCTCCTCTAGGAGTTTTATAGTTTCTGGTCTTACGTTTAGATCTTTAATCCATTTTGAGTTTATTTTTGTGTATGGTGTTAGAAAGTGGTCCAGTTTCATTCTTTTACAAGTGGTTGACCAGATTTCCCAGCACCACTTGTTAAAGAGGTTGTCTTTAATCCATTGTATATTCTTGCCTCCTTTGTCGAAGATAAGGTGTCCATATGTGCGTGGATTTATCTCTGGGCTTTCTATTTTATTCCATTGATCAATATTTCTGTCTTTGTGCCAGTACCATACTGTCTTGATAACTGTGGCTTTGTAGTAGAGCCTGAAGTCAGGTAGCCCTCTTACACTGTTGGTGGGAATGCAAACTAGTACAGCCACTATGGAGAACAGTGTGGAGATTCCTTAAAAAACTGGAAATAGAACTGCCTTATGATCCAGCAATCCCACTGCTGGGCATACACACTGAGGAAACCAGAAGGGAAAGAGACACGTGTACCCCAATGTTCATCGCAGCACTGTTTATAATAGCCAAGACATGGAAGCAACCTAGATGTCCATCAGCGGATGAATGGATAGGAAAGCTGTGGTACATATACACAATGGAGTATTACTCAGCCATTAAAAAGAACACATTTGAATCAGTTCTAATGAGGTGGATGAAACTGGAGCCTATTGTACAGAGTGAAGTAAGCCAGAAGGAAAAACATAAATACAGTATACTAACGCATATATATGGAATTTAGAAAGATGGTAACAATAACCTGGTGTACGAGACAGCTAAAGAGACACTGATGTATAGAACAGTCTTATGGACTCTGTGGGAGAGGGAGAGGGTGGGAAGATTTGGGAGAATGGCAATGAAACATATAAAATATCATGTAGGAAACGAGTTGCCAGTCCAGGTTCGATGCATGATGCTGGATGCTTGGGGCTGGTGCACTGGGACGGCCCAGAGGGATGGTATGGGGAGGGAGGAGGGAGGAGGGTTCGGGATGGGGAGCGCATGTATACCTGTGGCGGATTCATTTTGATATTTGGCAAAGCTAATACAATTATGTAAAGTTTAAAAATAAAATAAAATTGGAAGAAAAAAAAAAGAAAAAAAAAAAAAAAGAATAACACACAGTTTGATTTTTTTTTTAAATCATTAGCCTTCTATAGAATGAATAATGAGCTTTGTTAAATGAGTAACTTAATGCTTCATGCTAGGACTTTACTAAGGACTATGCAAAATACAAATACCAGCCCTAATCAGTTTCTTTTCTTTAATTCTTTATTTTTATTTTTTAGTTGGTAGAAAATTGTTTCAAGGAGATTATAGTCTAGTTAGGGAGATAAGTTATAACATTTTGCTAGATGTTCACTTAATATAAAAGCTCCCATAGAGTTGTACTATATACAGAGAATACACGGGTAAGTTGGAAAGACAGGTCTCAGGAAAACATTTTTGCACTGCTAGACCACGTAGGCAAATTCTTTTGGATAGATAATTTACATCACTGAATTAAACAGATCTATTTAAATTACATATTTAACTAAAACTGAAAGAAAATGGGTAGTTCTATTTCCCTAAACTATGGACATAATTTTGTGCTAAACATTTTTCTCTCAGGTTATTGAAGTTCTTAATTAAATACAAGTGAATTAAATTTAAGGAAGCCCAAAAGAGTTTAATTAGAGATTTTATAAAGCATGTTAGTAGTTGTTTCAAGGTCAGAGACTGTGATATAGAGAAGTGATTTTTCCTCATGTATTACAACTCCCTTTACTTTTAGACACGCTTTCTCCCCTTAATCTCTGCATGTCTCATGAATCACAGTTCACTGTTTGTGCTTATTAATTAATTTTAAAATAGAAATAAACTATTTTGGAATCAGAAGAATGATCCTTTACCTTTACCTGTTACTTCTATGTGCTTTAAGAAATAGAAAATAAAAATCTCTTTCATCTCATTTAAGTGTCCAGTGTTCTTCTGAGCCCATTGTTTATTTGAAAAAAAGGCAGAATATTGAGAGGATATTTTTAAAACACTGAGAAAAATATTCACTGTTCTCTTGTCATTTCTTTAGGTGCTCTCTTATAGGACCTATATATTTCAGTGTTCTTTTTATCTTCCCACTATTTTCAAGGTTCCCAGCAGATGTAATTCACAAAGGTGAGAAACATTTATCAGATAGTTATTTGAATAGCCTTGCCACCCCTCACGGAAATCTTTCTGGTTCAATAGCAACAATCTATGACTGAAAGAAAAAGACTTTGAATCTTGCTTTGTCTAACAATGCCACTACAGGAAAATCATTAATCAATCTGTCTCAATTAATTTAATCTCATAGGAAAATGATATCTCTTTTAAGCACAAAATATCTAGCTAAATATAGTCATATGGTCATGGGTCTTGTTGAAATATTTGACAAATGAATAGTAAGGCATAACTCGTGTGTGTGTGTGTGTGTGTGTGTGTGTGTGTGTGTGTGTGTGTTTAGTCACTCAGTCATGTCCAACTCTTTGCGACCCTGTGGACTGTAGCCCACCAGGCTCCTCTGTCCATGGGTTTCTCCAGGCAAGAATACTGGAGTGGGTTGCCATATGCTATGCTATGCTATGCTATGCTATGCTATGCTATGCTAAGTCACTTCAGTCGCGTCCAACTCTGTGTGACCCCCATAGACGGCAGCCCACCAGGCTCCCCCGTCCCTGGGATTCTCCAGGCAAGAACACTGGAGTGGGTTGCCATTTCCTTCTCCAGTGCATGAAAGTGAAAAGTGAAAGTGAAGTTGCTCAGTCGTGTCCAACTCTTAGCGACCCCATGGACTGCAGCCTACCAGGCTCCTCCATCCGTGGGATTTTCCAGGCAAGAGTACTGGAGTGGGGTGCCATTGCCTTTTCCGGGGTTGCCATATAGAACATGTTAATTTAGATTGAACAGAAAAATAGGAACTTTTTTCTAATTAAAAGAGAAAAATATTTCATTTGTATCTCAAGTGTTTTTATTTGAATTTTTTTAATGTGAGTGAATGGAAAATTTTGAGTAAAATATTAATTAATGGTAGATTGAAATTGGAAATCAGATCCAAGAAAAAATAAAGCAAATGTTAGGGAGAAAGGTGTTTAGAGTAGAAAACAGAAAGTCAGGAAATGTATTCTCTTGATATTTAAAAGCATGATTTTTCTTATAATTACAAGTTTGTATTTAGGACTTTTGTAGTCTTCATCAACATCTTTGTTAACAAAGACAGATATAAGCATATGAGATTATGCAAGACATAGTGGATTTATTTCGGGACAGCTCTACAAATAGGAGAAGGCAATGGCACCCCACTCCAGTACTCTTGCCTGGAAAATCCCATGGACGGAGGAGCCTGTTAGGCTGCAGTCCATGAGGTCGCTAAGAGTCAGACTCGACTGAGCGACTTCACTTTCACTTTTCACTTTCATGCATTGGAGAAGGAAATGGCAGCCCACTCCAGTATTCTTGCCTGGAGAATCCCAGGGACGGGGGAGCCTGGTGGGCTGCTGTCTATGGGGTTGCACAGAGTCAGACACGACTGAAGCGACTTAGCGGCAGCTACAAATAGGAGTCCCAAAAGTTAGTCCCCAAAATGCTTTGAGGATACATCATATAACCCCCATGTCTACTAAGGGGAAGAAAATGGGAAATAATTGCAAATTACTACTAGATCTCTCCCAAACTACTGTAATAATCTCCCATCTGGTCTTTGCCACATTAATTTCTCTAAAATATAAGTTAAATTGTGTTACCTCCTTGCTTAAAAACAATATTCAGTAGTTTCCCTTGTCTTTAGGGGTAAAAGCCAACTTTTGTTCATGACCCACAAAGCTTTTCATAATAAGGCTCTTACTTACATTTCCAATTTCGTCTTATCCCATTCTTCTATCGTTCAGTATATTTCATTCCCATTGTACAACCATGAGTTCATATAGTGCACCAACTTAGTTCAATCAAAATGTTTCAGCACACGCAGGTCCCTCTGCCTGTAGTGCTCCTTCAGCCACTCTTCATATGACTCCTTCTCATCCTCTAGATCTGAGTTGAAGTCTCATCTTCTAAGGCCTTTCTTAAAGTATCCTTTATTTAACTGGATAGGTTAGATTTTCTTCATTATAACTACTCCAGTGACATTTTAAAACAATAACTGTTTGTAGTTCATGATTCTTTCAGTAAATTATTTTGGCTGAGCTCAGCTAGGCATGTTCTCCTGGTCTTGGTCAGATCATTCATTCAGCCCATTCAACTGTGTGTCATTAGGAAATAGGAAGACTAATCCATGTGGCTTCATATATTCTAGAAGTCTAGGCCAGTTTGTTCACATGATGAAAAGGCAGGTTACTATGCACATGTGTGTATATGTGTATGTGTATTTGTAGCAGAGAGAGAGAGAGTCAGAGAGACTCAGAAACATGCTAGGTTTCTTGAGGCTAGTGCTCAGAGCAGGAACACTGTCATCTCTACCACAGTTCATTGTTCAAGGCACCAGACAGTGCAGAATCAAGGGGAGAGGAAACAGACTTCAGCTTTTAACAATAGAAGCTACTGTGTCACATTGCAGGGCTGTGGAAACAGAAAGGATGACAAAGTGTGGTGATTTTTGCAGTCGACTACACTGTTATAAGTGAGAGAGTACCCTGTCAATTCTTTTTATGATGCATAACAAGGGCTTCCCTGGTAGCTTTGTGGTAAAGAATCCTCCTATCAATGCAGAAGACTTGCGTTTGATGTCTAATCCTAGAGGATGGCACATGCCGAGGAGCACCTAAGCCAAGGAGCCACAATGACCAAGCCCACAGGCCACAACTACTGAAGCCCACGAGCCCTAGAGCCTGTGCTCTGCCAGAGAAGGCCCACAGTGAGAACCCCACACACCACAACCTGAGAGTAGCCTCCACTCACCACAACTAGAGAAAAGCCCACAGCAACAAAGACCCAGTACAGACAAAAATAAAAATAAAATTATAATACATATCAAATATGTTTCACCCATTTGATATTTGCTGGGTTATTGTCTGTTATTCCCTCTAGATTATAAACTATATGAGAGTAGAGGCTGTTTTTTCTTTATTAACATAGGACATGATCTGACTGTGGCTCAGATCATGAACTCCTTATTGCCAAATTCAGACGTAAATTGAAGAAAGTAGGGAAAACCACTAGACCATTCAGGTATGACCTAAATCAAATCCCTTATGATTATACAGTGGAAATGAGAAATAGATTTAAGGGACTATCTGATAGAGTGCCTGATGAACTATGGACGAAGGTTCATGACATTGTGCAGGAGACAGAAATCAAGACCATCCCCATGGAAAAGAAATGTGAAAAAGCAAAATGGCTGTCTGAGGAGGCCTTACAAATAGCTGTGAAAAGAAGAGAAGCAAAAAGCAAAGGAGAAAAGGAAAGATAGAAGAATCTGAATGCAGAGTTCCAAAGAATAGCAAGGAGAGATAAGAAAGCCTTCCTCAGTGATCAATGCAAATAAATAGAGGAAACAACAGAATGGGAAACACTAGAGATCTCTTCAAGAAAATTAGAGATACCAAGGGAACATTTCATGCAAAGATGGGTTCGATAAAGGACAGAAATAGTATGGACCTAACAGAAGCAGAAGATATTAAGAAGAGGTGGCAAGAATACACAGAAGAACTATACAAAAAAAGATCTTCATGACCCAGATAATCACGATGGTGTGATCACTGACCTAGATCCAGACATCCTGGAATGTGAAGTCAAGTGGGCCTTAGAAAGCATCACTACGAACAAAGCTAGTGGAGGTGATGGAATTCCAGTTCAGCTATTTCAAATCCTGAAAGATGGTGCTGTGAAAGTGCTGCACTCAATATTCCAGCAAAGTTGGAAAGCTCATCAGTGGCCACAACTGGAAAAGGTCAGTTTTCATCCCAATCCCAAAGAAAGGTAATGCCAAAGAATGTTCAAACTATTGCACTCATATCACAAGCTAGTAAGGTAAAGCTCAAAATTTTCCAAGGCAGGCTTCAGCAATATGTGAAGCGTGTACTTCCAGATTTTCAAGCTGGTTTTAGAAAAGGTAGAAGAACCAGAGATCAAATTGCCAACATCTATTGGATCATGGAAAAAGCAAGAGAGTTCCAGAAAAACATCTACTTCTGCTTTATTGACTATGCCAAAGCCTTTGACTGTGTGGATCACAATAAACTGTGGAAAATTATGAAAGAGATGGGAATACCAGACCACCTGACCTGCCTCTTGAGAAACCTATATGCAGGTCAGGAAGCAACAGTTAGAACTGGACATGGAACAACAGACTGGTTCCAAATAGGAAAAGGAGTACGTCAAGGCTGTATATTGTCACCCTGCTTATTTAACTTCTATGCAGAGTACATCATGAGAAACGCTGGGCTGGAAGAAGCACAAGCTGGAATGAAGACTGCTGGGAGAAATATTAATAACCACAGATATGCAGATGACACCACCCTTATGGCAGAAAGTGAAGAAGAACTCAAAAGCCTCTTGATGAAAGTGAAAGAGGAGAGTGAAAAAGTTGGCTTAAAGCTCAACATTCAGAAAACAAAGATCATGGCAAATGGTCCCATCACTTCATGGCAAAGAGATGGGGAAACAGTGGAAACAGTGTAAGACTTTATTTTGGGGGGCTCCAAAATCACTGCAGATGGTGATTGCAGCCTTGAAATTAAAAGACACTTACTCCTTGGAAGGAAAATTATGACCAACCTAGTTGGCATATTCAAAAGAAGAGACATTACTTTGCCAACCAATGTCAGTCTAGTCAAGGCTATGTTTTTTCCCAGTGGTCATGTATGGATGTGAGAGTTGGACTGTGAAGAAAACTGAGTGCCAAAGAGTTGATGCTTTTGAACTGTGGTGTTGGAGAAGACTCTTGAGAATCCCTTGGACTGCCAGGAGATCCAACCAGTCCATTCTAAATGAGATCAGTCCTGGGTGTTCTTTGGAAGGAACGATGCTGAAGCTGAAACTCCAGTACTTTGGCCACCTCCTGCAAAGAGTTAACTCATTGGAAAAGACTCTGATGCTGGGAATGATTGGGGGCAGGAGGAGAAGGGGACAACAGGGGATGAGATGGCTGGATGGCATCACAGACATGATGGACGTGAGTTTGAGTGCACTCTGGGGAGTTGGTGATGGACAGGGAGGCCTGACGTGCTGCAATTCATAGGGGGTCGCAAAGAGTTGGACACGACTGAGTGACTGAACTGAACTCAACATAGGACAGCCATGGGCTGGCATAATCTCTGGCAATACAATTGGCATTTTAAAAAATACCTAAATAACAACTAAAAAACAAAGTAAGAAATCTATGTAGGGAAGATTTCCCTTATACTTTTGCAATTATGAAGGTCTTGTCGAGATTCATATGTCTGTCATATATTCACAATCTTAGTAAATAGGAATGGCATTAAAATGTATAATAGCAATGGAAGAAAGTTCTATCACAGCAAGTGAAAAAGAAACTTGTAGAAGGAATGTATTGCCTTATTAACAGAATAGAGATGACTTACATTTGCTCTGTGCATTCAATGTGTCAGGCACTATGCTGATAAATTTGCCTACACAATCACTTGTCTTCAAAGCTAATGAGAGAGTAAAGGTGACCTAAGGGAGATGGAATGAATTCTCTAACTTGGGGATTGAAGCTAGTGTTATCTGGCAGGAATCTAGGAAAGGCTGGCACATACAGTAAGGTAGAAAGAAATTGCATAAAAAATATATGCTAGTATGTGATTACCTCAATTCAGTTCAGTTCAGTTCCATGGTTGCTATCTAATCTAGATCTTGTTCATAGGTAATCTGCCTCAGTATATTATAACTCCAGAATTTGAGCCCAATTACTGAAACACCCAAAATAGAATACACTTTAGAATCCATTAGTATTTAAGGATCCTAAATGTACTTGAGATTTCATGAACTATAATTTTCAGATGAAGCTTGGCATCAGAGAATACTGAGAATAAATGCTATGACTGTTTCTCTAAAGTACTTATTCCTTCATTCAAACCCTTCCAAAGTTGAGTTTAATATTTACAATGCCAATATATAGCTTGAGCATGAAAAAAAAATTTTTTTGAACTAATGATAAGAAAAGTGTAATAAGGTAAATTAAACTTGTTCTTATAAAAATGGAATAGCTATTATAATACTAATGCTGTATTTATGAAGCACTATGTGTTTTCAAAATTTTTCACACGGTTTAAAGCCTTTGGCTAGTGAAATTCAGAATTAAAGAGGTTAAATAACTTGCATGAAGTCTACGAGGTGTAAGTACAAATAAATTCAATGCTCCTAATTTACAGTCCAATGTCTTATGCTGGTTCCTGATTCAACAGCAAATATAGAAAGGCATTTACAAACAAACAAATAAAATTCATAGAATTGAGTGGCATAATACTTAGCAAATTGTATGATCCTTAAGAGTGTATTAAATTTCTGTTTAAACAGTCATTATTTATCAAAGAACACACTAACCAAACTATCAACAATTAAAAGATTAAAATACAGTTTTAATATTGTTTTATAATGATGCAAGCATGCTCAATTTATTTATCCCAGTTTCTTCAATCTTCCATCCTCTCTAGATTCCCCATTCTTCAGTCTTTAAGCCAAAATTATATTAGAAGAAAAATTTTGTTTTTTGCTAAAAACAAAATTAAAAATAGTCTTTCAAGAGGATATAATATGACCTTACTTATTATGCTTCTATACTACTTTCAAAATAAACCTGTAAATATTTCTAATGAGAAACATATTTTAATAATCACAATAGAAATAACAGCCTCCTAAAAA
Organism: Bos taurus; assembly: GCF_002263795.3. Lineage (NCBI taxonomy): Eukaryota > Metazoa > Chordata > Mammalia > Artiodactyla > Bovidae > Bos > Bos taurus. Next base: position 1,621,574 of record NC_037353.1, on the reverse strand, counting down.
TATTAGTATTTTTGGATCATTAAGATTTTGCCACCATTTATTTACATATCTGAAAACAAGGTAAGCTTTCCTTTACTAAGCTGTGTCCTGGTCAGCCTTGTTTATTGGTATGGACTGAATTGTGCACTCCTAAAATTCTTGTGTTAAAGCTGTAACCCCCACCACCTTAGAATGTGACTTTATTTGGAGATATTATTTGGAGATAGGGACTTCAAGGAGCAATTAAGATTAAATGAGGACATATAAGTGAGCTCTAGTCCCATCTGACTGATGTTTTTATAAGAAGAGGAAATTTGAACAACATGAGAGACACCAGGGGTATATGTACATAGAGATAAGACATGTAAAGGTGTGAAGACACAGCAGAAAGGGAACCATCTGGAAGGCAAGGGCAGACCTCAGGAGACCCCCAACTGTGACATCTTGATCTTAAACTTGCAGCCTCTAGGACTGTGAGGAAATATTAATATCTGAAGTTTAAGCCACTGAGGTTGGTATATTTTGGTATGGCAACTCTAACAAATGAAAACATCCAATTTCAGCAAAAATATCTCTTTTTTTTTATGAATTTACTCTTTTTATTTTTAATTTATTTTATTTTATTTTACTTTACAATATTGTGTTGGTTTTGCCATACATCCACATGAATCCACAACGGGTATACACATGTTCCCCATCCTGAACCCCCTTCCCACCTCCCTCCCTGTACCATCCCTCTGGGTCATCCCAGTGCACCAGCCCAAAGCATCCTGTATCCTGAAGATCTGGCTGAAGACAACTGGCTTCTATTATAGGAGCAACAGTCATATCTCGTTATACCTCTTGAGTCTAACAGAGCCTGTAAAGATGATAACCTTCTAGGAATCCACTTCTCTTCAGCCCTTTCTTCTTTGAAATGACTAATGAAAGACTCATCTATGTCCCTTCTACTAAGAATTTCCTGTCTGTCTGACTCCTGACAGATGATCACAGAAACAGAGTTTGGATGTGAGTAGACCCTCTGTTACACACTGCATGTGAAGTGAAGTGTTAATTGCTCAGTTGTGTCCAACTCTGCAACTGCATGGGCTGGGGCTCACCAGGCTCTTCTGTCCATGGGATTCTCCAGGCAAGAATACTGGAGAGGGATGCTATTTCCTTCCCCAACACACTGCATACACTTCTAAGTTTTTTGACTGTTCCTTTGCACTGTATTCAAACTCACTCTATCATGCCGGCTTCGCATTTGTGGCTCTTTCTAGCAAGTGCACTGTTCGGTTACTGGCCAAACTTTAGTCCTACCCAATAAATTTGATGACCAGCATATCAAAGAGATCATTAATGGTGTAGGAGATTATGATGTAGAAGCAGCTCATGTGTTCCTCTGTACACAACTGTACTACTGAGGAGTGGCAGTAATCCAGGTGGAAATTGACCCTTTTGTCTATGCAGGTCAGGAAGCAACAGTTAGAACCGGACATGGAACAACAGACTGGTTCCAAATGGGAAAAGGAGTACATCAAGGCTGTATACTGTCACCCTGCTTATTTAACTTCTATGCAGAGTACATCATGAGAAATGCTGGGCTGGAAGAAGCACAAGCTGGAATTAAGATTGCTGGGAGAAATATCAATAACCTCAGATATGCAGATGACACCACCCTTATGATAGAAAGTGAAAAGGAACTCAAAAGCCTCTTGATGAAAGTGAAAGAGGAGAGTGAAAAAGCTGGCTTAAAGCTCAACATTCAGAAAACGAAGATCATGGCATCCAGTCCCATCACTTCATGACAAATAGATGGAGAAACAGTGGAAACAGTGTCAGACTTTATTTTTTTGGGCTCCAAAATCACTGCAGATGGTGACTGCAACCATGAAATTAAAAGATGCTTAGTCCTTGGAAGGAAAGTTATGACCAACCTAGATAGCATATTCAAAAGCAGAGACATTACTTTGCCAACAAAGGTCTGTCTAGTCAAGGCTATGGTTTTTCCTGTGGTCATGTATGGATATGAGAGTTGGACTGTGAAGAAGGCTGAGTACTGAAGAATTGATGCTTTTGAACTGTGGTGTTGGAGAAGACTCTTGAGAGTCCCTTGGACTGCAAGGAGATCCAACCAGTCCATTCTGAAGGAGATCAGCCCTGGGTGTTCTTTGGAAGGAATGATGCTAAAGCTGAAACTCCAGTACTTTGGCCACCTCATGCAAAGAGTTGACTCATTGGAAAAGACTCTGATGCTGGGAGGGATTGGGGGCAGGGGGAAAAGGGGATGACAGAGGATGAGATGGCTGGATGGCATCACTGACTCAATGGATGTCATTCTGAGTGAACTCCGGGAATTGGTGATGGACAGGGAGGCCTGGCGTGCTGAGATTCATGGGGTCACAAAGAGTCAGACATGACTGAGCGACTGAACTGTACTGAACTGAACACATGGGCTTCCCTTGTGGCTCAGCTGGTAAAGAATCGCCTGCAATGAGGGAGACCTGGGTTTGATCCCTGGATTGGGAAGATCTCCTGGAGAAGGGAAAGGCTACCCCCTCCAGTATTCTGGCCCGAAGAACTCCATGGACTGTATAGTCCATGGGGTAGCAAAGAGTTGAATACAACTGAGTAACACCCAATCATTCAACACGTGGCAAAAAGCTCAAGTTTCACATCACTACAGCACATGCTTTTACAGCATTTAGAGGCCAAAAATGTAGAAAATCATGTTAAAGTTGTAACTTGTGAATCAGGATAAATGCAGGACTGATAAGCTATTCACGGTGATCTCAGATCTATACAAGCCTGGGTGAAAGCAATGGAGAGGACAGCTGACCAACACTTTCCTCTTTTACACTATGATGCTTCCTGTTCATCTTGGAGGAGGAAGAGAGATGATGACACTGGAGTTTTGTTTTTGTTTTTTTTTTTTGTTTTTTGTACTTTGATTTATATCTTGAGAAACCCAAAATAACCCAAGTTATTTTGAGAGAAATGTACTATATTTAATGTTGTTAGGGCACTTATTTGCCATTATATACTCCTGGAAAAGAAAAAGGAGGCACAACTGGTGATTTGAAAGACACATTTTGAGTCTATCTCACAAACCCTGAAAACATATGAGTCACTGATGTGCAGCAATTTTTATATAAAGCTAACTTTGTGTGTAAAATAACTTTTTTTTTTTCTGAAACTGTGGCAAAACTTCTGATCTGGATATAAACTAAAGAAGTATAAAAGTGCTAGGGCTCCCCCTAATGATCATCAAACCAAAACAGGACCTTTTTTTTTTTCCTTTTACAAAATACATTTGTTCACTCCTTTGGCAAATTATATTAAACATGCTAATCTACTCATGTCTCTTTGCTAAAATCATTCAGATTCCCTGGTGTTTGAGTTCTGAGTGTCCCATGGGAACGTTAACCACAAGTTGTTTAATCCTGAAATCCTAATGTCTTCTCTCCAAGTCTGCTTCTCCCCTCTCCTGGTCATTTTACAAAGTTACCAAAGCCAGTAGATTGGAAGCCTTCTTAGTAACATCCGTATCCTCCTAAAAGGAAGATTATTCTCCCACCCTAAATTCTGATGTCTCTGTCCTAATTGAGAATCATCAGCACAACCAATCTCAATAATCACAAAGTCCTTCTTGCCTTTCCCCTTACTTTGCTCTGTCATTCTCTGCTCCCCTAGATCTATCTCTTCACTATTGTCATGTTACTCTCATTTATCTTCTCTTCAGATCTCTTCATATCAATATTCATTCAAAAATGTTCAGTATCTTCCTTTTGTCCATATGTGAGACCCTTGACTTGGCTGATCATGATCTGATTTAAAGTACTTCCCTAATAACCACTGAAGATAAAAAGAGTTTGAATCACTAATAGTGATATCTGACGAATGACGGGGAATTATCTTCACTGGTCCCTCATTTTTTTCAAAAGTCCTTATAAATTTTCCTACTGCTGTAAAGGTGTTATCACCATGGGTTTTGCAGGCATTTGTCTAATAGTAGTAAATGAATGAATGAAACCTACTGGTTCAGAGGGAGATGAGACTATATGTGCTTTTAGAGGACAATGAATAGCAATATTTTCCTCTAATTACTTTCTTGCATGGTATTATTCCAATGCAAGGCATGAGTTACTCTCCTTCTAAACCTTGTATTCTTTAGTAATAAGTTGATTTGTACACTTCAAAATGACATGTAGAAAATATGTGTTGCTTATGCTACCTAACCCTTAAGGTTAAATTTAAAAGCACCAAGAACCATGTTTCACTGTCCTAGACTCATTTGTCTCACATCATAATATCAATATTTTAAAAAATGTATAATAAAGGTTTCACCATCACATGAAAGCCTTGAGTAGGCACTGGTAAAACATTTGGAAGGTTTATGAAGCCTCATGTACCCTTAGTATCTTAATGACACAGTGATAATCTCTCATCTTTGCTTTAGATATTGGCTTGCATTTCTGTCAGGGAGGAAGTCCTTAGGTCTTATTTCAATATAATTACTATAGCAAGTTCTTAGTTTTATTTAGATGTAACTATCCCAGGTGGCACTGGTGGTGAAGACCCTGTCTGCCAAAGCAGGAGGCATAAGAGATGTGGGTTTGACCCCTGGGTTGGGAAGATCCCCTGGAGGAGGGCAGCACAACCCACTCCAATATTCTGCCTGGAAAATCCCATGGACAGAGGAGCTTGGCGGGCTACAGTCCATGGGATTGCACAGAGTCGGGCACAACTGAAGCAACTTGGCACATTAAACAGGTCTATATTAAGCAGTCAAAATAATAGCATGTTTACCTAAAAGAGATATTCTTAAATGAAAACTATTATTTTGACATTATTGTTTTAAAATATAGTAACAGTACACTGAAATTTAACCCTTTAACACACTCACACACAGAAACACACACATTACTACTAAATATTTCATACTTTGGAAAGAGAATGTGAGAATTGGTTTTGGAGAAATCATGAACACCCCTAAATATAAGGCAAGCAATTAGGAACATTAAGACCATAAACAGGAGTCTCTCAGAAAATTTATAAAAGTTTGAGCAAGGTTAAGCTCTGTAAAACAAAAAAGTATTATTGTGTTAATTTTCACAAACACTCCCTCTTGCATTGCAGGGATAATTCTAGCTTTGTCTATAATTTTCCTCCCTTTGCCCCAGTCATGTATTTTTTTTAATATATTTTTTTAAAATTCTGCTGTGCCAGGGTTTGTGATGAAAGAATGTGAGGAGATTTAGAGAAAATGATAATCCATGCCAATGATTAAGGATGACTAAGGCTTGGGGCTGGTGCACTGGGATGACCCAGAGGGATGGTATGGGGAGGGAGGAGGGAGGAGGGTTCAGGATGGGGAACACATGTATACCTGTGGTGGATTCATTTTGATATTTGGCAAAACTAATACAATTATGTAAAGTTTAAAAATAAAATAAAATTAATAAAAAAAAAAAAGAAGGATGACTAAGAAAGGGTTTTTCAGTAGTCTGGAGGAAACAGGCTCTGGTGTGCTCTTCAACTGCCTTTTATGCAAACATATTTTAAAGGAATAAATGATTTGGGATCTGATGAACAGGGTAAATTTTGTTTACTTAATGTTTTTCCTAGACTTTGCTTCCACTGTGACCTTCCTCTCTATCCCTTCCCTTTCTATGCTCCCTTTTCTACTCTCCATATCTCTTCTCCCCCACCTCCTTTTCCCCTTCTTTCTTCTCTTTCCTTTCCTTCTCCTCTCCTCTTTCCCCTTTGTTACTTCTATGTGTCATAGATTTTGTACAAGAATTAGATGAATAATTTTACTTCCAGTTATTGGGATAAAATGTTGACCTATGGGTTATTCTCATACAACATAATGCTGCTTTTAACCATGTAAGGTATGTGTATACTTGAAAAGATACTTTTACTTCCAGCCGTGGATAGCAATCTGTTAGAAAACAGACATATGAAGGTAATGACAGCTGATTCTTTTATCCAATAACCCATATGCAATATAACACAGCTAGGAAAATGTGGAGACTATTATAATGGAAACTAGTAAATCATGCTAAAATATTTTAAGTGTATGTATTATTTAGCCAAAACTTAAATCATAAATCCATGAAATCAAAAGATACTTGCTTCTTAGAAGGAAAGCAATGACAAACTTAGCTAGTGTATTAAAAAGTAGAGACATCACTTTGCCAACAAAGATATGCATAGTCAAAGCTATGGTTTTTCCAGTAGTCATGTATGGATGTGACAGTTGAACCACAAAGAAAGCTGAATGCCAAAGAACCAGTGCTTTTGATTGTGGTATTGGACAAAACTCTTGAGAGTCCCTTGGACTGCAAGGAGATCCAACCAGTCCATCCTAAAGGAAATCAATCCTGAATATTCATTGGAAGGACTGATGCTGAAGCTGAAGAGCCAATACTTTGGCCACCTGCTGTGAAGAACTGACTCACTGGAAAAGACCCTGATGCTGGAAAAGATTGAAGGAAAGAGGAGAAAGGGGTGGCAGAGGAGAGGATGAGATGGTCAGATAGTATCACCAACTCAATGGACTTTAATTTGAGCAAATTCTGGGAGATAGTGGAGGACAGAGAAGCCTGGCATGCTGCAGTTCATGGGCTTGAAAAGAGTCAAAAATGGCTTAGTGACTGAACAATAACAAATTACCTAGTTTAGTTTAGTCTCTCAGTCGTCTCTGACTGTTTGGTCATAACTTTCCTGCCAGCATATTAAAAAGCAGAGACATTACTTTGCCAACAAACATTTGCCTAGTCAAAGCTTATGTTTTTTTTCCAGTAGTCAGAATTGCTTTTTATGGTACACAAATTTTTCTCCTTTTATGTCTATGAGAAAAGACCTCAACAGAGTATAAACACTTGAAGGATATAATAAAGGTATGGCAGTTGTTCATACCAGTATCATGAAATACTAATAACCCAAAGACAGATTGTGGATAAAAAATACAATTATTAAATCATTTCATACCTGAGCATGTGAAGATATCTGGAGGAAGAGTAGTCTAGGCAAGGGAACATGCTGCGACTGACCCAGAGCCAAGAATACTGCTGTAGTTTTCAAGGAATGGCAAAGAGTCAGCATTGATAGAGACAAGTACATCAGAGGACAGTCAGAGTAATTGAGGACAGAATGTTAGGGGTAGCCAAGATATGTGAGGCCTAATATGCTTTTTTAAATTAATTTTTATTATCAAGGAATGTATACCCATTTTGAATTAAAGGAAAAAGAAAAATATGTGGACTCAACAAACTTTGAGAAATCATGTTCAACTGGATCCAGGGGCTCACATTATGTCATTTTTTTTTTCTGTTTCCCTCTCTCTGATGACAATAATCTCTGTTTGTGCTATTGGACTGCTTTATGAATCTTGAACATGGCCAATAGCAGTAGTTGTCGCTACCAGTTTAAAACTCCCACTAAAAAGAATTTGCTCCTGATGCTAAAATAGCAATACAATTGAAGTACTTCAACTAATTTTGCTTAATCATTTTCCCATTCCTTGAAACTGAAAATTGGCAATGTCATGCACACTAAAATGTGATTTAAGCCTAGATCACAAAATAACTCCTGTATCCTGGGTGAGATGCTAAGACTGACATCCATCAATGTCACTGATGAACATAGATGCAAAAATCCTTAACAAAATTCTAGCAATCAGAATCCAACAACACATGAAAAAGATCATACACCATGACCAAGTGGGCTTTATCCCAGGGATGCAAGGATTCTTCAATATCCACAAATCAATCAATGTCATACACCACATTAACAAATTGAAAAATAAAAGCCATATGATTATCTCAATAGATGCAGAGAAAGTCTTTGACAAAATTCAACACCCACTTATGATAAAAACTCTCCAGAAAGCAGGAATAGAAGGAACATACCTCAACATAATAAAAGCTATATATGACAAACCCACAGCAAACATTATCCTCAATGGTGAAAAATTGAAAGCATTTCCTCTAAAGTCAGGAACAAGACAAGGGTGCCCACTTTCACCATTACTATTCAACATAGTTTTGGAAGTTTTGGCCACAGCAATCAGAGCAGAAAAAGAAATAAAAGGAATCCAAATTGGAAAAGAAGAAGTACAACTCTCACTATTTGCAGATGACATGATCCTCTACATAGAAAACCCTAAAGACTCCACCAGAATATTACTAGAAATAATCAATGACTATAGTAAAGTTGCAGGATATAAAATCAACACACAGAAATCCCTTGCATTCCTATACACTAATAATGAGAAAACAGAAAGAGAAATTAAGGAAACAATTCCATTCACCATTGCAATGGAAAGAATAAAATACTTAGGAATATATCTACCTAAAAAACTAAAGACTTATATATAGAAAACTATAAAACACTGGTGAAAGAAATCAAAGAGGACACTAATAGATGGAGAAATATACCATGTTCATGGATTGGAAGAATCAATATAGTGAAAATGAGTATACTACCCAAAGCAATTTATAGATTCAATGCAATCCCTATCAAGCTACCAACGGTATTCTTCACAGAGCTAGAACAAATAATTTCACAATTTGTATGGAAATACAAAAAACCTCAAATAGCCAAAGCAATCTTGAGAAAGAAGAATGGAACTGGAGGAATCAACCTACCTGACTTCAGGCTCTACTACAAAGCCACAGTTATCAAGACAGTATGGTACTGGCACAAAGACAGAAATATAGATCAATGGAACAAAATAGAAAGCCCAGAGATAAATCCATGCACATATGGACACCTTATCTTTGACAAAGGAGGCAAGAATATACAATGGATTAAAGACAATCTCTTTAACAAGTGGTGCTGGGAAATCTGGTCAACCACTTGTAAAAGAATGAAACTAGAACACTTTCTAACACCATACACAAAAATAAACTCAAAATGGATTAAAGATCTCAACGTAAGACCAGAAACTATAAAACTCCTAGAGGAGAACATAGGCAAAACACTCTCTGGCATACATCACAGCAGGATCCTCTATGACCCACCTCCCAGAATATTGGAAATAAAAGCAAAAATAAACAAATGGGACCTAATTAACCTTAAAAGCTTCTGCACATCAAAGAAAACTATTAGCAAGGTGAAAAGACAGCCTTCAGAATGGGAGAAAATAATAGCAAATGAAGCAACTGACAAACAACTAATCTCAAAAATATACAAGCAACTCCTGCAGCTCAAATCCAGAAAAATAAATGACCCAATCAAAAAATGGGCCAAAGAACTAAATAGACATTTCTTCAAAGAAGACATACAGATGGATAACAAACACATGAAAAGATGCTCAACATCACTCATTATCAGAGAAATGCAAATCAAAACCACTATGAGGTACCATTTCACACTAGTCAGAATGGCTGCGATCCAAAAGTCTACAAGTAATAAATGCTGGAGAGGGTGTGGAGAAAAGGGAACCCTCTTACACTGTTGGTGGGAATGCAAACTAGTACAGCCGCTATGGAGAACAGTGTGGAGATTCCTTAAAAAACTGGAAATAGAACTGCCTTATGATCCAGCAATCCCACTGCTGGCCATACACACTGAGGAAACCAGAAGGGAAAGAGACACGTGTACCCCAATGTTCATCGCAGCACTGTTTATAATAGCCAGGACATGGAAGCAACCTAGATGTCCATCAGAAGATGAATGGATAAGAAAGCAGTGGTATATATACACAATGGAGTATTACTCAGCCATTAAAAAGAATACATTGAAATCAGTTCTAATGAGGTGGATGAAACTGGAGCCTATTATACAGAGTGAAGTAAGCCAGAAGGAAAAACACCAATACAGTATACTAACGCATATATATGGAATTTAGAAAGATGGTAACAATAACCTGGTGTACGAGACAGCAAAAGAGACACTGATGTATAGAACAGTCTTATGGACTCTGTGGGAGAGGGAGAGGGTGGGAAGATTTGGGAGAATGGCATTGAAACATGTAAAATATCATGTATGAAACAAGATGCCAGTCCAGGTTCAATGCACGATACTGGATGTTTGGGGCTAGTGCACTGGGACGACCCAGAGGGATGGTATGGGGAGGGAGGAGGGAGGAGGGTTCAGGATGGGGAACATATGTATACCTGTGGTGGATTCATATTGATATTTGGCAAAAATAATACAATTATGTAAAGTTTAAAAATAAAATAAAATTTAAAAAAATAAAAAATAACACACACACACACACACACACACAAAAAGAACCACATGAATGACACAGATGAGTTTCCCCAAAAAAAGGGATGCTGGGAAGACCTAATGAATCTACCAATAGGTATTTCAATTTCCCAGTAAATGGAATAAAATAAAGTATGTCTTTGGATTTAAATCTTGTCTTCTTCTATCTGCAAGGACATTATTAAAGATACATATGAAACCCCTAACAAGGTCTAGGGTTATATCTGTTGATATGGCTAACTGACTAGATATCTTCTTCATGCTACCACATTTCATGATCTCATGTGTTCATGTCTTTTCTGAAGTCATACGCACAACTGGTGAATATGCCCTCTCTAAACAGAGGAAATTCTCAGTTCAGAGAGTGTAAACACAAATAGCACTAATCTCCTTCTTAGACTTTCAAACCAGTACTCAAAATTGCTCTACAATTGCACCTATGAAAGAAATCTGAGTGTAGAATCAAATCCTTAGCAGATAAGATATAGAAGATATAGCATTCTTTGAAAAATTACACATGACAATGAGTTTGTTGAGATCATTGTCTGTCTCTCATAGACACAATGTTTTATCATCTGATAATGGGCTATGAAAAGGCCAAATATAATGGTTACATGACTCAAGGTTATTAATTAGGTGGGGCTCTGGAAACCTGCAGTACTTTGACTTCTCAAGTAAATGCCAGGGTACTGTCATCTTTAGATTGATCTCTTTAGAGCATGGACTTTTAAAGAATGAGCATCAGTAATCCCTTGGATATGACCCCAGATGAATACAGGTTATCTGAATTCAGCTCAATGCTGTATTTACTATTAGACATATTGACTTTGTATAGGAAAAATTGATAATATATTCTATGCAATTTGCCTTTAGAAAATAGAGGGTTGTAGAAAACAATTTCTCTAAATAAGTTGTTTATTCTAGCAGAAATTTTGGTTTCTGCTTTTTTTTTTTTTGTATATTTCTATTTTTGTTTATCTGAAAAGAAGAGTGAAATACAGGCAATGCCGAGCTAATAAGAAGTCCCAACTATTACATAATTATAAACAGCTAATTTGTTACCTTAGGTTGTTTGTTTATTCACTGAACCTGAAAAAAAGTTGAGGTTTGTTTTTTTGAAATTCTTTTATAGTCTGTATTTTCTTAAGTCATGTAAAACTAAATTTACAGTTACCCCTCAATTCTGAAATTTTAACCTCCACAATACTACCTTACTTATAATTAAAAATAAGGGAAATACTATAAAATGTTGATCTTATAACTCTGTTAAAATAACTGTCATGATACTCTGACTAATGTAATTAACCTGCACTATTTCTAAATACAACAATGATAAACATCTCAGGCAAAGATTTCAGCAGTAAATAAGAGGCACATGATTCATTCACTTTCACATTGGGTCCTGAAATTATTCATCGAGTCTTGGTTGATTTCCAAAATATCCAGAAAGTTATTTTATTTCTTGTGTACTATTAGTTTCCAGTAATTAAGATGGCAAAGTGAAATACTTTGAAGTTATCCCATTTTTAGTTGATAGAGAGGCATTCATTAGTTTGCCTTAAACTCAATTTTATCTGGAATTGCATCACTTTTACCAGTTTAAAAAATAACTTTTCTTTTGCAAAAAAAAAAAAAAATTATGAATACTTTGTTTCTATAAGCAAGATTTCTCAAGATCAAGACTACTCACATTTTGAGCTGGATAATTATTTGTTGTCTGGGGCTGTCATGTGCATTGCAATTTGTTTAGCAGGATCCTGAAATTAACTCAGTACACGATAGTATAACCCTCCCCACCACCAGCACACACTTACACTCACATGCATGCACACACAATACACCCCACATGCAGAAACATCAGGTCATGACAAGCAAGACTGTCTCCAGATACCAAACGTCTACTGCACAGATAATCTCCCCAGCTGAGATGCACAGCTCTAAAATTACACCAACTGTCATATACAGAAGGTGCAGTCATATGTTTTTCAAGGTGAAAGTAAACTTAAAAGTTATATAGTCTAGCAATCATTCCATCACAAATAATTAATTTAAATAGGAGAGATCTATGGAATTGACTAAGGTCACACAATGTTAGGATTTGAATCCAGCTTTTCCAACACTTCTCAAATGTCTTACACTTAATTCAAAGGAATTAATAAAACATGTCAATTAATTCCATTAATTAATAAGGGAAAATAAAACGTCATAAAAATTATGAATTATGTGAATCCAGTGGTTATTTTCTATTTATTGACTTACTTAAGTTAAATAAATTCTTCAAAGTGATATATATTTTATTTTTTTAATTTAAATTTGTTTACTTTAATTGGAGGTTGATTACTTTACAATATTGTATTAGTTTTGACATACATCAACATGAATCCACCACCAGTGTACACGTGCTCCCCAACCTGAACCCTTCTTCCCACCTCCCTCCCCATATCATCCCTCTGGGTCATCCTAGTGCACCAGCCCCAAGAGTCCTGTATCCGGCATTGAACCTGGACTGGCGATTTGTTTCTTATATGATATTATACATGTTTCAATGCCATTCTCCCAAATCATCTCACCCTGTCCCACAGAGTCCAAAAGACTGTTCTGTACATCTAGGTCTCTTTTGCTCACATACAGGGTTATCACATACAGGGTTATCATTACCATCTTTCTAAATTCCATATGTATGCATTAGTATACTGTATGGGTGTTTTTCTTTCTGGCTTACTTCACTCTGTATAATAGGCTCCAGTTTCATCCACCTCATTAGAACTAATTCAAATGTATTCTTCTTAATGGCTGAGTAATACTCCATTGTGTATGTGTACCACTGCTTTCTTATCCATTCGTCTTCTGATGGACATCTAGTTGCATCCATGTCCTGGTTATTATAAACAGTGCTGCAGTGAACACTGGGGTATATGTGTCTCTTTCCCTTCTGGTTTCCTCAGTGTGTATGCCCAGCAGTGGGATTGCTGGATCATAAGGCAGTTCTATTTCCAGCTTTTTAAGGAATCTCCACACTGTTCTCCATAGTGGCTGTACTAGTTTGCATTCCCACCAACAGTGTAAGAGGGTTCTCTTTTCTCCACACCCTCTCCAGCACTTATTGCTTTTAGACTTTTGGATCGCAACCATTTTGACTGGCGTGAAATGGTACCTCATAGTGGTTTTGATTTGCATTTCTCTGATAATGAGTGATGTTGAGCATTTTTCCATGTGTTTGTTAGCCATCTGTATGCCTTCTTTGGAGAAATGTATATTTAATTATTTGGCCCATTTTTTGATTGGGTCATTTATTTTTCTGGAGTTGAGCTGCAGGAGTTGCTTGTATATTTTTGAGATTAGTTGTTTGTCAGTTGCTTCATTTGCTATTATTTTATCCCATCCTGAAGGCTGTATTTTCACCTTGCTTAGAGTTTCTTTTGTTGTGCAGAAGCTTTTAATTTTAATTAGGTCCCATTTGTTTATTTTTTGCTTTTTATTTCCAATATTCTGGGCGGTGGATCATAGAGGATCCTGCTGTGATGTATGTCAGAGAGTGTTTTGCCTATGTTCTCCTCTAGGAATTTTAGAGTTTCTGGTCTTACATTTAGATCTTTAATCCATTTTGAATTTTTTTTTTGGTGTATGGTGTTAGAAAGTGTTCTAGTTTCATTCTTTTACAAGTGGTTGACCGGTTTTCACAGCACCACTTGTTAAAGAGATTGTCTTTTCTTCCTTGTATATTCTTGCCTGCTTTGTCATCAGTAAGGTGTCCATAGGTGCTTGGATTCATCTCTGGGCTTTCTACTTTGTTCCACTGATCTATATTTCTGTCTTTGTGCCAGTACCATACTGTCCTATTGACTGTGGCTTTGCAGTAGAGCCTGAAGTCAGGCAGGTTGATTCCTCCAGTTCCATTTTTCTTTCTCAAGATTGCTTTGGCTATTAGAGGTTTTTTGTATTTCCATACAAATTGTGAAATTATTTGTTCTAGCTCTGTGAAAAATACCATTGGTAGCTTGATAGGGATTGCACTGAATCTATAGATTGCTTTGGGTAGTATATTCATTTTTACTATATTGATTCTTCTAATCCATGAACATGGTATATTTCTCCATCTATTAATGTCCTCTTTGATTTCTTTCACCAGTGTTTTATAGTTTTCTATATATAGGTCTTTAGTTTCTTTAGGTAGATATATTCCTAAGTATTTTATTCTTTTCATTGCAATGGTGAATGGAACTGTTTCCTTAATTTCTTTTTCTATTTTCTCATTATTAGTGTATACGAATGCAAGAATTTCTGTGTGTTGATTTTATATCCTGCAACTTTACTATATTGATTAGCTCTAGTAATTTTCTGATGGAGTCTTTAGGGTTTTTATATGTAGAGGATCATGTCATCTGCAAACACTGAGTTTTATTTCTTCTTTTCCAATTTGCATTCCTTTTATTTATTTTTCTGCTCTGATTGCTATGGCCAAAACTTCCAAAACTATGTTGAATAGTAGTGGTGAAAGTGGGCACCCTTGTCTTGTTCCTGTCTTTAGGGGAAATGCTTTCAATTTTTCACCATTGAGGATAATGTTTGCTGCGGGTTTGTCATATATAGTTTGTATTATGTTGAGGTATGTTCCTTCTGTTCCTGCTTTCTGGAGAGTTTTTGTCGTAAATGGATGTTGAATTTTGTTAAAGGCTTTCTCTGCATCTATTGAGATAATCATATGGCTTTTATTTTTCAATTTGTTAATGTGGTGTATAACATTGATTGATTTGTGGATATTGAAGAATCCTTGCATCCCTGGGATAAAGCCCACTTGATCATGGTGTATGATCTTTTTAATGTGTTGTCAGATTCTCATTGCTAGAATTTTGTTAAGGATTTTTGCATCTATGTTCATCAGTGATATTGGCCTGTAGTTTTCTTTTTTTTGTGGCATCTTTGTCAGGTTTTGGTATTAGGGTGATGGTGGCCTCATAGAACAAATTTGGAAGTTTACCCTCCTCTGCAATTTTCTGGAAGAGTTTGAGTAGGATAGGTATTAGCTCTTCTCTAAATTTTTGGTGGAATTCAGCTGTGAAGCCGTCTGTGAAGCCGGACTTTTGTCTGCTAGAAGATTTCTGATTACACTTTCAATTTCTGTGCTTGTGATGGGTATGCTAAGATTTTCTATCTCTTCCCGGTTCAGTTTTGGAAAGTTGTATTTTTCTAAGTATTTGTCCATTTCTTCCACATTGTCCATTTTATTGGCATATAATTGCTGATAGTAGCCTCTTATGATCCTTTGCATTTCTGTGTTGTCTGTTGTGATCTCTTCATTTCTAATTTTATTAATTTGATTTTTCTCCCTTTGTTTCTTGATGAGTCTGGCTAATGTTTTGTCAATTTTATTTATCCTTTCAAAGAACCAGCTTTTGGCTTTGTTGATTTTTGCTACGGTCTCTGTTGTTTCTTTTGCATTTATTTCTGCCCTAATTTTTAAGATTTCTTTCTTTCTGCTAACCCTGGGGGTCTTCATTTCTTCCTTTTCTAGTTGCTTTAGGTGTAGAGTTAGGTTATTTATTTGACTTTTTTCTTGTTTCTTGAGGTATGCCTGTATTGCTATGAACTTTCCCCTTACACTGCTTTTACAGTATCCCACAGGTTTTGGGTTATTGTGTTTTCATTTTCATTAGTTTCTATGCATATTTTGATTTCTTTTTTGATTTCTTCTGTGATTTGTTGGTTATTCAGAAGCATGTTGTTCAGCCTCCATATGTTGGAATTTTTAATAGTTTTTCTCCTGTAATTGAGATCTAATCTTACTGCATTGTGAGCAGAAAAGATGCTTGGAATGATTTCTATTTTTTTGAATTTACCAAGGCTAGATTTATGGCCCAGGACGTGATCTATCCTGGAGAAGGTTCCATGTGCCCTTGAGAAAAAGGTGAAATTCATTGTTTTGGGGTGAAATGTCCTATAGATATCAATTAGGTCTAACTGGTCTATTGTGTCATTAAAGTTTGTGTTTCCTTGTTAATGTTCTGTTTAGTTGAGTGGGGTATTAAGTCTCCCACTATTATTGTGTTATTGTTAATTTCCCCTTCCATACTTGTTAGCATTTGTCTTACATATTGCAGTGCTCCTATGTTGGGTGCGTATATATTTATAATTGTTATCTCTTCTTCTTTGATTGATCCTTTGATCATTGTGTAGTGTCCTTCTTTGTCTCTTTTCACAGCCTTTGTTTTAAAGTCTATTTTATCTGATATGAGTATTGCTACTCCTGCTTTCTTTTGGTCTCTATTTGCATGGAATATCTTTTTCCAGCCCTTCACTTTCAGTCTGTATGAGTCTTCTGTTTTTAGGTGGGTCTCTTGTAGACAACATATATAGGAGTCTTCTTTTTGTATCCATTCAGCCAGTCTTTGTCTTTTGGTTGGGACATTCAACCCATTTACGTGTAAGGTAATTATTGATAAGTATGATCCTGTTGCCATTTACTTTATTGTTTTGGGTTCGAGTTTATACACCTATTTTGTGTTTCCTGTCTAGAGAAGATCCTTTAGCATTTGTTGGAGAGCTGGTTTGGTGGTGCAGAATTCTCTCAACTTTTGCTTGTCTGTAAAGCTTTTGATTTCTCCTTCATATTTGAATGAGATCCTCTCTGGGTACAGTAATCTGCACTGTAGGTTATTTTCTTTCATCACTTTAAGTATGCCTTGCCATTCTCTCCTGGCCTGAAGAGTTTCTATTGAAAGATAAGCTGTTATCCTTACGGGAATCCCCTTGTGTGTTATTTGTTGTTTTTCCCTTGCTGCTTTTTAATATTTGTTCTTTGTGTTTGATCTTTGTTAATTTGATTAATATGGTCTTGGGGTGTTTCGCTTTGGGTTTATCCTGTTTGGGACTCTTCGGGTTTCTTGGACTTGGGTGATTAGTTCCTTCCCCATTTTAGGGAAGTTTTCAACTATTATCTCCTCAAGTATTTTCTCATGGTTTTTCTTTTTGTCTTGTTCTTCTGGGAATCCTATGACTCGAATGCTGTGGCATTTAATATTGTCCTTGAGGTCTTTGAGATTGTCCTCATTTCTTTTAATTCATTTTTCTTTTTTCTTCTCTGATTCATTAATTTCTATCATTCTATCTTCTACTTCACTAATCCTATCTTCTGCCTCCATTATTCTACTATTTGTTGCCTCCAGAGTGTTTCTGATCTCATTTATTGCATTATTCATTATATATTGACTCTTTTTTATTTCTTCTAGTTCCTTGTTAAACCTTTCTTGCATCTTCTCAGTCCTTGTCTCCAGGCTGTTTATCTGTGATTCCGTTTTTATTTCAAGGTTTTGGATCATTTTCACTATCATTATTCGGAATTCTTTATCAGGTAGATTTCCTATCTCTTCCTCTTTTGTTTGGTTTGGTGGACATTTATCCTGTTCCTTTACCTGCTGGGTATTCCTCTGTCTCTTCATCTTGTTTATATTGCTGAGTTTTGGGTGGCCTTTCTGTATTCTGGCAGTTTGTGGAGTTTTCTTTATTGTGGAGTTTCCTTGCTGTGGGTGAGGTTGTACAGGAGGCTTGTTAAGGTTTCTTGATTAGGGAAGCTTGTATCGGTGTTCTGGTGGGTGGAGCTGGATTTCTTCTCTCTGGAGTGCAATGAAGTGTCCAGTAATGAGTTATGAGATGTCTATGGATTTGGAGTAACTTTGGGCAGCCTGTATATTGAAGCTAAGGGCTGTGTTCCTGTGTTGCTGGAGAATTTACATGGTATGTCTTGCTCTGGAACTTGTTGGCCCTTGGTTGGTGCTTGGTTTCAGTGTAGGTATGGAGGCGTTTGATGAGCTCCTGTCAATTAATGTTCCCTGGAGTCAGGAGTTCTCTGGTGTTCTCAGGATTTGGACTTAAGCCTCCTGCTTTTGGTTTTAAGTCTTATTTTTATAGTAGTCTCAAGACTTATCCTTCTATACAGCACCATTGATAAAACATCCTGGACATGGGGTATCTCTTCACAGCTGCTCCAGCAAAGCGCAGCCACTGCTCCTTAACTTGGATGAGGGGTATTGCCTCACCACCGCCCCTCCTGACCTTGAACATGGAGTAGCTCCTCTAGGCCCTCCTGAGCCCGTGCAGCCACTGCTCCTTGGATGTGGGGTATCTCCTCCTGGCCACCGCCTTTGGCCTCAGGCATGGGGGTCCAAAGTGATATATATTTTAATAGATACTCCTTGTTCAGTAAAGTCAGCTAACATTTTTATGTATAATCCTTGGAGAAGGAAATGGCAACCCACTCCAGTATTCTTGCCTAGAGAATCCCATGGACAGAGAAGCCTGGTGGGCTACAGTCCCTGGGGTGGCAAAGAGTCAGACATTACTGAGCAACTAACACTTCTTTCTTATTAAACTAAAATACTCAAATAAAATGTTACTTTACATAAAACTCAAATCCTAATGCATATATTATTAATATAAAAGAATAACAAATGTTTGTCATTTGAGTTTAAAATGTCAGTGACTCAATCATATTTGTTAAATATAGGTTTTTTATATTGGAAATATTCCATATCGAAAAGAATTAACTAAAAAAGAATTAAAATATGGAGTTTTTCCCAAAAAAATCATATTTGGAAGTTTTTCATTATCACCAGATTTTTGTCTGACAGAGATTACTATACTATGTGTGAGTGTGTATGTAAGTTGTAGAAAGTCAAAATTTAAATGTGCTTTACTTACCTAATTAAAATTTTTCTAAATGTTATCTTTACAATTCACCCAGCTATATGTCTGGAACATATTGCACAAATTTTTCATCTTAGCTCTTTTTTTTTTTTTTTTTTTTTTGCTGATGCTGTAATAAATACCATGTATTTGGAGGCCTAAAATAATTCAAATTTACTATTATACAGCTCTCTAGTTGAGAGGTCCAAAATGGCCTTACTAGGCTAAAATCAAGGTGTTAAAAAGGCTGTGTTCCTTTCTGGAACCTCTTTTCTTATATTTTTAGATTTCCAGAGGTTGCCCATATTCCTTCATTTGTGCCCCACTTTTTCCATCTTCTAAACCAGCCACATCAAATCCTTCTTTTTTTTATTTTCCTACAGTCATAACTCTTTTTCTGACCATAGTTGGGAAAAGTTCTTAAGTTTTAAAAATTCATGATTACATGGGTTCCACTTGCTAGATAGTCCAGATATTGTCAAGTTACTTAATCATGTATACGAAGTCCTTCTTGCCATGTACGGTATTGTATTCAAAGGTTCTTAGAATTAAGATGTGGACAACACTAAAAAACTAAGATCATGGCATCTGGTTTCACCACCTTATGGCAAATAGAAAGGAAAAAGTGGAAGCAGTGACAGATTTTATATTCTTGGGCTCCAAAATCACTGTGGACTGTGATTGCAGCCCTGAATTAAAAGACACTTGCTCCTTGGTAGGAAAGCTATGATAAGCCTGCTGCTGCTGCTGCTAAGTCACTTCAGCCTTGTCCAACTCTGTGCAACCCCATAGATGGCAGCCCACCAGGCTCCCCCTTCCCTGGGATTCTCCAGGCAAGAGTACTGGAGTGGGGTGCCATTGCCTTCTCCAATGATAACCTTAGAGAGCATAATAAAAAGCAGATACATCATTTTGACTACCAAGGTTCCAAAAGTCAAAGTTTTTCCAGTAGTCATGTAAAGTATGAGAGTTGGACCGTAAAGAAGACTGAGTACTGAAGAAGTGAAGCTTTCTAATCGTGCTGGGAGAGACTCCTGACAGTCCCTTGGACAGCAAGGAGATCATACCAGTCAATCCTAAAGGAAATCAACCCTAAATATTCACTGCAAGGACTGATGTTGAGGCTGAAACTCCAATATTTTGGCCACCTGATGAGAAGAGTCAACTTATTGGAAAAGACCCTGATGCTAGGAAAGATTGAAGGCAAAAGGAGAAGGGGATGGCAGAGGATGAGATAGTTAGATACTACCACTGATTAAATTAACATGAATGTGAGCACTTTTGGAGATAGTGGAGGATAGAGAAGTCTGCTGTGGTCCTGTCCATGGGGAAAAGAGTCAGACCTGACTTAGCAACTGAACAACAATGACAACAACATATTTCAAGAGTCATTATCTTTCCCGTCACACTTCTAAGTGGTACTTTTTCTCACTCACAGGACAACTGAGACAGATAATATCTCAAAAAAATGATAATTTTATCTATAAGCGATTTACCAAAACCTTTTTATGCTTAGAGACAAAGCAAAGGGGCGGAAGGGGGTGTTAGAAGTTAAAGTCCTGATATTCTCAATAAAAAGCACTGAGCTTTTATATCTATTTTAGTCCCGATATTCTCAATGAAAAGCACTGAGCTTTTATATCTATTTTATATCAAGATCTTTATCTTCCATTTAGAAATAGAAAATTCACATATGACTTTTTGGAAATACTATTGTAACGGATAAATTCAGCTAAGAAAATAAGCCCTCTCCATTTTTAAAGGGAGTATACTCTGGTCCTTTATTTCTTTTAAGCTTGAATATATATTAAATATTGAATTGGTTTTTGACCTTTGATAGCTTAATAAACAGCTTTGCAACTCTACAGTTTAATTATCTTTACATAGCTAAAAAAAAAAAAAAACTCA
Source organism: Bos taurus (assembly GCF_002263795.3). Taxonomy (NCBI): domain Eukaryota; kingdom Metazoa; phylum Chordata; class Mammalia; order Artiodactyla; family Bovidae; genus Bos; species Bos taurus. The sequence goes on along the minus strand of NC_037353.1, from coordinate 1,600,805 downwards.
CTAAATATTTTCTCCTGAGGATTTCACTAAAATAAATCATCTGGGTATTTTCCTGGAAGGTGTGGGGGGAAACATGCTATCCAAATACACATAAACACACACCCCAAAGTTGACAAACAATTATGGAAAAATAGTTTTGTAATTGTAACTAAATGTCTTTGATACTGACTTACATAACTCCCAGCATATTACCTGGCTAATAGAATACATTTAAGACATTGTAAATTAATATATTATCTTTAAAAGATCAAGCCAATTAAGACCATTCTTAAATTTATAGTACAATATTTTGTCTATGTAGATGGGATATAATGACAGTGAGAATATAATATTGAGTTAAGGAGGTCAAAAACTCCACCTGCCAATGTAGGAGACGCAGGTTCAATCCCTGGGTCAAGAAGATCCCCTGGAGGAGGAAATGGCCACCCATACCAGTATTCTTGCCTGAAAAATCAAGAGGCAAGAGGGATGAGACTGACAGGCTATTGTCCAAAGGATGGCAAAGAGTTGGACACAACTGAGTAACTATGCACACAGCAAGGAGATCAAACCAATCAATGCTAAAGGAAATCAACCCTGAATATTCACTGGAGGGACTGATGCTGAAACTGAAGCACCAATACTTTGGCCACGTGGTGTGAAGAACCAAATCATTGGGGAAAATCCTGATGCTGGAAAGATCGAAGGCAAAAGGAGAAGCGGGCAGCAGAGGATGCAATGGTTAGATAGTACTACCTAGTCAATGGGCATGAATTTGAGCAAAATCCAGGAGACCGTGAAGGACAAGGGAGCCTGGCATGGTGCAGTACACTGTGTCATAAAGAGTTGAACAGGACTTAGTGATTGAACAACAACAATAGTGAGTTACTTTCTGCCAAAATACTTTTTTACCACTATCACAAATACATACTCTGAAAATTTTAAATGATTAATTTTATTTATTTATTTTTCTTTTTTTCAAGTTTTAAACTGAAATATGACCTATATATGGGCTTCCCTGGTGGCTCAAACAATGAAGAACCTGCCTGCAATGAGGGAAACCCAGGTTCGACCCCTGGGTCAGGAAGATCCCCTGGAGAAGGGAATGGCTACCCACTCCAGTACTCTTGCCTGGAGAGTTCCATAGACTGAGGAGCCTGGTGGACTATAGTCCATGGGGTTGCAAAGAGTTAGACACAACTGGGTGACTATAACATGACCTATATATAGAAAAATAGAACAAATTATATATGTACAGCTCAATGGGACAACACAAAAGGACAGTTGCATAAATATGCTGCTGCTGCTATTTAGTCACTTAGTCATCTCCAACTTTTTGCGACCCTGTGAACTGTAGCTCACCAGGCTCTTCTGCCCATAGGATTTCCCAAGCAAGAATATTGGACTGGGTTATCATTTCCTTGTCTATGGAAAAGAGACCCAGGAATTGAACCCATGTCTCCTGCTTGACAGGCAGATTCTTTACCATTGAGACACCCAGGAAGCCCCATATAAACAATAGATTTGTTTAAAAATTAATTTTTAGAGTCCCCCCAAAGTCTCCTCATAGCCCCTTACATCTACTGTTCCCTCTCAACTTTTTTTTTAATTTTATTTTTAAACTTTACAATATTGTATTAGTTTTGCCAAATATCAATATGAATCCACCACAGGTATACATATGTTCCCCATCCTGAACCCTCCTCCCTCCTCCCTCCCCATACCATCCCTCTGGGTCATCCCAGTGCACCTGCCCCAAGCATCCAGTATCGTGCATTGAACCTGGACTGGCAACACGTCAACTTTTCAAAGTTAACTATTATCCAGGCTTCTAAAACCAAAATTGCTTTTTCCTATTTTTTTAGTTTTATAAGAATGGAATCATGCAATGTGATCTCTTTTAGATTTTTTGACTCATATTATGTTTATGTGATTTATCCATGTTGCTATATGTAGCTCTGGGGCCTTCCCAGGTGGCATTAGTGATAAAGAACCCACCTACCAATACAGGAGACATAAGAGACATAGGTCTGATTCTTAGCTCAGGAGGAGGGCATGGCAACCCACTCCAGAATTCTTGCCTGGAGAATCCCATGGACTGAGGAGCCTGGCAGGCTACAGTCCATGGAGGTTCAAAGAAACAGACATGACTGAAGAGACTTAGTATGCAGGCATGCACATCTGGCTCTAGTTTGTTCTTTTTCATTAGAGTAGAACATTACATTATACATTTGTATGTATATACATACGTGTATATTTTTGGTAGATGGCTTAACATTTTTTCATTAAAATACTGTTGCTAAGTGAAAAACTATTAAGGGAAATCAACTTTTCATTAAATTCAATTGGAAAAATTTTATTTATTCCATTTTAACTCAAAATATACACAATAATTACATAAAGTCTTTATTGTCTAATGAATAATCACCACCAGAATCAAGTGCTTACTTTTATTTGATGGATACATGTAAGAATCTAGTTGGAAAGGGCATTCCTTTCTGTACTTAAGCATCACTGGCACTAATTCTATGACTGACTAGTCACCCCTCCATAAAATGTGTCTTAGCAATTTTCCAAAGACAATGAGGAAAACAAATTTAAATTATTAATAAATACTGAAAGAATAAAATTCTACCTCTCTCTGTGTAGGCTCCTCATTTTTAAACAATATTCATTTAGTGTTTATATATCTATCTTTTCTAAGGCTATCTGACACTAGTTACCATTATTTCATCACACTTCTTAAAATATGACAAATATTCAAATAAATTTCCCCTTTCAAAGTGCTGATGGCTTGTGAAAATAGATTCAGAGAGATAGCTTGGAAAAATGCTGTTTGCCTCTCTCTCTCCAACTCAGATTTTCTGAATAAATACCATTTCCTCTATTTGAGCCATTTTTATGTTTTACTTTGTAAGCATCAAATGTCTATAAAGATATAAAAATGAGAGTCAAGAAGACTGATACTTTTTGAATGAAGATATCAGGTAAGAATTTGGGGTCAAATGTAGGGACAACCAAAATACCAAATTTATGGCAATCATTAAGTAAGCATAACTATTTAATTCTGGAGAATTGCCTCAATACAATCTAGGAATTAAAAATATATACATGTATTTTAAGTATCTCTCTTCCTTATTGGAAAAGGCAATGGCACCCCACTCCAGTACTCTTGCCTGGAAAACCCCATGGACAGAGGAGCCTGGTAGGCTATAGTCCATGGGGTTGCTAAGAATCTGACATGACTTCACCTTCACTTTCACTTTTCACTTTCATGCATTGGAGAAGGAAATGGCAACCTACTCCAGTGTTTTTGCCTGGAGAATCCCAGGGACAAGGGAGCCTGGTGGGCTGCCATCTATGGGGTCACACAGAGTCAGACACGACTGAAGTGACTTAGCAGCAGTAGCAGCTTCCTTATTAAAAAGGACTTTTACATAGCTTTCAATTGATTCATTTAATAGTAATATGAATCAAAAAGAAATAAATTAAAATGTAGGGGAAAACTTCATACAAAAAGAGTCATCAGAAGAGAAAATAGCTTGTAATAGTCTGACCTCTGCCCATTCATTATATTACAAGATTCTGGATTTACATGTTTTTCATAATTTGAATGGCTTCAAACAAACAAACAAAAATGCTAATATGGAGCAGAGGATTTGACCATTTTATAATGTATAAATGGATATTTGAGAAGCTGAGATGCGATTTCTTCATGATGAATATTTTATACTAAAACCAAAATTACTTTAATCAAGTATCTAACAAGTTGCCAGGAAGGACTTTTGTAAGTGGACATCATTTCTGAAACTTGTAATTCTCCCTAGCTCTAAATAATCTACATGATTCTGTCCCTGAAATTGCAAACAATCAACTACAACCAAGATTTTTCAGAAAAGTTTTTCCATGATCTGCCCAAGTGAAACGAGCAAAACCAGCTGTCAGTGTGAATTACCTTGCAGGAATATTCTAGGTAATTCAATTCAGGTGAAATAATGGAAAATAAGATGATTGTCTATTATCTGAATTGTTTTGGGTTTTCTCTAGCCCTAGAGATATTTTAGAAAGGTCAAATAAATGAATGAATATTTTAAAAAGAAAGAAAGGAAAATTATGGCAACTGAAATCTTACCCTTTGAGATTATCTTCAGACTTGTCTCCTGCCTCCTGTACACTCAAGAGGACACACAAGATTATAAGTAGAACTCCGTCTCAGGTTCTCTAATGCTGTCAGAACTCAGCACTGTCCAGTTGATCACTGTGATGATTATACCATAAAGTGCCAGAAAGATATTGTTAGCAACAGTGTCAGAGATTTGCAAACATTTGTACATCAATAATCTCCAAATTACTCATTCAAAATAACAAAGAATCAAATATAAGGAGCATGGCAATTTTCTGAAGGATCTGAGTATCTTGTTATCAGTGTTCTCGTTTGTTTTAGATTATTCAGATCTTAGTAAAATGATTCCATTTCCCTTTTGGTCATCTATTAAAGATATTGATGACTTGAGGTTCTGGATGGGCAATAAGAGACATTTAAAATGATTAAATGGTTTAGTTGTCTCTTTCAGTTAAATAATGGCTACAGATAAGGGGGATTAAAAGTGTTTATATCAGTTTTGCTCAAGCTCAGGCTCTGTCTCCTTGTCAGTTTTGTAAGGCCCACATTTGTATGCACACACACACACACACTCCTTTACACTTGGTTCTTCATTTAGTATCTGCTGAGTGTCTTTTCTATTTCAGATGCAGTCCTAGGTTCTGTGATGGGAAAAAATGGATAAGGCAAATTGGTTGTCAAACAGAGACTTGCAATTGAGTTACTTCCTATTCTATTTTATGTTAATTAATTGAAACAATTAGGGTTCAAATGTCTTAACGTAATTAATCAGATTTTTTAATCTCACAGAAGAACTTGATTCTTTTTGATAATATGTGAAATACTTAATTTCAAGGTCAAGATTATTTGGGAAAGAAAGGCCCTCAAAGTTCAAAAGATTATTTTAATGTGATGACTTGGAAATATAAATCAGATGCCATCTATGCAGCACTCTGCATGTCATGCCACAGGGCTCCACAAAGGCCTTGGTGTCACTTTCCACTGCCTTGAGAAAGCAGTCAACAGCAGCCATAGGACTGGCTTTCTCTTTGAACTCCTGGGCACAGCTCCCTGAATCTAGCATTTCTATATTTCAGGTTCATTGGGGGGATTAGAGGCAGAGTATGGAAACATTGGTTGTATGTCCTATGGCTATCTCTAGATTCTTTTTCTTCCAGTATTTGGTCATCTTTGTTCCCTTATTTGGGCTTCCCTGGTGGCTCAGACAGTAATATGCCTGCAATGAGGGAGATCTGGGTTCTATCCCTGGGTTGGGAAGATCCCCTGGAGGAGGACATGGCAACCAACTCCAGTATTCTGGCCTGGAGAATCCCCAAAGACTGAGGAACCTGGCGAGCTACAGCCTATGGGATCGCAGAGTCGGACAAGACTGAACGACCAAGCATAGAGCATTTTACTATACAGCATATTTACTAATAGTAAATTTTGGATATTTTAATAACATCTTTTTTTTTGCTTTATTCATTATAATTGAATATAATAAAATTTTATATATATAAGAAGTATAGTGTAATGATTTAATATATGTGTATGTATTGAAATGATGACCACAATAAAGCTAACACATCCATCGCCTCATGCAGTTACAAATTTTTGTGTGTGTGAGGAGAAAAATTAAGCTCCACTCAGTAAATTTTAAGTATATGATACTTATTTGTTAACTATAGTCACTATGCTGTACATTAGATCCCCTTAAAACTTACTCATCTTAAAGCTCTGAACTCTTTTACCAGTGTCTCCCTATCTTCCTTAAACCCTCAGGCCCTGTCAATCACCATTCTACTCTCTGTTTCTATGAGTTCAAGTTTTTTTTTTTTTTTTTTTTTTTTTTAGATTCTACATCTAAGTAATACTGGACAATGTTTGTCTTCATCTGTCCAGCTTATTTCACTTTGCATAGTTCCCTCCAGGTCTTCCATGTTCTTGCAAATGGCAGGATTTCTGAGTAATATTTCATTGAATATAGAGACCACTTTTTTATATTTTAAAAATGGTAAGAATAGCATCTAGCATTGTTTAACATTTAAGAGGACCAAGAGACTATGATAAGGACTTATATATAATACTCATTTATTCAACAAACATTTGTGTCTACTCTGTGCTTCTCTGATGGTAAAGAATCTGCCTGCAATGCAGGAGACTCAGGTTTGATTCCTGGGTCAGGAAGATCTCCTGGAGAAGGGAATGGCAACCCATTTCAGTATTATTGCCTGGAGAATTCCATGAACAGAGGAACTTGGTGGGCTACAGTTCATGGGGGTGGCAAAGAGTTGGACACGGCTGAGTGACTAACACTTTCACTTCACTCTGTGCTAGGAACTAGTGTAGGCTAGGGCTTCCCACATATTTTCAAAAAGAAAATCCTTAGCCTTAGTCAAATAAGTTGTGATTAGCCTCTAGCTTTTATAACCAATTGAATGTGATAAAAGTTTTATGTACTCCAAACTCCTCTACTTTTTTTTTTTTTAAACACACTATGAATTGAACAAGTGCATAAACAATTCTAATTTCCAGCATGCCCTAGTAGGAATACTCTCTCTCTCTTTCTGCCATGCCCTGCTAAGTCGCTTCAGTCATGTCCAACTCTGTGTGACCCTATGGACTGTAGCCCACCAGGCCTCTGTCCATGGCATTCTCCAGGCAAGGATACTGGACTGGGTTGCCATGACTTTATCCAGGGGTTCTTCTCCACCCAGGGATTGAACCCGGCTCTCTTAAGTCTCCTGCATTGGCAAGTGGGTTATTTACCCCTAGTGGCACCTGGGAAGTCCCTCTCTCTTTCCACTCTATGGCAACTTAATTTTTAGTGCAAAGCTCCATGAAAAAAAAAAAAAATTACGTGTGTTCTTCAGATCCCAATTCCTTGTGAATCATTATTTTTTAATTTGTTGTGCCTTTTCTCTTCAAAATAATTTTAAATATATTGAAAAGTTTTAAGGACTGAAAAAAGATCTCAGACCAAAACTCTCCAAGTAGGAGTTTCTATTTTTTTTTCCTTTTTACAGAAATTGACCAGCCCAAAAGTATATTAGGTTATAAAAATTGTTATTGGAATTTAATTATAAAGCATAAGTGAAACAACAAATTGAAAAGTCATAAGATAAATGTGAACATCCAAAGTATGAAGCCTATGCAGGCTTGGAAATTGGGAAAGCAAAGGTTAGAAAATTAGAGGACTAATTTAGGCAGCAATTGTTCAGTTGCTAAGTCATGTCTGATTTTTTGCAACCCCATGAACTGCAGCACGCCAAGCTTCCCAGTTCTTCACTATCTCCAGCAGTTTTCTCAAAATCATGTCCAACTCACTGACTGGTATCAACCATCAGTTGGTGATACCAACCCAGCTCATTCTCTATCTTCCGCATTTCATTTAAGCTGTACATCTTTTAAACAAATCATACTGAACTGATCTTTCTGGGAAGGTGATGGAATCCTTCCAAAGAAAACTTAAACAGACAAAGTAGGGAAAAGGACTAATTTCAATAAGCAGATTTTAATATGACCTTTGGAAATTAAATGGAATTCAGTTGTGCTTGGACAACATAATCTTACATAGTCAATGGCTGTCATAGTTTAGTTGAAATACAGAGATGAGACAGAGGAGGGAAAAGCCTATCCTTTTCATCACTACAGAAGATCCAATTTAGCCTAATCAGAATGTGGGAAGAGAGCTGCCAACTGTAATACAGCCCTATACGTTGGCAGGGAAGGATAGAATCTCTCTCAGACCTTCTTCTGTTTGTTTTTAAATAGGCAAAGATCATTTAAAATTAAAATAAACAAGCAAAAATCCTCCCCTAACACCTTTCATACCATAATATACATCATAATACTTAAAACTTAGATTCTAATAGCTCCTTGGAGAAAAAAATAATTCAAGGTTCCTGTTTCCCACATGGCCCACATCTGGTCAACATGTGACACGCATTCCTTGCCTTGCCATTGTTGGGTGTGCAGTTAATGCCCCAGTAGTCATGTGTTTTTGCTTTCCTTGGTATGAATAAGAACTAGTCAACCGGGTCCCTCAGCTGCAGGAAGCACTTAAAAAGCAAGCTTCTGGGGTTCCCACTGAAGAATGCTTCAACAATTTTAAAGCTGAAAAGTAGCACCCTCAACCCTCCCAATCAGTGGGGTTTGGTTGGAGAGCTCTGGGACAGATTGATTAAAGAAGATAAAATGTGTAGAATATATAAAATTCCTGAAAATATTAAGAGATACATTACACAACTGGAAAGTTCTGAATTAGTGTTAGGTACAAAGAAGACCTAAGTAAATAATAGGAGGCCTTTATTAACACAAGAGAAAACAAAATGCTAGAAGAAGAGATAATGTAGCTCAGTGCATGACTGAGCTCTAAAAGCTTTCATTTAGCCATAAAATGATAAACATGAATATTCATTTAATCAAAATTATGATATATTATTTCAAGAGGATGGGAGCTCAAAAGTGTGCACGTGTGTGATAGGGGCCGGAAGATGAAAGAGAGCTAAAGTCTAATTTCCCACAGTAGGAAGTCAACAGATAAAGCCTATTAATAACAAACCAAAAAATAGCGATATAAGCATGTTATTTAGAGATATGGAGAGATCTTAAAAGAATCAGCTAATATAGTTGAAAGTGTTTGCATCTGTACAACAGGAAATGGGATGGGTAAAAAATGCAAGAACCATTTGACACTTTAAACTGCATGAATACACAAATTTGACTAAAGTAAAAGATAAATTGAAAAATACTATACAGCATATATTGAAATCTAAATCATGTTGGAGTTGGGAGTTTAAGAACACAAAACTAAAAATATTTACTTTCCTGTAAATTAAAAAAGTCTTTTAAAGCTGCTGAAGTTGAAATAGAATATTTACTGTAGAAACCATAACCATGTTCAACAGCAATAAATTTGACCAATGAGAAAAAGAATTTGATGTAAAAAATTCAGAATTACATGGATAATAAGTCATATGTGAAATATTGAAATGAATGTGCCCCATAGGAAAATGTCATGGAAGGTTTACCGCCCCCATTTCACAGTTAGCTGGATTATGGATGACCCTGAGAGATGTCACACATCAAAGCTGTGTCCTCCAATGTTGCTTTCAGACTTTAACAGTCATAGGAAAACCAACAGTAAAAGAATATTCATCATCAGTGACTTTAACAAATCTGTAATGATATGAAAAATTTTTATTTGGTTTTTGGCCACCTCATGTGAAGAGTCGACTCATTGGAAAAGACTCTGATGCTGGGAGGGATTGGGGGCAGGAGGAGAAGGGGACGACAGAGGATGAGATGGCTGGATGGCATCACTGACTCGATGGACGTGAGTCTCAGTGAACTCCGGGAGTTGGTGAGGGACAGGGAGGCCTGGCGTGCTGCGATTCATGGGGTCGCAAAGAGTCGGACACGACTGAGCGACTGATCTGATCTGATCTGATGGAAACTACTTTTTTATATTTTAACTTCAGTTATCAATGTATTAGTAATTCAAAAATCCAACACAGTGATATGCTGAAATGAGCATAGTATAATAAAAATTTATACATGTCTTATTGTTTGGTCCTAGAACTGTCTTGACCCAAGCAAGTACCAATTAATGTTTTTAAATGTATAGATTTTAAAAAGCAAATAAATTACTGCAAAATACCTAAACACCAGAGACCTCAATTTATATGAGTTAGACATAGCCCTAAGATACAGAAACTTAATAAAATGAATGGGATTTTTGATCCTTTTAATCTAAATTTTTGCTCAGCTTTATGTTTCTACCAATCTGAGGACAGCAAGACAAGACTAGAAGAAAATCCAGCTAAAAAAAATGCAAGCAATGGAATAAGAAAAGGCCTAGAGGAGAGCTTTCCTAGGCCCCACCTTGGGATTCCATATCCATTTTAACTCATCAGTGTTAAACATACGCATATGATATTTCCACATAATTTCTAGCCTTTGCCCCATGAGCATTGCCAAAACCTTCCTTTCAGGTTCTGGATCTGGGATCCATGAACATAAACAAAAATTAGGTTAATAAATCTTCTTCCAGGGATACAGAGTAAAAAGCTCAACCTAAGCACATCACAATGAGATGTGAAGATTTTACCATAGAGGCTAGCAGGTATTCATATTTGGAGGTTAGGTCATATATATTGTAGAGCTTCTGTTAATAATTACAACTAGGTGCAAAGAGAACCTCAGCAATACTCAATTGCAGACTTGTGAGCTGGGACCATTCCTCATGAAAATAAGCCAAGAAATAAGCTGAAATTGATTCATATCAGCATCATCTCCCAAGCATGTTATTGTAAGGGCTGGGCATTTCATTCAAAAATGTATACAACTTAAAGCAAGAAAACAAACAATACACATTATGGTCAGAAAAATTCTTACTGAATCTCTAATCTACCTGTCACCAAGAAAGATACAATGACGTGCTCCAATCCTTTTGCCAATTGTTTGTTATTTTATGCTCCTTAACGCTAAAACCTTCATGCAAATATCACTGGAATTTCCCACAGCCTGCCATACATATATAGGTTAAAACAGATCTTAATGGTGAACACATACACTTGAGCATGCACACACAACAGAGGAAGACAAATCAAAATCACCCTTTTGAGATACAGGTACTAAATGACCTCTCTATCTCCTCTCTCTCAATGAATATTTAAATATAAAATATAGAGAAATGAATCTATCTAATAGAGTAGATAGAAATTAATATATGCATATCTTTTCTAGAAATGAATAAAATAACCCCATGTAGCCATCATTTAAAAAACAAAGCAAAGTAATTTTGTACCTGAATTTTATAATGATGAAATGAGAAGCAACAACACCTTGAGGTTAAAATCTCCTTGAATACCTAATTTCAAAAGTGCTGTTTACTGAATAAGCCTATGAATGCTGAAAATTCACCTTGCACTCTGCTTACTAAAAACATTTATTAGGTCAAGGTGCCTGCTGACATGCTCATAAAATGTCCTGATAAAACACACAGCATAAGAAAACAGCTAAACAAAATGGTTCATAAACAGTTCATAAAAACTGTTTCCATACATGCAACTCAAAAAAACAGATTTGCTGCACATGCAATTGTTTCAAAGTGCAACCTCAATGAAGAGTCCAGGTTGGCAGGTGTTATATTCTGTGTGGCCAATGTAGTAATCTCCAGTCAAAAAAGAAAAAAAAAAAAAAAAATAGAAGGATGGTAGAGACTGCCCAGGTGGTCCAGTGATTAAGACACTATGCTCCCAATTCAAAGAGTCTGGGTTCCATTCCTGGTCACAGAACTAGATCCCACATGCCCCAACTAAGAGTTCCCATGATGCAATGAAGATGCAACTGAGACTTTCTTTAGTCAAATGAATAAATTAAAACTAAATAAATGAAAGGATGGTGATGCAGACTGGGCCCTCATTATGACCGAGAGAGTAAAACTGACATGGTATAGAGTTCAGTCCCAAGTGGAAAGTAGTAGGCAGCTGCTTTGAAAGTGAAAGTGTTATCTGCTCAGTCATGTCCAACTCTGCGATTGCATGGACTGTAGCCTCCACCAGGGTCCTCTGTCCATGGAATTCTCTAGGCAGGAATACTGGAGTGGGTAGTCATTCCTTTCTCAAGAGGATCTTCCTGACCCAGGCATTACACCCAGGTCTCCTACATTGCAGGCAAAATCTGCACTGTCTGAGCTCAGTTGAAAATACACTGAACTGCAGGGAGGGGCCTGTGTTACCCTGGGTGAGGCCCTGGCCTATCTGGACCTTAGGTTCTTCATTTGTGTCATGAGAGGTTCAAGCCTCCTTATCATTTTCAGGTTATAGATTTACGGAGAGTTTGGTAGAAAACAGTGTGCATAGCCACTTACATGTGATAACTGGATCCTAGGTGCTGAGGACCCCTAAATTAAATCATATTTATTGTCTTTCCCAGCTTTTACACTCTTTCATTTTCCTTTCTAATACAAAATAAGATTTTTTGTACAGAATAAGATTTGATTTTTTTCTTATGACTATTTCCAGAGTTTAGACATCATATTGAAATAGTGATACTTTGACACTATATATGTATTATTGGGTGGTTATGCATGTGAATAAGTGTAAGTTTTAACCACTGTCTTCCCCAACAGAAATCCAGGTTACTATGAATTTTACTTTCTGTTTCACTGTAACAGTGACGCTGTGATTAGAGACACCATTTTTTCTTTCAGGAAAATTTAAAATGGCTAAATCTCCAGCTGCAGACAAATTTCGTGCTTGCTGGACAATCCAATGGTAATTTATAGTCATCTCTTAGAGAAAATGACAGTGACTATACAGTGGAAGTGAGAAATAGATTTAAGGGCCTAGATCTGATAGACAGAGTGCCTGATGAACTATGGAATGAGGTTCATGACATTGTACAGGAGACAGGGATCAAGATCATCCCCATGGAAAAGAAATGCAAAAAAGCAAAACGGCTGTCTGGGGGGGGGCCTTACAAATAGCTGTGAAAAGAAGAGAAGCAAAATGCAAAGGGGAAAAGGAAAGATATAAGCATCTGAATGCAGAGTTCCAAAGAATAGCAAGAAGAGATAAGAAAGCCTTCCTCAGTGAAACAGAGGAAAACAACAGAATGGGAAAGACTAGAGATCTCTTCAAGAAAATTAGAGATACCAAGGGAACTTTTCATGCAAAGATGGGCTCGATAACGGACAGAAATGGTATGGACCTAACAGAAGCAGAAAATATTAAGAAGAGGTGGCAAGAATACACAGAAGAACTGTACAAAAAAGATCCTCATGACCCAGATAATCACAATGGTGTGATCACTGACCTAGAGTCAGACATCCTGGAATGTGAAGTCAAGTGGGCCTTAGAAAGCATCACTACGAACAAAGCTAGTGGAGGTGATGGAAATCCAGTGGAGCTATTTCAAATCCTGAAAGATGATGCTGTGAAAGTGCTGCACTCAATATGCCAGCAAATTTGGAAAACTCAGCAGTGGCCACAGGACTGGAAAAGTCAGTTTTCATTCCAATCCCAAAGAAAGGCAATGCCAAAGAATGCTCAAACTACTACACAATTGCACTCACCTCACATGCTAGCAAAGTAATGCTCAAAATCCTCCAGGCCAGGCTTTATCAATACATGAACTGTGAACTTCCTGATATTCAAGCTTATTTTAGAAAAGGCAGAGGAACCAGAGATCAAATTGCCAACATCTACTGGATCATGGCAAAAGCAAGAGAGTTCCAGAAAAACATCTGTTTCTGCTTATTGACTATGCCAAAACCTTTGACTGTGTGGATCACAATAAACTGTGGAAAATTCTGAAAGAGATGGGAATACCAGACCACCTGACCTGCCTTTTGAGAAATCTGTATGTAGGTCAGGAAGCAACAGTTAGAACTGGACATGGAACAACAGACTGGTTCCAAAAAGAAAAAGGAGTACGTCAAGGCTGTATATTGTCACCCTGCTTATTTAACTTATACGCAGAGTACATCATGAGAAACGTTGGACTAGAAGAAGAACAAGCTGGAATCAGAATTGCCGGGAGAAATATCAATAACCTCAGATATACAGATGACACCACCCTTACGACACAAAGTGAAGAGGAACTAAAGAGCCTCTTGATGAAAGTGAAAGTGGAGAGTGAAAAAGTTGGCTTAAAGCTCAACATTCAGAAAACGAAGATCATGGCAAATGGTCCCATCACTTCATGGGAAATAGATGGGGAAACAGTGGAAACAATGTCAGACTTTATATTTGGGGGCTCCAAAATCACTGCAGATGGTGACTGCAGCCATGAAATTAAAAGACGCTTACTCCTTGAAAGGAAAGTTATGACCAAACTAAATAGCATATTCAAAGGTAGAGACATTACTTTGCCCACAAAGGTCCGTCTAGTCAAGGCTATGTTTTTTCCCAGTGGTCATGTATGGATGTGAGAGTTGGACTGTGAAGAAGGCTGAGCACCGAAGAATTGATGCTTTTGAACTGTGGTGTTGGAGAAGACTCTTGAGAGTCCCTTGGACTGCAAGGAGATCCAATGAGTCCATTCTGAAGGAGATCAGTCCTGGGTGTTCTTTGGAAGGACTGATGCTAAAGCTGAAACTCCAATACTTTGGCCACCTCATGCAAAGAGTTGACTCATTGAAAAAGACTCTGATGCTGGGAGGGATTGGGGGCAGAAGAAGAAGGGGACGACAGAGGATGAGATGGCTGAATGGCATCACCGACTTGATGGATGTGAGTCTGAGTGAACTCTGGGAATTGGTGATGGACAGGGAGGCCTGGTGTGCTGCGATTCATGGGGTTGCAAAGAGTTAGACAGGACTGAGCGACTGAAGTGAACTGAACTGAAGGTCTTAAGAACAGATCCCCTGCTGATCTCAGAAAAAACTGGCTGTGTTTCTCTACTCCTGGACCACCACAGGTCAGATTACACCTCTCTGGCATGTCTGCCATTAGAGATTTCAGGATATGGTGAGAGAGATTGATATAGAGGGTCTTATACATGCCCTGCTCTGGCAGGTTCCTCACCAGGGACAAAACAGATCTTGAACCACCTTGTTAGACCATTCTCCAGATACTCAGAATACCCTGCCCCTACCCAACTGAAATTTAGACTGCTTCCAGGTCTGAGCTTCCAGGTGGGCTGGAAAAGTGGCCATGTATTGACTGTTTTCCAGGAGTGTGGAAACTGGAGTGCCTGCCCAAGTAAGATGAGTGCAGGGTAGAATGAAGGAGAGAGCAGGAAGAAAAGCAGGATGCTCTGCAGGCCAGATGTTGAGGACTGGTTAGGACAACATACTTGTTTCAAAGAAAAGCCCTGAGAGTTTTAAATGAGAGCCTGTACACGCTAGTAGTTATGAAGGTAGAACACTTAAGTTTTTAGTTTTTTTGCTTGACATATATTTTTTTAAGATTTTTTTTGATGTGGATCATTTTTAAAGCCTTTATTGAATTTTTCACAATATTGCTTCTGTTTTTTGTTTTAAGTTTCTTTGGCCATGAGATATATGGGATTTTAGCTCCACAGCCAGGGTTTGAACCACACCTACTTCATTGGAAGGTGAAGTCTCAACCATTGGCCTGGAAGGGAAGCCCTGACAATTTTTTTTTTTAATAATAGAACTATGATATATAGGCTTCCAGTCATACACTTGCCCCAGAAACATGATGCTACAGATGAGTTTGCACATTTTGCTCCCACAAGATTATCCCCTCTTATCTACCCCACAGTCTAAATCACCCTCATCTAGTCTCCTGCAGAGTGAAGTAGTCTTTCTCCCTCTACTATTTTTCAAACTTATTATATAGTATACACTCTATGACATATGTTCTGTTAACACATCACTTGTTTGCAAATAAAGTTGAGCTTTGAATGTTATCATTAAGATGTGGATTTTTAGGGCCTGCTTTGGAAATAAAGAATAAAAATAATGATAAAATCCAAAATTTTATGAATGTCTCTGGAAGACTGAGGATAGAGATACAAGGAGACTTGGGAAAATAGCACAAAATTTGCTTTGTAAGATATTGTCTCATTTCTTGTAAATCATCATTTTTCAAAAAAATCACATAATAATTGGGGAGGGGGCAATTAATATCTTGTGATCACTTAGGGCTAGGCAATTATTTGGAGACCTAAAATTCACATAGGTGTAAAGGGTGAAATTCAAGGTAGAGGGATTGTATATAGATATGAAATGTCTACTCCTCAAGAATAATACTTGGCCTTTTCTTGTGTAAGAGCATTTAGGTTGTTCTTTTTTATGATTCTGATCTTCTTGAGAACACTAATACCTAGTATTACTAGATTGAACACATATTGACAGTCATCAGAAAAAAACAAGAGTACCAAAAACAGCTCAGCTGTCATGCTTTGCTGTCTATCCCTCATTCTACACACACACGCACAAATTCTATACAGCAAACACCAAAGAAATGGTTTAATATGTGTGGTATTAGTATAAACTTGGTATAAATGAGAACACAATATGTGTTTTTCATTAAATTGGAAAAATCACTCTATAATTTTAAAATAATGGCTCCCAGATAGAAAAACAGTGCTGAAAAAGTTTATTCTAAACATGAAAGCATGATAACAACAATTACAAAATGACCGTGACTTTTATTTTTAAAAGGCGAGCAGCAAAGGAAGAGGGTGAAAGGTGTAAAAGTCAAAAATTAACTTTGGAAAACATACTCAAAATATGGCAGTTCAATACTCTCAGTGATTTTAAGACAGATAGTCTGTCAGTATTATGACAAGCTTTCCCAATGGAGATAAGCAGAAGAAATTCCTGAAGATTCAAACCGGCTGCATCTAGAGTCTTTAGTGTTTATAAATTGGGAGAAATTCTTAACAATACAGAATGTTAAATTATCTATATGTAATAATACATATATACGATATACATATATTTATATTATACACACACACACACATATATATATAAAGTTTATATGCATTCATGGCAATCTTGATAATGCATTTGAAAATTCTAAGAAATAGTCTTCAAATTCTACTTGATCAGGAAAGTTATTTATTCAAAAATAAAAATAATATCTTCTTTTAAACATTGCTCTAATAAAAAATTTTATGCACAAGCAAGCTGCTAAATATTTGTTCAACTCACAGGGTAATGATAATAGATTTATATACTATCTCACAAGGTTACTTCAAAATGATACCTAGATAGTTTCACTGAAATCAAATCATTACAAATGAATCCTTAGTTATAAGGTAGAATGCTATATTCAGATTCAAAAGCCTATACATAACTTAAATTCTTAAATTTCATGGTCAAATAATATGTTTGAACAATAAAAGGGGAATATTCATGGAGAAAAATTTATCTTAGCCACACAAAATAAATTATCTACTAAGGACTCACTTTTCACATGAATTATGAAATAGAAGTCAAATATAAAGTATCATTAACCTGGTAGGGTACCAAATCTTTCCAGTCTTATTATGAAAAAAGCATTTTCTAGATCTAGGTACAAAAGCTGATCTCTTAGGAGAAGGGTATGGGCATAAAAACTGAATAATATATGCAATATTATTTTTTCTCTTTTTATTTTTATTGAATGATAATTGCTTTTACAGAATTTTGTTTTCTGTCAAACCCAAATATGAATCAGCCATAAATATACATATATTCCCTCCTTTTTGAACTTCCCTCCCATCTCCAGCCCCATCCCATCCCTCTGGATTGATACAGAGCCCCTGTTTGAGTTTCCTGATCCATACAGAAAATTCCCTTTGGCTATGTCTTTTACATATGGTAATGTAAGTTTCCATGTTACTCTTTCCATACATCTCACTCTCTCCTCCCCTTGTCCATAAGTCTATTCTCTTTGTTTCTCCATTGTTCTGTTTCTCCACTGTAAATAAATTCTTCAGTGATAGTTTTTTAGATTCCATATGTGTGCATTAGAATATGGTATTTATCTTTCTCTTTCTGACTCACTTCACTCTGTATAATAGGTTCTAGGTTCATCCACCTCATTAGAACTGACTCAGATGTGTTCCTTTTTATGGCTGAGTAATATTCCATTGTGTATATGTACCACAAATTCTTTATCCATTCATCTGTCAATGGACTTCTAGGTTGCTTCCATGTTCTAGTTATTGTAAATAGCACTGCAATGAACAATTGGATACATGTGTCTTTTTTAATTTGGGTTTCTTCAGGGTATATGCCTAGGAGTAGAATTGCTGGATCATATGGTGGTTTTATTCCTAGTTTTTTAAGGAATCTCCATACCATCTTCCATAGCGGCTGTATCAGTTTACATTCCCACTGATAGTGTTAGAGCATTCCGTTTTCTCCACATCCTCTCCAGCATCTATTGTTTGTAGACATTTTGGTGATGACCATTCTGACCGGTGTGAGGTGATGCAATATTATCTTTGAAGATTGGATTGGGTGTTATGTTTACTATTAAAGTCTGAAATATATGATTGTCTTGGTGCATCCTGAATGACACCAAATAACAGGAGCTCACAAAGATGAGACTGAATTTCAAACAAAGAATTTAAATTACAAAGAAAACTCTATCTTCCCTGTTAATGGTCTTCATCTCCCTCTCTCACCCTACTTCCTGCCAACATCACTAGCATTGCTGCTTAAAGTTAGAAAATAACTAGTAACTGAGAGCTTTGGAGGATATTATAATGGTATTTCTTTTAAAATTTTATTGAAATCCTTTAATTTTTTTTTGTCTTTTGTTGAGATATGGCTTGACTTCCATGAAATAAAAAACATAATAAAGCCAGTGAAATATCCTAAACCTTATCTTAAAAGCATTATCTGTCTCGTCTACAGCATGCTTGTTTTCCTGTTCCTAGAGTCAGTTCTCTTACTAGCCTGATTCATGATGGAGTTAAAAAAGAAATCTTTACCACATAAAAGGGCACTAGTTACCTACTAATTTTACCCATATGACAGTCTTGGACTTTGAGGTCTATTTTTCTACTTTATATTCTCTCCCCAGTTCCCACACCACCTCTGTAGAGTATCTGCCACCCAGTGGATTAGTTTTCCATTGCTGCAATAACAAATACATATAAACTTAGTGGATCAAAACAACACAAACTTGTGTTTTACAATTCTGTAGGTTGAAAGTCCAGCATGGGTCTCACCAGGCTAAAATTAAGAAGTCAGCAAGCTATAATTCTTTCTGGAGTTTCGACAGGGAAAAAAAAAAAATGTGTTTCTTGCTCATTCAAGTTTTTGGCAGAATTGTTCCTTGGGGTCGTAGGGCAAAGGTCCTTATTGTCTGGCTGTAAAATGAGAACTGCTTGCAACTTCTAGAGGCCACCACATTTCTTGGTTCATGGGCCTCTTCTTCCATCTTCAAACCCAGTAACAGAGAAATAGTGTCCCTCTCATGTCTTATATCTGACCAAAATTTCTGCCTGCCCTTTCCATTTTTGAGGAATCATGTGATTGTGTTGGATCCTAATAATAATTCAAGATAGTTTCCCCACCTCAAGGTCCATGCCCTTAATTTCCTTTTGCCAATGCAATTTAACACAGTCACAAGTTCCAACGAGTAAAACAAAAATGCCCTTTCTTGGAGTTTCAGGTTACCCCCACCCACCCCAACCACAGATCAGATTTTCCACACTGTACTTGCAAGAATTTCCTGCTTTTATTCGTTTTTACACCTCTCAATACCCTAAGAGTCTCTTCCTGAAAATTGGATAATGTTTTAAGTCAATGGGTGAGAATTCATATTCCTTCCCCCAGTAAACATTTATTCATTGTCTCACAAACAGGGCTTCTCTATACATCAATCCCAAATTATAACATAAAAAGCATACACTGTACAACTCTTGATAAAATCATGTGATTAATATTGAAAGCAGCATGGTCCTTTAGTAGCCATTAATTCCTACCACATATTTGACTGCATGTAATTACAGAACCAGAGGGGGGAATGGCAAATCACCCAGTATACTTACCATGAGAACCTCACGAACTGTATAAAAGGACAAAAAGATATGACACGAAAAGATGAGTCCCCCAGTCAGAAGGTATCTGATATGATACTGGGAAAGAGCGTAGGAAAACTACCAGTTGCTCCAGAGAGAAGGAAGTGGCTGGCCCAAAGCGAAAATGGTGCTTAGTTGTGGATGTATCTGTGATGAGAGTAAAATCCAATGTAGCAAAGAACAGTATTACATAGGAACCTAGAATGTTAGGTTCATGAATCAAGGTAAATTGGACATGGTTAAGATGGTTAGAATAAACATTGATATCTTAGAAATCAGTGAACTAAAATGGATGGGAATGGGTGAATTTACTTCAGTTGACCATTATATATACTACTATGGGCAAGAATTCCATGGAATAGATGGAGTAGCTCTCATAATCAAGAAAAGAGTCTAAAATTCAGTACTTGGGTGCAACCTCAGAAATGACAGAATGATTTCCATTCATTTCCAAAGAAAACCATTCAGCATCACAGAATTCAAGTCAATGCCCCTACCACTGATGCCAAAGAAACTGAATCTTATCAGTTCTATGAAGACCTAGAAGACCTAGAACTAACACCAAAAAATGATGCTCTATTCATACAGTATACTAACGCATATATATGGAATTTAGAAAGATGGTAATGATAACCCTGTATGCGAGACAGCAAAAGAGACACAGATGTATAGAACAGTCTTTTAGACTCTGTGGGAGAGGGCGAGGGTGGGATGATTTGGGAGAATGCATTGAAACATGTATAATATCAAATATGAAACGAATCACCAGTCCAAGTTCGATACATGATACTGGTAGCTTGGGGCTGGTGCACTGGGACGACCCAGAGGGATGGTATGGGGAGGAAGGAGGGAAGGGGGTTTAGGAGAGGGAACACGTGTATACCTGTGGCAGATTCATGTTGATGTATGGCGAAACCAATACAATATTGTAAAGTAATTAACCTCCAATTAAAATAAATAAATTTAAAAAAAAGAATTGGAATACAAAAGTAGGAATTCAAGAGATATTTGGAGTAACAGGCAAGTTTGGCCTTGGAGAAAAAATGAAGCAAGGCAAAGGCTAACTGAATTCTACTGAGAGACTGCACTGGTCATAGCAAATACCTTTTTCAACAACACAAGAGATGACTCTACACAAGGACATCACCAAATGATCATTACCAAAATCAAATTGATTACATACTTTGTAACCAAAGATGAAGAAGTTGTATACAGTCAGCAAAAACAAGACCTGGAGCTGACTGTGACTCAGATCATCAGCTTCTCATAACAAAATTCAGGCTTAAACTGAAGAAAGAGGGGAAAACCACTAGGTCAGCCAGGTACGACTTAAATCAAATCCCCTATGAATACGCAGTGGAGGTGTGTGTCTGAAGAACTATGGATGGAGTACTGTAATATTGCACAGGAAGCAGCAAATGAAACCATCCCAAAGAAAAAGAAAAGCAAGAAAGCAAAGTGATTATCTGAGGAAGCTTTACAAATAGCTGAAGAGAGGAGAGAAGTGGAAAACAAAGGAGAAAGGGAGGGGTACATCTAACTAAAAGCAGAGTTCCAAAGAAAAGCATGGAGAGACAAGAAGGCCTTCTTCAATGAACAGTGCATAAAACTAGAAGGAAAAAAAACAGAAAAAGAAAGACAGAGATCTCTTCAGGAAAACTAGAAATATCAAGGGAACATTTTGCACAAAGATAGGCACAATAAAGGACAGAAACAGTCTTAATGAACAGGATTACCATGATGGTGTGGTCAGTCACCCAGAGCCACATATTCTGGAGAGGAAGTCAAGTGGCCCTTAGGAAGCACTGCTGTTAATAAAGCTAGTGAATGCAACAGAATTCCAGTAGAGCTATTCAAAACCCTTAAAGGTTGATGCCATCAAGGTGTTGCATTCAATATGTCAGCAAGTCCGGAAGACCCAGCATTGGCCACAGGACTGGAAAAAGTCAATCCTCATCCCAGTTCCCAAGAAGGGTAGTACTAAAGAATATGCTAATCATCAGACAATTGCACTCATAGCCCATGCGCATGCTAGGCTTCAGCATTATGCAAACCAAGAACTTCCAGATGTCAAAGTTGGGTTCAGAAAAGGAAGAAGAATCAGAGATCAAATTGCCAACATTTTGCTGGATCATAAAGAAAGCAAGGGGATTCAGAAAAACATCTACCTCTATTTCATTGATTATGCTAAAGCATTTGACTGTGTGGATCATAACAAACTGTGGAAAGCTCTCAAAGAGATGGGCATATCAGATCAACCTACCTCTCTCCTGACAAACATGTATGTGGGTCAAAAAGCAACAGTTAGAACCCTGTAACTGATTGGTTCAAGACTGAGAAAGGAGTACGACAGGGCTGTCTGCTGTCACCTTGTTTGTTTAACCTATACACTGAGCATATCATGAGAAATGCAAGCCTGGATGAGTTATAAGCTGGAATCAAGATAGGTGGGATAAACATCAACAATTTAATATATGCAGATGATACCACTCTAACGGCAGAAAGTGAAGAGGAACTAAAGAGCCTCTTAATGAGGATGAAGGAGGAGAGTGAAAGAGCCAGCTTAAAACTATATATTAAACAAACTAAGATCGTGGCATCTAGTCACATTACTTCATGGCAAATAGAAAGGAAAAACATGGAAATAGTGACAGATTTCCTCATCTTGGCCTCTAAAATCACTGCAGCTGGTAACTGCAGCCATGAAATCAGAAGACAATTGCTTCTTGGCAGGAAACCTATGACAAACCTAGGCAGTGTGTTGAAAAGCAGAGACATTTTTCTGCCAACAAAGTTTTGTATAGTCAAGGTTATGGTTTTCCTAGTGGTCATGTACAGTTGTGAGAGCTGGACCATAAAGAAGAAAGATTGCCAAAGAATTTATATCTTCAAACTGTGGTACTGGAGAAAACTCCTGAAAATCCCTTGGACAGAAAGGAGTTCAAACCAGTTAATCTTAAGAGAAAATAACTCCAAATACTCATTGGATGACTGATGCTGGAGCTGAAACTACAGCATTTTGGTCACCTGATGCAAAGCCGACTCATTGGAAAAGTCCCTGATTCTGGGAAAGATTGAAGGCAGAAGGAGAAGAGGATGTCAGAGGATGAGATGGCTGGATGGCATCACCAGTGTAATGGACATGAGCTTGGGCAAACTTTGGGAGATGGAGAGGGAGAGGGAGGCCCAGTGTGCTGCAGCCCATGGGGTCTCAAAGAGTCAGACACGAATGGGTGACTGGACAACAAATACAGAGCTAATAAAGCTCCTTAATTTCCCAGAGTCTCAAGTTCCATAAGAGGAATAATTCCCTTCTTTTTATTTTGTCAATAAATGTATATAATGTTTATTTATTATCCTGGAGTAGAGATAAATGCTTGGCCCTCATCAATGAAGGGTAATTTGATTCCATTTTACATTTCTTTCTTCTGTATTATTTTTTAGAGAATTGTATTCTTGGCTTATTTTTATTACTGTTGAATTTGAATCCTAATAATTTTAGGATGTAAAAAGTAAGTTAAAAATAAACTTCTCCAAAACTTGGAAGGTAGGACAGTATATATAATTCAAGAAAAATAACATGATCTGATTTATTTATAAAGTATGAAGACTTAATACCTGAATTCTATCCCAC
The DNA here is from genome assembly GCF_002263795.3 of Bos taurus. Classification (NCBI taxonomy): domain Eukaryota; kingdom Metazoa; phylum Chordata; class Mammalia; order Artiodactyla; family Bovidae; genus Bos; species Bos taurus. The sequence goes on along the minus strand of NC_037353.1, from coordinate 1,577,586 downwards.
TATGCATCTAAAATTCTTATAGACACTCTGTTTCAAAATGCACAAAAAAAAAAAAAGAAAAATAAAAGAAACTTATTTTGAATTACTACTTTATACTTTCTTTTCCACTCTCTAACTCCATTCCCCTGAAATAAGTCGTTTCAGATATTTTCTATTTTCAAATAGTAATGCAGTTTTGAAAATAACAATAAAACCTCCACTTGCATTGCTAGTCAACCTAGGAACTCAAAATTAAATTCTTCTGCACATTTCCACTATAAAATTTACCATCAGAACTTGTAAAATGTACTGATGATGCACAAAGGAAAATAAAATCCATTGTGGGGGTGGATAAATTAGCTCTCTGCAATGGGCAGGCACAGTCCCCAAGCAATAGCCTTGAATCTACAAAGGACTGAATGCTTGAAACCAGGACAAATATAAATTCCAGAGAAAGGGTCATACCCTCTTTATATATTTTTCCAGTTTAAGCATAGCTTACACTTTTTTGTTAATCTCATATTCCTCTATTATTGAAATTTTTTTTCAAAATCAAATAAATGAAAATGCATATCTATATTATTGTTTACATCCTAGGCACAAAAGTGTTCTTCAGAGGATTGGTAATTATTAATAACTCATTATTCTATTTTTCACACTGATTTTGAGTAAAAATACAGTATGTTATACATCTAAATCCAATAATAATCTTTGAATGTGCTTTATAATACACATGAAATAAAATCTAACTTGTAACTATTAAGGAATAAAGAATAGTCTTGAAATTGAATTTTCCATGGTGCCCTTTAGTAAAAAGTAAAATATAATAGCAACTGACCAAAACGTACACATAAGTGAAAACATAAGTTTTTTAAAATATTATTGGAGATAAGGAAAAATGGGAAAGCAGGGAATAAGAAATCAAATCAGATTTTGAATCATATTTTTAAATGTAAAATCTCCAAGTGACCATCAATGGCTGAGATTAAAGGCTAATGATTATTTATTATTTGCAAATTCTTTGTGCTGCCCAGGAAGGATTCTTTAAAATATTTGTTTAGATACTTGGTTGTATTAGACACAGACTAAGAAAAGGAAAAAAAAAAAAAAAGATGACTTTCAATTATTAATTCATCCACCCATATAATTGTGTGTCTATGGATCTATTTACTCTTCAAACTCCCATTACCTCAGAATGTTTTCAGAGTAGAAAAATGACTCTTTTATTTTATTTTTGCAAGAGCTATGTGTTCCTTTTAGTCTGTTTCTCTGCCATGTTTGGAATATACTGATAAATAACAATTAACTATGCTAAGAAGTGGAGCAAGACATAATCTGCAAGACTATAAATCCCATGCTCATAAGCATACAAATTGTTTTCCTTGAGAATGAAAGAGAAAATAATTGATGACTTTGAACTAGTTACTTAATTTTTCTGTGCCTCAGTCTTTCTGTTTTTTTTTTTTTTTGTAAAAAAAAACCAATTAGCTGTAGTATCTGCCTCATAGGTGAGGATTAATTTGATACCATAATGTGAAGTCCTTAAGGCTGAGTTTGGTATATATCAAGTGTTCAGTAATTCAGTAATTCTTAGCCATATTTTTTAACTTGATTCATATTTATAGTTCAGTTAACCACAGCCACTCCTCATAGTAGCAGCCACAGTGGCCTCAAAGAATAAAAACTCACATACTCTCAGATGTGCAAACTATTACTAAATCAAGGGTTCTGGTCCACACTGGATCTTGTCAAATTTTGTTCCATTTCTACTTGCACAAGCCCACTCGAGAAAGGCTGCTAGGAACACACTGAAAGCAAAGTACAGTCCATTTTACTAGCTTTTTTAGCAAATGCAAAGCAACATCATAGGACCATCAGACCAGATCAGTCGCTCAGTCGTGTCCGACTCTTTGCATATCATAGGACCACATGCTTCTCTAAAGGGGAGAATTAAGTGTGAACTTAGAAAATTTGAAGATATAGTCACAGAACAGTTTTGGCAGAACTTGGCCAGAATATGTAAACCAAGTGATTTTCTGGAAAGTTAGTGTTCCTGAGCTTTAGAACAGAAAACCTAATGCCAAATTACCATTAGACTAGTTTGGCTGAGATGTCATCATTAATATATGAGGATTAAATAGAGTTGGTTTGATACAGTATATCTATTTCGTCACTCATAGTAGTGTTTTATAAGTTTGGTTTATGTTCAATTCTAAAGTTCCCCCAGTCACAGCCGATATGCCAGCAGGGCCATTTTCACAACATCACCAATTACTTTGGAGACCTACAGTAGTTCTGGTAAGAAATAATTGTAGAAGATTGTTGTAAGTGAAAATGGGAATAAATGGCTGAGCTTGAGGAACATGATGAGGAACACTGCATTCTTAGAATGTTCTATCTGGTATTGGTGATTGATGAGATGCTAGAAGATAAAGGAAGAAGAATTTTACCAAGGATGCCTGCTACGTGTTTAACATCTACCAAATTTTTTGACAAATATTTTAATATATCTACACAGAAATGGCAAAATCATTATCTGTATCAAAATCCACCACAACACATACAATGATGCCCATTATTCAGCTAAACTATTAATACTAAACTGATTGGAAAATCAAGTGATCTTTTTAAAATATGGCATACTCCATAAAGCATTTACATTAATAAGATGAAGGAATTTTGAGCATGGAAATTAACTAGGGAAAACAATAATACAGTAATGAATATTTCTAATCCATTCCATTGAGAAACTGCCTATATTTTATTATAGTCAGATTTTCAGAGCAACATTTCATTTTGTCTTTGATGCTATGATCTGAGCACAAATGTTTTCCTTAACTATTCTATTGGATTTGATCATTTGGGCAGCACAGATTTTAATAATTCATTGATTTTTTAATCCATGTAAAAATTATTCTTCTTTACTGAATAACATTGCTGCTGCTATCATATTCCTAATGCTTGTTCATTCCACACACAAGAGAACACTTTGAAATAATATTCAGCATCTGACCTGTGCTTTCTAACATTCACATATGCACAGGGCAGCAGTAAATCAAAGGTTCCTTGTAAGCACTAAGGAAAGCAATATAAAGGATGAAACGAAGCTTAAAATTAAAGCTATATTAAAAGGTCCAGCTAAATTCTAGAAGAGAATTATGCAACAAAATTGGCTTATAAGCTGCCTGAAGAACCCTGCTGCTGTGGTGTATGTGTGAAATCCACCTCCCCAGGGACAGCTTTGACCATGTTTGTGCTTTCCTTATCTGATAACTAGTAAGAGAAACAAATGAGGTAGAGCCTTGTAATACAAGCTGAAAAGGTAAAGGCAAAACAAATCAGACTCTTTTCCCAAATATGCTAGAAAAGTATAGGCTGCTGATCACCTATTCCAATTTCAGTTCAGTTCAGTTCAGTTGCTCAGTCGTGTCCGACTCTTTGTGACCCCATGAATCGGAGCACGCCAGGCCTCCCTGTCCATCACCAACTCCCAGAGTTCACTCAGACTCACGTCCATCGAGTCAGTGATGCCATCCAGCCATCTCATCCTCTGTCGTCCACTTCTCCTCCTGCCCCCAATCCCTCCCAGCATCAGAGTCTTCTCCAATTAGTCAACTCTTTGCATGAGATGGCCAAAGTACTGGAGTTTCAGCTTTAGCATCATTCCTTCCAAAGAAATCCCAGGGCTGGTCTCCTTCAGAATGGACTGGTTGGATCTCCTTGCAGTCCAAGTGATTCTCAAGAGTCTTTTCCAACACCACAGGTCAAAAGTATCAATTCTTCGGCGCTCAGCCTTCTTCACAGTCCAACTCTCACATCCATACATGACCACAGGAAAAACCATAGCCTTGACTAGACAGACCTTTGTGGGCAAAGTAATGTCTCTGCTTTTGAATATGCTATCTAGGTTGGTCATAACTTTCCTTCCAAGGAGTAAGCGTCTTTTAATTTCATGGTTGCAGTCACCATCTGCAGTGATTTTGGACCCCCAAAAAATAAAGTCTGACACTGTTTCCACTGTTTCCCCATCTATTTCCAATTTACCCAGTTATAATAGTCAGCTCAGCTCTAGTTGACTTATCCTTTGGCCTAATTGTCTTTACGAATACTCATCCTTTTCCCTTTAAGATGTCACCTTCTACTCCCCTTGGTGAAATTGAAGACTCTTTCTAAATGCTCTCAACCACACAGGATGCAGGCATTCCCTATATGCTTTACCCCCAAACAAGTGCTTGTCACTAGGTATTACCCATACATATAAAAACCTATACAAAAAGTTATTTGTCATAGCCAAACACTGGAAACAACTCAGTTGTCCTTCAATAGGTGAACTGTTAAGCAAACGACAATACATTCATATCACAGAATGTTGCTCAGCAATAAAAATGAATAAACTGTTGATAAACACAACTATTTGAAATGACCTCAACGGTATTATGTTGGGTGGGAAAAAATAGCTAAAGGTTAAAGACTATATGATTCCATTCATATGCCATTACCAAAATAACAGTATTTTTGCAACTTCCTCTGAATCTATATTTTAAAATAATGTTACTAAAGTCTAAAACATATAACACAATTCATCTGAATGTTGATTAGTTTATAAATGGGCTTCTGGCTAAAGAGATAGACAAATATGTGAGGAAAAGATATTCTAGAAAGTTCCTTTACTTGTAGAAAAATGTGGGAGGAGAAAACTATCATTTATGGCTCTGGCCTCTTTGTTATGCTGGGAACTGGGAAGTCATCTTGAGACCAGGGTACTAAGCCACCATAGTAGTACAGAAAAAGCCACTTTTTGGAATGTCAAAGTAGAAAACAAAAGTTTAAAACCGGCCATTCATAATGTCAGTGATTTACTGATTTAAGGAAACCTGGTAGTCTCCTTAACTTGGAACTTCTATACTTATTCATGTGACAAATACTTACTGAGTGCCAATTATGTACCACTCACTTATAAGTACTCAATATTTCAGCCACATTCCATAAGATTTTTTTATGAAATAGAGATGAATATTAGAGAAACCATGTAGCATCTATTGAACCACACAATATGTAAATAACTGCCTGAGCTTATTATATCCAAATCTCATATAGAGCTAATTTTGTGGTTTTCTAATTATATTAAGCTATCTTTTTATCTTATACATCAATATGTTAACCATTGACTATCTCTAGTACCACAGACAATTTTTTAACTAATAAAATTATTCCTACAAAAGGTGTAAATAGTAGCTATCTTTTTGGAAAAGAGACTGAAATCATGGTGAAGTACATAGAAGACTTCAAATACATTTGATTTATTTCATCCTTAATCTGGCAGATAGGAACATAAATGCCCATTATAGTTTTCTTCTATTTTATATATGCCTTAAATATGTCATAAGAAATTTTAAAATAAATAAAATTTAAACTACCTTTTATTTAAAATTTTAGTTTGAAGCAAGTAAACATTCTGGAGGAAAAAAAAAACACATCTTTTTAAATGTCAGCCAAGAGATATGGAATTTTATGAAGGCATACACACCAAAAATTAGAACTTATGGACCATAATTGTTAATAGATACAAGTTCATATAATGTAAGGTCAGAGTTTCTGGCCCAACAACATCTAGAACAGGTAAATATTACAAGCCTTGTCCTTATATGTAACTCAAAAAGGAATTTCTGCATCATTATGCTGGGATCACTAAGCAAATAAGACTTTTTACAGATGAATACAATAGTCTGGATCACTTTTGAACTGAGGTAGACACATGTTTCAGAGCAGGCAATGGCACCCCACTCGAGTACTCTTGCCTGGAAAATCCCATGGGCGGAGGAGCCGGGTAGGCTACAGTCCATGGGGTCGCTAAGAGTCGGACACGACTAAGCGACTTCACTTTCACTTTTCACTTTCATGCATTGGAAAAGGAAATGGCAACCCACTCCAGTGTTCTTGCCTGGAGAATCTCAGGAACGGGGGAGCCTGGTGGGCTGCCGTCTATGGGGTCGCACAGAGTCGGACATGACTGAAGTGACTTAGCAGTAGCAGACACGTATTTAGGGCTTCCCAGGTGGCACTAATGGTAAAGAACTATCCTACCAATGCAGGAAACATAAGAGACACAAGTTTGATCCCTTGCTTGGGAAGACCCCCTGGAGGAGGGCGTGGCAACCCACTCCAGGATTCTTGCCTGGAGAATCCCATGGATGGAGGAGTCTGGCAGGCTATAGTTCATAGGGTCACACATGACTGAAGCAACTTAGCATGCACATACAGACACATATTTATCAAATATATCATCAGATTAAAAACCACATTCTACATTATCTCCCCAAAAACCATATAACAGGTTTGCAAGATGTTTGTCACCTTCCATAAAGTTAGGACTACAGTCTCTAAACATAGATTAGTCAGTTATAGTAACCTCTTGCCTGGAGTATCACAGGCAAAGATCAAAAGAGTTTTCAGCAAGTTTTGTAAATGAGAGATGATGTATCACCTTGTATCCTGATTGGCTGTTTTCTGAAACTGGATGGATGTGATAAAGAGACTGGGACTCCAATTGTGGCCCCAGTGGGTTACACTTAATTTAACTTCCAGATGGTAAAACAATGAAGAGGAAAATATGGCCCTATAAACATACAGATGTCCCATGAAAACAAAGAGCAGTGTACATCATCATTATTACTGGTTGTTATTCAGACATATGAAAGGCATCACACTTTAAACAAGATGAAGAGATTTGCTGTGCATCACAACCAGGAATTATCTTTTTAGTGAAAGCTAATAATGACAGAAAATATTTTACTGCACCCATAAATATATGGAAATACATTTATCACAATGGGATACATTTTGAGAACTATATGATTAAGGTGAATTATGGAGAGTGACAGCAATTATTAAATAAATCTACTCTTATAAAATAAATTCAAACTGAAAAAAGTGTCAGACATTCCAGATATCTTTCTGCATATTCATAACAAATTAAATTTTATAAAATACATTGTGTTTTTCAAAATTAATGAATTCCTTAATTTTGCAAAGGCAGTTTGTTTCTTTACACAATGACTTGGAGTCAGTGTCATTATCAGTTAAAACTGTCAAAATCTCAATTGGAAATATGTAATATACTAACTCATAAAAATACCATTCTGAATCAGCATGATAAATTATGTTAATGCCTTTGAGAAATATATTTTTATGAATTCATATAGTACTTAAATCTGGTGAATTTCTAAATAATACTACACAGTATTTATCTTTATCTGCCTTATTTCACTAAGCACAATACCCTCCAAGTCCATCCATGTTGTTGCAAATAGCAAAATTTCATTCCTTTTTTCTGCATATTGGTTTAAGAAAAAAGCCAATCTATCAGCCAAGGGGAATTTAGTCTAAGCCATTGTTTTAAAGCTACACTGACTAGTGTTCAATCTGTAAACCTGAACTCCAGCTCAGGAAGTAAGCTTGGTCAGGCCTTCTGTGTAGAATGAGGCACTTTTATTATACAGAACCTTGCAGGAGGCTCTCCTGATTGTAAACAGAGACCTTGAAAATCAGAGATTAGTAGGTGCATTTATATAAAGCCCTGTAATTGAGAAGGTAGCCTCTCCCTATTATAAAGAAAAGAATGTGGCTTTAACATTTTGTAATTTTTAGCTTTTGGTTCAGTGGGATATATATCTTGGTCTGTTTATAGTCACCTTTTAAATTTTATCTATTCATACTTTGTCTATCAACTATATCTCCACAAGAATGCTAATAGAAGCTCAGTCTGAGAAAAATAGTTACTGAAATACAGATTAAACATTCGATGTTATAGAGTTAATATTTTAAGTAAGCTATGTAATTATTGAGAAAACAGGGGAAAAACAAATAGTTTAGTTTACAAAGTATCTACTGCATGAAAATGATCCAGCTATCTTCCCTTTTATGACCACAGTAAAGCTCTCTTCTGTAATCAGTATTCATGTGAACACAAATCTACATGCCTGATGGTTAGTAATATTGAAGGACTGTTTCCCTTCTTTGCTAGATCTTTTTAATTTGAGCTTATGTTGCAGTCAATAATCATTAGCCTTAACCGAAAACTCTTTTCTCCCTATTTATTCTCCCCTGTCACCAAGAAGTTGATGCTGCATATAAACAGAGTATCTCCTTGGCAGCCCCCAAAAATGAAAACAAAGCAAGCAAAATGAGTGCAAGCCAACTAGAAGACTTCATCAAAGATTATTTTATCTATCCAAATCAAAAGCATTATTAATTATTACTTCACTTCAGCAGAGGAAGTTTAACAAATTCATATTATAAAAACTTCAGTCTTGCATAACTATAATGTATCTCTAAATCACTCATAGAACTAATTAATAGTTCCCTTGTTTGAAATAATTCCCTTGTTTGAAACTTCTGCCTTCTGTGATGGGGGAAGTGGAGACTTGCTGGTATGAACACATGCCCTCTGTTCTAAAGACACCAAAGGATTGCCAGTTAAATGCCTTCAACCCTATATTTTGGAGCTTAAACCCAAGTTTAAATGACATCTTTCCTGTTATGAAACCACTTTCCTTGCCTAGAATACTAAATTTCTTGCCCAATGTCACTTGCCCAGTATCAACATGAACAAATTGGAAGTGGTAGAGCCTGTTCAATTTTTAGCTAAGGTGTACAACTGTCTCTTGGCATTCCATCCAATCAAAGCAAGGAAGTATCTGTTTCCACCCATATTTTTTTGTCAGCTGTGATTGCATTTTGGCAATTGCATTAAGCGGCTGACTCCAAGACTAACTCTATCTTTTCAAAGCATTATTGATCATCCTGCTCCACCTTTTGTAAGGATAATAGGAGTAGATGAAAAGCTTTGTTCTCTGTGGATTTATATACATCAAAGAATTAACCTCTGACCTGCTTTTATAAGTATGAAAATGTGTCCCTTTGAGTCAAGAGTCCTTTGTCAATTGGATCGCTTTAAGAATCTTTATTTAATTATACCTGACTGGGTATATTTAACTTGAAATTCATTAGGTTAACAAAAGGATTAGTTGTTAAAAATATAAATATACCAATGCGAAATGTAAACAGAAAATATGCAAACAATTAAGTTTAAATTAGGTTTTAAAAATTCATGATCTTTCTTTTTACATTTAAAGAAGTAGATGTTTTGTCATTTGCCATCTAAGTAGCATACAATTTGCATACCGTTCATTATGTCACTGTGTTTTGGGTTGTCTTAGTAGGCAGCCCTATGCTCAAATATTGGCACTGGTTCTAATGAAATGACAGTTTATATTACCTCTCAATTTTAACCTTTTCATCTATAAAATGGGGATAATAGCTTATTTCACATAGCAATTCTAAAGATTTAATGAAATGCTATGCCAATGATTTGCCAACTTGAATATGCATAAGAATCACCTGACATGCATGTTTAAATGCACTTTGTATAGGTTACAACTCTATAGATTCTAATTCAGAATATCAAATGTGTTCGTGGTGTGTGAGAATATGCATTTTAAGCATGAACCACAGTAACTTGATTTAGGTGGTCAACAGATACATCAGTTCAGTTCAGTTCAGTCGCTCAGTTGTGTCGGACAGCTTGCAACACCATGGACAGTAGCACGCCAGGCCTCCCTGTTTATCACCAACTCCCGGAGTTTACTCAAACTCATGTCCATTGAGTTGGTGATGCCATCCAACCATCTCATCATCTGTCATCTCCTTTTCCTTCCGACTTCAATCTTTCCCACCATCACGGTCTTTTCAAATGAGTCAGCTCTTTGCATCAGGTGGCCAAAGTATTGGAGTTTCAGCTTCAGCATCAGTCCATACAGTGAATATTCAGGACTGATTCCCTTTAGGATGGACTGGTTGGATCTCCTTGCAGTCCAAGGGACTCTCAAGAGTCTTCTCCAACACCACAGTTCAAAAACCATCAATTATTTGGTGCTCAGCTTTCTTTATAGTCCAACTCTCACATCCATACATGACTACTGTAAAATCAAAGCCTTGATTACACAGGCCTTTGTTGGCAACGTAATACCTCTGCTTTTTAATATGCTGTCTAGGTTGGTCACTCCAGTGTTCTTTCCTGGAGAATCCCAGGGATGGGGGAGCCTGGTGGGCTGCCGTCTATGGGGTCACACAGAGTCGGATACGACTGAAGTGATTTAGCAGCAGGTTGGTCATAACTTTTCTTCCAAGAAGTAAGCATCTTTTAATTTCATGGCTGCAGTCATCATCTTCAGTGATTTTGGAGCCCAAAAAATAAAGTCTGTCATGGTTTCCACTGTTTCACCATCTATTTTCCATGAAGTGATGGGACCAGATGCCATGACCTTAATTATCTTCTGAATGTTGAGCTTTAAGCCAACTTTTCACTCTCCTCTTTCACTTTCATCAAGAGGCTCTTTAGTTCTTCTTGACATTCTGCCATAAGGGTGGTGTCATCTGCATATCTGAGGTTATTGATATTTCTCCTGGCAATCTTGATTCCAGCTTATCCTTCATCCAGCCTGGCATTTTGCATGATGTACTCTGCATATAAGTTAAATAAACAGGGTGACAAAATACAGCCTTGGTGTACTCCTTTCCCTATTTGGAAGTTGTTCCCTATTCTGTTGTTCCATGTCCAGTTCTAACTGTTGCTTCCTTACCTGCATACAGATTTCTCAAGAGGCAGGTCAGGTGGTCTGTTATTCCCATCTCTTTAAGAATTTTCCACAGTTTGTGGTGATCCACACAGTCAAAGGCTTTGGCATAGTCAATAAAGCAGAAACAGATGTTTTTTCTGGAATTCTCTTGCTTTTTCAATGATCCAATGGATGTTGGCAATTTGATTTCTGGTTCCTCTGCCTTTTCTAAAACCAGCTTGAATATCTGGAAGTTCATGGTGCATATACTGTTGAAGCCTGGCTTGGAGAATTTTGAGCATTACTTTACTGGCATGTGACATGAGTGCAATTGTGTGGTAGTTTGAGCATTCTTTGGCATTGCCTTTCTTTGGGATTGGAATGAAAACTCACATTTTCCATTTTTGTAGCCATTGCTGAGTTTTCCAAATATGCTGGCATATTGAGTGCAGCACCTTCACAGCATCATCTTTCAGGATTTGAAATAGCTCAACTGGAATTCCATCACCTCCACTAGCTTTATTCATAGTGATTCTTCCTAAGACCCACTTGACTTCGCATTCCAGGATGTCTGGCTCTAGGTGAATGATCATACCATTGTGATTATCTGGGTCATGAAGATCTTTTTTGTATAGTTCTTCTTGTGTTCTTGCCACCTCTTCTTAATATCTTCTGCTTCTGTTAGGTCCATACCATTTCTGTCCTTTATTGTGCCCATCTCAGCATGAAATGTTCCCCTGGTATCTCTCATTTTCTTGAAGAAATCTCTGGTCTTTCCCATTCTATTATTTTCCTCTAATTTCTTTGCATTGATCAATGAGGAAGGCTTTCTTATATCTCCTTGCTATTCTTTCAAAATCTCCATTCAAATGGGTATATCTTTCTTTTTCTCCTTACTCTTCACTTCTCTTCTTTTCACAGCTATTCATAAGGCCTCCTCAGACAGCCATTTTGCTTTTTTGCATTTCTTTTTCTTAGGGATGGTCTTGATCCCTGTCTCCTGTATAATTTCAAAACCTCCATCCATAGTTCATCGTCCACTCTGTCTATCAGATCTAATAGATACTTAAGAATCTTTAATACATACATAATACAGTACATACTTAAGGGTCATTAATACATATAAATTATTACACTATCATAGGTTAATTATTTTACTGGTTCTAGGAATTAGATAACATGGAGTTACAACTAGAATGACATATTGGTATTAGCTACAAAATCGTCCTGTAACTGGAAAGGGTTAATTTTGACTTTATACTGGATCTACTTCTATGACTGTAACCCTTAACTTTCCGCTTTTATTATTATCAGCAGCAAAGTTTCTCAGTCATGTCCGACTCTACAACCCCATGGACTGTAGTCTGCCAGGCTCCTCCATCCATTGGATTCCAGGCAAGAATACTGGAGTGGGTTGTCATTTCCTTCTCCAGAGGATCTTCCTGACCCAGGGATCGAACCCAGTTCTACCACACTGCAGGCAGACATCTGCCATCTGAGCCATTATGGAATCTCTTATTATAGGCATACATAATGGCCTACCTCCTGGAGACAACCTAAGCTCGCCCACCTGTGAAATGACTGCAAGGAAGCGAAACTAACACATCCCCATACCTGATGCTTGCCATTCTAGGAGATATTTGCAAGAATTAAATGGTCTTTTTACTTTGTTTCCTTACCTCCTCCCATCTCTAATCCATGAAAGAACCCAGCATCCAGGCACTGACAAGTTGGGTTTATTTTGAGATGCAAGTCTGCCATCTTCTCTGAATAAAGTCATAGTCCTTGCTTCAACACCTTGTCTCCCAGATTTACTGGCGTAGCAGAGCAGAGCAAATGAGGGTAACAGTCTCTCACAAGGGTGGTGTTCAGCCCTCAACTAGAAATAACTAGAGAAGTGATTCCTGCTTAGCACTAGTCCACAGCCACTTACCATTGTACTTAGTTTCTGATCATATTCTCAGATTCTGAATCTTATATTAGTCAGTCTTTCTAATATAAATGCAGAAATCTTATTATCCCCATTGGCAATTGCTCAAATTTTTGTCTCCCATTCTGATATTTATCTTCCTAAATGTTCTACACAAGTCTAAGTTACACAGGAATGGATGTCAGTGCCCTCTCCTGGCTGTCTCCCTTTAGGTTTCCTGGAAGGCTTTTGCTTGTTTTCTTTTTTTTTTTTTTCTTGACAAATTTTATTATAGATAAAATAACTGAAAGAAACCTGATTTGGCTTCTCTCAGAAATACTAGATTCAGGCAATCTCCCCAAAATTTCTTTAAAAGATTCCCTCATTAAGACCACATATAGTATACATATTAATGCAAACAAAATTCCACATAATTCTTCCCCCATTATCATTAATAAACACTGGCCCTATAAAGTAAAAAATTACTTTGCTTTCTTCCATTTCTATCTGCTGCACACTGGTGGCTTTTTTTACCTCCTCTGGACAGAGTTCACAAGCTTTTGCAAGTGTCATCCTAGCGCTATGTGATCTCTCCAAGAAATAACCATTTGATGTTTCATTGCTTTGCACTGGAGGAGACCAATTGTTGTAAGTGTATTGAGGACTGCCAGTGTATGGTCGTCTTTCAAGTTCATCCCCAAGCCATTCCACTGCCCAGGTCCACTTCCTTTTAAGATCTCCATTTCCCTGTAGAATCTGGTAAGCAACAGGACAATTGCTAAAGAGCGCTACCATACATTTTATACACTGGTATGCTCTTTTTTGATAGTGATTCTTAGAGCGCTGGATTGTGTCAAACAGCCCATCTCGGTCATCTGGGATTCCTTTAAGTGCGTTGTTATCTTTTGCTTCTTTTCTTACCTCTGGTATTCACAAGTCCTTTCAGAAACATTACTGATGAAAAAGACAGACTTTTATGGGAACCAAAGTAAATCAAGTAGGAACCTAGACAGAGTTCATGCAAATGATCAATATTTAAACATGATGGCCAGTTCATAACATGGCCAGAAAATACAATATTTAATTTATAAATAAAGTGATCTTAGATTAGTATCCTATATCTTTCTCTACTTTTAACTGGAATAGTACTTAGAGGAATCTTGGGAATTTATCTGATTTCAAACTACTGCCTTCATAGGACTGTCACAAAATGTAAATAAAATAGTATAACTAGCAAAATTATGTAGTTTGTGAAGAATCACCTTCACAGCCTTCTCTTTGCAGTACTATAAAAGCCAATGAACAGAGACTAATTTCCTCAATTAAACACTGAAACTTAAGGAGTCCCTTATTAAAATTGAAATAAATTGTTAGGGGAGTGTGTAATTTCCTCGGTTCTGTCTCATCACAACAAAAATTTGAAGTGATGGATGTTAAAGCCCTTGGCCAGAATGTGTCTCAGCTCTCGGACAGACCATGTTACAGCTCTCAGTTCTTGGACAGACGTGTTATAACTCCGTGTTACAGCTCAGTTTTATTTAGAAAATAAAAGGAGGCTACATTCTCAAGGCATGAGGGCATGCTGAACCAAAAGAAATGAAGAAAAGAGAGAGGCCCAGCTGTTTTGCTCCTCTTTTTATATATTTTTTCCCTCCCCCTGGGCCTGCCCTGTGTAAATTGGATAGGAGTGCTGTTTGTTCTACCTCACTCCGATCCTCAGGCCTTCCTTTATTTTATTTTCAAGGGCTTTTCCCTTCCTTGTCTTTTAGCCACCGCCACTCTGGACTCCTTTTTCCTATTCTAACTACCTAACATAAATTATATATTTATTACATTAATTACCCTGTTGGAAAACTTACCTCAACAAACTGGCATTTTAAATTAAAGCTTTAAGACACTGAAGAGGAATACAGAAAGACATGTTTCCCAGGCAGTGGCAGAATGCCTCCAGATGGCTGGGGTTTGGTTGTCACATAGGAACATATACTAAGAGGAAAGACTCATGCAATAAAAAGAGTAATAAGGGCAGAAAGGAAAAGTGGATAGAATGAAACCAAAAATTCAATTATTTCACAATTTTTCACAGGGTTTTCATGTTCCTAAATCATACTGAGAGGCAAAGTGGATTCTGTGCTAAGCCCTAAAGCAGGTGAGCAATAAGAGCTATTCTGTATCCTCACCTTTGGGCAGAAGGTGTAAGAAAAATATCCTCTAATTTTCTTAAATCCCAAGCATCATAATAAGGAATTTACATTATTTTATGGTGGCTGTTGCATTTCTAATTTAATTATATGCTTTGAGATTTTCTTATAATTTTAAATAGAAAAAAATGAAAATAATGACTTGCAACAGGAACAGGTTGATTTGTGAAAACATTTTTTAAATTTAGTTTCTTAGATGCTATCTCAGTTACTCTTCATAATGTTTAGTGAAATCAACTTTATGCAGGGCACAGCACCATTTGAATCAGGGGTAGACAAATAACAACCTGCCAAATCTGGCCTATCACCTGTTTTTGTAAATAAAGTTTTATTGGAACACGGCCACCTGCTGGCTACCTTCCAGTATTATTGATAGAATTAAGGCTTCAGCCTTACAGAGATCTATGACCTTCAAAGTCTACAATATTTGTTTAAACTTTTTTTTTTTTTACAATGATGTTTTACAATGTTTGCAGGTGACAAAAGAGGAAAAAGAGGTGATTTGATGGGTGGCACATTACAAACAGGTCTTCAGGGAAGCTATCTCCTTCACTCCATTTATAATGTCCAAAGCACAACACCAGGCTTGAACATGCCTGTCTGTGGAAGCCTTGACGAGCTGTCATTACTGCCCTGAATATCTGCTAAATGGAAAAAAGTTTGTTATGATCATGGCATCTAGTCCCATCACTTCACGGTGAAGAGGTGGGGAAAAAGTGGAAGCAATGACAGATTTTACCTTCCTGGGCTCCAAATTCACTGCAGATGTAGACTGCAGCTATGAGCTTAAAAGACTCTTGCTCCTTGGAAGGAAAGCATTGACAAATCTAGACAGTGTATTAGAAAGTAGAGACATCTTCTTGTCTACAAAGTTCCATGTAGTTCAGTTCAGTCACTCAGTCATGTCCAACTCATTGCCACCCCCATAGACTGTAACATCCTAGGCTTCCCTGTCCATCACCAACTCCAGACTTGTTCAAACTCATGTCCATCGAGTCGGTGATACCATCCAACCATCTCATCTTCCATCGTCCCTTTCTCCTCCTGCCTTCAATCTTCCCCAGCATCAGGGTCTTTTCCAATGAGTCAATTCTTTGCATCAGGTGGCCAAAGTATTGGAGCTTCAACTTCAGCATCAGTCCTTCCAATGAATATTCAGTACTGATTTCCTTTAGGAAGAACTGGTTGGATCTCCTTGCAGTCCAAGAGACTCTCAAGAGTCTTCTCCAACACCACAGTTAAAAAGCATCAATACTTCAGCACTCAGCTTTCTTTATAGCTCAACTCTCACATCCATACATGACTACTGGAAAAACCATAGCTTTGACTAGATGGACTTTTGTCAGCAAAGTAATGTCTCTGCCTTTAATATGCTGTCTAGGTTGGTCATAGCTTTTCTTCCAAAGAGCAAGTGTCTTTTAATTTCATGGTGGAAGACACCATCTGCAGTGATTTTGGAGTCCAAGAATATAAAATCTGTCACTGCTTCCATATAGTCAAAGCTATGATTTTTCCAGTAGTTATGTACAGATATGAGAGTTGGACTATAAAGAAAGCTGAACAGTTAAATATTGCTGCTTTCAAACTGTAATGTTAGAGAAGACTCTTGAGAGTCCCTTGAACTGCAAGGAGCTCGAGATCAAACCAGTCAATCCTAAAGGAAATCAACCCTACATGTTCATTGGAAGGACTGATAATGAAGCCTTAATAGTCTGGCAGCCTGATGTGAAGATCCAACTCATTGAAAAAGACCCTAATGCTCGGAAAGAGTAAAGGCAGATGGAGAAGGGGGCGGCAGAGGATGAGATGGTTAGATAGTAACACGGTATATATATATTGTAACGTGAATGTGAATGTGAAGTTGCTCAGTTGTGTCTGACTCTTTGTGACCCCATGGACTGTAGCCTACCAGGCTCCTCTGTCCATGGGATTTTCCTGGCAATAGTACTGGAGTGGATTGCCATTTCCTTCTCCAAGGGATCTTCCCAACCCAGGGATCGAACCCGGGTCTCCCACATAGTAGACAGATGCTTTACCGTCTGAGCCACCAGGGAAGTCCATATATATTGTAATATGCATACTATATATATATAATATTATATAATTATATTATATAATTATTATTATATAATATTGGGCTTCCCTGATAGCTCAGTGGTAAAGAATCCTCTTGCAATGCAGGAAACCCTGGTTCAATTTCTGGGTCAGGAAGATCCGCTGGAGAAGGGATAGATTACCCACTCCAGATCAGTGAATGCTTATCCCTGTTAATATATATGTATATAATATATACATGTATATATATGTATGTGTATATAATATACATATATATTAAGAGGGATAAACATTCACTGATCTAGAAATCTTCCTTGCTTTATAATAAAGTCCAAATTCTTTACAGTCAGTGCAGTGCCTAAAAACATAATCCACAATGATGATCTTGATATTTAGAATAATAATAAGTCTATCATTTATTTCCCAATGTGCTTGTCACATTAAAAACATTAAATATAATCCTCCCAAAACTATAAAGAATATGATAATATTTTCAGCAAACAAATAAGAAAGGCTAAGTATGCCTGCTTTCCCTATACTATTGCCAGGACCCACCATGGGAAATCCCACCCATGACAAGGTCATGTGGAAGAGATCTGACGAGCAAGGCAGATCAGAACTTGAGGGATGCCCTGGATCTGCTTGAGCATCTACCCCAAAACCAGAATCTGTCTGTCTTACTATTTTGTGCCTTTCACCAACTCTTCTGACATTAACAGGGGGCTATCCTCGACCACCTTTCTCTGGAAAAAAGTCAACTTAGGGCTTTAGTTAAGTCTCCTGGGCATGATAGATCAGATCAGTCGCTCTGTCGTGTCGGACTCTTTGCGACCCCATGAATCGCAGCACGCCAGGCCACCCTGTCCATCACCAACTCCCAGAGTTCACTCAGACTCACGTCCATCGAGTCAGTGATACCATCCACCCATCTCATCCTCTGCCGTCCCCTTCTCCTCCTGCCCCCAATCCCTCCCAGCATCAGAGTCTTTTCCAATAAGTCAACTGTCCGCATGAGGTGGCCAAAGTACTGGAGTTTCAGCTTTAGCATCATTCCTTCCAAAGAAATCCCAGGGCTGATCTCCTTCAGAATGGACTGGTTGGATCTCCTTGCAGTCCAAGGGACTCTCAAGAGTCTTCTCCAACATCACAGGTCAAAAGCATCAATTCTTCGGCGCTCAGCCTTCTTCACAGTCCACCTCTCACATTCACACATGACCACAGGAAGAACCATAGCCTTGACTAGACGAACCTTTGTTGGCAAAGTAATGTCTCTGCTTTTGAATATGCTATCTAGGTTGGTCATAACTTTCCTTCCAAGGAGTAAGCGTCTTTTAATTTCATGGCTGCAGTCACCATCTGCAGTGACTTTGGAGCCCGGTGATTTTCTGGGCATGATAGGAGTGTTTCAATTCAAACCCCTCTGATGGCTTTCTAGCTTGCCTGACAGGTTTATCTAGACTCTTGCAGCTATGCATGTGATTGTTCACAGCCTCCCAACCGTGAGAGACATAGGAAGCCTAAAACATTCTAAAAATATAGAGCCTTTCGAAGAGTTAAAAACTATTAGAGTAGTGTTGAGGTAGGATTTCATTGTTGAGCCAATGCTTGCTTCCAAGTTCCCATATCCCTTATCTGTTGTGCACCTGGGAATGCACTGGTTAACATAGTTGGAATGTAAGAAAAACAAGTAGTAGCCTTGAAATTAACCACATTAGAACTTTGAGCTAATTGGTTCTTTCTTTGTGGTAACTTACTGCACCTTTGCTCATGAGAATGTAACTCTGTTTAGCACTTTCTAAGGCTGACATAGATTAGAAATATAAAGAAAAAACACTTCAAGGGAAAATAAGTTTTCTGGTTGAGTAGCCTTTATCAAAAAAGGGTCATAAAATGTCCACAGGCCTCCAAGGCCAGAAGATAATGTACACAACATTGTTTATGGGAAAGGTATGCAGAAAAAATCCTGGTTTCGATAAAGACAAAACAGATGTAATGTTTGGGCTGACTCTGTATGACTTTGCATCTTTCATTTCCCTCTATGTACAAGTCAAGGTATAAAAGTTCCTTTTGAAAATAAAGTTATGGGCCTTGCTCACCGAAGCTTGGTCTCCCCGTGTCATGCTTTTTTCCTTTTCTCTCCTTTTCTCTCTCTGTTCTTCTTTCAGGATGACTCCTTGGAACATAGGAGCTTTATTGGCTTTCTGTGTAAACCAAGGAAGATCAAGCCTCTGTTCTCTCCTCTTTGCTATCCTTTCGCCTATGCCATCATCCTGAGGGTACCCCTGGATCCTGCTAGGGCTGGACCCTGGCATACTATCTTATATTTTAAACCTGGCAACTATAATTGTGTTTAAATTGTGAAGTTAATAAAAGTTTATGCTCACATAATAACCACATTCACATACTGAAAGAGAATCTAACTTAAGGACTCTGTCAAACTGCTACTCACAACAGTTTCTTAGCAGATAATGAGTCTATCAAATTTAACAATTTTAAATCCAGTAATTGTTCCTTGAAGTACAGCTATAAATGCATCAATGGCCTGAAAACCAGACCATTTCCTTTACAGAAGTGAAAGTAGTTTTATTCATTATAAAGCTACAGAAAGACAAACCTAATCATTCTCTAATTATAAGAAATGCATATATGTTTATCCTCTGCAAGTAGTATTTGTTCACATCTTAAAGGAACTCTCACAATGGTCTTTGTAAATAGCTCTGGTTATTTCAAATACTTTAATTTTGAAGAAAATTGGTCTATGTTAGAAAAGCTCAGAAGTTTCCAGATGTAAACCACAAACTTTTCATTTTTGCCTTCTCAATGTAATAAATAGAAAATCAGTTTAGGATGTCATATGAGAAAATAAAATAATGTCATAGATTAATACAACAAATCCATATCATCCTACTATTATGGGAACAGAGAAGGGAAAATACATAAATAATTAATCAGAGATTATGATACTAATGAAAATAAACTGAATGATAGCATAAGCAGTATAGTTTGAAAAATTAATTGGACTTCTAATCACATACTGAATTTTGTTTATTTAATACAGCTGGAACCCTAACTGCACACAATCACTCAGATTTCACATTAATATATTTATATTTATCAATTCATATGCAGAGTTACTGGAACATGGAAGTCTTATTGCCACATGGAAGTCTTATTGCCAATCTAAAAGAGATAATGTATTAATAGCTTGGTCTACCCAAACAGTGTTTGTTTGAAACATGAATATTTCATAGTCACATCTTAGCACAGCACAATGCTCATATAAAAACCACATTCATATACTAAAAGATAATCTAACTTAAGAATTCTGCCAAACTGCTACTCACAACAGTTTCTTTGCAGATAATGTCTATCAGATCTAAAAATTTTAAATCCAGCAATCTTTACTTGAAGTTCAGTTATCAATGAGTTAATGGCCAGAAAAAAAAACTGAAAAGAAACATGATAAACCCCAGAGGAAAAACTAAGTGAAGCAGAGATATGGGCAGTATACCTGATAAAGATTTCAAGGTAACGATCACAAAGATACTTAAAGAATTTGGTGAAGACTGGAGGAATAGTGAGAAGTTACGCATTTTTAACAAAGTAAAAAACACAAAGATGAATAAAACAGAGATGAAAAGCACAATAATTTAAATGAAACACATCCTAGAAAAGAATATAGTACATGAGATGATACAGAGGAATGGATTAAGGGTATGAAAGAAGAATACTGCAAATCACTTAAGATGAATAGAAAACAAAAACAAAAACAAAAACAAAGAATTTTAAAAATGAGGACAGGTTAAGAAAACTCTTGGACAACATCAAGATTAGCAGTATTTTTACTATAGGAGTCCTAGGGCTGCTGTCTATGGGTTTGCACAGAGTCGGACATGACTGAAGCAACTTAGCAGCAGCAGCAGTAGCAGAAGGAGAAAAGAGAGATAAAAGGGGCAGAGAATATTTTTGAAAATATAATAGCTGAAAAATTCCCTAACCTAGGAAAGTAAACACACATCCTGTGTCCTTCCTGTTCAGGAAGCACAGAAAGTCACAAACAGGATCAGACAAATACTATATCAGGACGCATTACATTTAAAATGGAAAAAATAAAAGATAAAGAGGGAAGAATATAAGCATCAAGGGAAAAGCAACACATTACTTAAAAGGGAATTCCTATAATGCTATCAGCTGACTTTTCAGCAAAAACTCTACAGACTAGAAAAGTGTGGCATAATATATTTAAATTTATGAAAGAGGAAATCTTAAAACCATGAATACTCTGCTCAGCAGGGCTTTCATTCAGATGGATGGAGAAATAAAAAATTTTATAAACAAACAAAAGCTAAAAGAGTTCAGCATCACCAAATCAGCTTTACAAGAAATGTTAAAGGATCTTTCCTAAGTGAAAAAGAAAAGGCCACAAGTAGAAACACACAAATTATGAAAGGAAAAAGAACATTGGCACAGGCAAATATGTAGAAAAGGTAGTAAATCAACCATGTAAAAAGCTCAAAAAAAAAAAAAAAAAGAAGAAAAATTATCTAAGAGATGCACAAAACAAAAACACATAAAATATGATAACAAAAACACGTAAAATATAGTAGCAAAAACAGTAATGTGGGAGGGAGAAGAGTTAAAATACAGGGTTGTTGAAATGTGTTTGAGCTTAAGAACAGCAACTTGAAATAATCATCTATCTATCTATCCACACCAATGTTAATGTTTTCAAAGTCACACATACACACACCCTTCACAGTAACCACAAACCAAAAAATTATGATAGACACATACACATGAAAAAGAAATACAAACTTAACCTGAAGACAATCATCCAATCACAAGGGAAGAAAACAAAACAAAAAAGAATAAAGGAACAAAAAGAAATAACAAAAATAAACCTCCAAGCAATTAACAAAATGGTGATACATAGCTAATCATAAAAACTCTAGGGGGTTCTCTGGTGACTCACTGGTAAAGAATTCACTTGCTCATGAAGGAGACATGGGTTCAATTCCTAATCCAAGAAGATCCCACATGCAACAGAGCAACTAAGCCCATGTGCCACAACTATTGAGCCTGTGCTCTAGAGGCCAGGAGACTCAACTTCTGAGCCCATGTGCCTCAACTATGGAAGTCCATATGCCTAGAGCCCATGATCCACAAGAAAAGAAGCCAATACAATGAGAAGCCCAGGTACTGCAACTAGAGAATAGCCGGCACTCACCACAACTAGAGAAAGCCCACATACATCAATAAAGATCCAGCATAGACAAAAATAAATAAATAGATAAAATTATTAAAAAAAATAAAAACGTTACATGCTAACAATAAAATGTTCCATTCAAGAGACATATATTGCTGAAGAGTTAAGAAAACAAGAGCAACTTGTACTCTGTCTACTAGAGATTCACTTCAAATCTAGACACAAAAAGACCGAAAATGAGGACATGAAAAAGGTTTTCCATGCAAATGGAAATGAAAAGAAGGGTAGGGTAATAATATTTATATCAATCAAAATTGACTTTCAAACACAGATTGCAACAAAAGACAAAGAAGGACATTAAATAATAATCAAAGGAATCAATTTAAGAAGTTATAATAATTGTAAATATACATGCACTCAATGTAGGAGCACCTAAAAATATAAAGAAAATATTAATAGACTTAACGAGAGAAATCAACAGTAACACAAATAATAGAGGGAACTTTAACACTTCACTTACATTAGTGGACTGATGAACTAGACAGAAATCAATGAGTGAACACTGACTTTAAGTGACACATTAGACCAAATAGACTTAGCAGACACCTATAGAACATTCCATCCAAAAGCATCAGAATACATGTGCAGATGGAATATTTTCCAAGATAGTATCACATTTGGCTACAAAACAAGTTTCAGTAAATCAAAGAAAACTGACATCATATCAAGTATCTTTTCTAATTACAACACTGTGAAAACAATACAAGTTTAAGAAAAAAAATAGCAGAAAAACAAACATATGAAGGTCAACCATTATTCTACTGAATGACCAGTGGATCACTGAAAAAATCAAAGAAATTGAAAAAAAAAAAAAAAGACAAAAGAAAACAAAATGATCCAAAATCTATCTGCATGCATACATGTGTGCTTAGTTGTATCCAACTCTTTGTGACTCCGTGGACTGTAACCCACCAGGAATTTTCTAGGCAAGAATACTTGAGAGTGTGTTGCCATTTCTTCCTTCAGAGGATCTTCTCAACCCAGAGATTGAACCCATGTCTCTGGTTTCTCCTGCATTGCAGGTGGATTCTCTACTGCTTGATCCATCAAGGAGGCAGCAAAATTAAACTTAAGAGGGAAGTTTACAGTGATATAAGCTTAAATTAAGAAACATGAAAAATCACAAATAGACAACCTACTATCAAACAAACACCTAAAGGAACCAGAAGAGTAAGAACAAATGAAACTCAAAGTTAGTAGAAGGAAAGAAATCATAAGGAACACAGCAGAAATAAATGAAACACAGACTAAAAACAATGGAAACAATTTAAAAAACTAAGAACTAGTTCCTTGAAAAGATAAACAAAATTTATAGGAATTCAGCCAAAATCATGAAAAAAAAAAAAAAAGTGGATTGAAACCAATAATGTCAGAAATAGGAAAAGTTAAACAGACACCAAAGATATACAAATGATCATAAGAGATTATAATATATAATTATAAACCACTGAAATGGACAAACAGAAGAAATAAATTCCTAGAAATGTATAATATCCCAACAGTGAACCTGGAAGAAAAAGAAAATATGAACAGACCAATTATCAGCAATAAAATTGAATCAATACTAAAACAACTTCCAGAAAACATAACTTCAGGACCAGGAGACTTCACAGGTTAATTCTGCCAAGTATATAAATGAGTTAACATCTATACTTCAAAAACAAGTCCAAAACACTGTAGGCAAAGAAACACTTCCAAACTTATTCTATGAAGCCATTATCACCCTGATATCAAAACCAAACAAAGAGTTCACAAAAATATATTACAGGCCAATATTACTGAGGAATATAGATGCAAAAATCCTCTACAAAATTCCAGCAAACAGACTCCAACAACATATTAAAAAGCTCATACACTATGAACAAATGGGACTTAGCCCACGGAGGTAAGGATTTTTCAGTATCTGCAAAAATCAATCAATGTGATATGCCATATTAACTAATTGAAGAATAAAAACCATATGACAATCTCAATAGATGCATAAAATGCTTTTACAAAATTTAATAGCCATTTATGACAAAAAAAAAAAAAAACTCTCCAGAAAGTGGGCATAGAGGAAAACTGTCTCAGTACAATAAAGGTCATATATGACAAATCTACAGCACACATCATTCTCGATGGTGAAAAACTGAAGACATTTCCTCCACAATCCAAAACAATACAAAGATGTCCACTATCACTACTATTATTCAACATAGTTTTGGAAGTCCTAGCCACAGCAATCTGAGAAGAAAAAGAAATGAATAGAATGAAATTGCAAAATAAGAAGAAAAATTGTCACTGTTTGTAGATGACATGAAACTGTACATAGAAAAATTCTCAAGAAGCCACCAGAAAAATATCAGAGATTATCAGTGAAATGGTAAACTTTCAGGATACAAAATATATAGAAATCTCTTGCATTCCTAGATATAAAAAAACTAAAAAAAATCAGAAAGAGAAATTAAGGAAACAATCTCATTAACCCCCTCAAAAAAATAATAAAATACCTCAGAATAAACTTACCTAAGGAAACAATGCACTGGTCATAGCAAACACACTCTTCCAAAAACAGAAGAGAAGACTCTACACATGGACATCACCAGATGGTCAACACCGAATTCAGACTGATTATACTCTTTGCAGCCAAGACGCAGAAGCTCTATACAGTCAACAAAAACAAGACCAGGAGCTGACTTTGGCTCAGATCATGAACCCCTTATTGCCAAATTCAGACTTAAATTGAAGAAAGTAGGGAAAACCACTAGACCATTCAGGTATGACCTAAATCAAATCCCTTATTATTATACAGTGGAAGTGAGATATCGATTTAAGGGACTAGATCTGATAGATAGACTGCCTGATGAACTATGGAATGAGGTTTGTGACATTGTACAGGAGACAGGAATCCAGACCATCCCCATGGAAAAGAAACGCAAAAAAGCAAAATGGCTGTCTGCGGAGGCCTTACAAATAGCTGTGAAAAGAAGAGAAGTGAAAAGCAAAGGAGAAAAGGAAAGATATAAGCATCTGAATGCAGAGTTCCAAAGAAGAGCAAGAAGAGATAAGAAAGCCTTCCTCAGCGATAAATGCAAAGAAATAGAGGAAAACAACAGAATGGGAAAGACTAGAGATCTCTTCAAGAGAATTAGAGATACCAAGGGAACATTTCATGCAAAGATGGGCTTGATAAAGGACAGAAATGGTATGGACTTAACAGAAGCAGTAGGTATTAAGAAGAGGTGGCAGAAATAAACAGAAGAACTGTATAAAAAAAAAGATCTTCACTACGAAGATAATCACAATGGTGTGATCACTCACCTAGAGCCAGACATCCTGGAATGTGAAGTCAAGTGGGCCTTAGAAAGCATCACTATGAACAAAGCTACTGGAAGTGATGGAATTCCAGTGGAGCTATTTCAAATCCTGAAAGATGGTGCTGTGAAAATGCTGCACTCAATATGCCAGCAAATTTGGAAAATTCAGCAGTGGCCACAGGACTGGAAAAGTCAGTTTTCATTTCAATCCCAAAGAAAGGCAATGACAAAGAATGCTCAAACTACCACACAATTGCACTCTTTTCACACGGTAGTAAAGTAATGCTCAAAATTCTCCAAGCCATGCTTCAGCAATATGTGAACCGTGAACTTCCAGATGTTCAAGCTGATTTTAGAAAAGGCAGAGGAACCAGAGATCAAATTGCCAACATCCGCTGGATCATGGCAAAAGCAAGAGAGTTCCAGAAAAACATCTATTTCTGCTTTATTGACTATGCCAAAGCCTTTGACTGCGTGGATCACAATAAACTGTGGGAAATTCTGAAAGAGATGGGAATACCAGACCACCTGACCTGCCTCCTGAGAAACCTATATGCAGGTCAGGAAGCAACAGTTAGAACTGGACATGGAACAACAGACTGGTTCCAAATAGGAAAAGGAGTACATCAAGGCTGTATATTGTCACCCTGCTTTTTTAACTTCTATGCAGAATACATAATGAGAAACTCTGGGCTGGAAGAAACACAAGCTGGAATCAAGATTGCTGGGAGAAATATCAATAACCTCAGATATGCAGATGACACCACCCTTATGGCAGAAAGTGAAGAGGAACTCAAAAGCCTCTTCATGAAGGTGAAAGTGGAGAGTGAAAAATTTGGATTAAAGCCCAACATTCAGAAAATGAAGATCATGGTATCTGGTCCCATCACTTCATGGCAAATAGATGGGGAAGCAGTGGAAACAGTGTCAGACTTTATTTTTTGGGCTCCAAAATAACTACAGATGGTGACTACAGCCATGAAATTAAAAGACACTTACTCCTTGCAAGGAAAGTTATGACCAACCTAGATAGCATATTCAAAAGCAGAGACATTACTTTGCCAACAAAGGTCTGTCTAGTCAAGACTATGTTTTTTCCAGTAGTCATGTATGGATGTGAGAGTTGTACTATGAAGAAAGCTGAGGGCTGAAGAATTGTTGCTTTTGAACTGTGGTATTGGAGAAGACTCTTGAGAATCCCTTGGACTGCAAGGAGATCCAACCAATCCATTCTAAAGGAGATCAGTCCTGGGTGTTCTTTGGAAGGACTGATGCTGAAGCTGAAACTCCAGTACTTTGACCACCTCATAGAATAAGTTGACTCATTGGAAAAGACTCTGATGCTGGGAGGGATTGGAGGCAAGAGGAGAAGGGGATGACAGATGATGAGATGGCTGGATGGCATCACCGACTTGATGGACATGAGTTTGGGTGAACTCGGGAGTGCAGATGAACAGGGAGGCCTGGCGTGCTGCAATTCATTGGGTGGCAAAGAGTCAGACACGACTGAGCAACTGAACTGAACTGTACTGAAGGAGACAACAGACCTGTACTCAGAAAACTATAGGATACTGATGAAAGAAGTCAAAGATGACACAAACAGATGGAATGACATACCACGTTCTTAGACTGATAGAATCAATATTGTGAAAATGACTATACTATCCAGCCTTCTACAGATTCAATGCAATATCTATCAAATTACCAATGGCATTTTTTACAGAATTACAACAAAATTTTTTTTACAAATTGTATGAAAATACCCAGATACCCAAAGCAATCTTGAGAAAGAAAAATGGAGTTGGAGAAATCAGGTTTCCTGACCTTAGTCTATACTTCAAAGCTACAGTAGTCAAAATGGTATGGTACTATCAGAAAAACAGAAGGAAAAAAAAATAGATCAGCAGAACAGGATAGAGAACCCAGAGATAAACCCAAGTACCTATGGTCACCTAATCAATGACAAAGGAGTCAAAAATATACAATAATGCCGGGAGCCAGCACAGGAGATCCCACCCATGACAAGGTCATGCAGAGGAGACCTGACAGGCAAGGCGGATCAGGACTCAAGGGACTCCCTGGACCTGCTTGAGCATCTACCCCAAAACCAAAATCTGTCTGTCTACTGTTTACTATATTATGCTTTTCACCAACTCTTCTGAAATTAATAAGGGGCTATCCCCAACCACCTTTCTCTGAAGAAAATCAACTTAGGGCTCTAATTAATAAGTCTCCTGGCCATGAAAGGAGTATTTCAATTCAAATCCCTCTGATTAGCATTCTAGCTTGCTTGGCAGGTTTATCTATACTCTTGCAACTAATGAACATGATTGTTCACAACTCCCCAGTCATGAAAGGCATGGGAAGCCAAAGCATTCTAAAAGTCCTAGTGAACATAGAGCCCTTTGAGGGATGAAAAATTATTAGATAGTACTGATGAAGGGTTTCATTGTTGAGCCAATGCTTGCTGCCAAGTCTCCACATTCCTACCCATGATGTGCCTGGGAGTGCATTAGTTAATATAGTTGGAATGTAAGAAAAATAAATAATAGCCTTGACATTAGAAACATAAGACCTTGAGTTAATAGGTTCTTTCTTTGTTGTAACCCACTATACCTTTGCTCTATGAAATGTAACTTTATTTAGTACATTATGAGGATGATGCAGATTGGAAAAATAAAGAAAAAACACTTTAAAGGAGAAAACAAGTTTTCTGGTTGACCAACCTTTATCAGGAAAGAGTCATAAAATGTTAGCAGGCCACAGGGCCAGAAGATAATGTACACAACAGAAGACCCTTGTAAGTGGAAAGGTATGCCAAAGGGAGACTGGTTTTGATAAGGGTCAAACTGATGGAATATTGAGCTGACTCTGCATGACCTTGCATATTTCACTTCTGGGAATGTGTAACTCAAGGTATAAAAGCTCTTTTTGAAAATAAAGCTGCAGACTCTGTTCCACCTAAGCTTGGTCTCCCCATGTCATTCTTTCTTTCTTTCTCTCTCTCTCTTTCTCTTCTTTTTCAGGCTGATCCCCTGGAGCGCAGAGGCCCTCTGAGTTCACTTTCCTGCCTGGGCTTCTAAGACCCTCTCGAGAAAGCACTCTGCATTTTCACTCCATCGAGAGGGCGCCTGAGGCCTCCATGAACAGAGCAAGTCTCGTGTCAGGGGCTTTATTGGCTTTCTGTGTAAACCAAGGAATATCAGCCTCTTTCTCTCTACTTTCTCTCTCACCAACACCATTCATCCTGAGGGTATCCCTGGATCCTGCTGGGGCTGGACCCCGGCACAATAAAGAAAGTTTCTTCAAGAAACAGTGCTGGATAACTAGACAGCTACATGTTAAAGAATGAAATTAGAACATTTTCTATCACTATATACAAAGTAAACTTAAAATGGGTTAAATACCTAAAGTTCAATATGCAGTAAGTTCAATATGCAGAATATTCTTTGACATAAATCACAGCAATATTTTTAGATCCATCTCCTACAATAGAATAATTAAATAAAATAAAAAATTAACAAGTAAGACTTAATTAAACTTAAAAGCTTTTGTACAGCAAACCTACTGAATGGGAGAAAATATTTGCAAATGACACTACAAACAAGAGATTAACTTCCAAAATACACAAAGAGTTCATACAACTCAATATCAGAAAAACAAACAATCCAATCCTAAAATAGGAATATCTAATAGCCATTCTCCCAAAGAAGACATACAGATGGCCAAAAGGCACATGAAAATATGTTTACTATCACTAGATAAATGCAAATCAAAACTACAATGAGGTATCACTTCACACCAGTCAGAATGGCCATCATTAAAAGTCTACAAGTAATAAATACAGGAAAGGGTGTGGAGAAAAAAGAACCCTCTTACACTGTTGGTGGGAATGTAAATTGCTGCAGCCACTGTGGAGAACAGTATGGAGGCTCCTCAAAAAAAAACTGAAAATAGAATCTCCATATGATCCAGCAAACTCACTCCTGGGAATATATCTGTAGCAAATGCCAATTTGAAAAAAAATACATGCACCCCAATATTCATAGCAAGACTATTACAATAGCCGAGACATGTAAGCAATCTAAATGTCCACCAACAGAAGAATGGATAAAGATGTGGTATGTATATAGACAATGAAACATTTTTCAGCCACAAAAAAATGAAATAATGCCTTTTGCAGCAACATGGACAGACCTAGAGATAATCATATTAAGTGAAGCCAGAGATAGAAAGGCAAATATCCTATGATATCACTTATTTGTGGAATCTTAAAAAACAAACAAACAAACAAACATACAAATGAAGTTATTTACAAAATAAGACTCACAGACATTGAAAACAAACTTATGGTTACCAAAGGAGATAGCCAGGAGAGGGAGGAGAAAAGCTAGAATTGGGGGATTAAAGTATATACTCTACTATATACAAAATAAACAATAAGGATACACTGTATAGCACAGGATACTGTATTTAATATCTTATAATAACCTATAATTGAAAAAATATGAAGAATGAAAAAGAATATATATATATATGAAAAAGAATATATAAATGAATCACTTTGCTATATATCTGAAACTAACACATCATTGTAAATTAACTCTAATTAAATTAAAAATGATTAAAAAAAACTGTTGTTGAGGCTGAGGGGAAAAAAACACTCTCATATATTTCAGGTAGCAGTAGAAATTTTAAAACCCTTTAAGGGACATTTTGCATTATTCAGTAAATATACATATTGACTTAGCTTCTGATCCCCATCTAGAAATTTACCATGAAGATGAAACTCTGATAATATAACAACATCTGCACAATTGTATTCATAGTAGTAAAGTTTGTAATTTCAACCCATTGTGATACCTTAAATGTTCAAATGTAGAAGAGTAGCTGAAGAAGATTTGGTACACCCATACAATGGAGTACCATGCTGCTGTAAAGAAAAGATTTTTAAGAGATGACATGGCATCATTTACTGGCTGCATTGCTAAGTAAAATGCGCAAAGGGAAAGGAGTATCCCTACAATGCTCTTTTTGCACAAACAAGGAGGGAAAACACATGCATATGTAGACACACACTAAGGTAGGAAGAATAAATCAGAAATTAATGAGATTGACTACCTGCAGACAAATTGTGAGTGGTGGAGCAATAGGGAAAAAAGAGTAAGGCAAGAGTGAGATACTTCTCAGAGTTTCCATTGTGGTACAAAGCTATCTTTTAAAACTACATAAATTATTCATGTATTTAGAATAGCATAAATATATTAAGCCAAAATAATAGGTGGGGCTTGTCCAAGTAATTTTTTAATGCATTTGGGTTAATGCTTGCTGATTAAAAACAAAATAATAAAATAAATATTGATTCAGAGTTGATAAACTTGTCTTTTTTTCCTTTTCTTCTATAGTTTGCTTTTTGGCAGCTGATCTGGTCCCATCACTTCATGGAGAATAGATGAAAAACAGTGGAAATTGTCAGACTTTATTTTTTGGGGCTCCAAAATCACTGCAGATGGTGACTGCAGCCATGAAATTAAAAGACGCTTAGTCCTTGGAAGGAAAGTTATGACCAACCTAGATAGCATATTCAAAAGCAGAGATATTACTTTGCCAACAAAGGTCCATCTAGTCAAGGCTATGATTTTTCCAGTAGTAATATATGGATGTGAGAGTTGGACTGTGAAGAAAGCTGAATGTTGAAGAATTGATGCTTTTGAACTGTGGTGTTGGAGAAGACTTTTGACAGTCCCTTGGACTGCAAGGAGATCCAACCAGTCCATTCTAAAGGAAATCAGTCTTGGGTGTTCTTTGGAAGGAATGATGCTAAAGCTGAAACTCCAATACTTTGGCCACCTTATGTGAAGAGTTGACTCATTTGAAAAGAGTCTGATGCTGGGAGGAATTGGAGGCAAGAGGAGAAGGGGAAGACAGAGGATGAGATGGCTGGATGGCATTACCGACTTGATGGACATGAGTTTGGGTGAACTCCGGGAGTTGGTGATGGACAGGGAGGCCTGGTGTGCTGCAATTCATGGGGGTAGCAAAGAGTTGGACATGACTGAGTGACTGAACTAAACCAAACTGAACTGATGGGGAAAACTTTTAAGCTACTTTCAATGAATTTTGAGATTGAGCAAATAAATAATTCAGTTTTTCACATTTACTGTTGGAATAATTCAATATATATTTATTATCTAATATATAATAGCTATCATTTTAATATACAGATAACTACATGGAAATTAAGGAATGGCAAATATATTCGGTAAGCTCAGATTTTATTTGAGAAGATGAGTGATAGTCGCTGTCATATCCGACTCTTTGAGACCCCATGGACTGTAGCCTGCCAGGCTCCTTTGTCCATGGAGTTCTCCAGGCAAGAATACTGTAGTGGGTTGCCATTTCCTTCTCCAGAGCATCTTCCCAATCCAGGGATCAAACACAGGTCTCCTGCATGGCAAGTAGATTCTTTACCATCTTAACCACCAGGAAAGCCTACTATTAAGAGACATTTCTAAGTATAAAGACATGTCAACTTTAAAAGTATCAGCAGATACATGCTTGACTTTATCTTATAATCTACAGACAATAGAAATGAAAAAAAAATAATTTCAGGGTAGAAAATTAAGTGTAAACAAAAAGTTATGTTAGAAAATTGTGCATATTTGCATTTAATTGTGAATTTTACATTAGAAAGATTTTTCAGTAGGTAAATTTAAATGTGTATGCACTTTCTTTGGGGGAGAAGTGGCTAAACAGGAAATTTGATTACTTATTTGCCCCAAAATTAATTAGAAGAGACATTAACACATCAGCCTGATCTATGTACACTACAAATGGATCACTGATGAAAGGCTTATAATAAAAGCAGCTGCCAGAGTTTAAATTATAAATACATTCTCTTCTTAGGCATTCAGCTAACTTGTAAATTAGCATAGTGTGCACATAAAAGTATACAAATAATTTAATAATTTCTACTTAAACATCTCTTAAATATTCTTATTAAATTGTCAATAAATTGTTTGGTAGGTGATTGATGAAGGCCCTATGAATAAAACAATGCTTTGTCAAAATCATTGTAATTCACCTCTTTGGGGGAATTCATATTTGAAATAGACTATTTATTACTGTTTCCAATACACAAAAGTGTCCTCTAGAGGCAACCATTTTCAAACTGGTTTAATTACACTGAGGCATAATTTTAATTTGATTAGGATTTATGGCATCTATCCATAGACTTTCAAGTGAAATAAAAGACTCAATAAATGTATAATTAAATATAAAATCTTAGAAGAAAAGCATATCCTTTTATATATCACCAGAATAAATATACTTGTCAACTTGCAAATGAATTGTCAGAAGAGTAGGCAAAGAAAATATGCTTTGCATGGCTGTCATAGGTTTATTTTATGCAAGGAATATTTGCTCTCTTCAATACAATTCGTGGTGGAATGTAAGAAAGCAGTCTTACTTATTATGTGCCACAAAGACCACATTGTGTCATATCACTTCAAAAGAAACTTAAATATGGATACCTAGATACAGGTATCACACATTTTGGAAAAATAAGAATGAAGTACTCACTCCAATTTGCTTATCTATTATTGTTTCCATGATAGGATTTAAGTACATGATAGGATCTAATGTAACAGGACATTCCCTTCTATGATTAAAGTGAGAGGATTTTTATGTATCATAAAGTTAAAAAGCTTAATTTTATGTGTCAACTTGACTGGACTAAGCGATGCCCAAATAGGTAAAATGCTATTTCTGGTGTGTCTGTGAGGGTGTATCTGGAAGAGACTAGCATTTGAACTGGTAGACTGAGTAAAAAAGAATGCTCACACCAATGTAGGTAGGCATCATTCAACCCATTAAAGATCTAAAAAGAACAAAAAGGATGAAGAGAAAATTTACTCTTTGTTTGAGCTGGGATGTCTATCTTCTCCTACCTGCAGATATCAATCAGTTCCCCTAGTTCTTAGGCTTTCAGACTCAAACTGAATTAAATCACTAGCTTTTCTGGTTCTCCAGCTTAAGGACAACTTGTGGGACTTCTCAGCCTCCATAATCACATAAGCAAATTCTTATTGGTTCTGTTTCTCTGGAGAACCCTAATATAGGGAGCATTGGCATATATCTTAGATACACTTGAGGGAAGTTCTTTACTTTTTCCACAAACATGCTACACGTCTTTGGAAATGAAGGCATTGTGTCCCTAGAATGGTTCCCTTTGTCTTCTGATTAATACAGAATTCTTCCTCATGGGGAATGGTGGGAGGGCAGGGCATTCTGTTCCACAGTTTTAGACTCCATACCAGAAAACTCACTAACTGCATAACTGAAATTAATCTAACAGTCTATTCCTGATTCCTGATGCTAGTTGCAAAGAAGAAAAGGTAAGGATTATTTGAAGAAATTCATCGTGTGTATGTGTGTGTGTGTGTTTTAAAGATACAAAAAGTATTTTCTGCTGGAGTTACTGTCAGATGTACAAAAGCCATTAATTGGCATTTTTATTTTTAAGATATCAAGAGATTTTGCTGGTACAATCCAGAGAATCCACAAAATGAATAATAACAACATAACAAGCTCTAAGTAAGATAAAAGTCATTTTAAGTAACTAGTGTTAAATTAACTAAATCTACCACTTACATCTATTGCTATCTTTTATCAGTGATAAAATGCATACTTCAACTTCATTAGTTGTAATATGTTACACTTTTACTTTGTGTTATGTCTTCAAAGGGATTATTTTATCCTGTGGATGTTTAAAATCTCATTATAGAAAATGTAACATATATTATTTTGATTTGATATTGTAAGCCTTCTTGACACAAACATTTTCAAGAAGACATATAGTTTGACACTATACAAAATAAAAAGTATCCCTTAGTTTTGATTATCTCACAGACCCATTGGTTGACATGAGGACTTCAGAATAACCAGGCAGTAGTAATAACTCCAGGTTTAAAGAAACTCTCACTGTCTTCTGTTGGAAAAATCTGTCGCCTGCTGAGACAGAGTCTCTAATCCAGCAGGGCATAAAATCACAAGGTAGGAAGCACAAATTCTCCAGTAAGTTTCTGGAAGCAATACTAGGAAGAACCAAACTTACTCTGAGCTCCTGGTTCCTTTAACTGTTGTTTTAGACACTAAGGAAACAGACTGGTTGTGTCGGGTACTGGTTTGGTACATGCAGTGTACAACATTGTGGGTGCTATTTCCAAGATATTTTAACATTGCACTCAACAGATCACCTTTTTTTTTTTTTTTTTTCAAACTTTAAACTTTTTATTTTGTATTGAGGTATAGCTGATTAACAATGTTGTGGGTAGTTTCAGGTGAAGAGCAAAGGGACTCAGCCATATATATACATGCAGCCATTCTCCCCCAAAACCCCTTCCAAACAGGTTGGTACATAACATTGAACAGAGTTTCATATGCTATATAGTAAGTTCTTGTTGGTTGTCCATTTTGTATATAGCAGTGTATACATGAGCTTTCCAAACTCTCTAACTATCCCTTCCCCCTGACAAATATAGGTCACTATATTGTTTTGTTGGCCATTTGTTTTTCCTGATGACATAGGATATGGAATAATAGGTAGAGTCTATGATCACTCACTCATAGTCATGTCTCATTTACCATAAAATGACTCCCTAGGTATGGAAGATGTTATATGGTATTCCAAGCTGGCAAATAAAAAACATTGTAAATCCTTATGAAGTAGTAAAAATAGAGGTACAGAAGTTATGGAAATTGCCAAAAGAGGAATGCCTGTTGCCTCCAGTGTGAAATAAGTCTAATGAAACTAACTTCTCAGTATGAGGTTGGATGGTCTCCTCAAGTTACAGTATCCAGTTGAAGGCTCACCATTGGTAGTTGCCCTTAACAGAGTAACCAGTCACAGCATTACCTACACCATTCTAAATGAGAAGGTGCTGATTCTATTAGGGCCAGGCATTACATAATCCTACCTGCTGCCATGACCCATGGTCTTCCCTTGTGGCTCAGATAGTAAAGAATGAGCCTGCAATGCAGGAGACCTGAGTTCAATCCCTGGGTTAGGAAGATCCCCTGGAGAAGAAAATGGCAACCCACTCCAGTATTTTTGCCTGGAGAATCCAATGGACAGAGGAGCATGGTGGGCTACAGACCATGGGGTCACAAAGAGTAGGACATAACTGAGTAAATAAATGCATACACGCTATGACCTATGCATTCATGGGGCTTTTGCACAAGGAGTAATGGACGAGACAGGCTGAGTGTCATTATGCCCATCTATTATTTAAGTAAATTATATATGGTAAAATATTAGGCAGTAGGGATTTGTAGGAGATACCAGATCTACATGTGTTGTGTCCCCCTCCCCCGTGTGTAGGTCTATCTATATTTCTTTTTGTATACTTCCTTGTTATTGAGTTTTTTATCTTGCCAATTTTATACTTGTGACCAACTAATCATCCATTTAATGACTAGGTCATTCACCACTGCCTGAGTCCATGTATATTTTTACCTTAGACAATGAGAAAGAACAAATAAACTTTTAACAGAAATGCTCTTTGGAAACATCCATCCTTTTATGCTATCATTTAAGGTAACTTATGAGAGGGTATACATTGTACAGTATTGCATTTTTAGCTCACGTCAACATACCAGACAAACCAACCTGTTATCTAGGTCCAAGATATCTTCCATTTCTATTAAATGGTAACTGAGAATTCCCTATGAGAATACAGATATAGAAAAAGGAGAGGGTTCAGTGCCCCCCAAAAAGAAGAATCTAGACTATATAGTTATGTAACATCTTTGTAAACAATGTTATTATGACTGCATGCCATTAAACTCTACAGTATGTTATGTTTCTTTACATTTTAAATGCAGCTTTGGTTAAATTTAACACAATCAGAACTTCAGAAAGCTATTCAGTTCAGTTCAATTCAGTTCAGTTGCTCAGTCATGTCTGACTCTTTGTGATTCCATGGACTGCAGCATGCCAGGCTTCCCTGTTTGTCATCAACTCCCAAAGCTTACTCAAACTCATGTACATCGAGTCAGTGATGCCATCCAAACATCTCATCCTCTGTTGTCGCCTTCTCTGAGTTAGAATCCAGTAACTCACTATGAGAACTATTTTGCAAATGGTAAGGAGTTGTCTGTTACAAATGACATGGCCTTGCTCTGCAATCCTTTTGAGGCATGGCAAAAAATCCACAAAGCTACTATATCCAACATGGATATCTGTAACAAGATAGTGAGTAATTTAGATATTATGAGTAATATGTTTTAAGTCAAGAACAGCTTATATTGCATTCTGGATTTGATCAAGTTCCCACTCAAAACTAGTATCTTTCTGCATCATCTAGTAGCTTTCAGTAGTATGCCCAAGTACAGTATCTAATATCTCCCAAATCCAAAGAAACCTACTAAGCACTATGCTTTCTTTGCAGAGCATCAATATGCAACATTTGCTCTTTACCTTTAAGCATGTCCTTTATCGATAATACTTCAAAACTTTCAAATTTCTAAATATTTTTTTGATGAGTCAGGACTTTAAACTTACTGTAGTAATTTTCTCCCAAGTTTGGTCATATGTCTATCCTATATGAGATTGCCAGATCACTAGCATGGATTAACATAAGGGTATCCTCTTGTAAACCATATTGTGACCAAAATCATAACACTTCACATAACCTGGGGCAAGACAGTAAGTGTTTGTTGTTGTCCTGTTCATGTAAAAAGGGATTAGATTAATTTTCCTTAACAGTGGAGATTGAAGAGAAAGTATTCTACTGATTGATAACTATGCATCAACTGTCATAGTTACTATATTAGCAAAACCTAGATAGACTTGTCCTCTGCAGCTGCAGCTGTAATTATGGGTGAAGTTGAGCTGATGTGAGGAAGTGTAGCAAAAGTATCTCATATAGAATAGAAAGCTGATTGTTATCAAAATAGATGTCAATTTCCAGTTTGGTATTAGTTTGAAGTCCTTTTAAAACCTTAAAAGCTAGTTGAATATCCCATTTCATTATCCACATGGTAAAATAATGATGGAACGATGGAAAAATTAATTATGATGTATTTACATAGTAATTATATATTATTTTCTTAAAACTAATGTCTTGATTAGGAGGGCATGGCAGTATACTTCAGGATTCTTGTCTGGAGAATCCCATGGACAGAGGGGCCTGGCAGGCTACACTCCATAGGGTTGCACAGAGTTGGACAGAACTGAAGCAACTTAGCATGCATGCACACAATGTATTGATCACTGTGCTAGATAGCATACACAGTTCATTTGGTTGTTTTATAAACTTTTTGAAGAATTTTGGCCTCAAGAAGTTTCAGCTACTTGCCAAAGTAACACAGTCATTATTTAGAAAAATCTGAGATTCAAACCTGGCTGAATCTAAAGCCACTATGCTGTCTTCTAAAGGACCTTATTTTCCAGTATTGCAGTTTCAAGGACTTTTATTTTCTAATGTTAGTTTTACAGCAACGATTATTTTCACAGAAAATTGGAAGAGAAAAAACGAGTAGACATGGCAGAGTGATATAAAACTGCAGACTATGCCATTCTATTACCTGAAAAAAATAATAGTAAAATCAATTAAAAATTTATCATCACCAACCTATAAGTAAAAGAGAAGCTTCTAATGACAAAAAAAATTCACAACACATAAAATTAGGAATAAAACAGATTTGGGGTCTATATAGAGCATGGCTCTGAACCACAGCACTGCTGCTGCTGCTGTTGCTGCTAAGTCGCTTCAGTCGTGTCTGACTCTGGGCAACCCCATAGATGGCAGCCCACCAGGCTCCCCCGTCCCTGGGATTCTCCAGGCAAGAACACTGGAGTGGGTTGCCATTTCCTTCTCCAGTGTATGAAAGTGAAAAGTGAAAGTGAAGCCGCTCAGTTGTGCTGACTCTTAGTGATGCCATGGACTGCAACCTACCAGGCTCCTCCATCCATGGGACTTTCCAGGCAAGAGTACTAGAGTGGCGTGCCATTGCCTTCTCTGGAACCACAGCACTAGGTATCCTATAAATCTATTATAATTATTCTCCAAAATTATTCTCACAGACAACCATTTAGACAGAAGAGAGATAAACCAAGTGCATGTCTTTGCAATTTTCTTCTTTGTCTCTTTTGACT
This sequence comes from Bos taurus, assembly GCF_002263795.3. Classification (NCBI taxonomy): domain Eukaryota; kingdom Metazoa; phylum Chordata; class Mammalia; order Artiodactyla; family Bovidae; genus Bos; species Bos taurus. The sequence continues at coordinate 1,539,105 of NC_037353.1, read as the reverse complement.
ATATATTTACTCTATATAGATTTTGCAGAAATGTGAGTGAAATGGTGGGGGCTGGTGAATATCCAGGACTGATTCGATTTGTGTAACTTAAGATTCCAGTGCTGGGAGCACAAGGGTATGTACCCATAAAATTGGACTTTCCTGTTATTATTATACAATTCTTCAGATCATTGGCTCTTTAATTCATCACAGACCTCAAATCCTGGACATGTCATCTTCTATGACTGCTCTTCATAGAAAGAATCTTTTTCCCTGTTCTTAAACTCACTAAAATCAACCTAGACCCACCGTGGATAATAATCCAATTACACAGGCAAGAAAAGAGCTGGTCCAGAGCATCAAAATAATTCCAGACATGGCAGAAAAATCAAAGAACCAAGTCAGAAATTATGGCAACTTGAACTTCCTAGAATTTAGAATTGCTTTACACAGTATTCAGATATACAAGCTAAACCAAAGGACTCTTGTAAAAGAAGAATCCTATTTAAAAAAAAAAAATGCGTGGAAGTAAAATGACTTCTAAGGTTCTTTTTGCATTTCCCTGTGTTTCCTCTTCTGGTTTCAACAGATATACTTAGTCTGTTGATATTGTATTATCCTTTATTTCCTAATCTTTTTAAATAAGGTGACCTCAGTCTTGCAGGTGGTAAAAATGGAAATTATTGGATAAACATTAGTGCCACAGATGAGAATTGCTCTTTTAAAGTTAAATATCGCTCTGCTTTATGTACCTTTTCTAAAGTGCATGCATTTCAATTCCCTGTTTGCCCTTTCTATTCTAATATAATTGAGTGGAAATGATGTCCTCTGGAATATGTTCTTTGTGGAAGAAGATAGATAGCATATACTCACTAGAGGGAAGAAAATTCTTCCTGAAACCTTTCACCCAGCATTGAGCTATACTTTGAGGTTTACAATTTTCTGTTTTTTTTTTTTTTTTTACAATATAGAATCCCACATACTAAATGATTTCTGTTACCTTGATGAAATTCTTTATTTTTCATTCAAGGGAAAGGTGCAATTTATTTTAATATCTAATAAAATATTATTTAATAATATTTAAATATTAATATTTAATAAAATAATTCATCCATGGATTTTTTCTGATGCTATCTCTAAATTATGGTTATTAAATTAATATTTCCAGTTTATCCTCTTCCCTGTATTTCAGACTTATATACTCAGTTGCATACACATCTTTATATGAGTGTATAACAGACATCTCAAATTAACATGTCTGCAGCACACCCCTGGAATTCCCTCCATGCTGATTGTCAGTCCCAGTTTTTTTCATTCCAGTAAAAGTTTTATCTAGTTTCTCAAAACCCAAACCTAAAGTTACCTTAAGTCCATCTCATTTATTTTATACATCTCACAGCTATTCCTGGATCCATTGACAAACTGAAGTAGCAGTGTAAACTAACACACTAAAACCTGGAAAGACAGATGAATCTAGAGAACCTGAGGTAAGATCTCCTTTCCTAAAAGAGAAGTCACTAGAGACATAAATTGGTAAATGCACTTAAACAGTAATTTTAATGAATTGCTGGAGGCTGAATGCAGACTAGTGTGTGAGAGAGAAACTCCTAGGGAGTGTAATTTTAGGAAGTTCCCTATTCTTTTACAAGCTTTGCCTCCAAGAAACCCACCAGGTTATCTCTATAAAGATCTAAGAGAGACCATCCTATAGCTGTAGCAGGTGTAGGGAAAGAGTATTCATTGTGAAATATGCCCAGAATATTCTCTCCATACAAGTCTGTCATTCCAGGGAAAAGGCTTTACCAGGGCATATCTCAAATGGAGAAGTGCATTTTTATCAATCCAGAATCATCAATTCTTCTTATTTTACTTAAAAAGAATACAAACGAGCTAAACCATAAGAGTAATACAGGTAAATATCACATTCCATGTCTCTACATTTAATCATAAAATTATAGAAAGTTTCCCTTCTCCAATGCCCTATGACCACAAAACAGGATTATAAAAATTAGTGGTTACAACTAAAATAGCTGTCCAATATAGTCTCTCTCTAAGGAGGAATACTTAGGGAAGCCTAAAATCAACAGAGGAGACCAGATGAGATATATGTATACCTGAGAGAGTCATTTCCTAGGCAGGTTGATAAGGAGTCTAGGGGTCCCCAAGGAGAGAGGGATCTGGAATTCTAAAGGGGGAAGAAAGGACAAACTTTTTTTCCTTCTCTACATTCCTTAGGATTATATAACAATAATGTATCCTGCCTGAAGGAGAGTCTCTGGATTAAACCTTCTGGCTAATTCTGTTATCTTAAAATGTAAATTATGGGAGTAGGTCTGGTGAGGCCTTTACAACCTCCAGACATTCTTTGGATTCATTAGTGGTGGCTATGCGGGTGCAGGAGGGCCTAGAGAAGCTATCCCACGTTGAAAGTCAGGAAGGGCGGTGGTGAGGAGATACCTCTCATCCAAGGTAAGGAGCAGGGGCTGTGCTTTGCTGGAGCAGCTGTGAAGAGATACCCCATGCCCAGGGTAAGAGAAACCCAAGTAAGATGGTACGTGTTGCAAGAGGGCATCAGAGGGCAGACACACTGAAACCATACTAACAGAAAACTAGTCAATCTAATCACACTAGGACCACAGCCTTGTCTAACTCAATGAAACTAAGACATGCCCGTGGGGCCATCCAAGATGGGCGGGTCATGGTGGAGAGGTCTGACAGAATGAAGTACACTGGAGAAGGGAATGGCAACCCCTTTAGTATTCTTGCCTTGAGAATCCCTTGAACAGTATGAAAAGGCAAAATGATAGGATACTGAAGGAGGAACTTCATAGGTCAATAGGTGCCCAATATGCTACTGGAGATCAGTGGAGAAATAACTCCAGAAAGAATGAAGGCATGGAGTCAAAGCAAAAAAAAAAAAATACCCAGCTGTGGATGTGACTGGTGATAGAAGCAAGGTCCAATGCTGTAAAGAGCAATATTGCATAAGAACACGGAATGTCCAGTCCATGAATCAAGGCAAACTGGAAGTAGTCAAACAAGAGATGGCAAGAGTGAATGTCGACATTCTAGGAATCAGCGAACTAAAATGGACTGGAATAGGTGAACTGAACTCAGATGACCATTATATCCACTACTGCAGGCAGGAATCCCTCAGAAGAAAACAAGTAGCCATCATGGTCAACAAAAGAGTCTGAAATGAAATACTTGGATGCAATCTCAAAAATGACAGAATGATCTCTGTTCGTTTCCAAGGCAAATCATTCAATATCACAGTAATCCAAGTCAATGCCCCAACCAGTAATGCTGAAGAAGCTGAAGTTGAATGGTTTTATGAAGACCTACAAGAACTTTTAGAAACAACATCCAAAAAAAGATGTCCTTTTCATTATACGGGACTGGAATGCAAAAGTAGGAAGTCAAGAAACACCAGGAGAAACAGGCAAATTTGGCCCTGGAATACAGAATGAAGCAGGCCAAAGACTAATAGAGTTTTGCCAAGAAAATGCACTGGTCATAACAAACACCCTCTTCCAACAACACAAGAGAAGACTCTACACATGGACATCACCAAATGGTCAACACCGATATGAGACTGATTATATTCTTTGCAGCCAAAGATGGAGAAGCTCTATACAGTCAACAAAAACAAGACCAGGAGCTGACTGTGGCTCATATCATGAACTCCTTATTGCCAAATTCAGACTTAAATTGAAGAAAGTAGGGAAAACCACTAGACCATTCAGGTATGACCTAAATCAAATCCCTTATGATTATACAGTGGAAGTCAGAAATAGATTTAAGGGCCTAGATCTGATAGATAGAGTGCCTGATGAACTATGGAATGAGATTTGTGACATTGTACAGGAGACAGGGACTAAGAACATCCCCATGGAAAAGAAATGCAAAAAAGCAAAATTGCTGTCTGGGGAGGTCTTACAAATAGCTGTGAAAAGAAGAGAAGTGAAAAGCAAAGAAGAAAAGGAAAGATATAAGCATCTGAATGCAGAGTTCCAAAGAAGAGCAAGAAGAGATAAGAAAGCCTTTCTCAGCGACCAATGCAAATAAATAGAAGAAAACATCAGAATGGGAAAGATTAGAGATCTCCTCAAGAAAAGTAGAGATACCAAGGGAACATTTCATGCAAAGATGGGCTCGATAAAGGACACAAATGATATGGACCTAACAGAAGCAGAAGATATTAAAACGAGGTGACAGGAATATAGAGAAGAACTGTACAAAAAAGAACTTCACGACCCAGATAATCACGATGGTGTGATCATTCACCTAGAGCCAGAAATCCTGGAATGTGAAGTCAAGTGGGCCTTAGAAAGAATCACTACAAACAAAGCTAGTGGAGGTGATGGAATTCCAGTTGAGCTATTTCAAATCCTGAAAGATGATGCTGTGAAAGTGCTGCACTCAATATGCCAGCAAATTTGGAAAACTCAGCAGTGGCCACAGGACTGGAAAAGGTCAGTTTTCATTCCAATCCCAAAGAAAGGCCATGACAAAGAATGCTCAAAGTATCACACAATTGCACTCATCTCACACGTTAGTAAAGTAATGCTCAAAATTCTCAGAGCCAGGCTTCAGCAATACGTGAACCGTGAACTTTCAGAGGTTCAACCTGGTTTTAGAAAAGGCAGAGGAGCCAGAGATCAAATTGCCAACATCCGCTGGATCATGGCAGAAGCAAGAGAGTTCCAGAAAAACATCTATTTCTGCTTTATTGACTATGCTAAAGCCTTTGACTGTATGGATCACAATAAACTATGGGAAATTCTGAAAGAGATGGGAATACCAGACCACCTGATCTGCCTCTTGAGAAATCTGTATGCAGATCAGGAAGCAACAGTTAGAACTGAACATGGAACAACAGACTGGTTCCAAATAGGAAAAGGAGTACATCAAGGCTATTTATTGTCACCCTGCTTATTTAACTTAAGTGGAGAGTATATCATGAGAAACGTTGGACTGGAAGAAACACAAGCTGGAATCAAGATTGCTGGGAGAAATATCAATAACCTCAGATATGCAGATGACACCACCCTTATGGCAGAAAGTGAAGAGGAACTCAAAAGCCTCTTGGTGAAAGTGAAAGTGGAGAGTGAAAAAGTTGGCTTAAAGCTCAACATTCAGAAAACAAAGATCATGGCATACAGTCCCATCACTTCATGGGAAATAGATGGGAAAACAGTGGAAACAGTGTCAGACTTTATTTTTCTGGGCTCCAAAATCACTGCAGATGGTGACTGCAGCCATGAAATTAAAAGACGCTTAGTCCTTAGAAGGAAAGTTATGAGCAACCTAGTTAGCGTATTCAAAAGCAGAGACATTACTTTGCCAACAAAGGTTCGTCTAGTCAAGGCTATGGTTTTTCCTGTGGTCATGTATGGATGTGAGAGTTGGACTGTGAAGAAGGCTGAGCGCCGAAGAATTGATGCTTTTGAACTGTGGTGTTGGAGAAGACTCTTGAGAGTCCCTTGGACTGCAAGGAGATCCAGTGCCTTGGACTTCAAGGAGACTGGGGGGGATTGGGGGCACGAGGATAAGGGGATGAGAGAGGATGAGATGGCTGGATGGCATCACTGACTCGATGGACGTGAGTCTGATTGAACTCTGGGAGTTGGTGATGGACAGGGAGGCCTGGCGTGCTGCGATTCATGGGGTTGGAAAGAGTAGGACATGACTGAGCGACTGAACTGACTGGAACTAATCCTACACAGTACTGGTCACACTGGAGATCTTGGGGACGCCCAACTCCAGTCTGTGGGTCCCAGGAGGTCATCACATCTACCTGCCTAGGGATCTGCCCCCCATCCCTCAAAGCTTCAGAGTCTTTTTCAGTGAGTCAACTCTTCACATGATGTGGCCAAAGTACTGGAGTTTCAGCTTCAGCATCATTCCCTCCAAAGAAATCCCAGAGCTGATCTCCTTCAGAATGGACTGGTTGGATCTCCTTGCAGTCCAAGGGACTCACAAGAGTCTTCTCCAACACCCCAGTTCAAAAGCATCAATTCTTTGGCACTCAGCTTTCTTCACATCCAACTCTCACATCCATACATGACCACTGGAAAACCATAGCCTTGACTAAACGGACCTTTGTTTTAAAACTAATGTCTCTGCTTTTGAATATGCTATCTAGGTTGGTCATAACTTTCCTTCCAAGGAGTAGAGTCTTTTAATTTCTTGGCTGCGGTCACCATCTGCAGTGATTTTGGAGCCCCAAAAATAAAGTCTGACACTGTTTCCATTGTTTCCCCATCTATTTCCAAGAAGTGATGGGACCAGATGCCATGATCTTTTTTCTGAATGTTGAGATTTAAGCCAACTTTTTCACTCTGCACTTTCACTTTCATCAAGAGACTTTTTAGTTCCTCTTCACTTTCTGCCATAAGGGTGGCATCATCTGCATATCTGAGGTTATTGATATTTCTCCTGGCAGTCTTGATTCCAGCTTGTGTTTCTTCCAGTCCAGTGTTTCTCATGATGTACTCTCCATAGAAGTTAAATAAGCAGGATGACAATATACAGCCTTGACGTACTCCTTTTCCTATTTGGAACCAGTCTTTTGTTCCATGTCCAGTTCTAACTGTTGCTTCCTGATCTGCATACAGATTTCTCAAGAGGCAGATCAGGTGGTCTGGTATTCCCATCTCTTTCAGAATTTCCCATAGTTTATTGTGATCCATACAGTCAAAGGCTTTGGCATAGCCAATAAAGCAGAAATAGATGTTTTTCTGGAACTCTCTTGCTTTTGCCATGATCCAGCGGATGTTGGCAATTTGATCTCTGGCTCCTCTGCCTTTTCTAAAACCAGGTTGAACATCTGAAAGTTCATGGTTCACGTATTGCTGAAGCCTGGCTTGGAGAATTTTGAGGATTACTTTACTAGCATGTGAGATGAGTGCAACTGTGCAGTAGTTTGAGCATTCTTTGTCATGGCCTTTCTTTGTGGTTGGAATGAAAACTGACCTTTTCCAGTCCTGTGGCCACTGCTGAGTTTTCCAAATTTGCTGGCATATTGAGTGCAGCACTTTCACAGCATCATCTTTCAGGATTTGAAATAGCTCAACTGGAATTCCATCACCTCCACTAGCTTTGTTTGTAGTGATTCTTTCTAAGGCCCACTTGACTTCACGTTCCAGGATGTCTGGCTCTAGATGAGAGATCACACCATCGTGATTATGTGGGTTGTCACAATATTTTTTGTACACTTCTTCTGTGTATTCCTGCCACCTCTTCTTAATATCTTCTGCTTCTGTTAGGTCCATACAATTTCTGTCCTTTACTGAGCCCATCTTTGAATGAAATGTTCCCTTGGTATCTCTAATTTTCTTGAAGAGATCTCTAATCTTTCCCATTCTGATGTTTTGCTCTATGTCTTTGCACTTACCACTGAGGTAGGCTTTCTTATCTCTTCTTGCTCTTCTTTGGAACTCTGCATTCAGATACTTATATCTTTCCTTTTCTCCTTTGCTTTTCACTTCTCTTCTTTTCACAGCTATTTGTAAGGCCTCCCCGGACAGCCATTTTGCTTTTTTGTGTTTCTTTTCCATGGGGATGGTCTTGATCCCTGTCTCCTGTACAATGTCACGAACCTCATTCCATAGTTCATCAGGCACTCTATCTATCAGATCTAGGCCCTTAAATCTATTTCTGACTTCCACTGTATAATCATAAGGGATTTGATTTAGGTCATACCTGAATGGTCTAGTGGTTTTCCCTACTTTCTTCAATTTAAGTCTGAATTTGGCAATAAGGAGTTCATGATATGAGCCACAGTCAGCTCCTGGTCTTGTTTTTGTTGACTGTATAGAGCTTCTCCATCTTTGGCTGCAAAGAATATAATCAATCTCATATCGGTGTTGACCATTCTGGTGATGTCCATTGTAGAGTCTTCTCTTGTGTTGTTGGAAGAGGGTGTTTGTTACGACCAGTGCATTTTCTTGGCAAAACTCTATTAGTCTTTGGCCTGCTTCATTCCATATTCCAAGGCCAAATTTGCCCGTTTCTCCTGGTGTTTCTTGACTTCCTATTTTGCATTCTAGTCCCCTATGATGAAAAGAACATCTTTTTTTGGATGTTGTTTCTAAAAGTTCTTGTAGGTCTTCATAAAACCGTTCAACTTCAGCTTCTTCAGCGTTACTGGTTGCGGCATTGACTGGGATTACTGTCATATTGAATGGTTTGCCTGGAAACGAACAGAGATCATTCTGTCATTTTTGAGATTGCATCCAAGTATTTCATTTCAGACTCTTTTGTTGACCATGATGGCTATTCCATTTCTTCTGAGGGATTCCTGCCCACAGTAGTGGATATAATCGTCATCTGAGTTCAGTTCACCCATTCCAGTCCATTTTAGTTCGCTGATTCCTAGAATGTCGACATTCACTCTTGCCATCTCTTGTTTGACTACTTCCAGTTTGCCTTGATTCATGGACTGGACATTCCAGGTTTCTATGCAATATTGCTATTTACAGCATTGGAACTTACTTCTATCACCAGTCACATCCACAGCTGGGTACTGTTTTTGCTTTGACTCTATGCCTTCATTCTTTCTGGAATTATTTCTCCACTGATCCAGTCGTATATTGGGCACCTACTGACCTGAGTAGTTCTGGAGCTCTTTACAACCTCCAGACATTCTTTGGATTCATTGGAGAGTATATAACTTTATTGCTAACACTAGCAAGGGGGTACTCTTTCTGCCCCCTTCTGATGCCTATGTCAGAAGCTTTCTCTATCTCCTTTATACTTTAATAAAACTTTATTACACAAAAGCTCTGAGTGATCAAGCCTTGTCACTGGCCCCAGATTGAATTCTTCTCCTCTGAGAGCCAAGAATCCGGGTGTCTTCGCATGATTCAACAACAACCTTTCATACCTATGACTGATTCATGTTGAGGTTTGCCAGAAAGTAACAAAATTCTGTAAAGCAATTATCCTTCAATTAAAAAATAAATTAATTAAAAACAAAAAGAAGACATGATAGGAATTTGAAACTAATGTCTTTCATGAAAAGAGATGCAAAAATCTTAGAAGAGGAATGACTAAGTCACATCCAGTACATGAAAACAATATGCACCCAAATCAAATGGGATGTATTCCAGGTATGCAAGACAGGGTCAACATCCATAAGTCAATCAACATAACCCACCACATAAAAGGCTACAAAAGAGAATCATGTGGTAATATCAATTGACATTGCAAAACATTTCATAAAATTAAACACCCTCTCAGAATAAAAACTTATTTAACAAATTAGAAACAAAGTATAACTTTCTCAACTTGATAAAAGAACATCTACAAAAACTTTCAACTCACATACTTCTCATGAGAAAAAGGACAAGGATATTCTCTCTCACATATCCTATTCAACATCATTTTCAAAGTCCTAGCTAACACAGTAAGGCAAGAAATAAAAGATGCACAGATTGAAAATGAAAAGGTGAAACACAGAGCAAATGATTATCTTCATGGAAAATCTCAAAGATTCATCATCAAGAAAAAGGAGGAGACGGGGAAAGAGAAGAACCCTCAATAAAAATTAATCAAATGTATCTCAAGTAGTTATGAAATTTGAATAAGAAAATATAATATATGTATAGTAGATAGAACACTTCCTTTGTTTTCTTCCAGTTTTATGGAAATGTAATTGATGCACAGCAGTGTATCAGCTTAAGATGTACAGCATAGTTATTTGACTTGTATATATACTGAAATGATTACCCCAGTAAGTTTAGTGAACATAAATCATCTCATATAGATACAAAATTAAAGAAACAGAAAAAAATTTACTTGTGATGAGAACTCTTAAGATTTACCCTCATAACATTTTTCATATATAGCATATAGCAGTATTAATTATATTTATCATGTTGTAAATTACATGTAAATTATCCTGTTGTAAAATACATAGTACCCATTTATTTTATAATTGGAAGTTTGTTCCTTTTAACTACCTACATCCAATTCTCTCTCCTACCATCCCCTGACTCTGGTAACCACAAATCTGTTCTCTTTTTCTGAGTGTTTGTTTTTTAAGTAGAACTGACCACAATGATATGTTAGTTCCTATAACACACACAGAGATTTGATACTTCTATATATATCAATATGATTACTTGTCATAACTCTAGTTACCATCTGCCACTATAAAAAGATATTACATATTTATTAACTATTTACCCACAGTGTACATTTTATACACATGACATTTATTTTATAACTAGAAGTTTGTACCTCTTAATCTTCCTTACTTACTTCTCTCTTCTCCCAGCACCAAGCCCTCTGGCAACCACCTATTTCTTCTCTGTATCTATGAGTCTGTTCCTGCTTTGTTATGTTGATTTGTTTATTCATTTTATCTTTTTCTTTCTTCCCTTGTGATTTGATGACTATTACTAGTGTTATGTTTAGATTCCCTTTTCCCTTGTGTATACCTATTACAGATTTTTGGATAGTCTATATTAACCAAATATTATATATATATATATATATATTAACCAATATATAATCTGCATTATGTATATACATATATATATATAAACACCTATTTTCTGATTATTTTAAGTTGTTGATCTCTTAAGTTCAAATGTATTTAAACAACACTGAATTTTTACCAACCCTGCCAAATTTAATGGATTTGACTTCATATTTTACTTTATTTTGATTTATGTATACCTTAACTATTTATTGTGGATATAGATTATATACACAATAGTGGACATAGTGAAAAGCCACTTAAAACTAAATATTAGAAAAACTAAGATCATGGCATCCAGCCCCATTACTTCATGGCAAATAGAAGGGGAAAAGGTGGAAGTAGTGACAGATTTCCTCTTCTTGGACTCTAAAATCACTGTGGATGGTGACTGCAGCCATGAAATCAGAAGACAATTGCTTCTTGGCAGGAAAGCTATGACAAATGTAGACAGTATGTTGAAGAGCAGAGACATAACTCTGCCAACAAAGGTCCATATAGTTAAGGCAATGGTCTTCCCTGTGGTCACATATAGTTGTGAGAACTGGATCATAAAGAAAACAGAGCACCTGGAGAAGACTCCTCAGAGTCACTTGGACAGCAAGAAGATCAAACCAGTCAATCTTAAGGAAAATCAACCCTGAATCCTCATTTGGAAGGACTGATGCTGAAGCTGAAACTCCAGTATGATCATTATCTTGAATTCTTATCTGGTAAATTGTTTTCTTCACCTTAATTAGTTCTTCTGGGATTCTATATTATTTCTTTATTTGGAACACATTCCTTTTCTGCTTCATTTTGTCTTTCTGTATTTTTATTTCTACATATATGGTTGGTTGGTTAATTTTCCTGATCTTGGAGAAACAGCTTCACATGGAAGACGTTTTATCAGGCCCAGTAGACCACTCCCCTCTGGTCACTAGAGCCATATGCTCTAGGGATTCTCTCTATATAGGCTGTGAGCTCATCTATTGTGGCGAGTTGGCTAATGTGGGCAGACTGGTAAGTGTGGCTGGCCCCTGGTCTGGTTGGTTGCCAGGACTTACCTAGTGCAAAGATTGCTGGTGAGCAAAGCTGAGTCTTGGCATACTGCCTGCATGACCCGAGTCCTGCTCTTGGTTCTGGTTGCTCTACCCTGAGAGCTGGTTCTAAGGGTAGACGTCAATGGTGCTATGGATCCCAGAGCTAGTATCAGACTGCTGGTGGTTATGACAGGGTTCTGACAGTTGCCTGCAACTGGTGTCCTGAGCTGGTGTCAACCCACTGATGGATGCCCAGGGTTGATGTTCACACACTTGTGGGTAAGGCACTGTCCTGATGTTATTGACAGCTTTCTGATGTGTGGAGCCAGGTCATGGGGTCTCTGGCTACAGTGCCTAGGGGGTCTGAAGCAGGTGTCAACCTGCTGGTGAGTGGAGCCAGGGCCCAGATTGTCCCAAGTTCTCAGCTGTTCCACTGATGGGTAAGGTTAAGAGCTCAAAAGTTCCTATGGCAGCAGGTCTGCTAGAGAATAGGCTGTGTCCTCACTTGACCAGTGCATGATTGGAACCAGCTCCTACCACTAATAAGCTAGAGAGAGAATTCCAAAGTGATGCTTGCCAAAACCAGTGTCCTTGTGTTAGAATGCGCTTCTCAAAATGGCTTCTGGCAGCATCTATGTCCCCATGAAAAGTCCCAGTTAAAACTTGCCTCTCTGGAGGTCTTCCAAGATCATCAAATAGTTCTGACCCAGGTTCCTTTCAAATTTCTGCTACTTTCCTGGGTCTCAGAGCATGTGAGATTTTGTGTATACCATTTAAGAGTGGATCTCTGGTCTAATATCCCTCTGCCTCTCCTTCCAAGTAAGCCCTACTGGACTTCAAAAGCAAATATTCTAGTGTCTTATCTTCCCAAAGTAGGATACCCTGGTTGGAGAGCCCACTGTGAGGCTTGAAACCCTTGCTTCTTGGGGAGAACCTCTGAAATATGATTATTTTCCTGTCAGTGGGTTGCCTATTTGGAGTATAGGTCTTGACTATATCATATATTCACTCCTTCAAAACGTCTTGTGGTTCATTCTTAAACCTCTAGAAGACTTTTTTTCCTGCTAGCTTTCAGGTCAATCTCATGGATAATTGCTCTGTAAATAGTTGGAATTTGGGATGCTGAGGGGAGAAGGGGAGCTCAGGGTCTTTCTACTCCACTATCTTGGCCATTCCTCAAACATTCTCTTGAATGGTACTTGTATCCAAGCCTAAATTAACATATGTTAGGGCTAACTAATTATTTTTAAACAAAATTGATTACTCTCCACTCTGTGCTAGGAACTTGACCAAGTACTATGGTGATAAATTAGAGAGGCACATGCCTTCATTTATGGACCTTTTAAACTAGTACTGAAATCATAAGAACTGAGAATTTCAACAATCCTGGCCATATTTTATCACTTTTATCTACTTCCATCAAGCAAAGCAAAACTACTTCAGTTAGTTTTCCTTTGTTCGCATCACATAGATGAAGAAAACCCATTAACCAACTGACATAATTAGATTCTCTCAAACACCAATAGAGTTTATCTGAAAGGACTCGATAGGAATATGTGTAAAATAAACATGATCTTTATGTATAATATGTGAGGTTTTTTCTAGAAATACAGCCATGATGCACCTAAATGAACTAATTATATATTAATTTGCAGTTAGTTTACAGAAGTAGACTTAGATCTTATGCAGGGATTATCCTAACTTTATATAATACAATAGGCAGCAATGATAATGTGGTTTGGTTTCTGATATTTTACTTAAAACTTGCTAAGGAAAAAAATGAACTAAATTGGAAGGTAATACATTAGAACATAGTTTTCAGATCCAAGTAACCGGGCCATGGCATATGACTCTGCCTTTTATAATCCATAAATTTACCCAAGTCATCTCTTCATTCTGGGTCTCTGTTCTTTCATTTATAAGGGAAAAGGGTTGAACTAAATCTTATTACAAAGTCCTTTTTGGATCTAACATTCTAGGTTCCAAACAGAAATTTTATAGTCTATATACAGCTCCATGTAAGTAATTAATAGTAGTAATAAATAATGTAAGAGAGGACACATCACTACAGTTAGCCATTTCTTCTACAATTTAGCTAGATTAATAAATGGTTCAGACCTATCTGCATGCTTAAGTCAAAGATGGTTTAAGCAACCCCTTGTCTTTGAATTGAGTAGTGTCAAATAAATCATTCTACTGTGCTCAGATACAGGAAAGTGAATAGCAAATTGATTTTATTCATTTGCCAATAACTAACAACAATGGTATACAGAATGAAAACCAGACTGAAGAGTTATTGATTATACTATATTACACATCAGAGGAAATCTCAGAAGTATTAATTTGTAATATGAGAGAAGAGTATGTAAGTGAATACCACACCCAAACCACTTTGTCACAAACTATCATACTTCCCATCTATTTTAAAGCCCATTCATCTTTCCTAAAAGCCATTTAATCTTCCCTAAGAGACCTAAAGGAGATCAGTCTTGGGTTTTCTTTGGAAGGACTGATGCTAAAGCTGAAACTCCAATACACACACACCTCGTGTGACGAGTTGACTCACTGGAAAAGACTCTAATGCTCGGAAGGATTGGAGGCAGGAGGAAAAGGGGATGACAGAGGATGAGATGGCTGGATGGCATCACTGACTCGATGGACGTGAGTTTGGGTGAACTCTGGGAGTTGGTGATGGACAGGGAGGCCTGGCATGCTGCAGTTCATGGGGTCACAAACAGTCAGACACGACTGAGTGACTGAACTGAACTGACTGAGTACCACAATAATCTTCCCTATACAGGGAAAATGAAGAGACCAAGCTTTCACAGGAATCTTGCTTTTCTATCTAAAGCAGGGTTTGCATTTCATATATGTGTGTGTGTATGTGTGTGTGTATGTGTGTGTGTGTGTGTGTGTGTGTGTGTGTACATATAGTATATACATATTAAGATTCTGGGGGTTTTGTGCTTATATGAATAGGAAATATAATAAAAGTTTTGAGAGACAAAAGTCTATAATTTTAAGAGAATGGCCTATCTCAGTTACAGATAATTAGCTTTCCATTTAATTTCCATATTAGAAAGCAATTTTTACTGACAAATACTATAGATTCTTACTAAAACAATTAATTTCATCATAATCACTTTTAAGTTTGTGCAGTTATAATTGCTGTGACTATAGTCATTTTGGCCTTTATAATTCAATTAGATCATGATGTTTAATCTTCCTAACCTAGTATAAGAAGGCCACATTTTTAAAAGTTTTAACTATTTTTTAATTTTTTTTCCCCCAAGTAGATAGTACTTAATTGAAGTTAAAATCATTCCCCTGTTTGTAAAATTACCTAGGCACATGCTGTGGCATTGATCAGAGAACTATCAAGAGTTAAGCTCTTCACAAACTTCAGTTAAGTTCAGTTTAGTCGCTCAGTCTTGTCCGACTCTTTGCGACCCCATGAATCACAGCACACCAGGCCTCCCTGTCCATCACCAACTCCTGGAGTTCACTAAGGCTCAGGTCCATCGAGTCTGTGATGCCATCCAGCCATCTCATCCTCTGGCGTCCCCTTCTCCTCCTGCCCCCAATCCCTCCCAGCATCAGAGTTTTTTCCAGTGAGTCAACTCTTAGCATGAGGTGGCCAAAGTATTGGAGTTTCAGCTTCAGCATCATTCCTTTCGAAGAAATCCCAGGACTGATCTCCTTCAGAATGGACTGGTTGGATCTCCTTGCAGTTCAAGGGATTCTCAAGAGTCTTCTCCAACACCACAGTTCAAAAGCATCAGTTCTTCGGCGCTCAGCTTTCTTCACAGTACAACTCTCACATCCATACATGACCACTGGAAAAACCATAGCCTTGACTAGACAGACTTTCACTGGCAAAGTAATGTCTCTGCTTTTCAATATGCTGTCTAGGTTGGTCATAACTTTTCTTCCAAGGAGTAAGTGTCTTTTAATTTCATGGCTGCAGTCACCATCTGCAGTGATTTTGGAGCCCAAAAAATAAAGTCTGACACTGTTTCCACTGTTTCCCCATTTATTTCCCATGAAGTGAAGGGACCAGATGCCATGATCTTCGTTTTCTGAATGTTGAGGTTTAAGCCAAATTTTTCACTCTCCACTTTCACTTTCATCAAGAGGCTTTTGAGTTCCTCTTCACTTTCTGCCATAAGAATGGTGTCATCCACATATCTGAGGTTATTGATATTTCTCCTGGCAATCTTGATTCCAGTTTGTGCTTCTTCCAGCCCAACATTTCTCATGATATACTCTACATATAAGTTAAACACGCAAGGTGACAATATGCAGCCTTGATGTACTCCTTTTCCTATTTGGAACCAGTCTGTTGTTCCATGTCCAGTTCTAACTGTTGCTTCCTGACCTGCATACACATTTCTCAAGAGGCAGGTCAGGTGGTCTGGTATTCCCATCTCTTTCAGAATTTTCCACAGTTTATTGTGATACACATAGTCAAAGGCTTTGGCATAGTCAATAAAGCAGAAATAGATGTTTTTCTGGAACTCTCTTGCTTTTGCCATGATCCCGCAGATGTTGGCAATTTGATCTCTGGTTCCTCTGCCTTTTCTAAAACCAGCTTGAACATCTGGAAGTTCACGGTTCACATATTGCTGAAGCCTGGCTTGGGGAATTTTGAGCATTACTTTACTAGTGTGTGAGATGAGTGCAATTGTGTGGTAGTTTGAGCATTCTTTGGCATTGCCTTTCCTTGGGATTGGAATGAAAACTGACCTTTTCCAGTCCTGTGGCCACTGCTGAGTTTTCCAACTTTGCTGGCATATTGAGTGCAGCACTTTCACAGCACCATCTTTCAGGATTTGAAATAGCTCAACTGGAATTCCATCACCTCCACTAGCTTTGTTCATAGTGATGCTTTCTAAGGCCCACTTGACTTCACATTCCAGGATGTCTGGCTCTAGGTGAGTGATCACACCATCGTGATTATCTGGGTTGTGAAGATCTTTTTTGTACAGTTCTGTGTATTCCTGCCACCTCTTCTTACTTAATATCTTCTGCTTCTGTTAGGTCCATACCATTTTTGTCATTTATTGAGCCTATCTTTGCATGAAATATTCCATTGGTATCTCTAATTTTCTTGAAGAGATCTCTAGTGTTTCTCATTCTGTGGTTTTCCTCTATTTCTTTGCATTGATCGCTGAGGAAGGCTTTCTTACCTCTTCTTGCTATTCTTTGGAACTCTGCATTCATATGCTTATACATTTCCTTTTCTCCTTTGCTTTTTGCTTCTCTTCTTTTCACAGCTATTTGTAAGGCCTCCTCAGACAGCCATTTTGCTTTCTTGCATTTCTTTTCCATGGGGTGGTCTTGATTCCTGTCTTCTGCACAATGTCACGAACTTCTGTTCATAGTTCATCAGACTATCTATCTGATCTAGTCCCTTAAATCTATTTCTCACTTCCACTGTATAATCATAAGGGATTTGATTTAGGTCATCAAATTTTTAGCAAATTAAAATGGTTGTTTTAGGGCATAAAATGTTGGTGTATTTGTTATGTGATAGTATGTCACAAAATCACACTTTATTCATAATCTGATTATTGTTTCTATAGCTGATGCCTGGAGACACAAAATTCCTAAAGGAAGGTAGCTAATGGTAGAGGATTTACTTCAAGCCCCACTTCTACAAATTCTGTCACAGCCTCTGTCCCTTAAGTCATGAGAACTTACTCTTTTAGATTTTACATTTGCAAATTGCTAAGAAACGTTTGGTAGTTAGACTAATGGAAGACTAGAAGTCATCCTTACTAAAAAAGTAAACAGGTAATCTGTTACATTGGCTTCCTTGGCAAATTACTGACTTTGTTAAATATAGAAAGTTTAAAGATGTTATTTCTTTAAAAATGGAAACAAATTGAAATAGTAATTATATTTCAGTGATAGTAATGTTGGTATGATAATATTCTTTATTTTGTAGTAGAAATAAAATGTATCTATACATATTAAATAGGTTTAACTCATTCAACTTTATATATTTCTTTTCAGTAGTTCCCATGCAGGGGAATAAAGAGAATGAAAATACAGTGCTCTGGTAGACCATATTGTTCACTAATCCTTATAACCTAGACCCATAGCTTTATACTTTCTTGTAAGTGATAATATTATGACTATTTTCTCAGACTCTCAGGGAATTTTCCATTACAATGTTATAAATTCCAATCAATCCATCTAAATATCTCAGATTTCACATAGAATACCCTTTATAAGTCCTTGTCTTTTTCCTTCTTAACATTTAACTAAAAGAGAAACAATAGCTAAAGGGATGCCCTAGATCTTTCCTTTAAAGTTTCTACCTGCAAATATAGTCACATTCTGAGGTGCTAGGGCTTGGGAGTTCAAAATGTGAATTTAGGGGAAGACACAATTGACCCCATGATAAGTATACATCTGTTTTGTAACACTTCCAGAGTGATTATAATACCTTAGAACACAAAGTAGATTATAGTGCTCCACTCTATATTAAATTACTTCTGACAATTTTAAGATTCTTTTGTCAACTGTGTATAAAGTTCAGTCTCCTACTTTACTCCCATAAGTCACTTCTCACAGGCTACATTTGTATTGCCTTTAGCAGCAGGCTACTTCTCAAATTAGTGGGAATCTGGAAATCTCTTTACAAGTCTATGTAAATTAAACGTTATTTAATAGTACCTTGATGTGTGGTCTCAACATTTTTCTTTGAAAAATTTTCTTTTGCTTTTATGTTATAGGTTTTATATTATCCATTTAGCCTAGGCAAAAGTCATGTATTTATTTAATAACTACCAAGGTTTTAAGCATTGTTCCAAGTATATTGGTTTATTGACTAAAAGACATATAGCAACTACAAAGTTACAGATAGGAATTTTCAATATAGGCTTATGAACTTACTCTACTTATGTTTTGATTGTGTATGCTTTGGTTTTAATTCCTCTAGAAGAATTATTGGCATTCAGCTTTTAGGGAATTTGCAAATGGCTAATTAATTTTCTCAGCTTAATATGTACATATCAGAACTGTGATAGTGAAAAATAATTGTATTGATCAAGCATTAGATGAATAAATGTTCTTGCGTGCCAACAATAGCATCTGATATTTAAAATGCAGTAAGATCATGTTAGAATATATTTCTAAACATGTAGCACATAGTGTATAAAATATGAATAAAGGAGTTGAGCATAAAAACAGTATATAGAAAATATATAGTATACATATTAATTAAAGTTAAAAAGCATCATATTGAATATCCATGTGAAAGGTTGTTTCTGATCCATGAAAAGACACCGGGATTCTTGGCCTCTGGAAGAGATTTCAATCTGGGGCAAAAGATGAGACGAGGCTTGATCGCTCAGAGCTTTTGTGCAATAGAGTTTTATTAAAGTATAAAAGGGATAGAGAAAGCTTCTGACATAGACATCAGAAGGGGACAGAAAGTGTGCCCCCCTTGCTAGTGTTAGCAGTGGAGTTATATACCTGTTAATTTGTTATTACAATGAATTAAAAGAATGTCTCAAGTTTGTGAAAATTTTACCAGACCCACTCCCACAATTTACATTTTAGGATAACAAGATTAGAATTTAACAATAGAAAGATCCTCCAGACCCACTCCCATAATATACATTCTAAAATATCAGGATTAGTCAGAAGGATTTCTGGAAGGAGAAACTGTCCTCCAGCTGGATACATTGTTGTTGTATAATCCCTAGTACAGAGTTTAAACTGAGTCGTGTAAGTGACTAAAACTAAGAAATGTAGAGGGGAAAAAAAAGTTTGTCCTTTTCTCCTTGAGAATTCCAGATCCCCAATCTCCATTTCGAGAGCCCCAGACCCACTTTCTCTTCCTTGGGACCCTGGACTTCTTATCAATCTGCCTAGGAATTGACTCTCTCACATGCACATGGATTGTTGAAAAAAATTAGAATTTTTATTTTAATTAATATATAATAAGGTCTGTAATAACATCAGTTCAGTTCAGTCGCTCAGTTGTGTCCGACTCTTTGCAACCCCATGAATCGCAGCACGCCAGGCCTCCCTGTCCATCACCAACTCCCAGAGTTCACTCAGACTCAAATCCGTCGAGTCAGTGATGCCATCCAGCCATCTCATCCTCTGTCGTCCCCTTCTCCTCCTGCCCCCAATCCCTCCCAGCATCTGAGTCTTCTCCAATGAGTCAACTCTTAACATGAGGTGGCCAAAGTATTGGAGTTTCAGCTTTAGCATCATTCTTTCCAAAGAAATCCTAGGGCTGATCTCCTTCAGAATGGACTGGTTGGATCTCCTTGCAGTCCAAGGGACTCTCAAGAGTCTTCTCCAACACCACACTTCAAAAGCATCAATTCTTTGGCGCTCAGCTTTCTTCACAGTCCAACTCTCACATCCATACATGACCACTGGAAAAACCATAGCCTTGACTAGACAGACCTTTGTTGGCAAAGTAATGTCTCTGCTTTTCAATATGCTGTCTAGGTTGGTCATAACTTTCCTTCCAAGAAGTAAGCGTCTTTTAATTTCATGGCTGCAGTCACCATCTGCAGTGATTTTGGAGCCCAAAAAATAAAATCTGACACTTTCCACTGTTTCCCCATCTATTTCCCATGAAGTGATGGGACCAGATGCCATGATCTTTGTTTTCTGAATGGTGAGCTTTAAGTCAACTTTTTCACTCTCCTCTTTGACCTTCATCAAGAAGCCTTTTAGTTCCTCTTCACTTTCTGCCATAAGGGTGGTGTCATCTGCATATCTGAGGTTATTGATATTTCTCCCAGCAATCTTGATTCCAGCTTGTGCTTCTTCCAGCCCAGCATTTCACATGATGTACTCTGTGTATAAGTTAAGTATTTCAAATATGCTTGCACTATAGCTTTTCACTCACTTGTAAGTCAGGGTACATTAATTATAAATTCAAGTCACTTAAAATTAATTGCCCAAATAAGTACATACCAGCATGAAGATTTCACAACTAGATACTTTCCTATGTACTTCATATACACTGACTTTCACAGTTTTTATCAAGAAACCAAATACTGGGGGCATATGCAAATATATACATATATATATATGTACACACATGTGTACAAAACATACATAGGAAAGACATTGGCTTATGCCATTCCATATCAAAGTTAAATGTATATGATTGGTTACACAGTGAACTGAATGTGGCAAATTCCAATTTCATCTCTTGATGCTTTGAGAAAATGGTTGAAAAGATGCCAGTCTTAAGCAATGTGACATTAAATTTAATACCAAAGTAATTCTAAATGATGCTATTGAAATAAATTTTCTTTTTGTTATATCACAGCCATTTTATCATTGTTGACCATTTTAGAACTGATGGATGATACATACTAGATCTACCCAGTAATGTAAGCAAAGTTCTAAAAAGAAAACAAAATTCTGAAAAGCAAAAGGTTATTATGAGGTATAAATAAGAAGGGAAAATAGCCCAAAATGTCAATTGGATTTTGAGATTTGTGTAAAAAGTCATTAAGCAGTGGGTGTTCATGAGACTTGCCATTTGTGCTTATATTGATTAATTGAAGATAAATAAAATTTGAGCATTTTAAATACAGAAAGGGAAATGCTGTTAACTTTCTGCAGACTGACCTTTATAGAGCTGTTTCTAAATGTATCAATCTTGCTGAAATTAAAGGACAGAAAGTATACTTTACACATATTTTTATTTTTAATAGGTAATGATTCTAATTTGATCCAAATTCATTTTATGATTTGGGAGAGAGTCAGCAATGCTTGTGTGAACCTGTCGTTCAGGTGTTAGTGATAAGTGAATGTAGTGTGGCACTTCACAGAAGAAAGAAGCAGTTACTGTACAAAAAGTAAAATAATTGGTGTACTGTTTTCTAAAGTTGGCCTTTTAGAGAATTGTTTTGTGAATAATATTAAATGCCTAGTTTGAATCATTCTACAGTGCAACAAAACAACATCCTCCTTAAAATACATATCCTCCACTTTCCTATTTGTATCATTAACTTCATAAAAAAGTACACGTGATTGTGGACAAGAACCAAAAAAAGCAGCATTCCTATACTGAAAATAAATACATTTAGGATAGAGGGGCACAAATAAAGAATCAAAAGGTCAAATCACACATCAAAATACTAAAGAAAAACTGTTATAGGTTAACCTAAACAGTTGAAAATTAGAGGATATGAAGATAGCACTGAAGATAGCAGGAAAAATATTTTTGAGGGGAGTATAGTGAAGAATATTTGTACTAGACCCCATGGACTCTATGTAGCCCACCAGATTCCTCTGTCCATGGAGTTCTCCAGGCACGAATACTTGGGTAGCCATTCCCTTCTTCAAGGAATCTTCTTTACCCAGGGATTGAACCCTGGTCTCCTGCACTGCAGGTGGATTTTTTATCATCTGAGCCACCAGGGAAGCACACTAGAGCCTCTTTTATTCAAACTGAATAATTAAAGATGGAGAGCCTCCTTGTGATAAAAGATCATGAATCCTTAGAAGTATATGTGCCTTTTAGAGTGTCAAGCTAAATTTTAGATGACATATAATCAAACAGTTGAAAAATACATCATTTCTGTAACTGATGACATTATGGCAAAAATGACAAAATACAATCTAAAAACCCAGAAGCTGTGTATAAATTTGTAATGGTTGAAGCAGAGATTCATTATATTATTTGCTGAGAGAGCTATTGTCTATTTTAATGAAGCCCAAAGTCTTGGTAAAACTACTAGCTCTAGTAAATTTAATAAAAGAATGTAACAGGTGTAAGTATAGAAAATACTTTTGTGCTAAACAGTTATGTAAACCTCTTGTGGCTCTGCATATCCTTCTACCTTTTGACCAGCATGTTCACATCATAAAGGAAAACAGTATTGTCCTGGAGTCCAAGTTCACATATTACCCCATCAGGGAATATTTCCAAAATAATGTACATAGACAGGAATAATCTGTGTTCTATGTTTCTGCACGTCACATTACATTACCTCCATTCCAATTATCTTTACATAGCACTAAATGTATACATATGCATATACATATTCTTAATTTTTATGCCTGACATATAATGGAAAAAAAAAATGATAAGATTCTGGCCTAAGAACTTTGGGTTTGAAATAGACCATGGTTTATTTTCTTTTTAACTGTTTTTTTTTTTTAATTTCTTCATTTCTTAATTAATGTAGTGCATGAAAAGTGTTTACTGCATGCCTGGTACAGAGTAAGCATATTAAATAATCAAACTCATATTATTAAATCTCCACTTAAAGTAATTGTCCATCCCTCTACTTCAAACATCCAGATCTTCCTACTTTGATACTGAAATCTGAGCCTTCATTTTAGAGATAGGAACCTCACCTCAAAGCATAGACAGGTGATATTAGCATTTGTAAGAAAAAAATTATGCTTTTGAAATGAAGTTAGTACACAGTCATCAAACTCTCAGTCATTGGAAGACTTTTCTTCCCTCCTCCCTCCTTCGTAATATATCACCTGGCTTGCATCTATTTACAGTTTAATAAGAGAGAAACATGGAATTTTCTATTATAAGTATAAGCACTAAAATAATACACTAAAACAATACAGAACAAAGACAAATTAATTCTGCATGGAACACAAAGGAAAGCACTGCCAAGTTAGAGTTCAACAAATCGTTGAAAGATGAGTAGACATGTAAATAAACAATGTTTAAGCAAAAATTGCAGGAAATAAATTTCATGAACTAAATAGAAAATCATGATAGAATCAAAAATACAAAATCTTGGGGATAATAGAGGGCAGGATATGAGGGTACAAAGCCTCCAAAGTTAAATGGGATCATATTGCCAGGGTGTTAACTGTTATGTTAAGGGGCAATCCATTGTTGACAAAGTATATACAAAGAGATTTGTATTAAAAAAAAATAAAAGGAAAAACTGATTTCTGGGGGAGGAGAATAGTTGCATATCTATTGTAAATGTGTATTCATAATATGATAGGACCAAGTAATCTTTAGGACAGAACACGGTAGAAAGATTTGAGAACCATATTGTAGAGTACTGCAAAATTTAGAGGAGGCACAGTCCAGAAGAAAGCCCTTACTTATGACACCATTTGCAAGTTTGAGGTGTCAGAAAACCCTTAAGTTCAAAAATTCGAACTCACTAAAGGTTGTCACACTCATGGTTATGATTATTACAGTAAAGGCGTTTAGAGTAAAATTGGCCAAGGAAAGAGACTGATGGGACAGAATACAGGAGGTTCCAAACATGGAGCTTCTAGGTGTTCTCTCCCTCTGTTGTCATGAAAATGTTAACTGCTAGCAGTAGTGTGTGACAATACATAAAAGATATTGCCAAGTGAGGAAACTCATGTTAGCTTTGGTGGCTCTATTACAAAGGCAGACTCACAGTCAGTGTGGCTAATCTCTTTCTGTAGCCTCTCTGTAGGTTGAACTAACACCACATGGCCCCCAAACCCCACCATGAATCAGTTTTAGAATTTCTAGCATGGCCAGAATTCACCCCAAATAATGACACTTCTATGAGGGCTTAGAGATTATGGAAGCAGCATTTTAGGGTAAATGCCAGAACTCTGTTTGGGAAAGGGTAAATATTTTCCTACACAAGAATCAATAGGATGTGGTTTTAATAGTGGATAACTGAATATTTGAATAGTGGGAGGGTAACAATGATCAAACAGGATTTTCAGTTTCTAACTTCTCTCTAATGCTAGTTACCTTCTTAATGGCAACCCACTCCAGTGTTCTTACCTGGAGAATCCCAGGGACAGTGGAGCCTGGTGGGCTGCCATCTATGGGGTCGCACAGAGTCGGACACAACTGAAGCGACTTAGCAACAATGACCAAACAGGATTTTCAGTTCCTAGCTTCTCTCTAATGCTAGTTACCTTCTTAAAGAACACTTGAAAATAAGTTGAGGGAAAATCTAAGAGATTGTTAAGACAGAGATAATATGATTTTAAACTTTAATGAAGTCCAACATTTGCAAAGATTTACAACACTTGAGTTTGTGATTTTTATGGAATAGAAAATACGAAAAGCAAGATAGGAAAATGAGACCAACTAGAGAGGGAGAAGTAGAGCAGGGGCATGGGAGATAACTGAGTTGCCACTATAAAATAGAATCTGTCTTATCTATTTTATGACATGATGTACATTATTAATATTACTAAGATCAATTATATTATTAATGATAATATAGACTTTTAATTCATATAACAGCAAATAGCACAAGTTTATTATTCAATGTTACATACGTAAACCAGTAGTAACACATTTCAGTCATGCTGCTGCTGCTGCTAAGTCACTTCAGTCGTGTCGTCATAGAGATCCTCTATTATCAGTATTCTTTAATAATAAAAGAGATGTTTAAACAAATACATGTTATCACCAATTTTTAAATTTTAGCCCAGTAACATTAAATGTATGATACTTAGCTAAAAAGCTTAATTCTAACTTTTAAGATACTGTGATAGTATTTGAATACATATTGGGAAAAATGAAATGTAGCAATATGAAGTTTTTAAATTAAAACCTGGATAAATTAATAGATACATATTCCATTAATATTAAGATAAGAGGATAGGTAAGAAAGAGAGAAAAACAGCCATGTTCTTTGAAATTCATTTTAAAATAGTTAATCAACTACTAACTATTCATTATTAATGCACTTCAGGGCATTAAAATCTTACTCTGGGAATATGGAAGTACAAGACATTGAACTTAATTTTAAAGATACCGAATTATGGGTAGCAAATCTTATTCATAAACACAGTGAACAAGAGACAGTTTAAGATTACTTACAAATAAATTACATAATTTATGACCAGATGAAATGCAAGCATTATCTACTACAATCCATTAGAAATTTCATTTCCTTTCTAATATTTTCCTCCACAGTGTCTCAGTGAAGCTGCCCTGGACCCATCTGGTTAAATCTGAATGTCCTTCCTTATCATAATAAATATCTCTTGCTCCTCACATCCCTAACAACCAAATCAATCTCATAATTTGCTGTATTAAAAAGCCTCTATAAATTTCTGCTAAGTAAAACATTATACTTTATTTCACTGATTTTTACACTTAATCAACTTTATTGAGATATTATTTTCCATTTTAATTGGATAGTTCAGTTGGTCTTGGTGCATATAGGTACTCATCACTATTATAATCAAAATATAGTATATTTTCATTACTGTAAAAAGTCTTTTCCTGTCCTTTTCAGGTCAATTTCTGCTCCTAGATCCAAACCGCAAGCAACCACTGAATTACTTCTTTCACTATAGACTAGTTTTTAGGTTTCTAAAATTTCATGTAAGTGGAATTATAGAGGATTTTTCTCTTATTCTTAGCCATTTATTTTTAATGTTTTCAAATGTATCATAGTTCATTCTTTTTATTGATGAATTATATTCTGTAAAGATATTGCAAATTATGCCAGTTTTAAAACTTTTAGTGCATTCATAGTGATATCTCACCAATGTTAATTTTCATTTCCCTGACTAAAATATGTTGAGCATTTTTTGTATGTTTAAAAACAATTATATAAAATTGCTTTTATAAAATATTTGTAATGCTTTTGTCATTTAAAAAATTATCTTATTAATGAAAGTGAAAGTGTGAGTTTCTCAGTCGTGTCCGACTCTTTGCAACCTGGAGGACTGTAGCCTGCCAGGCTTCTCTGCTCATGGGATTTCCCAGGCAAGAACACTGGAGTGGGTTGCCATGCCCTCCTCCAGGGGATGTTCCCAACCCAGGGATTGAACCTGTGTCTCCTGCATTGCACACAGATTCTTTACCGCCTTATTAATGAGCTATAATTATTCTTTATATATTCTATATAGATACAGGTCTTCTGCCAAATGTAAAACTTGCAAATCATTTCTCCTAGTCTGTAACATGCCTTTCATTTTTTTAATGGTGTTTTTCAAAGACCTGAAAGTTTTTAAATTCTGGTGAAGCCCAGTTCATAATATCTGATCTTATGGTTCCAAGAGATCTTTGCTTATCCCAAGGTCGATAAGATTTTCTTCTTGAATTTTATAATTTCAGTGCTTATGTTTAGGTTTACAGTCCATGTTGAGTTGATTTTTATGTAGTGTGTGAAATAAAAACAGAGCTTCATTTTTTTCCCCAATACATATATCCTGTTGTTCTAGCACCAGCATTGTCCTGCTTGGTTCACCAAACATTAATTCCCAAATTTTGATACAAAGGTAATTTTGTGATCTCTGTGCATGAAATGGATTGCATTATAGGGAAATCTGAATGTTAATGGACAGTGGCATGTCTAAACTTTGCTCCAGAGAGAAGATACATTATCTCTATCTTGTAAGGTTCTTTTTTTTTTTTTTTTTTAACATTATTTTTATTGGAGGCTAAGTATGTTACAATATTGTGGTGGTTTTTGCCATACATTGGACTTGAATCAGTCACAGGTGTACATGTGTTCCCCCATCCTGAAGCTCCCTGCCTCCTCCTTCCCCACACAATTCTGCTCTTTTACTTAAAAATCCAGTTCAGAAGAAAGTCCTACAGCATGTTTGCTAAGAAAAAAATACAGAAATGTGAGAGATACAAGAAAATTGTCTTTCTTGGCTCCTTTTTTTTCTCAGTTTCGTGTGTTTTGTTTGCTGAACTTCTTGATCTAAATTCATATTTTTTTCACAAAATTTGAAAATTTTGACATCATTCCTTCCAGTTTTTTTCCTTTTATCTTTCTTTCAAGGACTACATTTATACATTTGTTGGGACACATGAAGTTTTCCTACTCACCATTGTTTTGTTTCCCAGTATTTTTCTGAGTTTCATTTTAGATAGTTTGTATTATAGTATTTTTAAATTCATTAATATTTTCTTCTAAAGTGTAAAAAAATAAATGGTAGGAGAATTGTTCTAGATTAAAAAATATTAAAATATAGTATTCTGTATAACAGCCACATTTGGGAAAATATTTGAAATTTGGAAATACACTAGATATTTTATATTAGGGGATTATTATTTCTTGGAAGAAATAATGAGATGAGATTACTTAGCATAATGTCCTGATTTTAATGGATGGAAGCTGAATGGTTTGGGATAATGTATTTGCAATGTAATCTATTCATTCAGAGAAAAACAAACAAAAAATAAAGCCTAGTCCTTATAGCTTCCAAGTAGGTAAATGAAAAAAATATTATTGAAATTAGAAAAGCACATGCATATTTACAGTATTACCTATTCCGATTTTTCTACTTGAAAATTATCAAAACTAAACATTAAAAAGATAATATTGAAAAAAAATCACTTACATTCTGTAATATCTTAGTTCAGTTCAGTCGTGTCCGACTCTTTGTGACCCCATGAATCACAGCACGCCAGGCCTCCTGGTCCATCACCAACTCCCGGAGTTCAGTCAGACTCACGTCCATCGAGTCAGTGATGCCATCAAGCCATCTCATCCTCTTTCATACCCTTCTCCTCCTGCCCCCAATCCCTCCCAGCATCAGAGTCTTTTCCAATGAGTCAACTCTTCGCATGAGGTGGCCAAAGTACTGGAGTTTCAGCTTTAGCATCATTCCTTCCAAAGAAATACCAGAGCTGATCTCCTTCAGAATGGACTGGTTGGATCTCCTTGCAGTCCAAGGGACTCTCAAGAGTCTTCTCCAACACCACAGTTCAAAAGCATCAATTCTTCGGTGCTCAACTTTCTTCACAGTCCGAATCTCACATCCATACGTGACCACAGGAAAAACCACAGCCTTGACTAGATGAAACTTTGTTGGAAAAGTAATGTCTCTACTTTTGAATATGCCATCTAGATTGGTCATAACTTTCCTTCCAAGGAGTAAGTGTCTTTTAATTTCATGGCTGCAGTAATCATCTGCAGTGATTTTGGAGCCCAGAAAAATAAAGTCTGACACTGTTTCCACTGTTTCCCCATCTATCTGCCATGAAGTGATGGGACTGGATGTCATGATCTTCGTTTTCTGAATGTTGAGCTTTAAGCCAACTTTCTCACTCTCCAATTTCACTCGCATCAAGAGGCTTTTTAATTCCTCTTCACTTTCTGTCATAAGGTGGTGTTATCTGCATATCTGAGGTTATTGCTATTTCTCCCGGCAATCTTTATTCCAGCTTGTGCTTCATCCAGCCCAGCGTTTCTCATTATGTACTCTGCATATAAGTTAAATAAGCAGGATGACAATATACAGCCTTGATGTATTCCTTTTCCTATTGGAACCAGTCTGTTGTTCCATGTCCAGTTCTAACTGTTGCTTCCTGACCTGCACATAGGTTTCTCAAGAGGCAGGTCAGGTGGTCTGGTATTCACATCTCTTTCAGAATTTCCCACAGTTTATTGTGATCCACACAGTCAAAGGCTTTGGCATAGTCAATAAAGCAGAAATAGATGTTTTTCTGGAACTCTCTTGCTTTTTCCATGATCCAGAGGATGTTGGCAATTTGATCTCTGGTTCTTCTGCCTTTTCTAAAACCAGCTTGAACGTCTGGAAGTTCACAGTTCACATATTGCTGAAGCCTGGCTTGGAGAATTTTGAGCATTACTTTACTAGCATGTGAGATGAGTGCAATTGTGTGGTAGTTTGAGCATTCTTTGGCATTGCCTTTTTTTGGGATTGGAATGAAAACCGATCTTTTCCAGTCCTGTGGCCACTGGTGAGTTTTCCACATTTGCTGGCATATTGAGTGCAGCACTTTCACAGCATCATCTTTCAGGATTTGGAATAGCTCAACTGGAATTCCATCACCTCCACTAGCTTTGTTCGTAGTGATATTTTCTAAGGCCCACTTGACTTCACATTCCAGGATGTCTGGCTCTAGGTCAGTGATCACATGATCGTGATTATCTGGGTCATGATATATATATATATATATTTTGTACAGTTCTTCTGTGTATTCTTGCCACCTCTTCTTAATATCTTCTGCTTCTGTTAGGTCCATACCATTTTTGTCCTTTATCGAGCCCATCTTTGCATGAAATGTTCCCTTGGTATCTCTAATTTTCTTGAAGAGATCTCTAGTCTTTCCCATTCTGTTGTTTTCCTCTATTTCTCTTTTGCTGTCTCGTACACAGGGTTATTGTTACCATCTTTCTAAATTCCATATATATGTGTTAGTATACTGTATTGGTGTTTTTCTTTCTGGCTTACTTCACTCTGTATAATAGGTTCCAGTTTCATCCATCTCATTAGAACTGATTCAAATGTATTCTTTTTAATGACTGAGTAATACTCCATTGTGTATATGTACCACTGCTTTCTTATCCATTCATCTGCTGATGGGCATCTAGGTTGCTTCCATGTCCTGGCTATTATAAACAGTGCTGCGATGAATATTGGGGTACACGTGTCTCTTTCCCTTCTGGTTTCCTCAGTGTGTATGCCCAGCAGTGGGATTGCTGGATCATAAGGCCGTTCTATTTCCAGTTTTTTAAGGAATCTCCACACTGTTCTCCATAGTGGCTGTACTAGTTTGCATTCCCACCAACAGTGTAAGAGAGTTCCCTTTTCTCCACACCCTCTCCAGCATTTATTGCTTGTAGACTTTTGGATCACAGCCATTCTGACTGGCGTGAAATTGTACCTCATAGTGGTTTTGATTTGCATTTCTCTGATAATGAGTGATGTTGAGCATCTTTTCATGTGTTTGTTAGCCATCTGTATGTCTTCTTTGGAGAAATGTCTATTTAGTTCTTTGGCCCATTTTTTGATTGGGTCATTTATTTTTCTGGAGTTGAGCTGTAGAAGTTGCTTGTATATTTTTGAGATTAGTTTTTTGTCAGTTGCTTCATTTGCTATTGTTCTCTCCCATTCTGAAGGCTGCCTTTTCACCTTGCTAATAGTTTCCTTTGTTGTACAGAAGCTTTTAAGTTTAATTAGGTCCCATTTGTTTATTTTTTCTTTTATTTCCAATATTCTGGGAGGTGGGTCATAGAGGATCCTGCTGTGATGTATGTCAGAGAGTGTTTTGCCTATGTTCTCCTCTAGGAGTTTTATAGTTTCTGGTCTTATGTTTAGATCTTTAATCCATTTTGAGTTTATTTTTGTGTAATGTGTTAGAAAGTGTTCTAGTTTCATTCTTTTGCAAGTGGTTGACCAGTTTTCCCAGCACCACTTGTTAAAGAGATTGTCTTTAATCCATTGTATATTCTTGCCTCCTTTGTCAAAGATAAGGTGTCCATATGTGCGTGGATTTATCTCTGGGCTTTCTATTTTGTTCCGTTGATCTATATTTCTGTCTTTGTGCCAGTACCATACTGTCTTGATAACTGTGGCTTTGTAATAGAGTCTGAAGTCAGGTGGCTTGATTCCTCCAGTTCCATTCTTCTTTCTCAAGATAGCTTTGGCTATTCGAGGTTTTTTGTATTTCCATACAAATTGTGAAATTATTTGTTCTAGCTCTGTGAAGAATACCATTGGTAGCTTGATAGGGATTGCATTGAATCTATAAATTGCTTTGGGTAGTATACTCATTTTCACTATATTGATTCTTCCAATCCATGAACATGGTATATTTCTCCATCTACTAGTGTCCTCTTTGATTTCTTTCACCAGTGTTTTATAGTTTTCTATATATAGGTCTTTTTCTTTGCATTGATCACTGAGGAAGGCTTTCTTATCTCTTCTTGCTATTCTTTGGAACTCTGCATTCACATGCAGAGTTCTTTCCTTTTCTCCTTTGCTTTTTGCTTCTCTTCTTTTCACAGCTATTTGTAAGGCCTCCTTAGTAGGATATGCAAAATAGCATATTCCATGTAGTTTTAAGGATATTCCCTTCAAATGCTGAAGATTTGAGGAGCAACTTTGGCAAGAAATTTAGACAATTTTATTGGTAAATGTTTCAAAGATGGAAAAAGTAATAGCACTGAAGTACACGATTTAGAGGTTTCTCTTCAGGAAAATCTCTTTTATAGAAGTAACATTGTATTTATGTGTCTCTCAGAATCGGATATGAAAATATTACCTAAAGTCTACTTCTGGGTCAAGGTACCTTTCATGCCTGGGCTTATTAGAGTTACTATAAGAAGTAATATCTTTGTGTATATCTTATATTCATTTTTTTAAATTATGTGATGTAGTGTTCATGCTTTCACTGACTCTGTAGTACATTTAACCACTAAGTTTTGCCTCTGCAAAAATCCAGCTGCGGACTTTCCTAACCTTCTCTTAGTAATGGAAAAGAATTGCCCATTAATCTACTATATTGTAAAGTGTGAATGATTTTATGTAACTTTACTTACTGCTAAAAATCCTTGAGCAAGCAAATCTTACTGGGTGCCTGCCGAGATCCCTGTCAAAATTTCATGTAGTTTATTTCTTTTTGATGCCCTCTGTAAATTGTGCAATTGTGTATTTCCCTGAGACTGGAAAACTTCAGAAACTTACCCTGCTTTGTATAAATGAATGAGCAGAGCCATAGTTATTATAATCCCTTGCCATTAGATGAAAATTATCTCTGCCATGATATAAGTAGAACAACCAAGTCATGTGTGTGCATGTGTATGTGTATTTAACTCTTATTAGAAGTTGGGAATAATTTTCTTAGTTTGCTCTCTAATTTAGAAAAAAGGGTTGAAAAATTTATTTTACACAATTCTACTGATAAATATCAATGAAGATGTAATGAAATAGGAAGTCCTCTACTTAGAAAAAATAATTTGGCATTGTATACCTAGATTAAAAAATAAGTTCATACACTTTGAGAATTACCACTTTAAAATAAACCCTAATTAAAAGATATAAGTGATTACATTCTTTGTAAAATATGTGATGATTGCAATATTGCAGAAACTTGGAAAGCATAATAAAATTACTACAATGACAAAAGATTACAAAGTTTTATTTATACCTATTAAAGTTTAATATTTTTTATAACTAACACACTTTTCATACTGTTTATGGGGTTCTCAAGACAAGAATACTGAAGTGGCTTGCCATTTCCTTCTCATGTGGACTATGTTTTGACAGACCTCTCCACTATGACCCATCCATCTTGGGTGGCCCTACGCTGCTTGGCTCATAGTTTCTTTGAGTTAGACAAGGCTGTGATCCATGTAGTCAGTTTTGTTAGTTTTCTGTGACTATAGTTTTCATTGTCTGCCTTCTGATGGATAAGGGTAAGAGGCTTATACAAGTTTCCTGATGGGAGCTACTGACTGTGGGGGAATCTGGGTCTTTTGTAATGGGCAGGGCCACGCTCAGTAAACCTTCAATCCAATTTTCTGTTGATAGACAAGGCTGTGTTCCCTCCCTGTTGTTTGGCCTGAGGCCAAACTATGTAGGGATAATGACAGTAATGGTGATTTCCTTCAAAAGGACTTTTACCTATACTGTTGTATTCTGTGCCCCTGACCCCACAGCAGGCTGTTGTTGACCCATGCCTTCTCCGGAGACTCCTGGACACTCACAGGCAAGTCTGGCTCAGTCTCTTGTGGGGACACTGCTTCTTTCTCCTGGCTCCTTGTGTGCACATGGTTTTGTTTGTGCCCTCCAAGACTCTGTTTTCCCGTCCTGTGAAAGTATTGTAATCAAATCCCACTGGCCTCCAAAGTCAAATTCCCTGGGGATTCTCAACCCCTTTGCTGGATCCCCATAAGGGAAAACAATCCTGAATATTCATTGGAAGGACAGATGCTGAAGCTGAAGCTCCAGTACTTTGGCCACCTGATGCAAAAAACTGACTCATTAGAAAAAACCCTTATGCTGAGAAAGATTGAAGATGGGAGGTGATGGGAATGACAGAGGATGAGATATTTGGATGGCATCACTGACTCCATGGACATGAGTTTGAGCAAACTCTGGGAGTTGGTGATGGACAGGGAAGCTTGGTGTGCTATAGTCCATGGGGTTGCAAAGAGTCTAACTCAACTGAGTAACTGAACTGAACTAACATGAGGTTTTAATAACTATTTCATTGACATAAAAAGTCAGACTTCTCTGTCGATGGAATTCTTTAGCTAGAATACTGGAGTGTGTGGGTGGCCATTCCCTTCTCCGGGGGATCTTCCTGACTCAGGGATCGAACCTGAGTCTCCAGCATTGCAGACAGATTCTTTACTGTCTGAGCCACCAGGGAAGCCCAAAAAATAGGATACAAGAAAATGTATATTCAACATGATTCCACCATTTTCTCATATACATAATCACAAAAAATATGGGAACTATTCATTTAAAGAATCATTATCTTTTAGTAAAAGTGTCATGAAAAATAAACATTTTTTCCTTTATTTTTTCTAGAATTTTGAGTTATTTCAAAGATAATGGGTGATAAAATACTGTTAATATATTCCTTCAACAAGACCCATCTAGACTACTGTCCACAGAGCAAACAAACTAAGTTGCCTGATTTTATAAATAAAGTTTTATTGGAACATGGCCACATTCTTTCTTTCTTTCTTTCTTTTTTTTTAACATATGCTTGTAACTTCTCTCATACTGCAGGGGCAAAGTTGAGTGATTGTAACATCAAGAACTTAAGGTTAGCCAACAGAGTTAAAAATATTTCTTATCTGACCCTTTCCGAATAAAACATTCAGTTTCATTAAGTCCAAGTTCAAATAAAACAAGATTTTTTTTTTTGGTTTGTTTTAATACACATTTATTTATTTTAATTGGAGGCTAATTACTTTACAATACTGGTTTTGCCATACATTGATATGAATCTGCCATGGGTGTACATGTGTTTCCCATCCTGAACCCCCCTCCTACCTCCATCCCCATACCATCCCTCTGGGTCATCTCAGTGCACCAGCCCTGAGCGTCCTGTATTATGCATCAAACCTGGACTGGCAATGCGTCTCACATATGATAATATACATGTTTCAATGCCATTCTTCCAAATCATCCCACCCTCTCCTCTCCCACAGAGTCCAGAAAACTGTTCTATACATCTGTGTCTCTTTTGCTGTCTCACATACAGGGTTATCATTACCATCTTTCTAAATTCCATATATATGCATTAGTATACTATATTGGTGTTTTTCTTTCTGGCTTACTTCACTCTGTATAAATGGTTCCAGTTTCATCCACCTCATTAGAACTAATTCAAATGTATTCTTTTTAATGGCTGAGTAATACTCCATTGTGTATATGTACCACAGCTTTCTTATCCATTCATCTGCTGATGGACATCTAGGTTGCTTGCATATCCTGGCTATTGTAAACAGTGCTGCAATGAACATTGTGGTACATGTGTCTCTTTCAATTCTGGTTTCCTCACTGTGTATGCCGAGCAGTGGGATTGCTGGGTCGTATGGCAGTTCTATTTCCAGTTTTTTAAGGAATCTCCACAGTGTTCTTCATAGTGGCTGTACTAGTTTGCATTAAAAAAAAAAAAAAAAAAAGTCTTACGCGCCAGAAAGTGATCATTTATATATTTTATGTGTGACTCCATTTATTATAAAATTTCATTAAGATATTGATTACCCCTAAAATTGTGACTTAAATTACTATTTTAATGCAGAAATTTGAATGACTCAGAATGAATAGTCTTCATTCTTCAGCAGACTCCTTAGGGGAAGAAAAAAAAAAACAAAAAAACTAAGGTTTCTTAAATCTTCACATGCAGAAATAAAGTTTTTAAATCTTTTTTTTTTTTTATCTCCACACTGCATCTCTTTAAAAAAGATTACAGAGAACAGCCATAAGAAATGATTCCATCATGAAACTGGTTAATATGTCAGTTATGACTGTTGGACTTCCCTGGTGGCCAAAGAGTCTGCCTGCAATGCAGGAGACTGGGGTTTGATCCCTGGGTCAGAAAGATCCCCTGAAGAAGGAAATGGTTATCCACTCCAGTATTCTTGCTTGGGAAATCCCATGGACAGTGTTGCCTATCGGGCTACAGTCTGTGGGGTGGCAAAGAGTCGGACAGGACTGAGTGATTTTCATATATGACTGTTAAAGGAACAGAGCTCAGGGCAAACACTGCTCTAGCCTTTTTGTTTTCCCCTTTTCCTTTTCTTTCTTGCTCTGATATATGAAGTAATAAGAAAGCGTAGTAACTTCCCAGGTATGCAAACTACAAGGTGTTTGTTTTACAATAAAGTAGCGGTCTTAAAAAATTAAAATAAAAAAGCACTTAATGAACAGTGGGGAAGAAATTAATGCATGTGTCAATGTATAAAGGCCTAAGGTCAAACCTCCCAACTGGAAGGTGCAGGATTTTATAAGCATTTTAGGAATTCTTTTTAGTAGAATGTTGCCCAAATGTACTATTGATTTTTCAAAGAAATCTGATGCTCTGGAGTACAATCCTCCAATTTTCCTAAATTTGTGCCAGGTTTTTCTTCCTCTTTCCCTTGTAATTCTGGTTTATTGACTTCCCATTTTAGTCCATCATTCTCCTGAAGGTGGGCTTGACCCTCTTTGCCAGAATGAAGGATCTGAGCAATCACCCTAATCAAAAGGCTATGATGTTTGCTCCAGTCCCCCGACAATTCACAAAGGCTATCAGGAGAGTAATTTCTGTGGTTTCTCAGGTCAGATTTCTTTTCCTGTAACATTGTTGACAGGCAAAGTAAGGCTGCAAGAGTACACAAAATTGCCTGGTTACTTTGAAAAGACTATTCAAATAAGTAGAAGTAATACACTTGTATCTCACCCAAGAAGTTCTCATCATGCACAGATGCTCAGTATAATTTCTTTTGCTAACCAGTAGGTCCATTCATCTGGCTTCCCTGGTGGCTCAGCTGGTAAAGAATCCTCTTGCAATGTGGGAGATCCAGGTTCGCTCCCCGGGATGGAAAGATCCCCTGGAGAAGGGATTGGCTACCTGATCCAGTATTCTGGCCTGGAGAATTCCATGAACTGTATAATCCATGGGGTTGCAAAGAGTCTGACATGACTGAGTGACTTTCACTTTCAGGTCCATTTACCATGATCCCACCCTTGGTCTACCTCACAAATTCCCCTCAAATTCAGGTCTAGATCTTCAGTCCAGGTGGAGTTAACTAAGTCACAAGATGATGAGTTACTAATTACTGTTTTCTAAATGGATCCACCTGTTACTTATCACATGATAATATCATTAGCATGTGGGTGGAGCCCTGTATACCTAACATTGAGAACTGATGCTTGTGCAGTCTGGTCTTTGTCCAGAACAGTTTTCAACTTGGCTGGGGTCCTACTGTGACCTTAGTCCACCTCATAATTATGGCCAGAAACATATAAATGTAATGTGATCTTATAATCTTAATTCTGAAAGTCAACCGTGTAAATTTTCCTCTTTATCTTTCTGATCAGGGCAACTTGGCACAAAACTGAAAACATTTTCTGAAACTCATAGAACATGATTGTATTCACAGTTTGGAAGTGTTTTTTCAAAATAAATATAAAATTTAATGTATAATTATATACATATTATAGAGAAGGAAAATTTTCCTTTCTGACTTCTTTGCTGAGACCCCTATAATAAAAGAGAGGTTAACAAAAGAAAAGAAAGCAAGATTATTAATATTTATACTTCATGTATACATCAGAGACACCCAAGAAAAATTAGTAACTCAAAGACATGGCTTTAGAATTCAGGATTAAATATGAAATTAATGGGGAAAGGGAAGGAGGCATCTAGGTCTCTTCAGTTCAGTTCACTTCAGTCACTTATTGGTAAGGCTCTGGAATATCTGTGTCTATCACTGATGATGGGGCTTCCCTGCTGGCTCACTGGCAAAGAATCTGTTTGGGAATGCAAGAGAAATGGGTTTCATCTCTGGGTCAGAAAGATCCCCTGGAGAAGGAAATGGCAACCCACTCCAGTATTCTTACCAGGGAAATCCCATGGACAGAGGATCCTGGTGGGCTACAATTCATAGGGTCAGAAAAAGCTGGACATGACTTAGCAGCTAAACAACAACAATCACTGAGAATAAAAATCATTTGTGAGTCCAAGAAATGAGGTAAGAAGAGACACACATGAGGATGAATGTGTAATATTTTTGCCAGAGCTCTTGGATTTCTTAGTTGTAATCTAGGTAGGAGGCAAAAATGGGCCTTTTAATGTGTGCTCAGTCACTCAGTTGTGTCTGACTCTTTGCAACTCCATGGACTATAGCCCTTCAGTGCTCCTTAGTCCATACAATTTTTCAAGCAAGAATATTGGAGTTGGTTTCCTACTTCTCTGGAGTAGGAATGGACATGAACTTGGGCAATCTTCAGAAGATAGTGAGGGACAGGGAGGCCTGGTGTACTTCAGTCCATGGGGTCGCAAAGAGTTAGATAAAGCTGGACGACTGAACAACAACAACAAAACTCCAGGGATCATCCTAACTCGGGAATCAAACTGGAATCTCCAGAATATCTTACATTGACAGGAGAATTATTTACACAGTGCCACCTTTTAATAAAATGCCTTAAAGTTATCATTTGAGTAATATACACCAAGGACAATATTATGAGTTCATATTCACATAAAGAATAAAAATAATATGGCGAACTTGTATAATTTTTAGGGAGTGGGATATAGTTGATGTGGTATGCTCAATTATTTATAACTGAGAACACAGATAAGGGAGAGATTGCCAATAGAAATAGATGTCCATTCTGATGTGCGTGTGCGTGCATGTGCATGCGTGCACACACACACAAACATCCAAGAAAATAAGAGACCAAACTGTTTTAGTGAGAATTCTGCATAGAAACAGAACAGCAGGGGATATATATACATAATATACACATAATCTTTGTACAAAGAGATGTATTTCAAAGAATCAGCTCATGAGGTTGTGAGAACTGGCGAGTCTGAAATCTGAGGCACCTAATGCTCCATTCAATTCCGTTCAGTTGCTCAGTCGTGTCCGACTCTGAGACACTCCATGAATTGCAGCACGCCAGGCCTCCCTGTCCATCACCAACTCCAGGAGTTCACCCAAACTCATGTCCATCGAGTCAGTGATGCCATCCAACCATCTCATCCTCTGTCATCCCCTTCTCCTCCTGCCCCAAATCCTTCCCAGCATCAGGGTCTTTTCCAATTAGTCAACTCTTCACAAAAGGTGGCCAAAGTATTGGAGTTTCAGCTTCAGTAGGCTCATATAATAGCCGATGTTGCAGTCTTGAAGTAGAATTTCTTCCTTTTCTGATGGGGTGGGGCTCAATTTTTACTCTTCAAGGTTTTCCACTAATTAGATCTCTCTCACGCATGTGTACACACACATGCACACATGTGCGCACACACACACACACACATTATCAGAGTAATCTTCTTTACTAAAAATCAACTGAGTGTACATGTTAATCACAACTACAAATTACTGTCATAGCAACACCTAAATTAATATTTGATTAAATAACTAAGTTACTTAATCATGACATTTCTATTCATTGAACTTCAACTATTCTCCAAGATCTCTGGTAAGAATATTACATACATTGTATTCTTTATTCTCACAACACCACTATGTTCAATATGTGTTCAATATTCATTGTCTCTATGCTATAAACTATCAGCCTAAGTTTAAAAAGGATTAAGTTGTTCTGCTTGGGCATGAACACAGAAATGTGCAGCTCTAAAGCATGTGACTGTAAGCACAGTTCCAAGATTCTGCCATGAAAATGATAGCTGTCAGTGTACTTGCACTTTTATCTCTGGCCATAGGCTTCCTACTGAACACTGCTTACCACTCTCACATAACAGAAACATTAAATAAGTTTTCAAACAGTACCAGCTGCAGATTGATAAATTAGGAAAATACCTCTCCCTCCTGTTATGTAGATAGCCCAGTTACAAAATGAATGGCTCAGCACTACAAGCACAGGTTCAAGTATCATTCTCACTGCTCTCTTTATAGTAATACATTATTCAGGGTGCAATCTAGGATCAAATCTGTGTATTTATCTTATT
This sequence comes from Bos taurus, assembly GCF_002263795.3. NCBI lineage: Eukaryota > Metazoa > Chordata > Mammalia > Artiodactyla > Bovidae > Bos > Bos taurus. Next base: position 1,499,780 of record NC_037353.1, on the reverse strand, counting down.
CCTAAACACCCCTATTCATAGGCACTCTAAGGGAACTATGTCTCATGCTAAAAATCATACTTTTCTTCTTCACATTTGTTCATTCTCATCAATTTATGCTCTTCATGAGTAAGGAGACTGGATTTCCAAATCAAGCTTTTATCCTTTTTATAATTTTTCTTCTCTACTTCTAATCACCTTTACATCAAGCCAGTAACAAATATAAAAATTATACTTCTTTAATGAAGATGGTACCATTAGCATTCTCTCTATTCACACTACCTAATCATGTCTTCACCATTTCTTGCCTAGGTTTCTCCAGTAACCATCTAGGTGATTACCCCATTTCCAATTTTAGCCCCAGAAATTAGATACCATCTTTTTGCCAGAGTAAAGTTTCTATATAACAGATGTTTTCAATGTAAATTTTCAATACTTAACTGTGAAATATTTTGATAAAATGTTTAATAAGGGACTTGCAAGTCTTATACACTAAAAACTACCAAACATTGTTAAAATAAATTAAAGACCTAAATAAATGGGAAGACACCAGTGTTCATAGATTGGAAGATTTAACATTATTAAAATGGTGTGTGCTGTGTGTGCTCAGTTGCGTCCGACTCCTTGTGACCCTATGACTGTAGCCCACCAGATTCCTCTGTCCATGGGATTTTCCAGACAAGAATACTAGAGTGGGTTCCATTTCCTTCTCCAGGGAATCTTCCTGACCCAAGGATCAAAACTGCATCTCCTGCCTCATCTGCACTGGCAGGCAGATAATCCTCCCTAAATTGATATATAGATCCTAAAGAATACCTATCAAAATTCCAATTGCTTATTTTGCTGAAATGACTAAGCTAAATTTGATTTGTACATGAAAATGCAAGGGACCCTAAAATACCCAAAGATCAGATCAGATCAGTCGCTCAGTCGTGTCCGACTCTTTGCGACCCCATGAATCGTAGCACGCCAGGCCTCCCTGTCCATCACCAACTCCCGGAGTTCAGTCAGACTCACGTCCATTGAGTCAGTGATACCATCCAGCCATTTCATCCTCTGTCATCCCCTTCTCCTCTTGCCCCCAATCCCTCCCAGCATGAGAGTCTTTTCCGATGAGTCAACTCTTTGCATGAGGTGGCCAGAGTACTGGAGTTTAAGCTTTAGCATCATTCATTCCAAAGAAATCCCAGGGCTGATCTCCTTCAGAATGGATTGGTTGGATCTCCTTGCAATCCAAGGGACTCTCAAGAGTCTTCTCCAACACCACAGTTCAAAAGCATCAGTTCTTCAGCACTCAGCCTTCTTCACAGTCCAACTCTCACATCCATACGTGACCACAGGAAAAACCATAGCCTTGACTAGACAGACCTTTGTTGGCAAAGTAATGTCTCTGCTTTTGAATATGCTATCTAGGTTCGTCATAACTTTCCTTCCAAGGAGTAAGCGTCTTTTAATTTCATGGCTGCAGTCACCATCTGCAGTGATTTTGGAGCCCAGAAAAATAAAGTCTGACACTTTCCACTGTTTCCCCATCTAATTCCCATGAAGTGATGGGACTGGATGCCATGATCTTCGTTTTCTGAATGTTGAGCTTTAAGCCAACTTTTTCACTCTCCACTTTCACTTTCATCAAGAGGCTTTTGAGTTCCTCTTCACTTTCTGCCATAAGGGTGGTGTCATCTGCATATCTCAGGTTATTGATATTTCTCCTGGCAATCTTGATTCAAGCTTGTGTTTCTTCCAGTCCAGCATTTCTCATGATGTACTCTGCATATAAGTTAAATAAACAGGGTGACAATATACAGCCTTGACGTACTCCTTTTCCTATTTGGAACCAGTCTGTTGTTCCATGTCCAGTTCTGACTGTTGCTTCCTGACCTGCATACAAATTTCTCAAGAGGCAGATCAAGTGGTCTGTTATTCCCATCTTTTTCAGAATTTCCCACAGTTTATTGTGATCCACAGTCAAAGGATTTAGCATAGTCAATAAAGCAGAAATAGATGCTTTTCTGGAACTCTCTTGCTTTTTCCATGATCCAGTGGATGTTGGCAATTTGATCTCTGGTTCCTCTGCCTTTTCTAAAACCAGCTTGAACATCAGGAAGTTGACGGTTCACATATTGCTGAAGCCTGGCTTGGAGAATTTTGAGTATTATTTTATTAGCGTGTGAGATGAGTGCAATTGTGCAGTAGTTTGAGCATTCTTTGGCATTGCTTTTCTTTGGGATTGGAATGAAAACTGACCTTTTCCAGTCCTGTGGCCACTGCTGAGTTTTCCAAATTTGCTGGCATATTGAGTGCACCACTTTCACAGCATCATCTTTCAGGATTTGAAATAGATCAACTGGAATTCCATTACCTCCACTAGCTGTGTTCGTAGTGATGCTCTCTAAGGCCCACTTGACTTCACATTCCAGGATGTCTGGTTCTAGGTTAGTGATTGCACCATCGTGATTATCTTGGTCATAAAGATCATTTTTGTACAGTTCTTCTGTGTTCTTGCCATCTCTTCTTAATATCTTCTGCTTCTGTTAGGTCCCTACCATTTCTGTCCTTTATCAAGCCCATCTTTGCATGAAATGTTCCTTTGGTATCTCTGATTTTCTTGAAGAGATCCCTAGTCTTTTTCCCATTCTGTTGTTTTCCTCTATTTCTTTGCATTGATCACTGAAGAAGGCTTTCTTATCTCTTCTTGCTATTCTTTGGAACTCAGATGTTTATATCTTTCCTTTTCTCCTTTGCTTTTCACTTCTCTTCTTTTCACAGCTATTTGTAAGGCCTCCCCAGACAGCCATTTTGGTTTTTTGCATTTCTTTTCCATGGGGATGGTCTTGATCCCTGTCTCCTGTACAGTGTCACGAACCTCAGTCCATAGTTCATCAGGCACTCTATCTATCAGATCTAAGCCCTTAAATCTATTTCTCACTTCCACTGTATAATCATAAGGGATTTGATTTAGGTCATACCTGAATGGTGGCAACCTTGAGAAAGAAGAACAACTAGAGGAGTTACACTTCTAGATTTTGAACTTGCCACAAAGCTACATTAGTTTAAAAGAATGTGGTATTGGCATAAGAATAGATACAGTTATAATGCTGGGCTCATCTTTGTCAGGAAATGGCCTCCCTTGAGGCAGTAGCATTGCAACACAATTCTGATTCTCCTCAGGAACCATCCCCACCATTCCTCTTTGCTTATAGTCTTATAACTAGACTTAACAAGCAAGTTCCCTAAGGTGAAGTACAGAGTGTGACCCATGAGAAGGTGATCTACACTGAGAAACATGTACTGTACTTGAGTTTTCTAATTTACTTAAGCAGGAATCTGGGAAACATGTGTGGGAAGGAATATTAATGACACAGGATACTGATGAAAGAAATATAAGGATGGGTCAGGCCATATTTACTGATATGGGATTATTAAGGGGAAATCCTGGAGCTTGTATTGCAATGCAACTATGGCAGTTAGAATGAGCTCTTACACATTTTGTTTGTTTGGTTGAAATATGGATCAAAAGATGGCCCCATGGTAAGTAGAAATGCCCAATCTTCCTTGGTTTAAGATAGAGAAAGAAAGTCAAAGACTTAAGGATATTGGAATGTTAGAGAGAAATTATTATTTAAGACCTGCTCATCCACAATGGAAGGGTCCAGAAAACATACCTTTCACTTATACTTTGAGAAGAAAGTTTGTGACAGGAACTCCAGCGTCCTTGAAGAGCTCTGTGGTAATTCTTTTCTATAGGCTGACCTTACAGTGGAAACCACAGCCACTCAACAGAAAACTCTAAATGTAATTGGAATAGATGATCCCAGGTTGGCAGGGGTCAAATAGATGTACTCAACCACCAAAGGCAATGTGGGCCCAGTTACCTGATAGGACAGCAGAGCCAAAGCAGTAATCAAAATAAGACTCAAGCAGTCATAAGAATTTGGCTAGTTAATCATGGCATAGTAGAAGTGAAACAAGTAAGTTCACTAAATTCTTACTTGATATGTGAAGCAGAAAATTTCTAGGATGAGTGAACAAAAGCCCTACTCAAATCATAAAAATAAAGAGTCCTAGTCCTTCAGTCAATTCCCAGACTTGAGCCACTTATAGAATATCAAGGTGAAGAATAAACATCACTCAAGGATTTACTTCTTCTATTGGGATAGCTGTTGGCTATATGGAGGATAGGTTTATCATATTAGATGGAACCAAGATCTTGCTATTATTTTCATTTGGAGATTAAGTATGATTTAAAGAGAACAATATGGGTATCAAGTTGACAAGGGATGGCCTTGTGATGGTTACTTTTCTTTGCCAACTTGACTAGGCACTGAAGGCCCAAATTTAAACATTATTTCTGGATATGTCTGTGAAGATGTTTCAAGATGAGATAAGCATTTGAAATGATCGATTCAGTAAAGTAGCTTGCCTTCCCCAACATAGCTAGGTATCTTCCACATTGTTGATGGGTTGAATCAAACAAAAAGCAGAAGAAAGATCATCTCTTTCCTTCCTACTTAACTGCTGAACTGAGCTCGTGGACTTCTCGGATCTTGGACTAAGATTAACATCATCAGCTCCTCAGTTCTCAGATTATCACTGGCTTTCCTAAGTCTCCTGCTTGCAGACACAACCCCATGAAATTTCTCAGCCTCCAAAATTAATCTCCCTCTCTCTTCTCTATCTCTTCAATGATGGAAATAATAGTCTTTTCAACAAATGGTCTTGTGACAATTGGATAGCCATATGAATGGAAAAAATAAATTTGGACTTCCACCTCACACCATGTACAAAAATTAACTTAAAGGGATTTTTTAAAACCTAAAGAGCTAAAATTGAAAGCTGTTACAAACACACAAATGTCTAAAATTTCATGAATTTAAATTAGGCAATGGTTTCTTGGCTATGACATCGAAACACAAGCAACAAAAGAAAAAAACAAACTGAACGTCATAAGAACTTTAGTGTGTCTAAAGATACTACTAAGAGAGTGAAAATATAATCTACCTAATAGAATACTTGCAAATAACTGATGTGATAAGGGACAACTATAAGAAATATACAAAGAACCTTTACCATGCAACAGTAAAAACACAAATAACTAAAAATTAGACAAAAGTCTGTACTAGACATTTCCAAAAACAATAAATCAATAAGTACTTGAAAAGAAGTTCAACCTCATTATTCATTAGGGAAATGAAAATTAAAACCAATGGAATATCACTTTATACCTACAGGATGGCTAGTTCTTTTTAATGGAAAATAGTAAGTGTTAATGAAGATGGGAAGAAATTAGAACATCCATGAATTGTTGGTGTGAAGGTAAAATGGTAAAGCTGTTGTGGAAACATTTAAACAGTTTCTAAAAAAAGTTAAACATAGAGTTACCATATTACCCAGCACTTCCACTCCCAAGAGAACCGAAACATCTATTCCCACAAATACCTGTATCCAAATGTTCATAGTAGCGTGATCAATTATAATCAAAAAGTGGAAACAATTTAATTATTCATCAGCTGATGAATGGATAAACAAAATGTGTGATAACTATATAATGGAATATTACTCAGTCTTTAAAAGGAATGAAATGCAAATGCATGCACAATATAGATGAATCTTGAAAGCATTGTGTTAAGTGAAAGAAGCCAATCATGAAAAACATCAAATTGTATGATTCTATTTATATTAATAGAATGAAAATATCCATACCTATAGAAAGCAGATCAGTGGTTTCTAGGGAACATAGGAGGAAATATTTGGGAAATATGCAGATTCTCTTTAGATTATGGAGATATTATGAAATTGGATAGTCTTATGGTTCTACAACATGGTGAATACACTGAAATCCAATGAATTTTAATTATTTAAGTGGTTAAAGTGATGAATTTTGTTATGTGAATTACATTTCAGTTTTTAATTTAAAAATTTCTAAAAAGTACATTCATAGATTATTGCAAATGGATAATGATAACCTATACTATTCTCTCTAGCTTCATTTTCACAAATCTTGAAAACACTCAATTTTAATCTATTGCAACTAACTGATGTTTTTGATAGTCATTATGCTGTTTCATGACTCTATACCTTTGTTTATGTGGTTTATTGTGTCTGAAACTCAATCTTCCTAGAACTCTTCTAAGACCTATTTAATCTTCACATCTCAGTTTTAGTAGCCAGGATGTTGTTTTTGTTCATTCATTTGACTCATTTGATTCTGCTCCTTGTTCCTATTGTGCTGTAAGTCATAGGTCTTATTCTTCTCGCTTGCAAATTTTGATTACTTTGAGTGTTTCTGATAGTATTAAATCCTTAATTCCTTGAAGGCACTTAGAACTAAACAAAATGCTTGATGCATAGTAGCCACTTACTGAATATTTGAAGTCTCAAGAAAGGTAAAGGTGTCAAGAGCTAACCTGAGCTAGAGACTATTGAGATGCCAGATACTGGAGTAACCTATTAAGATAACAGGCCAAAATGAAAAACAGTCAAGTATTTAATCATTTACTATAATTGTATAAGCAAGACTCATGACTCATTGGAAAAGATCCTGATACTGGGAAAGATTGAAGGTTGGAGGAGAAGAGGGTAACAGAAGATGAGATGGTTGGATGGCATCACCAACTCAATGGACATGAGTTTAAGCAAACTCCAGGAGTTGGTGATGGACAGGGAGCCCTGGCATGCCGCAGTCCATGGGGTTGCAGAGAGTCAGACACAACTGAGTGACTGAACTGAATTTGACTGAAGTCAGAGAAAGTAGGAAGGATTTCCTCATGGAATAGAGTACTGCTAAAGGACTGTGAAGGAGCTCTGAAAAAAAGCCTTCCTGTGATTCTATGTACCAGAGATCCAGAGGATGGAGTTGGGATGTGGTGATGTAGAACACCTAATGGTGGGAAAATTTTTAGTATTGAGTTTCAGTGGAAGAAAAGTATTTTCTGGATCTCTCCAACCACTCCCCCCATTCCCACCAAAAAGAAGTCTTGGCAGAAGCACCTATGACAGGCATCTGCTGAAAGTCCCAGTTAAAGAGACCTCCGAGTGGAAGTGCCTAGACTAGAAACACAGATATTCATAAGAACGTGGCTGGCTCAAAGGGTCTGAGTTTTTTTCTGTAACTCTCTCCAAAATTGTAATGCAATGGCTGTGTACCAGGCCTGGGGTAGTTTTTCCCCATAAGATCAGCCAACCAATGCCTTGTAACTGTCTATGGTCAGACCTGAAAAATCACGAATAGTTTTTTAGCCAGAAGCTATACACTTTAAGCAGATGAATGGATAAGAAAGCTGTGGTACATATACACAATGGAGTATTACTCAGCCATTAAAAAGAATACATTTGAATCAGTTCTAATGAGGTGGATGAAACTGGAGCCTATTATACAGAGTGAAGTAAGCCAGAAGGAAAAACACCAATACAGTATACTAACGCATATATATGGAATTTAGAAAGATGGTAACAATAACCCTGTGTATGAGACAGCAAAAGAGACACTGATGTATAGAACAGTCTTATGGACTCTGTGGGAGAGGGAGAGGGTGGGAAGATTTGGGAGAATGGCATTGAAACATGTAAAATATCATGTATGAAACGAGATGCCAGTCCAGGTTCGATGCACGATACTGGATTCTTGGGGCTAGTGCACTGGGACAACCCAGAGGGATGGTATGGGGAGGGAGGAGGGAGGAGGGTTCAGGATGGGGAACACATGTGTACCTGTGGTGGATTCATTTTGATGTTTGGCAAAACTAATACAATTATGTAAAGTTTAAAAATAAAATAAAATTTAAAAATAATAAAAAAATAAAAAATAACAGTAAATAAATTAACAAAATAAAAGAGCTCTGTAATCTCAAAAAAAAAAAAAAAAAGAAAGAAGGGAAGCATCTTTTCATGTGTTTGTTAGCCATCTGTATGTCTTCTTTGGAGAAATGTCTATTTAGTTCTTTGGCCCATTTTTTGATTGGGTTATTTATCTAATGAGATGGATGAAACTGGAACCTATTATACAGAGTGAAGTAAGCCAGAAAGAAAAACACCAATACAGTATACTAACGCATATATATGGAATTTAGAAAGATGGTAACAATAACCCTGTGTACGAGACAGCAAAAGAGACACTGATGTATAGATCAGTTTTATGGACTCTGTGGGAGAGGGAGAGGGTGGGAAGATTTGGGAGAATGGCATTGAAACATGTAAAATATCATGTATGAAACGAGTCGCCAGTCCAGGTTCGATGCACGGTACTGGATGCTTGGGGCTGGTGCAGTGGGACGACCCAGAGGGAGGGTATGGGGAGGGAGGAGGGAGGAGGGTTCAGGATGGGGAACACATGTATACCTGTGGCGGATCCATTTCGATATTTGGCAAAACTAATACAATATTGTAAAGTTTAAAAATAAAATAAAATTAAAAAAATAAAAATAAATAAAAAGAAGGCAAGGGGGAGCCCCTCTCATACTTATCATCTTTGGGGAAATGTAAATCAAAACTGCAATGAGATACACTTTGCACCTGCTAGAATGACTGTAATTAAAAATAAGCAAAAAATACAAAGTATACTTAAAAATAAGTACAAAGCACTTATTTTTTAACTTTACAAAACAAGTGCTCTAGGACAGATTTCAAGAAAAACATTAAGACTTTTGATAAGAGAAATATAGTGAGGTCATAAAACTTTCATAAAGGTACTCTTGAAATTGGCTGGATTTTACTGGTGGGTAGGGTCATCTCAAGAACTGGAAACAAAATAAGCAAAGACATCAACACAAGGAAGTACTCAGAGAATAGAAAAGTATTAGTAAAATTCTAATGCATCTGAAGTATAGAAGGGAAGACATCTCCAGAGACATTGGTGGAAAATAAGTAGTTTGTGACCATGGTATAAAATGCCTTCAGTGTGTATTTTTAACTCTTTAATTCTGAAAATGATAAAACATCATTTATGTTTTGATTCCTATGAGACATGATTAAAGTTTGCTTTAAGAAGATCACTTAAAGACATTTTCATCATCAGAAAAAATAATTTACCACTATTTAGTTTATTTTCTTTTGAAATAGTTCAAACTGTTTCAAATAATTAATAAAGCAAAATATGTGAAATAATTGTGCATTCATTTAATCTCCCTAAAATAATAAAGGCAAATTGGAAGGTAAAATTATCTGGTTTAACTCTGTGACTCCAAAATTCCTAGCAATCTGCTTTGTTCAGAGAAGATAATCAATAAATGTTTCCTGTTTAAGCACTATCCTGAAATTGCTACTTACCATGAAGTTGACATTCAATAAATGCACTTAACTCAGAAATGAAACTAAATCTATTTCATACTTTCTTTCCTGTCCTTTTTAAGTTTCTTAAAGCACTTTAAAGATTTTCAGACTTATGGTCAATCGATATAAAGAGTAATAGCCACTGCTAGAATATAACAAATATATATATCGCTTGTGTAAAATGTCTTCTCGTTTCATATTCTGGATAAATGGTATCTAATGAAGTTCAGAAAATTGTCCGGCATTGATATTAAACTATTCCATGAGTTTTGTGTTGAAAGTAGTAGTTTATATTTTGTTTGAAAAATTGCTCCTATATCCTAACATCCTCTTATCCCTGTAGGCAATCATTGTACTTATTCCACTTAACTGTTAGTGCTGTTATCAGGTTGTAAAGATGAAAAACTATTGCTTCAAAGCTATGCAAGAAAATCCCATACTTCTGTTTTACGGTTAACATAGTCTATATAGTGTGTTCAAGTCTCCTGCATAAATGGCTGTAGTGCACACTGCATGATACTATACAAAGGAAAAAAGAGAAAACAAATGAAAAAGCCAAATTTGATTCACAAATGCATCAAGTTAAAAATCTGTTTCAAATATTTTAACACAGCCTTATGCTGGAAGATACTGTGCTCTTGCCTGCATTATCTTATTATATAGATTCATTTATATGACTGCAATTATTAACCAGTCTAACAAAAAATCAGATAAACAAAATGACAGAGTAGATTTTATAATGCAAAGAACTTTACTAGCAAAAAGTAGGTGGATTTTGAGAAGTGTTAAAATGTAAGCCCTACTAAGAGTTCATGATTCTTTTCAAATGAATAACCATGGTCACCATATAGCAAAAAGGAAGGAAAAATGGGAAATGTGTTTACCTGTGCTGAGTCTTGGTTATCTTTTCACCCTTTAAAAAATTTTTTTGTTGTTGTTAGAGCATGGAAAATTGAGAGAATTGAGAGTTAATCTTAGTTTTATGAGAATAACTCATTTTTCTTAAAGGAAAAGAAAGAAGAAAAAAAGAAAAAGATAAAAAAAAATAGTGATCTTTATGCCTTTGTATCTATTTATCCTCACTGTCTCCAGTGATACAACCAGATTGACAGGTGTATATTAGGCTCTCAAGGCATGAGACACCAAATAGGACTCTACAGAACATGTATTCACTGAAGAAGGAAACAAATTAAATACATGATGCTGTTCTTACCCTCAATTTGCAAATACCATTTATTTGAATAACTCATCTATTTTCATAGTAAGATTGTCCTCAGATGTGTCTTATCTAACAATTTCATTTAATGGATGGGCAAAGAGTTGGACATGACTGAGCATACACACACACAAACATAGCTTTGTGGTGGTGGTATAAAATATCTTCATTGACTCATTAGTGTTTTAGTTGCATATTGTTTAGCCTCCACATTTTTGTGCTTTTCCCTTTCTTCATTCTGTAAATGTTTTCTACTTTCACATCATTGTGGGAGGATAAAATGCTTCATATCATCTCTATCCTCTTAAATTAGACTTGTTTCATGGCCTAGCAAAGAGCCGACTCATTGGCAAAGACCCTGATGCTGGAAAGATTTAATGCAGGAGGAGAAGGGGTTGACAGAGAACAAGATGGTTGAATGACATCACCAGCTCAATGGAAATGAGTTTGAGCAAGCTCTGGGAGATGGTGAAGGGCAGAGAAGCCTGGCATGCTGCAGCCTGTGGGGTCACAAGGAGTCAGACATGATTGAGCTACTGAACAACTACAATAATTGACAATACTTTATTACTTCATTATTAAGCAGAGTGATTAAAAGCCACATAGCATTGTGGTTAATAATACAAATTTTGAGCCAAACAGACAAGGATGGAATGACATACACACTAACTGCTATATGATTTTGAACTTATTAATTAAGTCTCTAAATCTCAGATTTATTATCTAAAATGGAGATATAGTTACACATAAACAATAAGGTTGCATGTGAAATTAAAGAGACAATGTGTGTAAAGTGCTTAGAACAGAATCTGACCCATAATCAACATGCTGACATTTGCTAATATAATGTGTTCTACCTTATGCTATTTTCAATATATGTAGCTTAGTATTGTAAAATGTGTAATCAAAGTATTAAATGTGTGGCATAACCATATATGAGACTACCTAGAGTAGAGGGAAAGCAAAGGTTCTTTGTTTCAATCTGCAGGCATGTAAGAAAGGCTTACTCTATACAATGGAATTTATGAACAAGACCTTGGCATTTGTCATTATGAATGCTTAGGATAGCACATTTACCCTGTCTGCTGATTAAGTATTTGGTATATTTCACCAAGATGTAGTCCTATTTCTCAGGCCAAAACAGCATTATGAGAAACTGAAAGTGACTAAGAATAGGGATGTATCATTCTTTTAGACCCCTCTGTTCATAAATGACAATTTAATCCTAATTTTTAACACAAATTGTTCCTGCTAATGGTAAATACAAAGTATAATGTTGGTGTTAATATCAAACATTTCTTGCTACCTGACATCTTCTAAGAACTAGCTTTAAGATCTGTCTTAATTTGCCAGCAGTTACAGGTAAAACTGTATACCATGTTCTTAATGACCAACAAATAAGTGGTATGAAGTGATTTTGAATAGCAGCCTTCCAGGAGTGCAGAGATCACAAAACTTACACAAACCCTATAGATTTTTATGACCCTAATCTTTGGAGCACTGGCTTATTTCCATGCTTATTATAACAGATCTCCAATGATTAGACAATGCTGGGGAGAACATATGGATTTTAAGAAAAATCATAATATTATTTTAAGGTTATCCAAGCTTATGTTATTCTTTACATGACTTACATGACATTTTGTTGTAACTAGTTAAAATTAATCAATACATTTTTGCTTATGTGACAGGTGGTTGCTATTTTAATTATTTCTTTCAGTAAATCAATAAAACAAAAATTAAAACCATCTGATCAGTAAAGTATTGTCTTCAAAACTGAGACTTTCTTTGACCTATAAAAATATATTTTAAGAAGGACTTTATCATTCAGGGGATGATTACAGCAATCAGTGGAATCTGACATAGAGCTCTCTTCTTTGGAAGGAATATGATCCTGTAAGCAGAAATAAAAAGAAGAAAGAAAATAAAATGATGATGATGATATCAGGGCTTTACCTTAGTTAGCTGTGTTAATTTATGATATGATATGCTTACATCCTCTTGAAAGATAAGGTTCAATAAATTAATGTCTTAAAATGCATATTATGGATAAATGACCAGACCAGAAACTACTCTTTAATTAAGTCCATTAATCTTAAGCATTAGATCAGTTTCACCACCTATAGTCTTGGCTGAAGAATCAGTGTGTGTGTGATACAATGAAAGTGAAAGATGTGAGACTGAAGCATTTTTAGATTTATGTTCAAATCCAGGGTTTAGCTATTTGCATCGTAAAGAAAGAATTCAACCATCTCAAAGTAATACATCATCTTCTGAGTAGTATTTACCCTCCACAGCTCTAGCCAGCTGGTGTTACTGAGACTCTCCATTCACACATTTTTCTTAAACCAGATCCTGAGTCAATTTAGAATAGCGATGCAATTGTTTTTATGGACTTAACCTATTAAGAAGTGAGAAAGCTGTCACAGAGCATGGTCTCTTAGCCACTTAGGAATAAACCTGAATCTCAATGTGTCTACCGGGTCAAGAACTAATTTTTCTCATCTACTATGACACCACTTGCTACACTTGAAACTATATGACATAAGGAAACAATTTGTATTTAAAGCCAGGTAAACTAAATTTGAATCCTTGCTCACATAATCACCAGCTGTGTGACCTAGATGTTATTTGTGAAGACCAGAGATTACAAATGTGAGAAGTTTTGCCATACTACTAAACACATGATAGTTTCACAAAATGTCTTTTTTTTTTATTATTTAGTTACAAATTGAATATGTGCCTCAGTTTCTGCATCAAGAAATCAGATTCCCCAAGTGGTGAAGAACTTCTGCCATGAACTCCAACCCACTTGATGAATGTGATGATGTATTCTTTTTCCTTTCAAGTCTACTATTGTAGAATCCCTGGAATCTGGTCCTCATTGGCTCTGCAATTTTATATGTATACACTCTTTTCTGCTTGTCTATGGCTGTGAAGCAGAGCACATTGAGATTACGTAGCATAAAATAACCCCTTAGTTATGCTCTTGGGCTTCCCTCATTGCTCAGCTGGTAAATCATCTGCCTGCAATGCAGGAGACTGGGTTTGATTCCTGGGTCAGGAAGATCCTCTGGAGAAGGAAATGACAACCAACTTCAGTTTTCTTGCTTGAAGAATCCCATGGACAGAGGAGCCTGACAGGCTACAGTCCACGGGATCACAAGAGTCGGACAACTTAGTAACTAAAAACCAACAACATGCTCTCAATTTTATAGATCAAGAATTTAGGCAAAGCACAGCAAATATGGCCCCCATTCCTGCTCCATAAAGACTGGTGCCTCAGTTAGGGTGGCTCAAATGGCTGAAGACTCCTGAGACCGCTTAACTTATGTCTTGTGTCTCAGACCTGCTGTTTTGTCAGTTGTTTAGTTCCTTCAGTTCTTCTCCACATCTTTGGTCATGTCTGTTGCAGTCTAGTCTATCCATAATGGTTTTTTCATTCACATGCTTGATATCTGGCCTGGAATGTTGAGACCAGCTGCATTGGATCAGACATTCTGCTCTCTCCATGGCCTCACCACATAGGTAGCTTGGGGTACTTCAGAGCCTGATATCATAGGATAGTGAGATTTTTCACCTGAAGGTTGACTTTCCCAAGAGTAGGCATTCAAAGTGGCCAGAAAGAAGCAGGGAGGCTTCTAATCACTTAATCATGGAAAGTATACAAAGCAAGACTTCTGCCTCATTCTTTTGATTAACCTAATCACTAAGGCCACCTCAGACTCAGTTGCAGACATAACAAAGAATATATTATTTTAAATTTCATTGTATCAGGACTTCTCATCAGGAACTATGGCAGACTTTGGTTATGTTTAACTGTCAGATAAGCTATCATAAAACATCAAGTCATTATCCTAGAGATAAATATTTTTATCTCATATTTTCAGCATGCTTCAATTATTAAAATGAATTTTTCTAGATATCTGGCCTTAGGTGTGTTGCCTGCCCATTATAAGTGTAATTTTTCTTATCCCTCATTGGAAACAATAGCAGCTATTCCATAAGATTGATTTGGATTAGAGATAATGTTTGATATATGTTGGGCACTCAAGAAATGGCAGTTGCTATTTTATCATTATTGACATCAGCATACATTGTACTTTTAATACATGAGTGAAACTGTCTTTCTAAACCAAGACCATGTCCTCACCTGTTTAGTCACTGATTTTTGGCTGACTTAGATCTCACCATAAAGGACAATTCTATGGTTTACTATTCCCTGTGTGTCAATCATGTCCGACTTTTTGTGACCCCATGTACTGCAGCCTACCAGGTTCCTCTGTCCACGTTACTCTCCAGGCAAGAATACTTGAATGGGTAGCCATTCCCTTCTCCAGGGGATCTTCCTGACCCAGGGATCAAACTTGGGTCTCCTGCATTGCAGGCAGATTCTTTACCATCTGAGCCACGAGGGAAGCCCATTACTGCTCCCTACCTACTTGTTATTTCATTTGTTCAACTTCTTCTTCCTCCCCAGTACCTTTTATTAACTTTCATCATAACTTACACTCAAGTTCACCTGAATTCATTAAGGCAGTGTAACTTGCACTATCATAAGTTTTTCCAGAGTTTAGATGAAATAGTTTAACACACTGCCTGGTGCCCCTACAGTGAGACTGTGCCCTAATCTCACCCAAATGAAGTATTTCTTCAACTTGTTCAAACTCTTCCTGTTATCCTAACCAACCTACATCTAAGTTTAAATTAAACACAAATTGAGATATTCCATCCACAAATTGTAACATTTTCTCCCTTATATGTAGGTTGCTATTTTTCTGTATTTATTGAACTCAATCCCAAGAGAAGGATCATCCTGAGAAATTTCAGGAGAAAAGACATGTCCATCCTCACATGTTACTTTTTGACTAGGATCATGGTGAAACATCTCACGCCTTTTATAATTAATACCAGAAATGTATTTGGAGGCAAAGGAGAATATCCTTGATTTAAAAAAAAATACTATGTGAGTGCTTATCAAAGAGCATTGGTAATTTAGTGTTAGATGCTTTCCTTTCTTCATGATTTTGTTATATCATAGAATTTGTAAGTCAATTCCTAAGAACAGATTTCTATTCCTAAAGTTATATATATATATATATATATATATATGTATATCTGTATATGTATACATCGATATATATTCAACAGTCTGAGTTACCATTCTTATCAGCAGATATAAGTAGGAAATGAAATACTAATAGAATTTAAAGATTTTTAAAGCTACTAAGCCCTTTTACCTAAAGATAACATCTTTAGGTCTTCTTTACATGGTTTTATTAATCAAGCCTTCTACATAACAAATTCATGTGAGTTGAAGAACTAATCAATAAACCATATATCATTAATTAACCAGAATTATGTTAAGTATTAAAAAATTCCATTATTTACTGGGATTTAATGGCTAGATACAAAGTCTTAGGACTACTTTGACATATATTACTTTCACTCAGTAAATGCTGCCTATGCTTAAGCTGACTCTGTACAAACGCATTTGGGGAAAACAACATGAGCAGGGTAGTGGCATTCAATGTCAATCAAATTATATTAAAATATGAAATAATATTATTAACATTTACTTTATATATTATTTTTATATAATTTAAATGCCTCCAAAATGTGGGTAGCTGCATACCTTGAAAGAATCCTGAATGACTGAATCAAAAGCTTGTGGCACAACCACAGCGAGGTTAAGCTGTCCATTTTTAAACTTAGTTTCAAATATTAAGAGACTGTCAGGAAAACATATCTCATATAACCTGTGACTACTATCTATCTGTAAATCCATGCTTCCTATTTTATCTGAATTTAATTTACGAAAATATGACCGTTTTACATAGCATGTATTTTTTTACCCTCTTCACTTTATTTTATTGTATGCTGGAAACCACTTTGGCATTATGTCTATTTCTATACAACTAAAGGTACTGATGTGTATGTACCAAACAGTCATATAGGAAAACAATCCAATGAGTTAGATACTCTTATTAAGCCCATTTTACAAATGGAGAATTGGAGGCACGGGGAAGGTAAATAACTTGCTCAAGTCTCAAATTTACATTAAGTTACTATTTGGATTAGTTTCTTATTGTTGTCATAACAAATTACTGCAGCTTAGAACAACACTTGCTTATTATCTCATAGTTCTGCAGGTTAGAAATCTGACACTGGTCTCACTGGGCTAAAATTTAAGTGTTGGCAGGATTGTGTTCCTCACTGTAAGCTCTGGGAAAGAATCAAATTCCAAGCCCATTCTAACTGTTAGCCTAATTCAGTTCCTTACAACTGCAGGAATGAAGTCCTTGCTCACGAAAGATATCAGCTAGGAGTTAGTCTTTATTCTTCAGGCTGTCTTCACTCCCTTACATGTTTTCCACAAGTTCATAAGTCTCTCTCCAGACTTCTAAAGATATGGCCCCTATCTTTCAGAACCATTAAAGGTTCTGCAAATCTTTCATAGGGCTTCCCAGGTGGCTCAGAGTTAAAGAATCCACCTGCAATGCAGGAAATGCAAGAGACATGGGTTCAGTCCCTTGGTCAGAAAGATTCCCCTGGAGGAGAAAAAATACTACTGCAGTATTCTTGCCCACAGAATCCCATGGACAGGTGTAGTCTGTGGGATTACAAAGAGTTGAACTGAGCAAATGAGCACATACACAAACAAATTATTCATAAGCTTGGAGTTTCACACTCCTCAATTCCAGCCTGAGTAAGTGCTATAGTCAAGATTAGATTGAGTCCACCTAGATAATGCACAATAACTCACCTATTTAAGGAACAGTATATCTATGACTGTGGACAGGAATCCCTTAGAAGAAATGAAATAGCCATGATGGCTAACAGAAGAGTCCGAAATGCAGTACTTGGATGCAATCTCAAAAACGACAGAATTATCTCTGTTCGTTTTCAAGGCAAACCATTCAATATCACAGTAATCCAAGTCTATGCCCCAACCAGTAATGCTGAAGAAGCTGAACTTGAATGGTTCTATGAAGACCTACAAGACCTTTTAGAACTAACTCCCAAAAAAGATGTCCTTTTCACTAGAGGGTACTGGAATGCAAAAGTAGGAAGTGAAGAAATACCCGGGGTAATAGGCCAATTTGGCCTTGGAATATGGAATAAAGTAAGGCAAAGACTAATAGAGTTTTGCCAAGAGAATGCACTGGTCATAGCTAACACCCTCTTCCAACAACACAAAAGAAGACTTTACACATGGACATCACCAGATGGTCAACACTGAAAGATTCATTACATTCTTTGTAGCCAAAGATGGAGAAGCTCTATACAGTCAGCAAAAACAGGATCAGGAGCTGACTGTGACTCAGATCATGAACTCCTTATTGCAAAATTCAGACTTAAATTGAAGAAACTAGGGAAAACCACTAGACCATTCAGGTATGACCTAAATCAAATCCCTATGATTATACAGTGGAAGTGAGAAATAGATTTAAGGGACTGGATCTGATACATAAAGTACCTGAAGAACTATGGACGGAGGTTCATGTCATTGTATAGGAGACAGGGATCAAGACCGTCCCCATGGAAAAGAAATGCAAAAAAGCAAAATGGCTGTCTGGGGAGGCCTTACAAATAGCTGTGAAAACAAGAGAAGTGAAAAGCAAAGGAGAAAAGGAAAGATATAAGGATCTGAATGCAAAGTTCTAAAGAATAGCAAGGAAAGATAAGAAAGACTTCCTCAGTGATCAATACAAAGAAATACAGGAAAACAACAGAATGAGAAAGACTAGAGGTCTCTTCAAGAAAATTAGAGATACCAAGGGAACATTTCATGCAAAGATGGGCTCAATAGGACAGAAATGGTATAGACCTAACAAAAGCAGAAGATATCAAGAAAAGGGGGCAAGAATACACAGAAGAACTGTACAAAAAAGATCTAATGACCCAGATAAATGATGGTGTGATCACTCACCTAGAGCCAGACATCCTGAAATGTGAGGTCAAGTGGGCCTTAGAAAGCATCACTATGAACAAAGCTAGTGGAGGTGATGGAATTCCAGTTCAGCTATTTCAAATCCTGAAAGATGATGCTGTGAAAGTGCTGCACTCAATATGCCAGCAAATGTGGACAACTCAGCAGTGGCCACAATTGGAAAAGGTCAATTTTCATTCCAACCCCAAAGCAAGGAAATGCCAAAGAATGCTCAAACTACTGCACAATTGCACTCATCTCACACACTAGTCAAGTAATGCTCAAAATTCTCAAAGCCAGGCTTCAGCAATACATGAACTGCAAACTTCCAAGATGTTCCAGATGGTTTTAGAAAAGGAAGAGGAACCAGAGATCAAACTGTCAATATCCGCTGGATCATCGAAAAAGTAAGAGAGTTCCAGAAAAACATATATGTCTGCTTTATTGACTATGCCAAAGCCTTTGACTGTGTGGATCACAATAAACTGTGCAAAATTCTGAAAGAGATGGCAATACCAGACCACCTGACCTGCCTCTTGAGAAACGTGTATGGAGGTCAGGAAGCAACAGTTAGAACTGGACATGGAACAACAGACTGGTTCCAAATTGGAAAAGGAGTACGTCAAGGCTGTATATTGTCACCCTGCTTATTTAACTTCTATGCAGAATACATTATGAGAAACGCTGGGCTGGAAGAAGCACAAGCTGGAATCAAGATTGCCAGGAGAAATATCAATAACCTCAGATATGCAGATGATACCACCCTTATGGCAGAAAGTGAAGAGAAACTAAAAAGCCTCTTGATAAAGGTCAAAGAGGAGGGTGGAAAAGTTGGCTTAAAACTCAACATTCAGAAAACTAATATCATGGCATCTGGTCCCATCATTTAATGGCGAATAGATAGGGAAACAGTGGAAACATGTGTTAGACTTTATTTTCTGGGCTCCAAAATCACTGCAGATGGTGATTGCAGCCATGAAATTAAAAGATGCTTACTCCTTGGAAGGAAAGTTATGACCAACCTAGATAGCATATTTAAAAGCAGAGACATTACTTTACCAACAAAGGTGCATCTAGTCAAGGCTATGATTTTTCCAGTAGTCGTGTATGGATGTGAGAGTTGGACTGTGAAGAAAGCTGAGCGCCAAAGAATTGATGCTTTTGAACTGTGGTGTTGGAGAAGACTCTTGAGAGTCCCTTGGACTGCAAGGAGATCCAACAAGTCCATTCTAAAGAAGATCAGCCCTGGGTATTTTTTGGAAGGAATCATGCTCAAGCTGAAACTCTAGTACTTTGGCCACCTCATGGGAATAGTTTACTCATTGGAAAAGATTCTGATGCTGGGAGGGATTGGGGTCAGGAGGAGAAGGGGACGACAGTGGATGAGATGGCTGGATGGCATCACAGACTCGATGTACGTGAGTTTGAGTAAACTCCTGGGATTGTTGATGGACAGGGAGGACTGGTGTGCTTCAATTTATGGGGTCGCAAAGAGCCAGACATGACTGAGCGACTGAACTGAGCTGAACTGAACAATAATTATCTATGGAAATTTCCTTTTCCAATGCAATGTAATCTATTCACAGGTTCTAGGGATTTTGCATGGACATTGTTGGGGAGACCACTATTAAGCCTATTATACTATTATTCAATTTTTTATTAGTTTTAGGGTAGTTTCATCTACCCTGATAAACCACTTAAAGTTAATTTATTACAGTAAAAATAATCTTTACCATTTTAAGTAGCAGCAAGACATATAAATCAAAGACTTTTAACTACATAAGAATGATAATATAAACATAGGCACATTAATTTTTTCGGTTCACCTTAACCAGATTTCCAGGTAAAGTTTCATACATGGGGCAATGGGAAAAGATGAAAGAAGAAAAGAGGCAATAACTCCTTAATCAAGAATCTAGGATGCCCAAATTTCCCATATTGTTCTCTGTGTTTTGATATATCATGAATAAGAAAATAGTGGGAAGAGTACATACTTCCTCAGAAACTCTGACAATTAAATACATTTCTTTTATGCATTTTTCCTAAGTTCCTTCATACAGGCTGCTTTACCAAAGTGTCATTCACTCAATTACTCTTTCTCAATCATTGCTGCAGAATTATGTAATAATGTACTAGTGAAGTATAAAGCCCTTTTTAAAGTATATAACTGCCAGTCACAGATAATGATTTACAAACCTACAGGAACTCATCCCAATTAATGATCCTATTCATTCTTAGTTTATAAATTATTCACAAATGGCACACTAATTAATTCAACCTGAGTGATTATCAGAAATAAAATCTTGAACTGGCTTATGAGGTTCCTCCAGCTTTATTCATTCTATTGACAAGGTCTTAGAGGTGATGTTAATGAAGACAAAAAAAAAAAAAGACATACATAATAGGAGATGGCTGTGAGAGAGAACAGACTATATGGTAAAAAAAAAAAAAAAAGATGGCAAAAAGATTGCAAAGAAAATGGTGACATTTAATACTCATGGAATTTTTTGTTATTTTAAGGATAGTAATAAATAAATATCAAAAAGAAGCTTATTTTGGAGTTTATAAGGCTAAAAGTTTTCCACTGTATTTCATGGTTAAAATATTTTAGTTTTCAAGCCATTTTTCCCTCTTGAATTAAGTTTGAGAAAGGAAATACTGTTGTTGTTGTTTTTTTCACCTGTTTTTATTTTAATAATATAGAACATAGTACAGGGTGTGGCTCATCTAGTTGCTGGCACAACTCTGAAAATAAGTCTGCTCCCTGGAATGAAGCATGTGGAATGTTTCACACTCTGCTGAAATTTACATAAAGAAGTACCAGTCCACAAAATCATGTAATAAGTACATAGAGCTTTTTTGCAACACACAGTAGATGATAACTCTAACCTAAAGAGACACATCAGGGTAGACTCAGTGCTGATTTAGTGCTAATCACTGTAGGGCCATACTTCTTAATTTCTTGTGTCTTTGCTAGAGGCTGGATTTAGAGAGTAGAAGAAAGCAGATTATCAAATGTGGGGACCAAAGTATCCAGCAACAGAGCAAAAAAGGCTATTTTTAAAGGTCATCATAAAGGTTCTCAAATTAAACATGCTACGGACCCCACAGTTGTTTTGTAATAATGCAGGTTATGGGCCATCACCCAAACTGACCCTCTAGATTATTTTTTATGAAGTATCATAAATCATCTGAATATTATATTTTGGAAAAATGATTAGTTAGAAAGTAGTCTTTGGAAAAAGACCCATAATTTTATGTCAACATCTTCATGTCCTTGTTGTGTGATTTTTATCAAGTTACTTAAATTCACTAAGTCACAGCTTAAAAAAATAAATGATAATAAATTCTATCTCACAAGATTACATGAAAGGATAGTACATGTCACATAGTACATATTGAATATATGATCATTGAAAATAACTACTCTTAACAGAGCTGAGAACAAGGCAAAGCCTGAAGATCTCTATAACGAAATTACTACACTTCATCCTTTATTCTGATTGGTAACACTAAGGATATCACTTAGTTTTGAAAAATAAACTTTTTATAATATGCTATAAACATTATATCAAAGGCACTTAGTCTTTGGGTGTCAAATAGAGAGTCAAATAGAGAGTTCCTATAATCTTTGTTTCCTTTATTTCTGAAAATGATCAAAAAGGGGGAAATGAGTTTATAGCTGTTAGGTAGGTAGAATAGGGAAAAAGAGTCCAAAATGGCGGTGGCTAAAAGACAAGGAAGGGAAAAGCCAGCGAAAATAGAACAAAAGAAGGTCCGAGGACCAGAGTGAGGACCTCAGGTAAAACAAACAACACTCCTGGCTGGCCCAATTTACATAGGACAGGCCCAGGGAATAAAAAGAGGAGCCAAAGCTAGTGCGCGCTCGCTCGCTCTCTCTCTCTCTCTCTCTCTCTCTCTCTTTATCTCTCCCACAGGCCCAGGGAGAGATAAACATATAAAAAGAGGAGCCAAAGCTAGCGTGCTCTCTCTCTCTCCAGAGCACTAGGGCACTCTTCTCCTTGTGTCTTTGGATCAACGTGCCCTCATGCCTCAAAGATGGATTTTCCTGCTATCTTCTAAATAAAATAGAGCTGTAACACTGAGCTGTAACACTGATTTTTCTAAGAGCCATAACATGGTCCATTTGAGACCTAAGAGCTATAAGACGGTCTATCCAAGGCCTGAGAGCTGTGACACGCCAAGGGGGCTTTAATGTCCGTCACTCCAAATCTTTGTTGTGACGAGACAAAGAACCGAGGAACATACACGCACATGACATAGCTAAAGGTATAATACAGTGTGAACTCTGTGGGACATGATATGACAAGTCTGGTGGGAATAGACATTTGAAATTTTCTTTAGAAGATAAACGGAAGCTTCACAGTTCCAGAATTCACAGTTCTCCCAGGCTCCAGAATTTATAGCGTTTTCCAAAATAGTATTTCATATGTAATATCTTTATTTGCTCATATTTAAAAAACATAGAAAACCTCAAACTTAAGCTACAACATGTTTCTGCGAACAGGAATAGCCAGAAACAAAGTACAGAAATAAACATAATTATATTACAACATAGAGAAATGTAGAATGTTGGCAATAAAAATGTAGTATTTTCAGTAAAATTTTATTACTTCAATTAGCTTTTACTACTTCTTATATACTATTGATGCTACTCTTTACTGAGGATTTCCAGATTCCTTAATTATGTGAACTTGCTAATGATGTAGTAAACCTTGCATAGTTTTCTTTTTTTTCCTTTTTTTTTTTCCCAAAAGAATCTTTAATTTCTTATCCATAGTGAAATTAAAGGTATGTTAGTTATTTTGGGACCTAAAAGAAATCTAATCTCTGATTATCATTATAACAAAAGATCCTTACCCATTCTGTACACTATGACATATTTTCCAGTGTAATATTTACTCTTTAAATGTATGAATTAAAAATTCCTCAAAATATGGTAATGAACTTTAAATATTTGGCAATAAGGACTGTCTATAATATGAAGCAGATTCTTAGTATTAACTCATAATTACTCTTCATGTTCTTAAATTTGCTAACAAATCAAGCAACAGAAAAAAATTGGAAAATTTTTAAACATTAGTGCCTAAACCATTTATACTCTAAATTGTAAAACAGCCAAAAGGTTAAGTTAGTCAAACATATGACTCATAGCTAAAGAAAAGGAAAATGAAATACATGGAAATTCATGTAAAATGAATTCAGCTGCACTGTATTATTCCAAAGTTGAAGAAATTTGCATTTCTTTATTAGTAGCTCAGCTGGTAGAGAATCTGCCTGCAATGCAAGAGACTGCCTGCAAGGCAGGAGATGCAGATTCAATCCCTGGGTCAGGAAAGTTCCCTGGAGAAGGGAATGGCAACCCACTCCAGTATTCCTACCTGGGAAATCCCAAGGACAGAGGAGCCTGGCAGGCTACGTTCCATGGGGTTGCAAGGAGTCAGACACGACTTAGTGACTTGACCGCATTAATAGCAAAGACAAATCTTGGAACTGAATTGTAAATTTAAAAAAATATATATTAGGTGAAAAAGTAGTAAAGCCCATGACTTGTAAATTACATTACAGCATTATAAATTAAGTCCACATAATGTAATAGATGGGGATTCCAGAATAAATATTTTATTCATATATTTTAATGTAATTTCCATGACCAAAGTGCTAGGAAAGAATCCACTTTTTAAAATTATAGATTTTGAGGGAGGAGCTAAGATGGCGGAGGAGTAGGATGGGGAGAACACTTTCTCCCCCACAAATTCAACAAAATAACATTTAAACACCGAGTAAATTCCACAAAACAACTTCTGAATGCCAGCAGAGGACATCAGGCACCCA
Source organism: Bos taurus (assembly GCF_002263795.3). Taxonomy (NCBI): domain Eukaryota; kingdom Metazoa; phylum Chordata; class Mammalia; order Artiodactyla; family Bovidae; genus Bos; species Bos taurus. Next base: position 1,475,532 of record NC_037353.1, on the reverse strand, counting down.
GAAAAGCAACCCAAGTCTTTGAAAGGAGAAAGAAGAAATACAGCTCCACCCACCAGAACACCGACACAAGCTTCCCTAACCAAGAAACCTTGACAAGCCTCCTGTACAAACCCACACAGAGTGAGGAAATGCCACAATAAAGAGAACTCCACAAACTGCCAGAATACAAAAAGGACACCCCAAACTCAGCAATATAAACAAGATGAAGAGACAGAGGAATACCCAGCAGATAAAGGAACAGGATAAATGCCCACCACACCAAACAAAAGAGGAAGAGATAGGGAATCTACCTGATAAAGAATTCCGAATAATGATAGTGAAATTGATCCAAAATCTTGAAATCAAAATGGAATCACAGATAAATAGCTTGGAGACAAAGATTGAGAAGATGCAAGAAAGGTTTAACAAGGACCTAGGAGAAATAAAAGAGAGTCAATATATAATGAATAATGCAATAAATGAAATTAAAAACACTCTGGAGGCAACAAATAGTAGAATAACAGAGGCAGAAGATAGGATTAGTGAATTAGAAGATAGAATGGTAGAAATAAATGAATCAGAGAGGAAAAAAGAAAAACAAATTAAAAGAAATGAGGACAATCTCAGAGACCTCCAGGACAATATTAAACGCTACAACATTTGAATCATAGGGGTCCCAGAAGAAGAAGACAAAAAGAAAGACCATGAGAAAATACTTGAAGAGATAATAGTTGAAAACTTCCCTAAAATGGGGAAGGAAATAATCACCCAAGTCCAAGAAACCCAGAGAGTCCCAAACAGGATAAACCCAAGGCGAAACACCCCAAGACACATATTAATCAAATTAACAAAGATCAAACACAAAGAAAAAATATTAAAAGCAGCAAGGGAAAAACAACAAATAACACACAAGGGAATCCCCATAAGGATAACAGCTGATCTTTCAATAGAAACTCTTCAAGCCAGGAGGGAATGGCAAGACATACTTAAAGTGATGAAAGAAAATAACCTACAGCCCAGATTATTGTACCCAGCAAGGATCTCATTCAAATATGAAGGAAAAATCAAAAGCTTCTCAGACAAGCAAAAGCTGAGAGAATTCAGCACCACCAAACCAGCTCTCCAACAAATACTAAAGGATATTCTCTAGACAGGAAACACAAAAACGATGTATAAACTCGAACCCAAAACAATAAAGTAAATGGCAATGGGATCATACTTATCAGTAATTACCTTAAACGTAAATGGGTTGAATGCCCCAACCAAAAGACAAAGACTGGCTGAATGGATACAAAAACAAGACCCCTACATATGTTGTCTACAAGAGACCCACTTCAAAACAGGGGACACATACAGACTGAAAGTGAAGGGCTAGAAAAAGATTTTCCATGCAAATAGGGACCAAAAGGAGGCAGGAGTAGCAATACTTATATCTTTAAAACAAAGGCTGTGAAAAGAGACAAAGATGGTCACTACATAATGATCAAAGGGTCAATCCAAGAAGAAGATATAACAATTATAGATATATATGCACCCAACACGGGCGAGCCGCAATATGTAAGACAAATACTAACAAGTATGAAAGGAGAAATTAACAATAACACATAATAGTGGGAGACTTTAATATCCCACTCACACCTAAGGATAGATCAACTAAACAGAAAATTAACAAGGAAACACAAACGTTAAACGATACAATAGACCACTTAGACCTAATTGATATCTATAGGACATTTCATTCCAAATCAATGAATTTCACCTTTTTCTCAAGGGCACATGGAACCTTCTCCAGGATAGATCACATCCTGGGCCATAAATCTAGCCTTGGTAAATTCAAAAAAATAGAAATCATTCCAAGCATCTTTTCTGACCACAATGCAGTAAGATTAGATCTCAATTACAGGAGAAAAACTATTAAAAATTCCAACATATGGAGGCTGAACAACACGCTGCTGAATAACCAACAAATCACAGAAGAAATCAAAAAAGAAATCAAAATTTACTTAGAAACTAATGAAAATGAAAACACAACAACCCAAAACTTGTGGGACACTTTAAAAGCAGTCCTAAGGGGAAAGTTCATAGCAATACAGGCATACCTCAAGAAACAAGAAAAAAGTCAAATAAATAACCTAACCCTACACCTAAAGCAACTAGCAAAGGAAGAAATGAAGAACCCCAGGGTTAGTAGAAGGAAAGAAATCTTAAAAATTAGGACAAAAATAAATGCAAAAGAAACAAGAGACCATAGCAAAAATCAACAAAGCCAAAAGCTGGTTCTTTGAAAGGATAAATAAAATTGACAAACCATTAGCCAGACTCATCAAGAAACAAAGGGAGAAAAATCAAATCAATAAAATTAGAAATGAAAATGGAGAGATCACAACAGACAACACAGAAATACAAAGGATCATAAGAGACTACTATCAACAATTATATGCCAATAAAATGGACAACGTGGAAGAAATGGACAAATTCTTAGAAAAGTACAACTTTCCAAACTGGACCGGGAAGAAATAGAAAATCTTAACAGACCCATCACAAGCATGGAAATTGAAACTGTAATCAAAAATCTTCCAGCAAACAATAGCCCAGGTCCAGACAGCTTCACAGCTGAATTCTACCAAAATTTTAGAGAAGAGCTAACACCTATCCTGCTCAAACTCTCCCAGAAAATTGCAGAGGAAGGTAAACTTCCAAACTCATTCTATGAGGACACCATCACCCTAATACCAAAATCTGACAAAGATCCCACAAAAAAAGAAAACTACAGGCCAATATCACTGATGAACATAGATGCAAAAATCCTTAACAAAATTCTAGCAATCAGAATCCAACAACACATTAAAAAGATCATACACCATGACCAAGTGGGCTTTATCCCAGGGATGCAAGGATTCTTCAATATCCGCAAATCAATCAATGTTATACACCACATGAGCAAATTGAAAAATAAAAACCATATGATTATCTCAATAGATGCAGAGAAAGCCTTTGACAAAATTCAACATCCATTTATGATAAGAACACTCCAGAAAGCAGGAATAGAAGGAACATACCTCAACATAATACAAACTATATATGACAAACCCACAGCAAACATTATCCTCAATGGTGAAAAATTGAAAGCATTTCCTCTAAAGTCAGGAACAAGACAAGGGTGCCCACTTTCACCATTACTATTCAACATAGTTTAGGAAGTTTTGGCCACAGCAATCAGAGCAGAAAAAGAAATAAAAGGAATCCAAATTGGAAAAGAAGAAGTAAAACTCTCACTATTTGCAGATGACATGATCCTCTACATAGAAAACCCTAAAGACTCCACCAGAAAATTACTAAAGCTAATCAATGATTATAGTAAAGTTGCAGGATATAAAATCACACAGAAATCCCTTGCATTCCTATACACTAATAATGAGAAAACAGAAAGAGAAACTAAGGAAACAATTCCATTCACCATTGCAACAGAAAGAATAAAATACTTAGGAATATATCTACCTAAAGAAACTAAAGACCTATATATAGAAAACTATAAAACACTGGTGAAAGAAATCAAAGAGGACACTAGTAGATGGAGAAATATACCATGTTCATGGATTAGAAGAATCAATATAGTGAAAATGAGTAAACTACCCAAAGCAATTTATAGATTCAATGCAATCCCTATCAAGCTACCAACGGTATTCTTCACAGAGCTAGAACAAATAATTTCACAATTTGTATGGAAATACAAAAAACCTCGAATAGCCAAAGCTATCTTGAGAAAGAAGAATGGAACTGGAGGAATCAACCTACCTGACTTCAGGCTTTACTACAAAGCCACAGTTATCAAGACAGTATGGTACTGGCACATAGATAGAAATATTGATCAATGGAACAAAATAGAAAGCCCAGAGATAAATCCATGCACATAGGGACACCTTATCTTTGACAAAGGACGCAAGAATATACAATGGATTAAGGACAATCTCTTTAACAAGTGGTGCTGGGAAAACTGGTCAACCACTTGTAAAAGAATGAAACTAGAACACTTTCTAACACCATACACAAAAATAAACTCAAAACGGAGTAAAGATCTCAACATAAGACCAGAAACTATAAAACTGCTAGAGAAGAACATAGGCAAAACACTCTCTGACATACATCACAGCAGGATCCTCTATGACCCACCTCCCAGAATATTGGAAATAAAAGAAAAAATAAACAAATGGGACCTAATTAACCTTAAAAGCTTCTGCACATCAAAGGAAACTATTAGCAAGGTGAAAAGGCAGCCTTCAGAATGGGAGAAAATAATAGCAAATGAAGCAACTGACAAACAACTAATCTCAAAAATATACAAGCAACTCCTACAGCTCAACTCCAGAAAAATAAATGACCCAATCAAAAAATGGGCCAAAGAACTAAATAGACATTTCTCCAAAGAAGACACACAGATTGCTAACAAACACATGAAAAGATGCTCAACATCACTCATTATCAGAGAAATGCAAATCAAAACCACTATGAGGTACCATTTCACGCCAGTCAGAATGGCTGCGATCCAAAAGTCTACAAGTAATAAATCCTGGAGAGGGTGTGGAGAAAAGGGAACTCTCTTACACTGTTGGTGGGAATGCAAACTAGTACAGCCACTATGGAGAACAGTGTGGAGATTCCTTAAAAAACTGGAAATAGAACGGCCTTATGATCCAGCAATCCCACTGCTGGGCATACACACTGAGGAAACCAGAAGGGAAAGAGACACGTGTACCCCAATGTTCATCGCAGCACTGTTTATAATAGCCAGGACATTGAAGCAACCTAGATGTCCATCAGCAGATGAATGGATAAGAAAGCAGTGGTACATATACACAATGGAGTATTACTCAGCCATTAAAAAGAATACCTTTGAATCAGTTCTAATGAGATGGATGAAACTGGAACCTATTATACAGAGTGAAGTAAGCCAGAAAGAAAAACACCAATACAGTATACTAACGCATATATATGGAATTTAGAAAGATGGTAACAATAACTCTGTGTACGAGACAGCAAAAGAGACACTGAAGTATAGATCAGTCTTATGGACTCTGTGGGAGAGGGAGAGGGTGGGGAGATTTGGGAGAATGGCATTGAAACATGTATAATACCATGTATGAAACGAGTCACCAGTCCAGGTTCGATGCACGATACTGGATGCTTGGGGCTGGTGCACTGGGACGACCCAGAGGGAGGGTATGGGGAGGGAGGAGGGAAGGAGGGTTCAGGATGGGGAACACAGGTATACCTGTGGTGGATTCATTTCAATATTTGGCAAAACTAATACAATATTGTAAAGTTTAAAAATAAAATAAAATAAATAAATAAATAAAATAAAATTATAGATTTTGAAGTTCTGAAAAAAGATAAATGCTTCAATAAATGTTTTTGACAAATATATGAATATTTTTAATAGTATCTTCCTGTATGTAATCAGCCAGATCTCAATAGTTCTTTGTATAGCTACTTCTACAATGCTTTCTTCTCCTCCATGAACCTCCTTCAAACATATTCTCTCATAATGTGTGGTGACAAATTCTCATACAGACAATCATTCTTCACCTTGACTTCTCCTCCCTTGACCTTTCCTTCAGTAACCTCTCATCCAATGTATCTCAGCAATTCAATAACTAAGCATAGTACTGTGGTGAGCCAGGTACCCTTGATTATACTGTGTTAACAAAGATCATCAAACTGATCATCAAAATAATCCAGGATGCATTAATATTGCAGAGGTATAACGTTGCCTTTTGGCCAAGATCTGCCTGCTTTGGCTTAGATTTACGGAAGACTACAGGCATTTATTGCTGAATTCAGACTTAAATTGATGAAAGTAGGGAAAACCACTAGACCATTCAGATATGACCTAAATCAAATCCCTTATGATTATATAGTGGAAGTGAGAAATAGATTTAAGGAACTAGATCTGATAGACAGAGTGCCTGATGAACTATGGATGGAGGTTCATGGCATTGTACAGGAGACAGGGATCAAGACCATCCCCACGGAAAAGAAACGCAAAAAAACAAAATGGCTGTCTGGAGAGGCCTTACAAATAGCTGTGAAAAGAAGAGAAGCAAAAAGCAAAGGAGAAAAGGAAAGATATAAGCATCTCAATGCAGAGTTCCAAAGAATAGCCAGGAAAAATAAGAAAGCCTTCTTCAGTGATCAATGCAAAGAAATAGAGGAAAACAACAGATAGCAAAGACTAGAGATCTATTCAAGAAAATTAGAGATACCAAGGGAACATTTCATGCAAAGATGGGCTCAATAGGACAGAAATGGTATAGACCTAACAAAAGCAGAAGATATCAAGAAGAGGGGCAAGAATACACAGAAGAACTGTACAAAAAAAGATCTTCATGACCAAGATAATCATGATGGTGTAATCACTGACCTAGAGCCAGACATCCTGGAATGTGAAGTCAAGTGGGCCTTAGAAAGCATCACTACGAAGAAAGCTAGTGGTGGTGATGGAATTCCAGTTGAGCTAGTTCAAATCCTGAAAGATGATGCTGTGAAAGTGCTGCACTCAATATGCTAGCAAATTTGGAAAACTCAGCAGTGGCCACAGGACTGGAAAAAGTCAGTTTTCATTTGATTCCAAAAGAAAGGCAATGCCAAAAAATGCTCAAACTACCGCACAATTACACTCATCTCACACACTAGTAAAGTAATGCTCAAAATTCTAAAAGCCCAGCTTCAGCAATACATGAACTGTGAACTTCCAGATGTTCAAGCTGGTTTTAGAAAAGGCAGAGGAACCAGAGATCAAATTGCCAACATCTGCTGGATCATGGAAAAAGCAAGAGAGTCCATAAAAACATAAAAACATCTATTTTATTGAGTATGCCAAAGCCCTTGACTGTGTGGATCACAATAAACTGTGCAGAATTCTGAAAGAGATGGCAATACCAGACCATCTGACCTGCCTCTTGAGAAATTTGTATGCAGGTCAGGAAGCAACAGTTAGAACTGGACATGGACCAACAGACTGGTTCCAAATAGGAAAAGGAGTATGTAAAGGCTGTATATTGTCACCCTGCTTATTTAATTTCTATGCAGAGTACATCATGAGAAACTCTGGGCTGGAAGAAGCACAAGCTGGAATCAAGATTGCTGGGAGAAATATCAATAACCTCAGATATGCAGATGACACCAGCTTTATGGCAGAAAATGTAGAGGACTAAAAACCTCTTGATAAAGGTGAAAGAGGAGGGTGGAAAAGTTGGCTTAAAGCTCAACATTCAGAAAACTAATATCATGGCATCTGGTCCATTACTTCATGGCAAATAGATGGGGAAACAGTGTCTGATTTTATTTTTGGGGGGGCTCCAAAATCACTGCAAATGGTGATTGCAGCCATGAAATTAAAAGACGCTTACTCCTTGGAAGGAGAGTTATGACCAACCTAGGTAGCATATTGAAAAGCAGAGACATCACTTTGCCAACAAAGGTCTGTCTAGTCAGGGCTATGGTTTTTCCAGTGGTCATGTATGAATGTGAGAGTTGGATTGTGAAGAAAGCTGTGCACCGAAGAATTGATGCTTTTGAACTGTGGTGTTGGAGAAGACTCCTGAGAGTCCCTTGGATGGCAAGGAAATCCAGCCAGTCCATCCTAAAGGAGATCAGTCCTGGGTGTTCATTGGAAGGACTGATGCTGAAGCTGAAACTCCAAAACTTTGGCCACCTCATGGTAAGAGTTGACGCATTGGAAAATATCCTGATGCTGGTAGGGATTGGGGTCAAGAGAAGGGGATGACAGATGATGAGATGGCTGAATGGCATCACTGACTCAATGTACATGAATCTGAGTGAACTCTGGAAGTTGGTGATGGACAGGGAGGCCTGGCGTGCTGCGATTCATGGGTTCGCAAAGAGAAAGACACGACTTAGCGACTGAACTGAACTGAACCGAACGAGCATTTATTACATATTATTTTTTACACTATTTATAATCATTTTAGTATTTCCACAACTACAGCTTGAATAAAGAACATAAAGAATGGAGAAATCTGGTTTTTAAACGCACCCAACATGGGAGTGACCCTTCTGGTCTGATTTCTTTGACCAATGCAAGTTACATGTAAATACTCAAACTCAAGGACTGTAAAAGTGAAATCCTCTTATATGGTTGCGTTGGACAGCAAACAGGATTTATGAATAAGTGCTAGTTTACTATATTATATATATTATTACACTAGTTCACTAAAACACACTTAAAAGTTTTTCCTAATAAATATACTTTATTTTCATACATTTTATCCTCTGATACATCCCAGCTCACTCCCTCTAATACTCCAACTGTAACAATTCTTCAGCTCCATCAAGAGGTACCATTCATTGAAAAAACTACGTTTTCACTCTCTCTCATATCCTCTCATCTTCTTATATAACTTCTTAACTTTAAAATAAGTTCAAAAAAAATAAAATAAGTTCAGCATTTTATATATATATATATATATATATATGTATGTGTGTGTGTATGTGTATATATATATATATATATATATAAAATCAAACTATCTGAACACATGCTCAATCCTCATCCACCATTCAGCTTTCTTCATGATACTTTTAGTTCAGTTCAGTTGTTCAGTCATGTCCAACCTTGCAACCCCAAGGACTGCAGCACTCCAGGCCTCCCTGTCCATCACCAACTCTTGGAGTTTACCCAAATTCATCTCCATTGAGTTGGTGATGCCATTCAACCATCTCATCCTCTCTTGTCCCCTTCTTCTCCTGCCTTCAATCTTTCCTAGCATCTGGGGCTTTTCCAATGAGTCAGTTCTTCACACCAGGTGGCCAGAGTATTGGAGTTTCAGCTTCAGCATCAGTCTTTCCAATAATATTCAGGACTGATTTCCTTTAGGATGTACTGGCTGGATCTCCTTGCAGTCCAAGGGACTGTCAAGAATCTTCTCCAACATCGTAGTTCAAAAGCATCAATTCTTTAGTTCTCAGCTTTCTTTGATGATACTTTAGTGGAAAATAAATCCAACTTGGTTAAATCCAACTCCACATATTCTGCATCTGCACCTGCTGACAGAGCAGAACTGACAGGCTTATTACTAAATGCACTCACACTAACTTTATACTGCTTAGGACTGCTTATCATTCTTACTTCTTTTCTATTGCTTATTTATCATTCTATTCTAAGACAAACAACATCAAAATTTCTCCCTCCACTTTCACCACTTCCTAATTTTCATTTTCACTCCATAATATCCCATGCCCAACAGCAATGATTTTAGCTTGCTTTAATTACAGTTTGTGAAATAGATCATATACACATATGAGGCTATAAAGCAGATAAACTGTCCACTGAAGGAATAGGAAACTTCTGAAAAGATAGTACTTTTCCTCCCACCACAACTTCTTTCTATCTCTTTACACCTGTGTCTACATTCTTCCTCCCTTTTTAGCACCAAGCAGCTGCTTTTTGCCCTTACTGAGGACATATCCTCCACTTTTTTCTTTACATTTCATTTCTTACTTAAAAACTTTTGTCTATATACTCTATTAACTCTATACCTTCTGCTGCCAGTTCCTGTCCTATTTGTGTTGTTCTATTATTGTTCCTTTTAAAATTAAATTTATCCAATAGTTATCTATATTTATTTTATTTTACTGCAAACAGGTTTTAATCTTAACATCAACAAACTGTTTTGAATCTTCATGATGCAAAATAAAGCATTATTTCTCAGTTCTTGTTTATACATCCTCTCTGTAGGATTTAACAACTGATCATTCCATCTCCCCAGAAATAGTTTCTTTATAGGACTTTTTAAATATATTCCTCACTACCACCTACCTTGCTAGTAGCCATCTCTTCATTCTTCTACTTTGCTGATTCCTCCACATCTCCAACTTTCAAGTGATAGAATTTCCCAGGTGCCTCTGCACTTAGTTTTTTTTTTTTTTCTACCTACACTCTTCCTTGGTAATCTTATGCATGTTCATGGGATTAAACAGTATCTATAAACTGATGCTCCCAAGTTGTATACTAACCTGAACCTCTCTCCTAAACTCCAGGTTAAAATACACACACACACACACACACACACACAAACTGCCATCTTGACATTCTAAAGAAGTAAAAAAAAAACTGGACATTTAATCTCAACCCTAAATATGGTTATATCACACTGCTCTTTATCTCAGTACATGAGAACTCCACCTTATCAATTCATCAGGTCAAAAAAAAAAAAAAATGAGGGTCGCTCTTGATTATTCTATTGTATATTCTACATTCAACCTATCAAAATATCCAGTTTTCCCTACCCACAAACTATATGAAAATAGACTATTTATTATCTCTTTAAACACTATTATCCTGGCCCAAATCTTTCTTACAAAGATCAAGGAAAGGAAAGGAGAGATGGGCTACACAATAAGGAGAAGGAGAAACAGGAGAAGAATCATCTGTGTCCTTGGTTTGAAACCACATCAAAGTCAGGAATGGAAAGCTGAGACAGTGGTTGCTATGGTTATATTAGTGCAGGTGAAAAGCAAAAAGAGAACAGAAAGAATATCTTTTTGCAATTCAGGGATCTGGGCCTTATTTCCCTTTCGGGCATTTTTTTCTCCCTCCTCTCTTATTTCAACTACTTTAACCATCATGGACTTCTCACTACACCATAGACACAGTCAGCAATCTCTACTCTCAGGGCCTCGGTCCCAAAAGTTTACTCTTTCCAGGAGACTATTCTTCCAGTCATTTCATTGGCACTCCACCTCACTTTATTCAGCTTTATATTCATATATCATCTTATCAGTTGTGGTTTTCTAGACCAATTACCTAATTTAAAACCTCTTTTATTTTATCTTACCTGTTTTTCTAAGCAATACCTAAAGTAATGCTCTATATTTTTATTTATTCACTTATGGCACTTGCACTCAAACAATAGCTGAGAAAGTGACTTTTATAATTCACCACTGCATCAACAGTGCCCAGAACAGTGTCTGGCACATATTGAACTTGAAGTTGATAATTTTAAAAAAAGGAAAAAAATAAACTATGAATCTATTGTTAGCATTTTTGCTTCATTAAAAAAAAAAAAAAAAAAAACCTGAAGTGATCAGGAATTCAATAATATAGCTAATCAGCATAAATCAGGTGTCTGCAAACTATGTCCAAAAGGCCACATTCATCCTGTTCTTTTTTTTTTTGTAAATAAAGTTCTTTGAAACACATCCAGGCTCATTTATTTGCCTTTGTCTATGGCTATTTTGGAGCTATGCCAAGAGCCTTTATGACCTGCAAAGCATAAAATATTTACCATCTGGGCCTTTTTAGAAAACATGTGCCAAGCCTTGACCTAACCTATAAAATTCTGGCTTAATTTCCTATGTTTCCTTTCTTTGGGGGGTGGGGGGTCATTATTGCCTTTCTATATTGCTAGTCACCTCAAAGCAATGCTGGAAACAATGGAAACTTTTACTAACTTTTAAATAGGGGACTGGAGATAATTAGGAAGAACTCAGTATCAGCTGTTCAACTTCAGAACCAATAACATAATTATAAGATGTTTCTCTTTTACTATTTCTTCCTATCATTTAGTCAGGCATTTTTCTGAGGGGACAGTGATCTATAAAGAAAAGCTCTGGAGATATTCTTATTCCTAAAGTTGGAAACTACTTAGAACAATGTTGCTTGAATGAGAGGATTTTAATTGTATCATCAGATTTTCTTCCCCAAACCACTGCATTTCATACCCACTAACAGACCTCAGGAACACTATCTCCAAATGGAAAATCTTTGCCTTATACTGATAGATAAGCAGGAAGCTGAAATAGAAGGGGGAAATCTTTTCTAGTCAAATGCAACTTTATTATCAGTCATAAACTTGGGCTAATTTTCTGATATAAAGATTTCCCATCAAGAAATGTAGGCAAGGATACATATTTCCCATACCCTATTTAATTTGTGGTACCCAGGATTAAAAAAAAAAACAAAAACAGATTTAATCTTTATCCTACTTTGCAGTGAAGAACCAAGTCTGACTCTACATTGGAACCATTTTCTTTGACTTGCTTTTCACTGATGTTGGGCTTCCCTAGTGGCTCAGGGGGTACAGCATCTACCTGCAACGTGGAAGACCTAGGTTGGATTGATCGATCAATCCCTGGGTTGGAAAGATGCCCTGGAGAAGGGAATGGCAACCCACTCCAGTGCTCTTGCCTGGAAAATGCCACAGATGGAGGAGCTTGGTAGGCTACAGTCCATGGGATTGCTAAGAGTCACACATGACTGAGCAACTTCACATTCTTCGCTGATGCTGGTATTATAATCATACATAATGGCCTGCTTCAGAGGACCCTGCCCCTCTGCCTACCTATTAAACTGAAATGCTTTTGTTCAGCTCATAAAGAGATAATCTGACCCTGCCCACCTGTGAATGGCTAAAAAATAGAAGAGATTAACAAACACTTTTCAAAGGCTAGAATTTCCTGGAGATGTTTTGCAAAACTGAACACTCTTTTTACTTTTCTTTCTCATAGCTTTCCCTCTATTCTGCCTTTTGACTATAGTTCCTCATTGTTTCTCTCTGGCTCAATAAAAGAACCTTGCATCCAGAACCCAAAAAGATGGCTATTCTAAGACATTAGTCAGCCACCTTCTTGGTCAACCAGCTTTCCAAATAAAATCATATTCCTTGCCTCAATGACTAGTCTCTCAGATTCATTGGCCTGCTGTGCAGTGAGCAGAGTGAGCTTGTATAACACTACTTGTAAAATTAAAGCAATCACACATGACTCTAGCCTGAAACAAATAGTTTCATCCTCAGAGTCAGAAAAATGTGGGTTAAAAGCTTTGTTCAGCTAGTTAATAGTAGGAGACCTGAGCACTTTGCTCACCTTTTGGATGGTGGATAATAGCCTACAAATAAATAAAGAAAAAGTAAGGCCATTTAACACACTGGCAGCATGCAATAAATGAGAAATCATTCAGTTCAGTTGCTCAGTCATGTCCGACCCTTTGCAACCCCATGGACTGCAACATGCTAGGCTTCCCTGTCCAATTTTCAGATCTTGCTCAAACTCATGTCCATCGAGTTGGTGGTGCTATCCAACCATCTTCTCCTGCCTTCAATTTTGCCCAGTATCAGGGTCTTTTCCAAAGAATCAGTTCTTCTCATCAGGTGGCCAAAGTATCAGAGCTTCAGCTTCAGCATCAGTCCTTCAAATGAATATCATGGACTGATTTCCTTTAGGATGGACTGGTTGGATCTCCTTGCAGTCTAAGGGACTCTCAAGAGTCTTCTCCAATACCACAGTTCAAAAGCATCAATTCTTCAGCATTCAGCATTCTTTATTATCCAACTCTCACATCCATACATGACTACTGGAAAAACCATAGCTTTGACTAAGTGGACCTCTTTTGGCAAAGTAATACCTCTGATTTTCAATATGCTGTCTAGGTTGGTCATACTTTATTTTCCAAGGAGCAAGCGTCTTTTAATTTCATGGCTGCACTCACCATCTGCAGGGATTTTGGAGTCCAAAAATATAAATTCTCTCACTGTTTCCCTTCTTTCCCAACTATTTGCCATGAAGTGATGGGACAAGAAGCCATGATCTTAGTTTTTGAATGTTGAGTTTAAGCCAGTTTTTTCACTCTCTTCTTTCACTGTAACCAGGAGGCTCATTAGTTTGCTTTCTGCCATAATGGTGATATCATCTGCATATCTGGGATTATAGCTATGTCTCCCTGAATCTTGATTTCAGCTTGTGCTTCATCCAGCCTGGCATTTCACATGATAGGCTTCGTATATAAGTTAAATAAGCAGGGTGACAATATACAGCCTTGATGTATTCCTTTCCCAATTTAGAACCAGTCTTTTGTTCCATGTCCAGTTTTAACTGTTGCCTCCTGACCTGTATACAGATTTCTCAGGAGGCAGGTAAGGTGGTCTGGTATTCCCATCTCTAAGAATTTTCCACAGTTTGTTGTGATCCACACAATCAAAGGCTTTGGCATAGTCAATAAAGGAGAAGTAGATGTTTTTCAGGAACTCTCTTGCTTTTTTTATGATCCAATGGATGTTGGCAATTTGAGAAATCATTAGGTAACCTAATATTGGACCCAGTCTCATCATAATGACAGTTCTGGGCATAACAACAAGATATTTGGGGGAGAGGAGTCTTAGAATTTGGTCTACCTCAGGCCCAAACCCTGGTTTTACCTATCTCTTTCTTTCATTTGTTGACAATTTTATACCAGCATATTGAAGTATAAAAATGTAAAATACTACAAGTAGATCAGTATTTTCATATATATTTATCATAAATTCTTTTGAAAATATTGCCTCATATATACTTTCAAAATATATTAAAACATCTCAGTGTTGACATCTCAATTTAAACTTGGAATAGTACAAAGAAGAAATGAGTTAGATAATAAATGGCAAATCATAATAATGGGCTTCATGGTGATACTGTAAGATAGGACATTAGAAGTCACACTGCATAAATTTGTTATTTTTACATAAACTTCTGAATGGAACTAACATGGAAAGGAAACCTGTTTGTATGCTTTTAATTGATGGGTTTGAACTGTTGTATTGGAGAAGATCTTGGGAGTCCATTGGACTGCAAGGAGCTCCAACAAGTCAATCCTAAAGGAAATCAGTCCTGAATATTCATTGGAAGGACTGATGCTGAAGCTGAAACTCCTGGCCACCTGATGCGAAGAACTGACTCATTGGAAAAGACCCTGATGCTGGGAAAGATTGAAGGCAGGAGAAGAAGGGGATGACAGAGGATGAGATGGTTGGATGGCATCACCAACTCGATGGACATCAGTTTGAGCAAGATTCCGGAGTTGGTGATGGACAGTGAAGCCTGGCATGCTGCAGTCCATGGGGTTGCAAAGAGTTGGGCATTATTGAATGACTGAACTGACTGAATGAAAATTATTGTTGTTCAAACCCACATCAAAAATGAGGTTATAAACTTTATTTCCCTCCAAATGCTCTTTTAGTACCTTAGCTATTTTATTTTATGTGATATTAAGCACAAAAAGTTAAAATTTACATATTAATTGTCTTGCCTCAAAGATCTCAAAGGTTAAAGAACAAACACATTTGTACTAAAGAATTTGTTAAGTATGTAACTCAGAAAAGAAAAAAGTAGGGAGGTATTTGTTTGCAGTTCATCAAGCCCTAATGGCCCCATATATCAAAGACAAAAGTTTGATGTTGCTTAACCAATCTCCCTCTGATGCAGAAAATGGCATAACAAGTGGGTGAAAAAAAGAGAATTCCTTTAAGTGTGTAATTGATATGAACACTATTTTTCCATTATTAAGATGGAAACATCTTCTCAGAATCACTGAACAAGTGGAAAATAAAAATAAAAAACATCTGTTATTGGAAAAAGCAAAATTTCTAATTTGTTTTGAAGCAGTTATTGTGTAGCACTTGGGAAAAGGCTCTGAAAATCTTATTTACATTAGCACTCAAACAGAAAATCTACTTATATTAAGAAAGCAGGGAGCATCTTGGGGGCAAATTCACCCAAGATTCAAGGCACATTACACAACATAAGCAATGAGACAAGAAAAATTTTTGCTATAAATTATGAGGGAAAATATCTTTGCTACCTAACCAGATATTAAAAAACAATAACTCATACATTTGAGACTTACTGCCAGTTGGATGGGTTGTTCTAGAAATGGAAACTCTAAGAACTGTGTTTCTAGATCTCTGCCATGTGGCAAAGTTCATTTAAAAAAAGATAGGAAATCAAGTGAAGAAAATTATACACATTAGTTAATATATTATTAATGAAATTATGATCAAAATAGAGTTTTAAAGGAATATTTTTAAATCCTTTGGATTTTTTTCTGAATTTAACACCTCGGTACTATCCTTTCTATTCTAATAGGGGATTCCCTGGTTAAAGAACATGTGGCTTAGCCATCTACTTCATATTTCCTCTCAGTTTCCTAAAATGCAGTTGTCCAAATGTTAATAATTTCATGACATTGGGAGTGAAATTCCAATACAGATCTCCCCAGTTTCTGAGTTACTGCTATCCTTTTGATATACTACCTTTCTCTTCTTGTCTTTTTTCCTTCTTTCAATATTCTCATCTTTTCCCCATCTTCTTCCTATTCCCCATGACATAATTTATAGTACTTTTCCAACCCACATGACAAAATGTGCAGATTGTGTATTTCTTTTTGCCAGGAGACTATTGGGGAATTCATTTGCTCACTTAATCCACTGATTTAAATCAAATATTCCTATAATGGAACAAGTCATTGGGAAAATCTAGAACAAAAAATAAAAGTACTTTTGGATTCTTGCTGTGGGATAAAGAAGTAAATTATGTGAAAGAAAGATATTGCTCAAATGTGAAAATGAAATGTGCTTCTTAATTTTCCTGTGCTAAGCTCACATCTATCTCCAGCTTAAAAGAAGAATATCTACAGAGAGGAAAGGTAGCAAAAGACATTGCTGATCTCTACTGCCAACCCTGGTAAGAGGGAAACCAACCCAAACAATTGATGATACATATTATAAAGGCACTGGATCCATATGTAATCTCAAAAATGAGAATCCTGTTAGTAAAAGTACTTTGACTTGATCTACATGATATATTGTTTGAAAAACACCTTTAAATATATATGTAAATATATCAACAGAAAAAAAAGTATGTTTGCAATTTTCTCCACTTAATAAATGCTTTATTAACTTAGCATAATTTTAGTTTTTTAATACATTGCCCAAACTCTTTAAGGCCTAGACCATAGTTTTTCCTGATTATTTATGAAAACCTTTTCCATTAGAATTTTTCAAGTTTCTTTAAAAATAACAGAATAGCATATCAATTGTTTATAAGTATGTATTCCTTTCAAATAATATATATTAAGTAAAATATAACTTGTTATTCTCAAATTATGAAGCTAACATAACTTTTCCATAAAATGTAAGAACTTTTATACATACATTTTCTTGGAAAAGAATATGGAATCATGCATAAGCCATGAGTTCAGAGTTTAATAAAACTGTCAAAGTGAACCCATCAAGTAATCAATAAAACATTATTCTATTACTCCACAAATCTTTCTGTGCTCCTCCTACTAATTATGTCTGTTTTCCCAAAAGGTAACCACTATACTGGAATCAAGATTGTCGGGAGAAATATCAATAACCTCAGATATGCAGATGAACCACCCTTATGGCAGAAAGTGAAAGAGGAACTCAAAAACCTCTTGATGAAAGTGAAAGTGGAGAGTGAAAAAGTTGGCTTAAAGCTCAACATTCAGAAAACAAAGATCATGGCATCCGGTCCCATCACTTCATGGGAAATAGATACGGAAACAGTGGAAACAGTGTCAGACTTTATTTTGGGGGCTCCAAAATCACTGCAGATGGTGACTGCAGCCATGAAATTAAAAGATGCTTACTCCTTGGAAGGAAAGTTATGACCAATCTAGATAGCATATTCAAAAGCAGAGACATTATTTTGCCAACAAAGCTCCATCTAGTCAAGGCTATGGTTTTTCCTGTGGTCATGTATGGATGTGAGAGTTGGACTGTGAAGAAAGCTGAGTGCCAAAGAATTGATGCTTTTGAACTGTGGTGTTGGAGAAGACTCTTGAGACTCTCCTTGGACTGCAAGGAGATCCAACCAGTCCATTCTGAAGGAGATCAGCCCTGGGATTTCTTTGGAAGGAATGATACTAAAGCTGAAACTCCAGTACTTTGGCCACCTCATGTGAACAGTTGACTCATTGGAAAAGACTCTGATGCTGGGAGGGACTGGGGGCAGGAGGAGAAGGGGACGACAGAGGATGAAATGGCTGGATGGCATCACTGACTCAATGGACGTGAGTCTGGGTGAACTCTGGGAGTTGGTGATGGACAGGGAGGCCTGGCGTGCTGCGATTCATGGGGTCGCAAAGAGTCAGACACGACTGAGCGACTGATCTGATCTGATCTGATACTTATTATTATTTAGTAGGAGTAAACACTGTTTGTACCTTTTAACCTGTTTGTAAATGGCATTACATAACTATATTTTTTATCTATTTTCTTCTACTCATATTAAGTCTGTGAGATTCATCCATATTATAGTGTGTAGTAATCATAGTTTAATATTGCATAGTATTCCATTATTTGACTGAAGTACTGTTTATTTATTCATTTTACTAATATTCAGTTTCATATTGTTCCCAGTATGTGACCATTACAAATATTCCTGCTGTGACTACTATTATAGACTTCTTTTCATGCTCTTTCAGTTAATCTGAATTATAAACATGTTAAAAAGAATATTTGTGAAAATGTATGTTTGGGAAAGTGTATTTTTTGTGTAAGCTAAATTAATGGAAGTAGATGACTGGTTAACGAATATGCAGATTTTTTTTTTTTACCTTTCAGTTCAGTTCAGTTCGGTTGCTCTGTCGTGTCCGACTCTTTCCAACCCCGTGAATCACAGCACACCAGGCCTCCCTGTCCATCACCACTCCCAGAGTTCACTCAGACTCACGTCCATTGAGTCACTGATGCCATCCTGCCATCTCATCCTCTGTCGTCCCCTTCTACTCCTGCCCCCAATCCCTTCCAGCATCAGAGTCTTTTCCAATGAGTCAACTCTTCGCATGAGGGGGCCAAAGTACTGGAGTTTCAGCTTCAGCATCATTCCCTCCAAGGAAGTCCCAGGGCTGATCTCCTTTAGAATGGACTGGTTGGATCTCCTTGCAGTCCAAGGGACTCTCAAGAGTCTTCTCCAACACCACAGTTCAAAAGCATCAATTCTTTGGTGCTCAGCTTTCTTCACAGTCCAACTCTCACATCCATATATGACCACTGGAAAAACCATAGCCTTGATTAGATGGACCTTTGTTGGCGAAGTAATATGTCTGCTTTTCAATACGCTGTCTAGGTTGGTCATAACTTTCCTTCCAAGGAGTAAGCATCTTTTAATTTCATGGCTGCAGTCACCATCTGCAGTATTTTGGAGCCCAAAAAAATAAAGTCTGACACTGTTTCCACTGTTTCCCCATCTGTTTCCCATGAAGTGATGGGACCGGATGCCATGATCTTTGTTTTCTGAATGTTGAGCTTTAAGCCAACTTTTTCACTCTCCACTTTCACCTTCATCAAGAGGCTTTTGAGTTCCTCTTCACTTTCTGCCATAAACACAAATTGATTGCAAGAGTTTACACAAATTTATACCCTCAAAAGAGAGTTTATTTTCTTAAAATTTCACAAATTTCCAACTTTGCTCATCTTATAGGAGAAAACATGTAGTTGGTTGAGAATTATTTTGTGTGATTGTTAGCCATTTACTTTAGTTTTACATGTATATAATGCCTTTTCATATAGTTCATTCATATCTTATTGTTTGTCTATATATTTCATCATATATATTAAGAAAATTAGACTCATTGAATGCATCCTAAGAATAGTTCTTCAGTTTGTCATTTGCCCTTCAACTTTAGTGTATATTTTTATTTTGATTTATTATTCTATTATATAGAAGTAATTTGTTACTTTGAACTGCAGAGTTGTAATACTGAAGATGATGACATCAACGAAGCATAAATCAAATTTCAGTCTCTATATTCTTTCCAGAAGATCCCCACTTTTGAGTCTAAGCCAAATAGACCTCAGACCTAGAGAGAGGGTTAATTTTTCTTCTCTGAAGAGCCCCCCAAATTTTGATTCAGAGCTGACTACTTTTCCTGGATCCCCAACAATTAAATATTTCCTTTAGCCCTATTTCCCAACTTTCTCCCTTGCTCCCTCTATGCTGAGATTAAGGGCATTACTTGCACCACACCCCACCATGATTTTGGTGCTTTTTATATGATCTCTTTATATGATCTTATGACTCCCAAGGGGGCTTCCCTAGTGGCTCAATGGTAAAGAATCTGCCTGCAGTGCAGAAGCAGCAGGTTCGATCCCTGAGTTGGGAAGATCTCCTGGAGGAGGGCATGGCAACCCACTCCAGTATTCTTGCCTGGAGAATTCCATGGACAGAAGAACTTGGTAGGCTACAGTCCATGGGGTCGCAAAGAGTCAGAGGCAACTGAACCGATTTGGCATGCACACACGCACGCATGCCTCCCGACATCTCAAATTCCCTGATCAAAATATATATTCTTCTTATTTTTAATCAATTGTCACATCAGTTACAAAATTTTCTAAAAACATACCCTATGCTATTAGGCAGTCTTTCTTTCTCCAGCTTGTTTCTAAATGTCCAAAACAAAGAATAACTGATGTCTCACTTGCCAGACATTCATCAACATTCATAAAAATTTTTCCCATGGAAAATGTCTAACAAAAGATTCTTTCACCCAGCAAAATGATCTTTTTGAGGATGATCTATGTTGTAGTACATATGTGCAGATTATTGATTGGTGAATAGTATTCCATTCTGCACTAAACAGTCCATATTTTGTTTATCCATTCACCATTTAGGACATTTGTTTTTTCTAGTTTATGATCATTCTGAAGATTACTGCTTATGAGCGCTAACGTATGTGTCACTGTTTGAATGCATTTTCATTTTTTTGGAGAGAGCCCTAGAAGTGAAACTGAAGAGTTGTACAGTAAATTTTTTTATGAAAAATCTCAGGGTATGAATAGGCAGCACACAGAGGAATTTTCAGACAGTAAAACCATTCTCTATGATGCAGTTATGGTGAATATATGTCATAACACATTTGACTAAACCCACAGAATATAAAACATCAAGAATGAAAACTAATGTAAAACACCAAAAATGGAAACTAATGTAAAATATATGGTTTTGGGTGATTATAACATGTCAATATATGTTCATCAACTTCAATAAATGTACCACTCTAGTGGTGGATTTTGATATTGGCAGTTTATGTATGTAAGAAGGGCTTTGCAGGTGGCCTAGTGGTAAAGAATCCTCTTGCCAATGCAAGAGATGCCAGTGATGTAGGTTCTATCCCTGGGTTAGAAAGATACCCTGGTGAAGGAAATGGCAACCCATTCCAGTATTTTTGCCTGGGAAATCCCATGGACAGAGAAGCCTGGTGGATTATAGTCCATGGGGTCGCAGAGTCAGAAACAACTGAGCATATGCACACACACACACACATATGCATGCATGTAAGGAGACAGGAGTTACATAGGAAATCTCTGTACCTTCCTTTCAATTTTGCTATGAACCTAAAACTGCTCTGAAAAAAAGTCTATTAGAAAAAATTTTAAAAGATGCAGAAGTATGATCCATCCTGAGCTACCTGAGACTGGATGAACCAGGGTGTTTAATTCTTAAAATCACTACCCAAAAGCAACCTGAAATAGGAAAGTGTGTATTTCATTATCTAGTGATAATTTGAATTCTGTAAGCTGAATTACTTGATTTTTCACTTATCTAGTTAAAAACTAGATAAGGAAAAGAAGTGCTACATATTGAACCCTCTCAGAAATCTCTACATATAGAATACACTATTTGTATTTTCCATTTTACACAAATTTTCTTATTTACTGAAATCAAAACATGCCTGTTTTTCCCAAGTTAGATTTTCAAGGCAAATATTTTTAATTCAACCCCAAAACTCCGTGACAGAGCTATAAAAGTTATCTCAACAAACTCACCAGATACCTTTTTAGTTCCCTACATTATAAGTCAAGTCCCTGATAGAACATCCTCTTTCATGTGTCTGGGCTGGCTGCTCTCTAGCGCCACTAAAACCTGTCACCCTGGGTTTCATTTATTGCCATCCTGGCAATAGTATTGGTATGCCTCATATATTGACTCTTCAATTTCTGTTGAAAACATTAATTATGGCATTTATTGTTCACACTGCTCTCATTTATGAAGTACATGTCAGCAACTTGAGGCAGAAAAATGGATGCTTTGTATTTTTAATCACCTGAACCTGGCACAATGATTAATGTCTAATAGACATTATTAAGTTATCCTATCCTATAGCTATAAAGTTATCCTATAAAAAATATTTTAAGAATGGACATATGCTGTTCCTTAAAAATTATAATAGGAACTGATGTGAATAAATGTCCACTTGCCAAAATCGGCCACAATTTGTACAATGCTAAACCTCCAAACTTTTTTATTCTACATTAAAAGTAGAGGGCACTTTACTAAGCTCTGATGGCTAGCATATTCTTCATCCCAAATGGAGCATTGTTATACTAATTCAAGATAGAATTATATATTAAAATATAAACTATAATATAAATTAATATGTACCAAGTAATATATGAGCTTGATGAAGAGAAAAGTGATAGAATTAACAGCATATTATTTCATTCCAGTAAGACTTCTACAGTCTCTTACTTATGGTCAGTATCTACTTAAATGAGCAATTTCAAATCTATGGTCCATGAGTAAAACATGTTAAATAATTTTAGCCTTTGTAATACACTTCCTATCAGGCAAGACACATTTTGTTCATTTTTCTTGTTATGTACCAGAGAAATGAAATCTGACGCATTTGGTACAATATTAAAATGGCATTTAATATTTAACCTTAACAAAAGAGAATATTAAATTTCCTATGTAATAAAAGAATTTATTATGAACATTTTATACTGTAATTCCTTATTTTTTCTTTATTTATGCTACAAATAATTATAAAGTACAATGTACCTGTCATTGCCAAGTCACTTCAGTCGTGTCCAACTTCATGTGTGCGACCCCACGGACTGCAGCCTACCAGGCTTCTCCGTCCATGGGATTCTCCAGGCAAGAGCACCAGAGCCATTGCCTTCTCCAGTACCTGGCATTACTTCCTTAATAATTAATTAAATTGCATGATTAAATGTCTCATTTGTGGTAGTAATTATTTTATGTTGGGTCTGTTAAATATTTTGGCTTTGAATATTTTTGTGAGCATTTGGAATAAATTGTATTACACACCTACTAGTCAAATATTGATGGATTTCAATCCTACAAAGATTTAAAATCTACAATATAAATTATAAATTTAAGAATTTATGTATGTGTATTGTATATGTACTGTGGAAACCATGGTAACTCAGACAGTAAAGAATCTGCCTGCAATGTGGGAGACCTGGGTTCATTCCCTGGAGAAAGGAATGGTAACTTACTCCAGTATTCTTGCCTGGAGAATTTCATGGACAGAGGTGCCTGGTGGGCTAGAGTTCATGGGATCTCAAAGAGTCAGACATGACTGAGTGACTAACACTTTTACTTTTTCACTGTGTATGAATATGAATTTCTATTTAGATTCCTCATCTAAAAGTTAGACTCAGAATATAATATAATCATAATGATATAATAATAGAGGCACATTTTTAGATATGGGGACAGATATAAATTTAGTAGTTAGAGAAAAATAAAGATATATATAATGCTTGTACTATCTGGTAGAATGTTGTTTAGTCACACAGTCGTTTCTGACTCTTTGCGACCCAATTGACTGCCACTTCAATCTAAAACATAATAAAGCCACAAGAAATCTTCTTAGGAATTACTGGATATTGAGGCAACAAGGATGAATGATAGGCTAACACATGTAGACTTGAATAATATTTATTGGGGATTATTCATGGAGATTGTATTCAAATGCTTGGTTTCCCCCTGGCTTGTCATATTCTGAAATATTTCACAATCATAGAGCAGTTTTAGTGGGCACATATACAAGAGATGGGATGTTTTCAAGACCCATTTTAGACCTTTTCATATATAATTTTTGTACTACAAGAATGGTCTCTTTTTGTCTTAATGCACTTGGGGATTAAGGATTTGCCTTATCCTATGATTTCAGGGAGAAGCATTTCTCTCCTGAGTTCCTTTAACCAGTTGGAATCTCTGGGAAGCAGGCTCAGAAATAAAACAAAATGCAAAAAGGTCTATTGGGAAGTAACACCTATTAAGGGAAAGTGAAAGTGAAAGGAATCAGAATTGGGCTTGGGCTGCCATCAGACTACAGTTCAGACCTGATGAACTCTGTCAGCCTGGTGCAGGGCTTATTAGCAAAATCCCACCTAGCTCACTCACTGACTTTAGATAACCTTTAGAAGACCACAGTCATTCAGGTATAAATGTGTCCAACTCTTTGTGACCCCATGGACTACAGCCTATTAGGCTCCTCTGTCTATGGGGTTTTTCTTGGCATGAATACTGGAGTAGGTTGCCATTGTCTTCTCTAGGGGATCTTCTTGGGTCAGGGATAAATCTTCCCAGGTCTTCTGCATTGGCAGGTGAATTCTTTACCAATGAGCCACCAGAGAAGCCCTTAGAAGACCAGAACCTTGCTCAAAAGCTGAGGTAAACAATCAACAACCTCACAAGATGAGAGAGGCTATCATCTACCCAGAGGTCCTTACAGGTAGGTAGCAAGTATTTTCCTGAAGGGAGATCTGAGCAGCAGGGTTCCCTTTCTGCAACATTCCTCAATAGAATCATGATAACATACAGTAATTGCTCAGGATTCAAAATGTTATGGTCTCAATGCCATGATAGGGCAGAACTCAGACTCATTTCTCTCCATATCACACTTCTCAGAACAGACTTCCTGGAAAATCACTCCATACCCTACATGTCCTGTAATCATACTCCCCATCTGCTCCATCTGACAACCCAGGAGGATGGCTTTTCCTAACAAACAGTACTGATTTTCAGATTTCCAATGTAAATGAAATCATACAGTATTTCTCTTTCTATTGGACTTACTCCACTCAGCATAAGACTTTCTAGGTCTGTAACATCTGATATTTATGTAGCATCTTAGAACGATGACAGACAGTGACTAGACTTATTGTGGTGACTATTTTGAAAAGCATAGAAATAATGAATCACTAATTTCACTCACTGAGAGCCAGACATTCTGGAATACAAATTCAAGTGGGCCTTAGGAAGCATCTCTACAAACAAAGCTAGTGGAGGTGATGGAATTCTAGCTGAGCTACTTCAAATCCTGAAAGATGATGCTGTGAAAGTGGTGCACTCAATATGCCAGCAAATTTGGAAAACAGCAGTGGCCACAAGACTAGAAAAGGTCAGTTTTCATTTCAATCCCAAAGAAAGACAATGTCAAAGAATGCTCAAACTACCACACAATTGCATACATCTCACACACTAGTAAAGTGATGCTTAAAATTCTCCAAGCCAGGCTTCAGCAAAATGTGAACCGTGAACTTCCAGATGCTCAAGGTGCTTTTAGAAAAGGCAGAGGAACCAGATATCAAATTGCCAACATCTGCTGGATCATGGAAAAAGCAAGAGAGTTCCAGAAAAACATCTATTTCTGCTTTATTGACTATGCTAAAGCCTTTGACTGTGTGGATCACAATAAACTGTGGAAAATTCTGAAAGAGATGGGAATACCAGATCACCTGACCTGCCTCTTGAGAAACCTGTATGCAGGTCAGGAAGCAACAGTTAGAACTGGACATCGAACAACAGACTGGTTCCAAATAGGAAAAAGAGTGCATCAAGGCTGCATATTGCCACCCTGCTTATTTAACTTATATGCAGAGTACATCATGAGAAACGTTGGGCTAGAAGAAGCACAAGCTTGAATCAAGATTGTCAGGAGAAATATCAATAACCTCAGATATGCAGATGACACCACCCTTAGGGCAGAAAGTGAAGAACTAAAGAGCCTCTTGATGAAAGTGAAAGTGGAGAGTGAAAAAGTTGGCTTAAAGCTCAACATTCAGAAAACAAAGATCATGGCATCTGGTCCCATCACTTAATGGCAAATAAATGGGGAAACAGTGGCTGACTTTATTTTTCTGGGCTCCAGAATCACTGTCGATGGTGATTGCAGCCATGAAATTAAAAGATGCCTCCTCCTTCAAAGGAACGTTATGACCAACCTAGATAGCATATTCAAAAGCAGAGACATTATTTTGCCAACAAAGGTCTGTCTAGTCAGGGCTATGGTTTTTCCAGTGGTCATGTATGGATGTGAAATTTGGACTATAAAGAAAGCTGAGTGCCAAAGAAGAGATGCTTTTGAACTGTGCTGTTGGAGAAGACTCTTAAGAGTCCCTTGGACTGCAAGGAGATACAGCCAGTACATCCTAAAGGAAATCAGTCCTGAATATTATTGGAAAGACTGATGCTGAAGCTGAAACTCCAATACTTTGGCCACCTGATGCAAAGAGCTGACTCATTGGAAAAGACCATGATGCTGGGAAAGATTGAGGGCAGGAGGAGAAGGGGATGACAGAGGATAAGATGGCTGGATGGCATCACTGACTCAATGGACATAGGTTTGGGTGGACTCCGGGATTTGGTGATGGACAGGGAGGCTTGGCGTGCTGCGGTTCATGGGGTCACAAAGAGTTGGACATGACTGAGCGACTGAACTGAACTGAACTGATGTAGAGGATCATGTCTTCTGCAAACAGCGGGAATTTTACTTCTTATTTTCCAATCTGGGTTTCTTTTATTTCTATTTCTGCTCTGATTGCTGTGGCCAAAACTTACAAAACTATGTTGTATAGTAGTGGTGAGAGTGGGCAGCCTTGTCTTATTCCTGACTTTAGGGGAAATGCTTTCTATTTTTCACCATTGAGGATAATGTTAGCTGTGATTATTGTCATATATAGCTTTTAGTATGTTGAGGTATGTTCCTTCTATTCCTGCTTTCTGGTGGGTTTTTCTCATAAATGGATATTGAATTTTATCAAAGTCTTTCTCTGCATCTATTGAGATAATCATATGGTTTTTATCTTTCATTTTGTTAATGTGGTGTTGATTGATTCCTGGGATAAAGCCCACTTGGTCATGATGCATGATTTTTTTAATATGTTGTTGGATTCTGTTTGCTAGGATTTTGTTAACGATTTTTGCATCTATGTTCATTAGTGATATTGGCCTGTAGTTTTCTTTTTTTGCGGCATCTTTGTCTGGTTTTGGTATTAGGGCGATGGTGGCCTCATAGAATGAGTTTGGAAGTCTACCTTCCTCTGCAATTTTCTGGAAGAGTTTGAGTAGGATAACTGTTAGCTCTTCTCTAAATTTTTGGTAGAATTCAGCTGTGAAGCTGTCTGGTCCTGGGCTTTTGTTTGCTGGAAGATTTCTGATTACAGTTTTGATTTCCATGCTTGTGATGGGTCTGTTAAGGTTTTCTATTTCTTCCTGTTTCAGTTTTGGAAAGTTATACTTTTCTAAGAATTTGTCTGTTTCTGCCAAGTTGTCCATTTTATTGGCATATAATTGCTGATAGTAGTCTCTTATGATCCTTTGTATTTCTGTGTTGTCTGTTGTGATTTCTCCATTTTCATTTCTAATTTTGTTGATTTGATTTTTCTCCCTTTGTTTCTTGGTGAGTCTGGCTAATGATTTGTCAATTTTATTTATCCTCTCAAAGAACCAGCTTTTGGCTTTGTTGATTTTTGCTATGGTCTCCATTGTTTCTTTTGCATTTATTTCTGCCCTAATTTTTTAAGATTTCTGTCCTTCTACTAACCCTGGGGTTCTTAATTTCTCCCTTTTCTAGTTGCTTTAGGTGTAGAGTTAGGTTATTTATTTGACCTTTTTTCTTGTTTCTTGAGGTAAGCCTGTATAGCTATGAACCTTCTGCTTAGCACTGTTTTTACAGTGTCCCATAAGTTTTGGATTGTTGTGTTTTCAATTTGATTCATTTCTACTTCCAAATAGGAAAAGGAGTTAGTCAAGGCTGTATATTGTCACCCTGTTTATTTAACTTATATGCAGAGTACATCATGAGAAACGCTGGACTGGAAGAAACGCAAGCTGGAATCAAGATTGCTGGGAGAAATATCAATAACCTCAGATATGCAGATGACACCACCCTTATGGCAGAAAGTGAAGAGGAACTCAAAAGCCTCTTGAAAGTGAAAGTGGAGAGTGAAAAATTTGGCTTAAAGCTCAACATTCAGAAAACGAAGATCATGGCATCTGGTCCCATCACTTCATGGGAAATAGATGGGGAAACAGTGGAAACAGTGTCAGACTTTATTTTTATGGGCTCCAAAATCACTGCAGATGGTAATTGCAGCCATGAAATTAAAAGACATTTACTCCTTAGAAGGAAAGTTATGACCAACCTAGAGAGTATATTCAAAAGCAGAGACATTACTTTGCCAACAAAGGTTCATCTAGTCAAGGCTATGGTTTTTCCAGTGGTCATGTATGGATGTGAGAATTGGACTGTGAAGAAGGCTGAGCACCGAAGAATTTATGCTTTTGAACTGTGGTGTTGGAGAAGACTCTTGAGAGTCCCTTGGACTGGTAAGGAGATCCAACCAGTCCATTCTGAAGATTAGCCCTGGGATTTCTTTGAAAGGAATGATGCTAAAGCTGAAACTCCAGTACTTTGGCCACCTCATGCGAAGAGTTGAATCATTGGAGAAGACTCTGATGCTGGGAGGGATTGGGGGCAGGAGTAGAAGGGGATGACAGAGGATGAGATGGCAGGATGGCATCACTGACTCGATGGACGTGAGTCTGAGTGAACTCCGGGAGTTGGTGAGGGACATGGAGGCCTGGTGTGCTGCTATTCATGGGATCGCAAAGAGTCGGACATGACTGAGTGACTGATCTGATCTGATGCATATTTTGATTTCTTTTTTTAATTTCTTCTGTGATTTGTTGGTTATGCAGAAGTGTGTTGTTTAGCCTCCATATGTTGGCATTTTTAATAGTTTTTCTCCTATAATTGGCATCTAATCTTACTGCATTGTGGTCAGAAAAGATGCATGGGATGATTTCAAATTTTTTTTTTTTTAATTTACCAAGGCTCGATTTATGGCCCAGGACACGATCTATCCTGGAGAAGGTACCATGTGTACTTAAGAAAAAGGTGAAATTCATTGTTTTGGGGTGAGATGTCCTATAGATATCAGTTATGTCTAACTGGTCCAGTGTGTCATTTAAAATTTGTATTTCTTGTTAATTTTCTATTTAGTTGATCTATCCATAGGTGTGAGTGGGGTATTAAAGTCTCCCACTAATTATTGTGTTATTGTTAATTTCCCCTTTCATACTTGTTAGCATTTGCCTTACATACTGCAGTGCTCCTATATTGGGTGCATATATGTTTATAATTGTTATATCTTCTTTTTGGAGTGATCCTTTGATCATTATGTAATGTCCTTCTTTGTCTTCTTTCAGAGCCTTTGTTTTAAAGTCTATTTTATCTGATATGAGTATTTCTACTCCTGCTTTTTTTTTTGGGGGGGGGGGGTCTCCATTTGTGTGAAATATCTTTTTCCAGCCCTTCACTTTCAGTCTGTATGTGTCCCTTGTTTCGAGGTGGGTCTCTTGTAGACAGCATATATAAGAGTCATTTTTTAATCCATTCAGCCAGTCTTTGTCTTTTGGATGGGGCATTCAACCCATTTACATTTAAGGTAATTATTGATAAGTATGATCCCATTGCCATTTACTTTGTTGTTTTGAATTCGAGTTTATACACCCTTTCTGTGTTTCCTGTCTAGAGAAGATCCTTTAGCATTTGTTGAAGAGCTGGTTTGGTGGTGCTGAATTCTCTCAACTTTTGCTTGTCTGTAAAGCTTTTTATTTCTCCTTCATATTTGAATGAGATCCTTGCTGGGTACAGTAATCTGGGTTGTAGGTTTTTCTCTTTGATCACTTTAAGTATGTCCTGCCATTCCCTTTTGGCCTGAAGAGTTTCTATTGAAAGATCAGCTGTTATCCTTATGGGAATCCCCTTGTGTGTTATTTGTTGTTTTTCCCTTGCTGCTTTTAATATTTGTTCTTTGTGTTTGGTCTTTGTTAATTTGATTAATATCTGTCTTGGGGTGTTTTGCCTTGGGTTTATCCTGTTTGGGACTCTCTGGGTTTCTTGGACTTGGGTGAGGGAAGTTTTCAACTATTATCTCCTCGAGTATTTTCTCATGGCCTTTCTTTTTGTCTTCTTCTGGGACTCCTATGAATCGAATGTTGGGGCATTTGACATTGTCCCAGAGGTCCCTGAGGTTGTCCTCTTTTCTTTTAATTCTTTATTCCTCTCTGCTTCATTTATTTCTACCATTCTATCTTCTACCTCACTATCCTATCTTCTGCCTCCATTATCCTACTGTTGGCTCCCTCTGGAGTGTTTCTGATCTCATTTATTGCATTATTCATTATTGATTGACTCTTTTTTATTTTGTATAGGTCCTTGTTAAACCTTTCTTGCAACTTCTCAATCCTTGTCTCCAGGCTATTTATCTGTAACTCCATTTTGTTTTCAAGATTTTGGATCATTTTTATGATCATTATTCTGAATTCTTTTTCAGGTAGATTCCCTATCTCCTCCTCTTTTGTTTGGTTTGGTGGACATTTATCATGTTCCTTTACCTGCTGAGTATTTCTCTGCCTTTTCATCTTATTTAGATTGCTGTGTTTGAGGTGGCCTTTCTGTATTCTGGCAGTTTGTGGTTCCTCTTTTCTTATGGAGGTTCCTCCCTATGGGTGGGGTTGGACAAGTGGCTTGTCAAGGTTTCCTGGTTAGGGAAGCTTGCATTGGTGTTCTGGCGGGTAGAGCTGGATTTCTTCTCTCTGGAGTGCAATGAAGTGTCCAGTAGTGAGTTTCGAGATGTATATGGGTTTCATGTGACTTTGGGCAGCCTGTATGTTGAAGCTTGGGGCTATGCTCCTATGTTGCTGGAGAGTTTGTGTAGTATGTCTTGCTCTGGAACTTGTTGGCTCTTGGGTGGTGCTTGGTTTCAGTGTAGGTATGGAGGCTTTTGGATGATCTCTTATCAATTAATGTTCCCTGGAGTCAGGAGTTCTCTGGTGTCCTCACGTTTTGGGCTTAAACCTCCTGCCTCTGGTTTTAAGTCTTATTCTTACAGTAGCCTCAAGATTTCTCCATTCATACAACAACGATGATAAAACTTCCAGGTTAATGGTGAAAAGATTCTCCACAGTGAGGGACACCCAGAGAGGTTCACAGAGTTACATGGAGAAGAGAAAAGGGAGGAGGGAAATAGAGGTGACCAGGGGGAATCAAAAAGGGAGAGGGCAATCTAGCCAGTAGATAATTCCCTAGGTGCTCTCCACAGTCTGGAACCCTCAGAGAGGTTCGTGGAGTTACATAGAGAAGAGAAGCGGGAGGGAGGAGATAGAGGTGGGCAGGAGGAGAAAAGGGGGAATCAAAAGGAGAGAGAGAGATCTAGGCAGTACTCTGTTCCCTAAGTGTTTTCCACAGCCTGGAACACACAGAGAGATTCATAGATTTGGGTAGAGAAGAGAAGAGGGAGAGAGGAAATAGAGGTGACCAAGGGGAAAAAAGGAGAGTCAAAAGGGGGAGAGAGTAATCAAGCCAGTAATCAAACTCCTAAGTAAAAATGGATACTGAAGATTGGATTCTTAAATGTACAAAATTGATAACAAATACCAAAAAGCAAAGATTAAAAATATAGAGTAGAAGTTAGACTCTCAAAAATACAATATTAAAAAAAAAACAAATCACAAAAAGTATAAGAAATATATATGAAGTTTGCTTTAAAAATAAGGTCTCTTTTTTTTTTGCAAGGTAATAGTAGGTTATAAAAATGAAAATAAAGGAGTAATAGAGGACTTATTATTATTTTTTTAAATAATGATAATAGTAAAAATATATCTAGGAATTTCTCTGGAGCTGTTGTGGGCAGTGTGGGGTCAGTTCAGCTTCAAATAGTTCCTTATTCGAGCTTCTACTTCTCAAGATCTATAGGCCCCTTCCAGTGCAGTCATTGTTAACTACAGGGATTTTAATCTGTTGCACTTGTCACTTCCAAAGTGGTTCCCTCTGTTCATTTGGCTTCTTCTGTTTGTAGGTCTCTTCAGTGTCTAATTTCCACCCTGACATAAGGGAGTGAAGGTGGTCTCTTGTTTAGGCTCTCATTTCTTCAGTTGTGCTATGGGGAGGGAGGAACACTGCAAACAAATATCACGGTCATGTGTGGGGCGTGCTTGCAGTGTCTCAGCCGCACTGGGTTTGCCCCCACTCATGGCATGTGTTCTTTTCCAGTCTAAACTGCTCAGGCTCCAGGTTGCTCTGCAGGCAGTGGGCCCTGGGTTGTGTGGACTTCCCAGGTCTAAGCTGCTCAGGTTCAGGTTCTCAGGTATTCCACAAAGGTGCAGACTTGGTTTGGCCTGCGTTTTGTGCCCTTCCCAGGTCTGAGTAGCTCAGGTGACCAAGTGCTTGGCTAGCACAGTCTCCCCAGGTGGCGAGTGTGTCTTGTCACCTCCCAGTTCCAGCCATTCTGTTTCCTGGGTGGCGCACCCATCTCCAGTGTGCTGTATGTCTCTTCTGGGGAGTGATCTCTGGCTGTGACCCTCTTGGTGGATGTCAACCGTCCAGAATCCCAGGAAGTTTTGGTTAGAAACTGGAAGCCTGTTCGCAGTTTGGTAGGGGATGCCATCTCTGGGGCTGAGTTTGCCCCTTTCCAGCTCTGGCTGGCACCTGCCTGCCCCCAGCGAGGGATGGGCCAGTCCGCAGCCTGCTAGCTCTCCTTTGGTATTCGCTCAGTCCTTTGTTCTGGGAGCAGACCCGGCAGTGCCTTAGGTTAGGGCTTTTCATGGGATAG
Organism: Bos taurus; assembly: GCF_002263795.3. Taxonomy (NCBI): domain Eukaryota; kingdom Metazoa; phylum Chordata; class Mammalia; order Artiodactyla; family Bovidae; genus Bos; species Bos taurus. The sequence goes on along the minus strand of NC_037353.1, from coordinate 1,443,046 downwards.
TTCTCTCTCCCTCTCTCTCTCTCTTTTTTTCCTCTCTCTCTCTGGCTATCCCACAGTTTAGGCTGCTATCTCACATTAGCTACCTCAGATTGCCCTCAGGGCATTCAGTCCCGGTCCTTACCCTAAGCAATTCAGCCTGAGCCTCCCCGTTCAGCCCCTGCTTGCTCGTGGCAGATGCGAGTGTCTGGGGTATTTCTCTGCTGGGAGTTGCTGTTAGGTGGGTAATCTGTGGGGTTTATTTATTTATTTATTTTTTCTCCTGGTTATGTTGCCCTCCAAGATTCCAAAACTGCCCACAGACCTGCCAGTGAGAGGGTTTCCTGGTGTTTGGAAACTTCTCCTCTTTTAAGACTCCCTTCCTAGGACGGATCTCTGTCCCTAACTCTTTTGTCTCTTTTTTTATCTTTTATATTTTGTCCTACCTCCTTTTGAAGACAATGGGTTGTTTTTCTGAGTGCCTGATGTCCTCTGCCAGCATTCAGAAATTGTTTTGTGGAATTTGCTCAGCGTTCAAATGTTCTTTCGATGAATTTGTGAAGGAGAAAGTGGTCTCCTTGTCCTATTCCTCCCCATTTAAGGACTGCCCCAAGCACTTATTTTAAATATTAAAGAGAACTTCATAGCAAACTGAGCTAAATCATATAAATAAATAATAAAGGTCTTAAACCCATGTAATTTTTGTAATGCATTGTTTACAAGTAAAATAACAGTCACACACATATACAATACTCCAGCTGTACTGAAACTCATTTTCAATGAAATCAGAATCTGTCAAGCACTTACATCTTTACAATAGAAACAAAATCCTGGTATGACAACCCATAACATACTTTACTCACTGATTTTTTACATTTTGCATACATACATAATGTTCCAAATTATAAAACACATATAACTAATTGAAACTCACAATGAGATAAGTATTTACTAGCCTGACAATAAACAAATCATTTTCAGTTGAAAATTTATAATGACAATGTAATACTGTAATATGCTCTTAATGGGCTTTCCTTGTGGCTCAGCTGGTAGAGAATCCATCTGCAATGTGGGAGACCTGGATTCAATCCCTGGGTTGGGAAGATCTCCTGGAAAAGGGAAAGGCTGCCCACTCCAGTATTCTTGCCTGGAGAATTTCATGTATAGTCCATGGGGTTGCAAAGAGTTGGACACGACTGAGTGACTTGCACTTTCCTGCTCTTAATGAAAAATGTACATAGATTACGGTTGAACTTTTCTAATGATTTTCAAAGAGATGTCTCAAAAGTTCATTAGTAACATCAAAGTTTCAAGATGAAATAGCTCTATGAAGAAAAAGTACTGCAAGAAGGAAAAAGAGTAGGAAAAAAGAAGAGAGGAAGATGGAAATGGAGTCCAAGAGAGAGAAGAGAGGGGAAGGGAGAATTGGGAAAGGAGAAGAGGTGAAGAAAGAGGAAAGAGAAACAAGGAGAGGAAGTAGAACACAATGGAAGAACTTTACTGAATTTCTAAAAAAAAAAAAACAACAACTTTGTATCAGTTTCCCAAGATTATCCTCCACTGAACAATTTAGTTTTTCGTTTTTTTTTTTTTTTTTAACAGCTATACAAACAATAAAGGTAGTTTTAATTAATTCTGCTATAAAGATCACAATCATTGATTTAGTAGGATAAGAGCATCTCATCCTGGAAAATCATATCATCGCATTAAAAACAAAGCAACATATGTAACTATTAATAAAGAATACATTAAGCTTAAAAGAATACATTAAGATTATTAAGCATATAATTATAATTTTTCATTCCATAAGTTCTTTCATACTAATTATAAATACTACTGGTCATCATCTTGTTCTAAATTTGAAGAAACCAGCAAAGGGCTAAGGGTGGTGGCTATGTATGATTTGTCAGATTCAAGTGTAAAATAATTTCTCTATGGCATTTTTACAAGCACATTGTTTTGCTACAGTATGGGTTTTTTTCAGGAGATTGTGTGACTAAAATGCAAAATTGTACAGAATCTTCAATGAAAATATGTACAAATAATAGATGGCAACTTAATGTTATTTCCATTGCTTTGGGAAAACATGCATTTATATGCTGTTTTCCTTCAAACTTTAAGGTCTAATTTGTATTCCAGAAAAATAAGCTCAAATTTAACTACTGTTATTCAGATGTTACACTACCATATGCAGGTAATATAAAGATGAAGGGAATACAAATGCCTCTGTGTTCTCTTGATAGTGCCTGCCATTATCTCAACCCAGTATAAGAAACAGAAAGGGATCTGTAACTGCAGCCTGTGAAGTTCAATTTCCTGAAGTAAGAGCAGGTGAACAAGAGGGAAACCTTTCCAGACAACCCCTGAAGTTCAGTTTCCTACCTGCCTCTAACATTCACTGTGAAAGTCTCCTGGAACTTTGAGCTTTGAAGATTAGTAAATGGTTATGGGGCAGACATGGCATGTATATATACTGAAGGACAGGGGAAACAGAGAGAGACAGAAAATTCCTACTGAGGGACCAACTCCAGTTCAAGGTTCTTGTGGTTAGCAATAACCCACTAGCACACATTACTCTTTGCTATTTTTCCTTAAAAATCACCCCAAGAAAATACCATGCCTTTTCCCTAGAATTAGCCAGGTAATTTTTTCAGTCACTAGATGTAATGGACTGTTTTGAAACCAGTAAAGTCAGAGTGCCAGAATCCATGCCTCCAAACTGTGGTGCTGGAGAAGACTCCTCAGAGTCCTCTGGACAGCAAGGAGGTCAAACCAGACAATCTTAAGGGAAATCAACCCTGAATACTCATTGGAAGGACTAATGCTGAAGCTGAAGCTCCAGTATTTTGATCACCTGATGTTCAGCTGATTCATTGGAAAAGTCCTTGATGCTGGGAAAAACTAGGGGCAGAAGCACAAGAGGGCATCAGAGGATGAGATGGCTGGGTGGCATCACTGATGGGATGGACATGAACTTGGGAAAACTTTGGGAGATGCTGAGGGACAGGGAGACCTGGCATGCTGCAGTCCATGTGGACTGACTGCAGACATAACTGAGTACCTGACCCACAACAGTTCTACCAAAAAAAGGCTTTTGTCCTATCTTCTAACACTATGTAATTTATAGGTTTGTAATTTCTAACAAATTACTGAGAAAAAAAAAAAAACCTTGGTGGCTTTAAAACAACATGAATGTGTTCTCTTAAAGTTTTCAAAATTAGAAATTGGAGATGAGTTCACTTAGTTAAAACCAAGATGTTAGCAGGGCTGTGTCCCATCTAGAAATTCTTTCTCTCTCTCTCTGTATCCTCTAAGTCACGTCCGACTCTTGTGACCCCCATGGACTATAGCCTGCCAGGCTCCTCTGTTCATGGGATTCTCCAGGCAAGAACACTGGAGTGGGTTGCCATTTCCTTCTTCACTAGAAATTCTAGTGGGAATCTATTTCCTTGATTTTTCCCATATTTTAGGGGAAACCCTTCCATCTGCAAAGCCAGCAATGGCCTGTAGATCCCTTTTTGGTTATACCTCATTGTCATTAACTCTCTTCTCTCTTTTATCTTTGAGAACCCTTATGATTACATTGGACACATCCAAATAATACAGAATTATTTTCTGATCTCAAAGTCAACTGATAAATAACCTTAATTCCCCCGTGCCAGGTAATGTAAAGTATTTACAGGTTCTAGAGACTAGGCTGTGAACATCTTTGGATGAGGGGGCATTATTTTGCCTACAACACCCACTACAGTTTTAAAAACTCAAATAACTCTGAGTGACAAGGAGAAACAAGCTCTATAATGCTTTTACACTCAGAACCTTGGCCAGTGTCATTTAGCCACAGTTGGAGACTAGGCACAGGACACAGAGAACTATTCTAGTAAGTTTCCCCTTTCCAGGAAAAAATGTAAAGATAGAGAGGAGATGCGTCACTGTCTAGTGCTGAGGCTAAGAGTGTGGGTTAACTGGAAGGGGAATTAGAATATTTCAAGGGGTGAAGGAAATGTTCTAAAATGGGATGGTACTGATGGTTATATATTTGATAAATGTATAAATTGTGAATTATATAGCTAGTATCCCCATAAGGGTATGAATATTTTCACTTTGCCTTCTCACACATGTATTTTGTTAAAATTAGAGGAATACCACTTGGGGAAATATTCAAGTATTTGAATGTCATAAGACTGAGGTACTCTCTTTTTCAGTAGGCTTTTTTTTGTTATTGTTTTTAATGTATCCATTTCTTCCATTTTTTGCTTTAAAATACTCTATCTCCCCTCAGACTTAAATGTTAATGAAACAAGCAGTTAAGACATTGATTTTCAAAGAATTTATGCATGCTTTCAGTGATTTAAAGAAATTCTTACTAGTGTCCTTGATGGTAGAATACAAGCCTTGAGAAAATCAAGTGTAATTCTAGCTCTTTATCTTTGGGAAAAACCCCAGGATATCACCATGCTATCATCCTTTAAGAGTACTTACTGAACATTTCATTTTGCAAGGAATCATATGAGCTCCTGTATGTGTAGACTTTTGCTGATTTAACCCTTTCCAATCACACTATGTGACTAGGCCTTATCAAAGTCACAGGGCTAGCAGAGTGGAGTGGAAATACTTGATGACTAAATTCTCTATGGATAGAAATGGCACCAACTTATATTTATATTATCTCCCTTTCTTATTCATTCTATTTGATATTCACAGATAAACTGTACCAAAGACACCATGTGACAGTGGAGTTTTAAGAAAGCATGACCTGCAACAGAGGCATATATCCACCCACAAACATTCTCACACACAGCATTTTAATATAGGCACTGAGCTGCAATAAAGAGGATTAGGTCAGAAGCCTTTACAAATGTTCTATGTGTCTGAAATAAATGTTCCATCCTCTCTTGTATATTTCTACTTTGTGCCTAAAAGTCACTTATTTAGAAAATTCTTCTATTATTCTATCATTCATCACATCTATCATGTTATAATTATTTATTTATTTCTCTGATTAGATTTGTTGTCTGCATCCCCTACCTTGTCCATAATTATATACACAATGTTTCATAAGTATATTCTTTGCTTTGGACAAAGAATGTGTTACATACATATTTAGGGATTTAATGAATGCATAAGTAAATAAGTGAAATAAAAGTGTCAGAAGACATTCTTTGCTATTTTTAGGTCTCAACTACTGGAAAAACTATTTATATCTCTGAGCTTCAGATTCCTCATATATGTAATACAGGAAACAATAACTTCCCTGCTTTTCTCAAAATGTTACATGAGAGTTAACTCTGGGAACACCTAAACCCCAAAGAAAATAAGAAATACACTTCCCATCAAAAAATATAGCAGAGAAGTTAATCCTAAGAGTGACAAAATGCTCATTTCTCTAATCAGGTTACATTTACTAAATTAAAGAAAATGACCTTGAGAACACTACATAGACCCAAACTGCGGAAAAAGAAGCTTCAGTGCCTCAGAATCTCTTCCTCTGATTTGTGCTTTATGTGGGAGTTTGCTTGTTAAAATTAGTGAATTTTATCCTCCTCCCAAGCCTTTCTTCTGTGGTTTTCCTATCACTCCACCAGGATTCCCTGGTGGCTCAGACAGTAAAGAGTCTGCCTGTAATTCAGGAGACCCGGGTTTGATCCCTGAGTCAGGAAGATCCCCTGGAGAAGGAAATGGCAACCCAGTCCAGTATTCTTGCCTGGAAAATCCTATGGATGGAGGAGCCTGGCTGACTACAGTCCATGGGTCACAGAGTCGGACACAACTGAGCGACTTCACTTTCCACAACACAGTAGGTGGTCAAAAATCTCAGCTGTCCTTATAATTCCCATGAACTATGGTTCAGGGAAGTTTAAACCTGCTCAAAAGAAGTGACGGCCAGTATCTTATCCCAGGCCTCATGACTCCCAAGCCTTGATATTAGTCACACACCTTAAAAGAATTTTGTGTAATTAAAACAGTTTAATCAAAACCAACCTTTATTTGTCTATGGAGTGGCAGAAAATACAGGAAAAGAGAATCTGTTGAATTATGGACTTTATATATTCCATATATAGAATTGAAAATCAAAGCAAGACTGGTTCTTTTTTTTTTAATATCCTCTCAGCTTTCAACCATACATTTTTTTCTGAACTTGATCATAGCCCATTGGTAGATAAAACTGGAGGATAACTTCAGAAATGGTGGGAGGTAATAGCAGTTCAGGAAAATGTTATCTGTGTGAACTGCAATTATGTAATTCTTACCTCAGCTATATTCTATGGCTTTGTCATTCATCTTACATTGTGCTGCCAATAAATTCATTGCCTAGGGGGATAAAAATAAAGAAATGCAGTATCTTTGATTAATGTTTCTGAAACAATTTTTCATGAATCAAACTAAAACTGTCTTTCCCATTTAATTCTTAATAAAACCAAAGGCAATGTATACTTCAATCACTGTATAAGTACAGAATATGCTATTTTCAATAAAACAATTATTCACCCCACTAAGAGAAAAACATTCAAAAAACATATCTCAACTAGCTCACTTTTTATAGTCCATGGAATTCTCCAGGCCAGAATACTGGAGTTGGGTAGCCTTTCCCTTCTCCAGGGGATCTTCGCAACCCAAGGATCGAATCCAGGTCTCCCAAATTGCAGGCGGATTATTTACCAGCTGAGCCACTAGCGAGGTCCAAAGAATACTGGAGTGTGTTGTCATTCCCTTCTCCAGGGGATCTTCCTGACCCAGGGATCGAACCTGCATCCCCTGCATGGCAGGCAGATTCTTTACCATCTGAGCCACCAGGGGAGCCCAGAATGAGATTAGTCACACTAAAAAAGTTTGATGCCTGAAATTATCAACTAGTAGTACCTTAATTGGCACCCCACTCCAGTACTCTTGTCTGGAAAATCCCATGGATGGGGGAGCCTGGTAGGCCGAAGTCCATGGGGTCGCAGAAAGTTGGACACGACTGAGCGACTTTACTTTCACTTTCCACTTTCAGGCATTGGAGAAGGAAATGGCAACCCACTCCAGTGTTCTTGCCTGGAGAATCCCAGGGACGGGGGAGCCTGGTGGGCTGCCGTCTGTGGGGTCGCATAGAGTCGGACACGACTGAAGTGACTTAGCAGCAGTACCTTAATTTATCCAATCACTTCTCATCAAGAAGTGAAGTCGCTTAGTCGTGTCCAACTCTTTGAGACCCTGTGGACTGTAGCCCACCAGGCTCCTCCGTCCATGGGATTCTCCAAGCAAGAATACTGGAGTGGGTTTCCATTTCCTTCTCCAGGGGATCTCCCAGACCCAGGGATTGAACCCAGGTCTCCCACATTGTGGGAAGACGCTTTAACCTCTGAGCCAACAGGACAGCTGTAGTAGAAAAGTGAATCCTAAGGGTAAGAAAAATGCTCACCAGATATTCAGTAAATAAATGCTGAGGAATTACTCCATTCTAAACACTGTATAAGGTATTTGAACAAAATAAAATGATGAACAATATTACATCCAAGCCAAGGGGCCCCTAAGTGAAATGGCTAAATAAGGTACCTAATCAGAGATCTTTGAGTAGATCGAGGAATAAACTATGAAAGTCTCCAGCTGATTTTCACTTTGTAAATTTAGTCATTCAGCTTAGAAAAGTATACTTATAGAAGTACCCAAAACTCAAATAATAAAATATCAAGGTTTTCTATGGCGGTTGATACTCTTTTATTACTCCAAGAAAAAATGCATCTACTCTAATACTTCTCATGATAGTATAATTGTAATAACGTTTGGTGCTAATTCCTAATCTGTCCTTTACTGCTTACTCTTTGAAACTTTCACTTTGGCTTAAATATTGAGTACACCAAAATACCCAGTTTTTCAATCAATTGCCTATTTAAATCACTTTGAGAAACAGACAGACCACTCCATTTTATAGGTCACATCAGGATTATGCCCAATGACATTGGCATTAAGTAATATATCTGGCAGTTTGAATATTTTGAAGGTATGAGTATTGTCATCTATGCTATGCTTTGCTATGTTAAGTCACTTCAGTCGTGTCCGACTCTGTGTGACCCCATAGATGGCAGCCCACCAGGCTTCCCCATCCCTGGGATTCTCCAGGCAAGAACACTGGAGTGGGTTGCCATTTCCTTCTCCAATGCATGAAAGTGAAAAGAGAAAGTGAAGTCGCTCAGTCGTGTCCGACTCTTAGCAACCCCAAGTACTGCAGCCTACCAGGCTCCTCCATCCATGGGATTTTCCAGGCAAGAGTACTGGAGTGGGGTGGCATTGCCTTGTGTGTTATTTGAATTTATTATCTTAAGCTATCTCTAAAACACATGTGTTGTTTGAATATAGTGCTTAAATAATAAAAGCCTACTTTAATACTTAAAAGGGTACTAGGCATATTTCTGTGCTATATCACTTCATTCCAACACTTGAAAACATAATCAAAATCTTTTTACTATGGACAGCTTCAGAAGATAAAAGAAAAATTGCTTAATGTAGTTTCAACAATTATCAATTCACATCCTGAGCATCTCATGTGACTTCATATTTGCCCTTGTTGCTTTCATTTTCAAAATGGTTCAAGATTGGATAATTATATAAAAACTCAAGCAATGTATCAATATAATCATCTAAAAAAAGAATTTGGTATACTTAATTATAAACCAGTAAGTTCTGATTTTTTAATTCTCTACTTCCCAAGGAGGAAACTCTTTAGAAAGTATTTGACACTGCCATTGTCTTGGTTTTGAATTATTTCACATATGGAAGCCCAAATTGTTCTCTCTTTTTCCTAGTATGTAACTCTTTTTAAGAATCCTCTTTTGATCACTGTATCAAATCAAACCTTCCCTTTCTGTATACTTCTTGACATGATGCCTGAAAAAGAAGCTAACTCAATTCAGTTCTGGCCCTTGGTCTATAAGGAATGGATCAGATATAAACAATTGAGCATATTGATATTATTTGATTAGTTATATAAGGACTTCTCTTGCAGACAAGGGAATATCCCCTTTGGGAAATATCCTGAGTTTGGAATCAAACAGTTCTTAGTTATATTCATGGCTCTGCTATCAGTAGCAACAGACAATAGTACACTTTAAAACTTCATTAAGTCTCAGTCTCCTCATAGGTACCCCCCCCCCAAAAAAAAAAGAAAAAAAAAAGCTAATTTCTACCTGACACAGAGAAAGTTTTTAGTATAAAAAGAAATAACTATGTCACCTAGTGAAGCTGACTAAATTTCTAAATTTCAAGGTTTTAATATTTTCTCCAGTTATGTGATAACACTGAACATGGGCTGGGCAGAGAGGAAGTTATCATTAGAAATAAATCAAAAAGCACTGTTGCTGATTTCTTCACTACTGTGGACCCAAACTGCCCTGACTCTTTCAGCAGCAGCTAAAACTGTTGCTAAACCTGAAAGTACCCTTTGATTGAGAATAAGAACTAATAAGTTACACCAATATAAATACAAACTAAATAAAAGTATTCATAGAAGTAGTCAATTCTCTTCTGATAAGTAAGCAGAGTCATTCTTATACGGCAGTAAATTAAGCAATTTCCTCGGACCTCATCTTTAGCTTTGGTTGCAAATTGTGAAAGAAACATGAAGAAGGAAAAAGGAACTTTCCTGAAGCTAAATGATCCTGGGTTGGTCCATCATAAACAACTTTTCAATAGGAATCTAAATAACCAAAAACTGGCATCATTACCCTGACAAATTCACTTTATTATTAACCAGGTAGGCACTGAATTGTTAATCTGTTGTAAACACTCCTGCATGCATTTAGGATACAATCCTGCAACAAGAACCCTGTTTCATGGAGTTTTCACTGGATGAGAAGAGAAACAAAACAAAGTGATTTCAGAGAGTGAGTGTTATGTAAATTGTAAAGCAGAATTAGAGACAGAGTGAAAGAAATTGGAACAGAACTGTTCTGTTTCGAACAGGTTGTTGAGGAAAAGTCTTTGGAATAATCTTTGGAAAGAATGTTTGGAAAAGTCCTTTGGGAAGTTTGAGTAGAACTTGGAAAGATACAGAGGAGCTGGCCATGATGCCTGGAGGAATAGCAAATGCCTAAAGCAATAGGGATAATGAAAGAGGAAAAGAGGAGCAGAGAGCAGGTTACCATGGAAGATAAGACACAGTTCACATAAGGTCCTGTAAGGCTGGAAAAGAAGTTTAGACAGTGTACTAAGTGTGAGAAGAAGTCACTGAAATGTTTTGAGCAGGAAAATAATGGGATGTGATGTGCATCTGAAAAGAACTTGTGTTGCTGTGTGTAGAAAAGGCTGTTAACAGTGTCACGCGAATGTAAGTTCCTCGGCTCTTTGTCTTGTCACAACAAAGATTTGGAGTGACGGACATTAAAGCCTCCTCGGCATATCACAGCTCTTGGGTCTTGGACAGATGGTGTTATAGCTCTCAGGTCTCGAAGGGACCATGTTATAGCTCTTAGACAAATTAGTATTACAGCTCAGTGTTACAGCTCTATTTTATTTAGAAGATAGCAGCAAAATCCACCTTCGAGGCATGAGGACATGTCGATCCAAAGACGTGAGGAGAAGAGTGCCCCAGTGCACAGAAGAGAGAGAGAGAGCTACCTTTGGCTCCTTTTTATATGTTTAAAAATCGGACATGACTGAGCGACTTCACTTTCACTTTATATGTTTATCTCTCCCTGGGCCTATCCTATGTAAATTGGGACAGCCAGGAGTGCTGTTTGTTTTACCTGAGGTCCTCACTCCCGTCCTTGGACCTTCTTTTGTTCTATTTTTATGGGCTTTTCCCTTCTTTGTCTTTTAGCCACCGCCATTTTGGACTCCTTTTCCCTATTCTACCTACCTAACATTCCCCCTTCAAGAGATGGGAGGCCCAATTCTTTGGGAATTGGGGCGTCAAGGTCTTTCTGGCTACTTCCTGCTGAACTTGGATGGCGAGGGATATTGGTCCTCTCCCTCTTGCTAGTCTCAAGCCTCAGAGTCCTTATAGCAGTGTCCATCTAAGGGTGTGTGATATTTTCTGTGGTCGACTATAGTTTTATATCTCTGTTGAACTGGCACTGCATGTTGTAGCTTGTTGACCTGGGCAGAGACAAAACAGTTTAGACAATTGACAGTACATGAAATAATCATAAGCATCATCAATATAGCATAGTAAGAACTAGTAAGGGCATTAGCCAATTTTAAATTTGCATCTCCAGGATGGCTCAAGTCCCTCCTTGTTCAGGAATCAGAAGATCTATCTCCTGTCTGTTTTGGAGTACAATCTCTGTCAAGCTGTGTTGACTCTTTAAAGCTATCTTGAGAAATCTTATCCCCAGAAACCAGGTTTTGGGGGTGTTCATTAGAATGGCACTCATTGGTAGTCCTGAATAGGAATCTGAGATCTCCCAGGGGCTCACAGGTGTATTGAGTGTTCTCTTCTATTTTCTTCCATGGCTTGACTCATGAGTAGTGAATCCAGGAGTCATGTCCTGGTACCTTGAGTGCTGTGGGGGTAGAAAGTATTACAGGGTAGGGGCCCTTCCATGTGGGCTGGAGTTTAGCCTTTGGGGACCCATCTTTCCTGACTTTAACTAGGACTTGAGTCCCTGGAGCATATAGTGGTGACTCCTTAGAAGCTTTTGGGTCCTGGTTCATACCCCACAAGTGTATATCCTGTTGGAATTGCACAATGGCCATGGTATAAGACTGGAGGGTCTGAACCTCTGGATCTAGGAAGAGGTCATTGACATAAACAAAAGGTCTCCCATATAGCATCTCATAAGGACTATGACCAACCTTTTCCTTAGGGGCAATACGGGTGCGGAGGAGAACTATTGGTAAAGCCTCCTTCCATCCCAGGGGGGTCTCCTGTGTTATCTTTTTTATTGCTGATTTTAAGAACTGATTGGCTCTTTCTACTTTTCCTGAAGATTGAGGCCTCCAGGCACAATGGAGATAATAAGTAATGCCCAATGCTCTCGAGACCCCTTGGGTGACCTTAGAAGTAAATGATGTCCCATTGTCACTTTGTAATGACCTGGGCAGACCAAATCTTGGAATGATTTCATGGAGCAGTTTTTTTAACCACCTCCTCAGCCTTCTCAGTCCAGGTGGGAAAGCCTTCAATCCATCCTGTGAATGTTTCTATCATGACTAATAGGTATTTATACCCTTGAGAAACTGGCATCTGGGTGAAGTCCATATGTCAGTCCTCTCCTGTGTAGGCCCCACATCATTGGACGGGTTGGGCCAGCTTCGGTCTTTGAGCTCCTTGGGGATTGTTTAATTGGCAAGTGGGACAAGAGGAGACCACCTGTCTTATAGTTGTTTGGAAGCCTGTTCCTCTGAAGGACCTTTCTAGTAATCTTTGGAGGGACTTTTATCCTGAATGAGTGGTGGCATGTAAGGAGTTAACCAACTTTCATTGGATGTTCCCAGGCAGAAAAAGGAATCCCTCCTTTTGGAACCACCCAATATGATCTTCTTGAAAGCCCTTGCTCTTAGCTTTAAGAGTCTCACCTTCAGTATATGAAGGAGTTTCTGGCAAATTAGTCTGTGGAACTAAGGTGGCAACCCCTATCAGGTCATGGTTCTGTAATGCTGCTCTCCTAGCTGCCTGATCAGCTGCTTGGTTCCATCGTGCAACTTTTGTGCTCCCTTTTTGGTGTCCTTTATAGTGGGAGACTGAAACCTCAGTGGGCAGATGGACTGCGTCCAAGAGCCTAAGAATCTGATCACCATATTTGATTGGGGACCCTCGGGTGGTCAAGTGGCCCCTTTCTTTCCAAATAGCCGCATGTGCATGTAGCACCAGAAAGGCATACTTGGAGTCAGTGTAAATGGCTCTTCTTTTTCCTTTTCCCAGCTTTAAAGCTCGAGTCAGGGCTATGAGCTCAGCTAATTGGGCTGAAGTACCTGGTGGCAGAGGCTTCGCCTCTATGGTCTCAAAATTGGAGACTACTGCATACCCAGCTCTTCTTTTTCCATCCAAGACAAAGCTGCTTCCATCAGTGTACCAGATTTCCTCAGGATTGGTCAGAGGATCTTCTGACAATCCCTCTCGGGGTTTTGTCCAGTGGTCCAAGGTTTCTAGACAAGAGGGAAAGGGGAGAGAGCCCTTGGGGGTAGGCAGGAGGGTGTCTGGGTTAAGAACCTCACAAGGGGATATAGTGAGGCCTGGATTTTCCATCAGCGTTACTTGATAATCTGAGGATTCTTTGATCAGACATCCATAAATGGCCTCTCCCATTTAGGAGTTGTTTTACTTGGTGGCTGGTAAAAATAGTTAGTTTGCCCCCAGAGGAGAGTTTTAAAGCATGTTCTATCATGATTGCAATAGCTGCAAGATTTCAAAGGCAGGGGGGGCAGCCTCGGGTGGTTGGATCGAGCCTCTTGGATAAGTAGGCTACAGGCTGGGGCTCAGATCCCAACCTCTGAGTTAACACTCTCAAGGCTATTCCCTCTCTCTCATGGACATAAAGTTGGAATGCTTTTTCTGGGTCTGGCAACCTCAAGGCAGGTGCCTGAGTTAAGGCCTGTTTTAGTGTAGCCTCTGCCTTCTTTTGAAGAGTTCCCCACATCAATGGGATTGAATCATCTTGTTCCTTTAAGCTTTCATATAAGGGCTGGGCAATTAGACCATAGTTGAGTATCACAATTCTACAATACCCCGTTAGCCCCAGGAAAACTCGCAATTGTTTTTGAGTCATGAGGGAAGGCAACTGGAGGATTCCTTGTACCCGATCAGAGGACAGCCTCCTGGACCCATGTGCATCTGTGCCTTAGCACGGGAGACTTTATATCCCCTTTCTGCCAAGAAGTTTAGAGCCTGAATTGCATGTTTTTGGGCACTTTTCTCATCTGGAGAGCAGATTAGTAGGTCATCTATATATTGTAATATTTTCCCATTAGATCCCAGGTCCAGATCTAGGAGATCCTGGCTAAGGGCCTGTCCAAACAGGTGGGGGCTATCTCTGAACCCCTGAGGTGATACTGTCCAAGTCATCTGTTGGTGTTTTTCTCCTGGGGCCTCCCACTCAAAGGCAAAAAGATATTGGGATTCTTTAGCCAGTGGTATGCAAAAAAAAAAAAAAAGCATCTTTGAGATCCAAGACTGTAAACCATTTGACACTGGGTGGGATTTCTCCCAAGATTACATAGGGATTGGGTACTGTGGGATGGAGGGGTCTACAGCTTCATTTATGATCTGGAGATCTTGAACCATTCGCCAGGTTCTGTAATTTTTCTTTACAGAAAGGAGTGGGGTGTTACATGGCAAATTGGTGGAGACCAACAGCCCACAAACAAGGAATTTATTTATTAAAGGCTGTAGTCCCTCCTGAGCCTCTCTTTTGAGAGGATATTGTTTCTGGTTAGGAAACTGAGTGGGATCTCGGAGGACAATGATGACCAGTTCAGCTTGGTCCAGGAATCCCCTGGTCCCACATCTGGGGGTTAATTTTGTCTTCCCATAGTTTTTGGTCCCTCTCTATTGAAGGTGTAATGGGTTCTTCAGTAGTAACCAGGAGCTGTAGAGCTCTAGGGGCTGAAAAACTTCCCATCACAAGGTTGGTCCCCAGTTTAGTGAGTATATCTCTTCCCAATAAGGGACTAGGACACTCAGGGACCACCAGAAACTGGTGGGAAAATATTTGTTAATCCCAGCAACAAAAAAGTGCTCGGGTGAATCTTTTAGTAGTTTATTTTCCTGTAGCACCCAAAATGGCACAGCTTTGGGAGGAGAAGGCTCCGGAGTAGGAGATCAAGACGGAGTAGGTAGCCCCTGTGTCAACCAAGAAATTCTCGGACCTACCTGCCACATCCAGTTGCACCCTTGGCTCCAGCCCCGTGATGGTTATCTGTGACTGGCGGGCTGGCTGGAGCGGGCCACTTCAGTCTTCTTGAACCATCGTGAGGGTAGGCTTGGCGCTTGACCTTGAGGCTCTTGGGTCCCAAGGGCAGAGTGCCGCCCAATGTCCCAGTTGATGGCATTTGTGGCAAGCCGTTCTAGGAGACTGGTCACGGTTTGGACACTCTTTGGCCCAATGCCCCACCTGTCTACAGATCAGGCTTTTGTCTCGTGCCTTGTCCTTCAAGGACTCGGGGTTTGCCATAGAGCTTCTCTGGAGAGCGGCCAGCATCTGGGCATGCCTTGTCTCTTTCTTTCTCTCCCACTCCTGGGCCTTGGCCTCCTTCTCCTGTTTTCTGTTATAAAAGGTATTGGTGGCTGACCATCTCATCTAAAGAGGCAGTAGGGTCCTGCTGTTGTAGCTGTTGTAACTTAATTCTGATATCTGATGCACATTGGGACAGGAATTTGTCCTTTAAAATCACCTGTCCCTCGTAAGAGTCTAAGTCCAGATTGGTAAACTTTTGGAGTGCCTCTTTTAGCCTTTCCAGAAAGGCAATGGGGTTCTCATTGGGCTCCTGAGTTATTGCTGAGATCTGGGTACAGCTAATTACTTTTTGCTGGGCTGTTTTCAGTCCTGCCTTCACACAGATTAGAAAATGATCCTTTTCCCAGATGTGCTCAGGGTCATTATAATTCCAATTAGGATCGGAGGAGGGGACTGCAGTTTCCCCTACTGGATATCTATCACTGGATGTGTGAAGCCCTGTTGCATACCTCCAGGCTTCCTTTAAGACCTAGTATGTTCAGGGTCAGATAAAGTTTGACTAAATATGACCATGATGTCTTTCCATGTCAAGTCAAAGGCCAAGGTAATATGTTGGAATGTATCTATATATTTGCCTGGGTCATCTGTATAGCTTCCCAGGTCTTGTTTGATCTGTCTTAGTTCTAAGAGGGAGAAGGGCTTATGGACTCGAGTTGGTCTGAATTCGCCTCCAGTTTCAACTAAGGGACATACTCGAGCTGGCTTTTGTGGAGGGGTGCTCCCGGATATGGGGACACGTTTGGATATAAGGAAGGAGCACCAGGCAACTCAAGAGCTGTGGGAGGTGAGCCTTTAAGGGCGGGGGTTCCTTTTCTTAGTTGCCTGTGCCTAACATCATTTGCCTAGTGGGCTCACTTTTAGGGCGCACAACAATCCCATACTTAAGACAGAGTTACTTCATATCTTTTAGTCAGAAGAAAATTTGGATATAGGGGTTTCCCTTGTCTTTTGCAGAATAATTCTAATTGAAGGATGGCATTGTAATTTAAAGTCCCATCCTCAGGCCAGTATTCCTCGTCCCCCAGTGGATACTGTGGCCATGCAGTGGCACAAAAGAATTTCAAGTGACTCCTCCTTAGAACTAGAGGGTCGAACAGCTTCCAGTTATCAAGGATGCATCTCAAGGGCGTCTGCTGAGAAGTGGATTGGTTATTTCCCATCTGAAAGATAGTCATGACAGGGAGAAAGAAAAAGACCTCTTTCGATTTTCATGGTTGGACTTCCTTAGGGGTGAGTCTTTCTGAAGCTTATCTACCCAGAACTGTTGCAACCTAGGAGCCAGGCGTCCCCGGGTCAGGGTTCAGATCCCCAGACAGGCTGAGGCGTGACAGACTCCTAGAGATTGAATCCCCAGGCAGGTCGAGGCGTGATGGCCTCCCGAGAATTGGGTCCCTGGGCAGATTGAGGCGTGATGACCTCCTGGGACCCCTGGGACTGGTGGATCCCGGAGCAGGTTGAGGCATGACAACCTGTCCAGGACCAGATGCCCAGGCAGGTCAAGGCGTGATGACCTCCTGGGACCCCCGGACTGGAGTTAGGGTGTTCCCAAGGACTCCAGCGTGACTAGTGCTGGGTAGAATTAAGGGGTTCATAACTCATTGCTAGTTTGCCCACCATGGACGGGAATAGATATGATGCAAGCTCATCCTACCTAGTACTGTTGCAACCTGAGAGCCAGGCGTCCCCTGGTCAGGGTGCAGATCCCCAGGCAGGCTGAGGTGTGACAGCCTCCTAGAGATCGAATACCTGGGCAGGTCGAATCCTGGGACCAGCGGACTCCCGAGCAGGTTGAGGCATGACAAACTTTCGAGGACCAGATCCCCAGGTAGGTCAAGGTGTGATGACCTCCTGGCACCCCCAGACTGGAGTTGGGCGTCCCCAAGATCTCCAGTGTGACCAGTACTGGGTAGGATTAGTTCCATTTAGTTCAGTCCCTCAGTCCTGTCCTACTCTTTGCGACCCCATGAATCGTAGCACGCCAAGCATCCATCACCAACTCCCGGAGTTTACTCAGACTCACCTCCATTGAGTCAGTGATGCCATCCAGCCATCTCATCCTCTGTCGTCCCCTTCTCCTCCCACCCCCAATACCTCCCAGCATCAGAGTCTTTTCCAATGAGTCAACTATTCACATGAGGTAGCCAAAGTACTGGAGTTTCAGCTTTAGCATCACTTCTTCCAAAGAAATCCCAGGGTTGATCTTCAGAATGTACTGGTTGGATCTCCTTGCAGTCCAAGGGACTCCCAAGAGTCTTCTCCAACACCACAGTTCAAAAGCATCAATTCTTCAGCACTCAGCCTTCTTCACAGTCCAACCCTCACATCCATACATGACCACAGGAAAAACCATAGCCTTGACTAGATGGACCTTTGTTGGCAAAGTAATGTCTCTGCTTTTGAATATGCTATCTAGGTTGGTCATAACTTTCCTTCCAAGGAGTGTCTTTTAATTTCATGGCTGCAGTCACCATCTGCAGTAATTTTGGAGCCCCCAAAAATAAAGTCTGACACTGTTTCCATTGTTTCCCCATCTATTTCTCATGAAGTGATGGGACCAGATGCCATGATCTTCGTTTTCTGAATGTTGAGCTTTAAGCCAACTTTTTCACTCTCCACTTTCACTTTCATCAAGAGGCTTTTTAGTTCCTCTTCACTTTCTGCGATAAGGGTGGTGTTATCTGCATATCTGAGGTTATTGATATTTCTTCCAGTAATCTTGTTGTGCTTCATCCAGCCCAGCGTTTCTCATGATGTACTGTTCATAGAAGTTAAATAAGCAGGGTAACAATGTACAGCCTTGATGTACTCCTTTTCCTATTTGGAACCAGTCTGTTGTAACATGTCCAGTTCTAACTGTTGCTTCCTGACCTGCATACAGATTTCTCAAGAGGCAGGTCAGGTGGTCTGGTATTCCCATCTCTTTCAGAATTTTCCACAGTTTATTGTGATCCACACAGTCAGACTTTGGCATAGTCAATAAAGCAGCAATAGATATTTTTCTGGAACTCTCTTGCTTTTTCCATGATCCCGCAGATGTTGGCAATTTGATCTCTGGTTCCTCTGCCTTTTCTAAAACCAGCTTGAACATCTGGAAGTTCACGGTTCACGTATTGCTGAAGCCTGGCTTGGAGAATTTTGAGCATTACTTTACTAGCATGAGAGATGAGTGCAATTGTGCAGTAGTTTGAGTGTTCTTTGGCACTGCCTTTCTTTAGGATTGGAATGAAAACTGACCTTTTCCTGTCCTGTGGCCACTGTTGAGTTTTCCAAATGTGCTGGCATACTGAGTGCAGCACTTTAATATTAACAGCATCATCTTTCATAATTTGAAATAGCTCAACTGGAATTCCATCACCTCCATTAGCTTTGTTCGTAGTGATGCTTTCTAAGGCCCACTTGACTTCACATTCCAGGATGTCTGGCTCTAGGTCAGTGATCACACCATTGTGATTATCTGGGTCGAGGGTACAATTAAGGGGTTGGATATTATAAAGTATTTCCCTCCCAAGACCAGCTATATTCTGGTTGTCTGTCTGGAAGATTGTAGAGGCAACCTTGTGGGTCTGGATGGGGCTCAGGAAAAGAACATTAAACAGGAGGGAAGGGGACAGAACACAACCTTTGAAAGAATGACATAGCACAAGGGTATAACATAAACCAATTAAAATCAATTGGGTCCAAGATAACAAGTCAAATTCAAGTAAACCTTAATCCCCAATCTATAAGCCAAAAGACACAGCCAGAGGTAGCAGGACAGCTCCAAGGCACTGTCAAAAGATGGAGGAGTGGGTGGTTCCCCCATGGCTAGGATGATCCTCTTACTCATTAACATATGAATTCACCCCACTTGCAAAACCAGGCCAGGCCACATTCCATGGCCAGTACCCTGTAGAGTGGGAGCTTCTCTCTGAATCTTAAAAAGTCTACCTCTTATTAATCTCTTTGATTCTCAATGAATTTTTGCAGTGAGAACTCAGAGCCTGAGCTTTATTAGGTACCCAAAGCCATTCTGGGTTTTGGTCGGGCTCAAGTCCCGGGAGAGGGCTGAAGGACAGGAGGAAAAAGCAGTGGGAAAAACGTGCCAAGGAATCCCCTTCATAGCCTACCGGAAATTCTGCTAAATATCTGACCAGTGCTCACAGTTTCATTGGTCTGATCCTTGGAACAGAGAAGAGAAAAGACAGAAGAACCTGCATCAGCTTGTGTAACAGCTACTGGGGCTCAGCAGATAGTGCCTACATGCTGAGGAGTAGCCTCTCCAGAGTCCCTCAACTGTGCCCCCTGCCACCCTCCTGTTCTTGGGACATTCGAGGAAACAAGAAATGAGAGATTGTAAAGGAATTAAGATTTTGTTAGGCATGTCCCTCAAGCCATAGGAATGAGGACTTCCTACCTTTACTGGAGGTCTTCTGGAATCTGAGACTGAGCCGTGTGAGCTTTCTGCTGACTTCATTTTTCACTGTCCCGGTTTCCAGCATGATGGGCCTTCCCTTGTGCTGGATTTTCTTTGCGTTCTGCTTCTACCACTCACTGATTTGGGGTCCTGCTGTGCTTGGCCTCTTCTGTGCAGAGGTTGTTTCAGCCAGGTTAAACCCGAGTCACAGCACCATAAATGTCATGCAAGTGTATGTTCTTCAGTTCTTTGTCTTGTCACAACAAAGATTTGGAGTGACGGACATTAAAGCCCCCTTGGTGTGTCACAGCTATTGGGTCTTGGACAGACTGTGTTATAGCTCTCAGGTCTCGAATGGACCATGTTATAGCTCTTAGACAAATCAGTGTTACAGCTCAGTGTTACAGCTCTATTTTATTTAAAAGAGAGCAGGAAAATCCATCTTCGAGGTGTGAGGGCACATCAATCCAAAGACGCGAGGAGAAGAGCGCCCCAGCACACAGGAGAGAGAGAGAGCTAGCTTTGGCTCCTCTTTTTATATGTTTATCTCTCCCTGGGCCTGTCCTATGTAAATTGGGCCAGCCAGGAGTGTTGTTTGTTTTATCTGAGGTCCTCACTCTGGTCCTCAGACCTTCTTTTGTTCTATTTTCGCTGGCTTTTCCCTTCTTTGTCTTTTAGCCACTGCCATTTTCGACTCCTTTTCCCTATTCTACCCGCTTAACAACAGCAAGACTGAAAGCAGATGAAGAGTTAGAGGTTAGTGCAGTGACAGAGGTAATGACAAGACTATGACTAAACCTCACTGGTGATTAACCTCACTAAATCTCACTGTGACTAAATTTCACACAACCTTGGATGTGTATGAAGGGAAAAGGTTTAAGGACAAATCTCAAGATACTGATGGGGGAACTTAGCCTGGAAGCCCAGACTGAGAGGAAAGTGCGCTCGGCAGCCCACATATAACATAAAAGGCATGGGGCCTCACAGGCCATGCCTCGAAGATACTGACAGGAGCCAATAAATGAATTAGGTGCAGTGAATTTAGGTGGGGACATCTAGTAGAGGGAAAGATTTTCTTTTTGAGGCATAATACAAAGAATTACCTTTGAACTTATTGAAATACCAATTAGCTTTCTAAGAAAGATATAAAATAGACACAGGAAAATACATATTTAGAGAGCATATATTTGTCTTAAATGGAAATAAATTTGGAGGCTACCAGTACTTTGCCAACAATGGTCCATCTAGTCAAGGCTATGTTTTTCCAGTGGTCACACAACTGAGAGACTGAACTGAACTGAACCAGTACATATTATATAAAGACATGAAGCTAAATGAGATCACTCTAGGTAAGGACAGGTTCAGTTCAGTTCATTTGTCAGTCGTGTCTGACTCTGCGACCCAATCAACCACAGCATGCCAGGACTCCCTGTCCATGACCAGCTCTTGGAGTTCACCCAAACCCATGTCCATTGAGTCGGTAATGCCTTCCAACCATCTCAAACTCTGTTGCCCTCTTTTCCTCCTGTCCTCAATCTTTCCCAGCATCTGGGTCCTTTCAAATAAGTTAGCTCTTCACATCAAGTGGCCAAAGTATTGGAGTTTCAGCTTCAACATCAGTCCTACCAAGGAACACCCAGGACTGATGTCCTTTACGATAGATAGACTGGTTGGATTTCCTTGCATTCCAAGGGACTCTCAAGAGTCTTCTCCAACACCACAGTTCAAAAGCATCTATTCTTTGGTGCTCAGCTTTCTTTATAGTCCAACTTTCACATCCATACATGACCATTGGAAAAACCATAGCCTTGACTAGAGGGACCTTTCTGCCAAAGCAATGTCTCTGCTTTTTAATATGCTATCTAGGTTGGTCATAACTTTCCTTCCAAGAGATAAGCATCTTTTAAATTCATGGCTGCAATCACCACCTGCAGTGATTTTGGGACCCAGAAAAATAAAGTCAGCCACTGTTTCCACTGTTTCCCCATCTATTTCCCATGAAGTGATAGGACCAGATGCCATGATCTTCGTTTTTCGAATGTTGAGCTTTAAGCCAACTTTTTCACTCTCCACTTTCACTTTCATCAAGAGGCTTTTTAGTTCTTCTTCACTTTCTGCCATAAGGGTGGTGTTATCTGCATATCTGAGGTTATTGATATTTCTTCCAGTAATCTTGTTGTGCTTCATCCAGCCCAGCGTTTCTCATGATGTACTGTTCATAGAAGTTAAATAAGCAAGGTAACAATGTACAGCCTTGATGTACTCCTTTTCTATTTGGAACCAGTCTGTTGTAACATGTCCAGTTCTAACTGTTGCTTCCTGACCTGCATACAGATTTCTCAAGAGGCAGGTCAGGTGGTCTGGTATTCCCACCTCTTTCAGAATTTTCCACAGTTTATTGTGATCCACACAGTCAAAGACTTTGGCATAGTCAATAAAGCAGCAATAGATATTTTTCTGGAACTCTCTTGCTTTTTCCATGATCCCACAGATGTTGGCAATTTGATCTCTGGTTCCTCTGCCTTTTCTAAAACCAGCTTGAACATCTGGAAGTTCATAGTTCACATATTGCTGAAGCCTGGCTTGGAGAATTTTGAGCATTACTTTACTAGCATGTGAGATGAGTGCAATTGTGCAGTAGTTTGAGTATTCTTTGGCATTGCCTTTCTTTGGGATTGGAATGAAAACTGACCTTTTCCTGTCCTGTGGCCACTGCTGAGTTTTCCAAATTTGCTGGCATATTGAGTGCAGCAGTTTCACAGCATCATATTCCAGGATTTGAAGTTGCTCAACTGGAATTCTATCACCTCCACTAGCTTTGTTCATAGTGATGCTTTCTAAAGCCCACTTGACTTCACATTCCCAAATGTCTGGCTCTAGGTGAGTGATCACACTATCATGATTATCTGGGTCTTGAAAATCTTTTTTTTGTACAGTTCTGTGTATTCTTGCCACCTCTTCTTAATATCTTCTGCTTCTGTTAGGGCCATACCATTTCTGTCCTTTATCAAACCCATCTTTGCATGAAATGTTCCCTAGGTATCTCTAATTTTCTTGAAGAGATCTCTAGTCTTTCCCATTCTATTGTTTTCTTCTATTTCAGCTCTGAGAATCTCATATGTTTAAGTTTTAGAAAGGTGATATAGCCACAGCAAATAAGACCCAGAAGGAATAGATCACATAAAAAAAAATAAAACTTAGAGCATGTATTGAGATTGAAGTTATAAAAAAAAAATTTTTTTTTCCAAAAAGAAGTAGTATTTACCATTGAAAAAAATGGATGTATAAGTGTACCTGCACAGTTCAAACCTGTGTTGTTGAAGGATGTGTGTGTGTGTGTACACACAGAAACAGACATATTGAGTTTCTTCAAAACTATGTTAAAGATTGTTCCTTTCCTCCCATATTTTAAACACTTTTTTAAAAACACAACCATGAACTATGTATGAGAGAATTTACAGGGGAGAAATGTGCCTCTTTTTTTAAGAGCAGAATAGAAGATTCCAAATGTGTGTTTTAAATGTGTTTTCTGTGGTAGTTAACCTAATGAAAGGAAAGCAGCTGCTTTTATAAAACAGAAGGGAAGAAGGAAGTGAGAGACACTCTTTTATTAGAAAGGGAGAAAACGGGCCTCTTAGTCAGGACACAGCTGTATGTAACACAAGGCTTCCTCTTTCTCACCTTTTCTCTCATCAAAATTAGCACTTTGCTGCCTTCTGGCTTTTGGAAATGGCCTTCACCTTTCATGTAATTAACACCTTCAGGCCCACAAGGCGTCTACACTCTGACAGTAGGTCCAGCCTTTACTTACAAGAAGTATCAGAGGAAATGCTAGGTCAAAATTCCCTTTCCTCACCTGAGCTGCTGATTCATCTTCTATAGCAGGCCGTAAACACCACCCTAACTCCAGTACATCAAAATATTTAAAATTAATAATTTCTTTTTTGCTTGAACACCTCAAACTCATGGAGTTTTCTCTCTTCCAGAGAGTGGTAATTATATAAGCTTTAGTCTTGGCCTTACAAACTCTTATTCCAAATCTTTACTTGTTCCTAAATTCCAATATCCTTATGTTCCTTCCCAGCTCCATGCCCAATGAGTGACATTCTGTACTTATCCTTGTTGACCTGCAATCCCTAAGGCATGCTTACTAAATAATATGAGCCTTGAGGAACTGTTTTTATAGTTTCTAATTGGATTGCTTCACTCCATCTGCTACCAAACCTACCTGGATATACAGCCTTAAAAATATTTACACTAAAGAGAAGCCCATAAATAATGGGCAGTTATGTTTTCTATGTTTACTTGTTAATTTTATGGCCTTAGTAATATAAGTCCAGCTCATAATCTTCTCTGCTTTGGCTTTTTGTGAATATGCTTCATTAAATAATTTTATAGTTCCATTAATAAATAAAAATAAAATTTAATCAAAGATACAAATGCTGTGCAACCATCTGTTTTGACTTAACTACCTACAATTTTAATGTGTGATTTTACATGCTAAATACCAATATTCCTGTGTGGGTGGTGTGTGTGTGTGTGTGTGTGTCTGAAACTGAGACCTTTTTAACTACAAAGTAAAAAAAAAAAAAAAAAGCTATGCTGACCACAACAGAAGAAAAATTTGGAAAGCAGTATATATTTCAAGAAGATTCATTCATCCATCTTAGGTTTCTGTTTAAATATTCCAATGCATCTCCTTGGTTTCCTGTGCCTTGTACCAATAGAAAATATATTCCTCTACATATTACTTGTGCTTTCAGGCTACAAAAAGTGGATGTGAAAGTGTTAGTTGCTCAGTGGTGTCCAACTGCATGCTACCCCATGGACTGTAACCCATCAGGTTCCTCTGTCCATGAAGTTCTCCAGGCAAGAATATTGGAGTGGGTAGCCAGTCCCTTCTCCAGGGGATCTTCCCAACCCAGTGATAGAACCCAGATATTGCAGGCACACTCTTTACCACCTAAGCCAGTATCTATATATTAATATATTAGTGCTGTGAGTCTATTGGAAGAGGGCTGTAGAATCTAAGGCCAGAAAAGACAAAGTCAAAACAATAAAGGTCACAGCTTCCTCTGAGATAAAAATCTTGTATTTACATAAACACAAAATCACCGGCTTAACATAGTCATTCAGGAAACCATCATTGTGATTTATATTTGTTCTTCCTTTCTAATTTTCAAAACAATTTCATGACTATTCTAGCCAGAAGATATCATCTATGGATTTGGACCCACAACAGTTAAGAATATAATGAATTTTTTATAGTTGAGCAGGATAATTAAAATATCCTTTAAAACAGTTCTACAAGAATAGACATACCCACAATAACTGTGAAAAAAAAAAAAAAAGTAAAACCAATCAAGAAAAACTTTAAATATATGTAAAGAATGTATTCCACAGAAAAAAATCAAAAGTGACTATCTTTAACCTATAAATTTTACTACATTTTCCACTGAATTTATCCTGTTTAGGCAACAGCCTAATATTTCCTTCAGGATTTTAACCCATTACCCATCCACATGCACTGAAGATCAAATATGTATCCCCAAATTGATTTTTTTTTTCACTTAGATATGCCAATCTTCTTCTGCCTTTAGATGTTGCACTCTCTACCAGATGCCTGCCCTGCATCTTTCATCCTTCTGCCCTCAGGTCAAATGCCCCCAACTCTGCCAACCCCAGAAACTCCTTCTACAAGTATCTAAGCCACCACACACATCCCCAGACCATCCTAACCAAAGCAGATGGCTACCCATTGCTAATTATCATTGTGATTTATTTTCTTCTTAGAGGTCAGTACTATTTATTTCCTCATTTACTGTCTATCTCCCTAACAAATTACAAAAACACTTAGAATAAGGGTTCTTATCTCCCTAGCTCACTAGAGCATAACTGCACATCATATGGTTGAGTGGATTTTAAATGAACCATTCTGCAGCCCCATAGAGTGCTCTTTACCTTCCCCTTGCAGTCTGCGCTATGTAAAAAAATAAATAAATAAAACAAAATATATTGAGAAAGTCAGAAAGAAGTGTGTATTGATGTTCTCAATAAAACTCTTTGTCTCTCCCTGGTAAACAAACACACTTTATGAGTATCTATAATGCTGATTATGACTTACACAGGTCAATGTTGACAAGCAAGTGATTTTGAAGGGAGGTATAATTGCCTGTAAAGGAAATGAGTAATTCTAAAGGCTGAAATTTGACCCACAAGGTCCGCCTGATGGCAATAACGCTGCTTCATGTCATATATTCTGAGGATGTGGTGACAAAGTTGAGGCAGAGATGAACACAATTTCAACATCAGCCATTTTTCACAATAACTTATTTACAAGAAAATAAGCAGCAATGGCAACCCACTCCAGTACTCTTGCCTGGAAAATCCCGTGGATGGAGTAGCCTGGTAGGCTGCAGTCCATGGGGTTGCCAAGAGTTGGACGCGACTGAACGACTTCACTTTCACTTTTTGCTTTCATGCATTGGAGAAGGAAATGGCAACCCACTCCACTGTTCTTGCCTGGAGAATCCCAGGGACGGGGGGGCCTGGTGGGCTGCCGTCTGTGGGGTCGCATACGACTGAAGCGACTTAGCAGCAGCAGCAAGCCTAATTTGATTTACTGATTAAAAACTCTCAAGCAATAAAAATGTCTGAGTTTATATGAATACATCATTTAACACTCTACATTTTTCTGTTTAATGTGCTTCCACATTAAATACTTCATGTAATCCTAAAAATACATTTTGAAGTTGGTACTACAGCTCTTTTTTCAATGAAAAAAATGTAATCAAGGAAATGAGACTACTGAAGAGAGAAAAATGTCATAAAGTTGAAGGCTTAAAGAACTAAAGGCAATGCTAAAATGGAAAAGGCAGGAATATAAATAACTTTCTCTTTTGGTTGCTAGAGGCTCTGACATCTGCTTCTCTGTCTCTGCCTTCCCTGTCCATCCCACCTTCCCTCCCTTTCACTGCTTTTTCTATTCACATTTACCTTAAGTGTTTACCTTCATTCCATAGTCCCTTTTCAAAATAATATGTTTGGTTAATTAAGAATTTGCCAAAATGTACTATTTAATAAATCTTTGAATGTGTATAAATTCTTTACAAAACTCCATACAGGTAGCACGGCCTATTCAACTATAAAATAATTTATTTTTGCTGTTTCCTCAACTCTTTATATATATTTTTATGTGAGCTTCCCTGGTAGCTCACCTGGTAAAGAATCCGCCTGAAATGCAGGAGACCCCAGTTTGATTCCTGGGTCAGGAAGATCCTCTGAAGAAGGGATAGGGTACCCACTCCAGTATTCTTGGGCTTCCTTGGTGGTTCTGACAGTAAAGAACCCACCTGCAATGAAGCAGACCTGGGTTCGATACCTGGATTGGGGAGATCCCCTGGAGGAGGGCATGGCAACCCACTCCAGAATTCTTTCAATGTAATCTTAAGACTCTTGGGTTTGTACATATTTTGTCTTCTTAGAAATTTTGCTTAAATACTAATTTCAATTAGTAACTTTCCCCCTTCCTGAACCTACTGAAAAATAAAATCACCTCTTCAGAATAATGTAATCCCACCTCCTTTGAATTAAGAATTTTCTTTATATTATTGTATTGTATGTTATATATCTATTATATATTTTAATCTATGTATGTTTACACATAAATTTCAAGCCAAGTTATTATACATGCTAAATCACATGTGAGACCATATATATGCAAGTAATCAAGTGACCTAGGATAACATGTGGAGAAGGCAATGGCAACCCACTCCAGTATTCTTGCCTGGAAAATCCCATGGACGGAGGAGCCTGGTGGGCTGCAGTCCCTGGGGCCGCTAAGAGTCGGACACAACTGAAGCAACTTAGCAGCAGCAACAGGATAACATAAATTTAGGATAAAAGTAATATCTTAGGGAAAACTCATTGGTTAAATACTTAATAATATAAATACAGATGGATATAGTTCCAAATTCTGCAAAGAAACTTTCCTTCCAAAAGTGTTATAAGACTTTAGCAAATTATACTTGATTTCTGTCAAAATAAAATGGTTCCTTATGGTTTTTCTCTTTCTGGCACATTTGTTCTACCATGCCAAAATAAGAAAGTTTGCAGCAGGTGGTTATTTTCTTTTCGAGCATAATGGTTAATGGCCTTTTCTGCTGTCCAAGTTTTCAAAGCCGTTACTTTTATCTGAGGCCCTTTTTTGGCTCTCATACTTTCCTGGATATTAATTACACGTGTAAATTTCTCTTACAACCACATCTCAGTAAAAACCAGAATCAATGTATTCCTCCCATCACATTTATTCAGGCTCAGCCTCCTCTTCCATTACCCAGGTGACAAGTTGACAAAGTACCAAGCTTTAATTCTGTTTTGTTTTTCTTGGTGAGAAAATAATGATACAATGGATAATTTATGTCCTCATTTCAGCCAGCATTAAATCATGAACCTGAGGGCTCTAACGGTTTGGAGGTCTTTCTCATCTAGAGTCTATGGGATGTATAGGTTTTGTTAATAAAAAAAAAATTTAGCATTATTCAAATACAAGATGTCAGTTCAGATATGTGGTTTCATTCTACAAAAAAACAATGTATGTGACTGGAAAATGTTGATTAAAATTTCATATCACATCTCCCTATTAAGAAAAGTATTTTCAGGCTCCTAGGGGCTGTGTCAAAAAATAACAAGTTAAAGCCACTTTCTCCACTTCTGCAAGCTTCCAGCTACCTTTTCCAAACCTAGATTCTGAAGTATAACTAATGTCAGTTGTCTCTTCCCCAGCTCAGGTGATTTACCTGCTCTTCCTGGAACACACATTTCAAGTGTTTCAAGCAGCTTTTACTACCTTCCCACATCCAACTTCCATAAACTTGTCTACTTTCTGCTTGCACAGCACATTAGCTTCTCAGTTTCTGAGTTGTTGGTGAAAAAAAATGGAAGACTGAACATATGCACTTTTCTTCTCTGTTATAATTACCATAAAATGATGATAAAAAGTATATAAAGTTATAAACCTCTAATTAAGAAAAACATGAAAATATAACCATCAGTAGAAGAAAACTATAGTTCTAAACAAATAAAAATGAAAGATGGAATAATATATTTTTAAAGGGTGCAATAATAGTAACCAGAAAAGTGAGCCTGAGAAAAACTTGTCTTTTGAGTTTACAAGGTACAGAATATAATCCAGGAATCTTAAGCTTAATGTTATGAAAATACACATTGATTTGTCAACGCATATGGTTTTATGCTGGACATCTGATGGATTTTTTAAATTCCAAAGGCTCATATTCTTTAAACATTATTTGTAGATGCCATATTTACAGATTGGCCTACTCACCAAAAGTTATTTGTAACCTCAAAATCAATACTTGGGCACTTATGTGTTTATTCGTGGACATGTACACAAAGGAAAAAAGTCGCTGGACACACACGTTCCCAACTGAAGTCAAACAAGGCAAAGCTCTGAAATATTTCTGCTCTCATGCTGTAAACAAGCATTCTTTTCAAAGTCAATTAATACCACATATATATTTTTTTAATTTTTTTACTTTTTCTTGGTGATTTGAGAATTCAAATTAATTGAAGAATTTAAATATTCTCCAAATTATAGTACTGAAGTGTTGCTTAGTGTTCTTAAGTTCAAGGCTGGGATATACTTTATAGGGAAAATGTGTGTATTAGATCAGTTTCATTCATGTGTAAGTTATAGTGCTGTTGGCTATGAGCTCAATCTTAATGAATCAAGAAGAAGATACATCCAGAAAAATGAAGAGGAAAGGCAGCAGTTTGTCTATAAGAACACTTCAGAATGTACTAAAGCAACATCTATAATACAGAATGAGGCTATGGAAGATACAAGTAGTTCAACTTGTGGATTCATGAGGTGATGACCTATTTTTATACAAAATGTAATGGATGGTACTAGTGTGAGGCTGAAAGCCAGAAACATTTACAAATCACATTACCCAGAATCAGAAAAATGTTAAACCCATTACAGCTAGTGTTGGCTGGCTTGGCTATTTGCAAAGGTAATACAGCAGTTGTGGCAGATTCTGCAAGTAAATAAAGTGTGGAAGAATCTTAAAATATCTGCTAAGTGTTCTTCAGGAAAAGGATTTTGTGGAAGAACAGATTTTTCAACAATGAAGAGACTAGCTTGTTTTACAGCAGCATTGCTGGCAACCAAACTTATTTTACATATTTTGTGTTTTGGTTGCTAAAAATGTCATGACCAGAGACTTACAATAACCTAACCCCATATTTCCCCTAGAACTAAAAGCTCAGTAAGGTCCGTCTAGTCAAGGCTATAGTTTTTCCAGTAGTCATGTATGGATATGAGAGTTGGATTATAAAGAAAGCTGAGTACTGAAAAATTGATGCTTTTGAACTGTGGTGTTGGAGAAGACTCTTGAGAGTCCATTGGACTGCAAGGATATCCAACCAGTCAATCCTAAAGGAAATCAGTCCTGAATGTTATTGGAAGGACTGGTGCTGAAGCTGAAGTTCCAATACTTTGGCCACCTAATACAAAGAGCTGACTCATTTGAAAAGACCCTGATGCTGGGAAAGACTGAAGGCAGGAGAAGGGGACGATAGAGGATGAGATGGTTGGATGGTATCACTGACTTAATGGACATGAGTTTGAGTAAACTCCAGGAGTTGGTGATGGACAGGGAGCATGGCATGCTGCAGTCCATGGGGTTGCAAAGAGTTGGACATAACTGAGTAACTGAAATGAATTGACTGATTCACTAATTCAGTCTCTATGGTAACTTCCTAGAATATAACTATGGCAAATTATGAGAATTAACTGTATATACAGCAGAAATTCCAGTTTAAACTTTACAGTTCCCTTTAAAGATGATTTTAAAGATCATCTCATGCTAATACCATCAATTAGAAAACCATATCAAGAGAAACAAAGAATATTTAAGATGGATAGAAGAGGTCTTTACTAACTCTAATTCAGGAAAAGATTGATAAATTTCAAAGCAGCTGTGCAAAAGATAAAGAAAGATCAAGGTCAGAGGCTTGTCAGAGAAACTGTAGTCTATGATGTGCACAAACGTCTTGAGTATTTCAGGGACATTGTCTATACAAGTGAGTAATGTCAGTAAACCAAGTGCTCATGAATCCATAATCTACTGATTAGAATCAGTATGGAAGGATCAATGATTTAGGAACTAGGTCATTATCCTGGTGGCATTTTTTAATTGGCCTATTTGCTATTAATATGACAGCAATGAAAATTTCTGCTGACTCTTTCTGGGGAAAAACAATTAAAGCCAATTGGGAAGGAGAAGGATGGGTATCACGGAGTATGTGAGGGAACTGAGCAGTCATCCTGAAGAAAGACACCCTGAGAGAAAGACAAAGGGTGTCTTTAAACATTTGAGCATGTAGTGTAGAGTGTACCTTAAATCTATTTTTATTTAATAAAATAAAAAGCAATGGTTGAAAAGTTACAAAGAGGAAGATGTCAACTAACTGTAGCGGGTAACACTGAACACATATTCATTCAATAATAAAACTGAATGCATCAAGGGGTTCTGTTTTTCCCTTTACTGCCATAATTAATCAGAAATAGAGCAGTGCTTTGTCAGGGAGGATATACAGGGGATTTCCCTTTGGGTAAAAGGATGTACCAAATGATGTTCAGGTTCCCAACCTCTAATTCTCCAATACAGTGTATATTATTCTCCTTATAAAAATGTATTAGCACAAGTCAATAAACAAATAATAAGGTAATGAACAATGTGTATGGATAGGAAAATTGTCAGGTAAATAAAACCTTTACTAGAACCCACTTGCTTTATATAAACAACTTGATGGGGAAATCTTGCTACATTATTTGGAATAAACAATTTCTTTCAAATATGATTCAGTAGAGAACCATCAAGCAAAAATAATTGAATAGTATACAGCAACAGTAACCACAAGGGTAACTAGGAGAAAAAAAGGATGAATGCACAGGATTAATTAAATTACAAATGTAATCACCTCAGGGAAACCAAACATGGGCTACAGAACAAATAGTCACTCATCAATAACTGCAGTTAATAAGCCACTCCAGAAGTTTAAGAGATTGGTCCTTAGAAGTTATAAAACAGAATTAACATGCTGGTGCCACCACTTCTGGCTTTGCATTATCATCTCTAGGAGTGACAGTATCTTCAAGCCGTAGCTTTCTCATTTGTAAAAACAAATAAATAATGATAACACCTCATTGCATTGTTATAAGGATAACATTAGACAATGTAAAGGCCTTAGTACAGACCAAACACAGAGTATAACCACCAAAATATTTAGCAACAACACTAACAATATAAATTACTGTACTGCCATCATCATATCAGGCTGGAGATAACTGGAATGATTTCATTGAAAAACAGCATAAGAGCAGGTTCTTGAAGAAAGGCTAAGAATTAGATATGAAGTACTGTGAAGGGAATATTCCAGGGGACCAAACACTGTAGGGAAAAAAGTCACAGAGACAAGACATAGTTTGACTGCTAACCTGATGACCAACTCCATAAAAACAAAACTGATTAAAATTCTACTTTTCCATTGCCCAGATTTAAAAAAAAAAAAAAGGTGTCATCACTAACTCCTTTCTTTCTCTAATATCCCATCATTTGTATAATCAATAAGTCTTATATGCTCACATTTTAATTTGTTTCAATTTTAAAAATACTTTTAAAAATTTGACTACTTGTCACCACCACGACTGCCACTACCCTGGCTAATGAAATCATCTCCCTCCTTATGTGATATTGAAATCCCTGAGGCTAAGGAAACTTATCATCTAAAACTTATCCAAAATAATAATAATAATAATAATAAAACAGTATAGCATGACTTCCAGTGTCACACAGGTTAACAAGCCTATTCAAGGAATATCTAGTTTTAATCTAGATGGCCTTAATGTTCCCCTCAGCTTAACTTAAATTGTAAAGATCAGAGCAGAAATGAATGAAAAAGTAATGAAGGAAACCAACAGTAAAGATTAATAAAACTAAAAGCTGGTTCTTTGAGAAAGTAAACAAAATTAAATTGTCTATACACAGGCTTCTTTGTAACTATAGGCCCCCAACCTTCCTTTTCTTACAGCATTTATTTCAGAAAGCTTTATAATCGTAAATTCTTTCTCTGTCCTTTTGTGATGTATAAAAAACTTTTTAAAAGCCTCTAACCAGTCCATCCTAAAGGAGATCAGTCCTGGGTATTCATTGGTGGGACTGATGCTGAAGCTAAAACTCCAATACTTTGGCCACCTCATGCGAAGAGTTGACTCATTGGAAAAGACCCTGATGCTGGGAAGGATTGGGGGCAGGAGGAGAAGGAGACGACAGAGGATGAGATGACTGGATGTCATCACCAACTCGATGGACATGAGTTTGAGTGAACTCCGGGAGTTGGTGATGGACAGAGAGGCCTGGAGTGTTGTGATTCATGGAGTAGCAAAGAGTTGGACGTGACTGAGCGACTGAACTGAACTGACTGAACTAGTTTTCTGATCCAAAACTGACTTTCTCATGGACCTGAGAGACATTCCTTTGAAATGTAATCATCAAAGAAGATAGATCCCCTTTCTCCCTGTCTCCATGGAAGGTAGGATCCTACCTTCAATCAATCTCAATCAGCAAAATCAGAAGGCCTAATTACAGAGCAGAAGAGTTGAAACATCAGAAATAATTAAATGTGCTAGACATATTCAACTGATAAGTCTCTCTGATAATATTCTCCAGTATTTTTCCTCTCAATTCACCTCAGTGATGAAAAAGTCTCCTGCCTTTTGTTTCAGGGGAGCTAAGTTCAGACTTCAGTTTTGGTTTTTTACACTACTGGAATAGCCTTGAATAAACTTTTCCCTGCCTTTTAAACTTTAGTGAAATTTTTGCTTTGCCATTCTCCAGGACAATGGATGTATCTTTGATTTTTAACAGATTTTGTTAGAGTTCAGACACAGTGAAGATAAACACTGGGGGTTCCCTAGTGGTTCAGTGGTAAAGAGTCCGCCTGCAATGCAGAAGCCACAGGAAAGGCAGGTTCCATCCCTTGGGATGGAACTTTCCCTGGATGGGGATATGGCAATCCACTCCAGTATCCTTGCTTGGAGAATCCAGTGGACAGAAGAGACTGCTGGGCTACAGTCAATGGGATCGCAGAGTCTGATACAACTAACTGAAGCAACTTAGCAGGCACGAAGATAAACATTAACTTGTAGATTTCTCTCTGGTGGAAAAAAAATTACCTAAAATGTTAAAGTTTTTTTAAAAAAACAATAATCTCAACAATTAAAAAAAAATCATTTAAAACTATAAAGTCCATTTCTGATTTAAAAAAAAAAACTCAGAAAATTAGTAATAAAAGAATTTCCTAGGCCTGATAAAGGCATCTACAAAAATCCTAATGCTAACAATGTACTTCCTGATATAAGACGGGATTTTTTTTTGCCTCTAATATAATGTACAAGACAAAGATATCTGCCATCACTTCTATTCTTGCCTGGAAAATCCCATGGTCAGAGGAGCCTAGTGGGGTCACAAGTGACTAAACCACCACCTTAGTGACTAAACCACCACCATACAACATTGTACTGGAGGTACTTCCCAGTGCAATAAGGAAAAAAATAAAAAGCATCAGAATCAGAAAGATTTAAAGTTGTCTTTAGAGAGGACACAACTGTCAAAGTAGAAAATATTACATTTCATTACATTACTATGAAACCAAAGAACTAAACACTAGAACTGATGAGTCTAACAGGGTTACAGAATTAAAGATCTATTTTCTAAAATCAGTAGTATAACTAGTAACAGACAAGTGGAAATTTAGAACTATCACTTATAATAGAAGCTATATTATCAGATATGTAGGGGTAGATCATCCACATGATGGGAAAGACCTGTATACTGAGAACTTCAAACTTTGTGAAGAGGAATTTAAGATGATCTAAATAAGTGGAAATAAATATTATGCTCATGAGACTTTAAAAAAATCAATTTTACTGAGAAAAAATTCTCTCCAAATCAATCTATAGCTTCAATGCAATCTCAATCAATATTCTAATAGGCTTTTTCCCCCCTAGAAGTTGAAAAAATTATACCTAATTTCTAACAGAAATATAAAGGGCCTAGAAAACCATAATAAGTTTGATAAAACCTGCAGACTCCTGTCATGTTTAGCTCTTGACACTTCCCTTCCTTGCCTCTTTGCTCCTTTCCTCTGACCCATCTTCTTAGCCTTCTCTTTCAGGAACTCACATGTGACATATGTTAGATCTCCTTTAATATATTTTATATTATCTTACATGCATCCAACTCTTTCATATTAATAAAATATGTTTATTTCACAACTTTTGGCATCAACATACAGAGAGGGCTCAGGAAACTGAATTTTGTGCATACAGAATACTAACCTCTTCTTGAAACTGTAAAATTAAAAGTACAAAGAACAGAGGATAGAAAACTAGGGCAAATATCTGTATCTTTGGGCTTCCCTGGTAGCTCAGATGGTGAAGAACCTGCCAGCAATGCAGTAGACCTGTATTTGATCCCTGAGTCAGGAAGATCCCCTGGAGAAGGGAATGGCAACCCACTCCAGTATTCTTGCCTGGAGAATGCCAAGGTCAGAGGAGCTTGGTGGGCTACAGTCCATGAGATGACAAAGAGTTGAACATAACTGAGTAACACACACATACACATACACATCTTACATGGTAGGGAGTCATGAAGCTAGCCACATTAGAAGATACAATTTTTAAAATTACCTAACTTCATTGTACAGAGTTAGAGATAAACAATAAAAAGCAAGAACATCAACTGTCAGAATAAGTAGGTGGGGATGGAGGACCATATAGAAAGAAATCCTCATCTCTCATAGCAAGAATCTATAGGAAATGCTCACATTCTCAGATCAACAAGTGAATAGCAAAGAATACCATTAACTATTATGGTGATAATCACAAAAACTAAAAATAGAAATAATTGAAAGTTTTACATATTTGGGGAGGACTGATTGTAGGCAGAAGTATTGGTCAAGTATTTTTGAAGTTGCATTTCTGTATTATGTTTTATATCATTATATGAATGTACAGTTTCCAATTTAAGAAATGAACTAAAAGAATTGATGTCTATTCTGCAATGAACCAAACTAGGTATTATACATACTTGAAAAAACAGAAAAATATGACTTTCAAAATACATATAAAATGAAATGTCCCACTAGGAAACAAATACAATTCCATAAAATGGCACTGTTTTAGAAATCAATCATAAGGAATAAACAGACAGAAATGCAGACAAATATGTATATACAGTAGTGTTGTTTGCTCCAAAAAATAGAAAACTAAACAATCAACAATGAGGAAATTGTTAAAAATACTATGAAACACTATGAATTATCTTTAAAGTTACATTTTTGAAGATTTTTAGATAACATGAGAAAAAATGACTATATGGTAAGCAGGTTAAAAATCACTATCAAAATTGATGTAATAAAATAACACCAACTGACAAAGAAGAAATACTTACATAGTAAGACTGGATACAATATTGTGAAGAGTTGTAAGAACAGGATTTTTATTTTAACCACCACAGCTTTCTATAATTTTAAGATTTTGTATTATGGTCAAGTGATACTTTTTATTTTAAAAAAAAGTAAGCATTATATAATAAAAATGAAAAAACATAGTAACTGATGCCTAGAGCTCAGCATGATGCCACAAATCAGTCAGTATTTTTGATTAACATGCCAAGATGCTATTGATTTTCCCATCTTGCCAACTAACTCAATTTGATACTGTGGTGTGTTTTATGTCCATGCTTTATTCACAAGACATTGGTTAATTTTCTCAGTGAACTCTATGTCCTTGATGTTTCTTAAGTTCTAAATTGCAAAAGAGCTTGTGAATTAGACAAGAACTAGTTCTCTGATCTCCTGACACTATGATGCAGACTTTGAATTAGATTTGGAAGAAGCAATGAAGGGTAACATTGAAGGGTAACAATGACCTTTTTTTAATATTGAAATAAAAATTGATTTTTTTTTCTCAGACAACTGAGTTGAGAAAACGCCAAAAAAAATCTGGCAGATAGTAAGTAACAATTTTTCATATACAGAAAGATAATTAGAGAAAAATTGAAAATAAGAAAATTTTCATCCAGAAAATTTAAGTGACAAAGAACCATATATAATTTTAAAAATATTCTTCAATCCAGATATTTCAGGAAAACCCTTAGCTTAAACTTAATTTTTTTTTTATTTTCTAGATTATTACTTTTTAAACTCTACAATCAAGAATTTACTTGTGTGTGTGTGTGTGTGTGCCCACTGGCTTGACTGACTTTGGAAAATGTAATAAAATAAATTACTATAAAAATGATTACATGCCAGTATATCATAGCAACGCTAATTTCAATAACAGTCTTTAAATGTGGTCTCATTTTCTTAACCCATTTTAAGGGCCATTGACAAACATTTCATAGTTTGTAGCAGTCCATGATCACATTTCCAGCAGTACTGCTCATGATAATTCTGGACATTCTTTCTTGCATCAGTTCAATTCAGTCACTCAGTTGTGTCCGACTCTTTGCAACCCTGTGAACATGCCTCCCTGTCTATCACCAACTCCTGGAGTTTATTCAAACTCACGTCCATCAAGTGGGTGATGCCATCCAACCATCTCCTCCTCTGTTGTCCCCTTCTCCTTCCATCTTCAGTCTTTCCCAACATCAGCGTCTTTTGAAATGAGTCAGTTCTTTGCATCAGAGTGGTCAAAGTACTGGAGCTTCAGCTTCAGCATCAGTCCTTCCAATGAATATTCAGGACTGATTTCCATTAGAATTGACTGGTTCGATCTCCTTGCTGCCCAAGGGACTCTCAAGAGTCTTCTCCAAGACCACAGTTCAAAAGCATCAATTCTTCAGTGCTCAGCTTTCTTTATAGTCCAACTCTCACACTCATACATGACTACTGGGAAAACCACAGCTTTGACTAGATGGATCTTTGTCAGTGAAGTAATGTCTCTGTTTTTTAATATGATGTCTAGGTGGGTTATAACTTTTCTTCCAAGGAGCAAGCATCTTTTAATTTTATGACTACGGTCACCATCTGCAGTGATTTTGGAGCCCCCCAAAATAAAGTCTCTCACAATTTTCACTGTTTCCCCATCTGTGTGCTATGAACTCATGGGTCCAGATGCCATGATCTTAGCTTTCTGAATGCTGAGCTTTAAGCCAACTTTTTCACTCTGCTCTTTCACTTTCATCAAGAGGCTCTTTAGTTCCTCTTCACTTTCTGCCATAAGTGTGGTTTCATCTGCATATCTGAGGTTATCAATATTTCTCCCGCAGTCTTGATTCCAGCTTATGCTTCATCCAACCCGGCATTTTGCATGATGTACTCTGCATATAAGTTAAATAAGCATAGTGACAATATACAGCTTTGACATACTCCTTTTCCAATTTGGAAACTGTCTGTGTTCCATGTCTGGTTCTAACTGTTGCTTCTTGACCTGCATACAGATTTCTCAGGAGGCAGGTCATGTGGTCTGGTATTTCCATCTCTTTAAAAATGTTCCACAGTTTGTTGTGAACCACACAGTCAAAGGCTTTGGCATAGTCAATAAAGCAGAATTAGATATTTTTCTGGAACACTTTTGCTTTTTCAGTGATTCAACAGATGCTGGCAATTTGATCTCTGGTTCCTCTGCCTTTTCTAAATCCAGCTTGACAAGTATATCCTTTACAAGCTTACATATTTAAGGATACTTAAAGACAAGTATCCTTTACTAACTTACACATTTCTTGTTTAATTGCTAAATCGTGTCAGACACTTTTGCGACCCCATGGACTGTAGCCCCAACCCCAAGCTCCTCTATCCAAGGGATTTCCCAGGCAAGAATACTGAAGTGGATTGTGGTTTCCTTCTCCAGGGCATCTTCCTGACCTAGGGATGGAATCTGCGCCTCTGGCATTAACAGGCAGATTCTTTACCACTGAGCCACCTGGGAAGCGCTACATTTTTCTTACAAGTGTATAAAATCTATGTACTTCAAAAGTCACTCTATCTTTCTACCTGTATTTATACAAACACACACATATAGTATACACATATAAATTTTTTTCTGGAGGAAAAATTACTTTGAAAAGGGAATCCAGAATATGTAGTGCTTAAAAACATGATTTTTGAAGTCAGGAGTAGGGTCTCTCATTTACTAGCTATGTGGCCATGAGCTCATTCATAGCTTGGCCATATTGAACTTTCATTAAATAACTGTAATTCTCAAGAAGAGGACCTGACCCAGGAAATGAAGTACACAAATGCTAAGCATAGTGTTTGGTATGAAAATTGATATGAGAAAACATTTGATAAATGATATTACTATTATTAATACATTCACTGATAACCCATTACTGAGCTTGCTCCAATTCAGAAGTAAACATCATAGTTCCATGTACACCAAATTAACAGTTCTGAATAAGGATACAAACAAAGTCTGTGACATTTTAAGTTGCTATCCATACTCTTATTTGCCTATCAACTTAGAGTTTTGAGTTCTATTTGCTTGTTATTTTTTTAAACAAAGATACGAAAAAATCATTTTCTAAGTTTTTTGTTGTCTACATTGTGGGGTCTCTACCTTTTTGTTTTTCAAGAGAAAGTCATCTTCCAAGTTCAGACACTAGGATTCATGCTTGTTTTCTTTATTTCTGGGCATACTGCATGTTCTGGTATTTTGATCATTCACATACTCTAGTTTTTAATCATACCATGTAGTTCAGATTCTGAACCCATAATTCTACTAAATCACATAAGAATTGCACCCTCCTAATACTATTAATTTTGGTCTATTTTTACATTTTCTGTACCAAATGACTAATCACTAATCAGGAAAAGCCACCATTTTCTTCTGATTTTTCTTCTGCTTTGCACCTAAATACGTTGTCTATTTTTGTTCCAACTATAACTGAATGACAAGCAACCTGTCCAAAGTTGTCACTTTTTTTTCATGGAACTATCAGATATTTTTTCCATTTTCTTAGAGATGGTATCCATGTTAAATTTTGAGTTTTTAAACCTTGATTTAGAGGCCTAGTATGAATCACTGGAGAACAACTGTTTAAAACATGTATGTGATTTTAACAAGTTAAAATGTTGAACTGGTTCAAAGTCAAGACTTCCAGGGTTCTAATCAAATCATACAGCTGTGGCTATTAGAGGAACATATTTAACCATTCTGTATCTCTTTACTCATCTCTAAGATAGGGATAATACTAGTGCTAGCCTCTTAAGGTTAAGGATCAAATGATTTAATATAAATTAAAATGTTTCATGCTGTGTCTGCACACAGTTAAACCATTTAGTAATAACTATTATTAACATTCCATTTT
Source organism: Bos taurus (assembly GCF_002263795.3). NCBI lineage: Eukaryota > Metazoa > Chordata > Mammalia > Artiodactyla > Bovidae > Bos > Bos taurus. The sequence goes on along the minus strand of NC_037353.1, from coordinate 1,403,126 downwards.
TCACATGAGGCTTCTAAAGCTAATATCTTGGTGCTAAAATCAGGTCTCTATATCCTCATGGGTCTTTTGAGAATATATTAACTTCTTGTCTGTTCTTGTATCTAATCCTAATCCAATTGTACTACGCTTTATAGAAACGGTGCTTAGAAGGTTCAATGTCTTTCTATATAATAACTCTCCCCATGATCAATGAGATAACCCTTGATTTATCCTTCTCCAGTTCCCTCTAGACTTCAGAATCAACACTAATAGTTGATTCACTTTACTGTATGGTAGGAACTAGCAATACTGTAAGCCAACAATACTCCAACAAAAATTTAAAAAAAGAACAGAACAAAACCACTAAATTCATAGAGAAAATTTAGATTTGCAGTTAAGGTGTGGGGGTGCAAACTAGAAGAAAGCAGTCAAAAGGTACAGCATCCAGTTATAAGATAAATAAGCACTAGGGATGTAATACACAACATGATGATGATAGCTAACATTGCTCTGTGGTATATAGGAAAGTTAGAGTACATTCTAAGAGCTTTTATCACAGGGATAAAATTTTTCTTATCTCTTTCTTGTATGTATATGAAACAATAGGTGTTAGCTGAGCCTATTGTGATAATTATTTCACAATATATGTAAATCAGTGATAGAGTTTGTGTTGGTCTCCCACCCAACAGTAGGAAAAGTTCTAACAGTAAGGAAATAGACATATCTCTAAGTATGACCATGAGATAAATGTCAAGAAGTTTACATTTGTCATCAAAAGCAGTGCATGTGGTCAGTCATGTCCAACTCTTTGTGACCCCATTAACTGCAGCCTGCCAAGCTCTTCTATCCATAGAATTTTACAGGCAACAATATTGGAGTGGGTTGCTACTTCCTCCTCCAGTGTTCTTCCAAAGCCAACAATTGAACCCACAAAAGCAGAGGGTGGCCTAAAATGGTATGATTATGCCTCTAATTAAGCCTCAACTTCCAGTTTCTAAGTATAAACAATTTATCAAATCCTGTTGACATTCCTCAAAAATTCATGCAGCAAAATTTTTCAATATTGCCTACTGAACACTGACTTCCATATTAAATCATATCAGCTTCAATACAAAAGGTTATAAATCTGGATCCATCAGTTTGACCTCTTTACTAATTTTAGGATTCATATTGCATCACTGATTTAGTAAGAACTTACTGCCTTCATAAAGCTCTTCTCTGAAGACCACTAACTCCATAATTATTTAGAAAGATTTGTCTTTAAATCTTTATTTTGATTTTGTATACAGCTAGGCAGAGATATCAGAGTTATGTTCACATATCATGCATTTTTATAAGAAACTACCAGAGTAAGGCCATGAAGTAATCTTTCTTTGATAAAATAAGGGAGAGGAGGAAGAGATAGTTTGATCATGTCTTCCAAAGTAAAATTCACTGAAATATTTTACCAAGATCTACAGAAAAGAAAAAAAAAATAATAATACTTTCTAGTCTTATAATCTGTCTTCCCATTTTGTCTACAATGCACTCTAATTCAAACTTTATTTAAAGATTAATATTCTTACAGAAGAATTTCAGGGGTGTAATCCCTCAAGTTAAACTATTTAAGGTTCCATTGTATTTTTGGAATAAGGGCTAATTCTAGGTTGAGTCAGGGTACAAAAATTAATCTGGTCATCTTAGTATGTCAGAAAATAAAAAATTCTCCAAAAAAGTGATAGGTTCATATCCCATAGACATGGCAGCCAGTTTAAAGAAGCTTCCACTAAACACATCTCAGACAATTTGAGTTTCCTCTCCAAAAATAATAAGCATAATAAATTATAAGCTATAGGGAGAAAGATAGAAAAATATACATCTGTACTACTAGTAATAGATATAAAGTAAATTAGGGTAGAAGAGAAACTGATATTCCTTACAGTACAAATACTAACTGGTGAATATGGAAAGAGTGTTAAAGTTGAAAATCATGACTTTATCACCAAAGTAACTATTATGTCACATTTGCATCATCAATAGATGCCAAACTCAGTAGCAAATGTTCTAAGTGAGCAGAATATTTGCATGTTTCTAAAGTCTCCTGACAGATGGCTTATTAGTTGCAAGGGAAAAATCAGTAACTACTCTTTGTCAAGGGCAACACCTTGATCAGATGATCAAACTAATATCACCAATGAGGGGCAGATTGACATTGTGTAAATTCAGCTGTCATAATCTAAAAAGTATATAGTATCATTTATATGTTGTATCACGTTCTAGCCAGGAAAGTAAAACATGAATATAATCATAAGGAAGTATCGGACAAATTCAAAATTAGGAGTACTTCATTTTAAAGGGTGATTACATTATTCAAAATAACAATTTAATAAAGCAAAAGGAAAGCCTTTGAATATCGGAGAAGGCAATGGCACCCCACTCCAGTACTCTTGCCTGGAAAATCCCATGGACGGAGGAGCCTGGTAGGCTGCAGTCCATGGGGTCGCTGAGGGTCGGACATGACTGAGCGACTTCACTTTCACTTTTCATTTTCATGCATTGGAGAAGGAAATGGCAACCCACTCCAACACTCTAGCTTAAAAGTGATGTGACAACTAAATGTAATACTTGATCTGAAACTGGATTCTCACTGCTGCTGCTGCTGCTGATGCTAAGTCATTAGTTGTGTCCGACTCTCACTAGAGTAACAAAATTGCTACCAAGGACATTATTTGGTCAAAAACTAAACTATAACTAACATATTTGATAAAATTATTGTATCAAAGATAAGTCTTCTTAAATTGGTAACTATATTCTTACCTAAGAAAGTAATCTTACTCTTTAGAACTACCTAGCAACATTATCTAAAGGATTTAATATTTATAATTTCTTCTCATGATTCAAAAAAAGAAGAACACTATATGGAGAGAGTGTATTAAGTTTCTTCTGGTTGTAAGTCTGAGGTTCATTCCTCCCTAGGTATATGCTAGAAAACTTCCGATTCTTTAAAAGCCGCTCCCATTTCTTTGTGCATCTTCAAACCCACAACAGCATATGGAGTCCTCACATTTTGAATCACTCTGTCCCATCTTCTATCACATCTGTCTTCTGACTTTTAAAAGGTTCATCAGTTCAGTTCAGTTCAGTCCAGTCACTCAGTCATGTCTGACTCTTTGTGACCCAAAATATGATTATATAAAACCCACCAGGATAAAATCTGTATCTTAAGGTTAACTGTCTTAGGAGTTTAATTACACTTGCAAAATCTCCTTATAGTAGTATCTATATTAATGCTCAAGTGAATGACCAAGAAACAGTAATCTGGGGTCTGGAAGGAGAACATCTTCAGAATTCTGCCTACCACAGCTGGAGACAGATAGATGATAGATAAAGTATAACTGATAGATAATAATAATAGAACAAAATTAATAAAGCAAAATGAGTAAGATAATAACAAAGAGTAAAATATGCTCCTGTACTAGTAACTTTAAGTTTGAAATTATTTTCAAATAGAAATTTCAAAGACATTTAGGGTTTTATGTTAAAGACGATCAATAATATTGTCCCAAACTATCTTTTTCATTTTTGTCAACAGTTACTTCTGTAAGTTATCTGTAGATAAGTTATCTGTAGATATCTGGTGTCCGTCAACACCCAGGAGAAAGCTCATGCTCTCCTGACACCTTACTTTCCTCATATTCTTTCAGGTAGCAGTGGTTGAACTGTTTCCAAGACAAAAAAGAAAAAAAAAAAAAAAAAGTTAATTTTTTGGGGCAAGAGGAGGAATACAATAAACAAAAAAGTATTCAAATTCTATTTTGACACTGTAGAAGTTCAAAGTATAGAAAAGTCTGGCTAACAACATGTACTGTAAGATTACTGATACATTAAAAATGCGAGTTTTCCTGCTTATTGGTTTTGACTAATAACCACGGTCCAAAGTACAGATTCCAAAGTATCCCTCTGCTCTAAATAAACTACTTGCTAAGATGCAGCAAAAAACCAGCATCTCAACATTTAGCTCATTATTGACTCAGCCTAAATGAGGAAAAGCTTCAGATATTCCAGGAATTTAAATACAGTCATTGCCAAATAAGATGTGTGGCATTTGCCCCATTCCCTCTTATGACTGAGTATGTCTGTGTTTCTCATGAGATGAGGGCGTACTTTTTTACCAATTTAGAGAAAAGGGGGCTTTATTTAAACCACTTGAAAGAATTTGTCTATAAGAAGGAAGACCAGCACCTTATTCTCAAACTAAGTGACCGTTGACATGTAGAAGATCAAACATAGACTAAGACTACTCAATGCTAATACTAATTTTGTCAGTTAAAGAGAGAGAGATTTGAAGCATCCTAAAATTTGAGGGATATTAGACAAAAATTCATAACATCTTAAATGGGTCAGCATAGACAACTCAAGTGGTATTCCCTCTTGAACCAATTTGTCTGAGAAGTCTGTGTGGCAAGGTGAGGTGACTCCAGCAGAGAGAGATTGTGGTATGCCAACAGGCAGAAATAAATTTCAAGGGATTATAAGAAATCACTGGGATATGGTGCCATCTATGCAAATAAATATGTAATGCAACAGATTCCACTTTGTGGGGGAGGTTGGAAATCTATAAAGAATCCATCAAACCTTCCAATGAGAAGAGAGTCATTGTTTGGAAATATGCCTAGCTAGATGTTTTGATAGTCGAAAAATAATGATAAAAAGATTCAGCTATGTTAAATGGTTTTCCCTTGGTCCTGATTTTCTTTCTTCTCTTCGATTTCCCAGTCATGAAGGAATCAGAAGTTATACAATGTCTATAGGAGAAGACAGAACTCCCAAACATTGCAAGTTACGCAGCCTATAAGTATTTATATAATTTTTATGATTGAAGGAATATTCTTAATCTTTACAAATTGGAGCTATAACATAGCTTATGCCTCACTTTCCTTGACAGAGACAGTCATATTTTCTCATATTTCAAAATGCTAGTTTGAAATTAGATGGCCTAGCCATTTGCTAGGACTTCCCTGGTGGTGCAGACAGTAAAGAATTTGCCTGCAATGCAGGAGACCCTGGCTTGATTCCTGGGTCGGTTGGGAAGATCCCCTGAATAAGGGAATTGCAACCCACTCCGGTATTCTTGGACAAGGCAGTGGCACCCCACTCCAGTACTCTTGCCTGGAAAATCCCATGGACAGAGGAGCCTGGTAGGCTACAGTCCATGGGGTCGCCAAGAGTCGGACACGACTGAGCAACTTCACTTTCACTTTTCACTTTCATTCATTGGAGAAGGAAATGGCAACCCACTCCAGTATTTTTGCCTGGAGAATCCCAGGGACGGGGGAGCCTGGTGGGCTGCTGTCTATGGGGTCGCACAGAGTCAGACATGACTGAAGTGACTTAGCAGCAGCAGCAGCCAGTATTCTTGCCAGGAGAATCCAACAGACAGAGGAGCCTGGAGGGCTACAGTCCATGGGATATCAAAGAGTTGGTTATGATTGAGCAGCTAACACACACAAACAAATTGACCTAAAACTTAATCAACCCTTTATCATTTTCATGGGTTCTTTAAATTAGAAAATTAAACACGATATATTGGGCATGCTTCTCTTTGTTCCATGAAACATGAGGCCTTCTATGAAATGACTTAAAGACAGGAGATGACTTGATGGCAAGAGGCTGGAATCATTTGAAAACTTGGTCACTCAGCATAAACCTGCTCGCTCTTGAGGTTGATGTTGGCTGTCAGATGAATCCTTTACTGTGACTCTCAGCCAGAACACCTATTAGGCCATCTCTCCTGAATTTCTTCCAAGGAGGCTGGGTTCCTAGGGTGACTGTACTGACACAAAATGAGACAATGGAAACTGTCTTTTGTATAATCTAGTCTCAGGTGTCGGAGAAGGCAATGGCACCCCACTCCAGTACTCTTGCCTGGAAAATCCCATGGACAGAGGAACCTGGTAGGCTGCAGTCCATGGGGTCGCTAAAAGTCTGGCTCGACTGAATGACTTCACTTTCACTTTCATGCATTGGAGAAGGAAATGGCAACCCACTCCAGTATTCTTGCCTGGATAATCCCAGGGACAGAGGAGCCTAGTGGGCTGCTGTCTATGGGATCGCACAGAGTCGGACACGATGGAAGCGACTTAGCAGCAGCAGCAGCAGCAGTCTCATGTGTTAAAAAAAAAAAAAAAAAAGCATTATTTCTGTCAGTTATACTTTATCGGATGGAATAATCAAAGCCTACCAAGTGTTCTAGAAGGAGTGGAAGTTAGTATAGAGTCTACTTCTTGGTGAGGAAGAGCAAGGTTTTTCAGGTTATAGGCTATTAGAAATGCCACTTCAGCCATTTTAGGAAAGTACTATTTGCCACAGTGCCTATTTTGCAGTCCAACAGCACCAGATGTCCCCATAAAAGATACTTAAAAAAACTTGAAAACATCTATTTTCTTATCAATAAAATAGGATGAGAATAAAATTAGCTACTCATTGATATGTGATGAAGACTATATGAGAGTTTTAACATATAGGGCATATTAGTTCTTAGATGTATTACAAACATATATATGACCTATCACTATTTCTTACACCTACGAAGAAGGCTTCTAAATCTGATGAAGGAAAGTGTAAATTAGCATATTCACACTACTCGCTTTTTCCTTCAGTCTCTTGAAATTTGGGTAAGATATTTATTTTGTTTAGATGGGTAATTATCAGCTTAATTGGGATTTTGAAAGGTGATTTAAGCAGATGGTATATTTGAAGTAGGAAAGAATAATTACTGTTTAATAAGAATAAAAAGTATTGAGGGCAATGAACATTTACATCATTCATTTTCCCTTTCTCACCTCAGTTAGAAACCAATCTGTAAATCTGGAAGAAAACAAATACCAGAAGGTAATAGGAACACATGCATGCACAGACATACATAGTGTGCACACATAGAGAAGAGTTTAAACTATATAAATTACTATCTCTAAATCAGTACAATGGTGCTTTGGGCCATCTGACAGATTAACCAAACCACTCTGTTATGGGAATCAAACTCTGTCATGCTAGCTACTCCTACCCGATTTAGCATAGCTTTGAAATGCAACTTCATCAGGCACTCTGTTTATCGTATCTAGTCCCTTAAATCTATTTCTCACTTCCACTGTATAGTAACAAGGGATTTGATTTAAGAGTTGACTCATTGGAAAAGACTCTGATGCTGGGAGGGATTGGGGGCAGGAGGAGAAGGGGATGACAGAGGATGAGATGGCTGGATGGCATCACTGACTCAATGGACGTGAGCCTGAGTGAATTCCGGGAGTTGGTGTGGACAGGGAGGCCTGGTGTGCTGCGAATCATGGGGTCGGAAAGAGTCGGACACGACTGAGCGACTGATCTGATCTGATCTGATCTGAATGATCTAATGGTTTCCCCCACTTTCTTCAATTTAAGTCTGAATTTGGCAATAAGGAGTTCATGATCTGAGCCACAGTCAGCTCCCAGTCTTGTTTTTGCTGACTGTATAGAGCTTCTCCACCTTTGGCTGCAAACAATATAATCAATCTGATTTCCGTGTTGACCATCTGGTGAGATCCATGTGTAGAGTCTTCTCTTGTGTTATTGGAAGAGGGTGTTTGACCAGTGCGTTCTCCTGACAAAAGTCTGTTAGCCTTTGCCCTTCTTCATTCCATACTCCAAGGCCAAATTGGCCTGTTACCCCAGGTGTTGCTTGACTTCCTACTTTTGCATTCCAGTCCCCTATAATGAGAAGGACATCTTTTTTGGGTGTTAGTTCTAAAAGGTCTTGTAGGTCTTCACAGAACCATTCAACTTCAGCTTGTTCAGCATTACTGGTTGGGGCATAGACTTGGATTACTATGATACTGAATGGTTTGCCTTGGAAATGAACAGAGATCATTCTGTCACTTTTGAGATTGCATCCAAGTACTGCATTTCGGACTCTTTTGTTGACCATGATGGCTATTCCATTTCTTCTAAGGGATTCCTGACCACAGTAGTAGATATAATGGTCATCTGAGTTAAATTCACCCATTCCAGTCCATTTTAGTTTGCTGATTCCTAGAATGTCGACATTCACTCTTGCCATCTCTTGTTTGACCACTTCCAATTTGCCTTGATTCATGGACTTGACATTCCAGGATCGTATGCAATATTGCTCTTTACAGCATCGGACCTTGCTTCTATCACCAGCCATATCCACAACTGGGTATTGTTTTTGCTTTGGCTCCATCCCTTCATTCTTTCTGGAGTTATTTCTCCACTGATCCCCAGTAGCATATTGGGCATCTACCAACCCGAGGAGTTCCCCTTTCAGTATCCTATCATTTTGCCTTTTCATACTGTTCATGGGGTTCTCAAGCCAAGAACACTGAAATGGTTTGCCATTTCCTTCTCTAGTGGGCCACATTCTGTCAGACCCTTCCACCATGACCCTCCCATCTTGGGTGGCCCAACACGGCATGGCTTAGTTTCATCGAGTTAGACAAGGCTGTGGTCCGTGTGATCAGATTGACTAGTTTTCTGTGATTATGGTTTCAGTGTGTTTGCCCACTGATGCCCTCTTGCAACACCTACTCTCTTACTTGGGTTTCTGTTACCTTGGATGTGGGTTATCTATTACCTTGGACATGGGGTATCTCTTCAAGGCTGCTCCAGAAAAGCGCAGCTGCTGCTCCTTACCTTGGATGAGGGATATCTCCTCACAGCCGCCTCCCCTGACCTATGATGTGTGGTAGCTCCTCTCAGCAAGCCCTGTGACCTCGGGCGTGGGGTAGCTCCTCTCGGCCACCACCCCTGACCTCGAACAAGGTCATCCCCATGGAAAAGAAATGCAAAAAAGCAAAATGGCTGTCTGAGGAGGCCTTACAAATAGCTGTGAAAAGAGGAGAAGCAAAAAGCAAAGGAGAAAAGGAAAGATATAAGCATCTGAATTCAGAGTTCCAAAGAATAGCAAGGAGAGATAAGAAAGCCTTCTTCAGTGATCAGTGCAAAGAAATAGAGGAAAACAACAGAATGGGAAAGACTAGAGATCTCTTCAAGAAAATTAGAGATACCAAGGGAACATTTCATGCAAAGATGGGCTCGATAAAGGACAGAAATGGTATGGACCTAACGGAAGCAGAATATATTAAGGAGAGGTGATAAGAATACACAAAAGAACTGTACAAAAAAGATCTTCATGACCCAGATAATCATGATGGTGTGATCACTCACCTAGAGCCAGACATCCTGGAATGTGAAGTCAAGTGGGCCTTAGAAAGCATCACTATGAACAAAGCAAGTGGAGGTGATGGAATTCCAATTGAGCTATTTCAAATCCTGGAAGATGATGCTGTGAAAGTGCTGCACTCAATATGCCAGCAAATGAGGAAAACTCAGCAGTGGCCATAGGACTGGAAAATTTAGTTTTTACTCCAATCCCAGAGAAAGGCAATGCCCAAGAATGCTCAAACTACCACACAATTGTACTCATCTCATACGCTAGTAAAGTAATGCTCAAAATTCTCCAAGCCAGGCCTCAGCAATACGTGAACCATGAATTTCCAGATGTCCAAGCTGGTTTTAGAAAAGGCAGAGGAACCAGAGATCAAATTGCCAACATCTGCGGGATCATGGAAAAACCAAGAGAGTTCCAGAAAAACATCTATTTCTGCTTTATTGACTATGCCAAAGCCTTTGACTGTGTGGATCACAATAGACTGCGGAAAATTCTGAAAGAGATGGGATTACCAGACCACCTGACCTGCCTCTTGAGAAACCTATATGAAGGTCAGGAAGCAACAGTTAGAACTGGACATGGAACAACAGACTGGTTCCAAATAGGAAAAGGAGTATGTCAAGGCTGTATATTGTCACCGTGTTTATTTAACTATATGCAGAGTACATCATGACAAATGCTGTACTGGGAAAAGCACAAGCTGGAATCAAGATTGCTGGGAGAAATATCAATAACCTCAGATATGCAGATGAAACCACCCTTATGGCAGAAAATGAAGAGGAACTAAAAAGCGTCTTGATGAAAGTGAAAGAAGAGAGTGAAAAAGTTGGCTTAAATCTCAACATTCAGAAAACGAAGATCATGACATCTGGCCCCATCACTTCATGGGAAATAGATGACGAAACAATGGAAACAGTGTCAGACATTGTTTTCGGAGGCTCCAAAATCACTGCAGATGGTGAGTTTAGCCATGAAATTAAAAGATGCTTACTCCTTGGAAAGAAAGTTATGACCAACCTAGATAGCATATTGAAAAGCAGAGACATTATTTTCCCAACAAAGGTCCCTGTAGTCAAGTCTATGGTTTTTCCAGTGGTCATGTATGGATGTGAGAGTTGGACTGTGAACAAAGCTGAGCACTGAAGAACTGGTGCTTTTGAACTGTGATGTTGGAGAAGATTCTTGAGAGTCCCTTGGACTTTAAGGAGATCCAACCAGTCCATCTAACAGAGATCAGTCCTGGGTGTTCTTTGGAAGGACTGATGCTAAAGCTGAAACTCCAATACTTTGGTCACCTCATGCGAAGAGCTGACTCATTGGAAAAGACTCTAATGCTGGGAGGGATTGGGGGCAGGAGGATAAGGGGACAACAGAGTTTGTTATGTCTGGATGGCATCACCGACTTGATGGACATGAGTTTGAATGAACTCCAGGAGTTTGTGATGGACAGGGAGGCCTGGCGTGCTGCAATTCTTGGGGTTGCGAAGAGTAGAACATGACTGAGCAACTGAACTGAACTGATATGCAAGTAAATTATAATCTACATAACTCATAGTGCAAAATTACTGACAACATATCTAGAAGTAAAAATTTGAAAAATAAACTTACTAAAATGTCCATTTGGCTACAGAAAAAAATTATTAGCTATTCTTAGGAATCTATTTGCATTTGGATTCCTTGTTTCTCATTGTATTTAGATGAAGCAATGACTGTTCTGAAATAGTTTTCATGAAGCTTCATGACTCAAGTGCAGCTTTATCTTAACTCCCTGTTAAAGGGTGCCTTAATTTCAGTTCCTATAGATTTTCCTTTTGTTAGGAATTGAAAAGTAATGACCTTATTTACAAACATTACTTTTCAGAGAAGTGGGATTAGCAGTGGCCACAGGACTGGAAAAGGTCAGTTGTCATTCCAATCTTATCAAAGGGCAATGCCAAAAAATGTTCAAACTACTGTACAATTGCACTCATTTCACATTCTAGCAAGGTAATGCTCAAAATCATCGAGCTAGGCTTCCGCAGTACTCAAACTGAGAACTTCCAGATGTACAAGATGGATTTAGAAAAGGCAGAGGCACGAAAGACCAAACTGCTAACATTCGTTGGATGATAGAGAAAGTAAGGGAATTCAAAAAAGCACCTACTTCTGATTCATTGACTACGCAAAGGCCTTTAACTGTGTGGATCACAACAAACTATGGACAATTCTTAAAGAGAAGGAAATACGAGACGGTCTTACCTGTCTCCCGAGAAACCTGTGCAGGTCAAGAAACAACAGTTAGAACAAGACATAGAAAAATGGACTGGTTCAAAATTGGGAAAGTAGTATGTCAAGGCTGTATATTGTCACCCTGTTTTAGTACATCATGCTAAAGGCAGGACCAGATGAATCACAAAAGGGACACAAAACTACTGGGAGAAATACTGACAACCTCAGATATGCAGTTGATACTATGCTAATGGCAGAATGCAAAGAGAACTAAAGAGACTCCTGATGAGAGTGAAAGAGAGAGTGAAAAAGCTAGCTTAAAACTAAACATTCAAAAACTAAGATCATGGCATCTGGTTCCATCACTTCAAGGCAAATAGAAGGGGAAAAAGTGAAAGCAGTGACAAATTTTATTTTCTTGGGCTCCAAAATCACTGTGGACAATGACTGTAGCCACAAAATTAAGACACTTGTTCCTTAGAAGGAAGGTTATTATAAACCGAGACAACGTATCAAAAAAAGCAGAGAAATCACTTAACTGACAAAGGTCCATATAGTCAAAGCTATGGTTTTTTCCAGTAGTCATATACAGATGTGAGAGTTGGACCACAAAAAAGGCTGAGTGCCAAAGAATTGATGCTTTCAATTGGTGCTGGAGAAGACTCTTAAGAGTTCCTTGGATTACAAGGAGACCAAACGAGCCAATCCTAAAAGAAATCAACCCTGAATATTAATTGGAAGGACTCATGTTGAAACTGAAGCTCCAATACTTTGGCCACCTGCTATAAAGAGCTGACTCATTGGAAAAGACCTTGATCCTGGGAAAGATTGAAGGCAAAAGAAGAAGGAGGCGGCAGAGGATAAGATGGTTGGATGGCATCACCAACTCAATGGACATGAGTTTGAGTGAACACTGGGAAATAGTGAAGGACAGGAAAGCCTGCTGTGCTGCAGTGCATGGAGTGGCAAGGAGTTGGACACAACTGAACTACAACAAAAATGGGAAGAAAGTCTCCGGAAAACATCTTCTGAAATGGCATTAAATTCTCAGAAATCTCATGCTGAACATTGCAAAATATTTCCCCTTCAGTGTAAAATATTTAAAGTTGATTTATGGATATTATATGTATTAAATGTGTATAAATGTGATTTTAAACATTGTAGGAAATCAGGCAATGATTTTTTTTTTTCTCTTAGAGACTCAGAGACATACATCACACTAAATAGGCTGAAAAGATATCCTAAGAATTAATGGCCATTTAAATCTCTACTCAGGAATTAATGCATTTAATTAAAAATGTGAAGTCACTAATAGAGAAAATAATGTAATTTAAATGGCCAAATACAAAAAAAAAATCTGGATTTAAAAAAGAATATTTTGTATCACTGTGTCCTAATCTCTTTAATGAACAATTTAATATATAAAATACTTAAGAAATACTAATATTAATGATGTCATTTTAAATTAAGATATTCAAGACAGGGACAAGTAGAAGGGAAAAAAGAGACTGGATTAATCCCTGTAGCCAAGTGGAAAGAAATTAAAGTTAGCAACCAGGATACTAGGATTTTCTGCCTCTGCAGGTTGCTAGGCAACCTTATTTTACTTATCTCCAATACATAAACACCAGTTCTCCTGATCTTCCTTATAGAATGGTTTGAAATGCCCCACTAAAACACAGCGTGGCATGGGGAGTTTCTATTTCAATTTCCTCTCCTCTCGTCTCTGGGAGGAAGTAAGCATTCAGCAGATTCTTTACCATCTGAGGCACCAGGGAACCAACTGAGTGATTAACACTAGTTCTTATGCATTCAGCAGCAAACAGGCATTTCTGCACTCCTCACAAGCGGGGTCTGGGCTTCCCATAACCCTCTTCCTACTCCTGCTGGCCCTCCAACCAGCCAAGGTGGCTTGTCTTCCCTTTGTTGAATTCCAGGGTCAATAGGAAGCTTGAACTGTTCATTCCTCATGGAAGTCTCTGCCTTATGCTCTCCTCCCACAATCATGGCTTTAATCTCCCTTTTCCTCTGAGTCACTCCCAGGGGCACAAGCCCTGACCTGATTACTTTTCTTCCTTTCTGATTCCAGGCGGATCTTTCTTAGAGTCTTGATTGTATAGGAGTCTTTCTGCCACCCTCCAGTTAGTTATCAGTGAGAATTGCTCCACATGTACATGTATTTTTGATATGTTCATGGGGAGAGATAAATTCTGTGTTCTTTTACTTTGCCATCTTGGGTAGTGAATAGTGACTGTCACTCAGTAGTGTCTGACTCTTTGTAACCCGATCAACTGTAGCTCACTAGGCTCCTCTGTCCACGGAATTCTCCAGGCAAGAATATTGGAGTGGGTTGCCATTCCATTCTCCAGGGGGCCTTCCAGACCCAGGCATCAAACCCAGGGCTCCTGCAATGCAGGCAGTTCAGTTCAGTTCAGTCGCTCAGTCGTGTCCGACTCTTTGCAACCCCATGAATTGCAGCACACCAGGCCTTCTTGTCTATCACCAACTCCCGGAGTTCACTCAAACTCACGTCCATCAAGTCAGTGATGCCATCCAGCCATCTCATCCTCTGTCCTCCCTTTCTCCTCTGGCCCCCAATCCTTCCCAGCATCAGAGTCTTTTCCAATGAGTCAACTCTTCGCATGAGGTAGCCAAAGTACTGGAGTTTCAGCTTTAGCATCATTCCTTCCAAAGATCACCGAGAACTGATCTCCTTTAGAATGGACTGGTTAGATCTCCTTGCAGTCCAAGGGACTTTTAAGAATCTTCTTCAACACCACAGTTCAAAAGCAGCAATTCTTTGATGCTCAGCTTTCTTCACAGTCCAACTCTCACATCCATATATGACCACTGGAAAAACCATAGCCTTGACTAGAAGGACCTTTGTTGGCAAAGTAATGTCTCTGCTTTTAAATATGGTGTCTAGGTTGGTCATGACTTTCCTTCCAAGGAGTAAGCGTCTTTTAATTTCATGGCTGCACTTACCATCTGCAGTGATTTTGGAGCACAAAAAAATAAATTCTGACACTGTTTCCACTGTTTCCCCATCTATTTGCCCTGAAGTGTTGGGACGAGATACCATGATCTTAGTTTTCTGAATGTTGAGCTTTAAGCCAACATTTTTACTCTCCTCTTTCAGTTTCATCAAGAGGCTTTTTAGTTCCTTTTCACTTTTTGCCATAAGGGTGGTGTCATCTGCATATCTGAGGTTACTGATATTTCTTCCAGCAATCTTGATTCCAGCTTGTGCTTCTTCCAGCCCAGCGTTTCTCATGATGTACTCTGCATATAAGTTAAATAAGCAGGATGACAATATACAGCCTTGACGTCCTCCTTTTCCTATTTGGAACCCGTCTGTTGTTCCATGTCCAGTTCTAACTGTTGCTTCCTGATCTGCATATAGGTTTCTCAAGAGGCAGGTCAAGTGGTCTGGTATTCCCATCTCTTGAAGAATTTTCCACAGTTTATTGTGATCCACATAGTCAAAGGCTGCCTGCAATGCAGGCAGACTCTTTACCAATTAAACCAGCAGGAATTCTTCTCTAAAATACTCTTTTTAACTTATTCCTTTAAATAGCCAGTTCCTCAAATGCTCTTGGAATCAACTTCTACATTTTATTGAGTTCTTACTACTTAAATAAAAATTTGACACGTGTTCATTTCTGGTATGAGTCACCATGTTAGCATTTTCAAAGTTTACTTTAGCACTATCTTAATATTTTCTAAATTCTCATTATGCCTTCAATAAATATTTTAAAATTTTACATCATCACTGCCAGCACTGTATTTTAAAAATGTAAAAGCATTATATTAAGCAAAAAGTATTATCATAAGCAGGGGAGATAGTCAGTGGTAAAGAAAATGGGTTAATTGCTCTCTGAATTTCACCACTACCATGCACTAACTGTGTGATCGAAGAGAGAAAGTAATAAAACACACAACTGCTCTAGGATTCAGTTCCCTCATTTCTGAAGTAGTATAATAATTATCACTAAATTTCTCTATTAGGGATAGTATTAACCAGTCTGATGATCGCTCTTTAAATCTTGCTTCTTTTGGTTTGTTCATTCTTGTTGTTGTTAAGTCACTCATTCACGTCCAACTCTGCCACACCATGGACTGCAGCATGCTAGACTTCCCTGTCCTTCCCATCTCCCAGAGTTTGCTCAAACTCATGTCCATAGAGTCAGTGATGCCAGCCAACCATCTCATCCTCTGTCATCCCCTTCTCCTCCTGCCTTTAAGCTTTCCCAGCATCTAATGAGTTAGCTTTATATTAGGTAGCCAAAATATTGGAGCTTCAGTTTCAGCATCAGTCCTTTCAATGAATATTCAGGTTGATTTCCTTTAAGATTGACTGCTTTGATCTCCTTGTTCATTCTTAGGTCTTCATAATACTCAATTCCCAACACCTTTTAATCCAGACATCCCAAGTTCAGTTCATGTTAAATACAATAAAATATGGCTGTATTCATTACCTTTGAAGTGTCAATTGCTCAGTCACATCTGACTTTTTGTGATCCTATTGCCTATAGCCCACCAAGGCTCCTCTGTCCATGGGGATCTCCAGGCAAGAATACTGGAGTTGGTTGCCATTCCCTTCTTCGGGGTATCTTGTTGACCCAGGGATCAAACCTCGGTTTCCTCCATTGCAGGCAGATTCTTTACCATCTGATCTACCAGGGAAACCCTTCATTACTTTTATTTCCTGTCAAATTGGTGGGCAAACCATACCCTCCCTCACATTTCAAAAGGAAGCCTCTTAAGAGAAATTTCAATTTACTATTCACAGATCCTTTAGCATATATTTGAATCAACTCTTAAATCATCAAAGGAGTGGCTAAAGTGGAAACAAAATAACTACCTAATAAAGGACCATTTCAGAGAAGGCAATGGCACCCTACTCCAGTACTCTTGCCTGGAAAATTCCATGGACAGAGGAGCCTGGTAGACTGCAGTCCATGGGTTGGCAAAGAGTCGGACACTACTGGGTGACTTCACTTTCACTTTTCACTTCCATGCATTGGAAAAGGAAATGGCAACCCACTCCAGTGTTCTTGCCTGGAGAAGCCCAGGGATGGGGGAGCATGGTGGGCTGCCGTCTATGGGGTCACACAGTGTTGGACACAACTGAAGTGACTTTAGCAGCAGTAGCAGCAGCAAAGGACAGTTTGAAATATGGTTCTGATGGGCATATCACCAGAATTTGACACTAGTTCTTATAATGGAAATGGGAAGAAAGTAGCTAAATCAATCATTCAATGAAATAAAATCTTCTAAACCAATGGAATCACACTAGGGCCCAACTCTGACTTCCTGAATTAGTACTATGAGTATGGTACTAAATAATCTGTATCTCTATACTTTTAATAGTTACACAAATAAGTCTAATAATTAGCCTTATTTTTTTAAATCATTGGATATCTACAGTGATGCATTGTAGACCCCAAATTGCAAATGACATCTTATTTCACTCATTCATTTCACAGATATACATTAAATATATACTCTATATGAGGTCTTATGCCATATAGTATATTTACATTATTCCACAAGTGTTTGAAAGTTTCCCCTAATAGTTAGGAAAGTGAAATCCTAAAGTGAAAGTCACTCAGTCGTGTCCACCTCTTTGTGACCCCAAGGACTGTACAGTCCATGGAATTCTCCAGGCCAGAACACTGGAGTGGGCAGCCTTTCCCTTCTTCAGAAGACCTTCTCAACTCAGATCACCCACATTGCAGGCAGATTCTTTACCAGCTGAGCCACAAGGGAAGTCCAATAGTTATGGCAGGGTATTATTTAATAAAGTTATAAGCTACTCACATCCAAGGAGTGGTGGCTGCGCAGGCACAGGAGGGCCGAGAGGAGATACTCCATGTTCAAGATCAGGAGGGGAGGCCATGAGGAGATATCCCTCGTCCAAGGTAAGGAGCAGCGGCTGCGCTTTGTTGGAGCAGCTGTGAAAAGATACCCCACGATTAGGTAAGAGAAACCCAAGTAAGATGGTAGGTGTTGCAAGAGGGCATCAGAGTGCAGACACACTGAAACCATAATCACAGAAAACTAGTCAGTCTGATCACACGGACCATAGCCTTGTCTAATTCAGTGAAACTAAGCCATGCCATGTGGGGCCACCCAAGATGGGAGGGTCATGGTAGAAAGGTCTGACAGAATGTGGTCCACTGGAGAAGGGAATGGCAAACCACTTCAGTATTCTTGGCTTGAGAACCCCACAAACAGTATGAAAAGGCAAAATGATAGGATACTGAAAGGGGAACTCCTCGGGTCGGTAGATGCCCAATATGCTACTGGGGATCAGTGGAGAAATAACTCCAGAAAGAATGAAGGGATGGAGCCGAAGCAAAAACAATACCCAGTTGTGGATATAACTGGTGATAGAAGCAAGGTCTGATGCTGTAAAGAGCAATATTGCATATGAACCTGGAATGTCAGGTCCATGAATTAAGGCAAATTGGAAGTGGTCAAACAGGAGATGGCAAGAGTGAACGTCAACATTCTAGGAATCAGCAAACTAAAATGGACTGGAATGGGTGAATTAAACTCAGATGACCATTATATCTATTACTGTGGTCAGGAATCCCTTAGAAGAAATGGAATAGCCATCATGGTCAACAAAAGAGTCCGAAATGCAGTACTTGGATACAATCTCAAAAGTGACAGAATGATCTCTGTTCATTTCCAAGGCAAATCATTCAATAAAATCACAGTAATCCAAGTCTATGCCCCAACCAGTAATGCTGAAAAAGCTGAAGTTGAATGGTTCTATGAAGACTTACAAGACCTTTCAGAACTAAAACCCCAAAAAGATGTCCTTTTCATTATAGGAAACTAAAATGCAAAAGTAGGAAGTCAAGCAACACCTTGGGTAACAAGCCAATTTGGCCTTGGAATATGGAATGAAGAAGGGCAAAGGCTAACAGACTTGCCAGGAGAATGCACTGGTCATAGCAAACACCCTCTTCCAACAACACAAGAGAAGGCTCTACACATGGATATCACCAGATGGTCAACACCAAAATCGGATGATTACATTCTTTGAAGCCAAAGATAGAGAAGCTCTAGGCAGTCAGCAAAAACAAGACTGGGGGCTGACTATGGCTCAGATCATGAACTCCTTATTACCAAATTCAAACTTAAATTGAAGAAAGTGGAGGAAACCACTAGACCATTCAGGTATGACCTAAATCAAATCCCTTATGACTATACAGTCGATGTGAGACATAGATTTAAGGGACTAGATCTGATAGATAGAGTGCCTGATGAACTATGGACTGAGGTTCGTGACATTGTACAGGAGACAGGGATCAAGACCATCTCCATGGAAAAGAAATGCAAAAAAGCAAAATGACTGTCTGGGGAGGCCTTACAAAAAGCTGTGAAAAGAAGAGAAGTGAAAAGCAAAGGAGAAAAGGAAAGATATAAGCATCTGAATTCAGAGTTCCAAAGAATAGCAAGGAGAGATAAGAAAGCCTTCCTCGGTGATCAATGCAAAGAAATAGAGGAAAACAACAGAATGGGAAAGACTAGAGATCTCTTCAAGAAAATTACAGATACCAAGGGAACATTTCATGCAAAGATGAGTTCGATAAAGGACAGAATGGTATGGATCTAACAGAAGCAGAAGATATTAAGAAGAGAGGTGGCAAGAATACACAGAAGAATTATACAAAAAAGATCTTCACGACCAAGATAATCACAATGGTGCGATCATTCACCTAGAGCCAGACATCCTGGAATGTGAAGTCAAGTGGGCCGTAGAAAGCATCACTATGAACAAAGCTAGTGGAGGTGATGGAATTCCAGTTGAGCTAGTTCATTTTTTTTTTTTTTTTAATACGGGCCCCGGGCGCTGAGAGGCCGGGCGGACGGGGTGAGCGGGAGGAAAAGCCGGCCGGCGCGCGACGGCCACGGCCCAGGACTGCGCCTCCAACCCCGGGCACCTGGCAGATAGAGACGCGGCCGGCGTTCCCGACTCGGGCGTCTGGGCTGTTCCCAGGCCGCGGCCGGCCGCGCTTCCTCCTGCGCGCACCGCCCCAGGCGTCCCCCCAGTTGAGCTAGTTCAAATTCTGAAAGATGATGCTATGAAAGTGCTGCACTCAATATGCCAGCAAATGTGGAAAATTCAGCAGTGGCCACAGGACTGGAAAAGGTCAGTTTTCATTCCAATCCCAAAGAAAGGCAATGCCAAAGAATGCTCAAACTACCGCACAATTGCACTCATCTCACAGGCTAGTACAGTAATGTTCAAAATTCTCCAAGCCAGGCTTCAGCAATACGTGAACTGTGAACTTCCTGATGTTCAAGCTGGTTTTAGAAAAGGCAGAGGAACCAGAGATCAAATTGCCAACATCTGCGGGATCATGGAAAAAGCAAGGAAATTCCAGAAAAACATCTATTTCTGCTTTATTGACTATGCCAAAGCCTTTGACTGTGTGGATCACAATAGACTGTGGAAAATTCTGAAAGAGATGGGAATACCAGACCACCTGACCTACCTCTTGAGAAACCTACGTGCAGGTCAGGAAGCAACAGTTAGAACTGGACGTGGAACAACAGACTGGTTCCAAATAGGAAAAGGAGGACGTCAAGGCTGTATATTGTCATCCTGCTTATTTAACTTCTATGCAGAGTACATCATGAGAAACGCTGGGCTGGAGGAATCACAAGCTGGAATCAAGATTGCTGGGAGAAATATCAATAACCTCAGATATGCAGATGAAACCACCCTTATGACAGAAAGTGAAGAGGAACTAAAAAGCCTCTTGATGAAAGTGAAAGAGGAGAGTGGAAAAAGTTGGCTTAAATCTCAACATTCAGAAAACTAAGATCATGGCATCTGGTCCCATCAATTCTTGGGAAATAGATGTGGAAACAGTATCACACTTTGTTTTTTGGGGGCTCCAAAATCACTGCAGATGGTAAGTGCAGCCATGAAATTAAAAGACACTTACTCCTTGGATGGAAAGTTATGACCAACCTAGACACCATATTCAAAAGCAGAGACATTACTTTGTCAACAAAGGTCCTTCTAGTCAAGGCTATGGTTTTTCCAGTGGTCATATATGGATGTAAGTGTTGGACTGTGAAGAAAGCTGAGCACCAAAGAATTGCTGCTTTTGAACTGTGGTGTTCAAGAAGACTCTTGAGAGTCCCTTGGATGGCAGGGAAATCCAACCAGTCCATTCTAAAGGAGATCAGTCCTGGGTGTTCTTTGGAAAGACTGATGCTAAAGCTGAAACTCCAATACTTTGGCCCCTTCATGCAAAGTGTTGACTCATTAGAAAACACCCTGATGCTGGTAGGTATTGGGGTCAAGAGGAGAAGGGGACGGCAGAGGATGAGATGGCTGGATGGTATCACCTACTTGATGGACATGAGTTTGAGTGAACTCCAGGAGTTGGTGATGGACATGGATGCCTTGCGTGCTGCAATTCATGGGGTCGCAATGAGTCAGACACGTCTGAGTGACTGGACTGACTGAACTGAACTGAACTGATAAGCTACTCAATATAAACCAGATACGTTACAAGGATTCAACATATAGCACAGAGAACATATCCAGTGTTTTATAACAACTTTATATGTAAATCTATAAATACATTGAATTACTGTGCAGCACACCTGAAACTCCTGATATCCACCATTATCCCTAGCTTTAGGACTGACTGCCTTCTAGTGTGGAACTAGTTCCCTTTTAGTATCCTAACACTACTTAACTGTTACACTGTTTCCTCAAAACAGTGTAAACTAAAAACATTTTCCACTAAATAAATAAACTTTTAAAATTTTACTTCATATATCTGTCAGTTAAAACTACCTTCAAGATTAAAAGGTAAACTTCCATAAACTACTCTACCCTGAGCCTTCTTCTCTGATTAAACTAGATTAAACAATTCTTTTGGACTATGTAATTTTGTTTCTGATTATTCTTATCCCACTATTGCAGACACTTTACTAAGTACATTTTGTTGGCTTGGCATGGCACAATGTCCCATTTTGTATCTTAGCATAGTTTAGCTATGTCATCAGACATTTTGTTAGTTGTTAGAAAATAGGCAATTTATAGAGCAAGGAAAGGAAGAGAAGGTTTGGTTTAGCTTTCTATATTAGGTGCTCTAAAAAATGGGAGAGAATTAGACCATGCATTAGGGAAAGAGGTAGAGAGAGAGTCATTTTTGCCTAAAACTAAATTAGACTGACTTCCAGTGCATAAAATTTGCTTAGTCTTTCCAAAATATTTTTCAAAATTCCTTGATTTTGTGCTTATTTGTTATTTCCTCCGTACAAGTTTTCATCTTTATTTAGAATAAAATTCTTCAGTAAGGAATATATTATGTTTGAGCAAAGCATGCCTCTACCAAATGGCAATAAGAGGAAAGGGATTAACATTCCTTCATTAGGTCAACAACGAAGTTTGAACAGGTTGATAAAATAGCATAAGACACCAATGTAATATCATGGGTGAGAGAAAATATTCAGGCCCTTTGGCAAAGTTGAATGAGTCATCAATTTATTTAAAAGCCTCACAACTCATTATAGTATTATTTAATATACACACAGGAAGTAGAGACTATAAATAGAACAACAAAGTTAAAAAAAGGAAAGATGCTCAGTGTTTCGCTTTTTTTTTTTCCCCTCCATCAGTCAGCTTAATCTTCCAATACCACAGAATCATAAAGTAGGAGAGCACCAAAAGTGCAAAATTAGCAAGAGCTAGGTCTCACACATTATATGAACCCACAGAAATGTGGTGCATTGCATATTTTTATAACAGAAGACACTAACAATAAAAGTTTAAAATAGTCTAACATAAATCCATATTTTTTACAAATGTAAAGTACTGCTGACTTCATTTTTGACTTCAGATTGATAAAAACATTTTGCATTTGTTTCCCTTTAGTTTATGAAGTATTTTTCACTGCAGTATCTCAGTTGAGCTTCATAAAATATCCTCTTTGTTGCAGGACAAGATTTACCATCCTCATCTAATCAACAGGCAAATGGATGCTCATAGTAATTTAATATTATAGTAAAAATAGGACAAGAACTCAGATAATATGATTCTCATTCTCTATTAGGCAATTTCTAACAGAGTACTAATCTATATAATAACATTCTTAACCCAGAGGGATGGTATGGGGAGGGAGGAGGGAGGAGGGTTCAGGATGGGGAACACATGTATACCTGTGGCGGATTCATTTCGATATTTGGCAAAGCTAACACAATACTGTAAAGTTTAAAACTAAAATAAAATTAAAAAAAAAAGTTTAGATCACCTACCAGATTCAAATAAAACAAAATCTATGCTCCTTTTAATGTATTATGAATGCATCCATTAAATCTGGGAAAAATTGGGAATTTTAGTTGGAAAACAAAATACATTTCTAAGAATATTAACTTTTGCTTACTTACATAAAAATTTTTATTGAGATGTATAACATATATGCAGAAAAGTACTCAAATATGTACAAATCATTATTTTCACAAAGTGAATATAGCATTCAGACCAAGAACAAAGCATGACAGCATCAAAAGTCTCCCTCTTGTCTTTTCAGTCACCGCATCCTTAAGAGTAATCACTGTCTTGACTTCTAATACCATAAATTAGATTTGCGAATTTAAAAGTATGAGATTTATTTATGCAGTTTCAAAATTTATTTTCTACAATCCACCCCAAAAGCATTATTTCTTTTAAAAGTAACTCTTTATATACTATATATCCACTGTTCTTGTTTTATTTAAGATCTGTCTTCAAATATTAGAAAAAGTATATGCTTCCCAAGATTATTTTGTTTAGATTAATCCATAAAGATGAGATATAGTTCTGCATTTTTCTAAACTCGTTCCCTCGTGTTCACAGGCCCAGTACACCTCCTGTCCAAACTTGGGAAATCCAAGCATTAGAGACCCGCCTCCACTTTCCATTTCAACCTAGTGCCCATTAATCAAAAACCCTTTTAATATTTTTATTTCACAAAATTATTTTAGGTGTTATCCATTTCTGAAACCAATATTTATTTAATAAGGATCTATCCTGCCAATATCACCTTATAAATATAAAAAACAAATTCAATAAAGAAGAATTTCAGCTGCTACTCATTTAAACCTTAAGAGTAAAATTTTTCTAGATTTATCTCATCCTGAAAATCATTAATTAAAAATCATAAATTAGAATAGTTCTCAATAGTTTTAAGTATTTGTTGATCTGGCCACATATTGAATAAATGTTGCAAAAAACCACATCATAACCAAAAAAGATCAAATCATCATCATTGTATTTGAAAAACTATCATTCTAGTCAGCTCATAGTTTTACTGACCCTAAACAAGCCAAGGTCTCTAGACATAGATTCTGCAAGAGTGGCACAGGGTTAACAGAATGAAAGTTATAATTAAGGTAACATTAAGGTTTTTGTCTTAACAGTTATCTCCCTCCTAAGAGACAACATTATAACAGAAGAATATAGAACCACAAGCCAGTGAACATATGTTTGAATCCTGGGTCCACCTATTCTTATATGGAAGTGTTATTTTATAAATCTCATTTTTTATAATTGTGAATTGTCATTAATGATGCACATTGTGTCTGCTTTGAGTCTGTATCTTGTACTTCTTTTCTATGCTCACAAATCTGGACACACATATAAGTTTTATAAATATATGCTGGTAATGAAACTGTCAAATCCTAGAGAGAAAAATTCAAAGATTAAGTCCAGATTCAGACACTAAATATACAACATTTTTCTCAAAGAAGCAGAAATACTACACTTCCTGAAAATCTATAATATCAACTGGATCAAAAACACAAGTACTAGTGAGCACTTCAATACTGCATTGGGAGGAAGTGAAGTAACTGACCTTTTAGGTTTCTGCAATCTCTCAATGAAATGACTCAGACGAGATAAATAAAAGAAGAAAAAAATGGTTCCCATTTCCATTCCTTGAGTTTACCTTTTTACAGAACAAAACAGAGAGCATATATCCCTAATAAAATACCAGTGAAAAGTGAAAGCCGTTCGTTCAGTCGTGTCCAACTCTGTGACACCGTGACTATAGAGTCCTTGGAATTCTCCAGACCAGAACACTGGAGTGGGTAGCCTTTCCCTTCTGCAGGGGATCTTCCCCACCCGGGTCTCCAGTATTGCAGGTGGATTCTTTACCAGCTGAGCCACAAGGGAAGCCCAAAAATACTGGAGTGGGTATCCTATCCCTTCTCCAGTGGATCTTCCTAACCCAGGGGTTGAACCACCTGGCCTTAAAAAACTGGACTGCTAGTAAAAGTTGCTCATATTACACCACAATTCTGACAGAATCTGTTTCCTCCTAGCTTTAACACCTGCAGTCAGAAAAAGAAAGTGAATATTGATGAGGATGCTGGTGATGAAGGTACATCACACCGACATTTGAATGACCGTAGATGTTTGACTAATAATATAACTCTCATCTTCAAAATACTTTAAATAATGGCTATGCACATGAAAAATAAAACGCATTAAATAGATCAGTATATCTCAACTTCATGTGCAGCTTTTAAAGCCCCAAACCAAAATAGCACTGGCATTTTTTATGAAGAAGGAGAAAGAAGGAAAGAAAGAGGGAGGGAGGAAAGGATGAGAATAGGACAGAGGAGACAGGAGGAGGAGTTAATGATGCCTGTTCTATCTTGGTTCCAGTTGTATACATTCACACTGTCCCTCACTCACTGAACAACACAATAACTAGTGTCTGTGGTAGGAAAACCTAACATCAGTACTGATGGGGAGGTTCAGAGAGAAGGAAAACAGAGATAAATGAATCACCTTCCATCAAGAAGAAGAACAGAGTCAGCTAAGATCCGGTGGAGAAAGATTATCATTAGGAAAAGATAAATGACACTCCTTTTTGGATTCTGGTACTGAATATCCAGGGTATGGCCCACTTGGGCAGTTTTTCCCCATTCTTTTTCTGGACTTGGCTTGTGTGGTGCCCTATGCTGTGCCTGACAGTCTGACATTTCCCTCATTCAAATAATAACTGCATTTGGCCCCCTTTATTAACAGTAGCAGCAAACAGGCTTCAAAGACTGACTCAGACCATGGACACAGCATTTCTTTGACTATTTCCCCCAGCACAGTGGAATTTTTTAATGTTATTAGAAATCTCAAATTTCATACTTCATAATACAAAATTGACATGTTTAGACTATAACATTTAAGTCCTATTTAAATAATGCAGAAGTGAGATTTTAAATATGAAAATATAAACATTCTAGACACTTCCATAGATGGCTAATACATGCAAGTTGCCATTTTGGCCTCCCAATCATGATACACATCACAGTGGATCTTGCCACTCCTGTCACTTGAACTGGGATGAGACTGTCACTCCCGAATAGCAAACCCTCTTTCTATAGATGAATTTTACTTGCTATTGCTGCTCCTGACCATGCTAGAGTAAATAAAATAAACAACAGGTATGACAAGTTAAATAGCAAAATTGTATGTTCTGAAATATTTAGACAGAGGTCAGATTACCAGTGTAGTATGAGAAATAAAACAGATATTAGTCACTTTTTTATCAAACGAGCAGTTTTTTTTTTCATACCAAAGCCAAGAAAAACTAAAGATATTTACCAATGCCCAAATAATAAATAGAGTGAAAAGAAAAATCTATTCCAAGAAGTTGAACAAACATTTTGCAAAGCTTGGGTATTCCATTTATATTTGAGTATATTTAATGATTAAAATTAATATCTTGAGTTAAGAGTGCCAGGGGACATATTTAATGCAGGGAAGCAAAAGCTTCAAGGGAAATCAATTGTAAAATAATCAATACTAAAATCAGTACTCTGAGCAAATATTCACTCAAATACTAAGGTTTGGTAATAAGGGCCCAAAGCAAAAACAGACGTATTGGCCCACATTAGCTTGTAAGAGCAGATGCAGAAAAGGATCCCAAATAGACTTACATTGGAATATACTATTTTAACTAAGCTATTTAAGGAAAATTATGCCTTGTGAAGATAAAAATGAGCACTTACTTCAGAAATGTTATATCTTCTATATTTCATTGTACATGAAGAAGGCAGCTGAACAAGAACTATTCTTTAGAGGTTAATTTTAGCAGTGTTTACAATGTTTTGTTTTATAATGTCTTGCATTTTAGAAGTCTTCTAGGATTTGCCATGCTGATTCTAGTATTGTA
The DNA here is from genome assembly GCF_002263795.3 of Bos taurus. NCBI lineage: Eukaryota > Metazoa > Chordata > Mammalia > Artiodactyla > Bovidae > Bos > Bos taurus. The sequence goes on along the minus strand of NC_037353.1, from coordinate 1,376,534 downwards.
GAGTCTGTACCTGATTACACTAATATTATAGGAAGATAATTATTGTACTGAACAAATACAATTAATGAAATCTCATGAAAAATTTCAGCATCTTTTAATGCAACATATAAGCTATGAATTGGTATAGTAGTTAACAGGAACCAAAGGAGCTGGAAGGGATAATCTACTGAAATGTGAACTCTGAAAGAATGCACAGACCAAGATGTCTCTATGAACTCTAGAAAAAGGAAGTCTGTGTATTTCTACCAAATCGCTGTGAATTCAGGTGACTAGTGTTGGCAGTTAAGTATTTGACTCCAGAATCATATGAAGTGAATCTGAATACAATTATGTGATCTTAGACAACTAATTTAAAATTGCTTCTCCTTAGTTACCCATTGTTAGAGCAGACAAATAAAGATGTTTACCTCACAGTGTTGTTATGTGGGCTAAATGAAGTAATTACAAGTGTCTGGCATATAGTAAAGAGCTTCAAAATGTTAGCTGCCATCAGCTACTAACAACTACCATTGGAAACCTCTCCTCTTTCCCTCTGGATTCAATTATGCTCACTTCTTATCAGCCTGGTTATAGGGACCCTGTGTCTATGGGTATGTGGAGATACCTATATAAATATATTTGTATCTCATACACACACATATACATAATATAGGGAGAGAGAAAGAGAGTTTCAGATATAGAGAAGAATTACAAAACCATAATACAATTATCAAAACCAAGAAATTAACCTTTGTACAGTACTCCTAACCAAAGTACAGAATTTATTCCAATTTTTACCACTTCTCCATTAACATCCTTTCCCTTGTTCCAAGATGCCACCACATTTACCTGTCTCCTTAATTTCTTCTAACTCATGACATTCTTTCAGCCTTTCATATCCTTTACACTTCTGAAGAGCACTGGACTTTGTAGAATGTCCCTCAATTTAAGTGTGTTTGTCTGATGTTTTCTTATAATTTCTCATTAAATTTTGCATTAATGGAAGGATAATACAGTGGGAATGTGCCATTTTTAGGTCATCATATGACATACCTAAAATGTATGTCATAATACATAATGTCATGTATTATGACATACATAATACATGATGTCATTATGTATTATTGGGGATGTTAACCTTGATCATTTGTCTAAGGTGGTGACTGGCAGGATTCTCCTGTGGAAATTTACTATTATTCCATTTCTTTCTTTCTTTCTTTTTTCCTGGGCTTTTTATTTTATTGTATTTTATACTTTACAATATTGTATTGATTTTGCCATACATCAACATGAATCCACCACGGGTGTACACATGTTCCCCATCCTGAACCCCCTCCCACCTCTCTCCCCATACCATCCCTCTGGGTCATCCCAGCGCACCAGCCCCGAGAATCCCGTATCATGCATCAGACCTGGACTGGCAATTCATTTCACATATGATACTATACATGTTCCATTTCTAATTGGTAAATATTTCAAGGGAGAAAATCAAGCTATGCACATATCCTGTTTGTGCTTTAATTTTTACATGCTCTTTTAGTAGGATCTTGCCTATGATGGTGATTATTATGGTGTTATAAGAGTGATTATTTAATTTTCTCACTTATTACATATTTATTAATTAGAAATTCTCTCCAGGAATTTTTTTCAATTCTCCATTACTTATTCAGCTACTTATATATACTCACAAAATGGAGCAGAACCCTGTGGGGCCCTCCCAAGTACAAAAGCCCCTCCTTGTCCGCTTCTCCTTCTTTGTAGAAAAGCTGAAGTCACCCAGGCCTCTCCTGAGTCACAAAGGAGTAGGCTCAAGCAGTTATTGATTAGGACAACAGAATCACAGAGTCTCCAATTCCTCTCTAAAGGATATAGATAACAGTGTCTTGTGCATATTCCTGAGTTGTTTTACAGATACTATAACTGCCACCAGAGAGATAAAGCTAACCACATGATGACTAGACTGTAGCCATGATATAAGTGCTTCATGTTGAGCAGTTATAAATCTATGGCTAGCAAAATTCCAAGAACTGGCCTCAAGAGAATGAGAATAACATTATTTCTTGTAATAATCTGCATCTTTGTGGCCAGCAAAGTAATTGAAACTTGTTATGCCCATATATGTAACTTGTTATGCCCATATATGTAAGTGGGCAACTTATGTTGTCAGCAAAGAGATGCTACAGACATGTCAACATCTTCCACTCAAAGAACTTGATGCCTTTTCTCAGCATGATCCCATAGAAATCAAATGATGTGTAACCAAGCATATTTTTAAGTGCTCCCTAAAAGTTAACATGTAATAGACTTCACCAAAATTTGGAAAACTCAGCAGTGGCCACAGGACTGGAAAAGGTCAGTTTTCATTCCAATCCCAAAGAAAGGCAATGCCAAAGAATGCGCAAACTACCACACAAGTGCACTTATCGCACATGCTATTAAAGTAATGCTTAAAATTCTCCAAGCCAGGCTTCAGCAATACATGAACCCTGAACTTCCAGATGTTCAAGCTGGTTTTAGAAAAGGCAGAGGAACCAGAGATCAAGTTGTCAACATCTGTGGGATCATGGAAAAAGCAAGAGAGTTCCAGAAAAACATCTACTTCTGCTTTATTGACTATGCCAAAACCTTTGACTGTGTGGATCACAATAAACTGTGGAAAACTCTGAAAGAGATGGGAATACCAGACCACCTGACCTGCCTCTTAAGAAACCTATATGCGGGTCAGGAAGCAACAGTTAGAGCTGGACATGGAACAGCAGACTGGTTCCAAATAGGAAAAGGAGTACATCAAGGCTGTATATTGTCACCCTGCTTATTGAACTTATATGCAGAGTACATCATGAGAAACTGGGCTGGAGGAAGCACAAGCTGGAATCAAGATTTGCCGGGAGAAATATCAATAACCTCAGATATGCATATGACACCACCCTTATGGCAGAAAGTGAAGGACTAAAGAGCCTCTTGATGAAAATTGAAGAGCAGAATGAAAATGTTGACTTAAAGCTCAGCATTCAGAAAACTAAGATCATGGCACCCAGTCCCATCACTTTCTGGCAAATAGATGAGGAAACAGTGGAAACAGTGTCACACTTTGTTTTTTTGGGCTCCAAAATCACTGCAGATGGTAAATGCAGCCATGAAATTAAAAGAAACTTACTCCTTGGAAGGAAAGTTATGACCAACCTAGACACCATATTCAAAAGCAGAGACATTACTTTGCCAACAAAGGTCCATCTAGTCAAAGTTATGGTTTTTCCAGTGGTCATGTATGGATGTGAGAGTTGGACTATACAGAAAGGTGAGCACTGAGGAATCGATGCTTTTGAACTGTGGTGTTGGAGAAGACTCTTGAGAGTCCCTTGGACTGCAAGAAGATCCAACCAGTCCATCCTAAATGAGATCAGTCCTGGGTGTTCATTGGTAGGACTGATGCTAAAGTTGAAACTCCAATACTTTGGTCACCTGATGCAAAGAGCTGACTCATTGGAAAGGACCCTGTGGTTGGGAAAGATTGAGGGCAAGAAGAGAAGGGGACGACAGAGGATGAGATGGTTGGATGGCATCACTGACTCGATGGACATGGGTTTGGGTGGACTCCACGTGTTGGTGATGGACAGGGAGGCCCGGCGTGCTGCGGTTCATGAGTCACCAAGAGTCGGACACGACTGAGTGACTGAACTGAACTGAAGATATATTTTAACTTAACTTTTACTCAAGATGCTTCCATGTTCCACAAACCTCCAGCCCTAGCACAGCTTATAAAAATTTTGATCACACAATGCCTTGCTTAGCATGTTGATTCTTTTCTTTAAGAAGTAAGAATGAACAATGAATAGTTAACGGTTGACTAGATTTTTCACCCAGCTTCCCTTTCAGTAAACTCACAAGCAAACTGCGTAAACAAGATATTATCTAAGGAAAGATCACAAAGTGTCAACAAATCTACATGCAATGGAAAATGATGAAGAATATGACCTCTTGCCTCAATGATTAACTGAGATTTGTTCCCCTTTTCCTTTAAAAAAACTTTTATCTTCGAGCAGAATCTGGGGAGTTAGTTTTTGGACATGAGTCTGCCTTCTCCCCATGTTGCTGACCTCGTGAATAAAGCAATTTTTCCTTTCCCATCAAAACTTGTCTCTCAGTATTGGCTTTCAAGTGGCCAGCAGCCAAAACTCAGTTTGGTAATACTCTTGTGTGTTTATTTTATTCTTTGCTTTATAATCCATTACTATCTTTGTTGCTCAAGTCATAGCTTTGGCCATGAGAGCTTTTTAAAATTAGTTCTGGAGCCCTTTTAAAAATAGTTTCATTTTTAAAAACATTTCCTTACATTCTGTTACCAAAAAATACTCCAGAACCATCTTATATTTTCTATGCTATGGTCCTGAAATCAACCACCTGTGTTTTTTTCATTGTCAAGTAGAAACCAAGACCTAAGGTCTAGGTGTGTTTATTAAATAATAAACCCAATTTGTTCAACTATAGGTATATTACTGATGATCTTTGACTTAAGGACATTGATAGGCTCATCACTTATTGTAGGATATTTGGATTTGTTTCCAATTTTTTGTGATTATACCTAAAGCTACGATAAGCATTTGCACAGCAACTTCTGCCTGAATATAACTTTCCATTTCTCTTGGAAAGATCTCTAGGAGTGTTGGATTGTTGAATCATATGGTATGTGTATGATTAACTTAGTAATAAACTATCAAATCATTTTCAGAGAATATGCCATTTGACATTCCTAACTGCAACATCTGAGTGTTCCAAAAGTTCCCCATCCGCACAAGTTTTCCACACAAACACTTTTGTTTTCCATTTTAGACATTTTTGTAATAGACATTATGTAATAGCATCTCTAGGTGGTTTTAAATTGTGCTTGTCTGAATATTAATGATATTGAGCATCTTTTCATATGCTTATCTGTCATTTCAAACCTTTTTGTTGTGGAGTGTCTATTCAAGTTGTTTGCCCATTTTTAAAAAGGGATTGTTTTATTACAGTTGAGTCTTAAAGATTCTTCACATATTCTAGATACAAATACTTTTTAAGACAAATAATTTGCAAATGTTTTCTCCCACTCTGTGGCTTGCCTTTGTATTCTCTTACACAGATAAGTTTTAACTTTGGAAATCGAGTTATCTTCATTGTTTTTATTAAACAATAACAACTATTTAGCAATCTAACTGGAGAATTAAGAGTGGAGAAGTAGGGTGAGAAAAATAATAATGGAAGTTTAAGAGGAATGAGGATTAATAAATCAATCAAGAGAGATTTTTCACACTGATTACTGAAGTATATGACTGACTCCATTCTTGGTGACTGAGGTCCAAGTGTGTAAAGTAACTAACACCAATATAGCAAAAATGCAACACATCAATGACCTCCAATGATTTCCGGTCATTTAGATTAAAATCCAAATTCATGTTTACCTAGCACTTGCTAAACTTTCTGCTGTCCTTTGTCACTGTATATAGACCACTAGGGAAGCCCACACTATATACAGACATATTGCCTTTAATTTTGTTTCTCATATACACAAAGATCCTTTCAGCCTTTGTTGCTAAGTCACTTCAGTTGTGTCCGACTCTGTGTGACCCAATAGACGGCAGCCCACCAGGCTCCCCCATCCCTGGGATTCTCCAGGCAAGAACACCGGAGTAGGTTGCCATTTCCTTCTCCAATGCATGAAAGTGAAAAGTGAAAAGGAAGTCGCTCAGTCGTGTCCGACTTCGCGACCCCATGGACTGCAGCCCACCAGGCTCCTCCATCTGTGGGATTCTCCAGGCAAGAGTACTGGAGTGGGGTGCCATCGCCTTCTCCGCCTTTCAGCCTTAGAGGCTTTATTTTGTCTTTTAGCTCTGCCTGGAAGGCCACACCCCCCAGGCTGCTTCCTGCTGTCATTTATTTATCATTATAAATGTCACCCACTTTGTCAGACATACTTTTCTTAACTTACCAACAAAAAGTACCTTCATCTGCTTTTTACTCCCATTCATAGGACAGAGGAACAAGAGATCAAATTGCCAACATCTGTTGGATCATCAAAAAAGCAAGAGAGTTCCAGAAAAACATCTACCAAAACTTTTGATTGTGTGGATCACAACAAACTGTGGAAAATATTTAAAGAGATGGGAATACCAGATCACCTGACTTGCCTCCTGAGAAATCTGTATGCAGGTCAGGAAACAACAGTTAGAACTGGACATGGAACAATAGGTTCCAGATTGGGAAAAGAGTGCGTCAAGGCCATATAGTGTCACACTGCTTATTTAACTTACATGCAAAGTACATCATGAGAAATGCCTGGCTGGATGAAGCACAAGCTGGAATCAAGATTGCCAGGAGAAATGTCAATAACCACAGATATGCAGATGACACCACCTTTGTGGCATAAAGTGAATAAGAACTAAAGAGCCTCTTGATGAAGGTGAAAGGAGAGAGTGAAAAAGTTGGCTTAAAGCTCCACATTCAGAAAACTAAGATCACGGCATTCAGTCCCATCAGTTCATGGCAAATAGATGGGGAAATGATGGAAACAGTGGCAGACCTTATTTTTCTGGGCTCCAAAATCACTGCAGATAGTGACTGCAGCCATTAAATTAAAAGACGCTTGCTCCTCAGAAGAAAAGTTATATCCAAACTAGATAGCATATTTAAAAGCAGAGATATTATTTTGCCAACAAAGGTCCATCGAGTCAAAGGTATGATTTTTCCAGTAGTCATGTGTGAATGTGAGAGTTGGACTATAAAGAAAGCTGAGCACCAAAGAATCAATGTTTTTGAACTGTAGTGATGGAGGAGACTCTTGAGAGTCCCTTGGACTGCAAGGAGATCCAACCAGTCCATCCTAAAGGAAATCAGTCCTGAATATTCTTTGGAAGGATTGATGCTGAAACTGAAACTCCAATACTTTGGCCACCTGATGCGAAGAACTGACTCTTTGGAAAAGACCCTGAGGCTGGAAAAGATTGATGGGAGGAGGAGAAGGGGATGACAGAGGATGAGATGATTTAATGGCATCACTGACTCAATGGACATGAGTTTGAGTAGATTCTGGGAGTTGGTGATGGATAGGGAGCCCTGGCATTCTGCAGTCCATAGTGTCCCAAGGAGTCAGATACAACTGAGCGACTGAACTTAACTGAACTGATAGGACCTTGCTTTGTTAATTTCAGAGTACATATCACCATTTGAAATCACTTGCTCCTTTGACAACCTTTCTGTTGACTCCATCTTTCCCTTCCTACTCACTAGAATGAAAGTGTCTCAAGAGTGGGGAAACATACCTTTCTGAAGCATTTTTTGTAATCAGTATCCATCACATAATAAACAGTATTTTTAAATAAATAACAGTGAATAATAAGATGATAGAAAATACCCATGAAAATCCTTTCTCATGTTCTTAATTTTCTGAACAGAACTCTAATTAAAACATGCACACATTAGCCTTTACTAATAATTTGTGAACATCAACAAGTGAAAATTTCAACTGTTCAATTATTCTTTTTAAAGTAATAAATACCCCTTATTTTAATAGTAACTAAATGAATAAGATTGCTATCACATGCATATGATGATATTTTGGTATCTGGTTTATTTAAGTGCTTACTTTAAGCTATTCATACATGTTATTTGGGTGCATTTTACTTCTTTTGAGACAACAAAGTCACTGCCTTAGTTGTTAGCAGGCTGAGTGGAGGTTTCAGACAAATTACAGGGCTTAGATAAGAAGTAGTGACAGCCCAACTGGAAAATAGAAAGTACCTCAGTATGTCAGGACTATAGCTCCATATGATGGGGTAGATTAATATTTTTTCATTTAGGCTTAATCACTAATGTGCAGAATTATTATTTTATGTTAAAACAATTACATTAGTAAGCAAAACAATTACATTCTTTATTTTCTTCAGTATCAAACTATTCGATGAGAGTTAATTGGTGAAAAGGGATATGTTTAGCCACCAGGTAATTTATAAATCCTACTGACTGCATGCTCATTTGCCAAATTAAGCAGTAACTTCATGAGCCTTGATAGGTTTAATATATTTTTTCCAGGTACTTAATTTACCGAGGCAAAGTGGCTTTGGGGCTTGTCAAAATACAATACTTAATCATACAACATAAAAAATATATATCACCTCAACTAGTAAAATATTATTCATGTTAAACCTACATTGATAAAATACTTGGAACCTTCATTTACAAGCACAGATCACAAAGACTACTTTATAAAAATTCAAATAGATATAAAAGTGTTAATAATTTTGAACTGGATTGATAACTTAAAAAACTGCAATGATGAGAAAATTGTTAAATTTTTTGCTCAGAGTTTTAAGCCCCTAACTGCTGGGCATTTTTTTTATTTCACTGAGGAGGCAATGATTGTTTCCTACAAGGTAAGGGGAATGCATAAAGTAGATACATTTGGACCCAGAGGATAAAAACAGTGCTTAAAAGGATTTGACATTTTTGAATTAATAAAATCTCCTGCTTCGGTCTTTCTTTAATGTGAATGCAAGGAGTTGCTGAAGTCCAAAATCCCACAAGTGGCAGGAAGGTAGGCCTGGGAGTTCATGTTAGTAAAGAGAGATGATGAGATGGGGGTAAGCAGAGTGGATCCACTGTGTCTTGAGCAAAGTATTTTAGGTAAAATGAGGTTTTAAAAGGAAACAAGAACATGATTACATAACCTGGCTATATATCCTCTGAAATGTATGAAGAATATACTTGCTGCATTATATTTATAAAATGTGCATTACTGTTAATAGAAAGGCTGCTTCAAATTATTTTCACTATGTTACTGGAAATGAGTTAGAGTTTTATCGCTTCTTATCGCTGTGGTCACTTGCTTGAATCCAAGCCACGACAGCAGCCACTGGTTGTTACTATTACCTGACGATTGTGCTGATATTGGAAACTGTTGCCACCCCTACCCTGCTCTTCCTGGAGGTGCACTGAAGAGACATCACTGTGGTAAGACAAAGTGACCGAGTCTAGGGAGACCTGGGTTCCAGCTCTGTGACAGGTTAGCGACTTTTCCTTAGGCAAGTCACCTCAGTTCTACAGACAATCATTTAGACTCTGAAACGAGAAAGTTATCCTGGGTCTGTAAGTCCATTATCCAAGAACTGGACCTTAAATTATACCCCTCTGTCAACCAAATAATAGAGTGAAGGAATTTACCATGTTTCACAGACATTGCATCTTTTTTTTTTTTTTTTTTAACACAAATTGAAGGTTATGGACTGCATTGAGCCAGTCTACTGGCACAATTTTTCCAACAGCATTTGTCACATTTTGGTATTTCTCACAGTATTTCAAAATTTTTCATCATATTTGCTATGATAAAGAAATCTTTAATCTTACTACCAGCAATCTTTAATCTTACTATTGCAAAAAGATAATGACTAGCTAAAGTCTCAGATGATAGACATTTTTAGCAATCAAGTATTTTATAAGGGATTAGATCTGGCAAAGAGTGCCTGACGAACTAAGGATGGAGGTTTCTAACACTGTGCAGGAGGTGGTGACCAAAACCATCCCCAAGAAAAAGAAATACAAGAAGGCAAACTGATTGTCTGAGGAGCCTTTACAAATACCTGAGAAAAGAAGAGAAGTGAAAAGCAAAGGAGAAAAGGAAAGATATACCCAACTGAATGGAGAGTTCCAGAGAATAGCAAGGAGAGATAAGAAAACCTTCTTAACTGAACAACACAAAGAAATAGAGGAAAACAACAGAATGAGAAAGACTAGAGATATCTTCAAGAAAACTGGAGATATCAAAGGAACATTTTATGCAAAGATGGGCACAGTCAAGGACAAAATCTCAAAGGACCCAACCAAAGAAGAAGAGATTAAGAAGAGATGGCATGTATAATATCATGTATGAAATGAGTCGCGAGTCCAGGTTCGATGCACAATACTGGATGCTTGGGGCTGGTGCACTGGGATGACCCAGAGGGAGGGTATGGGGAGGGAGGAGGGTTCAGGATGGGGAACACAGGTATACCTGTGGCAGATTCATTTCGATATTTGGCAAAACTAATACAATATTGTAAAGTTTAAAAATAAAATTAAATTAAAAAAAAAAAGAAGAGATGGCAAGAATACACAGAACTATACAAAAGAAAGGTCTTAATAACACAGATAACAATGATGGTGTAGTCACTCATCTAGAGCCAGACATCCTAGAGTGTAAAGTCAAGTCAGCCTTAGGAAGTATAATTACTACAAACAAAGCTAGTGGATGGAAGTGATGGAATTCTAGCTGAGCTACTTCAAATCCAAAAGATGATGGTGTTGAAGTGCAGCACTCAATATGCCAGCAAATTTGGAAAACTCCAGAGTGGACACAGAAATGAAAAAGGTCCATTTTCATTCCAATCTCAAAGAAAGGCAATGCCAAAGAATGTTCAAACTACCACACAGTTGCACTCATTTCACATGCTAGCAAGGTAATACTCAAAATTGTCCAAGCTAGGCTTCAATAGTACATGAACCAAGAACTTTCAGATGTACAAGCTGGATTTAGAAAAGGCAGAGGAACCAGAGATCAAGTTGCCAACATCTGTTGGATCATAAAAAAAGTAAGAGACTTCCCCCCAAAAATCTACTTCCGCTTCACTGACTATGCTAAAGCCTTTGGCTGTGTGGATCACAACAAACTGTGAAAAACTCTTCAAGAGATGGGAATACCATGCCACCTTACCTGTCTCCCTAGAAACCTGGATACAGGCTAAGACACAACAGTTAAAATTAGACATGGAACAACATACTGGTTCAAAATTGGGAAAGCAGTATGTCAAGGCTGTATACTGGCACCTTACTTATGTAACTTATATGCAGAGTACAGCAGGTGAAATGTCAGACTGAATGAATCACAACCTGGAATCAAGATTGCCAGGAGAAAGATCAACAGTCTCAGAGATGCAGATACCATGCTAATGGCAGAAAGCAAAGAGGAACTAAAGAGTCTCTTGAAAGACGAGAGTGAAAAAGCTGAAAAACTCAATACTCAACAAACTAAGATCATGGCATTTGGTCCTAACACTTCATGGAAAATAGATTGGGGAAAAAAATGGAAACCATGGAAAATTTTCTTTTCTTGGGCTCCAAAATCACTGTGGATGAAAATTAAAACATGCCTGCTCCTTGGAAGAAAAGTTATGACAAACCAAGACAGCATATTAGAAAGCAGAGACATCACTTCACCAACAAAGATCCATCTAGCCAAAGCTATGGTTTTTCCAGTAGTCATCTATGGATATGAGAGCTGGACCATAAAAAAGGTTGAGTATAAAGAATTGATGCTTTTGAACTATGGTGTTGGAGAAGACTCTTGAGAGCCCCTTGGATAGCAAAGAGATAAAACCATCAATCCTAAAGGAAATCAACCCTGAATATTCATTAGAAGGACTGATCCTGAAGCTGAAGCTCCAATACTTGATCACCTGATACAAAGAGCTGACTCATTGGAAAAGACCCTGATGATGGGAAAGATTGAGGGCAGGAGGTGAAGGGAGCAACAGAGGATTAAATGGTTGGATAGCATCACTGACTAAATGCACATGAATTGGTAAACTCTGGTAAATAGCGAAGGACAAGGAAGGCTGGCATGTTCATGAGGCTGCAAAGAGTTGGGTGACTTAGCAACTGAACAACAACATTTTTAGACATAATGCTATTGCTCAACTAATAGACGGTAGTGTACACAAAACTTATATGCTCTGGGAAAAACAAAGAATTCACATGACTAACTTTGTTTCAATATACGATTAATATTGCAGTGATACAGAACCAAACCCACACTATCTCCAAATAGTTAAAATCACAAATTCAACTCTTTATAATTGACATGGTATCCCAGTTTTCTGTAAAGTAGGTTGGCAGAGGAGACACCTTGAAGAAAAGAAAGAACATGGAGACAAATCAGAGAACTTGGAACAAAAAAGCTGCCTTTGGTAAATGATTCATCAGTAGTTCTGATAGGTTGAGTTGAAGATTAATGAAAGCCCTCTGGTTCCATAACTTTATCATCTCAAAGAGGGGATTTTAGCACTGAATCAGCTGAGCCTGGGCACAGTTATAATTCAGTACACTTAAAAATGGATGGCTCTTCCTAGATACCCTCTTCTTTCTTTTTTTATACCAGCCTAGCATACAAGAAATGAAGAGGTGTTCAGTCCAGAATAAGCCTAAAACTTTTACTCAGGAAATGCTAATGTGGGATGAAGTTTAATGTGCCAACCTATCTTTAATATCTCAACTGCTGATTTAAGTCTCTCCTTTTAATTTTCACATGCTTCTAAACAGCTGGTTCAGTGTTCCAGCTAACCAACTCCTCTGTTTTAGTCAGTGCCTATAAGAAGTATCCACGAACATTAGATTCACCATTTGAGTATTTTCTATAGTGCCCACACATTGCCATTTTAATGAGAGGATTGCTTTATAGAACCGCTCTAATTATAGGTCTGTTGCAATAAGATAGAATTAAGAGACATTAGTTTCCAGCTCATTAGCTTACTCTTCACCAACCATTTTGGATTTTTAATATACTTGACAGGATGTATGCATGATTGTGTATGAAGCTGAGGAGAGACCCCCCAAAAAAGAAAAGGGAAACTTCTGGGAGGAAGCAGATTCTGAGATATGTAGAATCCATTATCCTACCCTCCTCCTTCCAGAGAGCCACTAATTTAATCATAAGCCCCTGATGTTTAGGTATATCACTAAACAAGGATGAGATTAATATAAGTAAATATTAAGAAAAGAAATAAAATATAAAGGAAAGATTTAAGATAATTCACAGAACAGACAAACAGTAAGGCCTGAAAGTTTACCAGAAACAGAGAGACAGGGTCTTCAATAAGAATTTTTTAAATTTCATTTTCATTATATATAATATCAATTATCTTGAACTGCACACCTAAATATACAAAAAATAACACCAGTTGTTTGTACTATTCTTTCTCAAGGAAACACTGTCAAGAGTTGTTGTTGTTTTTCCCAAAATCAGTGCTTGCCAATGTGTACTCATCCCAGATAATGATTTCAAAAGTATGAAAAGCACTACAAAAGCAAACATTACCAGGAAGTCTAATGTTATCACCTGTGCAGTTTTTCTCTTCTCATCTAGTTATACTTTATTTATCTATGCTGTATAATTTTGTTTAGAATAGGATAGATCCAAGGCTTAATTAGAAATATTTAATTTGCTTCCTGCACAAGCTTAAACCAATTATCTTTCTAGACTTCATAACAATGCTAAATTTAGCTCAATCTTTAACCACATTTCACATGATCACTTTAATTTACCCTAATCCTAAAATCTAGTAATTCTATATTTAGAGCTCTACACTGCATCACCAACTCAATGGACATAAGTCTGGGTAAACTCCTGGAGTTGCTGACGGACAGGGAGGCCTGGCATCCTGTGGTTCATGGGGTCGCAGAGTCAGACATGAATGAGACTGAACTGAACTGAACACTGAGGATATAGTAAAAGTTGGAACTAGCCTTTACATGCAAGGATATAAATTTTAGTCTTTTCTATTTCTAATTTTGAAAATCTGGAATTAAATGATAAAAATAGCAGTTAAATTAATTATACTTTCCATATACAAAAATGAAATAAAGTTATAAAATTGTATTTTCAAAGAATTTTTAATGACATGGGAAATACTCATGATATTTGAGTTTAAATTAAAAATATTTAATATTGTTTTTGTTCATTTGTTCAGCTATGTCTGACACTTTGCAACCCCATACAGCACACCAGGCTTCCCTGTCCTTCACCATGTCCCAAAGCTTGCTCAAACTCATGTCCATCAAGTCAGTAATGCCATCTAACCATCTAGTCCTCTGTTGTCCCCTTCTCCTCTTGCCTTCAATCTTCCCCAGCATCAGAGTATTTTCCAATGAGTAAGTTCCTCACATCAGGTGGCCAAAATATTGGAGCTTCAGCTTCAGCATTAGTCCTTTTAGTGAATATCCAGGGTTGATTTCCTTTAATATTGACTGGTTTGATCTTCTTGCTGTCCAAGGGACTCTCAAGAGTCTTCTCCAATACCACATTTCAAAAGCATCAGTTCTTCTGTGCTCAGCCTTCTCTATGGTCCAACTCTCACATCCATACATGACTATTGGAAAAACCATAGCTCTGACTAGAAGGACCTTTGTTGGCAAAGTTATGTCTCTGCTTTTTAATATGCTGTCTGGATGTCATAGCTTTTCTTCCAAGGAGCAAGCATCTTTTAATTTCATGGTTGCAGTCACCATCTGCAATAATTTTTCAGCCCAAGAAATTAAAGTCTGTCACCGTTTCCATTTTTTACCCATCTATTTGCCATGAGGTGATGGGAGCGGATGCCATGATCTTAGTTTTTTGAACATTGAGTTTTAAGCCAGCTTTTTCACACTCCTCTTTCATTTTCATCAAGAAGCTCTTTAGTTCTTCTTCATTTTCTGCCATAACAGTGGTGTCATCTGTATACCTGAGGCTACTGATAGTTCTCCCAAGAATATTGATTCCAGCTGGTGCTTCATCCAGCCCGGCATTTCGCATGATGTACTCTGTATATAAACTAAGCATGTAAACTAAATAATCAATATACAGCCTTGACATACTCCTTTCCCAATTCAGAACCAGTCTGTTATTCCACATCCAGTTCTAATTGCTTTTATTATTCTAACTGCATACATTTAATAAAATACCAAAATAAAATTGACATAAACTTAATCAGAGAGACAGATAACTTATATGTTTAGAATATGAATGTATATATGTGTGTATATATATTTACCAAAAAATGTTAAACACAAAAAATACATTAGTTGCTCTAAGCAATAGTGTTTTGAATTATTTTAAAATTTTTGTTATATTTATTGTATTTTCTAAGTTTTTCTTAACTTAGATTTTCTACGTTTATAAATAAAAATAATTTTAAGTTTCTCTCAGTCACAGTATTGACCCATTGCTGCAGGCTTTACTTATGTCATTAGGGTTTGAATTAGATCTGTATCATATAACCTGGTTCACCTCAGGAGATATTTTAAAAATACAGACTGTAAGACCCCATCTCTGAACTAATCTAGGGATGAACTTCCTTAGGGATGAAAACTGGGAATCAACAGGGGTTTTGATCATTAAGAAGAGTTTTTAAATTGTGATCTAAATAACAGATGCAAATGCCTCATTCCCTAATCACAGAGTGCTAGGGCTGGCAGGGATATTAGATGCCATCTATTACAGAAGCCATGTTTTATCAGTAATGGAAATTAGGCCACAAACTAAATATTCACACAGTTAGGACATCAGTTCAAGTCGCCTGATTTCAAATGTTCTCTGATTTAATATCATGCTTCCTTAAGTTAAACCCTCTGAGTCTATGACTATATTCTAGAACCATTTACAATCTGGCTTCTTTCCTAAAGCAACAAAGACATTGGCCTACTTTTTTCTTTTTTTTTCTTCTTTTTTTTACAGTAGTAAGTATTCTCTGAAGGATGGAATAGAAACCTCACCTCACAGCATTTCAAGCAGCTGCCAGTCCTCAGAGACAAACTCAGAACTTGTCTATTTGAGTCAAACCAAGTGGCCTGGAAGTAAAAAGAATCTTGCTTTCCTAGACATCTGAAATAAGGTTAAAGGTAAAATGTGAAGTAAGTGAAAATGGTCATGGGTTATTTAATGTATTGTATGGATGTGAGAGTTGGACTGTGAAGAAGGCTGAGCACCGAAGAATTGATGCTTTTGAACTGTGGTGTTGGAGAAGACTCTTGGGAGTCCCTTGGACTGCAAAGAGATCCAGTCAATCCATTCTGAAGGAGATCAGCCCTGGGATTTCTTTGGAAGGAATGATGCTAAAGCTGAAACTCCAGTACTTTGGCCATCTCATGCAAAGAGTTGACTCATTGGAAAAGACTCTGGGAGGGACTGGGGGCAGGAGGAGAAGGGGAGGACAGAGGATGAGATGGCTGGATGGCATCACTGACTCGATGGACGTGAGTCTGAGTGAACTCCGGGAGTTGGTGATGGACAGGGAGGCCTGGTGTCCTGCGATTCATGGGGTCGAAAGGAGTCAGACATGACTGAGCAACTGATCTGATCTGATCTGATGCATGGTAAAGTGTATTAATGGAAAAAAAAATCAAAAGCCTCTATAAACATATAAAATAAGATCAAAAATTTTAATTTTTAATCAATAGTGAATAGAGAACTGATTAAGCTATAAAGAACTAGGTTTAGATATATCTACAGAGATTTATTTACTGTAAATAAAGCCCCAGAGTAGAACCACCAGAAAACAGCAGAGAAAGAATGAAGCTTTATTCACTAGCAGCAGGTCAGTCTGAAAGTGAGACAGCACTGTGCTGTCTGTCTCAAGTCTCCTGCCTAGATTTAGCAAAATAACATCTCTAACCTACTGATCATAAACTATGTCCATGGGCCTGGGCAAAGAGAAATAGAGAATCTTGCTGCTTTCTCAGAAACAAGGCACAAATTTTCTCCATTCTGCAATAAACCAAATGGGTTATGAGGCTTCTGGTGTTCTGCTGCCCCCCAGCTTCTCCCCCTTCCTTTGCTACTGACTGACACAGCGGCAGGTATAAGACTTGAGCCTGAGGCTGTGTGGCATTAGACCAAGACTCTGGAAGGGGATGTAGTAGGTTCCAAGTCTTTAACCACTGTGCCTTTGGATGAAAACAGATGCAAATCCTCTCTGGAGGAAAGCACCCTCAATCTAGTGTCCTAAGATTCTCACAGGTTAAATTTAACCAAAAATGAACTTATAACATGAGATCACAGATTTAAAGGGAAAAAAATTATCCCTCTCTCCTCATGGGCATAAGCAGGCAGACATGGAAGAAAGGCTATGTGAGGACATACAGGCTGGCTGAAAAAAAAAAAAAAAATTCCGGTCTCCCTTCAGATGTTCAGTCCACCCAGGTGGCTTTTAACTCTGTATTTATTAATAGACTGAAACAGGATCTTTCTCTTTTAGTAAAAAGAACCAAGGTGGAATGGGAGACATGTCTACTCCAGATTTAATTAATCTGGCAATTCAGCTCTCCCACATTCTAGTTGAGTCACCTAAAGGAAGGCAGATAAAATTTCTAATCAACTCCAGCAGTTGAAGGCCCCTAAATAAAACCAATTTAAAAAATAGTTTTGGCTATCATTTCAAAGAGTCAGGACATTGGAAAATAGACTGTTACAAATTTAAGCATTTTAGGCACCTTCAGCCCTCTAAGCAGGCTTTTAAACATCCTCTCAATTGTAATGGCTGGGCTTTGAGGAAGTACAGGGGCTCTTCCCAGTCCTCCCTCTTACCTGCCTTGGAGGAACATTTTTCCAGATTGGGGGTGAATTTCTTCCAGTCCTAATTGACATAAGAGCCACATTCTCAGTTTTCAACCCTACTGTTATAAAGCAGCCCTGCCTTAGAATACTAAAACAGTTCACATAGTTGGGATCTTGACGAACTGCAAGAGGTTTCTGTTTCTGAATCTATTCCCTTTTGTTTTGGCTCTATGAGAGATCCACATCCTTTTCTCCTTAGTTCCTCCAGCCCTATCCATTTATCAGATTGAGACTTCTTAGAGAAGTGTCATGATAGACTTTCTTCAACGAGGAACTAATTATAGAATTTCACAATTGACATCTCCCATCAAGATACAAATAAATCCCTCAAAATCTCCTTCCAGAATTAATGAATATACTATAAGTAAAGAAGTTTTTCAAGACATAAAGCCTTAATAGATGACTATAAGCCTCAAGAATTCAATATTCCTTGTACCGCTGCTGCTGCTACTAAGTCGCGTCAGTCGTGCCGAAGTCTGTGTGACCCCATAGATGGTTAGTCCCTGTGTAACTCTTATTTTATTAGTTAGAAAATCTAAAGGCTGAAGGTACATATTTGTCCAGGACCTCTGTGCAAGAAACACTGTTATTCTTCAACAGCCTACTGTTCCTAACTCTCACACATAACTAGCATCCATTACCATGGGAAGTAAATTGTAATTGATTTATGGAGTGTGTTATTTAGTATTCCAGTTGATGAAGCTAGCCAATTCCTTTTTGCCTTCACTTGGTAAGAAAAACAATTCACCTGGACAGTAATGTCTCAGGGTATACAAAGAGCCCGTATTTATCACAAATTCTGAAGGCTGATCTGGATCATATAAAGTTCCTTAGGGTTCTACTTTGTTGCAGTATGTGAATGATTTTCTTTGCTCTCCTTCTCAAGCTTCATCATAGTAAGACAGCAGCCACTTGCTAGAGATTTTAGCCTTAAAGAAACAAAAGATCACCAAAGAAAAACTGCAGTTTGCCCAACCCAGGTTCAATATGTAGCATGTGTGTTATCAGAACAAAGGCTACACCTAGATCCAGATAGACTTTATGGTGTCCTCAGTTTCCTAGAACCCCAAACTAATGTTTTCTTGGGCTATTTGGTTATTCCAAAATTGGATTCCAAATTTCTCTCTTATGACCAAATCTCTGTTTTACTTAATAACAAATCCAAGCCAGTTTTATGGGAAGAAGTGGATGACATAGCTTTTAAGGTTGAAAAGGGAGTTTGATAAAGCCACCTGACTTCAGACATTCCAAATATCAGATTCCCATTTCCCTTTTGATGAAAAGAAAAGGAACACCCTTGAAGTGCTCACCCAAAAATACAGAGACTACCATTGACCCATGAGGAATGATAGCCAGCAACAGGACCCTGTAGCACAGAGTCCCCCCCGCCCCCCTCACCCACCTTACAGCCATTACTTCCACTTACCTTTTGGTTAAAGTCACTAGGAGAAGCATAGTAGGATCCCCTTTAACTGTATTTGTACCTCATGCAGTAGAAGTTTTAAATTCTCATCACAGTCAACATTTCTTAGCCAGTTGCCTCATGTATGAAGTTCTTTTGTTAACTGATCTTCACTTTTTTTCTTTTTTACCATTTTAAACCTTAACCCAGCTACTTGTCTCTTCTCCATCACCAACAAACTACCTCAAAACTGCTTAACACTGGGGGACTACATGCTGACTCCTCATGATGATCTGTAGAAGATTCCTTTAAGTAACACCGACTTGTCATTGTTCAGTGATGGTTCTTGTTTCAGAGGTGACAATGGCAAATACAGTGCTGGGTATGCCACTGCAACTCCTTTTGATGTTGCTGAGGCAGCATCTTTACCTATGGCTGCTTCACCTCAACAGACTGAATTGTACACTCTGACATAGATCTGCACTTTAGTCAAGGACAAAACTGCCAATATTTATACTGATACTAGAAATGCTCTTGGAGTAATTCATGATTTTTTTTTCCCATGATTTTTAATGTTGTGGAAACAAAGTGACTTCTTTACTTCCAGTGAAGATAAATAATTTAAAATGGTCCCTAAGTTCAGGAATTATTGAATGAAATACTTTTAACTGTCCTTTAGCCATTACTAAGATTCCAGGAAATTCTAAACTTGAATCTCTGAAAGCTAACGAAAATACCTTGCTGACATTTCTGCAAGGAATGGTTCTCTTAGAGGGGCCAGCAGCAGCCAAACCTCTGTCATGGTCCAAAGGGGTATTCCCCCAAATGATAACTTAAAAAATTTGGCTAGAGAGAAACCCTACAATTGGCCTCAGGAAAGGAAAAACAATATTGGAAATTCAAGAATTATTGATTTTACAGAAGGAGATAGTTCTGATCTGGACCAAATAACAATCTAGTCCTACTGGAGAAACTATAAAATTCCCACTCCTCATCATGTACCTCCATTAAACTATTGTTCTACTGACAAAATGATAGCATTTACTCATCAATTTTGATAGAAAACACTAAGAAGGCTACAAAAAGTGCCTACCTCACTTGTCCCACTTGTCCAAATTACAATCCAAAGAAGCCCATTTATATGGCTCTTAGACATTTTAAATCACCTAACGGACCACTCAAGTTCCAACAAACAAATTTCATTGAGTGTTACTGAGTCCAATCTTGCTCTTCTCTCTGCATGACAGGCCAATGTATCAGAGACAAGGTGTTGAGACAAGGAATATGACTTTATTGGGAAAGCCAGGTGACCAAGAAGATAACAGACTAATGTCTCAAAATAACCAACTTGTCAGGGTCTGAATGCCAGTTTTTTTATAGAAGAGAGAGGGAGGAGTTGAGGAAATAAAGTAAAAAGGCCATTATCTTGCAAATCTCTCCTGGAATGGCCAACTTCTGGGAGGGAATGTGTTAATCTCTTCTTTTTTGCAGCCATTCACAGCAGGGCTTCCCTGGTAGCTCAGATGGTAAAGCCTCTTCTTACAATGGGGGAGATCTGAGTTCAATCCCTGGGCTGGGAAGATCCCCTGGAGAAGGAAATGGCAACCCACTCCAGGACTCTTGCCTGGAAAATCCCATGTACCAAGGAGCCTGGTGGGCTACAGTCCATGGGGTTGCAAAGAGTCAGGCATGACTGAGTGACTTCACTTCACAGATGGGAAGGGTCAGATTATCTCCCAGTGAGCTAAACAAAGGCACTTTAGTTAAACAGTCAGGCAAGGAGCTGGGATCCCTGAGGCAGGCTATTTTATATGACTGTAAAAACAAAAGCAATGACAAGTAAAGGTTAAAGTCAAAGGAACATATCCGACAAGGAGTCAGAATTGGCTTTTTCCTGCAACAAGGTACTTCAATTATAAGCGATTTTTGACCAGTTTCACAATACTTCACTGTGCTTACTACCTTCAGTCTTCAGGCAGTCAGTTCAGTTGCTCAGTCATGTCTGACTCTTTGCTGACTCTTCAATCCTCTGGTAGAGTCAAATGCACTAAAAGCATCATTAAGAATCAATGGTAAAACTGGTAGAGGACCCTCCATGTACGTTGGCCAAAAGTACTGCTGTTGGTCCTTCTAAATCTTAGATCCATCCCTTTTAAATTCATAAACTCTCATCATTGAGATAGGCACAGGATACCCAATGCACTTGGTTACTACTTACTTTGACCTACAACTCATAAAAGGAGACATATTCCAATATTGCAAAGGTCTAATTGCTTCTATTAAAAGTAACTGCTTTGGTAGAACAATCCTTTCACAGTGTGACTTTAGGAGACAAAGAGTTTAAGCATCACACTTGGCAACCTGGAGATTTCATCTACTGGAAAAGATACCTCCAGAAGAACTCTCTTCAACCTCACTGGAAAGACCCATATCAGGTATTGCTAACCAACCCTTGTGCCACCAAACTTCAAGGAAAAGACTTTTGGATTCACAAGACACATTTAAAGGAGCACTAAACTCTGACTGGGCCCACACATCATCTGATGTTCTGAGAGTAAAGATTTCCCAGAGTTGAAGCAGAAAATTTCTGAGGAGATACCTTTCCCTTGATATCCTATTGGAATCTTGTTGTCACACCTTTGATGATGACAATGTTTCAGATGACATCCAGTGTCCATGATCCTGATAACATACCAACTTTAGATAAAAGATCCCGAGAGTTCTCACTTAACCCTCCTTATTGCTTTAATGTTACCTCAAAAGGCTTATACTTTTCCCCTCCAATGTGAGACTCTATACTAAGGAAAGGTCATTCTTGGGATTGAGGAAGAAAAAGCCATTGAAAATGGAACACCTAATTTTGATCAGCCATCTTTTCAAAGAAAGATCTTGATCAAAAGGGACAATGTAAAAAAATTAATTCAGGCCCATCCTGGATAAAATGAGGCCTCAGTTTCAGACTACTACAATAAAATAAAAATCACAGTATAGTGAGTAACATGAATTTTTTGATTTCCCAGTGCATATAAAAATTATGTATACTCTACTAAGTATTTTGTCTTTAAAAACATGTACCTTAATTTTAAAAACACTTTATTGTGAAAAAATGCTAACCATCATCTGAGCCTTCAACAAGTCACAATCTTTTCATAATAGCAACATCAAAGATCTCAGATCACCATTAAAAAGTATAATAATTTTAAATATTGCAAGAATTTCCAAAATGTGTCACAAAGACACGAAGTGAGCAAACACTGTTGGAAAAATAATGTCAAAAGACTTGTTCAATATAAATTTGTCACAAACCTTCAACTTACAATAAAAAATAAATAAACATAGCATCTGGAAAAGACTATAAAACAAGGTATGCCTATATGTAGAAACCTTTATCATGTAAGAGTCAAGAAGCCTGATGGTAGAGCTCACATGCATGACAATAACACAGCCCAAGAGAAAGAAGAAAGATTCCTCTTCCTTCCTAGTAAGTCCTCAGCCAATGAAACTCTTTGTTTACTATGTCACTTCAGTCATGTCTGACTCTCTGTGACCCCATAGATGGCAGCCCACCAGGCTCCCCTATCCCTGGGATTCTCTAGGCAAGAACACTGGAGTGGGTTGCCGTTTCCTTCTCCAATACATGAAAGTAAAAAGTGAAAGTGAAGTTGCTCAGTCGTGTCCGAGTCTTAGCGACCCCATGGACTGCAGCCTACCAGGCTCCTCCATCCATGGGATTTTCCAGGCAAGATTACTGGAGTGGGGTGCCATTGCCTTCTCCATTGTTTACTATGCTATGCTATGCTATGCTATGCTATGCTATGCTATGCTAAGTCACTTCAGTCGTGTCCAACTCTGTGTGACCCCATAGATGGCAGCCCACCAGGCTCCCCTGTCCCTGGGATTCTCCAGGTAAGAACACTGGAATGGGCCGCCATTTCCTTCTCCAATGCATGAAAGTGAAAAGTGAAAGTGAAGTCACTCAGTCGTGTCCGACTCCTAGTGACCCATGGATTGCAGCCTAGCAGGCTCCTCCGTCCATGGGATTTTCCAAGCAAGAGTACTGGAGTGGGGTTTACTATAGCCCTCCCAAATTCCTTTTTCGCTCTATAAAAGTGCTCTCCTTCCACTGCTGCACAGGGACTTGCAAGTGACTTGTCATGGCTGCACATCCCAAATTGCAATTCTCTTCTGATACTGAATAAATCTTTTTTTTTTTTTTGCCAGATCAATAATTGTCAATCTATTTTTTTTTTTTTTTAGGTCAACACAACTCAGTTAAAATGATTTTTCTTAATGTCTAAAAGTCAAACAAAAAGAATTTCCTTTTTTAATGTCATTACCGATATTCTTAAAAATGAAGAAAGTGCAGCTCTGAAGATTAAGTCACTTGCTCAGGATTATATACTAGTAAAAAGTAGAGATGGGATTCAAATACATGCCTTTCTGGCTTCAGAGCCAATTTTATTACAATCATCCTAAATCTGGTTTTGTTCTTCTCTTTCTTAATATCATTCAGTGGTTCCCCTTAATTTAATCTTTTATCTGTTCATTAATTCAGTGACAGACACAGCCTCTAATCTAATGATCTTATGATAATTATGAGATACAAGGAAATGACAGATAAAACATTAGATTGAAATAGAGGGTGAATATACACAGAAAGAGCACCTAACATTGACTTGGAGGGTGAGAGAAAGTTCTGGAGGAGAAGTTATATTAATTAATGAACAAATAACAGTGAAGGCAAAGGGGACAGTCTGTGATACAATTTCTCCAAAATCTGAACATTCATGGCATGCTACCTCAGTCTGATGAGAACTAAAATAGGAGGGAATCTCATAAGAGACGAACCTAAGGAGAGAAGCAGAGACAACGTAAAGAAGTAATTTATGAGCCCTGTATAGCAGTTTGAGCTTAAAACCCCAGCAGATAGGAAGCCATTAAACATGCTTTTAAGTGAGGGGGTGAAATTATTATATTTGCATTTTATTGAAAAGATCCATCTGGCTAAAGCAGGGGAGAGAGAGGTTAAACAAACAAACAAACAAACAAACAAAAAAAAAAACCCTCAAACACAGTCAGAAGACTGTTCCACTAGTTAGATTAAAGACTTGAAAAGGGTGATGGCAGTGGAATAAATAGACATGGAGGGACATTATGTAAGCATTAGTAAGCCATAGGAGAGACTTTCCTGGTTGTCCAGTGGTTAAGAATCCACCTGCCAATGCAGGGGACACAGGTTTGATCCCTGGTCCAAGAACTAAGATCCAACATGCCATATGGTGCAGCCAAAAAATAAATTTTTTAAAGCCGTAGGAGAAAGGGATCAAGGTGTAAAGAATGATACCCAGGTTTCTGGATGCATGGTGCCACTACATATGTAGATGGGGAAATATAGGAGGAGTTCATTGTAGAGAGTAGGATATCAAGGGAAGCCAGAGAGCTCTTTGCTTTGGTCTACAGTTCAGTTCAGTCCCTTAGTCATGTCCAACTTTTTGAAATTCCATGGACTGCATCATGCCAGGCTTCCCTGTCCATCACTAATTCCCAGAGCTTGCTCAAACTCATATCCATCGAGCCATCCAACCATATCATCCTCTGTCATCTCCTCTTGCCTTCAATCTTTCCCAATATCAGGGTCTTTTCCAGTGAGACAGTTCTTCTCATCAGGTGGCCAAAGTATTGGAGTTTCAGCTTCAGTATCAGTCCTTCAATGAATATTCAGGACTGATTTCCTTGAGGATTGACCGATTGGGTCTCCTTGAATTCCAAGGGACTCTCAAGAGTCTTTTCCAACACCACAGTTCAAAAGCATCAATTTTTCAGTGTTCAGCTTTCTTTATGTTCCAACTCTCACATCTTTAAATGACTACTGGAAAAAAAAAAATAGCTTTGACTAGATGGAACTTTGTCGGCAGAGTCATATCTCTGCATTTTAATATGTTGTCTAGGCTGATCACAGCTTTTCTTCCAAAGAGCAAGCATCTTTTATTTTCAAGGCTGCTGTCCCATCTGCAGTGATTTTGGAGCCCAAGAATCTGTCACTGTTTCCATTGTTTTCCAATCTATCTGCCATGAAGTGATGGGACCCAATGCCATAATCTTCACTTTTTTTGTTGTTGTTGTTACTTTTTTTTTTTATTTTTTAACTTTACAATATTGTACTGGTTTTGCCATATATCAACATGAATCTGCCACACATATACCTGTGTTTCCCATCCTGAACTCTCATCCCTCCTCCCTCCCCATACCATCCCTCTGGGTCATCCCAGTGCACCAGCCTCAAGCATCCACTATCGTGCATCAAACCTGGACTGGTGACTCGTTTCATATATGATATTACACATGTTTCAATGCCATTCTCCCAAATAATCCCACCCTCTCTCTCTCCCACTGAGTCCAAAAGGCTGTTCTATACATCAGTGTCTCTTTTGCTGTCTCGTATACAGGGTTATTGTTACCATCTTTCTAAACTCCATATATATGCGTTAGTATACTGTATTAGTGTTTTTCTTTCTGGCTTACTTCACTCTGCGTAATAGGCTCCAGCTTCATCCACCTAATTAGAACTGATTAAAATGTATTCTTTTAATGGCTCAGTAATATTGAGTAATACTCCAATGTGTATATGTACCACAGCTTTCTTGAGTTTTAAGCTAGTTTTTTCACTCTCCTGTTTCACTTTCATCAAGAGACTCTTTAGTTCCTCTTTGCTTTCTGCCATAAGAGTGGTGTCATCTGCATATCTGAGGCTATTGATATTTCTCCCAGCAATCTTGATTCCAGTTTGTGCTTCCTCCAGCCTGGCATTACACATGATGTACTATATCACTTCAGTTCAGTTCAGTTGCTCAGTCATGTCCGACTCTTTGCGACCCCATGAATCGCAGCATGCCAGGCATCTCTGTCCATCACCAACTCCCAGAGTTCACTCAGACTCACGTCAATCGAGTCAGCGATGCCATCCAGCCATCTCATCCTCTGTCATCCCCTTCTCCTCCTGCCCCCAATCCCTCCCAGCATCAGAGTCTTTTCCAGTGAGTCAACTCTTTGCATGAGGTAGCCAAAGTATTGGAGTTTCAGGTTTAGCATCATTCCTTCCAAAGAAATCCCAGGGCTCATCTCCTTCAGAATGGACTGGTTGGATCTCCTTGCAGTCCAAGGGATTCTCAAGAGTCTTCTCCAACACCACAGTTCAAAAGCACCAATTCTTCGGCACTCAGCTTTCTTCACAGTCCAACTCTCACATCCATACATGACCACAGGAAAAACCATAGCCTTGACTAGATGCACCTTTCTTAGCAAAGTAATGTCTCTGATTTTGAATATGCTATCTAGGTTGGTCATAACTTTCCTTCCAGGGAGTAAGCGTCTTTTAATTTCATGGCTGCAATTACCATCTGCAGTGATTTTGGAGCCCCAAAAAATAAAGTCTGACACTGTTTCCCCATCCATCTCCCATGAAGTGATGGGACCGGATGCCATGATCGTTTTCTGAATGTTGAGTTTTAAGCCAACTTTTTCACTCTCCTCTTTCACTTTCATCAAGACGCTTTTTAGTTCCTCTTCACTTTATGCCATAAGGTTGGTGTCATCTGCATATCTGAGATTATTGATATTTCTCCCAGCAATCTTGATTCCAGCTTGTGCTTCTTCCAGCCCACCGTTTCTCATGATGTACTCTGCATATAAGTTAAATAAACAGGGTGACAATATACAGCCTAGATGTACTCATTTTCCTGTTTGGAATGAGTCTATTGTTCCATGTCCAGTTCTAACTGTTGCTTCCTGACCTGCATACAAATTTCTCAAGAGGCAGGTCAGATGGTCTGGTATTCCCATCTCTTTCAGAATTTTCCACAGTTTATTGTGATCCACACAGTCAAAGTCTTTGGCATAGACAATAAAGCAGAAATAGATGTTATTTTGGAACTCTCTTGCTTTTTTGATGATCCAGCCGATGTTAGCAATTTGATGTCTGGTTCCTCTGTCTTTTTGAAAACCATCTTGAACGTCTGGAATTTCGCAGTTCACGTATTGATGAAGCCTGGCTTGCAGAATTTTGAGCATTTCTTGACTAGCCTGTGAGATGAGTGCAATTGTACAGTAGTTAGAGCATTCTTTGGCATTGCCTTTCTTTGGGATTTGAATGAAAACTCAGCTTTTCCAGTCCTGTGGCCACTGCTGAGTTTTCCAAATTTGCTGGCATATTGAGTGCAGCACTTTCACAGCATCATCTTTCAGGATTTGAAATAGCTCCACTGGAATTCCATCACCTCCACTAGCTTTGTTCATAGTGATGCTTTATAAGGCCCACTTGACTTCACATTCCAGGATATCTGCCTTTAGGTGAGTGATCACACCATGGTGATTATCTGCATCATGAAGATCTTTTTTGTACAGTTCTTCTGTGTATTCTTCCAACTCTTCTTAATACCTTCTGCTTCTGTTAGGTCCATACTATTTCTGTCCTTTATCGAGCCCATCTTTGCATGAAATGTTACCTTGGTATCTCTAATTTTCTTGAAGAGATCTCTAGTCTTTTCCCTTCTGTTATTTTCCTCTCTTTCTTTGCATTGATCATTGAGGAAGGCTTTCTTATCTCTTCTTGCTAGTCTTTGGAACTCTGCATTCAGATGCTTTTATCTTTCCTTTTCTCCTTTGCTTTTTATTTCTCTTCTTTTCACAGCTATTTGTAAGGCCTCCCCAGACAGCCATTTTGCTTTTTGGCATTTCTTTTCCGTGGGGATGGTCTTGATCCCTGTCTCCTGTACAATGCCATGAACCTCAGTCCATAGTTCATCAGGCACTCTATCTATCAGATCTAGTCCCTTAAATCTATTTCTCACTTCCACTGTATAATCATAAGGGATTTGATTTAGGTCATACCTGAATGGTCTAGTGGTTTTCCCTACTTTCTTCAATTTCAGTCTGAATTTGGTAATAAGTCGTTCATGATCTGAGCCACAGTCAGCTCCTGGTCTTTTTTTTCTTGACTGTATAGAGCTTCTCCACCTTTGGCTGCAAAGAATATAATCAATGTGATTTCAGTGTTGACCATCTGGTGATGTCCATGTATAGAGTCTTCTCTTGTGTTGTTGGAAGAGGGTGTTTGCTATGACCAGTGCATTTTCTTGGCAAAACTCTATTAGTCTTTGCCCTGCTTCATTCCGTATTCCAAGGCCAAATTTGCCTGTTACTCCAGGTGTTTCTTGACTTCCTACTTTTGCATTCCAGTCCCCTATAATGAAAAGGACATCTTTTTGGGATGTTAGTTCTAAAAGGTCTTGTAAGTCTTCATATAACCGTTCAACTTCAGCTTCTTCAGCGTTACTGGTTGGGGCATAGACTTGGATTACTGTGATGTTGAATGGTTTGCCTTGGAAATGAACAGAGATCATTCTGTCGTTTTTGAGATTGCATCCAAGTACTGCATTTCAAACTCTTTTGTTGACCATGGTGGCTACTCCATTTCTTCTGAGGGATTCCTGTCCACAGTAGTAGATATAATGGTCATCTGAGTTAAATTCACCCATTCCAGTCCATTTTAGTTTGATGATTCCTAGAATGTTGACATTCACTCTTGCCATCTCTTGTTTAACCACTTCCAATTTGCCTTGATTCATGGACCTGACATTCCAGGTTCATATGCAATATTGCTCTTTATAGCATTGGACCTTGCTTCTATCACCAGTCACATCCACAACTGTGTATTGTTTTTGCTTTGGCTCCATCCCTTCATTCTTTCTGGAGATATTTCTCCCCTGATCTTCAGTAGCATATTGAGCACCTAGTGACCTGGGGAGTTCCTCTTTCAGTATCCTATAATTTTGCCTTTTCATACTGTTCATGGGGTTCTCAAGGCAAGAATACTGAAGTGGTTTACCATTCCCTTCTCCAGTGGACCACATTCTGTCAGACCTCTCCACCATGACCCATCCATCTTGGGTGAGCCCACGGGCATGGCTTAGTTTCATTGAGTTAGACAAGGCTGTGGTCCTAGTGTGATTAGATTGACTAGTTTTCTATGAGTATGGTTTAAGTGTGTCTGCCCCCTGATGCCCTCTTGGAACACCTACCGTCTTACTTGGGTTTCTCTTACCTTGGACGTGGGTATACATAAGTTAAATAAGCAGGGTGACAATATACAGCCCTGATGTACTCCTTTCCCAATTTGGAACCAGTACATTGTTCAATGTCCAGTCCTAACTGTTGCTTTTTGATCTGCATACAGATTTCTCAGGAGGCAGGTAACGTGGTCTGGTATTCCCATCTCTTTAAGAATTTTCCACAGTTTTTTGTGACCTGAACAGTCAAAGGCTTTGGTGTAGTCAATAAAGCAGAAGTAGATGTTTTCTGGATTCTTTGGTCTTAGGCTAAGCTTCAAGTGTCTTTGAGATATTTAAATTAACATGACAGAAAAATAATAGGATATTAATTCCAATTCAAAGACAATCTTCTGAGCAACTGCTAATTGTACTGTATGTGAGACAATGAGGATACAGTATAAAGAAAAAATAATAAGATGCAGAATGTTAGAATAAGGCATGCTTTTTTTTTTTTTTTTTTAATCTGCCCTCAGGATCCTTACCATCTAGTAAGGAATTTATAAGTAGAACAACTAATTACATGTGTACTGATGACTGCTATAAAAGGGTAAATGTAAAATGGCTCAGGAGATGGAACTTTATTTGAAGGAGTCAAAGAAGAAGGCCTCCTTAAAAACTTACATGAAACTTTTTTTTTTTTGGGGGGGGGGCCATGTTTCATAGTTTGTGGAACCTTAGTTTCTTGACTTGAGGATAGAACTGGGGCCCTGCAAGTGAAAGCACCAAGTCCTAACCACTAGACCACTAGGGAATTCTCTGATATGAAATTTTTAAATAAATTTTATCATTTGTTTTAAATTTCATGTCTCATCTATAAATGTCAAACCCACTTAAGTTTTATTTTAAATTTATTTTCATAATATAACATCAAACTAGCGAGATCTTAAGCTTTAAAAGATACTATAGTTTCAAGAATAAGAATCCAAAAGGTATGTACATAAGCTACTTTACTTTTGCAATTTACTAATTTATGTCTATGGGCCAGTTATACAATTCTGTTTACAGAATTGTATATAATCATACAATTCTCAATTATACAATTCATAGTATCAGTTATACAATTGCAATACTATGTAACATAGTATTAGACATGTTACACAAGTAGTAAGAGATGAAAATGACTAATGCAAGTTATTTGAGCTCTGATTTAGAATTTAAGTCATTGCCTTGATCAGACAGACACTAGACCGTTGTTTTAGAAAGTTTATGGTCTGGTAGTTGCCACGATCAGACTTCCCAGGTGGTACAGTCGTAAAAAAATCCACCTGCCAATGCAGAAGACACAAGAGATGTGGTTTCAATCCCTGGGTCAGGAAGATTCCCTGGAGGAGGAAATGGCAACCTACTCCAGGATTTTTGCTTGATAAATCCCTTGGACAGAGGAGCCTGCAAGCTACAGTCCATGGGGTCACAAAAAGTCAAATAGAACTGAGCAACTGAGCACACAGTGGTCATGATCATGACACAGATTAATTTGCAAAAGCTTTTCTTTCAATCACATGTTAACATTAAGGAACTTTGATGTATTTTCAACTGTATCCATCTCACACTGTTGTCTAGTATTGTTTTAGGGGTATATGATCCAATATTTTAAGCATACATCACCCTTCCACATTCCTTACAAATTTGATCACTGATTTCAGCAAATACATAACAGAGTCTATTATGAAGACAAATTTAATTATACTATCAATATTCAAGCAGAGGTTTAATAATAAAATACAACAAGGGTAGAATGAAAGGACTCTTTTAAACTTCTCCTCTACTCATTGCTCATTAGAATAGCAGGCAAAATAAGGACTTGGCTTTGTTGTTTGCTTCAGCTAGTTAATTAGATTCCCTCTCTTAAAAAGCACACATAAGACCTTGGGATCTGTTAACACCTCTGTAAACAGGCTGAAGATAATAGGAAAGGTAAAGATTGCATTTTTCCATTTATGGTACACCAATGAATGATTTTGAGGGTTTGCATGATGTTCTTAAAAGGTCTGACTTAGATTCTTTGGGACGTATATGGGGTGCTGAAGGTCATAAAATGTAAAAACAGCAAGAGACCCCTCACATAAGAGTAGTAGATGGCAGTACTGTGTCAATAACTGCATGGGTAGAGTAGAGAAAGTGTGAATATAGTATTAAGAGTAGGACCATCTAGACAGTCCTATAGATGGAGGAGAATTTGGAAGTTTAGAATCATAAAACCTCATGAAATCCTTGCTCTCTAATCAGTTTAGACCTAAACCTTTCTTGACCTCATCAAATGGCATGGAGGAAAATTTAGTACAACTTAAAGTTCTTAAACTCCTCTACATTTAATTATCCAGGGCATGGGGAAACCCAATTATAGGAAAATTGGTTTTCTAACCTTGGGATTAGGGAAATTTCTGTTTTTTCCAACTGTCGGATTTATTTAAATTTTATACTGTGAACTTATGTTTCTTTTATAAACAGGGGGAAAATTAATTCATTTCAGATTCCCTCTCTCACTTAGCATATATAAATATTTCAACAGATTCAAAATTATCTACAAATCTTCTAAGGCTATTGTAATGTTAATACATTCCTAGGAAACAGCATATTATCTCTTTAATAGTTTACAATTAAAATGTAGAGTCTACAGTGATGATTATAAATGAAACAGCAAGCATTTTGAAGGTATTATCAATAGAATTTTTACCTTGAGGAGGAAAAAGAAGAAAAATGCTAGAGGCAAAAAATTAAATGGTAGTATACATAATCATCTGATTGTTGGTATCAGTACTCTCCCTTTGAATGAAAATTCTAAAACTGTGTTCTAAAATGTGATAAATTATCTGGATATTGAGAGACTTGGCCAAGTAATGCAAAGGAACAGTTACTAGACAATGAAGACCCCTGATTAACAGAATGAGTCTCTGTATTTTCAGAAGACCTACAGAAAAGAGAATGACAACAGAACAATTTGTACATTCATAGCAATACTGTTGACATTTAATATTTTAGTGATCTTACAAAGGTTGAATCATTTTTCTCAGCACAGTTTTTATGCATCATCTCATTTAATCTTCACTACAATCATGGTGGTGGTGGTTTATTCTCTAAGTTCTGTCCAACTCGTGACCTCATGGACTGTAGCCCACCACTCTGCTCATGGGATTTTTCTGGCAAGAATACTAGAGTGAGTTGCCATTTCTTTCTCCAGGGGATCTTCCAAACCCAGGGATTGAACTTGAGTCTCTTGCATTGCAGGAAGATTCTAATCATATGAAAAGATGACTTACTCCTTTACCCAGTTCACAGATGTAGAAATTGAGGCTTAAAATGAATGAATGGTTTGCCCCAAATTACACAAATAGCTAAGAAATAGAGGAGATTGAACCAAGCTTTATTTAATTTTATTTACCCCACTATTTAAACGACTATTATCATTAGAATTTATAGAGGGTATTAGTGTATCAAAAAATTGTAAGCTTTCTTTAACATTTTAGATTTTTAAATATCCACACATAATTGAACTAATGAAATTTCAGTAACAGATAAATTTGATATTTAAAATGAACTGATAAAATAATGAGAGTGTCTCTATAATTCATATGTTCACATATAAATATATTCATAAGTCAACCATTTGCACCACTTCTCTGCCCAAGTCATTTCATATTTCCTGAGTGACTTTCACTGGTGTTGCCACATTCCTCCATTTCTTAGTCACAGAATAGCTCAGACCAGGATTTCTTAACCTGTCCTCGGAAACAGACACTTTTGAAAACTTATAAAATGTTCTGGATATTCTCCATTGATCCCTAAATGCACATCAGATCAGATCAGATCAGATCAGTCGCTCAGTCGTGTGCGACTCTTTGTGACCCCATGAATAGCAGCACGCCAGGCCTCCCTGTCCATCACCATCTCCTGGAGTTCACTGACTCACGTCCATCTAGTCAGTGATGCCATCCAGCCATCTCATCCTCTGTCGTCCCCTCCTCCTCTTACCCCCAATCCCTCCCAGCATCAGAGTCTTTTCCAATGAGTCAACTCTTCGCATGAGGTGGCCAAAGTACTGGAGTTTCAGCTTCAGCATCAGTCCTTCCAAAGAAATCCCAGGGCTCATCTCCTTCAGAATGGACTGGCTGGATCTCCTTGCAGTCCAAGGGACTCTCAAGAGTCTTCTCCAACACCACAGTTCAAAAGCATCAATCCTTTGGCGCTCAGCCTTCTTCACAGTCCAACTCTCACATCCATACATGACCACAGGAAAAACCATAGCCTTGACTAGACAAACCTTTGTTGGCAAAGTAATGTCTCTGCTTTTGAATATGCTATCTAGGTTGGTCATAACTTTCCTTCCAAGGAGTAAGCATCTTTTAATTTCATGGCTGAAGTTACCATCTGCAGTGATTTTGGAGCCCAGCAAGATAAAGTCTGACACTGTTTCCACTGTTTCCCCATCTATTTCCCATGAAGTGATGGGACCGGATGCCATGATCTTCGTTTTCTGAATGTTGAGCTTTAAGCCAACTTTTTCACTCTCCACTTTCACTTTCATCAAGAGGCTTTTTAGTTCCTCTTCACTTTCTGCCATAAGGGTGGTGTCATCTGCATATCTGAGGTTATTGATATTTTTCCCGGCAATCTTGATTCCAGCTTGTGCTTCATCCAGCCCAGCGTTTCTCATGATGTACTCTGCATATAAGTTAAATAAACAGGGTGACAATATACAGCCTTGACGAACTCCTTTTCCTATTTGGAACCAGTCTGTTGTTCCATGTCCAGTTCTAACTGCACATAGTAATATAAAAATACAGTATTTAGACAATTTCAGGAGATTCACTAGTCCCCTGAAACTGGTTTTCCCAGGATAGTCCCAGTTTATTCTTATTTCCAGTGTCCCAAATGTCCATTGTAGTTTCCTCCTTGGGACAATAAATCACATGGACTCCCCACCTAA
Source organism: Bos taurus (assembly GCF_002263795.3). Classification (NCBI taxonomy): domain Eukaryota; kingdom Metazoa; phylum Chordata; class Mammalia; order Artiodactyla; family Bovidae; genus Bos; species Bos taurus. The sequence continues at coordinate 1,342,752 of NC_037353.1, read as the reverse complement.
AATTAGGTTAAAAATATATGTCCATTCTTCACTGTATTTTTCTTTTTGGTCAAGAGTGTGTTTGCTTTTATTATTATTGTTCATGATACAAGTAGAAGACGCACAGACAACAACCAATAAGGGTGGAAAAGTAAGTATCTGAAATCAATGCCCTTCTTGACAGATTCTTCAAACCATTTGTCTATTCTGTTAATTTTCTGAGTATCTTATAATGGACTGAACTGTGTATTCCCAAATATTGCATGTTAACTCTTAATCTCCAGATCTCCTAATCTCAAAGTTTGATTATATTTGAAGATAGGGTCCTTAAAGATGTAATTAGTTCACTAGGGTGGACCTTAATCTGAAATGATTGGAGTCCTTATATAAGAAGAGTAAATCTGGACACAAACCAGTTCAGAGGAAAGAAAACACAAAGAAATAAAAATGGAGAAGATGCCATCTACAGGTAAAGGAGAAAAGCACTGGAAGAAACCAGCTCTATAGACTGTCTTGATCTTGGACTTGTAGCCTCCAGAATTCTAAGAAGGTAAGTTCCTATTGTTTAAGCCACCTAATCTGTTTTTGCAGCCCTAGAAAACTAATATGCTTAATAATTTACCCATAAGTCTTCCTACTGGGAATGCAATTTTGAAAATTTTTTATTTGTATGACCAAAGCTCAGCATTGAATTGGACAATGAAAAATTCACAGTACTATTTTCTGCATTTAAGAATGATATTACTCCTCTCACTTCCCAGGCCTCAGAACTTATATCTGACATAATATTAAGTCTGGCGTATTTATGATTTTAATGAGAATTAGCTGCTGAAATGCTTAATAATCATAACACAGAGGAAGTATCAGGTAGAGCCAGTGCTAATTTCAAAAAGAAAGTACTCTTTCCCACAAAATATTTTTCAGTAGGACTCTCACCAACCCTGTGGGCAGAGGATGATGATTAGGGCAGAGAAAACCCAGCTGGCCAAAAGCACAGAGACAGATAAAGAGCTAAAGCTTCTGTCTGAGGTCAACCAAAGAGCAGCATCCAGAATTTTGAAAATTACATTGGAATACAGCAAAAATCTTTCCTATAAATTCATTTCAAAAATTCTACTAAAAGAAAAATTTGCTGTAGTAAATGTTCTCAGGTAAGCTATGCAAGTATAAACAAAATTTTCACCATTAATAGAAGTCTAGAAGATAGACATGGACACCTAAGGCAAAAAGTATTGAACATGACAATGTGGAATTCACAAGAGAAAGATGAATTCAGTTCAGTCTGGAATTATGTCCTAAGTCACACTGCTTATCATCCAATTTTAAGTGAGAAACAACTGAGACATGACAAAATGTATTATATATCCTTGATGTGCTATTACATGTCAGTCTGAGTTTAAAACAATATGTAATTATCATTAAAGAAGATGGGCATAATTATTTTAACAGGCTGTATTCATGTAGTCTTAAAATTCCAAGATACCTTTCAAATTTAACATAAGAAGGTATCAACACTCTGTGTAGATCAAGAAGTCTAGTGCCCACATATGGCAAAATTAGATAGGCAGACTTCTTCATGGAATCGTACCTAATAAAGGCTTATTTCTTTCTGAGTATAACAGATTTTAAAGACTACATAGCCTACTGGGTCCCACACAAAACTGTTCATTGCTTTTAAAACAGGGGCAAACAATCAGGTCTTTAGAGAACTTGCTTGAGATATAAATTTTTCACTTTTCCTATATATTTATGAGTGTGTAAACACATTTACAGAAATACACACATATATTTACAGAGGAATATGATGTATTTTGCAGATACTGACACAGAAAAATTGGCTACTGCATCATTCTACCAATTATAAGCACATTACTAATTATGGCAACCAGCACTCTAACATGTTTTGTTCAGTTGCTAAGTCATGTCTGACTCTTTGCAACCCTATGAATTGCAGCACACCAGGCTTCCCTGTTCTTCACTGTCTCCCAGAGTTTGCTCAAACTCATGTCCATTAAGTCAGTGATGTCATCCAATCATCTCATCCTCTGTCACCTGCTTCTCCCCTTGCCCTCAATCTTTCACAGCATCAAGGTGTTTTCCAATTAGTATGTTCTTTGCATCAAGTGGCCAAAGTATTAGAGCTTCAGCAACAGTCCTTCCAATGAATATTCAGGACTGATTTCCTTTAGGATTGACTGGTTTGATCTCCTTACTACCCAAGGGACTCGGCATCTTCTCCATCACCACAATTTGAAAACATCAATTCTTCTACATTCAGCCTTCTTTATGGTCCAACTCTCACTCTATACACGACTACTGGAAAAAAGGTAGTTTTGATTACATGGACTTTTGTCAGCAAACTGATGTCTCTGTTCTTTAATACATTGCCTAGGTTTGTCACAGCTTTTCTTCCAAGAAACAAGTATCTTTTAATTTCCCGGCTGCAGTCACCGTCCACAGTGATTTTGGAGCCCAAGAAAATAAAACCTGTCACTCTTTCCACTTTTTCCCCTTCTGTTTGCCATGAAGTGGGACTGGATGCCATTATCTTCATTTTTTGAATGTTGAGTTTTAAGCCAGCTTTTTCACTCTCCTCTTTCACTTTCATCAAGAGGCTCTTCAGTCCCTCTTAACTTTCTGCCATTAGCATGGTATCATCTGCATATATGAGGTTGTTGATATTTCTCCCAGCAATCTTGATTCCATTTTGTGAGTCATCCACCCTGGCATTTTATATGATATACTCTGAATATGAGTAAGCAGGGAGACAATATGCAGCCATGATATACTCCTTTCCCAGTTTTGAACCAGCTCATTGTTTCTTGTCCAGTTCTAACTATTACTTCTTAATCTGCACATAGGCTTTTCAGGAGACAGGTAAAGTGGTCTGGCATTCCCATCTCTCTAAGAATTTTCCACAGTTTGTTGTGATCCACATGGTCAAAGGCTTTACTGTAGTCAATGAAGCAGAAGCAGATTTTTTTTTTTAACTCCCTTGCTTTTTCTATGATCCAGCAGAGTGACAATTTGTTCTCTGGTTCCTCTGCCTTTGCTAAATCTAGCTTGTATCTGGAACTTTTTGGTTCATGTACTGCTGAAGCCTACCTTGAAGGATTTTGAGTATTGCCTTGCTAGCATCTAAAATGAATGCAATTGTACAGTAGTTTAATTAACATTGCCTTTATTTAGGATTGAAATGAAAACTGACCTTTTCCAGTCCTGTGGCCACTACTGAGTTTTCCAAATTTGCTGGTATACTGAGTGCAGCACTTTAACAGCATCATCTTTTATTGATCTAACCAATTTCTAGAGAATAAGACCTGACTTTGAATACAGCAGAAAAACCCATAACTTAATCTCCATTATCTGTGCTTACTGCGGGGGAAAGTACAATGAGAAAAAGCAGGGAGACTGAAAAAACAAAGCTAGAGATTACTCAGTGCCTGAATGCTTCTATAGAATCTGGAAATAACTATTTTCAATTTCATAAAGGAATGGCCCAGTGTACTCCAGAGGTGATTTTAAATACATTTATTTTCCTTAAAATTAACAAATAATTTGAAGAAAACCTTACTTTCCTCTTTCAGGAAATAATCCTCTTTAATGAGCATCATGGCATATTCCAGCTTCACTTAATGTGCTGTGCTATTGAGTATTTTTTTCAAATTTTTTGCAGCAGCAGGTCTTTAAAATGGAAAACTTAATCAAATTTCATTTTAGTAATCATGCTCTCCTCCTGTGATCATTTTACCTTGTTCCCTGATATATTCTCAACTAACTTCTAACTACATAGTAAAGCTCCACATTTTCTTATCAATACATTTGTGCATAGTCATAAACAATCAGATCACTTTCAGGCCTCTTAAAAAATCTGATTTGTGGTTTCAAGTTTCTTACAAATGCAAATAGAACAGTAACCAGTTTAACTTAAAAATGAAATTTAAACATTTCTAGAGTACACTTTGTTTTGTTTTTTAACTATTTTTAAAGGAGACACTATGGTTAGCAACTTTACTTTTACATCAGTTTTAAAATAATCTTGGTTTCAGAAAATTTTGAATGTAAAACTGTTCAAAAAATAATGCAAGTCACATTTTTGTGTTTTCAAATTTCTTAGTAAAAAATAAGTATGAGACTGTTGTTCTACCAGTTATCTGAATTATTTTGATTAATCATGAAATTTCTCATTTCTTAGTACTTACTTAGTACTTAGTACTTACTTAGTACTTAGTACTTATTAAATCAGGCTTAAGTGCTTATTAAGCAGAATAAAATGATGGAGAAGAAGGAAAAGAAGAAGAGGAATAAGAGTAGGAAAGGAACACCTCAAGTTCCCAAGTGTCTTCTACTTCTTTTGAGTAATAACCAAATTACACCATAAAGTCACAGCATCATAAAGAAACAGTAACAACAGTAACAATATCTGGGAACTATTTTGGTAATGGATTCAAACTTAACAAAAATAAATTCCTGAGATAGATACTCTTAACATTATTATACAAAGTATTAATTACTATATTCTGTTATCACCAAGGGCTGTATGTGTGTGTGTTCATAATTAAGCCAATATTTTTCTGTGAATTCTCCAGATCGTTACAGACAGAATCTCACAGATCAATAAAACCTAATTTTACTAAACTTTGCTGAAACTAAGAGTCGGACACGACTGAGCTCACTTTCACTTTTCACTTTCATGCATTGGAGAAGGAAATGGCAACCCACTCCAGTATTCTTGCCTGGAGAATCCCAGGGATGGGGGAGCCTGGTGGGCTGCCATCTATGGGGTCGCACGAGTCGGACACGACTGAAGCGACTTAACAGCAGCAGCAACCTTGGGTAAGTAGGCTACCAGGGCAACCCATCGATGTCGGGAGCCATGTTAGGCATTACTGACAATTTAGTGCTTAGGAAAGGCATTAATGATAGGTTATTTTTTCCAATCTCCCTTTTTTATCTGGACTACTTCAAAACCACTCCCAAACTCCATCTCTGCTTCCCCAAAACACATATACACACTCATTTCTTTAGGGGAACTGCTTCTCCCAGACCACCCATATCCATGATATTCTGATGGGGCTTCTAATCATACTTTCACACTTATCAGCCATGATAATTATTCCAGAGTTCCAGCTGATATCTCAAACAAGGCCATTCAGATCCCTTACTTCATGTTTTTATATACTGAATCTAAGAAAGATGTTTCTTTGCTCTGAGACTATCTAACTATAATAATGCATCACTGGAGCCATAATAATAACCTGTCTACAGAAAAGGAGTTAAAGGTTACAAAAAGCTTAGGGTAACAGAATTGACCAGCTGTCCCAAGTTAGAGGGTTTACAGCCTTCCATAAGATTAGTATCACTTCTGACCCCACCTGCATTTTCTAGAGACTGCAGACCACTCTCATGTTTGATAACTCACAGAACTCACCAACAGCTGATTCCAACTTATAGTTTACTACAGGAAGATGATGCAGATTAACAACAGCCAAGGGAAGAGGCACATAGGACTGAGTCCAGGAAAGTTACAAATATATTTAGTTTCTGTTTCCTCTCCCTATGGGATCAGGATGCATCCATTATTTCTTGGCACTGATGTATGACAATGCATATCTATTACTGCCAACCAGGCAAGCTCACCTGAGCTTCAGCACTCAGAGAATTTATCTCACTCTCCCAGTAGATTGATAACTCATCATCCGACTACTCTGACTCACACTGTTGATCATCCTAGCATGGCCAGTGCCCAACCTAAAGCACATTTTGAAGACTATCCATATGACCCAAGGGCTTTCCTGGTGGCTCAGTGGTAAAGAATCTGCCTGCAATGCAAGAGATGGTGGTTCGATCCCTGGGTCAGGAAGATCTCCTGGAGAAGGAAATGGCAACCCACCCCAGTATTCTTGCCTGAGATATCCCATGGACAGAGAAGCCTGGCAGGCTACAGTTCATGGGGCTGTGAAAGAGTCAGACACGACTTAGTGACTAAAGCTTATCTAAACAATAACATATGACTTAAAACCCTCAGACAAGCAGATACTCCTGTCAGGCATAAAGTTCCAGAATCCCAGATATTACTTTCCTAAAACCAAAGGCAAAGGCCAGACCTCTTCTTTGGGCAAAGCCAAATTCCTTTATACCCAGAAATCTACATATAATATATAATGTGGGGAGAGAGAGAGGAAAAAAAAAAAAAAACGAGAGGCAGAGGAAGAGAACATTTTTGAGTCCTATATCTGATGGTGCTTAAGGACTGCTCCACTTCTATCTTTCCAAGTTATTTAAGTCAATGGATTCCTTTTTTCCTAAACAAGACTCAGTTGAATTTCTGTTACTTTTAAACAAAAAGAAAGGGCAAGGAGGAGATAAAAAAGAAGAATATTCCAATTCTATTAAAAGGTTATTGTGACAACCCTGGTCAATAGTGGTATTTTAATAACTTATTAAATAAGCTATTACTCTTCTCTATCTGCACATTCCCAACTAACAAAGCCAAGATTCCCTCTATGCTCTGGAAAACTGAAACAACTGAAAGCATTCTAACTTGTGGTTACATCATTACCCAGGTAGCTCTTTACTTTTATGCTCACAGTGATCACATGTAGTTATTGGTAAGGACTATAGACTATGGAGTGATTCAGATTCTGTCTCTATCACTGCAGGTCTCTGGGCACTTTAGCACTCAGAGTATGCATTTACTCATAAACACACTAAGATAAAACTATCTCAAATGGTTAGTGTAGGGATAAAACACCATCCCTAGTGTTTTATAGTTACCCAATGGCTCAGCAGGTATAGAATCTGCCTGCTGCCTGCAATGCAAGATACATGAGACATAGGTTTAATTCCTGGGTTGGGAAGATCTCCTAAAGGAGGAAAATGGCAACCCACTCCAAGTATTCTCATCTGAAAAATCCCATGGACAGAGGAGCCTGGCAGGCTACGATCCAAAGGGTCACAAATAGTGAGACACAACTGAGTGACTAAGCAAAACACTATAAAGAATACATTAGCTTGGGGCTAGTGCACTGGGATGACCCAGAGGGATGGTATGGGGAGGGACGAGGGAGGAGGGTTCAGGATGGGGAACACATGTATACCTGTGGTGGATTCATTTTGATATTTGGCAAAACTAATACAATTATGTAAAGTTTAAAAATAAAATAAAATTAAAAAAATAAAATTAAAAAAAAAAAGAAGGAAAAGGCAACCTCCTCCAGTATTCTAGCCTGAGAAGTCCCATGGACAGAGGATCTTGGCAGGCTATAGTCTGTGGGGGTCACAAAAAAATCAGATATGACTAACAACAATAAAAACAAAATGAGTTATAAAAAAAAAAAAAAGAATACATTAGCACTTACCAACCCCAAAGCCTAGGCCAATTAGCTTTCTTCTCATTTATTAGAAAATGGAAAGATAAAGAACGCTTCAGAGATGAAGTGAGACAGGAAATGAAAGGATGAAAGGTGGATAAGAGTGGGTCTCAACACTCAGCTTAGACTTCATACATTTTTGCCTATGGTCAGGCAGGTGCAATGATTCTTGAAGGCAGACAGCACCATCTAGAGGGAGCATAAGTATACTGGCCTGTACTGGCTCTGTTACTCTTTTGTAATAAGGGCATTTTCTAAGCATTTCCATCAAAGGAATTGATCACTGAGGAACTGGCATCTTGCCCAGCTCCACAAACTGTAATGAACTCTGGCCCTGCTCTGATCCATTTAAATATTATGTGATCGTCTTAAGAAAACACTCCTCAGTAAATATCTGATTTTACTTCCATTGACTTGACTTGGATACATGCCCCAGCCTCCCAGCCAGTGAGCTGTAGGATCTTAAGCAATTCACTTAAGCTCTTAAATGTACCTCCCTGAAATGAGGATGTATCAGAGTTATCAACAGCATATACTGTATAGTCCAATTATAATTCAACATCTGGCTCCAATAATTACCTTGAGAAAATTATTTGCCCTTCAAAACCTTTGTTTCCTTAGCTGTGAAATGAGAACACTAGTACTTAAATACTTATCTCATGAAGTTGTTAGTAAGAAGAACTGAAATGAAATGCTGCATGTAATGCAGTTACCACAGCACCTGTCTAATGGAACTCAGGCTTAATAGTGGACTATTTTCTTCCCTTGGTCTCTCCAAGCCACAGAATCTACAGTTAAAATAATTCAGTCTAAGCCAACAGCTTTCAAAATGTATATGGCCATTCTCTTAAGTTCAGCTTCCTAAGCATTGATTTCTGACTTATTTTTCCCTCATGAGGTGATGTGACGATGTGCTACTCTGTCAACTGCTGATGTACAGATCCATGATCTGTATCCCTCAGGGCAGCTATTCAGAATCTGAGCAAACCTAATTAAACAATTAAATTCAAAGAAAGTGTCCAAGGAGAAGTCCCCCCACCTCCAAATAACTTCTACCTCTTAATTCCATTAAGATTGGAATTGGCAGTGGAAATGAGATCAGGGCCATGTGTATTTTTAGTTCAGAATACCCAACTGGGCATTTCTCTTTAGATTTAACATGTACAGTATTTTAAACAATAGAAGAGTTGAAACTTCTCCTATGCAGCTGTTGCTTTTAATTAGAATAAGAAATTTTAATTATATGGTTAAACATTTCATCAGGAACTTCTTAAAAATATCTTTTCTAATACATAAATTGGCCACTTGTGCTATTTCATCTCTATTCCCACTACTGAAAATTATTTGAAGTCCAATACAAACAGCTTAAAATAGAATAAAATTGTGAGTCAAAAAATACAAGGACCAAATTCAATGCTATTTGGAAATTCTGTCCTTTTTGTTCAAACTCACAGAACTTTATCAACTCAACATTAAAGTAACCAAGTACTGTAGCAGTGTATTCTAAACAAGTTGTTTAAATTTGTTTGGCCTCAGATACATGTACTAGTCAAGGTAGTTTTGTTTGGAATTTTAACTCAAAATACAAGGAGATCTTTTATGTACACATAATCTGGTGAAGGAGGGCGGGGTCTAGAGGACTGTAACATGCTGAAGTTTAAAGACTACTTTATTAAATAATTTTTATGGTCTATTTCAGCCTTGACATTACATCAATCCTACAAAATACATTCAGACCACATTTAGCATTTTAGCAAAATTATGCAACTAAATTCATTGATGACAATGTGCAATGGTTCAAAAATAAATATCAGGGATGCTTAACAGTTCATTTACAACTTTGCTAAAAGACAAAAAGGAGAGCAAATGTGCCATTCCACAATGGGTCTCATGGTGCTTCTCTGATGAACAGTTCAGTCTAGCAAATCATATGTACTGGTTTAGGAGGGAAAATTAATGCAGAAGTCATCGATGTGGACATTTTATGCAAGTCGTGCAGCCCTCCAAAGTGATTTCCCCAAATATTTATAAGAATTTTTTAGGTATATGTCATGAGAAGACTGACCTATCCTTGTGAAACACATGAGAAGATATAACTTAGTGCTCAGAAGGGTTTTGGAGTCACAGTGACACTGTCTTCATTTTTAAGAGTGTATTCTCATGACATTCCTGGGATTCAGTTTCCCCGTAAGAGCCTTTTTGACATCTGGATGAGGCTCAAATTCAGCTATGCTGCTAAACAGCTACTCAGTGACTATATCTAAAGAAATCTCACAAAATCATTTCTAAATAAGTGGCCAATATAAAACACAAAATCCCCACTCTTGCAACTTATATTAGAATTGCTATTACATTGTACTAAACATATAACTTCCAGATTTTAAGTAATTATCTGTTGCAGCTTTAAAGTGTACTTCACTTTTTCTATATGTCATCTAGGATTACCAGTTATAGACTCACTAAGAAAAGGAAAGTATTTGAACATGCCTACTTTTTAGCTTCAGCTTTACAAAAAATTTGACCATCAAGAATATTGTTGTTCCACATAGGATTTAGATGACATTTTCTTTTAGCTCAGCCATAATAAGACGGTTTTGCTCACACATTCTTAGGATTTCTTTTCTTTTTTTTAATTTTCATTCAGTTCAGTTCAGTCACTCAGTCATGTCCAACTCTTTGCGACCCCATGAATTGCAGCATGCTGGCCACCCTGCCCATCACCAACTCCCGGAGTTCACACAAACTCATGTGCATCAAGTCGGTGATGCCATCCAGCCATCTCATCCTCTGTCGTCCCCTTCTCCTCCTGCTCCCAATCCCTCCCAGCATCAGAGTCTTTTCCAATGAGTCAACTCTTTGCATGAGGTGTCCAAAGTATTGGAGTTTCAGCTTTAGCATCAGTCCTTCCAAAGAACACTCACGACTGATCTCATTTAGAATGGACTGGTTGGATCTCCCTGCAGTCCAAGGGACTGTCGAGAGTCTTCTCCAACACCACAGTTCAAAAGCATCAATTCTTTGGCACTCAGCTTTCTTCACAGTCCAACTCTCACATCCATACATGACTATTGGAAAAACCATAGCCTTGACCAGACGGACATTTGTTGGCAAAGTAATGTCTCTGCTTTTGAATATGCTATCTAGGTTGGTCATAACTTTTCTTCCAAGGAGTAAGCGTCTTTTAATTTCATGGCTGCAGTCACCATCTGCAGTGATTTTGGAGCCCCAAAAAATAAAGTCTGACACTGTTTTCACTGTTTCCCCATCTAATTCCCATGAAGTGATGGGACTAGATGCCATGATCTTAGTTTTCTGAATGTTGAGCCTGGCAATACATGAACCATGAACTTCCAGATGTTCAAGCTAGTTTTAGAAAAGGCAGAGGAACCAGAGATCAAATTGCCAACATCCTCTGGATCATCAAAAAAGCAAGAGAGTTCCAGAATAACATCCATTTCTGCTTTATTGACTATGCCAAAGCCTTTGACTGTGTGGATCACAATAAACTGTGGAAAATTCTGAAAGAGATGGGAATACCAGACCACCTGACCTGCCTCTTGAGAAACCTGTATGCAGGTCAGGAAGCAACAGTTAGAACTGGACATGGAACAACAGACGGGTTCCAAATAGGAAAAGGAGTATGTCAAGGCTGTATATTGTCACCCTGCTTATTTAACTTATATGCAGAGTACATCATGGGAAACGCTGGGCTGGATGAAGCACAAGCTGGAATCAAGATTTGCCGGGATAAATATCAATAACCTCAGATATGCAGATGACACCACCCTTATGGCAGAAAGTGAAAAGGAACTAAAAAGCCTCTTGATGAAAGTGAAAGTGGAGAGTAACAAAGTTGGCTTAAAGCTCAACATTCAGAACTTTTCTTTATGCCATCTTATTAATCCAAATATAAAGTAATAAACACACTAATGATTGTTTGACTGATACTTTAACTTCATTCAGTTCAGTTCAGTTCAGTTGCTCAGTCGTGTCCGACTCTTTGTGACCCCATGAATCACAGCACGCCAGGCCTCCTGGTCCATCACCAACTCCCAGAGTTCACTCAGACTCACGTCCACCAAGTCAGTGATGCCATCCAGCCATCTCATCCTCTGTCGTCCCCTTCTCCTCCTGCCCCCAATCCCTCCCAACATCAGAGTCTTTTCCAATGAGTCAACTCTTTGCATGAGGTGGCCAAAGTACTGGAGTTTCAGCTTTAGCATCATTCCTTCCAAAGAAATCCCAGGGCTCATCTCCTTTAGAATGGACTGGTTGGATCTCCTTGCAGTCCAAGGGACTCTCAAGAGTCTTCTCCAACACCACAGTTCAAAAGCATCAATTCTTCAGTGCTCAGCCTTCTTCACAGTCCAACTCTCACATCCATACATGACCACAGGAAAAACCATAGCCTTGACTAGATGGACCTTTGTTGGCAAAGTAATGTCTCTGCTTTTCAATATGCTATCTAGGTTGGTCATAACTTTCCTTCCAAGGAGTAAGCGTCTTTTAATTTCATGGCTGCAGTCACCATCTGCAGTGATTTTGGAGCCCATAAAAATAAAGTCTGACACTATTTCCACTGTTTCTCCATCTATTTCCCATGAAGTGATTCAAAAAAGATAGTTTCACTCATTTCTAGTGTTTCTTTCAGAATACCCACAAACTCATTTCTTCTTTTTCACAGATATCTTAATCTTGGTCACATCAATTGGGAGACATAGAAATATCTATAGATACACATAGGAAACTGTTCAGCTTAAGAGTAGAGCTCTGTGAAAGCTTCCCAAGCTCAAAGATATAGAGAACAGACTGGCAGTTACCAGAAATGGAAAATGGGGGATAGACAAATGGGTCAAGGGATCAAAAAGTACAAACTTCCAGTTGCAAAATATATCTCTTAGGGATGTAGTGTACAGTATGGTGACTATAGTTAATACTGTACTGCATGTTTGAAAGCTGTTAAGAAAGTAAATCTTAAAGGTTCTTGTCACAAGAAAAACATGTAATTATATATGGTGACAGATATTAAGTAGACTTGTGGTGATCACTTCACAATATTTACAGATATCTAATAATTATGCTGTATGTCTGAAATTAAAAGAAAGATATATGTCAATTACACCTCAATAAAAAAAAGAGTTGGTTTGATCATATCCTTTCCATTGTTTCATTGCTCAGCAGTTACCTTCATAGCTTATTCAGTACCAAGACATTGCGTGTTCTCAAGTAAATAACAGGAGAAGGCAATGGCACCCACTGCAGTACTCTTGCCTGGAAAATCCCATAGATGGAGGAGCTTGGAGGGCTGCAGTCCATGGGGTCGCTGAGGGTCGGACACGACTGAGTGACTTCACTTTCACTTTTCACTTTCATGCACTGGAGAAGGAAATGGCAACCCACTCCAGTGTTCTTGCCTGGAGAATCTCAGGGACGGGGGAGCCTGGTGGGCTGCCGTCTATGGGGTCGCAAAGAGTCGGACACGACTGAAGTGACTTAGTAGCAGCAGCAGCAAGTAAATAACCCTAGTGAAGAAATAACCATTAATGGCCAGTTAAGAGCAGAGATGGGAATACCAGACCATCTGACTGCCTCTTGAGTAATCTGTATGCAGTTCAGAAAGCAACAATTGGAACTGGACATATAACAACAGATTAGTTACAATTGGGAAAGGAGTATGTCAAGGCTGTATATTGTTACCCTGCTTATTTAACTTATATGCAGAGTACATCATGAGAAACACTGGGCTGGGTGAAGCACAAGCTGGAATCAAGATTGCCAAGAGAAATATCAATAACATCAAATATGAAGATGACACCACTCTTATGATAGAAAGTGAATAACTAAAGAGCCTCTTGATTTAAGTGAAAGAGGAGAGTGAAAAAGTTGGCTTAAAGCTCAACATTCAGAAAACTAAGATCATGGCATTCAGTCCCATCACTTCATGGCAAATAGATGGGGAAACAGTGGAAACAATGAGAAACTTTATTTTGTGGGGCTCCAAAATCATGACCAAACTAGATAGCATATTCAAAAGCAGAGACATTACTTTGCCAACAGAGGTCCGTCTAGTCAAGGCTATGGTTTTTTCAGTGGTCATTTATGGATGTGAGAGTTGGACTATGAAGAAAGCTGAGTGCCAAAGAATTGATGCTTTTGAACTGTAGTGTTGGAGAAGACTCTTGAGAGTCCGTTGGACTGCAAGGAGATCCAACCAGTCCATTCTAAAGGAGATCAGCCCTGGGTGTTCATTGGAAGGACTGATGCTAAAGCTGAAAGTCCAATACTTTGGCCACCTCATGCAAAGAGTTGACTCATTGGAAAAGACTCTGATGCTGGGAGGGATTGGGTACAAGAGGAGAAGGGGACGACAGAGGATGAGATGGCTGGATGGCATCACCGACTTGATGCACATGAGTTTTGGTGAACTCCAGGAGTTGGTGATGGGTAGAGAGGCCTGGCATGCTGCAATTCATGGGGTCACAAAGAGTTGGACACGACTGAGCGACTGAACTGAACTGAAATGAAAACCACTGAAGATGGTGACTGCAGCCATGAAATTAAAAGACACTTCCTCCTTGGAATGAAAGCTATGACCAACAAGCATATTAAAAAGCAGAGATCTTGAGAAAGAAGAATGGACCTGGAGGAATCAACCTGCCTGACTTGAAGCTCTACTACAAAGCCACAGTCATCAAGACAGTATGGTACTGGCACAAAGACAGAAATATAGATCAGTGGAACAAAATAGAAAGCCCAGAGATAAATCCACACACCTATGGACACCTTATCTTTGACAAAGGAGGTAAGAAAATACAATGGAGAAAAGGCAATCTCTTTAACAAGTGGTGCTTAGAAAACCGGTCAACCACTTGTAAAAGAATGAAACTAGAACACTTTCTAACACCATACACAAAAATAAACTCAAAATGGATTAATGATCTAAACGTAAGACCAGAAACTATAAAACTCCTAGAGGAGAACACAGGTAAAACACTCTCCGACATAAATCACACCAGGATCCTCTATGACCTACCTCCCAGAATACTGGAAATAAAAGGAAAAATAAACAAATGGGACCTAATTAAACTTAAAAGCTTCTGCACAACAAAGGAAACTATAAGCAAGGTGAAAAGACAGCCTTCAGAATGGGAGAAAATAATAGCAAATAAAAATGAAGCAACTGACAAACAACTAATCTCAAAAATATACAAGCAACTCCTGCAGCTCAATTCCAGAAAAATAAACGACCCCATCAAAAAATGGGCCAAAGAACTAAACAGACATTTCTCCAAAGAAGACATACAGATGGATAACAAACACATGAAAACATGCTCAACATCACTTATTATCAGAGAAATGCAAATCAAAACCACAATGAGGTACCATTTCACACCAGTCAAAATGGCTGCAATCCAAAAGTCTACAAGCAATAAATGCTGGAGTAGGTGTGAAGAAAAGGGAACCCTCTTACACTGTTGGTGGGAATGCAAACTAGTACAGCCACTATGGACAACAGTGTGGAGATTCCTTAAAAAACTGGAAATAAAACTGCCTTTTGACCCAGCAATCCCACTGCTGGGCATACACACCGAGGCAACCAAAATTGAAAGAGACACATGTACCCCAATGTTCATCGCAGCACTGTTTATAATAGCCAGGACATGGAAGCAACCTAGATATCCATCAGCAGATGAATGGATAAGAAAGCAGTGGTACATATACACAATGGAGTATTACTCAGCCATTAAAAAGGACACATTTGAATCAGTTTCAATGAGGTGGATGAAACTGGAGCCTATTATACAGAGTGAAGTAAGCCAGAAAGAAAAACACCAATACAGTATACTAACACATATATATGGAATTTAGAAAGATGGTAATGATAACCCTGTATGCGAGAGAACAAAAGAGACACAGATGTATAGAACAGTCTTTTGGACTCTGTGGAAGAGGGTGAGAGTGGGATGATTTGGGAGAATGGCATTGAAACATGTATAATATCATATAAGAAATGAATCACCAGTCCAGGTTCGATACAGGATACAGGATGCTTGAGGCTGGTGCACTGGGATGAACCAGAGCGATGGTATGGGGAGGGAGTTGGGAGGGGAGTTCAGGATGGGGAACACGTGCACACCCGTGGTGGATTCATGTTGATGTATGGCAAAACCAATACAATATTGTAAAGTAATTAGTCTCCATTTAAATAAACTTAAATTTTAAAAAACATATAAATAAAAAAGCAGATACATTATTTGTCAACAAAGGTCCATCTAGTCAAGGCTATGGTTTTTCCAGTAGTCATGTATGGATGTGAGAATTGAACCATAAAGAAAGCTGAGTGCTGAAGAATTGATGCTTTTGAACTGTGGTGTTGGAAAAGACTCTTGAGTGTCTCTTGGACAGCAAGGAGATCCAACCAGTCCATCCTAAAGGAAATCAGTCCTGAAGATTCATTGGAAGGACTGATGCTGGTGACCTGATGCAAAGAACTGACTCACTGGAAAAGACCTTGATGCTGGGAAAGATTGAAGGCAGGAAAAGAAGGGGACGACAGAGGATGAGATGGTTGGATGGCATCACCGACTCAACTGACATGAGTTTGGGTAAACTCCAGGAGTTGGTGATGGATGGGGAGGCCTGGCGTGCTGCAGTCCCTGGGGTCACTAAGAGTCAGACACGACTGAGTGACTGAACCAAACTGAATTGAAGAGCAGAGATAGTAACTTATCCCATTTAACAATAAAACTCTCTCCTAAGTAGGTCACAGTTTTTCTCAGAATTTTTTTTTTAAGAAAGGTCCTAGATATTGGCAAACAAACACATGAGTATTACTCAGCCATAAAAAATAATGAAATATTGACATTTGCGGCAACATGTGTGGACCTAGAGATTATCATACTAAGTGAAGTAAGTCAAAGACAAAAATTATATCAGATATATGTGATATCTTAAAAAATAATATGGATAAGATTATTTACAAAATAGAAATAGACTCACAGACATAGAGAACAAATTTATGGTTACCAAAGAGGAAAGAGGTGGGGGAGGAATACATTAGGAGTATAGGATTAACAGATATGCACTGCTATATATAAAATAGATAAACAACAAGGATTCACTGTATAGCACAGGGAACTATATTCAGTATCATAATAATGTATAATCGAAAAAGAACATGAAAATTAATATATATATAGTCTTTTGAAGATATAGATAGATAAAGTGAAGTCGCACAGTCATTTCTGAGTCTTTGTGACCCAGTGGACTGTAGCCTATCAGGCTCCTCCATCCATGGGATTTTCCAGGCAAGAATACTGGACTGGGTCGCCATTTCCTTCTCCAGGGGATCTTCCCAACCCAGGGATCGAACCCAGGTTTCCCGCATTGAAGGCAGACGCGTTACCTTAAGATAAATACATATCTGAATCACTTGCTATATATCTGAAACTAACACAATATTATAAATTAACTATGCTGTTGTTGTTTAGTCTTTAAGTCATGTCTGTCTCTTTTGGGACCCCATGGACTTTAGCCTAACCAGGTTCCTCTGTCCATGGGATTTCCCAGGCAAGAATACCAGAGTGGGTTGCCATTTCCTTCTCTAGGGGATCTTTCCAATCGAGGGATCACACCCACAGCTCCTGCACTGTAAGCTATTTCTTTACCACTGAGCCACTAGGGAAGTGTAAACTTCAGGTAAAAAAAAAAATTTTTTTTAAAGAAACAGAGGTTCTGAAAGAAAACAGGTTAATAGGGAAAGCTACAGTACTAAAACATAAATAGCTCTAAGAGTAAGGAAAATAATATGTTACTTCCCCTTCCCCACAAGATTAATGAATTCTCCCCTTCAGTTCATAGTCTTTCTCCAAACACCCTTACCTCAAAAAGAAAAAAAAAGACAAGACTCCTTATTAGTTAAAACTTCAAGATGTCAAGAACTTTCCAGATATTCAATTGGGACTTAGAAAAGGCAGAGGAACCAGAGATCAAATTGCCAACATCCATTGGATCATAGAAAAAGCAAAAGAACTCCAGATAAACATTTACTTCTGCTTCACTGACTACACTAAAGCTTTTGACTGTGTGGATCACAACCAACTGTGGAAAATTCTTAAAGAGATGGGAACACCAGACCACCTGACCTGCCTCCTGAGAAATCTGTATGCAGGTCAAGAAGCAACAGTTAGAACCAGACATGGAACAACAGACTGGTTCCAAACTGGGAAAGGAATACATCAAGGCTGTATAGTGTCATCCTACTTATTTAACTTATACGCAGAATACATTGTGCAAAATGCCAGGCTGGATGAAGCACGAGCTGGAATCAAGAATGCTGGGAGAAATATCAATAACCTCAGATATGCAGATAACACTACCCCTATGGCAGAAAAGGAAGAGGAAAATAATGAAAATGAAAGAGGAGAGTGAAAAAGTTGACTTAAAAGTCCACATTCAAAAAACTAAGATCATGGCATCTGGTTCCATCACTTCATGGCAAGTAAGTGGTGAAAAACTAGAAGACTTTATTTTCTTGGGCTCCAAAATCACTGCAGATGGTGACTGAAGCCATGAAATTAAAAGACACTTGCTTCTTGGAAGAAAAGCTCTGACCAACCCAGACAGCGTATTAAAAAGCAGAGACATTACTTTGCCAACAAAGGTCCGTCTAGTCAAAGCTGTGGTTTTCCAGTAGTAATTTTAGGATAAAAGACCATAAAGAGGACCATAAAGAGGACCACAAAGAGGGCTGAGCACCGAAGAATTGATGTTTTTGAATTGTAGTGTTGGAGGAGACTCTTGAGAGTTCCTTGGACTGCAAGGAGATCAAACCAGTCAATCCTAAAGGAAATCAACTCTGAAAATTCATTGGAAGGACTGATGCTGAAGCTGAAGTTCCAGTACTTTGGCCACCTGATGGGAAGAGCTGACTCATTGGAAAACACCCTGATGCTGGGAAAAGATTGAAGGCAGGAGTAGAAGGGAACAAAAGAGGACGAGATGGTTGGATGGCATCACTGACTCTATGGACATAAGTTTGAGCAAGCTCTGGGAGTTGGTGATGGACAGGGAATCCTGGTGTGCTGAAATCCATGAGGTTGCAAAAATTCAGACACAACTTAGTGACTAAACTGAGCTGATTACTTAAAAAATAACCTTATTAATATGGCAAACCAAATCCTGCAGCAAATGTTCTGACTACCTCACCAGAGCCACATTTTCTTGAGAAACACTAAATTATTAGTTTAGTGAAAGAAAAAATGAGTGAAAAAAATTTTTTTAGTTCCTCCATCACAATGATACCATGATATTTCACATGCTATGCCTTTGACGTTCTGCTTCTTACATCTTGAAATCCCTCTACTACCATGTCCATGAGGAAAGACTAACATCTTTTAGGAGTTTACATACTTAATATCTCTTCTAGAAATTAGTTCTCAATTCTCCATCCACTGTTTACTCCAGTACAGTAGATTAAATGTTTGTGCTTCCCCAAATTTATATGCTAAATCCTAACACCTAACTGGAGGTGGGGCCTTCAAAAAGTGATTAGATTGTGAAGGCAGAGCTCTCCTGAGTGGCATCAATCCCCATAAAAGAGACCCAGGAGAGCTTCCTCTTCCTTTCTGCCATCTAAGGACATAGCAGAAAGATGGCTGTCCATGAACTAGGAAGCAGACCCTCACCAGACAAGAAATTACAGTTATCTTGATCTTGGACTTTCCAGCCTCCAGAACCATGAGGAATAAATTTATGTTCTTTGTAAGCCACCTAGTCTATGGTTGCCATGGCAACCCACTCTAGTACTTTGCCTGGAAAGTTCCATGGATGGAGGAGACGTGGGCTGCAGTCCATGGGGTCGCGAAGAGTCAGACACGACTGAGCGATTTCCCTTTCACTTTTCACTTTCAGGCATTGGAGAAGGAAATGGCAACCCACTCCAGTGTTCTTGCCTGTAGAATCCCAGGGACGGTGGAGCCTGGTGGGCTGCCGTCTATGGGTCACACAGAGTCGGAGACGACTGAAGCGACTTAGCAGTAGTCTATGGTATTTTGCTACGGGTGTCTGAACAGTCTAGGACATTCAGTGAGAATAGAACCACTCATTTGAATTTTCAGTCACAGTGCTTGTATTATTTTACTGCAATAATAAATTTATTGTTATATTTCCAACTAGATTATAAACCATTGCGGAAAAGTTTGTCTTATTCATTTTTCTATCCTTGGAGTTTCACACAATAGCTGGCATAGAGTTGTCATTCCATAATTGGAGAATGAGCTATACAAAAAGAAATACAATGAAATTGTACTAATGAGCAAATACATTTTCAACTTTAAAAAATATATTTTTTTATATTCTGTAAAGCTAAAAACACTTTCAAGGTCCTCTAGCTCTACCATTTTGTGTTACACATAAGAAATCTGAGGCCAAGAGAATTTGCATGATTTGCTAATGGACCACATAAGTTGGGGAACTATTGCCATTAACGTTTATATTACACTTTCTTTCCATTTGTAAACATTTGGAAAATCACTAAAATGCTGTTGGAATGAAAATCCTTTATAGCCTTTTTTAGGAATAAGTATTTTCTCATTAAAAATGATTTTTTGATAGCTTACCAAGAGCAGGTACTGAACTAATTCCTGAGAAGTAAATGAGAAAGTGCTAAATGAGAAAGTGTGCCTGAGCCTAGTGAAGTTGCCATTATTGTAACTGAGTGAAAATTCCACTCTGATTTATATGCTTATATTTTCTTTAAGGCACTAAAATAGAACTAAACAAGGCAACTTGGCTGTTTCTTCTCATGACATCTTCAAATTGACATTATCATGCTTACATGTAATTAATGACATAAGATTTTATCATGACATATTATAGAGAAAGGGAGGAAAGAAAGAGGGAAGGATGGGGTAGATAGGAGGAAGTAGGAAAAGGAAGAGAGAAAGTTTTCTCGAAGACTTGAAACAAAGACCTGGCACAGAAATTTTAATTTGAGGTGCTTTTTTTCAGCTTAACCATTTAAATTTGCATTATGTCATTCTCCTATTTCCTTATCTATTATTTCCTTTTCTTGCAGAGATAATGGATGATTATGCTACTACCAATCCTATTAAAATTTATGTACTTTTACCCTATTTAAAATTTTAGAAAAAACATAATTACTTACTCTTATTGATGCACACTGCTCTGTTGAAATGACTCATTTACATGCATGTTTAATCAAATGGTTT
This sequence comes from Bos taurus, assembly GCF_002263795.3. NCBI lineage: Eukaryota > Metazoa > Chordata > Mammalia > Artiodactyla > Bovidae > Bos > Bos taurus. The sequence continues at coordinate 1,322,168 of NC_037353.1, read as the reverse complement.
TCTGGCCTGAGATTTGGGGCAAATTAAGTTATATTAGTTTATATCAACAGTTATTTCTGAAATAATAATTACAGAATACATTGATAAGGGACTTAAGTACTATTTATTCCACTTAATTATTCCAGAGAGATGTCATTGGTTTCCATAACTTGCAAATATAGAGGAAAGGGGATATAAAAATAATAGAACGGACTTAAGAGAAGATAACTTTATGTACACAGTTAAAATGAGAATTATTTAAAGATTTATGGCTTCTGAAACAACTACTTTAAAGAGCATTAAAAAGCCTTATTTATTGCATTTCAGTGGGAAACAGGAGAATGATTAAAATGAGAAATTTTAAACTAAATTCTCTCAAAATAACATTTATTGTATATATAATAGACTCTTTCTTTACTATATGTTATGCACAAAATTAGCCCTTATGGAAATACTGAAGGCATGTGAACCATTATCATTCTTTTTAAGGGTATTCAAAATAGTTTAAAAGTTCCTTGGTTATAAAATATAGTTAAGAAACATATAATGTAATGTAATAAAAAGAGATGCAACTATTGTCAATGAGAAATGGCACACTATTACTTTTCTGGGGTATTCTCAAGTTCCCTCTTTCAAAACTGAAAGAACTGTATTTTGGGTGGGAGGACACGAATGTATGAAAAAATAACATTGCTGAATAATGTACTTCATTGGCAGAAGCCCGTTACCATGATAACACAAGCACCGGAGGCAGTTTGTTGTTCTGCTCTTTTGTCCATGAAACTACTTAAGATAAAATACGATGTCAAAATCAACAAACTAAGAAGATTATTTCCTAGAGTCAGAATTATATATCACAGGTAATAACAGCATTTTTTGCCTCATACTTTAAAAATGGTGTAAAAACACTACATTGACTCTCCGTGATCTTGGAGAAATAGTTTAAACATTAGCAACTCATCTGCTCCATTTCTAAATGGGCACCAACTTTCTATGGGCAGGAACCAGGCCAAAAAAACTGCACAAAGAACATGATGCTCTCTATTCAAAAGTGGTCAAGGAGCATGGAAAACAAAGTACATCCCAGAGGGTGAAGCAAAACGTATGGAGAGTAATGGACTGATGAGCCACTCCCAAGCAGCCTAACTGGATATCATTCAGGAACAGCTTCTGGGTCCAGAGTAGGAAGACCTCACAGCATAGAGCCCTGCTGAATTTCAGAATTACTATGGACAAGTGTCTGCTATATGGTTTTCATTCTCCCCTTTTCGAGTGAATATATCTTTTGTGAGTATACTGCCCCAAACTAACTCATGCATTGGGTGTTTGCCATATTGATGAAGTTGTTCATAAGTCTCTGGATTAGGAAAAACATATTCTGACTTAAAGTACACCATAAAATATTAGACTCAGTCTAATGCTATGACAGGATGAGATTTTGTGGGGCCTCTGAAGGGAATTAATGTATTTTGCATTTAGGAGGCACATAATTTTGAATACTATATAGACTATGGTAGACTGATGATGGCATTATCATCATTCAGTTTAGTTCAGTTCAGTCACTCAGTCGTGTCTGACTCTTTGCAACCCCATGAATTGCAGCACTCCAGGCCTCCCTATCCATCACCATCTCCTGGAGTTCACTCAAACCCACATCCATCGAGTCGGTGATGGCATCCAGCCATCTCATCCTCTGTCATCCCCTTCTCCTCCTGCCCCCAATCCCTCCCAGCATCAGCGTCTTTTCCAATGAGTCAAATCTTTGCATGAGGTGGCCAAAGTATTGGAGTTTCAGCTTCTGCATTGGTCCTTCCAAAGAACACCCAGGGCTGATCTCCTTTAGAATGGACTGGTTAGATCTTGCAGTCCAAGGGACTCTCAAGAGTCTTCTCCAACACCACAGTTCAAAAGCATCAATTCTTTGGTGCTCAGCTTTCTTCACAGTCCAACTCTCACATCCATACATGACCACAGGAAAAACCATAGCCTTGACTAGACGGACCTTTGTTGGCAAAGTAATGTCTCTGCTTTTCAATATGCTATCTAGGTTGGTCATAACTTTCCTTCCAAGGAGTAAGCGTCTTTTAATTTCATGGCTGCAGTCACCATCTGCAGTGATTTTGGAGCCCAAAAAGATAAAGTCTGACACTGTTTCCACTGTTTCCCCATCTATTTCCCATGAAGTGATGGGACCAGATGCCATGATCTTCATTTTCTGAATGTTGAGCTTTAAGCCAACTTTTTCACTCTCCTCTTTCACTTTCATCAAGAGGCTTTTTAGTTCCTCTTCACTTTCTGCCATAAGGGTGGTGTCATCTACCTATCTGAGGTTATTGAGATTTCTCCCAGCCATGTCATCTCTATATCCATGCCATTTTTCTATTCTCTTTATTTTATGACCCTGAGATCAGCCTAAGACTTTATTTGGCCAATTAGATGTTAGCAAATATACTGTATTCAGAGAATTGAAAAGTACATGTATATTTCCATCTGCTATTTTACACAGTAGTGCCTGTCTCTTGATGTCTGAAATCACCACAAGTACAAGTAAGCCTGACAGAGGAAGACCCCAAAACATGTGAGAGAATATTGCTAAGATTAGTCAACCTTAGTCCAGGTCAACAGAAATATTAACTACCATGTAAATCTGTCAGGAATAAAAATAGTGGTTGTTTTAAGCCACTAAGCCTTGGGACACTTTGTTAAATAGCCTTAACTAACTGATATATCCTCACAGGTGTGATCTAGGACTAGGGTCCAAATTCTGTGGTTGACTGGAATTATATATTAGACTTTAGCCAGCTTCCATGCAGCTTTGTCAATCAATTCCTTTTCTAGGAAGCTATCCTTTAGGGAAATTGCTGATGGGAGTAGGAAATGGCAATTCACTCCAGTATTCTTGCCTGGAGAATCCCATGGACAGAGGAACCTGGTGGACTGCAGTCCATGGGGTTGCAAACAGTTGGACATAACTGACCAACTGAGCACATATTAACTTTAACTTAGTCCACTACCCTTTTCACAAAATGTGTCCTCTAAGCAAAACACCACATTCTGTTATCAATCTCCTTAAGAGCCATGACTTTGAAATGAAGTTAGCACGTGTTACCCATCCTGAACACCCCTCCCACCTCCCTCCCCATACCATCCCTCTGGGTCATCCCAGTGCACCAGCCCCAAGCTTCCTGTATCCTGCATCAAACCTGGACTGGTGATTCATTTCTTGTATGATATTATACATGTTTTAATGCCATTGTCCCAAATCATCCCACTCTCACCCTCTCCCACAGAGTCCAAAAGACTGTTCTATACCTCTGTGTCTCTTTTTCTGTCTCGCATACAGGGTTGTTGTTACCATCTTTCTAAATTCCATATATATGCATTAGTATACTGTATTGGTGTTTTTCTTTCTGGCTTACTTCACTATGTATAATAGGCTCCAGTTTCATCCACCTCATTAGAACTGATTCAAATGGGTTCAGGATGGGGAACACGTGTACAACCGTGGCGGATGCATGTTGATGCATGGCAAAACCAATACAATATTTTAAAGTAAAAATAATAATAATAATAATAAAATAAAAAGAAAAAAAAAAGAAATGAAGTTAGCAAAGGAAAAACTAGAGATTTGTCAGCAGTGCCTGATAACCATGCTTAGTGTGCAGATTATTACTCCTGAAAAATATGGGTAAGACCATTTTTAGACAGCATAAAAAACATACACTGTCTAGTATAGAAAGTATTAATAAGTCTGCCATCCACAAAAGCAGCATGAAGGTAAAGGAAGTCTTCTGAGGACTTTAAGATTTCTCCCAAGTATCCTCCAATAATTACATTATTCTGGAAGAAAGCATCTAAATAATTTTTTTCCAAAACCTTGGGATCTAAGTCCATTGTTGGCAATCACTTTCATTTGCCAGTGCTACTGCATGGAATATAGCTCAATGTTGCTAGTAAGTTTCAGGAGCAGAGTAGGTATGTTAGCAGATGCTCAAAGTATTCTCTCTCTCCCTCTTGTTGGCAGATCAGAGAGAGATGAACAAAGAAAATCACTGCCCATGGAAACTACAGCAAAGAATTTGGAATAACCTTAGCAGAAATTCCAGAGAAAATCAAGTGCAAGACAGTGGGTACCTATTTCCAGCTTCCAATGAACTCAGTATTCCCCTCTTACTAAGTAAGGATCTTCTCTTTGGAATGTATCCATAGGCTGTTTTCCATACCAAGTGAATTTATCTCAACAAGGACCAGTGATTTCCCTATTACCATCATATTAATCAACCTTCATATTCCATGGTTGAAATACATTCATTTGTACTCATATCAGAATGAAGTCAGTATGGTACTTACATGGCATAATGTTTGGACCTCGAAATAAATTATCATATAAAACAAGACAAAAGTAATGGATATATCTCTAATGGCTTTCCATTCCCTAAGGGGTCACCAGAAGTGCTTTTGACTGTAGTTGTGCCTTTAGTCTTCATCTACTCCTGAACACAGAGCGAAGTCCGATACCTGTGAAGGTGAAGCCAAGGTTGTGCCATGACATATACCATTATTTCTTAGTCACTAATCACACTAGAGGACGGTATGATACTTCTCTAACCATGTAACTTAAAATCCCATGGACAAACTATGAGAGTGCCTTTTGCCAAGTCTGATTTCCAGCACTGAATTCTTGGCACTGACCTAGAATGCAATGAGCATTCACACACCTGCTACTACGACTCCTATCTCCATGAAATGTCATTGGCAAATGCTGTTCTGGCATATTTAGTGTGTATATGTGTGTGCTCTCTCACCATTTCCCCTCATTTGTATGAGAGTTAGCAAGGCAAGATGTATATCCTGTCAGGTAACCACCATGGCTTTCTTGAAGTGGATTGAGAGTCCAGAGGACAATGGCCAACCTTAAAGGAAGGAAAATCCATTGGTACAAATCAATGCATCTTTAAGATATGTGCTCACTGGATGCTCCCAAGAACCAGCCCCATTTATTCTCCAAAAAGAGTAGACTCACAGCAAAAAGATCACCTGAATTAGAGTCCCCTGATATGATTAACTATTGAGGGAAATCATACTGAAAAACTTGTACATGTAAACTGTTTCTGTGTGCATATGTGTGTACACGTACAAATATGCACACCAGCACAGACAGTGTCCATCCAATGATGACTAAATGATGCATACAGTCAAACTGACTACTTTGTACCTAACATACTAACTAAAAGTTAAGTTCAAGATGTGATCCTCAAAATTATATAACTACACTATAAGATTAGGATACTACAGTGATGACCCAGAAGACAGTTTCTATGGCTTCACTATCTCACCATCTTTGCATTACCTAAAATTATCCCAAGATCCAAATGCTAAAGGAAAGGCAATGTCTCTCCAATGACAGATTGTCCTGCACATGAGTATAGAAGGGTAGCTTTTCTTAACACCTTTATATACATCATTCAGTGAACCAATGAAAGGCCCTTCAATGCCCAAGAAATTCAACAACAGACAGGGATTACATAAGAATGATCATTTTCCTTGTCTCTTACAACTTGCATAATAAGCAAACAGACCAATTCAAAACAGCCATTTTCTTTCAATCTCTCAATATCTCTTTCTCCCTCTCTCATTATTCCTCTCCCTCCCTCTTTCTACCTCTCTCTCCTCCCCACACCTTTAAAATTTCTCTTCTTGAATGTGCTATGTTCAAAACTGATTGGAGCTGTGTGGGCAGTTTCTGACCTTCTATATCTTAGGATTCTTTGAATATCTGGTAATTTTTGACTGCCTATTTTTATGGGAGTGGGTCAGTAAAAAATAGGTCAGAGTTCCTGTGTCCATGGATAAAGCGTATTGATTGTGACTTTCTTGAAATACTCTGATTCCCTGGGGAAACCCCATCTCAGTACTGAGTATTGTTAAGTCTTTATTTCTTGAGATGATGGGACACTCACATGCAAAATTATTTTATTATCCTATTTGGATGATATAAGCTTTGCTTCCAGTTTTCCAGAAATCAAGTGAGCAAGGACATAGGGTCTCCATATTCACTATGTAAATTTTCACCATGTCACCACTTTCAATATGTAACCTGTACCTCCCATTTTGCTCTCCGTTCTTCAGTCTAGAGATTTTGTTTATTTTGTTCACACAAATCTCCAAAATAAATCATCAGAACTCTGTCAGGATAGGAGGTGGCAGTCACTCAAGTTTCAGCGTAGTGAGAGATATGGGTCCAAATGCTTTGTAAATAGACATTAAACAGTCCTTCTGTTATTAGCTCTACCTTCATCTGTCCTTTACAGAGGTCCTGAAATCTACCAGTTTCTGAGCCTTTGGGCATTCTATGAGGCTCAGAATTTGACTTCACTGACTGCCAGGTTAGGATTCAACTTCCTTGGACATGCAAAATCAATGACATTCATCATCTTCTATGTGAGCTTCCAAACTTTTAGTGTTATTCTCTCTTCTCATACTCTCTTTGTCACTGACAAAATATGCATCTTAAAAATCTTTTTCTCTCACTTGAGTGGGGTTTCAATAGGGAAAAGGCATTGATGTGTCTTTTCAAACCACTGTCTTAAACCAAAATTCTCAACTCGGCTTTTCTTAGAAAAATATCCCACCACATTGATAAAGATCCTCAGGGTCTTAAGCTCAGAGAAATGATGTGGTTGCAGTCATAATACATTTCCCACAGTGCCAAGTTGGGATATCAAGAAATATTATTGTTTCAAAGATGCTCCTATAAATCTTCCATAGAAGCACTATTCATTGGATCTATCTGTTAATCTGTAATGTTTCTCAGAAGTCCTAGTAAATGCAGAGTCTGCACATCTGTTTTATACCAGAAAGAGTTAGCACAGAGGGGGAAAGCTTCAGTTACAGGAACAGTGATTAAATCCTATGCCTCACAATATCACTCTCTTGAAAACTGAAATTATGAGGTACCAGCTGTTGGCTCTAAATTTCTCATAAATGCAAAAGTATACATTAATATCACTGCAGTATAAAATGCCACAAGATATAGGACAGTACTGTCAGTGAATATATATGCACACCTTTTGAATATTTTCATTCAATGTAAATAATCACTTCCTGGGAAATACACTGACATGCTTCTCAAGTAACTTTATGTTTTGGCCAATATGAATGTGTTAAAGTTATACGTGTTAGATAAATTTTATATATATATTTAAGTAGGATTTCTTACCACAGGAATGAAAAGCAAAACTGGGTTCTAGCTGTGTGATCTTTAAAGTCCTGTTCAATTTCATCACATAAGAGTTATTTTACAACAACAACAAAACACTTTCAACTCTTTTTTTGTGGCATTTAAACCAGCCAACATCTACTATAATTTTCTAAAATCTCCTTTTAAATTGATTCCTCTGATTTCATGAAAACAGCAAATCACATTTTTCCAATGCCCAGTCCACAGGGGTTAGACTTTCAAATTATAAGTTTTTCAGCTGCCAATAGCATTAAGTCAGCAAGAAGCCAGGTAATAAAGGTCAAGTATTAGGACCTACACTGTATCTACTATTTATGAACACAGTAAATAATAAAAGATAAATAAAAGTGGCTAAACACAACTTTCCTACAATTTGAAGAAACTAAATGCAGTTGCTTTAACACAAAATCTTTACAAAATGAAAACATCATCAGATGAATGATAATGTAATTCTTCAGCTATAGGAACTAATAAAGAAATCACTTCAGTTGAAGTCTATTTATTATCTTTAATAATTACAACAGATTATAAATGTTATTCCATTTAAGTTATAGGTAAATGAAATATTAGCAATTTTGTATGATCTATAAATATTTTCTATTCTGATAAAGTATTATGACATATTAACTTAAAAAAAAAAGGCTTTTCAAAAGTAACATTATCAATCTTGCTGACTCTACCTCTGATCTAGATAGCATCATGTGTTTTATGTTGATCTGTTCTTTACTTTGGGTCTTTGTTAGGGTTTTAATGTTGACCTTTACTAATATTATCTTGAATGTACATATTCAGTATTCTGAATTAAAGGCAGATCATTATTATTCACTTAAAAAGTAAATAATGACTGTGTTTTTCTCCAAATCCTAATTATTACTCCTAGAGCAAGGAATATCAAGTCAAATATCCTACACATACAAATTTTAAAGTTTATATTACAGGTAAAAAATGGAGAAAATTGGATTTCATCTACTTATCTATAGGAGAAAGAAGTGGCTACCTCCTCCTCCCTTCTGGAAGAAGCAAGAAAAACCTTTGCTCTTTGGATACTGGATGAAAAGGGTCCCAAGATCTCACTCTAAACCTCTGGGGATATAAATACATACCTCCAAGGATCAATCAGATAAACCCAGTGTCTCTGGTTTATCTGGCCTAGAGATGTCTCCAAAGTCCTGAGCCTCATCTTACTTTGAAAAGTAAGCATATACTTCTTGAGGTAGGAAAGCCAGTCTATAGTTCTCATACTATCTCTAAACTTATAAATCAATTCCCCAAGTCTTGATCTTAGATCAGCATCCCAAAATATCAGTAAAATGTATCCAAAATGCCCCAACTCTATAGAAACACAAAAATGTTTCCTCTGTATCTCACAGTTTCTATTATTAGCATTATGAATTTTCTTTGAAGAACATCTTTAGCATTTCTAATATAAGCAATAAACAAGCAGATATAACCCTTAGAAAATCCAAACATTATGCTTGATATATTCAGTCTGTATCATTAACAAAAAGTCACTTTTAAATTTATAAGTCATCTTGTTTTATTTTATATTACAGGAGTTCCAGACTTTAGAAAGAAATTTGGAAAATAATGAATAATATTACTTGAGACCTTTTTAAACTTTCATCAAAAGTTTCCCTCACTAACTTCTAGTAAGCTAATTTCTACCTTTTACATGAATTTGACAATAACATGCTTTTTCTTCCTTTTTTCTTTATTACAATTAAATTATTTCTAAATGTGTTATAACTATGACACATTCAGAACAACTGATATTCTCTCTTTAATTAAGATTTGAAGGATTTTTCCTGCCCTTTGTAGCAATTCATTCCATTATCTTTTTCAAATTTCTATGTGTCTAAAAATTATATTTCCTAAGCTTTGTAAAACCAAATTTGCATTTAAATACAATTCACTTTGCAGAAAAAGACAAGCCTTTAAAAGTATGGTTTAGCTTTAAATGTAGAGATTCACGATTATGTCAACCACATAAATGGAGTATTTATTTAAATGCAATACATTTCTGCAAAATGCTACCCATATGCTAATTGAGAGTGATTAACCCTAATTCCTGGTTTTCAAAAAGGCAGAGGAACCAGAGATCAAATTGCCAACATCCATTGGATCATGGAAAAAGCAAGAGAGTTCCAGAAAAACATCTATTTCTGCTTTATTGACTATGCCAACGCCTTTGACTGTGTGGATCACAGTAAACTGTGGAAAATTCTGAAAGAGATGGGAATACCAGACCACCTGACCTGCCTCTTGAGAAATCTGTATGCAGGTCAGGAAGCAACAGTTAGAACTGGACATGGAACAACAGACTGGTTACAAATAGGAAAAGGAGTACATCAAGGCTATATATTGTCATCCTGCTTATTTAACTTAAATGTAGAGTACATCATGAGAAACGCTGGGCTGGAAGAAGCACAAGCTGGAATCAAGATTGCTGGGTGAAATATCAATAATCTCAGATATGCAGATGACACCACCCTTATGGCAGAACGTGAAGAGGAACTAAAAAGCCTCTTGATGAAAGTGAAAGAGGAGAGTGAAAAAGTTGGCTTAAAACTCAACATTCAGAAAACAAAGATCATGGCATCTGGTCCCATCACTTCATGGGAAATAGATGGGGAAACAGTGGAAACAGTGTCAGACTTTATTTTTTTGGGCTCCAAAATCACTGCAGATGGTGATTGCACCCATGAAATTAAAAGATGCTTACTCCCTGGAAGGAAAGTTATGACCAACCTAGATAGCATATTAAAAAGCAGAGACATTCCTTTGCCAACAAGGGTTCGTCTAGTCAAGGCTATGGTTTTTCCTGTGGTCATATATGGATGTGAGAGTTGGACTGTGAAGAAGGCTGAGCACTGAAGAATTGATGCTTTTGAACTGTGGTGTTGGAGAAGACTCTTGAGAGTCCCTTGGACTGCCAGGAGATTCAACCAGTCCATTATAAAGGAGATCAGTCCTGGGTGTTCTTTGGAAGGAATGATGCTAAAGCTGAAACTCCAGTACTTTGGCCACCGCATGCGAAGAGTTGACTCATTGGAAAACACCCTGATGCTGGGAGGGATTGGAGGCAGGAGGAGAAGGGGATGACAGAGGATGAGATGGCTGCATGGCATCACCGACTCAATGCACATGAGTTTGGGTAGACTCCGGGAGTTGGTGATGGACAGGGAGGCCTGGCGTGCTGCAATTCATGGGGTCACAAAGAGTCAGACACGACTGAGCAACTGAACTGAACCCTAATTCATGATTTATCAAACTAAGCCAGATTAGTTTTTGAGCAGTACCAGAACTGAACTGAACAATATAGAAAAAAAATTAAAATCATACAGTTTATCAGAAAAGATTATATTTCACAAAAGAGAAGATGCTGAATTATACAGTCTATGTAAAATAACACATTTTTGGCTATTATTTATGCAATATTATTTAATATTTATCTGTAATAATTCTATTTTTTCTTCAGACACATTATTTGAAAGTAATTAAGTGCAATAATAATTAAGTGCAATAATTTTGCAAATTTAACTGGTCTGATTCTAATTCCTTATATAAATAAACCTATTAAAGATAATAACCTTTCTATAATCTAGACTCAAAATCACAGACATGAACCCAAAGAAGTTTTACATGTCACATACTGATTCAATCAATTTAATCATAATAGAAAACAATATTTTGGAACAAACAGCAATGTAAGTCAACATAGCAAAGCAAGAATAAAACAAAATCATAAAATAAATATAAACATTTGCTATTTCCTACCAAATCAATGTTTCCCTGGCCTTCAGTCTTATAAAATCAAAATCTTCATTTACAAAGACATACAAAAACATGCATTTTTATAAATGGAGACATATAAGCATCTTAAGTACATAAAGGAAAAAGGAAACATAGCTAGGGTGTCTCAAGAAACAGGAATATTTTGTGAGTACAACCCTTTCTCTGTATCTCTAGTCTTAGAGGAACTTTGATGATTTAAGAATAATTCTAATAGCTTTCTTTTCTGACTCAAGCATTCACCACTCTCTGGACTCAAGACCAGTGACTGGTCTTGAGCAACTTTTTATCTTTGTCTCAACTATTCTCTCTGCCTACCAACTGCTGATTTAGGTAAAAATGTTTGCAACTTTTTTTCTTATCATTTACCAAAAATTCTTCTAAGTCTTTATAGGATCTTTCCCCCAATTTATTTTAATCCAAAAATGTATCAATGATCTGTTGATATAAACCCAACAACATTATCAACAAATGTAGATTTTCAAGCATTAGCAAGCCATCCTTAAGACTGGAATCTTTTGGAGACTCTTAATTCCTAGTTCTCTGGTAGCTAGAACAAGCAGTTCATTTTGGTTTTATTTTTATTTTTCCCCCAAAATATTTATACTTATTCTTCAAGGATTCTAAAATTTCTTGTTCATAAGGCTGTATTTCACATGTAACATGAGGGAAAAGTAATTTTTGAAAACATTACTTCCCATAAAATTTCATAAGAGGTATGGGCTGATCACTATCTAGAAAATATAAAATTTTACAATTTTCCCAATGAAACTTGCCTGTGATGATATTATACTAATAATTAGCAGCAATTGAACCCACCAATGTCTTAGTTACTCAAGTTTAGATAAATTGTATGTATGTTTAAATATCTGGATATTGGTAATTTCCAGTCACTATTGACTTTACTTTGTATATTCTGACAGCACCAACATATCCACACACAATCCATCTATGCTCAGTGTCCTTAAAACCTTTTGATTGTCTGTCCCTGCTGCTGTTTTTCTAGAACTCTAATACCAATAAAAGCTGTTGTATTGGCGCTGTAAATTTGTTCATATTTTTATTAGCTATTATCTAAGCAAGTGCTCTAATACAATCTGTAGTTTTATGATCAGCAACAATTTTTAAGCAATAAATATTCAGGTAATTTATACCATGAAGCAACTGAAACTTCTGCAGCCAGTATTCTGAAAATTCACACTCACATGCAGCCTTCATGGTATGTTCAAGTTTGCTTTGTGATCCATACACCAGTCAGAAGTTCAGATTCACTCTGTAGTTGCTAGGTCCACTCATTCAACACACAATTGGAATCTTGTTTTTGTTTTGATTTTGTTTTGATTTTTCCACAGGATCAACTTTTTTTTCTTTTTATATTAGTTTTCATTTATCATCATCAGTGAGAAACTATCAATCATTTTTATATTTCCTTAAATTGTTGTTCAGTTGCTAAGTCATGCCCAACTCTTTGAGACCCCATGGATTTCAGCACAACAGGCATCCCTATCCTTCACTGTCTCCTAGAGTTTGCACAAACTCATGTCCATTGAGTTGGTGATGCTATCTGACCATCTCATCTTCTGTCACCACCTTCTCTTCCTGCCTTCAATCTTTCCCAGCATCAGGGTCATTCCCAATGAGTCAGCTCTTCACATCAGGTGGCCAAAGTATTGGAGTATTCATCTTCAGCATCAGTCCTTCCAATGAATATTCAGGACTGATTTCCTTTAGGATCGACTGGTTTGATCTCCCTGTAGTCTAAGGGACTGTCAAGTCTTGTCCAGCACCACAATTCAAAATCATCAATTCTTCTCTGTTCAGACCTCTTTATGGTCCAGTTCTCACATCTGTACATGACTACTGGACAAACCATAGCTTTGACTATATGGACCTTTGTTGGTAGAGTGATGTCTCTGCTTTTTAATATGCTGTCTAGAATTGTCATAGCTTTTCTTCCAAGCATCTTTTAAGTTCATGGCTGCAGTCACAGTCTGCAGTGATTCTGGAGCCCAAGAAAATAAAGTCTATCACTGTTTCCATTTTTCCCCATCTATTTGCATGAAGTGATAGGACTGGATGCCATGATCTGTCTTTTGAATGCTGAGTTTTAAGCCTGCTTTTTAACTCTCCTCTTTCACCCTCATCAATAGGGTTTTTAGTTCCTCTCCACTTTCTGCCATTAGAGTGTTATTGTTAATATTTCTCCTAGCAATCTTTATTCCAGCTTGTGAGTGATTCAGCCTGGCATTCCGCATGAGGTACTCTGCATATAAATTAAATAAGCAAGGTGACAATATACAGCCTTGATGTACTCTTTTCCCAGTTGTGAACCAGTCTGTTATTCCATGTCCAGTTCTAACTGTAGTTTCTTGTGTTGCATACAGGTTTCTCAAATAGGAGGTCATATTCCCCATATAGTATTCTTCAGTTAAACATTCCATTTGTAAAAGTCTTCCAAAAGCCTTAAAATGAGGCTTTGGAACATGGGCAGTAACTCTATTTTATTCAATATTAACTATAGCAAATGTTTACTCTTTTTTACTGCAACATGGTGGGGAAGGGGCACAGTTCAAAGAGGACAGAATACTTGCTTGCTTGTTTACATTTTCCCATTGCAATGGAACTCAGGCAACAGAAAAAATGGGGAGACAGGGTGGGGGAATAGCAAAGTATCTGTGAAGAGGAAATGAAAGTAACCTAATTGTACATTCCAGTCCAATTATGTTACCCAGTCAATTTTAATACCAAATATATAAGAAAAAAACTACTACTGAGCTTTTCAGAACTGTGGAACTGTCTTCACTTATTTATGAGACAGGCTTTATAATTATCTTATTTTACAGAAGAAGAAACCCATATAGAAAAATTAAGTAAATTCCCATTGTCATGCATACAATGTAGGCAGTAGATACAGGCTTCTAACTCACACAGTCTAGATCCACAGACCTTATTCTTAACCTCTGCACTAGACTGACATCCCTCTAACCATTTCAACTTGTTTCCTCTTGTTTCTTTATCAATGGTCCTTAAGTGGCTCATCTGTGGTCCAAGAAATAGACATTATTACATTCTACTATATCCACAACATGATTTTGCATATATTCACATTCACATTTTGACTGATTTCTAACTATTTTCATTTAGCCCAAAGAATGGTTAGTTTGGACTTCATTTTCACTTAGGTACGTAGATATCTAAGTTCAATTCCCAAAGTTTTACATGCATGAATGTATAAACATGTTAGTTAAAATCTGAAAAGTAAATAAGTAGAAAACATATTTATATAAAGCAGTCCCATAATTAAAGCTGAGAACAGGAAAATAAGAAGGTTCAGTTCAGTTGTTCAGCCATGTCTGACTCTTTACAACCCCATGGACTGCAACATGCCAGGGTTATCTACCGCAAATTCTAAAAATCAGAAGGTAAAAGTAATATGCATAGGCTACAGTATAGGCATGTAATTTAGGCTACTTTTATATAGCTGACAAGAACCTTCTGCACCATTTCATTTCTTTCTACTCATAATCCTAATAAATATACAAACAAATCTACATTCAGAAAACATAAAATACACTATGCACACTTAGACCCAGTAACTCTCATTGATTTGAAATATAATGCTTAAGTATTTAGACTCTCTAAACGCTTGGACTTGTAAGTCTTGTTTAAGAGTTTATTTTACGGATGGAAACATTCTGTTTAAACTTCATACTCATGTATTTTACATATGTATGTTAGATTGCTTTCAAATACCATCAGTGAAAGTTTTCTGCCAGTGCAGAATGACAGCATATAAATTGTTATGGAAAAGCAAATTATGATGGAAAGTGCACTGAAACAGGATTGGGTTCTCGCATTTTTATCCCTAATATTCCCAGCAGTGGGCTCTGTGACCATTCTCCCTGAGTAACTTAGATAATTTGTTGTTGTTGTTGTTGTTTAGTCGCTCAGTCGTATCTCTCTGGCCACCCCATGTACTGCAGCACATCAGGTTTCCCTGTCCTTCACTCCAAACTCCGGGAGTTTGCTCAAACTCATGTCCATTGAGTCAGTGATGCCATCCAACCATTATCTCCTGTCATCCCCTTCTCCTCTTTCCCTCAGACTTTCCAAGCATCAGGGTCTTTTCTAATGAGTCGTCTCTTCACAACAGGTGGCCAAAGTGTTCAAGCTTTAGCATCAGTCCTTCCAATGAATATTCAGGATTGATTTTCTTTAGAATTAATTGGTTTGATCTCTTTGCAGCCCAAAGGATTCTTGAGTCTTCTCCAACACCACAATTCAAAAGCATCAATTCTTCAGTGCTTGGCCTTATGGTCCAATTCTGACATCCGTACATGACTACTGGAAAAGCCATAGCTTTGACTATACGGACCTTTGTTGGCAAAGTAATGTCTTTGCTTTTTAATACACTGTCTAGGTTTGTCATAAGTTTTCTTCCAAGGAGCAAGAGTCTTTTCATTTCATGGCTTGGATAATAATAATGTTATTAATTTCATTTTATTGAAATGTGCTTATAAAATATGTTTTAATTCATAAATAATGTATGACATTTTGAGAATATACAAAAGCATAAGTTAAATAATTCTTAATAAAACAGAAGCCCCAGATAATCAATAGGAAAATATCATATGATATTTTTGTATACCTGTCTTAGTCTGCTCAGGCTGCTATATAAAAATACCACAGAAAGGATGCATAAATGAAAGGAATTTATTTCTCACAACTGGAAGTTAAAAAGTATAAAATCAAAATTCTGGCTGATTATGCTCCCTGATAAGGGCAGCTTTCCTGACTTCAGATGATTCAGTTCAGTTCAGTTCTGTTCAGTTGCTCAGTTATGTCTGATTCTTTGCGACCCCATGAATCTCAGCATGCCAGGCCTCTCAGTCCATCACTAACTCCCGGAGTTTACCCAAACTCACAAGCATCGAGTCGGTGATGCCATCCAGCCGTCTCATCCTCTGTCATCCCCTTCTCCTCCTGCCCCCACCAATCCCTCCCAGCATCAGGGTCTTTTCCAATGAGTCAACTCTTTGCATGAGGTGGCCAAAGTATTGGAGTTTCAGCCTCAACATCAGTCTTTCCAATGAACACCCAGGACTGGTCACCTTTAGGATGGACTGGTTGGATCTCCTTGCAGTCCAAGGGACTCTCAAGAGTCTTCTTTAACACTACAGTTCAAAAGCATCAATTCTTTGGTGCTCAGCTTTCTTCACAGTGCAACTCTCACATCCATACAAGACCACTGGAAAAACCATTACCTTTTCATTATGTCCTTACATGGCAGAAAGGGAGACAGAGAGGAAGCAAGCTCTCTGCCATTTCTCTTTTAGGGACACTAACCCAACCATGAACAGCCCCACTCTCATGATCTCACCTCAATCTAATAACTTCTCAAAGGTCTAATCTCCAAATACCATCACACTGGGAGTTAGGACTTCAATATATGAATTTTGGGACACTTCTGTCCGAACATTCTGTCTCTTCCCCCCTAAAATTCATGTTCTTCTCACAAGAAAAATGTATTCCTTCCATCTGAACATCTGTAAAAGTTTTAATTCATTTTAGTATCAATTCTAAAGTCCAAAATCTCATCTAAATAATATCTGAGTCACATAAAATGAGGGTGACTTAAGGTATGATTTACCTGGAGGCAAAATTTCTCTCCAGCTGTGAGAGAATCTGTGAGAACAAACAAGTTATGTGCTTCCTAAATGCAGTGGTGAAACAGGCATAAAACAGATATTTATTCTAAAAGGGAGACTAGAACAGAGGAAGGAATGACAAGTCCCAAGTAAGTCTAAAACCTTGTAAGACAAATTCCATTTGATTTTAAGACTTGAGAATAATCCTCTTTGGCTTTATGCTGTCTTCCAGACCCACTGTGGCAAGGATTGCACTCCAAGACTCTGTTAGTCAGGAGTCAAGCTCCCAAGCCTCCAAGTATCCACAACCCCAAGGCTCCGGATATCTTCCATCAGGCCTGTTGAAACTGAGCCTGTACCTGCCCCCCACCACCACCCCCCCCACACACACTTTGAAACCTAGGACGTAGGCCCAATGATCTCTGAACTGCCTTTTAAGTTATTTCCCCCTTGTCTTGAAGAATAGCACACATTCACAACTGTATAGCTCTATGGTTCAAGGCTGTAGTATCTAAGCTTGGCAGTCTTCCTTCATTTCATACAGTCTTCATCCTCTTCAAACCAACATTTCTGCTCTTAAAATCCCATAATCTATTTATCAAGTGATTAGTCCCTTTGTGTTTTCTTCTAGACACACTATTTTTTTTTTTTTTTTTGCAATATGAACAGATTTAATATTTTTCAAAATATTTAATTCTGGTTCCTTTTTGCTCAAATTTTTCTTCTTCAACTCATTTCTTTCTTCTCACACTTTTATTTAAGCAGTTAGGAGGAGCCAAGCCATTCCTTTAACACTTTGCTTAGAAAGCTCCTCAGCTAAATGTCTAAACTTCGTTGCTCACAAATTCAACCCTCCACAAAACACTAGAACTTGGACACAATTTAGCCAAGTTCTTTGCCAATTTATAACATTTCTAACACATTCCTTTCTGAGATCTTACCAGAATCATCCTTAATGTTCATTTCTAGCATGAACCTCAAAACTCATCACCCAGTTCCAAAGTCACTCCCATGTATTTATGTATTTGTTATAGCACCACCCACACTTCTCAGTACTAAATTATTTCTTTATCTGCTCAGTCTGCTATAACAAAATACCATAGGCAGGAAGGCTTCAACAAGAGGAACTTATTTCTCATATTTCTGGAGTCTGGGAAGTCCAAGATCAAGGTGCTGGCCAATTCACCTTCCCTGTGACAGTTCTCTATCTGGTTTGCTGTCAGCCTTTTCCCTGTGTCCTCACTTGGCAGAGAAAGCTTTCTGAGGCCTTTATCTTTTATAAAGGCACTAACCCCATCCTGATGGCCCCACCCTCATGACCTCACCTAAATCTAATTGTCTCTCAAGGCCTCTCTTTAAATACCATCATTTTAGGGGTTAGAACTTCCAACATATGAATTTTGGGGGACATAATGCATTCCACAGCATGTCGATCCAGTCTGTTTTAAAACTTCACTTCATTAGCAATATATATTTCCGTTTGATTTGACACAATACAGAGGTATTCATTTCTAGAAGTCAATTATGTTCCTCAACCATTTCAATCCCACAACTCACAGGTAACTAAAATTAATAGGCTGAGGTGTTTTTTTACTCCATGGCTTTTCTGTTTTTACAAACATAAAATTATGTATACATTATGAGGACTTTTTAAAAATGGAAATATGTTACATATTTTTGTAAAGTAGGCCCATTTTCTGTACATATATCCCCGCCTCATTCTTTTTTAATAGATGAATTGTAATCCTTAGTGTGGGCGTAATAAAATTGTTCAATCTTTCTACATTTAATAGAATTTCAAACTGTCTTCTCAATATATTGCTACTGAAAGTCCTTATACACAGTAAAAATGTAAATGCATATGTTTACATTACAATATTTTAAACATGTGAATATGCCTTATTCTTGTACTTTAAGATGCTTACTCTTTTTCCCAATGATCAAGAAACATATATCTAAGAAATATAGGCTTAGTAACAGTACTGTTCAAACAAGAATGCATGGAGAGAAAATTCATATTCAGTTTCTAATTTCCAATATAAAGCTTTTGAATCTTCATCAAGGCAACAGACTTGAAAGACATTTAATTCCACTATATCCTCTAGACAGGGGGTTTTATTACACTGCATTATCATAACCTCAAAGTCTAAAGGAGGAGAATATGAAATACAGAGATTGAAAACCTAAAGCTCTCCTGTTATGTCCCTTCTTTATTATAGAAGGAAGAAGGAAAAGAGAAGAAGAATGAGGTCAGATTCTAAAGTCCTTTCTCATCCCGGAGCTGAACTTTCAGGCATGTGAGCATGCAGGGACATTTATTCTCTAAGTTACTGAGAGATATGCTACAATCAAAAATATTGGGTCTAATGGCACACTTGACTGGATTTAGTAGGGGAATCATGCAAGCTTAGAGAAAAGTCCCAAGGGTGGCCATTCCCCACCAAGCTGCTGGCACAACAGCCATAACAAAATAAGTGAAATGGAAGCTTTGTTTCTAATTCTCAGTGGTTATATAGAACAAGAGACTTGGAAATGACCAAGTGTATCAGTAAGAAGTCTCAAAATGATGGAGAGTCCCATGAATTCTCAGAAGCCTGGAGTTAGTACAAAGAAGCCACTTTGAGATGAGAATCAATGCCTGAACCACCAAAACACCCAAATGCCCTTAACTGGGTGAATAGATAAACAAACTGTGGTTCACCTTTTAGCTCCTAAAGTTCTAACACTCTTCTCTGAATCATCTCTCCTACAGCATCACCACATTGTTAATGTAAATCTATGCTTACTCACTCTGCAGTAGCTGAAATGCACTCTTCTCTCTGCTACAGTATTTTATTAAAACCACATCAATAGCAACATTCAATGAATAAGCAAGAATCACTTTCATCCCTCTCTCCAGACCACAAAATATTTTACATGCCTGTGATTGAACTGCTCTGGCTGCCATGTCTTCCCTTGGGATACAGATCACAGGCCTGGCACTGACATTTTCCCTTCTTGCCCAGCTGTCTAACAGTGATAACACAGCAGTCTCAGATCTGAACACAGAGCCACACAGCCACTCATGGTGCTTGCTTCAAAAAAGGAAAAAAATCACTTTACATCCCAAAGCTCAATAGTTTTCTTACTTAATAGAAAAGTGTTTTATTTATTTCTGGTAACCAGTGAACACTGGATGCTCAAAGGATCTTACTTGATGAGACAGTTGACCTTTAGCATCCATACTTATTACACCAACAAAATTAAAGTACATTTTTAAAAGCATTAATTTCCAATTACCAAGACCTCACATATTAAAATAAAATGTCCCCCTTAAAAGCTATTGTCAGATAATTGCAGTATAACCTATCCTCAGCACTGTATTGTCAAAGGTGCCCAAGTTCAATATGGTGATATATTAATTAGAAACAAATTCTTTAGTTTTCCAAAAGCTGAGCCAAAGATATATTACTTATTTTTCTTCATTGGAAGTTTTGTACTTTCTAATTTCTTCCTTTCTATCTAAATTAAAAATCACTAAGGGAAAAATTATACTTTTTAAAAAATGAAATAGCATATTTTAAAGCTTAGCTATTACTGAATCAGTAGTAAAATACTAAATACATGGAATGCTGGATTGTATTTATAGGCCAATGAATAGTCAGAAATGGTAAAGGCAACTAGTATATTGCCACTTGCTCCTATTAGGGGAAATTTTAATCCAAAACTCCATAAATGTGAGGTTTTCACTTTGTTAACTGTTGTTGTCTAAATCAATAATTTCCCTAACATCAGACTATACATTTAAGAGTGAACAATGTTTAATGTCTTATAATTCTTTAAATCTCAATATTTATAAAGAGAATGTTAAAGCCACATAATACATTGTGTCGAGTTGCTTCAGTTGTGTCCGACTCTTTGCAACCCTATGGACTGCAGCCTGCCAGGCTCCTCTGTCCATGGGATTCTTCAGGCAAGAATACTGGAGTGGGCTGCCATGCCCTCCTCAGGGGATCTTCCCAAACCAGGGACCGAACCCACATCTCTTATGTCTCCTGCATTGGCAGGTGGGTTCTTTTACCAGCTGAGCTACCAGGGAAACACTCTTTACCACTAGAACTATAACAAACATTGATTTTAATGTGGCACAGAACCTCTTCCCTATGTTTCCTGTTATTTGTTCCTGGTTGCTAATTGTTGCTTAAGAACCAGTGAAAGTCATTCAGTCATGTCCAATTTTTTTGTGACTCCATGGACTATACAGTCCATGAAATTCCCCAGGACAGAACACTGCAGTGGGTATCATTTCCCTTCTCCAGGAAATCCTCCCAACCCAGGGATCAAACCAAGGTCTCCCACATTGCAGGCAGATTCTTTACCAGCTGAGCCACAGGGAAACCCAAGAATACTGGAGTGGGTAGCCTATTCCTTCTCCAGCAAATCTTCCCAACCCAGGAACCAAACTGGGGTCTCCTGCATCACAGGCAGATGTGTCCGACTCTTTGAAACCCCATGAACTATACAGTTCATGAAATTCTCCAGGCCAGAATACTGGAATGGATAGCTGTTCCCATCTCCAGGGGATCTTCCCAACCCAGGGATCGAATCCAGTTCTCCCTCACTGCAGGCGGATTCTTTACCAGCTGAGCTACCAGAGAATCCCTAAGAGCCAGAGTCTCCTATAAAAGAAGGACTCATAACATCCAAACCGCCTTCTCTTACAGAGTTGCAGAATTTCTCTAAGAGCTTAAGACAGTCCAAAATGGACATTATGCAGGAAAAGACAGCAATGCCTCTTCCATCCACTCCCATGGAAGGGGAAGCATAAGGACCCAGGGACCTGTTACAGGCTCAATGCATGGCTGGACCTGCAAAGCACCCTTCCCCACTCTGCTTGGCTGACAAGCTCAGGGCTCTCTGAAGTGCTATGACTGGGACATCTGGGATGTCATATCTACAAGGTTGTGGGTCAATTCCCTTCTCCCTTAGCTGAGTCTGAAACTTTTTAGTTGTTTCAAAACATAATTTTACTTAAATAAAAAAAACACTTTTCCCTTCAATTTCACACAATATTGCTGCTGCTGCTAAGTCACTTCAGTCGTGTCTGACTCTGTGTGACCCCATAGATGGCAGCCCACCAGGCTACCCTGTCCCTGGGATTCTCCAGGCAAGAACACTGGAGTGGGTTGCCATTTCCGTCTCCAATGCAGGAAAGTGAAAAGTGAAAGTGAAGTCGCTCAGTCGTGTCTAACTCTTCACGACCCCACGGACTGCAGCCTACCAGGCTCCTCTGTCCATGGGATTTTCCAGGCAAGAGTACTGGAGTGGGGTGCCATCGCCTTCTCCTTCACACAATATCACACAATACAGTGGTATATCATTTTTAGGAAGTCAACAGTGTTCCTCAACCCCTCCAATCTGACACTCCTCAGACAGCTAAGTTAGAGAGAGCTTTTCTCTTTCTTTCCTTTCCTATTCCTCCCAAAAGCCACTGATACCAGACACTGCCCTAACAATATACTTTGCTCAAATAGTACTATCCTATGCTCCATATAGAGCACATTTTAAATGGATGAATTATAGGCTATATGTATTATAATCTCAATAAAGCCATTTTAGATATATACACATGTGTGTGTGCATGCATGAATGCTCACTTAGTTGTGTCTGACTCTTTGTGACCCCGTGGACTATAGCCCGCCAGACTCCTCTTTCCAAGGGATTTTCTAGTCAAGAACACTGGAGTAGATTGCCATTTCTTTCTCCAGGGAATCTTCTTGACCCAAGGATTGAACTTGCATCTCTTGCATCTCCTGCACCTGCAGGCAGATTCTTTACCACTGTACCACCTGGGAAACCATATACATATACATACTTGCATGCTAAGTTGCTTCAGTCATGTCTAACTCTGTGTGATCCTATGGACTGTAGCCCACCAGGCTCCTGTGTCCATGGGATTCTTCAGGCAAGAACACTGGAGTGGGTTGCCATGCCCTCCTCCAGGGAATCTTCCCAACTCAGGGATCAAATCCAAGTTTCCTAAGTCTGCTGCATTGACAGGTAGGTCCTTTGCCACTAGCGCCACCTAGGAAGTATACACATGTATATGTATATAAATGCATTCCGGTGTGTATTATGTGTATACATATATATGCCTCTGTATTTTTAATTTAGTCACTCAAATGCAGATTTGAGGGATCCAGAATCAGTTCCAATGCCTCCTGAGTATGTTAATTAGGAGAAGAATTTCAAGAGTAAGAAAATGAACCTGGGTCATGAGGGCAAGCTACAGGAATGAAAGGAATTCATTCTCCTAACAAACCAAAGCAGGACAAGTCATAAAAACTATCTGCCCTCCCAGGCAGTTGTACAGGTCTCCCCTGCTCTACAAATTGGGAATAATGATGCTGACTCTGAGAATTCATTTGCACACTGATGTGAAAGCCTCTGAGTAGATGTAAAGCATCATTATGTTATTACACGTGGCCCACGGGTCTCATCAATATGTACAGTGTCAAATGCAATTTTTATCCCTTCTGCTGCTGAAAGAAAATTGAAAAAGCAATATGTTCTTGTTATTATTACTGTTAAACCATTTAGGCTTTACCACATTTCATCCTCAATTCAATCCCCATATTTGACTAAGTGTATAACTGATGTTTGATACTGCATTGTCCTTATATTTTATCTCATGTGACCTGGAACATGGAAGCAACCTAGAAGTCCATCAACAGATAAATGGATAAAGAAGCTGTGGTACATATATACAGTGGAATACTACTCAGGCATAAAAAGGAACACATTTGAGACTGTTCTAATGAGGTGGACGAACCAAAAGCCTATTATCAAAGTGAAGTAAGTCAGAAAGAGAAATATAAATAGCATATACTGATGTGTATATATGGAATCTAGAAAGATGGTACTGATGAATTTATTTTCAGGGCAGCAATGGAAAAACAGTCACAGAAAACAGACCTAAGGACATGGGGGGAGGGGTGGAGGGAAAGGGTAAGACGTATGGAGAGAGTAACATGGACATTTATAATACCATATGTAAAATAGATAGCCAATAGGAATTTCTATATGACTCAGGGAACTCAAACAGGGGGTCTGTGACAATCTAGAAGGGTCGGATGGGGAGGGAGCAGGAAGGGAGATTAGGGAGGGAGGGGACATGGGTGTACATATAGCTGATTCTTGTTGATGTATGACAGAAAACTACAAAATTATGCAAAGCAAATATCCTTCAATTTAAAAAATTAAGTGGCAGAAAAAGGGGAAAAAGATATAATACATCATATATTCATGAGGGCAAAAAAAAATATCTCATGTGAAAAACATAGACAGTATTTTGATCTTGCAGTTTTATATATATATATACACACACACACACATATATGTATGTATGTATATCATGACTTTCTCAGGGAATGTAAACCATGTTATTTCCTTAGTTTTACACTCATAGGATATAACCCTTGTCTGCTATTACCTGCCAATTACATTTAATAGACATGTCAGCTGTTGAAATTATAACTTTCTTCTCCAAGTTCAAGCTCTATTCTTCTCTAATTCACATGTCTCAGGCCTCATCCTATTCCTTTAACCAGCCTGGCCCATTCTCACAGCTTATAGCTGACAATAACACATGCCATGTGACTTCTCATTTTTTAATCAATCTTCTTCCAAGTTCAAGCTTCCTTCATGCTCCTGATTTTTATTTCCAATCATTGTTTTTGGGTGGTTGTAAAGTTTTGTCTCTTTTCTTGTTCTTTAGACTTTGTCAGCTCGGAGAAGGCAATGGCACCCCACTCCAGTACTCTTGCCTGGAAAATCCCATGGATAGAGGAGCCTGGTAGGCTGCAGTCCATGGGGTTGCTGAGAGTCAGACATGACTGAGCGACTTCACTTTCACTTTTCACTTTCATGCATTGGAGACAGAAATGGCAACCAACTCCAGTGTTCTTGCCTGGAGAATCCCAGGGACGCAGAGCCTGGTGGGCTGCCGTCTATGGGGTTGCAGAATCGGACACGACTGAAGTGACTTAGCAGCAGTAGCAGACTTGTCAGCTGATCTTGGTTTTCCCAGATTGATTGATGATGTCCTCTAAAATATCTTTCTTCTGACAAATTTTTCACTCCTGACTTCTGCTAGTAATTTTACTCACATAAATTCAGGAATTAAAACATAAAAAAATCCTAGAATTATTCTCCATAGACAGAAGCCTTTACAATGAGAGGAAGAAAGGAGAACCTAAACAAAACTTAATCAAAAGATTTTTCTCTGTTAATTCTGCAAATGCAAGTCTACCATATTAAACTGGGCCAGGTTCATTCGACCACTGTTAGCATGGTCCTACCACAACACTGGTTCTCCAATTGACTGCAGCTGGGTAAAATACTATCAAATAGCATTGCATACTACAAAGAAATAGTTCATGAGTCAACTGATGCAACAAACTTCAATGTTGTCTTATATTTTTTAAATCCCACAGCCAACCCAACTTTCTGTAACCACCATCCTGATCAGTCACCAGTCATCAACACTGAGGCAAGACCCTCCAACAGCAAAAATATTATAATTCACTGTAAGTTCAGATGATAGATAGCTACTGCACACTTAACAGAGTACAGTATAA
The DNA here is from genome assembly GCF_002263795.3 of Bos taurus. Classification (NCBI taxonomy): domain Eukaryota; kingdom Metazoa; phylum Chordata; class Mammalia; order Artiodactyla; family Bovidae; genus Bos; species Bos taurus. Next base: position 1,296,891 of record NC_037353.1, on the reverse strand, counting down.
TCTAAGCATAACTTACATATGGGCAAATGTGGCCAAGATGGCCAAGGAATGAAATTACAACTATTTACAGTGCAACTACTGATGAGAAAAACAGAAAACTAGCAGGAAAGATCTACTGCTAAGAAGAAAACCACAACAAGATGGGAGGAGGAGCAGAATCATGGTACAGTCAAGATTCATACCTCCATGTGAGCAACCCACAAATGGAAAGATAATTAAAATTGGAGAGGTTCTCTCCAAGGAGTGAAAGGTCCAAGTCTTAAATCAAGCTTCTCAGTCTGGAGGTCTTGCTTTTAGAAGACAAGCCCTCAGAATATTTGGCTTTTAAGGCCAGTGGGGCTTATTTTTCAAGAGAGCCAGTGTCTGTGGGAAATAAGAGACTCCACTCTTAAAGGATGTCCACAAAATTTCACATGTTTTGGGACCCAGGGAAGAAGCAGTAATTTGTAAGAAGTCTAGATCAGACCTACCTGCTGATCTTGGAGAGCATCCTGGAGAAGCAGGAGGCAACTGGGATCACCTTGGGGACACAGACACTGGTGACAGCCATTTGAGGAAACTTACTCTACCATAGGGACATTGGTGCTGACAAGTGCTAATTTGGAATACTCTCTCAAGCTTATTAGCATCTAAACCCAACCCCATCCAGCAACCTGTCAGAACCAGTATTAGGACACCTCAGGCCAACCAACTAACCAGGCAGGGACACTGCCCCCACACACGCACTAGAAGACCAGCTATCTGAAGAGCCCCCTGAGTCTAGAGCCAACTCAGGACACTGCATTGTACACCAGAGGGCACAGAATCCAGCCAAACACACTAGTGTGCCCGTGCTAGTCCCAAGATTCCCAGGGCCCTGTAATCAGAGAACCTATGATGTGGTTTCGCCCACTAATGAGCTGGCACTAGCTCTGGGACAAGCCTCACCTATCATGGGCAAAGACATCAACTCCAAGACCCCCAGGTCCTGCAGCCAGAGACCCCAGGACCAGGATCTGCTCACTGGTGAGCCAGTACTAGACTCAGGATCCCCTGGGCCCCAGTCCTGACAACCAGAAGGTTCTCCATGCTCTGGGACATTTTGGGCCCCTCAATTAGCCACCTCATGATCTAACTTCTCCCACAAGTGGGCCAATACAAGCTCAGGACACCCCAGACCCCACAGCCAGCTGTGGCAGGAACCAGACCTTCCCAACCACAGGTTGACACTAGATCTGACACCCTAGTCCCACAACTATTTACCCTGAAACCTGGCTAAACTCACTGACCAGTGTTAACCAGTGGGATCCCCTGGGCTGTAGCCAGTTGCCTTGTGACCCAGCCCACCTACCAGTATCAGGTAGCCTGCACACAAAGCAGACCTTGGAAACTAACCAGACCAGAGGCCAGCAATGCCTAACCAGATCACCGACACTCTTCAGCCCACTACAATAGAAGGATCCATGTAATGCATTTAGGGGGCTCTGCCAGAACATAAAGCTCTGGAGAGCAGATGGAAGTGTGCTGCTAGGGTGCATAGGACATGTCTACAAAAGGCCACTTCTCCAAGGTTAGGAAATATAAGCAACTTACCAAATACATGGAAATAAAAACAGCAAATAAAGCAAAACAAGGTGACAGAGAAAAATGGTCCAAACATAGAAATAAGATAAGACTCTCAGAGGAAGAGATTTTCTCCACTTCACATTTCCCCACTTCACATCTAAGTGAAGTGGAAATAAGCAATCTATCCAATAAAGAGTTCAACATATTCAAAGTACTTGGGAGAAGACTAGATGAACAGAATTAGAAGTGAGAAGCTTTTAACAAAGAGTTAGAAAACACAGAGAACCAAACAGAGATTAAAATACAATAACTGAAATATAAAATACAGCAGAAGGAATCAACTGTAGATTAGATGATCCAGAGAAAAGGATCAGTGAACTGGAAGAAATCACTGAAGAGTATTGGAAATCACTGAAGATGAACCCCCAAAATACATACATAAAAAGAAATGAACAGTCTGAGGGACAACATTAAGTGTAGTAACACTTGAATTATAGGGGTCCTATAGCAGAAAAGAGAGAGAAAGGGGCAGAGGACATATTTGAAGACCTCATGGATGAAAATTTCCCTAACTTGAGAAAGGAAAGACAGAGAAGAACCAAAGAGACATGAAAAATATAAATATATTATATTTATATTATATAAAATATAAATATATTTTAGAATATAAAATACAGAATATAAAACAGAAATATAAAATACAGTAGAGGGAATCAACTGACCTGATCCAGGAATCACAGAGAGCCTCAAATCAACCCAGAGAGGACCTTTATAATTTAAATGGAAAATGGAAATATAAAGAGAATATTAACAAGTTATGTACAAGAGAATTCCTGTAAGGAGCTTTCAGCAGAAAACTGAATTTTTTTCAACTGACTTTCCAGCAGCAACTCTGTAGGACAGAAGGGAATGGCATGATGTATCTCAAGTGATAAAAGGGAAAAACCTACAACCAGAATACACAGTAAGGCTTTCATCCAGATTTGATGGAAAGATCAAGTTTTACAGACAAGCAAAAGCTAAAGGAGCTCAACAACATCATTCCAACTTTACAAGAAATATTAAAAGAACTCCATACAAAAAAGAAAAGGCCAAAACTAGATATACCAAAGGAAAAATTTCATTGGTAAAGGCAAATATAGAATAGAGGTAGTAAATCACCCATGTATGGATGAAGGCAATCAAAATGGTTAAACTTCCAGTTGTAAGATAATTACTAGCGATATAATGTAAAACATGATAAATATAATTAATACCATGGTATGTTATATATGAAAGTTGTTAAGAGAGTAAATCTTGAGTTCTCATTACAAGGAAAAAAATTTTTCTATTTGCTTAATTTTGTATATACATGAAATAATGCATATTCACTAAATTTATTATGATAATCATTTCATGATGTGAATAAAAAAATTAAGCTGTACCCCTTAAATGTATATAGTACTATGTATCTTTTAAAAACTGGAAGAAAAAACACTTTTGTATGTACTGGGAAACCAAAAACTTGTGATTCACCTTATTGCAATATTTGCTTTGAGAGTCTGAAATCGATCTCACATTACCTCCAAGATAAATAAATAAGAGATTTATTTTAAGAAATTGTTTTTCATTAAACTTTTTTTTTTTTTTACAAAACTTTATTTTGAATTGGAGTATAGCCAATTTACAATATTGTGATAGTTTCAGGTGAACAGTGAAGGGACTCAGCCATACATACACATGTATCCATTCTCCCTCAAACTCTCTCTTATCCAGGCTTCCACATAATAGTGAGCAGAGTTCCCTGCGCTATACAGCAGGCCCATGTCAGTTATCTATTTTAAATATAGCAATGTATTCCTCACATAATTGTGAAGGCCAAAAAGTCTGAAATTCTAGGACAGGCCAGCAAGCTGGAAAGTCAAGATTTGATGCTGCAGTCTTAAGGCTGAAATCTTCTCCAGGTAACCTCAGTCTTTGTTCCTAAAGCTTTCAACTGCTTGGTTGAGGTCCAATCACATTAAGGAAGGTAATCTGCTTTAATTTGAGTCAACTGATTAGAGCTGTCAACAATATTTCCAAAATTAATGTTTACTTAAAAAACTACAGACTATAGCCTAGAAAGGTTAACACATAAGACTATCATACTGTCCTGATTCTACAAATATATAAATAATTGGATGCCATGCATGCTGCATGCTAAGTTGCTTCAGTCATGTTCGACTCTGTGCGACCCCATGTACAGCAGCCCACCAGGCTCCCCTGTCCACGGGATTATCTAGGCAAGCATACTGGAGTGGGTTGCAACTCCTAAATATCTTATAAACCACTTTTGTTCTCTAATTTGGGGAAACAAAATGTGTCCATTGAGTGAATACTCTAGAGCTTTAAACTTAGCCTCAGGATTCTGAAGCCAGTAATAAAGCACTCAGTATTCTTGCAATGTGTAAGTCAGCAGAAAATCCTCAAGTGAATTATAGGCACATTTAGGCACATTAGAACTACTGTTTACTATTCTGGATATAAATATAAAGCATTTACTCAGTAATAGGTAAAAGCTTTTGTGTAAAACTGTGAAGGTAATGTTTTGCTGTTGAGCGTTATACATAAAAGCATGAATATTCCAGGTGAAATAACAATGTCCTAAGCCAACATCTGCCAAAATAAAAACTTTAGAGAGTAGGTATTTATTTACTTCATCCAACTGCCCTTCATAGGCCACACTGGAAAACAAGTACACTTAAAAACAACATGTAATAAATATTAAAGCATCACATGGGCCAATTCATTCATGCTGTCTAATATATAGCAATTCATCATGCATTTAGGATTTCATTTCTTTAAAAATTCTTTCACGCTAACTGGCCAAATACTTTAATGTGTTTTTCTTTACACGCAGTTTTACATACATACAACTAGTTACTTGACCCATGGGGCAGATGATTCAGTATGGTTGGTTTTTGAATCAATAATTTAGCCCAATAATCTTCAAAGACTGCAACAAGACAGGAAAAAATATCTAACTAGAAGTCTGGATATGGATGTGCTTCTTTAGATCTTGGGCAGAATATTTCATCTTAAAAATAGCTAAGGATTAAGCGAACTCTCTTACACTGTTGGTGGGAATGCAAACTAGTACAGCCACTATGGAGAACAGTGTGGAGATTCCTTAAAAAACTGGAAATAGAACTGCCTTATGATCCAGCAATCCCACTACTGGGCATACACTCTGAGGAAACCAGAAAGGAAAGAGACACGTGTACCCCAATGTTCATTGCAGCACTGTTTATAATAGCCAGGACATGGAAGCAACCTAGATGCCCATCAGCAGATGAATGGATAAGAAAGCTATGGTACATATACACAATGGAGTATTACTCAGCCATTAAAAAGAATACATTTGAATCAGTTCTAATGAGATGGATGAAACTGGAACCTATTATACAGAGTGAAGTAAGCCAGAAAGAAAAACACCAATACAGTATACTAACACATATATATGGAATTTAGAAAGATGGTAACAATAACCCTGTGTACGAGACAGCAAAAGAGACACTGATGTATAGATCAGTCTTATCGACTCTGTGGGAGAGGGAGAGGGTGGGGAGATTTGGGAGAATGGCATTGAAACATGTATAATATCATGTATGAAACGAGTTGCCAGTCCAGGTTCGATGCACGATACTGGATGCTTGGGGCTGGTGCACTGGGACGACCCAGAGGGAGGGTATGGGGAGGGAGGAGGGAGGAGGGTTCAGGATGGGGAACACAGGTATACCTGTGGTGGATTCATTTCGATATTTGGCAAAACTAATACAATATTGTAAAGTTTAAAAATAAAATAAAATTTAAAAAAATAGCTAAGGATTTGATAAAAGAAAAATAGTTTAAGTTCATCCACTAGTTGTGCAATCTAAAGAAAATAACAAAAATTTTCCACTGTGAAACTGGGATAGCTGTAGCAATCTTACATATGAAAAATGAAAGACACTTAGCACAATGCCTGGCACTGTGACAAGCATACAATAAATACACACTGATTTTATTATCCTCTCTGGGTTTTAGTTTTTTCATTGTGATAATTTTGAGAATTGGGCTAAATGACTCCCTGGGTGTACTTCTCTCTCAAATGTGTTCAAATTACTAAAGATAATTAGTTGCACTTTGAATAGTCAATTTCACAAAGTTTTCTGGTTGCCATGTTCTCTTCAGAGAAGGTTTGGATCAGGATGTAGCTATAACATTTCCCTTATTTCTGGCATTGTCATTAGAATTTGGTGCTATGGGAGATATTTACTTTTTATTTATGATAGCAGACAACTCTTTCAACTGAATTTGTCTCTGGTCATGTGAAAAATAGGTCTCGGTTGTTAATTACTTTAGAAGATTAATATATCTGGATCCAGCTATTCCCGACTTTAACCAATGATTTATGCTCTCAAAATCTTAGTGATTTTCAATTAATCACCACAGTCTCTTTATAGATAGTAAGGCAGAAGTCAAAGCTACCCATTTACTCTTACAAATCAAGGGTGAATGAATCTAGCTCTTTGAGAATGACAAACATGTATAGCAGTGACCAGGGTGATTTCTGGTCATGGTTACCAGAAATTGTGAAAGCTGAACTAAGCAAGTTATGCAGTCTGACTCCAAATAATTTTCTAAATGTAATTCTGTATCTAGTTCCAACATGACCAAAAAGAGAGTCACAAAGTGTCTCAAAGATTCCTTTTAATAATCAAATCCAATCTCTTCTAGCCCATTCTCTAAAATCCAGATGTCTGCTGAGATCTTTTTGACCTTGAGATGTAAAACTGATACGATGGACCCTCATTTTTTAACCTGTAGAAGACCATTACCTTACAGAGCTTCTCTCCAGGCCCACAGCCTATATTCTCCTGATCCCTCTTGACTTTTGTTCATACATACATTGTCCTGAAGCTATATCATGCCAACACAGTAATAAAACTCAGTCACTGTTCCAAATTTCAGCAACTACCAAGAAAACCTAATACAGGCACAGTATAAATGTACAGATAGAAATGAAGAGATTGGTGATATTTTAAAATAATGACTTGTGATTTGAGGGATATTTGTGAGAATTCAGTGGGGAAGTGGTATGTCCGGTATGCCTCTCTGCCCCTGACCTTGACATTCATTGATGACAGAGAAGTTTCAAGGGGAGTAATTTTGTACTTATTTACTTCATGCCACTATTTTTCCTCATGATCTGAGTTATTGTACAGCTTGTGTTATCTAATAGTTCCTTCCTTTATTGAACTGTAGGAAAGAGGCAATCCCCCAATTCTAAAATATTCTAGGGACACTCTTTTCCACAGTTTATTTCTCAGAATGAGTTAACAGACGTTATTTCTCAACTGTTATGCAAGCTTGTAATGCATAATGTGGTGCCTGGTTGAACTGCACATTGATCTTTACATACACAGCACAGCATTTAACTCTTCTCCCATACACTTTCATTTCCTTCTGTCTTAAATATCCCATCACGCTCATCCCCCATCCCCCACCCATCCATTTGAATATCTCCCAATCATTCTCATTTTGCAGAGTCTAGCTGAACTGTCATTCACTCCAACATCCCTAACCAGAAATAAACTCTTCCATTCATAAAGTCACACAACACTTATTTCTTACTTTTGATACAGCACTCTTTTACATAGTGATTTCTGGACCGAATGAACTGACACCCCTGTGGAACATATTTGTGGAACAAGAAATAAAATTTGCTAACTTGTAAAATTTTGCTTTGCTGAATAGAGTATGCAGGCTGGACAAAAACTAATCATCCTGGAATAAAAGGGAATTTGGAGACAGTCCACAGATGAAAAGAAAATTAAAAATGAGGACCTGGCATTTATATGGCTAAAGCTAAAAACTTGAGTCAGAGGACAAATGGCTAGCTAGTGAATTTAAAACACACCCTGAATCTTATCCATTGCCTTAAAAAAAAAAAAAAAAAAACTTTAGTAAAAGTTACATTATCAATCCCTTTGGAATTATTTTGATGTGAGAGGAAGGACAGCAAAAAACAAAATCAAATTGTAAGATGGGCAAGAAGTAAAATCCAAGTTGCCACCCATGTTGAGGTTACATGTATTATTGATATATGTTTCCAATTTAAACTGTAAACTCCTAGAGGTAGGGGTACTTTATGAAGGAACTTTAGGTTCCTCGTATTTCCTAGTATGGTCTTTAGTGCATAATATAAAGTTGCTGTTGTTTAGTCACTAAGTCATGTCCAACTCTGTGACCCCATGGGCTATAGTCCATTACTGGGATTCTCCACGCAAGAATACTGAAGTGGGTTGCCATTTCCTTCCCGACCCAGGGATAGAACCTTTGTCTCATGCATTGGTAGGCAGATTCTTCACCCCTGAGCCACCAAGGAAGCCCCGCATAATACAATAGTGAGCATATTGTGGGTTCCTCCACGACCCAGATATTATAAATATAAGCATGCACCCTACGATACACCTATAGTACCTTTAAGGAAAAATACTGTTTAAGTCAGTGACCCAAGTTACATAGATTACAAGTGGTAGAGAAAGAATCTGGACCCAGGCAACTTGACACAGAGGTTATACACTTAGTCACCAAGCCCCTGGTGTGTTAGTGGCTACTGAATTAATAAAATGAATAAGCACTCAATCCTTATTAAATACCTGGTGATGAGTTTATATTTAGGGTTCATTTCTGGCCTTTTGAGGTTAAATCACAGGGAGAGATTAGGTCTTCACTTCAAAACATTTTCATGATATAGTACTGGCCAGAGAGATCCATAGTTCTGACTGAGGTCCTAATATTCATCTTCCCGGCTGGAATTTCTACTGTAGGTTCCATATAAAGACCATGTGTATACTCAGGTTGTCATAAAAAAATGCTTAATAAGCAGTGAAAATGGGTAAAGATATAATATCTAGCATAAATCAGAAGTCAAGAGCAAATTCACTGGATCCATGAATACTAGCAGAACCAGCCAAGTGAGTAAGTTGACTATTTGATGCAGAGATAGAATAGGGTAAGGAGTGAATACTAACTAGGGTTTATTATTTTAAAACTTTTTAAAAATAAATTATGGAAAAGGGATTCATAATCTTCTCTTTCCCTTTCTTCAACTTGCCTGGTAAGGCTATAGTTAAATGATTTGATTTAGTCATCAGCACAAATAGAATGTGATATCTAGGAAGAAGCATATCATAAGCAAATTGAATAAATTTTCACCAATATGGTATAATTTTTAAAGTATACTGAGAACTTCCTATCTCATCTCAGCCTGACAATTTGTCTGAAATTCCACCATTAGACCTCTAATAAGTTTTGAAACTCCAATACTTTGGCCACCTGACACAAAGAACTGACTCATTTGAAAAGACCCTGATGTTAGGAAAGATTGAAGGTGGGAGGAGAAGGGAATGACAGAGAATGAGATGGTTGGATGAGATGGATGGATGGCATCACCGACTCAATGGACATGAGTTTGAGTAAACTCCACAAGTAGGTGATGAACAGGGAGGCCTGGCATGCTGCAGTCCACGGGGTCCCACAGAGTCGAACGTGACTGAGCAACTGAATTGAACTGAACTGAAGTTCCTAGGAATATCAATTAAAATTTATGTGCTAAGTTGCTTGAGTCATGCCCGACTCTGTGTGACTCTATGGACTATAGCCCACCAGGCTCCTCTGTCCATGGGTTTCTCCAGGCAAGAATACTGGAGTGGATTGTCATGCCTTCTTCCAGGGGATCTTCTCGACCCAGGGATCAAACCCATGTCTCTTTACGTCTCCTGCACTGGTGGGCAGGTTCTTTACCACTAGTGCCACTTGGGAAGCCCCATTAAAATTTATAGACCTCTCAAAATGACAGCATATGGCCACATTATTGGTCATATAGTTCTTAAGGAAACTAATATCCCAAGATATTTACATCCAGAAAAGCAAGTTGAGAAGCAATAACATAGGGGGACTTTTGAGAGGCAAATAAACTGCAAAGTGAATTTCTGATACATAGGAGTTATTTCCAAAGAATAGTGCCAGGAATTCCTCAGTGAGACATGTGAGGTATCTAGCACACATGAGGGAGGTGCTTCCAGGAAGAACATTTCTAAGAAGAGAGAGAAAACCATGGGCATAACCCAACTTTGCTATCTGTATCATTTTGTCTTTATAAATGAGGTAATTAAGAAGAATAGACAAGAGATATATGTGGTCCTTGTCCCTTCAGCAGTCATATAGGCAGATGAGTGGGCTCTGAAAACCCTAAAATACAAGTGTGCAGAGGAAATCATTTTTGTCATAAAGTATTATTACTGCACTTACCCTCTAGACAAATGCCTTGAAAGATCACACTATGTCTTCCTTAGAGGATATTTTAACCACCATTTTGAAATATTTAGGATTTAAAGGAAGTCAACAATGTCTACTTTCAGGGCCTAAAAAGATGCATATACACCAAACAAACCAAAAGTAAATTAATTAAAAGCTATTTAAAGAGGCTATATTGTTGAGTTTTACTTTGGAAGGAGATTTATAAAAATATATTTTCAGAAAAGGTAAAATCCTGACTCTCATACAAATATAAAATTTGTCAATGATTTTATTTAGCTCATCATCAATTAAGGAAACAGATATAAAATCCTCTTTCATAGAAGCAGCCAAAGAACAGTGGATTTATTAAATGGATACACAGTTGGCCTTTTCTGCAGCATTTGAGGCATTGCCAGTGAACAAAATTCAGTTATACTTCAATAGGCAAGAATTACTTGCATTACTTCTATCAATTTTCCAAAATATACAGAGTTGGAAAACAGTTCAAAGTCTGTTAAAGGCAGACCTCTAGAGATTCAGAAAATCCAGAAGGGTACACTAGATAAGACATTGAAAAGATATCTATCTATTTGCCCATTTCCAAGTCTTTCACAATTTTCCCTGAGATAAATAAGACAATATGTCTCATCAGGCTTGGCCACAGACAGTGAGACTTTGGGAAAAGTGGCACACTCACTCTGGGTGACATTAGTTTAATAATCTTTCATTTCCTCAGTGCTTTGCTTAGTACAGATGAGAGGACTTAAGTTCCAAAAGCTTCATTTCTGAGACAGGCTACAGAAACTCATTTTAAGGGAAAACAACTTTAGTTAGATTAAAGGACAATAAAAGAAGTACATTTCATACCAAGTTTGAATTGCTGGTCACATTCCACACACAATTTATTAAAGAAGTGTGAATTTACACTAATCTCTGAGTTACATAAACAGATAAATCATCTTAAAATAGCATGTTATCCCTTTACTTCTTATATGAAAACTCAGTCTGGGTATAATAATTGCAAGGTTGTCCAAATATAAACTCAAAAATGCAAGAAAGCAAAACAAGCCTAATTAAATACTATTTTCAAGTGACATTTCCCCATTATTCAGTATTTCCTCATTTAAAAGAATTTTTTTCCTTTTTTTTTAAATTTTATTTTTAAACTTAACAATATTGTATTAGTTTTGTCATTTGAAACATTGCCAAAAGAATCCAAAGATAAGTATTTCAAGAGGCTATTTGGCTCATGGGGGAATGCAAGTCAATGTCTTTGATTAAATAAAGAGTTCTCTTATCCTTATGTTATTTATTCAAAGACACTGAAGTGCATTCCCCCATGAGCCAAATATCCTCTTGAGAATTAGGGTACACAGAATGGCCTAAGCATTTCCCTTCTATTCCTCATTCCAGTCATAAATAGACTTAAATGGGAAAAGGGGATTTCTAGATTCGAACTTATGAAACTGAGAAGAGCTTTCCTTCTCTAGAACATTTTCCTGATACATTCAGGATAAAGACTCAGCTGGCTCATTTAAGTTTATCTCCATACCATCAAGCAGGAGACAGGAACACTTCAACAGAATGGATATCTAAATAATGCAGGAAAGACTTTGTGGCCCAAAGCCTATCCCTTCAAAAGAGTTTTTGCCTTGGTTTCTCAGCTCTAAAATTACTATCATTTGTTTCTCCCTTCATCCTCTATGTTTTCCATTTTGAAAGAATTTTTTATAACAGGTCGTGATTCCTCGATTACATAGGTTAGCCCTTGCCTATATCTCAGATCCCATTTCATATCACTCTCTGCTTTATTCATGTACCACAGTCACATTAACCTCTTCTTGTCTTTAATCATATCAAAGCAACTTAACTCCTCCTTAGGCCTTTGCATACACTCTCCCCATCAGCCTTTACTTCATGTGCTGGTTCCTTCTCAGTTTGCAGGGCTTACCTCAAACCTTATTTTCTTCAGAGAGGCTTTCTCTGACTTTTTTACCTAAAGCACTAGTTCCATGCTAATTGTTGTTGTTGTTCAGTTGCTAGATCAAGTCCAACTCTTTGTGACCCCATGGACTGTAGTCCACCAGGCTCCTCTGTCCATGGGATTTCCCAGGCAAGAATACTGGAGTGGGTTGCCATTTCCATCTCCAAGGTATCTTCCTGGACCAGGGATTGAACCCATATTTCCTACATTAACAAGTGAATTCTTTACAACTGAGCCACCAGGGAAGCCCCCATGCTAATTACTTGTAAAGATATAAAGGAAAAATTAATTTGCAATATAAATAACCAAAACCTCAAAATAGATTGCAATGTTTTACTTGTTTGTTTACCTGTTTACCTCCCAAATGAACTGTAACCTTCTTAAATACAGAGAACTTATGTGACAGATTCAGTGACATGACCCCAGAATCCTATATCAGGCCTGGCCCAGGGCATACTCTCATTAAATGTTTTCTAAATGGCTGACTAAATGAAATAACACAGTCTGAAGGTATGTGCTGGCTTCACTATCTACGACAGCCTGTGTGATCTCAAGCAAATAACCAAACCTCTCTCTAAACCAGGTTCTTCATCAGAAAGACAGCTATCTTAGAATATTATTTTGATGAAATGAGGTAATGTTACTGAGAAGCCTAGCTAATAGTTTCTAGTATTATAATTAGTGCCAATATTATAGTTAAAATAAATCCCATGGAGCTAAACTAATTAAAGTTGTTAAAGTTATAAAACATTCCCTCAATAACTTCAGTACTGGGAATAACAAACTTGCCCAAACATAGAACCCTCTTCCATCAGGAGATATCCAATGTTAATTTCTTATGCTTACTTCTTTCTCAAGGTACATACTGGACAAATGGCTCACTAGAAAAGTCATTTTCAATCTATCATTTATGTCTTAATTCTATCATCAGTTGAGTATTAATTCATTGGCTTTAGCTGTAACTGCCATTTGGCAACCCACTCCAGTGTTCTTGCCTGAAGAATCCCAGGAACAGGGGAGCCTGATGGGCTGCCATCTATGGGGTCGCACAGAGTTGGACATGACTGAAGCAACTTAGCAAGCAAGCAAGCAAGCTGTAACTGCCATTTTCCAGTGCCTCCATTTTTAGTACATATTTGCAATGCCACTTTCTCCATCTTTGTCACTAAGAGAATTAGGTAAATCTTATTAAAATTATTAGGAATGTTAGGTAACAACATTATTGGAATACCAATGACAAAAAACCAAAACAAAACCCCAAGCTCTTAACTACTAGGCTTTCCTGCAACTCAAGAATACAAGCAGAAACACGTCCCCTGTGAACTCTGTCTCTAAATCATTAAGTGGAATTCAATGAAAGGTTTTAGGATCCCAACACAAAATTAGACAAAAAAGTTGCCCAGTAGCAAACAGAATATCCTCATTCCAGGTGTGGTTTTACAATTGCAGAGAACAAGCAAGTTTGCTCACCTTCAACAACCTACATAAGCTTGTTCTTAAACCAATATAATATTGTAAAGTAATTAGCCTCCAATTAAAATTAAAAAGAAAAAAAAATAAAGTAGTCCCTGAAAAAAAAAAATAAATAAGTGCATCTAAGTGTATTAGAGTCACACTGCAATTGCAGTGAAAACACAGAACATAACAGATACACTAATGCTTTTCCTGACTTCAAAAAAGTGTTTGTGTAAAATAAAACTATCCACTTGAAAGAGAAATCCTACATTTGAGCTCTTCATGATCCAAGCTTCTCTTTTCTTTCAGTATTTCAGAAAACCATCTCTAGCCAAATAAAAAGAGTAAATGATCAACAGTATCCATCCAAAAGTCATCAAAATATCAGAAATGTATAAGGCATTTATGAAAAGAGAGATTTGTAACACTTGTCAAAATTAACACCTCATAAATGCTTCACAAAGAAATAGCAACTCGGAACATTTCCACTTTGAAGGGAATATAATTACACCTATTAAGAGTCACTTATTTTATCAAAAACTGTCAAAATTGACATGAAAAATACATATGCCATCAAATATTCAAATGTTCTTACATGATTCTTGTGAAACTTTCAAAAGAACTATTCCCATCAGATAAGTCAACTTCTACTTACTATATAATTAATGTAGTCAATGTATTTGCCAGAGTACAAAATAGGATTAGAGTTGATGCAACATGTATGATTGTTGTTGAGTCACTCAGTCATGTTCAACTTTTTGTGACCCCATGGACTACAGCATGACAGGCTTCCCTGTCCTTTACCATCTCCTGGAGCTTGCTCTAACTCATGTCCATTGAGTTGGTGATACCATCCAACCATCTCACCCTCTCTGCTGTCCCCTTCTCCTCCCTTCAGTCTTTCCCAGTATCAGGGTCTTTTCCAATGAGTCAGTTCTTCACATCAGGTGGACAAAGTATTGGAGCTTCAGCCTCAGCCCCTGCAATGAATATTCAGGATTGATTTCTTTAATGATTTTATGGTTTCATCTCCTTGCATCCAAGGGACTCTCAAGAGTCTTCTCCAACACCACAGTTCAAAAGCATCAATTCTTCAGCACTCAGCTTTCTTCATAGTCCAACTCTCACATCCATACATGACTAATGGAAAAACCATAGCCTTGACTAAATGGACTTTTGTTGGCAAAGTAATGTCTCTGCTTTATAATACACTGTCTAGTTTGGTCATAGCTTTTCTTCCAAGGAGCAAGTGTCTTCTAATTTCATGGCTGCAGTCACTGTCCACAGTGGTTTTGGAGCCCAAGAAAATAAAGTCTGTCACTGTTTCCACTGTTTCCTCATCTATTCACCATGAAGTGATGGGACCGGATGCCGTGATCTTAGCATTTAGAATGTTGAGCTTTAAGCCAGCTTTTTCACTCTCCTCTTTCACCTTCAAGAGGTTCTTTAGTTCTTCTTTGCTTTATGCCATTAGAGTGGTATCATCTGCATATCTGAGGTTATTTATATTTCTCCCAGAAATCTTGATTTCCAGCTTGTGCTTCATCCAACCCAGCGTTTCTCATGATGTACTCTGCATATAAGTTAAATAAACAGGATGGCAATATATAGTCTTGCCATCCTCCTTTCCCAATTTGGAACCAGTCTGTTGTTCCATGTCCAGTAAAAACTGTTGCTTCTTGACCCTCATACAGATTTCTCAGGAGGCAGGTAAGGTGGTCTGGTACTCCCATCTCTTCAAGAAGTTTCCACAGTTTGTTGTGATCTGCTTAGTCAAAGGCTTTAGCAGAGTCAATGAAGCAGATGTCTTTCTCGAATTCTCTTGCTTTTTCTATGATCCATCGGATGGTGGCAATCCGATCTCTGGTTCCTCTGCCTTTTCTAAATCTAGCTTGAACATCTGGAAGTTCTCAGTTCACATACTCTTGAAGCCTAGCTTGGAGAATTTTGAGCACTACTTTGCTAGCATCATCTGAAATGAGTGCAACTGTGTGGTCGTTTAAACATTCTTTGGTATTGCCTTTGGGATTGGAATGAAAACTGACCTTTTCGAGTCCTGTGGCCACTGCTGAGTTTTCCAAATTTGCTGGTATATTAAATAACTATAAATCTATATTTCACTGATTGAGCCAAGTCCCTTTCTTCCTCAATCAACAGGCAAAAGAACTCCAAGTGCACTTACTCAGTCCATGTAGGACCAGACTTTGTAGAGATGAGCCCAGGAAGACCAATCATTTCAAAACGCTTTTTCCTTCTACTGTTGCTGACACTGCTATTGGAAAAAGGATTCCAGAAGTCTGACACAAACATGCAACATAGAAGCAAGTCCCCAAAACCTGGAGACACAGATGTTGGAAGACAGAGCCTGTTTACTCCAGTTTTACTTCAATAGTTGGGCCTTTCCATAATTTATTCTAAACTCCGGAGGATTTGTAGGTGTCAGTGAGGCCAGCTCACTCAGTTTAGACACAGACAGCCCTTTCTCCTCAGTGCCACATTCAGTTGCGTGACAGCTGGGTAGGGCAGGATTCCAGCATCAGTTAAGTGTTGAGCTCAAAATCAGCCCTCATCTCACTGCAGGGAGAGGACTCTGGTTGGTTAGTTCTTGTTCTTTTCTATATTTGCTAGAGGGCCATAAATCAGAAGTATGTATCAATACCAACTCATCTTTGGTGCAAGTAACTGAAACAGAGGTTTGGAGGCAGTACTCACATTCTGCTTCCTCTCACTAGGACTGAGTAACTGACTAAACTGCTTAGCTGGATTCCAGAGCCCAGAAAGGAAGACTTTTTCACTGTACCAGGATTAGCTTCTAAGATGGTTTCCTTCATGGGAAAAGCCCATATTGATATTCCAAAAAAATGAAAGTTTCCATACCTTTAGTTTGTATCCAAGCCACTAGACGGTTAAGTTTAGTGGACTCTAACATGCACTAGCCTTAGAGAAGACTGTTCACTTCGAAGTCTCAGTTTCATAAACCACAAATTAATAATGCTTGTTTTCATTCTTCTAAAGATTGTTTTTTTTTTAAATTTTATTTTTAAACTTTACAATATTGTATTAGTTTTGCCAAATATCGAAATGAATCTGCCACAGGTATACCCGCGTTCCCCATCCTGAACCCTCCTCCCTCCTCCCTCCCCCAACCCTCCCTCTGGGTCGTCCCAGTGCACCAGCCCCAAGCATCCAGTATCGTGCATCGAACCTGGACTGGCAACTCATTTCATACATGATATTATACATGTTTCAATGCTATTCTCCCAAATCTCCCCACCCTCTCCCTCTCCCACAAGAATGGAATGCTAGTACGTAAGACAAAGAGTTTTAAAAATCAAGGCTGAAACAACTATAGCATTTAATTACCTTTATACTCTTTTCCTTTGATATCATAAATATCAGTTTTTTAATTACTAAAAATTTATGTTCATTTGGTAAACTTTAAAATGAGCTAGGAGTGGAAAGTCTGTCACTTCATATATCTCCTAGTAATTCGGAGTGACAAATCCCACAAATTTAAGGTATATAGAAGTTATGGCACATGTTCCATTATTTGTATTAGCCCTGTACTTCTCTCATCATGTTCATTCCTATCTTTCACAGTGTTGTGTTTCATTTTTCTCCCTTTTTGTTTATTTTTCACTACTCTAAGTAGTACACAAGATATTGCTTAGCCACACCAAATTTAAATAAAAAGACATCTGCCCACTGAAAGATTACAATTTACCATGTATTACAGGTGGCAGTCATTTTCCTAACTCATGCATTCTCAATTTATAGACCAAAGTCATAGAACATGTCCATATACACATATACATTTTTTTAGTAGAGGGGGAAAAATATACTCTACAATATGTGTCTAAAATCTTATATAACAATGCAATAGCTTTCATGTAGGATTGAGGATTATTTACAAGCAGTTGGTCCCAAAGTAAAATAAATGGTGTATACTGATCCAGTTATAAATATTAAATATTCAGAATAAAAAATATTCCATGATAAGGTTAAAATTTGAGGCAATCTTGGGAGGAGATTATGTACAGTCATATTTAATTAGAGACAGGGAAATGCTTGGGCATTAGTTGGAATTGCCAGGCATGGACAAGGTCAGTAAGAAGGCCCTGATCAGAGTAGCACCCAAAGCAGCAAGTCTTCCGTCTTCAGGAGAGCTACTAATGCTCAGAGAAACACAGGAAAGCAAGACAACTGAGACAGCAAACCACCAGGAGCCTAGGTAGAAGAAGTGAACTTCAAAGACATGATTGTGAATCTCACTCAGGAGATTTCAACAAACTTGAACAGAGATGTGAGGGTAGAGAAGTACAAATACAGGTCTCTCTGCACTAACCCCACAACAAAGTCCTGAGTATCCCCCCACAAGCCTGGAATTGGCTTCAAAATCAGACACAATCTCCCAAGTATATATGCATCAAAAACTAAGGAAGGGATGTCCAAAGGAAGCGGCATTCATTAAAATGAAAGCAGTAACTCATGATGGGGTATGTGGAAAGAAGGACTTTAGGAAAAAGACTGCTTGATTTCCAGTCCTCTAGATACAGATAAACCATTTTCATGAATGTGACTTGAATATTAATATTTGGATTATATTCCATTTTTAATAGTCATCAGAAGAGCAACAATGGTGGGAAAAATATGTGAACATAATAAATCTGGAATACTGACCTTATTCATCTTACAAAAACTCAAACAGAAGGTAAATAATACATATATGCTGATAGGATTCCATATTTTGACTATGATGATTCCTTAAAAATGCATATACATTATATGTATGCATGCATGTATGTGATGGTGCACATGCACTCAGTCATGTCTGATTCTTTGCAACCCCATGGACTGTAGCCTCCAAGGCTCCTCTGTCCATGGAGTTCTCTAAACAAGAATCCTGGAGCGGGTTGTCATTTCCTATTCCATGGTATCTTCCCAACACAGGGACCAAACCCCTGTCTGTTGCATCCCCTGCAGCAGATTCTTTACCACTATGCCACCTGAGAAGCTATGTATACATAACATGTGTGCATTCTCAGTTGCTTCAGTCATGTCTGACTCTTTGCAACCCCATGGACTGCAGCCCACTAGGTTCCTTTGTCTATGGAATTCTCCAAGCAAGAATGCTGGAGAGGGGCTGTCACATCCTACTCCAGGGGACCTTCCTGAATCAGTGATCGAGTCCACATTTCATGTCACCTGCCTTCACAGGCAGGTTCTTTACCACTAGTACCACCTAGGAAGCAAACATATAACATACGCATATACACACACATGTAATACTACGTATACACATACATATTTATATAAAGTATGTATAAAGATATATTCTTAAGGATAGATGTGCATTAAATATAATGAATATAAATGTTTTATATACTTTTATATGGTATTAATAACCATTTAATAAATTTTCTTTTTGTATTTATAAAATTAACAATTATAGAAACTTTAGTTGCTATATAAAAAGTAGTTAACTATATATAAAATGTTAGTTAACAGTGAATGTAACTATTTGCTTCTGAATAAGTCACCAGATAAATTTTACTACATTTTCAAAGAAAGTATCTAACCAATAATTATCACTATTGAGAGATTTTTGAGAAAATTAGTGTACCTTATTATGAATATTTCTCTTTTTTAGCTCCTTTTAAAATGTTTCCTAAAATAGTGTAAATTATGCCTATTCCTTTAAAGAACTTTCAACATTGACAAGAGATATTCATTTAGCAGAGTCAAATGTCAATATACTCTGATTAATCTTTCAGAAATCTTAAAATTTCTTTCTTAATAGGTTAAAGGGAAATCAAACATATTTTTTCATCTAAGCACAAGATAACTGAGTTTTATTCTGGGCTCTAGAAACCACTTAACAGGTATTCTGCCCCACCTCCCCCCAAAAAAGAAAATAAGGGCTTATAATTTATTATGAAGTACCAAGGGGTCCTAAAATACACTTATTGCAAAGCTGAAAAAAAAAATTCTGCTAAAGAACAAAAGTTGCTTTTATGAACAATATTCGATTGAAATGTCTATTTTTCAAAAAGAAATAGACTCCTAACCAATCTCTGTGCTATCAAGTCAAGTGTTATTGTGTTGATCTCAGGGATGTTTCAAAGAAATATTCATCAAAAGAGAACAACAGCAGACATAGAATAGATAATCTGAAACAAAGATAATAAAAAGAGGAAAATTGAAATCATAAGTCAGAGCAACGAGAATCAAATAGTTGGGAATTGACAATTGAGATATAAAAACACTGAAAAAGTGAAGTTCTTATATTTTCTGACATGGTACAAAGGGCAACATTCAGAACAGACACAGGCATTATTTTAATCAATCGTTTGACCATGAGCTTATAAATGAGAAGAGCAAAATCAAAACGAACCCAAAAAGGCACTAATAAAATTTATGCAAAACTGGCTTTCAAGATGCATTCAAAACTCTGATAATCGTCCCCATTTTGAAAGGATTAAGTACACATTTTTCCCAGTACATCATTTTTAAGCACACATTTTCTCAGTACTGAACCCCATGAATAAATTCTGCACATAGTAGGTGCTCAATAAATACCTGATTAAAGAAAGAATTTTGGTGATCATTATATTTTCCACACAGTATATTCAAACAACAGCTATGTGAGATATTTTCCTATTTGATGATGCTGTAAGAATCTCAATGACTGTGATCTTGACATATAATATCAGCTCCTAACAGGGTTTGCTATGTACACTCAAAGAAGGACCACTTCACAAGGACTATAAACTATTTAAAGAATGTTTAAATCATCTTCACATCATATTTTTTCAAAGATTACTTTTCTTTCCCTCTGTATTTTTTAGAATATAAATAAATTATGAGACTAAAAATCTTGAACTATGATTTTTCTTTATATTAGATTTTGCTACATTTTGTTTACATTAGATTTTACTGCTTGGTAGATGATAAGTAGCACTTCCCTGGTGGCTCATCTGGTAAAGAATATGCCTGCAATGTGGGAAACCTAGATTCTATCCCTGGGTTGGGAAGATCCCCTGAGGAAGGGAAAGGCTACCCACTCCAGTATTCTTGCCTGGAGAATTACATGGATTGTATAGTCCATGGGGTCACAAATGGTCAGACATGACTTTCACTCATAGATGATAAGTAAACAAGCCAAATAACAAAGGCTTCCAGGGAATCAGTAATATTATTTTCTGTCCAAGTTTTGCTACTGACTTTCTGTAGTCCCAGGTGACTCGTCCTCTCCCTGTCCCTCATTTCCTTATCAGCAAAATGAAAATTAACAGCACTGGCCTAATTTGAGATTATCTTGATAAATATGGTGGATTCCCTAGTGGTTCAGATGATAAAGAATCTGCCTGCAATGTGGGAGACCTGGGTTCGATTCCTGGGTTGGGAAGATCCCCTGAAGGAAAACATGGCAACCCACTCCAATATTCTTGTCTGGAGAACCCCCATGGACAGAGGAACCTGATGTGCTACAGTCCATGGGGTCGCAAGGAGTCAGACAAGACTGAGTGAATAAGCACAAAGAGTTTTTAAAGATGAAGGCTGAATGTAATAAAATTCAATGTTAAATTAGGTCTAACTTTTCACATGAAAACTTAAGCATGAATTCCAAAGGACATTGAATGATTTTTATTTGGGGAAAATACGGATATTTATGAAAAGTAACCCTGTTTTTATGTGATGATAAAGTGTAGAGTAGGGACACTAATTATGTGTATAAAGCTCCTGGAAATATTTCAGTAATAAGCAAATAATTCTGTTTTGCAATTTGACAATGTCCACAGAAAGAAAGTGCCACAGAATTAAGTTTTGTGTCTATTGGATGAAGCACAAGCTGCAATAAAGGTTGCCAGGAGAAATAGTAACAACCTCAGATATGCAGATGACACCACCCTAATGGCAGCAAGTGAAGAGGAACTAAGAGCCTCTTGAGGGAAGTGAAAGAGGAGAGTGAAAAAGCTGGCTTAAAACTCAACATTCAGAAAATGAAGATCATGGCATCTGGTCCCATTTGTTCATAGCAAATAGATGGGGAAACAATTGAAACAGTGAGAGACTATTTTCTTGAGCTCCAAAATCACTGTGGACAGTGATTGCAGCCATAAAGTTACAAACTTGCTCCTTAGAAAAAAGCAAAGACAAACCTCAGTTCAGTTCAGTCGCTCAGTCGTGTCCGACTCTTTGCGACCCCATGAATTGCAGCACGCCAGGCCTCCCTGTCCATCACAAACTGTCCATAGAGTCAGCGATGCCATCCAGCCATCTCATCCTCTGTCGTCCCCTTTTCCTCCTGCTCCCAATCCCTCCCAGCATCAGGGTCTTTTCCAGTGAGTTAACTCTTCACATGAGGTGGCCAAAGTATTGGAGTTTCAGCTTCAGCATCAGTCCTTCCAATGAACACCCAGGACTGATCTCCTTTAGGATGGATTGGTTGGATCTCCTTGCAGTCCAAGGGACTCTCAAGAGTCTTCTCCAACATCACGGTTCAAAAGCATCAATTTTTCAGTGCTCAGCTTTCTTCACAGTCCAACTCTCACATCCATACATGACCACTGTAAAAACCATACCCTTGACTAGACGGACCTTTGTTGGCAAAGTAATGTCTCTGCTTTTGAATATGCTATCTAGATTGGTCATAACTTCCCTTCCAAGGAGTAAGCGTCTTTTAATTTCATGGCTGCAATCATCAAAGACAAACCTAGACAACATATTAAAAAGCAGAGAAATTACTTTGCCAACAATGGTCCATCTAGTCAAAGCTATCGTTTTTCCAGTAGTCATGCATGGATGTGAGGGTTGGATCATAAAGAAGGTTGAGCACTGAAGAATGATGCTTTTGAACTGTGGTGTCAAAGAAGACTTTTGAGAGTCCCTTGGACAACAATGAGCTTAAACCAGTCAATCCTAAAGGAAATCAACCCTGAAAATTCATTGAAAGCACTAATGCTAAAGTTGAAGCTCCAGTACTTTGGCCACCTGATGTGAAGAGCTGACTCACTGGAAAGTACCTTGATGCTGGGAAAGTCTGAAGTCAGGAGGAGAAGGGGATGACAGAGGACAAGATGGTTGGATGGCATCACTGACTCAATGGACATGAGTTTGAGCAAATTCCAGGAGATAGTGAAGGACAGGGGAATCTGTTATGCTGTAGTCTATGGGTCGCACGGTCAGATATGACTGAACAACAACAGTCTATGGCAAAATCAGATGTTCCCAGGCCTGATCTTTGCTTATAGACTTGTCTACTACATAACTGAAAACAAGAAAGGAAATAGAATTTTAATTTGGTCACTAATAACATGAAAACTAATGGCTAGTCCTCAGGTCATTCACCTCTAATCCATCAGACAATAAAGGTTCCTCCACAAAGCTTCTCAAAAAGACCCAATAGTCCTATCTGAAAGTAAAATGAGAAAAGATGCAAAGCTTTCATATATGGAAAATGTAAGATTTATGAGGGATCAAATCTGTTTCTACTCTATCCAGTCACTCAGATTATCTTTTGGCCCAGTCCAAAGAACAGTCTTTTGGACTCTGTGGGAGAGCGAGAGGGTGGGATGATTTGCGAGAATGGCATTGAAATACATATGATATCATATATGAAACTAGTTGCCAGTCCGGGTTCGATGCACGATAGTGGATGCTTGGGGCTGGTGCACTGGGAGGACCAAGAGGGATGGTATGGGGAGGGAGGAGGGAGGAGGGTTCAGGATGGGGAACACATGTATACCTGTGGCGGATTCATTTCGATATTTGGCAAAACCAATACAATATTGTAAAGTTTAAAAATAAAATAAATAAAAATAAATAAACAACATACAGAAAAAAAAAAAGTAACTTTCAAAAGAGTCCTTGTGAGAAGATATAACAGGGAGGACTATGTCAGTGAGCTGTGTCCTCAAATTATCTTCAAAGTAGTAGGACAATGGCACAGGTACAGGCAGGTTAGGAAAAGAAATGGAGCAGAGTAAAATAGCTAAGTCAATTTCTTAAACTTAAAAGCCTCACAACTGTTGCAACCTGAAGCCAACAGGATGATGAAAGAGACACAACAGAACAAATTCTCCACCTGAAGAGAACACAGTGACCACAGAATGAAGGGATTATATCTTGAGTGTCAAAAGAAAAGAGAAAAAAATATTAAGTGGAAAAAAATTGATAGTCACAGTTCATTGCAAGCATACATAGGATACTTCTGTTACTCTCCTGAACTAATTGAGAAAACTTTGAGTCTGATATTTCCAGTTATTTTTACTTATGGGAGCTGAAACTCAGGTAATACAATATTACTATTATTATCGTGACTCTATTGGGACACCCGAGGACAAGAAAAATAAGGCACTGAATTTTGGGGAAATTAGGATAACAAGGAAAGGGGAGAGAAACTTGAGGACAAACTTTCTTTTTGAGGTTTTGCCTGAGTCATTTTTCACTTACCTGGTGGTATACAAAATCTCACTATGGTGCTGAGGATCCCTGACTTGAAAATACAGGTTTTAAAATAATGACCAAATAAATCTAAGAGATTTTTTATTTTGGTAAAGCATTTGCCTTGTGCGCTGAATCTGAAAATAAAATGAACTTACCCAGTTGTGAGTTCTTCTCACAAGTCTATTTAGTTACTTTATAGTTCTCCAAAATAATTATCATGAATCATGAAACCCTACTTTTTTCATGCCTGATGATTTAACATGCTTCATGATTAATTTTTCTATTTAGACAATTGCCTCATCTTTTGAGAAAAAACAATTTAGTTTAAGTGACAGAGCCTTTTCTCATGTGGTTCTTTTTAATATCTGTGCTTGGATGACTCTTGCACTTCTTATCATTTCCACTACAGTAGTCAGATATCTGTGGAAATCTGGTTTCTTTTATGAATTTAACAGGGACAGAGTTTGGAAAATAAATCAGTTTGAAAAATGCATCTTTATTGTATTTTATGAGCATATCCATAACTCTACAAGAGACACTCTTCAGGAGAGAGGAGAAATGAGCAGAGCATAAATATACCATTAAAATTCAAAATGCTGGATACTGAGTCATGAATATAAAACATCTAAGGGATTGTGCAAATTGTGGAGAAGAGTAATAGAAATGAAAAAGGCAAGAAAGTCCTTGGAGTCTGTTAATAACAATAAAACAATTCAGGACAATCAGGTATGAATATACGTGTTTAGGAAGAAATTCTCTTTGAAGATACCAAATTTAAATTATATGAACCAAACAAAAGCCTCCTCCTTATACCCTCAGATTCAAGGCCAGTGAAGAATGACATTCAAAGAACTGGTAGTATATTTAGTCAGCATCAGTTCAGTTCAGTTCAGTCGCTCAGTTGTGCCCGACTCTTTGCGACCCTATGAATCACAGCACGCCAGGCCTCCCTGTCCATCACCAACTCCTGGAGTTCACTCAGACTCACGTCCATCGAGTCAGTGATACCATCAAGCCATCTCATCCTCTGTTGTCCCCTTCTCCTCCTGCCCCCAATCCCTCCCAGCATCAGAGTCTTTCCCAATGAGTCAACTCTTCGCATGAGATGGCCAAAGTACTGGAGTTTCAGCTTTAGCATCATTCCTTCCAAAGAAATCCCAGGGCTGATTTCCTTCAGAATGGACTGGTTGGATCTCCTTGCAGTCCAAGGGACTCTCAGGAGTCTTCTCCAACACCACAGTTCAAAAGCATGAATTCTTCAGCGCTCAGCTTTCTTCACAGTCCAACTCTCACATCCATACATGACCACAGGAAAAACCATAGCCTTGACTATATGGACCTTTGTTGGCAAAGTAATGTCTCTGCTTTTCAATATGCTATCTAGGTTGGTCATAACTTTCCTTCCAAGGAGTAAGCGTCTTTTAATTTCATGGCTGCAGTCACCATCTGCACTGATTTTGGAGCCCCAAAAAATAAAGTCTGACACTGTTTCCACTGTTTCCCCATCTATTTCCCATGAAGTGATGGGACCAGATGCCATAGCTAAATATATAAGGCACACCAAGAACAAATGGAAAAACAATTAAACAAAATGTTACAAGTCTCTGCAGAAATAGCCCAGGTCCCCAGCTTAGGAAAAACAGTGCCACTCTTACCTTGCTAATCAAAAATGGAGTACTATTTTCCAAGTGGAAAGAAAACATGTGGTTTCAGTCTTAGACTTGCTTTATCACTGAAGTAAAGTCAAAAATGGAAGAAAACTGTCCTTTCAAACTGATAGAATGCATTGGTTGCTAAATTTCTAAAGAGCCTCAAGAAGATTTTTACGTGAGCAGAATTCCCTTACTTTCTGAAATTTCTCTCAAAGCCCTTTACTTTGAAATATATTTTGCATAACCATGCTAGATTTTCTTATGCTCCTATGAGACTGCTATCCACTTTAACTGTACTAAGTCAGGCAACATGAAGAATGTCTAAATGGAATTTTTTCAACTTCTCTGTCTTATTGAATGTATTTTTCTCTTTGTAAATGTTAGTTTTGTATTGTTTGGCCTCATAATTATGTTTACATCTTTTATTCTTTCTGATGGACACAGACAAATTTGAAGAGTTAAATGTATATTTGTTATAAAATAAACTCATTTTTTAAATTTTCTAAAGTCATATTCAACCAATGAATAATTCTACAGTTCTTTAAAAGCATAGCTATCTCTCAATCAACTAATGTGGGTTACATGCCTATTTGCAGCTAGAGATCTCACCAATCAGTGGCCCTCTGTTGCCTTTAGCACAAGAGTTCCTCTATGTTGTTTTTGTTGTCGTTCAGTTGCCAAGTCACATCTGACTGCAACCCCATGAACTACAGCATGCCAGGCTTCCCTGTCCTCCATTATCTCCCAGAGTTTGCTCAAATTCATGTTCGTTAGTCAGTGATACCATCCAACCATCTCATCTTCCACTGCCTACTTCTCCTATTGCCATCAATCTTCCCCAGCATCAGGGTCTTTTCCACTTAGTCAGCTATTTGTATCAGGTGACCTAAGTATTAGAGTTTTAGCATCAGTCTTTCTAATGAATACTCATGGTTGATTTCACTTAGGATTGACTGGTTTGATGTCCTTGCTGTCCAAGGGACTCTCAAGAGTATTCTCCAACACCACAGTTCAAAAATATCAATTCTTTGGCATTAAGCCTTCTTTTTATGATTCAATGCTTACATCCATGCATGACTTTTAGGAAAATCATAGCTTTGACTATAGTGAACCCTATGCTTTATTCATACATTCATTTCTGACACTTTGGAGGACATAATTTTTTGTCAGTAAGTAGTTACTGCTGCTGCTGCTAAGTCGCTTCAGTCAAGTCCGACTCTGTGTGACCCCAGAGAAGGCACCCCACCAGGCTCCCCTGTCCCTGGGATTCTCCAGGCAAGAGTACTGGAGTGGGTTGCCATTGCCTTCTCCTAACTAGTTATTACAAGAGCTAATTAACCTCCAAGACCAATACATAGTACATTGGGTACTGCTGCTGCTGCTGCTGCTGCTGCTAAGTCACTTCAGTCATGTCCGACTCTGTGCGACCCCCTGGACTGCAGCCTACCAGGCTTCTCCATCCATGGGATTCTCCAGGCAAGAACACTGGAGTGGGTTACCATTTCCTTCTCCAATGCATGAAAGGGGGAAGTGAAAGTGAAGTCGTTCAGTTGTGTCCGACTCTTAGCGACCCCATGGACTGCAGCCTACCAGGCTCCTCCATTCATGGGATTTTCCAGGTAACAGTACTGGAGTGGGGTGCCATTGCCTTCTCCACATTTGGTACTAGAAGGGCTTAATTTGATTATTTCAAGCATTTGGTTTGGGAGGACAGACATAATCCTCCTACTCCTGGGACAAATATGTCTTGATACCAAGTTCAGGGAATTAACATGATAATACTTCCTAAAGGAGTCATGGCCCATGTATCTACAGTCCACCCAAAAATAAATCAGCAAACTGAGCCCAGTAATGTGAGAATGTCACGGTGCACTCAAGAAACACCATATAGAATTAGGCTAAAGTAAGAGCAAATGCAAAAGCTAATAGATATCTTCTGGAGTGCAGGTAGCTTGCTATCTTCTTTAATAATTGCTATGGGTTAAATCTCCATTTTCTGAGCCAAACTACACTTTGTTCTCCCCACATTTATTTCCCTGAGTAACTTGGAGAATTAAGGAAAATCCAGAAGTAGTAATAGGAACATAATGCATACTAAATAATAATGCTCACTACTGCCCTGTGAAATAACAGCTAGTCTAATTTGTAGGTAAGGAAACTACAGCACAGGAGGGTTGGGTAACCTTCTCCAGGTCACAGAGCAATTAAGAGTCAAAGTCCATTTTGGAAATTAGGTATATGTGAATCCAAAGCCTGTGGTCTAAATTTGGGTTTTACCATCTCTCAGGAGCATAAATTTCAGGCCTTTAACACTAGAGGTAAATATATTTAAACCAGTTTTCCAAGAATCTTTTTTCTGTCATAAATATCCTTTCTGCTTGCTTGTTTTATGAGCATGCCCTTCCAGCTAAGGTACAACATCGGTTAGTCTAATGTGAGGCTGCTGCCAAGAGATACATCCTGTAGTTGAAATTGAATTGTATCTGAACAACACATTTCCTTAGGAATCCTAAGTAATCAATCAATTCTGGTGGTTCTGATGATTACAGGTTGTCTTTTCTGACACTAAGTAAATGTCCTTCAAATCCTTTGTTGCTATGGAATAGTAAAACGTACTTAGTGAACTCAATGTGGAACACAATGGCCCAGAGAGAAAAAGGCATTATTTGATCTCCATCTACATCAGGGATGAGCAATCTCAGAGACAAGAGCATGCTAAAAACATTACTTTCTGATCACTCTGTGAACGAATCATAAAGTGGGCTTCCACTTAGAGCTTTCAATTTCCCCTGATTATCTAAGTGTTTCATAGCTTGAAGATGGTCATATTCCTTCCGAAGATAATCTTAAAGTAAGATAAGAGTCAGGAAGCATTGACTTGTTATACAATTTTAGACGTTAAGGTTTCTGTTTCAGGTTATTTGTGAATGAAAGTTTGGTCATTTTCTGACCTGTGCAATTGAGGCATTATGATTTTTCTTTTAAATATGGTTATTTAAATACTATGTTGATTGGGTCATTAATTTTTCTGGAATTGAGCTGCAGGAGTTGCTTGTATATTTTTGAAATTAGTTGTTTGTCAGTTGCTTCATTTGCTATTATTTTCTCCCATTCTGAAGGCTGTCTTTTCACCTCGCTTATAGTTTCTTTTGTTGTGCAGAAGTTTTTAATTTTAATTAGATCCCATTCGTTTATTTTTGCTTTTATTTCTAATATTCTGGGAGGTGGGTCATAGAGGATCCTGCTGGGCCAAAGAACTAAATAGACATTTCTCCAAAGAAGACATACAGATGGCTAACAAACACATGAAAAGATGCTCAACATCACTCATTATCAGAGAAATGCAAATCAAAAACACTATGAGGTACCATTTCACGCCAGTCAGAATGGCTGAGACCCAAAAGTATACAAGTAATAAATGATGGAGTAGGTGTGGAGAAAAGGGAACCCTCTTATGCTGTTGGTGGGAATGCAAACTAGTACAGCAACTATGGAGAACAGTGTGGAGACTCCTTAAAAAACTGGAAATAGCACTGCCATGCTGCTGCTGCTGCTAAGTCGCTTCAGTCGTGTCCGACTCTGTGCGACCCCATAGACGGCAGCCCACCAGGCTCCCCCATCCCTGAGATTCTCCAGGCAATAACACTGGAGTGGGTTGCCATTTCCTTCTCCAAAGTATGAAAGTGAAAGTGAAGTCACTCAGTCGTGTCGGACTCTTAGCGACCCCATGGACTGCAGCCTACCAGGCTCCTCCATCCATGGGATTTTCCAGGCAAGAGTACTGGAGTGGGGGGCCATTGCCTTCTCCGAGAACTGCCATATGACCCAGAAATCCCACTGCTGGGCATACACACCTAGTAAACCAGAATTGAAAGAGACACGTGTACCCTAATGTTCATCGCAGCACTGTTTATAATAGCCAGGACATGGAAGCAACCTAAATGTCCATCAGCAGATGAATGGATAAGAAAGCTGTGGTGCATATACACAATGGAGTATTACTCAGCCATTAAAAAGAATACATCTGAATCAGTTCTAATGAGGTCGATGAAATTGGAGCCTATTATACAGAGTGAAGTAAGCCAGAAAGAAAAACACCAATACAGTATACTAATGCATATATATGCAATTTAGAAAGATGGTAACGACAACCCTGTATGCGAGACAGCAAAAGAGACATGTATGGAACAGTCTTTTGGTCTCTGTGGGAGAGGGAGGGGGGGATTATTTGGGAGAATGGCATTAAAATATGTATTATATCATATAAGAAATGAATCGCCAGTCCAGGTTCGATGCAGGATACAGGAAGCCTGGGACTGGTGCACTGGGATGACCCAGAGGGAAGGTATGGGGAGGGAGGTGGGAGGGGTGTTCAGGATGGGGAACACATGTATACCTGTGGCAGATGCATGTTGATGTATGGCAAAACCAATACAATATTGTAAAGTAAATAATAATAATTAAAAAATTAAAAAAAAATAAAAATAGAAAGGACAACTAAAAAATAAAATAAATACTATGTTGAAGTATGGCAAAACCAATACAATAAAGTAAGTATCCTCCAATTAAAATAAATTTATATTAAAAATAAATAAATACTATGGAGCTGACTGTGGCTCAGATCATGAACTCCTTATTGCCAAATTCAGACTGAAATTGAAGAAAGTAGGGAAAATCACTAGACCATTCAGGTATGACCTAAATCAAATCCCTTATGATTATACAGTGGAAGTGAGAAATAGATTTAAGGGACTAGATCTGATAGAGTACCTGATGAACTATGGAATGAGGTTTGTGACATTGTACAACAGATAAAGACCATCCCCATGGGAAAGAAATGCACAAAAGCAAAAAGGCTGTCTGAGGAGGCCTTACAAATAGCTTTGAAAAGAAGAGAAGTGAAAAGCAAAGGAGAAAAGGGAAGATATAAGCATCTGAATGCAGAGTTCCAAAGAATAGGAAGAAGAGATAAGAAAGCCTTCTTCAGTGATCAGTGCAAAGAAATAGAGGAAAACAACAGAATGGGAAAGACTAGAGATCTCTTCAAGAAAATTAGAGATACCAAGGGAACATTTCATGCAAAGATGGGCTCGAAAAAGGACAGAAATGGTATGGACCTAACAGAAGCAGAAGATATTAAGAAGAGGTGGCAAGAATACAAAGAAGAACTGTACAAAAAAGATCTTCATGACCCAGATAATCATGATGGTGTGATCACTCACCTAGAGCCAGACATCCAGGAATGTGAAGTCCAGTGGGCCTTAGAAAGCATCACTACAAACAAAGCTAGTGGAGGTGATGGAATTCCAGTTGAGCTAGTTCAAATCCTGAAAGATGATGCTGTGAAAGTGCTGCACTCAACATGCCAGCAAATGTGGACAACTCAGCAGTGGCCACAGGACTGGGAAAGATCAGTTTTCATTCCAATACCAAAGAAAGGCAATTCCAAGGAATGCTCAAACTACAGCACAATTGCACTATTCTCACACGCTAGTAAAGTAATGCTCAAAATTCTCCAAGCCAGGCTTTAGCAATATGTGAACCATGAACTTCCAGATGTTCAAGCTGGTTTTAGAAAAGGCAGAGGAACCAGAGATCAAATTGCCAACATCTGCTGGATCATCAAAAAAGCAAGAGAGTTCCAGAAAAACATCTATTTCTGCTTTATTGATTATGCCAAAGCCTTTGACTGTGTGGATCACAATAAACTGTGCAAAATTCTGAAAGAGATAGGAATACGAGACCACCTGACCTGCCTCTTGAGAAACCTATATGCAGGTCAGGAAGCAACAAGTAGAGTGGATATGGAACAACAGACTGGTTCCAAATAGGAAAAGGAGTACATCAAGGCTGTATATTGTCACCCTGCTTATTTAACTTATATGCAGAGTACATCATGAGAAATGCTGGGCTGGAAGAAGCACAAGCTGGAATCAAGATTGCTGGGAGAAATATCAATAACCTCAGATATGCATATGACACCACCCTTATGGCAGAAAGTGAAGAGGAACTCAAAAGCCTCTTGATGAAAGTGAAAGAGAAGAGTGAAAAAGTTGACTTAAAGCTCAGCATTCAGAAAACTAAGATCATGGCATCTGGTCCCATCACTTCATGGGAAATAGATGGGGAAACAGTGGAAACAGTGTCAGACTTTATTTTTGGGGGCTCCAAAATCACTGCAGATGGTGGTTTCAGCCATGAAATTAAAAGACGTTTACTCTTTGGAAGGAAAGTTATGACCGACCTAGATATTAGATGTTAGATATTAGAAGCAAAAATATTACTTTGCCAACAAAGGTCCGTCTAGTCAAGGCTATCAGAGAGGGCAATGGCAACCCACTCCAGTACTCTTGCCTGGAAAAATCCTATGGACGGAGGAGCGTGGTAGGCTGCAGTCCATGGGGTCGCTAAGAGTCAGATATGACTGAGCGTCTTCACTTTCACTTTTCACTTTCATGTTTTGGAGAAGGAAATGGCAACCCACTCCAGTGTTCTTGCCTGGAGAATCCCAGGGATGGGGGAGCCTCGTGGGTTGCTGTCTATGGGGTCGCACAGAGTCGGACTGAACCGACTTAGCAGCAGCAGCAGCAGCCAATTTCCAGTGGTCGTGTATGGACATGAGAGTTGGACTGTGAAGAAAGCTAAGCACCAAAGAATTGATGCTTTTGAACTGTGGTGTTGGAGAAGACTCTTGAGAGTCCCTTGGACTGCAAGGAGATCCAACCAGTCCATTCTGAAGGAGATCAGCCCTGGGTGTTCATTGGAAGGACTAATGCTGAGGCTGAAACTCCAATACTTTGGCCACCTCATGTTAAGAGTCAACTCTTTGGAAAAGACCCTGATGCTGGGAGGGATTGCGGGTAGGAGGAGAAGGGGACAACAGAGAATGAGATGGCTGGATGGCATCACTGACTTGTGATGAGTTTGGGCAGACTCCAGGAGTTGGTGATGGACAGGGAGGCCTGGTGTGCTGTGATTCAAGGGGTCACAAATAGACACGACTGAGCGACTGAACTCAACTGACTCAAAAAAGTATACAAACCTATGTATTTTTATTTTACCAATCTTGGACCCAGGTTTGTCCTTAGGTCACAGAGTTGTGTTCAAGCTATGACTATACCTGCTGAACTACACCTGTTGTAACCCGAATAAAATACCAATATTATCCATAACCACCAATTCTATCAAGAATGTCTCATTAGAAGAATAATTCATCAAAATAGCCACTGTAGTCTTGCAAAATCCTTAAAATATCAGGGGAGAGAATAGGAAAGATCTAAATAAATGGACATGTCAACAGATAGGCACAGAATATAAGGACCAGAGTTAAGAATGAGTGCAGAAAGAAGAAAGAAGAATTCAAAAGAGAATGGGGAGATATCGAGATCAAAGAAATAAGTATATGACATTGGGTAAGAAGAAAATGGGTTCTTCAAATATTACATATATGATAAAATAAATCCCTTCTGTAAATTCACCTTCCCCTAGTCACCCTACCTTAGCCTACAAGCATGCTTTTCTCATTTTAAACAAATAAAATGCACAAAATAGCTATATCACTTGACTGGGAAATTTCTTTAACTAATGGCCCCTCCCTCCCTCCCATTTGTTAATCTTCTTATTAATAATAAAAAAAAAATGTCTACATCCATATTTGTTCATTGTCTTCTACTGGCCCACCACACACCAAGAAAACCAGTGACATCATTGTTGCCTCATCCAGTTGATATTACTATCTTACTTCCTCTCTGCAGAATGTCTTGCAATTCTACCCTTGACCTGCATTTTTTTCCTCATTGGTTCAGTGGGCTCATCTACACTTTTCTGTATTTCTAATGAATCCCAAACAGTAACTTAAGCCCAACCTTCCAAGTTCCAGCCCTTTACCACTTAATGTGCATTTTATATGCCTCCCTGAAAGTTTTTTAGGTATCATATTTAATATATTCAAACTTATATTAGCTATAACCTATGCATCAAAACTACTTCTTATTTTATATTCACTATGTTAGCACTTCTATCTACTTAGTTATCCAAACTACTGCCTGATTTAGGACCACACCATGGCCTTCTTGGCCTTCTTAGACAACTACAATAGCCCATGTTTTACCTGTTGACAAATATTTGCCATAAGGTTTACCAAGCACTCCTCATCTTAAGTTGATTCTTAAATTGTTCCCTCTTACATAGAGAATTTGATCTTAACTCCTAACAAGTAATGAGGCTCTTCTCAACCCAGACCCTGCCTGTTTTTCAAGCTCAATTTCTCCTAGTCTCCAAAGAGCATGCTATACTCTGCCCACACAGAACCATAAGAATGGATGACAGACATCAGGAAATTAATATAAGCCAGTGGCCATTATAAGTCTATTTATTATCTACCTTAACTCTCAATAATTCACTGAGGCAGGCGATATTATCTTACTGATATTTTGCAGATGAGAAAACAAGAGACATGGAGAGCTAAAAGCTAGTTGGTAAACCACAACTCTGACTCAAGCAGGCTAATTCCAGAGTCCAAGTTCTATAAGAAAACCAGGATAAATGATCCTAGAATCCATGGGTCTTAATAATTGATTTGATATGAGGTGATTTTAACAATTTCACTTCCCCAAGTCATTTTCAGAAGAAAATCTTTATGATAAATTTTCACACAAGGTTTAGAAAATGTATTATTCACTGGCAACCTCTAACATATAAAAAAAAAACTACATGAAAAATTAGGGCTCATTCATACACTAAATATGCTTACTCACATAAAATACGATGCACAGAACATATGAGACAATGGTTAACACTGCCTAACTATAACCACACTGACATAGAGTTCTTTGGCTGCCTTTCTTATCCCTCCTTCTGGAACCAATGCACAACTGTAAAAATACACAAAGAGGTGGTTTAGCTATGGCACTTCCAAAAGATAATATTTCAAATAAGTTTTAATGAAAAGATATTTACACAATGTGTTGTTTTACTACCTCTACTTTTAACATAGCAGACACAGAAGGAAAAAACAACAAACGTTGTCAACTCTATATAGTAGTGAGTGTATAGCATTGGGAACTCTACTCAATATTCTGTTAATGGCCTAGATGGGAAAAGTATCTACAAAAGAGTAGATTCACTTTGCTGTACACCTGATACTAATACAATATTGTAAGTCAACTATATTCCAATAAAAGTTTTTTAAATAAATTAAGTAACAAATATATAGTGACTAGAGGCTTCTCAGGTGGCTCAGTGGTAAAGAATCCACCTGCCAATGCAAAAGATACAGGTTGAATCCCTGGGTCGGGAAGATCCCTTGGAGAAAGAAATGGCAACCCACTCCAGTATTATTGCCAGAATAATACTAAGGACAAAAGAGCCTAGCAGGCTACAGTCCATGGGGTCACAAAACAGTTGGACATGACTGAATGACTCAGCAGACATGCATTTACAAAATAGATGCATAGAACAATAACAATAATATGAAAATGTCTTCTAAATATGACCAGAGTAGCATAGCTCCTCACATGGAGTAAAGGCTGCCTGGTAGAGGCCTAGTTCTTTTCACATCACCTAGTGTACGGTCCGTCTAGTCAAGTCTATGGTTTTTCCAGTGGTCATGTATGGATGTGAGAGTTGGACTGTGAAGAAGGCTGAGCACCGAAGAATTGATGCTTTTGAACTGTGGTGTTGGAGAAGACTCTTGAGAGTCCCTTGGACTGCAAGGAGATCCAACCAGTCCATTCTGAAGGAGATCAGCCCTGGGATTTCTTTGGAAGGAATGATGCTAAAGCTGAAACTCCACTACTGTGGCCACCTCATGCAAAGAGTTGACTCATTGGAAAAGACCCTGGGGCTGGGAGGGATTGGGGGCAGGAGCAGAAGGGGACGACAGAGGATGAGATGGCTTGATGGCATCACTGACTTGATGGACGTGAGTCTGAGTGAACTCCGGGAGTTGGTGATGGACAGGGAGGCCTGGCATGCTGCAGTTCATAGGGTCACAAAGAGTCGGACATGACTGAGCAGCTGAACTGAACTGGAGTGTACACACAGATGGGTCCAGCTATGGGAATATGCCTCGTAGTGCTAATGCTGCTCTTTTAGATAAATCTGAGTACTAGGCAAAAATACTGGCATGTGTATATATATATGTGTGTGCACATATGTGTTTGTATGTGTATACACACACCACATAGATGAGAAAGAAGGGATTAAGTGGCCTCAATCAATTCATCAAAATCTAGATTTCAAGCAGATCTGAATTTAATTTTCTGTGTTCCATCACTCTAGGTACATGTCCTGAAAAGTTGCTTAATCTTTCTTGTGTGAAGTAACTGTGATAATAAATAACGAGACAACACATGTAACACTGAATAGCTCATTAGTTGACACACAGGAAACACTCAAAAATCTTATTATTCACCTTAAAAAAATTGAGAGAGGTAGAAGAGTGAGGAAAAGATGCAAGGATGCTATGGGAGTCATATTTCAGAATGTAGCTAATTTTAAAATAAAATTCATTATAATTTACATTCTTACATTATAATTTACATTATTTAGAGATATATTCAACCCAATTTTTCCTATAAATGGACACCATTTATGTAACATTGTGATGATCTCATATTTATTTTTTATTTCTAGTAACTATATATCCTATACACTTGGTTTAAAACTTTCCAGAAGGAAATTCACTATTTTTAATTGTGATAAAATTCACCAAGCCAACAGAAATGTTTAAGACTCTCCAATGTCATAATTCTTTCTGCATCCAAGTTATTAAACTCATTATGAAAGCCTTGATCCCCTCATAATACTATTAGTGAAGTTCAAATTTCTATCCTGCAGCCAAGTTCTTCCTGCTGAGAAGCTGAAGTTGATTGAAGTCAATGGGAGCTGGATATGAGTGAGAGATGGGAGCTTTTGCTGTCAGATAAAGTAACTTCTATTTTCTCTCTACCCGAGGAGCTTCTTCTCTTTCATCTTAAGATAGAAGTACTGAATACTGATGAGGCATGTCTTCAACCAACCTCAGTGATGAATTTTTGGAAATCTCATTTGGATTCTGAACACATGGTCTAAATTTTCTGCAGGGTTAGGTAATCTGCCAGAAATAATAAGTTTCTTTTCCACAGAAAAAAATGCACCAATGAATTACTTCAGATCTCTACCATTTGCCTTACTGTCAAGTAACTTTTTTGCTACTCCAACTCTATTTTCATGCAGTCCGCTTTTTGAAGTTTTTACCAAATAGTAAAAGATTCAAACTGAATACCATTGAAGAAAGCAGAGAACAATGAAATGGAGTCACTACCAACTATAGATATATAAATTCAGGCTTAGGTCTTTGTCTTACATCTTAATCATCTTTTTAGGATATAGAAGAAAGCCACATATATTCATGATTCCCAAGACATGTCAAGGACAATGATCCTCATTTGAATCAGAACTTTTGGAAACATTCTATATTGCTACGGAATAAACATAATTGAACTGAACCACTCAAAACAGCCAAAATATAAAGGGTAACGAGTAAGTTCATCTGCATTTGGTCCCCATAGGTAAAGAAACTGAATCTGTTGCTTGTTCGGGGATGGAATAAAGGAGTAGAAAAAGAGATCAAGCATAAATATTTAGCTGCATTTATCATGGTTCAGGTTTCCCTGGTAGCTCAGATGGTAAAAAGTGTGCCTGCAATGCAGGAGACCTGGGTTCAATCCCTGGGTTGGGAATATCCCCTGGAGAAGGAAATGGCAACCCACTCCAGTATTCTTGTCTGGAAAATCCCATGGATGGAGGAGCCTGGCGGGCTACAGTCCATGGGGTCACAAAGAGTTGGACACAACTGAGTTACTAACACTTTATTTATCATCTCTCAGTTAGTAAAGAATCTACTTGCAATGCAGGAGACCTGGGTTCAATCTCTGAGTCAACAAGTTCCCTTGGAGGAAGATATGGCAACCCACTCCAGCTTTCTTGCCTGAGAAATCCCATGGACAGAGAAGCCTGATGGGCATGGGGTTCCATGGGGTAGCAAGAAATGGATACAATTTAGCCACTAAACTGCCACCACCATCAACTGTGGTTCACATAACATCAGACCCACAAGTTTTTGCAAACACTCAAATTATGTTCAAAATATGAAATGTATAGCTTGAATGACGGGTACATCCTGTTTTCTTTAATAACTAATCTATTCTCCTTTTTTAAATCTTCAAGCAAACAGGATAAAGATGCTTTTCATGAACAGAATGAGTTGTGGCTTGATGTATCATCCCAAACATCCCAATCATGGAAAATATATCTTATTTGATTGATGAGAATAATAATACAGTAATAATATACTTCTCTCCTGGAGAAAACAAATGTCTTCTGAAATGTTCATAATGTTTGATGTAACTTTCTAGTTCCTCTCAATAATGAGGTGGTGCCTATTTTCCCAATCCTTGTACCTTGATTTAAAAGCAACTTGCCAATGGGATGTAGCAGAGGAAGCAGTATGCCGCTTCCAGGCCTAGGACTCAAGAGACTTTGTATGTTTCTGTTTTTTCCCTTGCCCCCTTGCCCCCTTGCCATTGTCATGAGAACATATCTTCTGGAAGATGAGAAACATGTGGAATATAACCAAGTGTCCACACTTACTCCAGTAAATACTGTACCAGATCAGAAGACCTCCATCAAAGACAAAAATTCATGAGTAAGCCCAGCTAAGATGACCTGATCCCTTGCTTATTTTTTCATAAGCTATGGTAATAATGACTGCTGTTTGTAGCTACTAAATTTTTCACTTGTCTTGCAATAATAACATATTAATAATTGACACTAGATACTATGTTGATAAATGTGTGTATGTGTGTGTGTGTGTATGTATGTATGTATGTATCAGTTGAGTTCGGTTCAGTCACTCAATCATGTCCAACTCTTTGTGACCGCGTGAACCTCAGCACACCAGGCCTCCCTGTCCACCACCAACTCCCAGAGTTCACCCAAACCCATGTCCACTGAGTTGGTGATGCCATCCAACCATCTCATCCTCTGTTGTCCCCCATTCCTCCTGCCCTCAATCTTTCCCAGCATCAGGGTCTTTTCCAATGAGTCAGCTCTTTGCATCAGGTGGTCAAAGTATTGGAATTTCAGCTTCAGCATCAATCCTTTCAATGAATATTCAGGACTGATTTCCTTTAGGATGGACTGGTTGGATCTCCTTGCAGTCCAAGGGACTCTCAAGAGTCTTCTCCAACAGCACAGTTCAAAAGCATCAATTCTTTGGCACTCAGCTTTCTTTGTAGTCCAACTCTCACATCCATACATGACCACAGGAAAAACCATAGCCTTGACCAAATGGACCTTTGTTGACAAAGTAATGTTTCTGCTTTTCAATATGCTGTCTAGGTTTGTCATAACTTTCCTTCCAAGGAGTAAGTATCTTTTAATTTCATGGCTGCAATCACCATCTGCAGTGATTTTGGAGCCCCAAAAAAATAAAGTCTGACACTGTTCCACTGTTTTCCCATCTATCTCTCATGAAGTGATGGGACTGGATGCCATGATCTTAGTTTTCTGAATGTTGAGCTTTAAGCCAACTTTCTCACTCTTCTCTTTCACTTTCTTCAAGAGGCTCTTTAGTTCTTCTTCACTTTCTGCTATAAGGGTGGTGTCATCTACATATCTGAGGTTATTGATATTTTTCTCTGCAATCTTGATTTCAGCCTGTGCTTCATCCAGCCCAGCGTTTCTCATGATGTACTCTGCATATAAGTTAAATAAGAAGGGTGACAATATACACTCTGTATGACATATATGTATTTGCCAAATACTCAAAACAGTCATTTAAGGTGCTATTCTTTCATATTCTGAAACTTAAGAAATTTAGGCTCAGAGAAGAGTAACTTCACAAAATACACACTGAATTAAAATATTGGAGTTGAACCTTTGAATCTCTTATTTCAATAATTTTTTCCCATACCACTGTGTATTCAAAAAGAATGTACATGTACACCCATGTTCATTGCAGCACTACTTAAAATAGCCAGAATATGGAAACAACCTAAATTGTCCATCAATAGATGAATAAAGATGTGGTACATATACGCAATGGAATATTACTCAGTCATAAAAAGAAACAAAAGTGGGTCTTTTGTACAAACATGGATGGACCTAGGGTCTGTCATACGGAGTAAAGTCAAAAAGAGGAAAGCAAATATCACATATTAATGCATATATGTAGAATCTAGAAAAAATGATACAAATTAACCTATTTCCAGGTCATGAATAGAGATGCAAATGGAGACAACAGACACGGGGGGGGTGGGGG
The DNA here is from genome assembly GCF_002263795.3 of Bos taurus. Lineage (NCBI taxonomy): Eukaryota > Metazoa > Chordata > Mammalia > Artiodactyla > Bovidae > Bos > Bos taurus. Next base: position 1,257,197 of record NC_037353.1, on the reverse strand, counting down.
AGGAGTGAAGATGAATTGGGAGATTGAGATTGACATATATACCATCTAGATGGGTAGGATGGTGGGACAGAGAGTGGTGGGAGGAGGAAGGTCCAAGAGGGAAGGAATATATATAAACAGATAGCTGAGTCACTTCATCATCCAGCAGAAACTAACATAAATTTGTAAGGCAACTTGACCCCAATTTAGGAAAAAAAAAGGAAAGAAAAGGTATACCTCAACTGAATTTGAGCCTTATTCTCTTCATCTACCCCTGCCTGGAATAATCGTATAATTAATCTATCTTTTGAAGTATGTTATTTCCTTACTGGCTTTTTAAGAAATGTTATCCTGTATGCTAAAAGCTTGTGAAATTATTATAACTCTTACAGTGAGCCTATGTTTAAAAAAATGTTGACAAGACAAAACAAAAATTGTTCTGAGACCAAATTGCTTACTGTAAATTAAATCTCCAGTCAACATTATCAGAAAGTTCTTATTTTATATAATTCTAAATGGGATCCTTTGTCACACAGTTTAAGATGTTTGAGGATGTCTGGTCAGATGGTATATTTTGACTAGATTTCTTGGGTTATGATTTCCATGATTTGCAAACTCTCTAATCATTATGCTGCAAGGCTGGTCAAGTTCGTTGAGCCATGAGAATAAAAATCATTCTCCCCTGCCTCCCAAATATATACAAATTGCTTGTAGTCCTCGCATTCCAACTAATTTTTCTATCTTTGTTGTTGTCACATTTTCCTGTTCTTACTTGAGGTACCCTTGTCATCATCATCACTGGCTCTGCACAGGAAGAAATGGCAGTTTTGGGCAACCCAAAGATAGAATAGATTATACTTTCAAAGTATATCTCTCCAAAATACACTCTGACAAAAATATGTGGTATAGAGTGATCTCCTTGGAATATTCACTGCAGATCAACTGCTCTAGACCTAATTCTTTTCATTTTGAAATCATTGGTGACTAAGTCCTTGCTCTAAAAGGACAGGCCCAGGGCACAGCTACTACAGTTACAGTCACTTCTAAATATTTCCCACTCCATAGGAAATTGAAAGAAGTAGACACACTCTCTTTGCCTGTTTTGCTTTCTGTGCTAGTTTCTATTCTTCTTTATCTTATCTTAACAGGTGTTCAAATATTTAATTTAATCCACATATATTTTGTTATCAACATAAATTTCCAAACAAGTATCATTTCCATTATTTGAATTTACGCAGCTTACTTAGCTCTGTATTTTTAGAATTATAGTTTCTGTCACTTAATGTGAAAAACTGAACAGGAAATTACCAGCAGCCAGGTTCCTAGATTTATCAGAAAAATCAAGCTGTCTTACTTTTATGAGCATCTGACTCAAGAACAGATCTTCTAATGCAAAGTAAGGGCTTTAATAAATCACCATCTATGACCCCTACCATGGCCTCCCTTTTCCAACATGGTAATAGTTCACCATACAGACTCTCTTGTGATTTTTTAAAATTGGAAGTCTGAAATTTAACATTTCATTACTTTCAATTTATTAGGGGTTTATCTACATTTAATGATGACAGATTTTGAAAGCCTGTTTTAACTTGTACAAAGTATTAATGAACACATATTTTTCACCACATTTGTCTGAGATTCATAGAACATTAACTCATTAATGAATTATCCTATATATAATAAGATAAATCATCAGACTGTCATTGTAATTCTACCCCTAGTTTTAACTTAAAATTCCTATTTCATATTTTGTGCACATTTCATCACAATTTGATGATTCTTATTCAACCAAAATCATATATATGTGTCTGTGTATGTATACACATAGGACTTCCCCTGTGGCACAGAAGTAGAGAATCCCTCTGCAATGCAGGAGACGTGGGTTTGATCCCTGGGCTGGGAAGATCCCCTGGAGAAGGAAATGGTGATCCATTTCAGTATTCTTGCCTGGGAAATCCCATGACAGAGGAGCCTGGTGGACTACCTGTACATGGAGTCATAAGAGTTGAACAGGACTTAGTGACCAAACAGCAACAATATATATACATATAAAATCTTTGCAAACTACCGCAATCAAGATATAGAAAATTCCAATCAATCAAAAATTTGTGTTCCTTTTCAATATTACTTCACCCCAAAGCATTTTCTCTCACCATAGATTAGTTTTGCCTGTGCTTAAATTTCACATAAATTGACTTACAATTAATAAACCTTTGCATTTGGCTTTGTTGTTCAACATGTTATTTTTGAAGTTTATCACTGTTCTTACACATGTCAACATGTTCATTCTCATGGATGAATAGTACCTATTGTATCAATACATCATAGTTTGCTTAGTCATTCTCATGTTGATGAAAAGTTATTTGTTGTTGTTTGTTCAGTCATGTCCAACTCTTTGTGACCCCATGAATTGCAGCATGCCAACACTCCTGTCCTTGGGATATTATAAATGAGGCCACAATGAATATTTCTGTACATTTTGGGGTATGTGTGTGTATGTGATGTATGTTTTTATTTTCTCAGCTAAATATTAAAGAGTAGAGCTGCTAAATAATAACTATGATTTTTTTTCCCCTGCCCATGGAATTCTCTGGGCAAGAATACTGGAGTGGGCTTCCATTTCCTTCTCCAGGAGATCTCCTTGACTCAGGGATCAAACCTAGGTCTCTTGCATTGAAGGCAGATTCTTTACTGTCTGAGACACCAGGGAAGCCCACATTAAAGAAATGCCAAAAAGTTTCCCCTTAGCTGTTTTCTCATTTTCCATTCCCAAGAGCAACAATGAAAATACCAACTGCTCCTCAGCCTTACCAAATTTGATTATTTCAATTATTTTCATTTTAGCTGGTGTACTGGATATTAAGTTGTATCTACTTACATATAATTTTTTCCAATGAGTTAGCTCTTCACATCAGGTGGCCAAAGTGTTGGAGCTTCAGCTTCAGCATCAGTCCTTTCAGTGAATGCTCAGGGTAGACTGGAAAAGACCTTGATGCTGGGAAAGACTGAAGGCAAAGTAAGAAGAGGGTTAGCAGAAGATGAGATAGTTAGATGGTATCACTGACTCAATGGACATGAATTATGAGCAAACTCCAAAAGATAATGAAGGACATGGAAGTCTGGCATGCTGCAGTCCATGGGGTCACAAAGTAAAGTGAAAGTGAAAGTTGTTCAATCGTGTCTGACTCTGCAATACCATGGACTATACAGGCCAGAGTACTGGAGTGGGTAGCCTTGCCCTTCTCCAGGGGATCTTCCCAACTCAGGGATTGAACCCAGGTCTCTCACATTGCAGGCAGATTCTTTACCAGCTGAGCCACAAGGGAAGCCCAAGAATACTGGAGTGGGTAGCCTATCCCTTCTCCAGCAGGTCTTTCTGACCCAGGAATTGAACCCGGGTCTCCTGCATTCTTTACCAACTGAGATATCAGGGAAGCCCTGGGGTAATAATGTACTCAGCATCATTACTCATCAGAGAAATTAAGATTGTAAGTGTTGCTGTTCAGTTACTAAGTTGTGTCCGACTCTTTGTGACCAGGTAACACATTTGAGAAAAAAAGGACTTTTGAGTTACAAACATTTTCATATTGTGGACCCAAGGTTCTGGCTTAATAATAGATATCGTAAAACATTCAGTCTTGTTCTAGTCACCCTCCACCCTTTCCAAGGTTAGATAGACATCCTTCAAGGAGAGAAGAAGTAAAAGAATACCTGAAGAGGGAGCAAGAAGATTAGACCATGACAGACTTTCTAAGCAGAGAGTCATCCTTCCCACCCCTCTAGCTGTGCTCTGGCCAGGTATTGTGAAAGTTTGGAGTAGGAATGGAGTTTATATCAATGCAATTTGCCATCGGCTGATGAGCTTATACAGTCCATGGAATTCTCCAGGCCAGAATATTGGAGTGGGTAGCCATTTCC